>NC_135477.1:232897615-234147615 GCF_052094955.1 Ictidomys tridecemlineatus | reverse complement strand
TTGTTACAAAAAATTCTCCAATTTTACTATTTTAAGGTAATGTCAATTTATTATCTCAAAATTTTTATAATTAGGCACTCTGGCATGGTTTAGCTGTGTCATCTGCTCAGTGTCTCACAAGGCTGCAATCAAGATGTTGGTTAATCTGTCCTCTCATCTGAAGCTAAGGCCTTTTTCATGCTCCTTCAGGATGTTGGCAGGATTTAATTCCAAATATTGTTGGATTGATTTCCTCAGATACTGCAGTGTGCCCATGTCCACAGGGGGCTCACAGCATGATTATTTGCATCTTTAAATAAAAAAAAATGTTTGAAATTTCCAGCCTTTGTCATTAGCAAGACCTTGTCTCAATCAAAAAAATAAAAAGGTTGAAGAGGTAGCTCAGTGATAAGGTGCCCCTGGGTATAATCCCTAGTATCTCAAAAATGGATGAATCAATGAATCCAGAATGAGAGCATCTTTTTCCTCATACAGGCCCAGTGCCTCTTTCAGGAACATTAATCTAACCCAAGAAAGAACAAATGATAAAAAGAACCTCACTTAATAAAGAATTGATATCAATTGATTTGAGATCTTCATTAAATCAATGTAGCTTTTCATATTTACCCTATGTAATAAGCTTATCAAAGGTGAGATATTCCTCTGTGGTCCTGGATCCAGCTCAAATTTATGGGAAGGGGATTGCAGGGCATATACACCATAAATATAAACCATGAGGGCCCCTAAAAACCTGACAACGACATTCACTGGTTTGAATTTCATTTACTTCCATTTAAATTATTTTATAATTTTTACTTATAGATCTTTACATATTTCACTAAATGTATTATGAAACATTTTAATTTTCATGTTATTTTATATAAATTGTATTTAGAAATTATATTTCCAATGATTTATTGCAAGTATAGGGATATAAAATTAATGGCTCCTATATTAGTCTCATAACGTGATTTTGTTCACATGACAATCATTCTAGACACTTCCTTATTTTGATTATTATTGTTACATCATATTTCTGCATAAAAAGACATGTCATTTGTAGACAAAATTCTTCTCTATATTGTCTGATATGTATAATTTTGTCTTAAATTAACTGACTGCCTGGGACCTGTTGTACAATACAGAATAGAAAGTGCATATCACTGCGTAAATCTGAATGTCACTAAAAAAAATTAACCTTATTGGCTTGCTTATGAATCTAATGTAAGCTATTCAGTATTTCTTCAGTAATCTGATACTTGTCATGGGGGTTCCAGATAGCCTTTAAAACTATAAGTTTTGTTTCAGTATTGACTTAGGTGAAAGATTTTAACATAAATATGAACATTGAATTGTATCAAATGCTTTCTTAACTCTGTTAAGGACAAGGGATCATTCTGAGCCATAACATTATTCTGAATTTAGTGATATAAAACAGTCTATATATTCCTTAATTTACTCTTTAATATTTACAGCTCCAATAAGGATATCTTCCATTTTTTTTAAATTTCTGATTTTAGCAATTCTTATATCATCATTTTTGCTCCATATAATTCTATCTAGCTGCTTATTCATTTTATTCATCTTTTCAAAGAAAAATTTTCGTATTAATTTAATTCTGTTTTGTTTCTCATGGTTCTAAACTATTATTTAATTTGTTAATGTTTTATAATTTGCCAGTTTACTTTTTCTGTCTTCCTTGGGAGTAAATTTAGATGATTGACTTTTAACTTTCTTCTTTCTTTTAAATGCTTAAAACTGCAACTTTCCTTTAAATACTGTTTTAGACAAATTCTATAAAAGTGGATACATGCGTATTTACTATTCAGTGTTACATACTGTCTAAATTTTGAGTTATTCTTTGAAACAAGATGTTCATTCGTTATTTTTAGTTAGACACGATAGGGAAATATACAAACATGAGATATGTATAATTCTAATTAGGACCCCATTTTTATAGATGTACATAATGGTGGGATCACTATGGTTTATTCATATATGTACATTGGAAAATTATGCCATACTCATTCCACTCTGTTTCATTTTCTTATCCCCCCTCCCTTCATGCCCTTGGTCTAATCTACTGAATATATATTATTTCCCTCTCCCCTCTTATTATGGGTTAGCTTCCACATATCACTGAAAACATTTGACTGTTGGTTTATTGGGAATGGCTTCTTTCACTTAGCGTGATAGTCACCATGTCCATCCATTTACTTGAAAATGTGATAAAGTCTTTCTTCTTTATGGCTAAGTATGCTCTATTGTTTGTGTGTGTGTGTGTGTGTGTGTGTGTGTGTGTGTGCATGTGTGTAATGTTTTCTTTATAAATTCATTTGTTGAAGGTCACCTAGGATGTTGGTTCCATAGCTTAGCTATTATGAATTGAGTTGCTATCAACATTAATGTGGCTATGTAGTATCCTTTGAATATATACTGAGGATTTAAATAGCTGGGTCAAATTGAGTTTCCATTCTTAGTATTTTGAGAAATTTCCACACTGCTTTCTAGAATGGTTGCACCAATTTGCAATTTGAAAAATAGATAGTTTAGAAGAGTGTTGTTTAATTTCTGGAGTATGTTTTAGCTACACAGCGCTGTCTTTACATTTAAGGCTAACCTGTTTTCATAGTTCAGTAGCCGTGGGTGTTACGAACATCCTACTTTCCATATCACAATCTGCATATCCCACACACTTGGGCACTTGCCAAGCACAAGAGTTCAAACTCTAGTATCATAGTTTTGGTCTCAACTCTAGAGATTCTAATTCTTAGTATTTTATCAATAGTCTTGGCAAACAGTGATTTTACTTTGTGAATTGTCTCTTTTCACAGAGCACATATAATTGGTATATAGTGCCTGAAATGTGTTTTCAAAATAATTTCTGTAATTTTATGAGTTATTTTCACAGGAAGGCTGTTCAGGAATTACTCTATCATAAAAGAGAAAATGAAATAAAATTTTCTACATATGAAAATATATGAGTGATCCAGGGATGGTGGCATACACCTGTAATCTCAGCAGCTCAGGAGGTCGAGACAGGAGGATTGAAAGTTCAAAGCCAGCCTCAGCAATGGCAAGGCACTAAGCAACTCAGTGAGACCCTGGTTCTAAATAAATACTGTTAAGGTCTGTAAACAAGTCAAAATAACACCTGGTATTTTGCCAGGGGAATGTTAGAGTTCATAAACAAGTCTGGATGGTGCCTGGCAAAATGCCAGAGGGAGTGGTTTGAAAAGTAACAAAAGCGAGCCATTAAGTGTGGAGATTCCTTATTGGTTGACTGATGTATCTAGTTTATTCTAATTAAGATAAGCTGTGCAAAATGTATAAATAGCTCTGTTGTCCTACAATAAACGGCTTCCATTCCTGCTGTATCAATCTACAGAAGTTATTCGTCACCCCCCCACCCCCCACCCCACCTCCCACCCCACTCCCCACCCCACCCCCCACCCCCGATTATTTTGCTGCAGCCAGACTGCGGCAAAATGCAAAATAGGTTTGGGAATGTGTCTCAGTGGTTGAGTGCCCCTGAGTTCAATCCTGGTACTTATATACCCACCCTAACCCCCCCCCTAAAAAGAAAGAAAATGTATGATCGAGTTTAAAAAACAATGGCAAAGCAGAAATTACACTGGGTGTTTACTGATTAAAGAAGAAAAACCAAAAGTTAAATCATTTGGGCAAATAATCGAACTATCCAGAAAACAAAATAATACAGTTCTAAGGAACATAAAATAGTAAATGATAAAAATGGTAAAAGTATAAAATATAAATCAGGATAAATAACACAAAATAATTAAAATGATTGTCCTTAAATAGATTAAACTTTACATAATGCAAAAATGCACAAGCACTACAAATGTGTAACAAATGGTAAAAAAGCAATTAAAGGAAAATGAAAAAGAATGATGATGTCACATTTCAATAATTTCATGGGCTGGGGCTATAGCTCAGTTGATAGGGTGCTTGCTTTGCATGAACAAGGCTTTGGGTTCAATTACCAGCACCATTCAAAAAAAATCATCAATAGTTTCATATAATTTTTTTAAAAATATCATATAATTTACTAAAACTATCTCTAGATGATAGAAATGAAGTAAAATGAAATGTATCCTTAAAAGAAAAAGATAAAGTGAAATGAAGATAAAATCCAAGCCAATAATTTTTTTAAAAATTCTCTTTTACTTAAAAAACAGTACTAATCTCAAATGTTTTGTTGGGTGTTATTAAATATACATCAAGGAATGTCCATTATTGCTAATCAGAGTGGAGATGACTATTAAAATGGAGTACACTGGTCCAAAATGATGTAAGCTATCACTCTTCTTCATTGCTGATGGAAATGTAAACGTGTACAACCTGTAAAGGGTAAGTTTGATAATATCTACCAGACTTAGACATGCACATCATTCTTGTGCTAGAGTTTTGTTATTTATATTACTGATAAAGTGTCACTTGAGGACGATGATTAATGTATAAAGCATTGCATTGAAATAAAACAAAACTTAGAAAACAACCTAAATGCCCTTGAAGAAAAAATAATGAATGAATTATGGTGCCTTCATGTATCTGAATAGAAATATTATAAATTATAAATCACTTTCATATTCAGTGATATGGAGATATTGCAAAATATAAGAAGTTACAGAAAAAAACCAGATTTTTAAGAAAACCGTATTATATAACACTTTATTTTTAAAATGGATATTATATATGTATATTGGCAAATATATAAAATATCTATGGGACAGCAACATAGTGAGAGACTAAAGCAAATTAGAGAAACCCTGTCTGGTGATGAGGCTCAGTATTTAAATGCCCCTCAGTTCAGTCCATGACCCTGATAACAACAAAAACAACAACAACAAAAATACATAATATATAATATTATAATATTATATATAATATCATATAATATAATACATAATATATGATATTTTGTATTATAATATGTGTAAATGTCTATATATTTGTGTATATAGAATATATTTTATATATTTTATAATACATAATATATATATTATATATATATATAATATAAACATTTGCTTACTCTATATGATCCACATATTTCAATTTCCCTTCTTCCCTCTGAATGCTTTCACAATCTTTTTGCTTGAACTGAAAAATACCCTCATGGGAAGTTGTGGCACCTAGTGTTTCTATATCTATATCTATCTATCTATCCATGGAAAAGAGAACAAAGAGGTCAAAGGACTTGCTAGTGAATGAAATATCTTCATTTCAAAGGCAAGGGTAATTTGGCATAACTCAGATTCTTGCTAAAGTTGGAAGATTTACACATCACAGGTGTGGTGTTTTTTTACTAATCTGACCTAGCAGAAATCTTTGCTAAACTGCACTTGGCAGGCCAGGGCAGGGGATCAGGCCAAATTCATGGTCCCAGTTGAGAAGAGGACTCAATGGAGTTGTACTAAAGTTTCACTGAGGAGCAAATCTTTGTCACGTTTTGTCCATTCATCGAGGACCAAGTCTTTGTCATATTGTTTCTATCAGAACTTGACCATAGAAAGCCCCCATGTTTTTAGCTCTTACAAATCAATTCTGATCCTATTTACTGTGTCTATCTCAGCATCCTGTGATTGTGGCCTTGACTCTTGGGAGGCTGATACTGACTTCAATAATGCCAGTTCTAGCTTTTGAATGGCAAAGGTGTTTTCTGCCATTGATACTCAGTTTACATTCCTTGGCATGAGATATCTCCCACATATTGTTAGAGCAATAGAGCCTCAGAGTTCATCATACTCAGGGGCTGTTTGTTTGGGGGAGGATGCTATCCTTGAGCTCCCTGTTAATCATGATATTTCGTGATTAAGTTCCACTTAACTCACAATTTTCTGTATCTGTTAAACAGTCTTTATTTGTATTTCTGAACTTTTTTACTTTTTAAACCTCTTGTCTAATTTATCTCTATATTGCTGTTATATATTTCTGCATTTTATCCTGATATTATCTGTTACATTTGTGATTTTTACTTAATCTATGAATTTCTATATTTATTAAATATGTTCTTATTTCTTCCTAATTTATTTATCTCTATATTGTACAGATACCTTTCTTTACAAATATATACGTCCATATATACTTATGTTGTTTATTTTACTAAGTCCTAAATTTTCTTGGTTCATCAGGAAATGCTAGTGATTTTTTTAATAATTTTTTTTTGAGAGAGAATTTTTTTAGTATTTATTTTTACGTTTTTGGTGGACACAACATCTAATAATAAAATTATTTTATTTTTATGTGGTACTGAGATTGAACCCAGTGCCCCGTGCATGCCAGGAGAGCGTGCTACTCTTTAGCCACATCCACAGCCCCTTAATAATTTTTCAGTAGAAACTTTTTATAAATGTTTTTTCATGCATTTATTTGTTCAAACTATAGTCAACATAATAATATGATTAACCAGTATGAATACTATTGCAAATTTTCCTTGCTTCTTTGTGCATAAATGAAAAAACAGAATACTTCATTTTTCAACTGTGGCAAACTTAAATTAATTGAGATAAATAGAAATATATTAATGCCAAAATATAGAAAAATGAATCTTTCATAAGAAATGTTTTGATAGTGAACTTCAAAATAACCCAAATGTGCATGTTTCATTAGATAAATAGTAAATAGTTTACATTCATTTATTAATGTACTTTTCAACTCAAAGTACAAATGAGTGATTATGGCAATGCTTAAGTAACATTCGAAGAAATCCAAAAGAGAGAGAGAAAAAAAATTAAAGGAGGAAGGGAAAGAGGGCAGAAGAACTAGAGGTCTTTGCTGCTCTCAGTGGGTGGCTTTTTGATTTTCATTTTGAAAAATATAAATCCAATGAACAATTTCCATGCCCAAGAGTTTTTGGAGGATATCTCTTCACCACTCTCATTGACAAGACAACATTTTCTTACTCTACCTGACCCACATATTTCAGTTTCTCTTCTTCCTCTCAATGCTTTCAGAATCTTTTTGCTGGAACTGAAAAATACCCTCATGGGAAGTTGTGGCACCTGGTGTTCACATACTTAAAACCTTCTGCATGAAATAGACTTTTTATGTTCTTGTCACCCATTAGAAGATAACTTTTTAAAAAATTCCTGTTCAAACAATTGTGGAAACTCCAGATGAAAGAGCAATCTGACCTCTCAACACAGTTGCCTCTATTTTATAGAGTTAGGATCCTGTTCTTGATGCTCAGTTAGTTATGGTTCTCCTTCTAGCAATTTCTACATCTTTGTTTTTTCTACATAGAGTACTTAGTTATAGGTTGGATATGAGGTGTCACCCAATAAACTAATATTATAGAGAATGCAGAAGTATTCAGAGGCAAAATCATTAGATGTTGAAAGCTATAATCTAATCAGTAGATTAATCCATTGGTGGATTAATAATTTGAAAGGGCTACAATATTGGGTGGTAACTGTAGGCAGGAAGAGTACAGGGATGGCAGAAGTAAGTCTCTGGGGGTGTGTCCTTGGCAATTATATTTTGTCCACCAGCTGTTCTCTCTTTCTCTGCTTCCTGACTACCATGAGGTGAGCAACTTCGCTCTGTCATCACCTCTATCATGATGCTTCTCCTTGCCTTGGGACCATAGTGATACAGTTTTTTTTTTAGAAAAAACAAAGATGTAGAAATTGCTAGAAGGAGAACCATAACTAACTGAGCATCAAGAACAGGATCCTAACTCTATAAAATAGAGGCAACTGTGTTGAGAGGTCAAGTTGCTCTTTCATCTGGAGTTTCCACAATTGTTTGAACAGGAATTTTTAAAAAAGTTATCTTCTAATGGGTGACAAGAACATAAAAAGTCTATTTCATGCAGAAGGTTTTAAGTATGTGAACACCAGGTGCCACAACTTCCCATGAGGGTATTTTTCAGTTCCAGCAAAAAGATTCTGAAAGCATTGAGAGGAAGAAGAGAAACTGAAATATGTGGGTCAGGTAGAGTAAGAAAATGTTGTCTTGTCAATGAGAGTGGTGAAGAGATATCCTCCAAAAACTCTGAATGGAATCTGCAAAATTGTGAGCTCAAAATAAAAATCTACCTCTAATTGTTCTTGTCAGGTACCTTGATCTCAGTGATGAAAAGTTGGCTAACATATGCAATCTATGAACCACAAGGGGCATAAAGGAAGATAGGATGGACTGTTCTACTTATACCCAACAGAACATACTACTTGTTAGTATATGAAGTTGTCTTCATCTGTTTTTAGGTTCCCATCTTAGTTTGGGGAGAAAAACTTGCTATCTGATATTATTACTATGAAGGAAACCAAAAACACATTAACTGAAAATATGAGACAGAATTATCACACCTAAATGGTATCATTTCTAAGTTTGAAGCATAGTTTTACTGATGAGATAATAAACATAAAAATTATCTAATTAAATGTTTATTTTAAAATGAAGCTGCATGAAAATACCAATTATTTCTGTATGCCTTCAAATCATAATGCTATTTCTATCTTTCTGTTTTGAAGTTATATAATCAGCAAAATTAAATGATATATGACATATCTTTACTAGTGATTTGTAATTACTTGTTGATAATAAAAATTTTTGAAACTTTTATCTGAGAAACTAGAAAATTTAAGATTTCTTATTGCTGCAGTCCAGCTGCAGCAAAATAACCGGGGGGTGACGAGCAACTTGTGCACACTGATACAGCAGGAGGGGGAGCCGTTTATTGTAGTACAGGAGGGGTATTCATACATTCCACACAGCTTATCTTAATTAACATAAACAAGATACAGCAGTCAACCAATAAGGAATCTCCACACTTAATGGCTCGCTGGGGCCACCTCACAAACCACTCCCCCTGGCAAAATGCCAGGCGCCATCCTGACTTGTTTACAGACTCTAACATCTTCTTTTGTGATGGAAGTCAAGATTTAGAGGAACAGGATGTGATGGTTAACTTTATGTGTCTTCTTGACTATGATCCAATTTGGTCAAATACCAGTTTTTATGTTGCTGGGAAGGTACTTTTCAGAAATAATTACCATTTAAATAAATACACTTTGAATTAAGCAAATTACCCTCCATGAAGTCAAATCAGTAAAAAGCCTAATGAGAAAAACTGAGGTCCTCTGAAGAGAAATTAGGTTTTCCTATAAACTGTATTCATTCAAACCCAAGAAAGCAACATTTGCTCTTGCATGAATTTCCATTCTGCAAGCCATCTTGCAAATTTCAGACTCATGCATAATCTCAGGAGTCAATCAAAACAAATCTATTTTCTCCATTTTATCTTTATTTCTCTTTCTCTATGTTAATATTTTTAATTTTAAAATTTTATTTGTTATAATTAGTTATACATGACAGTAGAATGCATTTATGCACTTTGATTTATCATACATAGATGGGATATAGTTTCTCATTTTTCTAAGTGTACATATTACAGAATCATATTGGTCATGCAGTCACATGTATACATACAGTAATAATGTCTGTCTCCATGCTGTTTTCCGTAATGGCTGTACCAATTTGTAGTCCTACAAGCAATGTATGAGTGAACCTTTTTCACCACATCCTCAGTAACATTTATTATTGCCTGGATTCTTGATGATTGCCATTTTGACAAAAGTGAGATTAGTAGTTTTGATTTGCATTTTTCTAATTACCAGAGATGTTGAAAACTTTTTCATATATATTTTCCTATATTTGTTGCTCAGTTTCATTTCTTCTTCTGTGAAGTGTCTGTTCAGTTCCTTAGCCCATTTATTGATTGAGTTGTTACTATTTTTTTTAGTTTTAAGTTTCTGTGCTCTTTATATATCATAGAGATTAATGTTTTATTGAAGATGTGTGTGGTAAAGATTTCCTCCCAATATGTAGGCTCTCTCCTCACTTTATTAATTGCTTCCTTTGCTGAGAAAAATCTTTTTAATTTTAATACATTCCATTTATTAATTATTGATTTTATTCTTGAGCTTTAGGAGTTTTATTAAGGAAGTCAGAACCCAGGCTGACATAGTAAAGACTTGAGCCTATTTTTTTCTTCTATTAGGCCCAGGGTCTCTGTTCTAATGCCTAAATCTTTGATCTACTTGGAATTGATTTTTTTTTGCAGAGTGAGAGAAAGAGGTTTAATTTTATTTTGCTACATATGGATTTCCAGTTTTCTCAGCACCATTTGTTGAATAGGCATATTTTGTCCAGTGCATGTTTTTGGCACCTTTGTCTAGTAAAACATAACCATATTTATGTGGGTTTGTCTCTGCATCCTCTATTTGTACCATTGGTCTACAAGTCAGTTTTGGTGCTAATACCATGTCATTTTTATTACCATAGTTCTATAGTATAGTTTAAGGTCTGGTATTGTGATGCCTCCTGCATCACTTACCTTGCTAAGGATTGTGATAGCTGTTCTGGGTCTCTTATTTTTCCAAATAAATTTCATAATTGCTTTTTCTATTTTTATGAAGAATTTCATTGGGATCTTAATAGGAATTGCATTTAACCAGTATAATGCTTTTGGTAATATGGCATTTTGACAATATTAATTCTGTATATCCAGGAGCATGAGAGATCTTTTCATCTTCTGAGGTTTTCTTCAATTTATTTCTTTAGTGTTCTGTAGTTTTTGTTGTAGAGGTTTTTCACTTCTTTTGTTAGATTGATTCCCAGGTATTTTATCTATCTATCTATTTACTTATTTTTGAGGCTATTGTGGATGAAGTAGTTATTTCTAATTTCTCTTTCAGTGGATTCTTTGCTGATGTATACAAATGTGTTTTATTGATGGGTGTTGATTCTATATCCTGCTACTTTGCTTAATTTATTTAATCCAACAATGAGCAAATATACTTTCTTCTCAGCAGCACATGTCTCCTTCTATAAAATAGACCATATCTTATGCCACAAAGCAACTCATTGAAAATACAAAGAAAGAAAGAAAGAAAGAAAGAAACAGAGATAATATCCTGCATTCTATCAGACCACAATGGAATGAAATTAGAAATCAATGATAAAATTAAAAAAAAATAGAAGCTACTGTAACAAATGGAGAATAAATAATACACTATTGAATGATGAATTAATAGTAGAATAAATCAAGGATAAAATTAAAAAAAATTCTTAGAGGTAAATGAGAACACTGATACAACATATCAAATTCTCTGGGAAGCTATGAAAGCAGTACTAAGTGGAAAGTTTATTGCATTTAGTGCATTCACTAACAGAATAAAAAGTCAACAAATAAGTGACCTAATGCTACATCTCAAAACCCCAGTAAAAGAAGAATAAATCAACAACAAAAGCAGTAAAATACGGGTAATAATTAAAATCAGAGCTGAAATTAATGAAATTAAAACAAAAGAAACAATTGAAAAAACTGACAAAACAAAAAGTTGGTTCTTAGAAAAAATAAATAAATTAAATAAGCCCCTGGACATACTAACAAAAGGAAAATGAGAGGAAATTCAAATTACTAAAATATAAGATGAAGAAGGAAATATCATAATGGACATGTCTGATATACTAATGATAATTATAAAATATTTTGAAAATTTATACTTTAGTAAAATGAAAAATATCAATGACATTGACAAATTTCTAAAGTCTTATGACCTACCAAACTGAATGAGTAGGTCACACATGATTTAAATAGATCAATTTCAAGTAAAGCAATAGAAAACGCCATCAAAAGCCTAGCAACCAAGAAAAGTCCAAGACCAGATGCATTCTCAGTCATATTCTACAATACTTTCAAATAAGAATTAACACCAATATTCCTCAAAGTATTCCATAAAATAGAAAAGGAGGGAACCCTTCCAAACCCATTCTATGAAGCTAATATCACCCTGATACTAAAACCAGTCAAAGATACATCAAGGAAAGAAAACTTCAGACCAATATCCCTGGTGAACATAGATGCAAAAATTCTCAATAAAATTCTGTAAAATCACATATAAAAATATATTAAAAAGATAGTGCACCACAATCAAGTGGGATTCATCCTAAGGATGCAGGGTTCATTCAACATACAGAAATCAATAAATGTAATATATCATATTAATAGAATTAAAAACAAAAATTATAAGATCATCTCAATAGATGCAGAAAAAGCATTTGACAAAAACAACACAGCACACCTTCATGTTCAAAACACTAGAAAAACTAGGGATAGTAGGAGCATACCTAACATTGTCAAAGCTACCTATGTTAATCCCAGTTCAGCATCATTCTGAAGGGAGAAAAATTGAAAGCAGTCCCTGTAAAAACTGGAAAGAGACAAGGGTGTTCACTTTCACCACTTTTATTTAACATCATCCTTGAAACTCTAGCCAGAGCAATTAGACAAAATAAATAAATTAAAGGGATACAAATAGGTAAAGAAGAACTCAAACTACCACTATTTACTAAATGACATGATTCTATATCTAGAAGATCCAAAAAATTCCACCAGAAAACTCTTATCTTAACATTTTTTTCTCTAATAAAAAGTTTGATACTAAGAATTGTTGTTCCAAACTATTAAGCATTAGTTATTCTTCCTGAATTGACTTGTTGCAGTTTTCTATTGACATTAATCATAAGAAGTGGTAGTAATAGGAGATAAAAAGAAAAATTCTATATTATAAATACACTTCTCTTCACCTCCATTGTGGTATAGTAGTTAAAATTATCTCTGGTAAGCAGGATCAATAATCCCAGTAAAGAAAGTAATTGTTCTTTGCTTGTTTATTCAGAGATATAAGAAGCCTAACATAACTAAATGGAAATCTTATTCCATCAGTGGAATTAGTGTTGTATCTCTGGTAGAAGCATTTTTTACTTCAGAACAAAGTCTTCTACAGAATCATATAGTGCAGAAGACTAAACTTTTTTATACTATATAATAGAGGAGAACAGAAGCAGACTCTAGACTTTACAGAATTATGAAGCAAAGTTTTTGTTCATGGTTAGTGATGCCTCTTCCATTTCCATTCCCAGTTTTCTGGAACTTTGAATCCTGGGTATGGGAGAAACAGTACTATATTTTGGAACATGAGTTGGAGCATACACAACCTACTAGATGATGCCATTCCATCTCTGCTGTCTTTAAAGTGTTATGTTAACTTCTCAATAAAAGTAATATTCTATTTCAGTATAAGTTCCATTATATACCAATTTGCTTTACTATGCTAATAATGACATAAATTTTGTTATCATAGAATACAATTCTTGACTGAGAAATATATGTTGTCATTTTTCAGTAAGTTGTTCCTGATCCTGATCCCCTATCACTTTTTGCACCATTGGTATGTACAGCCCAACTTTGACATTTTATCTTCAAATTCCAGGTCAGTTTCTGTTTTCTCCTGAAACTTCTTTATGCCCTTACTTTTAGATTTTCAAGGATCCATAATATCAAATACTGTCACCACAATTTTATTCATACATTACAACATATGAGAATTAAAAATTGCATATTACTCTTGATAGATGCCATAATATAAATATTTTTAAGAAAAAATACATGAAAGCTTTAAGATATGGTTCAGATACATTTTGTAGCACTCACTTTAATGGGGGAATGAAATATGTATAAGTAAAAATTGTTAAATTCTAAAATCATCACACCATATCTCCTGAATTTCTTTTTTATTTCTGGTTATTCTACTATTTATATTCAATTATAAACATAATGATAAAGCATTCATTAAAAACTTCATATAGTAGAGAATACACTGTTTAAATTGCTATAGGAAGTTTGGTTAGAAGTGTGTATTGAAATTCCAACTGGATACATAGCTGTGAGCCAAAATAAGACAAAATGACATACAACATAAAACAACAGAATTCAGAAAATATAATTTGTCTGATGTAGGAAAAAGGTTGAATTTAATGTGATTTTAGAAATTCAATTGGTTCTATTGGGACAGATTACATTTTGAAGCAGGAAATAAAATATGATTTTGAATTGAATAAAGTCAGATTGACTCCAGTGGTCCTATATTGATATCATAAAATTGTTTTAGGTAGATTAAGGATTTCACATGTTGTGAAGAATCAAGTCTTCTAATTACAAATGTGATCTTTTGTTGATAGTTATAAATAAGGCACCAACTTTCCTTTTAATATATAAACCTGTAATAATCAAAAATTATGTTTTTAAAGAGAAAACCAGTAAAAGTAGTGATTTTGACAGATGTTTGAAATTATAATGTAATTGTTTTATATGAAATATTTATCTTTAAGAATAAAAAATAAACAACACATGCATTTGCTAATGAAAATTTAAGACTATCTATTTTAACTTATTTTACTTGATTATTTAAGATGCCTGACACATATTGGTTCAGATAAAAACTTATTTGTAGACGATTATTGAAGTTTATGTTTCATAGAAGAATTAGAATAGATGTTGATAATAAAGAAGTACATTCCTACTGCAATTTTTTTTCAGTGCCTATGTTTTCTCTTCTGATATTGTTCTATGGTGAACAATAACCTATGTTTTTAATTTTTTATGACTTTGTTTGAGAATGTCTATAGTGTCACACTTTTTTTTAATTCCAATCATTTATTTTTTAAAAAATAACAAAATTTTAACAATTTATTGCTTGTAACATAAGGTTCCTGAGTTTTTGAAGTATGCAAACATTGGCGAATGTTTAAATCTATTAATAAATGTATCTTCTCATAGGTGTTATTTAATAAAAACACTTAACATTCATGCCTTTTTTCATTTTTCAAGAATGCAATGTATCATTAACTATAATCACTATGCATTATAAAAGATCTGATATATGTTAAGCTTATAAAAGCAAAAATGTTTATCCTTCAACAAACATATTCCAAACTTCCCTTGTCCATCATCACCATCACCTCTGGCAATCACCCTTATATTCACTACGTTTGTGCAATCAGATATTTTCATTACACATTTTGACTGAGATCATGTAATATTTGTGTTTTTATGTTGGTATCTTTCATTTAACATGATATCTTCCAGAATCATTCATGTTGTTGCAAATGAAAGGATATCATTGTTAATGACTGAATAATATTTCATTGTGTTCATTCATACCACACTTCCTCTATCTGTTTTTCTGTTTACAGAGACTTAAGTTGATTACATGTATTGGCTAAAGTGAATAATGCTACAATTAACATAGGTGTGTAGTTATTGCTTCAACATAGTGATTTTATTTCCAATGTATGTTTATTCAGTGTTGAGACTGCTCAATTAAATGGGAGTTTTATTTTTTAGCTTTTGAGGAACCTCCACATTGTTTTCCATATTGGCTTTATTAATTAAATACCTACAAATAAAGGGCAAGGAATCCATTTTCTCTAAATCCTTCCAGTATTTAATCATCTCTGGTCTTTTTCACACTACCCAGTCTAGAATTAGTGAAGTGATATCTCAAAACACTTTTTAATTTAAATTAATTTTAACTAATTCATACTCATGCACACTAACATAAAAATTATACATTTTAATATTGTAGTATATGATATTTGGATAGAATTATACGTTGTGTAATGTTTAGATTCTTTCTCTCTAATATTTACTAATTTATGATGAAAATTTTCCAAATACATTCTTCTACCTTTTTGAAATGAAGCACACATGTTATTGTTACCTATAGTTGCCTGTTTGATAAAACACATCTTCCTATAAGTTTTAGCAGTGTTCCATTCATAATTTTGCATTTCAGATTAAATTTTTCAGCTCTTTTATTTTCTATTTTTTTCTGTTCTCCACATCCTTAACTTCTATTTTGATCTTCGTTATTTCCTTTCTTCTTACTTGCTTTATGTTATATTAAATCTTCTTTTGTAGCTTTTAAAAGGGAAGCAGATTCATTAATTGGAAATATTTTTCTAATGTCAACTTTTGATGCTTTAAATTTCATTCTAAGTCCAACTTTATCTATTTCTTTAAATGTAAATATATTTCACTATTTTTCATTGTTTTAAAATATGTTCTTAACTTCCTTTTGATTCCTTCTTTTATTCATCAGTTATTTTAAAAACTCTTATGTACATTAAAATATATATTTTAGTTTCTGATTTCTAATTCAATACCATTATGCCCTAAGCACATGTTTATTTACACTTATTTGACTGACTCATTATATATTTATAAAGACTCTTTTAGGGCCAATAATATGTAATAATTTGACAAATCTTCTTTTCCATCTGAAAAGAACATATCTCCATCCATTGTTGGATGAAGGGCTCAATAAATGCCAAGGAGGTCAAATTTATTGAGAGTGCTGTTGAGATCATCTATGTCTTTACTGACTTTGTATCTTCTATAAGAGTTACACTAAGAGCTATTTTGAAATTTGAAATTTTTATTATAATTAAAAGTTTATCAATTTCTTGGGTCTTTTAATTCATTTTTGCCTTATGTATTTTTAAGCTGTTTTATGAAATGTACAAATTTATAGAATTGGTATGTCTGTTGATAAATAGCATCTTTACTAATTATGAAAAAATACCTATCATTTCTTTTTAACATAGATAGTAGTAGCAACCATAATATGATTAAGAGGATGTGGAAAACAAAATTGAAAGATATTTATTTGTAAAAGTAAATATATTTAAACTACATTGTAATTTTATACTATTATCTACTTTTAATAGAATTCTGTTAAATAGGTGTTTAGCTTAAATATTGCATGTAAATTAAGCTCTTTGGATGAATTTCTTTCACTTATAGAAATAGACAACTTCTTTGAGAGGAAATTTAAAAATGATTAGGGAGAATACTCTTTGGAGGTAAAAACACTCTTCCTATGATTGCATAAAAAAATAGAATCTAAATTTTTTAAAAAATGTGGCAGAAGAAAGATAAGTTAGAAAAATACAATATTAAAAGATAATTTTTTTTAAGTTTAAATCATGTATGTTTGAAATCTAAGTGAATGCTGATGTTTCCATGATAGATTTTAGGATTCTGTAAATAAATTTATTTTTTTATAAGTGAAATATTTGATTCTTAAATAATATTCTAAGTATAAATTTGGAGGATATATGAAAATCTTTGATTTTATTTTTAAATTAAATAGTGATTAATTACTTTTTTTGAAGAAATAGAAATTTTCATCTGCACAACATTTCTTTCTTAAGGTATCTGCTTTAAAAAGCTCCTGATTTAAATATTTATAATTATCAATTAATAAATAATGCCATGACCAAGTTTATGCTCTGTACACTACACAGCAATTATTCAATGAGCAACCACATAGAAAACCCTTTTAAGTATAACACAGTTTTATTTATCTTCAATCATTTTGAGAGTTATGCAAAACTTTGCTTCATATATTAAATAAAAAAGAACTATTCACCTTTTAATTAGTTGATTGTATATAATTATTGTGCAATTATAATATAAACATTTCCATTCTTACCCACTGAAAAAATTACATGTAAATCGATAATTTTTTTTTTACATCTTAATGAGCTATTTTATACTGTGTAATAAGCAAACTCTTAGCTCCCAGTGGCTTTTAGCAATATTTGTTTCTCTGCTCCCATGTGTGAAGGACAGCTTTTGTTCTGGCGTTGGAGTCAAGCTGTTGAGCAAATCTTCTCCAGTAATTCCCAGTTTGTATAAATCTGTGACTGATACTCAAGTCATTTTCTTCTGGATGGCAGATAACAAAAAGGACAATCCTTTATACCATATATCTTTTCTTATGTCTCACCTCTTCACTCTTTTTTGTCCAAAAAAAAAGCTAATCAATCTCAAATTCATAGAAGAAGGGAGTAAATATTTGTTCATAAATATTCCATCTTTTTCTTGCATGTTATCTTACCCAGATCTGTTTCTTAATTTTAGTGTGCACATGAGGGCACATAGGTGATTATCATTCCATTTTCAAAACTTGTACCAACAGTTGAATTTCTAGTTGTTTTCAGAAGGTAATTAAATGTTTGAGTTATTTTGATACTTAATGACACATCCTTGGTTTAAAATGAATGCCAGGAAGTAGACCACTGAGTGACAGAATTGTGTGTATGTTTGAGTGTGTGTTTGCTAGAGGTCAAACACAGAGACTTGCACCTGCTAAGAACTCATTCTACAACTGAGATATAGCCCCCCCAATCCCTAGAATTTCAATTGAGACACATCTTAAGCACCTTAGCTGTAGATCTGGAGTTCTTGTCACAATTATTTTGTCTGAACATAAAGATGAAAATTCAAAAACTTTGTTAAGGTTCATTCAGTCTAAGATCTGTTGTGTAAAGAGATTGTAAGTGATTTTTCCTGTACTTAAAATAAGACTAGCTGTGCAAACTAGAATAATTAAATATTCTGAACCAGTTAAAAACTGAAGTCCAGGTTCACTGTATGATCCCTAAGCTTCTCTAAAAGGCAGCTCCTTTAGTCTTTCTCTTTTATTGTTTTTTTTTTTTTTTTTTTTTTGTTGTTCTGTTGCTGTGACTAAATTACCTAACAAGAACAATTCACAGGAACACTTTATTTTGGTTCAGGAATTTAGAAGTTCTGTCCATGGTGGGTGGGTACTATGGCTCTGTTCCTGAAGTTAGTCAGAATATCATGATAGAAGGATGTGTTGAAAGAAAGTAGCTCGCTTTCAGAACAATCATCATCCAAATGTAACTGAGAAATAAAGAATTTTTCAGATTAAAAAATGAAAGGAAGAAATATTAAGGCATTTAATTAGTAGCAAACCTGCCAGACAACTAATTTTTAAAAATTTTCAATGAGAAAGAAAATTATATGTCAGATACAGGAATCTAGGTAAAGAAACGTAAGTGTGAGCCTGGTGTGGTGGTGCATTCCTGTAGCAGCAGTGGGTCAGGAGGCTGAGACAGGAGGATCCAGAGTTCAAAGTCAGCCTCAGCAAAAGTAAGGTGCTAAAAAACTTAGTGAGATCCTGTCTCTAAATAAAATATAAAAGAGAACTGAGGATGTAGCTTGCCGCAGTCCAGCTGCGGCAAAATAGCCAAGCGGGGGTGGGGGGGATGACGATGAACAGATGAACAACTTGTGTAGATTGATACAGCAGGAGTGGGAGCCGTTTATTGTAGGACAACAGAGGTATTTATACATTTTACACAGCTTATCTTAATTAGCATAAACTAGATACATCAGTGAACCAATAAGGAATCTCCACACTTCATGGCTTGCTGGCGTTACTTCAAAAACCACTCCCTCTGGCAAAATGCCAGGCGCCATCCAGACTTGTTTACAAACCCTAACAGTAGCTCAGTGATCGAGTGCCTGAGTTCAATCCTTTGACCAACTCCATGCCCCCCAAGAAACAGAGATATATGTTTGAAAAGGATTAAACAAAATTAACAAGAATTATTATTTTTTAAATTTTTTTTTTGTTTTTGTTCCAGGGATTTAATTCAGGGATACTTAACTATTGAGCCACACCTCTTCCTTTTAAAATTTTACATAGAGACAGGGTGTTGTTGGCTGAGTGCTTAAGGACTACTAAATTGCTGAGTCTGGCTTTGAACTAGTGATCCTCCTGCCTCAGCCTCCCAAGTCTTTGGGATTACAGGTATGCACCATGCACCCTCTGTTTTTCAAACTCTAATCTGATCTAAAATATCTGTTAAATCAATAACATTCATAATATATTAGTTGATTATGGTGTATGTATAAATGAAATATATGGTACAATATTTTGAGGTCCTCTCATACTGACTTTAGGGTAGACACACTCTGATTCTGATTCTGATTCTAGTCATTTTCTATTTTTATTCCTTCCAATGAACATTTTATTTTTTAAAATTTTGCATCTTACATGATAAATTATTTTTTATATCTTTGGTATCTGCAATTTTCATATTGGTGGGCACATAGTGTCCTCTGCATCTTTGCACTGAAGATACTTTACTTTTTTCTTATTAAAAAATCTTAAGCTTCCTTTATAATACTGAAAATATCATTTTTTATATTTTTTATAGAAAATAAAAATAATTGTTTTTTGTTAAATTTAGGATGTTAAATTTTATTAGCAACTTATATGCCTATAAGATACCACATTTTCAATTAACTCTGACTTTCCATGTTTTCATATCCTGCAACCTGACTTTAAATATCTTAAAATATTTTTAAAGATTTGTAAATTTGTAAATGTTTGATATTTTAAAATATTATTTTTTCATTATTTTTCACATTCATTCTTTTGGAATTACCCCTCCCTGTCTTATTTCACCTAAATTTCAGGGTTCCATTATTTTTTTTTCTTTAACTTTTATTCCCCTTGAAACAGGAAATATCATGCTAAGCAAAATAAACCAATCCCACAAAACCAAAGGCGAAATGTTTTCTCTAATATGTAGATGCTAATTGCTGAGAAGGCAGGGGGCACTAGAGAAGAACAGTGTTACCTTAGATTAGGTAGAGGGAAGTGATGGGAGGGTAAGGGAGGATATGTGAGGATAGGAAGAATAGTAGAATAGAATAGAGATTATTAATATATATATATATTAATATATATATATATGACTACAAGACCAATGTGATTCTGCAACATGTATACTCAGAAAAATGAGAAACTGTATCTCATCTATGTATGATATATCAAAATGCATAAATGCATTCTACTATCATGTATAACTAATTAAAACAAATAAAAAATTAATAAAAAAAGAAAAAGGAAATATCAAAACACATTTTTTGATAGCAAGCACAGCTGTAGCTTCCTGATATTCCTGCTAGATACATATATTTTTAAATAAATCATCTTAACACCTTCTGACTTTTAAAAATTAATTTATTGAAGAAGAATTTCACACTTACTATACATTTTTAAAACTCCTTCCTTTAAAAATAGTTAAAATTTAAGAGACAAGGTGAATCACTTAAACCTGGGGATACACTCTTAAGATGAGGTTTGATTATTAAAAATACGAGAAAGCACACAAATTATACCTATGTCATCTTTGCAAAAGTTTTGTCAACAAACATATTCAAAGGTTATGAAGGGTCCCGTCCTTTACAATGTGTTTTTCTTTGACTGTCTCAAAGATTTCCTTGTGATGCTTATTTAATCCTAAGTATTAAGAAAAATATGTGAAAGGGTAGAAAGAAGTGGCATCTGACTTTGAGTGAAGATTGAAGTTTAAAATTTGAAAATTCTCCTAATATAATAATCCTGACTAAAAGAAGGACACTAAAGAAAGTAGAAGTCACTCATTGTAACTTCAGCTGTTTCTCTTAACAATGGATACCATGCAAATTACATCTAAAAACATTATAACTTTGTTTCAATTAACAAAAGGTCATTGTCTTTCAGATAATTTCATGGCATCAATTTGATTTCATTGCCTATTATTTTTTCTTAACCCTCAGGTACTTTTCAACAATTACTTTATTTTCCAGGATGATTATTAGGAAGCATAGATACTAAATGCAAGGTTGCCTAAGTGTTAAATCATGTTCACCTTGGGATGATGAAATAAAAATCTTGTAAATAGTAACATAACAGCAACCATAATATTTCAAAGTAATTCATACATGAATTTGTTCTGCAGTCCTTATTAAACCAAGAACAGGTGTTTGTTGACTCATATGGGTTTTTTTAAATATTTATTTTTTAGGTGTAGATGGACAAAACACATGCCTTTATTTCTGTGTGGTGCTGAGGATGGAACACTGGTTCTGCCCTTGCCAGGTGTGCACTCTACCGCTGAGCCACAATCCCAGCCCTCATATGGTTTTATCAGATTAAAAAATGAAGAAGCCTTTATACCTGATATACTTACTCACAGAAGGTCAAATTGTTTTATTGTTTTTTACAAATTTTTTCCAAAGAAATATTTCATCTTTATCTTTCAATTACTCAAAGTATTCATAAAAATTTAAAGAAAATGATAGAAATCATGATGAATAAATTTACATGTAAGATAGAGAGCTATAAGGAGTTATTGACAGAGACGGGGAACTCACCATTAAAAAATAGTATTTTAATAATTTATTTAGGATTACAAAATCTCTTGTTTTGAAAACTTTAACTCATTGTTTGACATTTTCTTATAAAACCATAGACTTTTAAGGAAAACTGTGGGTCCTTGACTAGTATGTATGTTGATAATGACAAGTATATGAATATTGCTCTATCATGGAAGCCATGCACAACTCTGATTATTGGAAGGTATGATAAAGTCTAGAAAATTGAAATAATATAATTTTCATTCACAGTTTTCACAATTTTATCATGTTAGTATTGACAATACCACTTTTAGCAACACATGCGACACTCGACACACACACACACACACACACATATGATATTAAGAATGCTAATGCAATGTGAAGCATGAATGGGTGCAAATTTGAAGTATGAAATTCAGGGAAAGAAGGGTAAGAGCAAAGTAACAGTATTTATTAGAGTAATAGAAAGAAAGCGGAGCTCCCCACCAGGGAGAGGTCCCAAGAATGGGCTGGCAAGGGTGTTTGTTGTTTAGAGGATTTTATTGGCTTGATCTGTTCCTATAGGAGATTGGTGGGACACAGGATTCAGAAAGGGGCCAATTTTGTCTTCTTTAAAAAATCTTTTGAGAGAAATTTTTAAGCCTCTATTAATAAAAGGGTGGAGGTGAGGAAGTGCTTTTGAGAATATTTTGTGTTTGTCTATTGCTGGGGGGAGGAGTAGGGGTGATTATGGTACAGCCATTGAATTTGAAGCTGGTGGGGACAGCTATAGAATGTTCTCCATGCCATGGTGGCCTCATGGTTTTCTTCTCTGAGACCCTTTTCCTGACTGCCTATAAGCTTTTTGACTCAGTAATATATATATATATTTCATGTAAAATTATCTTCTACTCTACAGAAGATAAAGTATAATATATAAATAAATAAAGCAATGGCTGTTTTACTCTTGTCGGTAATTCAAATATTTAGGACACTCTGGCATGTATTTGGCCATGAATAAACAGGTAGTAAATGCACAAATATAGAGAGGGAGCTTTGTGTAGCTTTTAAATGATCATAAAAAATGTACATGCATATATTTCAGTTATGTAAATGTACAGTAATATACCCAACTATTCTCTTCAAAATAGGCATTTAAGTTGTTTTGGTTTGATCATATTGTTTTGATATCTTGTTATAGTTGTTACAACAGGTAACATAGCATATTTTAGGTATTAGCACATAAATCCTTACACAGGAGTTCTTTTTCTTAGCAGGATATATTGCTTTATTTGGGATTTATATCATTTTACAGCTAGATATTTCCAGATTATTTTCCTTATCCATTGTGAGAACTGATAGTTCCAACAACATTTATTGAATGGGTGCCACTTTCCTCAATTCCTTTGTTGGAATGGATAGTTCTTAAATTTTTAATTAAAGCATGGCAGTTTTATGGCTGAAAAGCACATCTGCTTTTTATTTTACTTTAGAATATTATAGTCATTATTCCCATTCTATCATTTCTTTTCTATGTTCTATTATTTCTTTTACTATAATTATAATAACTTAGCAATTATATAGCAATCATTTTTATAGTTTCTAGATATGTTGTGATTGTTCATTTTCCCTCAACTCCAAGTAGAATCCTTTCATTATTTTTTAAGTTAATTTTGTTAAAGAAAGTTATGATTATTTAGAAATATAGATTTTTTTAAGTTAAATTGTTATTTCATTTATTTTGTTACAATGTCTTTCAAGCTACCAATACAGTGATCTCTAAGGATTTTTAAAGAAGTTATTAACACTGAAAAGCAACATGGGTTTCAAAGAATGAATTCACATGGTCATATTTTTTTGCCTATGTAAAACATTATTAAGGGGTGCATGAGGTGTGCAACGAAAGGAAACTCTTAGAAAACGTAATGTTTTAATTGTACATGATTAAATAAAACATAAAGAATAAGAACCAACAATAGAAATGAAAAATTTGATACATATATAACATATATGAATGTCAGTAAATCATAAAGGGACATACCAATAAATCTGTCATTGATGACTTCAAATTTTGGAGAATATTTTCTTAAGAAATCATAGATTGGTAAAACAAAATTATAAAATATAGTATTTTTTAAGCAGATTTATGTCATATTTTGCATGAAGCTAAAAAAAAAACTAAAAAGGAAGTTTACAAGAGTTTCATATACATACTGTCAATTGAAATTTTTCGATGGTGCCAATTTATTTAATAAAGAAATAGTAGTCATTTCAACTCCTGATGCTGAATTAAGATGTTAATATAAAAAACAGAAAACTCTAATTTATACTTTACTTTTACTCACAGAGTATTATTTCTGGAATATATTTAAAAAAGATTCTAAACATAATGGCTAACTATAAAATTTCTGGAATAAATTATTTGTTTTATTATAATGGATATGCCCAAATTTCTCAGAAAACTTTATTTAAAAAGTGATAAGCTAGGGGCTGTGGCTGTAGCTCATTGGTAGATCCCTTGCCTAGCATGTGTGAGGCACTTGGTTCGATCTATAGCACCACATAAAAATAAACAAAAATATCCTGTCCATCTACAACTACAAAAGTGTACTGTTGAAAAAAAAATGTGATAAATTATCAAAGTTAAAATCTTTTACTTTTCAAAATTTACCATTATTAAGCTGAAAAGGCCAGCCACATGCTATAGAAAATGAAAGGGGGGGAATAAACTTAAAAAAATGAAAGGATAAAACTGAATATAATAAAGAACAAAAACTTAAACAGCACTTTACAAATGATGGACATGGAGCCAAAAGAACAGAGATTTTTGTACAACTTTAATCATTAGAGAAATGCAAATGAGATTCCAATGATACACTCCAACATATTCATTTTCAAGGTTAAAATAAAAATAAATTAAACAGCAACAAGAACAAGGAGAGCAAATACACAGCAAATCTTCAGGGCCAATAGGTGTGGATGAAGAGGAGAAAAGAGGAAGCCTACCCTCCCGAAGTGCTGCACAGAATGTTCCAGAGCAAGATGCTTCTGAGAAGGAGTGGCCAACACATGAGCATCAGCTTAGGACTCCAGGACCCATTTCCAGAATTCACCCCAGAGAAACAAAACCACATATCCATAAGATATATGAATATGAAAAATGACAGAAGTTTATATGCAATAATAACAAACTGGTACCAATTCAAAAGCCCATCAACTTAAAAATGGATAAAAATTGCTGTGAATAGATAACTTCTATAGAATTAAATGACATTTGTATACAAAACAGAATTTGTTAGGTAAACACAAACAGTTGCTTGTATGAAAGTGTCCAGAAACAAAAATAAAGACACAATATCATTTTATTTGTTCACAATTCTAAAAAAAGCAAATCTTTAAAAACAATAACAATAGGAACAGATGGGGTTACCAGGAGTTAAGCTCAGGGACTATAGTTTAAAATAGAAGAAAATTTCCAGAGTGATTAAAATGATCTATGTCTTCATTTGGTGATAACTCTATAGATGTATATGTTTATGAAAATTCATCAAATTGGACACTTAAAGATGGTACATTACAACTTTATACATCAAAAATTAAAGTTTAACTTAAAATATTCTAGGCAACCTTCAGTGAATTAAATAATTTTAGAAATCCGTGGCCTACCTAGTTGTTCAAACAATTTAAGTATTTACTGACATTAGCCCCTCTCATAACATAGGAATTAGGGAGAGGACCTGTACCCCTCTATGTTAATTGGTTTGGGATGTTCGATTATTTATAGTTTATACAACTTGTCTTATTTTAAGTTAAAAATCTCTTTATACAACATATCTTAGACTGGATGAACCTCAATAAAATTTTTGAATTTCAACATTTAAATTATTTTCAAACAAAATAATTGTGATGAGAACTTCAGAAGGTTCAAGTTGTACCTCATTTAAAATTCTGGGGGCTAAGGGGAGGACAGTTCTTTGGTAGAGTGAGTACTTAGCATGTGCAAGGACCTGTGTTTGATCTTCAGCAAACACACACACACACACACACACACACACACACACACACCACAAAGGATTGTCCTTTTTGTCCTTTAGTGAACTGCCATCAGAAGAAAGTGACTTGAGTAGTAATATATAAAAATGGGAATTACTGGAGAATATCTAGTCAACAACTTGACTCCAAGGCTAGAGCAATAGCTTCCTTTCACACATGGGAGCCGAGAAACAAATATTGCTAAAAGCCACTGAGAGTTAAGAGTTTGCTTATTACACAGTGTAAAATAGCTCATCAAAATGTAAAAATTATTTATTTACATTTTGTTTGTGTGTGGTGCATGGAAAACAAGAACTCTACCAACTGATCTGTATCCCCAACCTTACATGTAATTTTATCAGTGTGTAAGAATGGGGATTGAAAACAAAGGGAGAAAGTCATCAAATGACACAAACCTTGAGTTATAAGATGAACTAACTAATAGAGACAGAATATACAGCATAGCAACTTCATTAAAAAATAAAGTATTCTGTACTTAAAATTTGTGAGGAACATAGGTACCAATTGTTCCTACCATACAAAAGAAAATGGTCACTATGCGAACTGATTGATAAGTTAAGAAATGTCTTGAATTGCACACAGTATACTTATGTACTTAAACAGAAGGCTAATTCATATCTTTAATAATAATGGAAACTGTCAGTAATATAATCAAATAATAGAGCAATATCCATACACAAGTAAAAACATTAACTTCACTAGCATTTAGAAATTTTTTTAGCACAGTGTTTACCCATTGCATATATAAGAAAAATAGTTCAGTGTGTCCATGTTCTAATAAGCAAAAATTTCATTTTGTTTTCCAAATCTTTAACCATCATAGGAAAATTCATGCAGAGTAAATGATTATTTGATGAGTGGATACTCAAATAAGTAACAATAGGCTATGTTGTGGAAAGACAAAATATTAGTAGAGTATTGATAACATACATATAAGTATGTATTTTCTGAAAATATATCAACATACTCAAATGAGTATGTTTATAGGACTGAAAAAATTCATATTTTCTATTTAAAATTATAAGTGATTTTTAAATATAAGTCACACCATGAACAGTGTAACAAGGTAATATGTCTGTGTTATTTTTAAAGAATATTTTCTTGAGATATACAAGCAGAATTGCATAAAACAGGTAGATATTAAAATAATCTTTCAACCCCTATACTCAGTCTTTTCTATTAAAGACAGGATTATTATAGGCCTTGAATTTGTGAGAATGCAGAGTGGGCATGGTGAGATCTCAGAGTTCAGACATAATATTATAAAAACCATGAAAATCGTGATGTGAGGTAATGGGATAGAGAAGTAATTGATACATCAAATAGTAGTTACTTTTTATTAAGATGAGAATATTAATAGGTAGTGATTCATTTTTGCTAGGTGATCACCAGTTACATCCAGGAATTTTGTTGGAGTTATCTTTTCCATTCAACTATCAGGATTTTTGCACAAGTTTAGAAGATGTGCTAAGGCCATTCCTCACTTCCATGTTGCTCCTGCCTTTTACTATGGACTTTCTTAGGAACAGCCAAGATCCGGTATCAACAAATGAGCCAGTTGTATGCACTTTATCTATACTGTATATTTCATGTATCTCAGGTAATTTTAGTTCTTTGAAGATTTTAACTTCTTTCAGAATGTTCACTATTGCAATGGCAAACTACTCTAGCACCTCTGCTTACCTAAATACTATTGGGATGGAGAGGATACAAGTCCAGCCTTATTCTCTGCTAAGATGTGTATTTTTAGTTGCAGTGTATGAGTTACAACCCAGATTTTGAGAATTTATAAATTATCTTTTTATTTTAATTTGAGTAATTTCCAATTTCTGTTTTGTTACCTCTGAGTCTGTTCAGTATTCTTCCCAAATTGTCCCTTCCCCCACTTCATTGAAAACGTTTGAAGAAAATTCCAGGGATAGCTAGCTAGCTTCTAGTCTCCCTTCCTGTGGAAGACCTAGGTTATTTTTTTCTTTTATGAATGCCCTAAATATCATAGCATTTTAATTATTTTATGTGTTCAATTAATTACTTGCTTGAAAAGATGGTTTCATGAGCTATTAAACAACACTCAAATAGTCATTTGAATCTGTATTTGAATATCAAAAGCTGTCAGTTTTACTTGTCATCATTGTGAAAGAAAATAGAATCCAAACTCATACATGGTTTACCTTGTTAGATCGTGGTGTTGGAAACCTTGTTAAAAACTTATGTTTGAGAAAAAATGGGTGACATATGTGATTTTAGCCAAGCAGTATACCTGAAAAGCATTGATCATTCAGTGTCTTCTAACAGAATTTTCCCTGAGCAATAGAATGATCAACAGTTATAAGTGGGACCCCTAATTCATATATAAATAATTATACTTTCCCTCCATTTTTTTTTTTTTGGACCGAGAAGAGAATGAATCATCTCCCATGAAACAGAACCAAACTTTAAGTTTCTGTAGACTAAAAGAACAAAGCATACTGGAAAGTAATGAAATAATACCTACAGACAGATAAGATAAAGTTTTGAGAGAGCAGTAGAATGAAGAAAAAAAAGTAATTCAGTTATCATTAAATCATGAGAATCCTAAGTTAGGGGTAACTTCCTGTTACTTCTTTATTTCTAAGTATTGTACCTGAACTTGCTGCAATTGTGTATGATAATATTGCCATGTAATATTAGAAAAACATATCTTTGCATATGGAAAGTATTTATTTTTAAAGAATGCAAGCCTATATAAAGCATTGTCTACTCGGTTTAAAGAATGTCTTCTATTTAAGGATAATTTATTCTTGAAAAAATAGTTGTGTATATAAATATTTTCTTTCCTATCTATATATTAAAGTGAGCAAAGACTTTTATAAGATTTTCCCCTGAAACATGAGTATCTTAATACCCAGAAATGCAACTAAAAAAATTAAGTTTCAGTCCAAATGCATGTAGTAGAAAAGCCCTGTGGATTATATTTACAGTTATAATCCCAATTTCTTTACCTTGAACAGTTTATTAACTGTGTCTCCAACGTTTCCATGTTGATAATATGAGAATGGATTGGACAAATCAGTGCTTTTAAAACTCTGTGACACAAAGTCTTTACAGATACACAAGCCCAGGGAACTAATGAACTTCACAGGAAAGGAATATTAGATAACTTTAAAATTGTATATATAGGAATGCATTCATCTATTATATTGTTTTATATGAGAGTTCATTTGAAAAAAAGTACATTGAAATGTTAGAGAATGAATTGAATATGCATGTTGAAATGTTAGATAATCAGAATAGACAGACTGTAAGTTACTCTCAGTCTTTCAAACACTGAGTAACATTTTCTATGAAATTCTTATGTATTTTAGTTATGCATCAATGTAGTATTTCATAATTAGTTAAAATGTATGTAAGAGTTACAAAATATGACAATCAAATCAATGCAAAAAGAAATAACAAACTTTACTCGAGTACAATTTTGTTACTGTTTCAGCAACCCAGCATTTCAGCCCTTTTCCTATATTGGAACATAATCACAATCATAATCATATATCTATACGCTATAAATTTAGTGGGAGGTTATAACTACTTTTTTTCAAAAAAAATGAGATATATATCTTTATGTACTCCCTCCCCTTTTCAAAATGTAAGAATGTATAAGCATGAATTATAAGTCTCTCTCCTGAGAGTTAACATTGGGAGATTCACACATAATTATGGTGCTGGCAAAAAATTATTCCCAGAATTGAGAGACCAGAGACTTCTAGATGTACAGCTCTGGCATACCCATAGCCCTTTCCTTTGGTGATATTTCCAGGGATAAGGTTAGAGCCTTTGTGGTGATTTTGCTGTGGCATTGCTCTAAGCATGTCTTTCCATTGCTTTGGTTTCAACTGTGCCATTAGTTTGCTTTCTTTCTAAGTCCAATTTTTCATCTATCACATGAATTCGAGAAGCTACCAATTAAGCTGCAAAAAATTTAAAATCCTTTTTCTTCTAAATTAATTGGAATTGGCTTCTAAAGCTTGATTAAGGAAACTCTGATTTAGTTCATTCTCCATATGTCCTTCTCCTTAAAAGCCTGTTCATTATTTCCTGAAAATATTTGGCAAAAACAACCACAGCAAGTATCCCTTTGATACCTCTTCCTCCCTTTATGTTGAGACTGTAATGAAAGAATCATCTCACTATTTTCACTCATTGAAGACATTTTAAAAAAAGAAAAAAAATGTGCAATATGTATAAACCATCATCAGGGGTTCTATTTAATGAGCATAACAAGCTAGTCAGATAAGAGTTTTTATAATTAAAATAGCAAATACTCTGATGTCCTCAGTTCTCAAGACTTTTTTCTTTTATGTTTCAGAGGCTGCCCCTTAGGATATTTCTCTAGAGTAAATATGTACTAAGTTTGAATACATGACTAGTCAATGTGACAGTACTCTCTGTGATTAGATAGCCCTATTTGTTTTTTTGTTCCTATGATGATGTTAAAGAAAACTAAGGGTCTACTTAGGTGAAATGACTGAGGTTTATAAAAGAGATTAAGCTGAAAATTAAATATTAATTAGTGTACAAAGTTCTCATATAAGTTGACAAGAATGTTACAAAAATTTAAATAAAATATAAACTAAAAAAAAAAAGTCCCTGCTTATCATCATTCATTATTTAGGATCTTTTATGAAGTCTTTTATATCCCAGTTGTTCTCACTGTCATCTTACATTTTCATTACATAATTTCATTTTTTATTTTTACAGTGGTTTAATAATAACTTTATAGTTTACTTAAGAAATTATTTGCAAGCTCTAACATTGTACCTATACTCAAGTTTCCACTAAAGCTATGTTTTGCTAGCATTATGTATTCTCACGGTGTGAAAGTTTTGTTCACTTCTCCTTTGGGATCAGGATTATGAGGATCAATACTCTTATTCTTTAAAATAATGAAAAAATGTAGATTGAAAGTTTAAAAAAACAAGTTTTTGACTATATTAAGATAATACTAATTTTTTTGAGAGGGGTACCAAGATTGAATTCAGGGATACTTGACTGCTGAGCCACATCCCCAACCTATTTTGTATTTTATTTAGTGAAAGTGTCTCACTGAGTTTTTTAGTGTCTCACTGTTGCTGAGGTTGATTTTAAACTTATGATCCTCCTGCCTTAGCCTTTGGACCACAGGTGTGCACCACGCACCCTACAACAATGTTAATTTTTCAATTTTGGCCTAAGTATAAATATTTTAATAAAGGAGAAATCTCTGTGAACATCAGGATTTTAGTGCATTTAAACAATTGACTAACACAAACATATTTCCAAATAAATATAAAGAAATAAAAACAAAATCATTTAGGTCAATGAAAACATTTCTTATAATACTTGAAACATATGTTTTAGGCATCCATAAAATAAATGGAAATCAAAATTCAAAAAGACAAATGGCTCAACCAAATCAAAGTGATATCAGCATAATTATTTCCATGGATACTGCTTATTAACAATGGTATTATGTTTATTATATTCCACTTTATAATACAATATAGTTCTATCAGATTGAAGGTGGTTTATATGGAGAATATAAACTATATATTAATTAAAATAGATTAACTATACTGATTATTAAAATACATTGGTTTTAGTGTGAATAACTCATAATATTCTAATGAAACATCATTTATGTGTTTTTTTAATTGATGCATAAGAATTATACAGAACAGCATGTTTCATTGTGGTCTGTTTGCACCTGCACATAGCATTAACTTCCTTTCCTAGTACTTCTCCTCTTCCGCCCTTCTGATCCTCTCTTCTACTCTATTTGTCTCCTATCTGTTTTATTAGATTCCTTTGTTTTCCTTTTTCTCTCTACCTTTCAAATATAAGAGAAACCATATGACCCTTCATTTTCTGACTCTGACTTATTTTGCTCACTAGCTCCGTCCATTTTTCTGCAAATTTTTTTTTCTAGAAATCTTAAAATTGCATACTCAAGCACTATTATGTCTGATAAACAGAAAACATGTTTTCAGTTTGGAGTAATTCTTTGGTTTTTGATCGTGAAATATTAATATGATTATATAAAATGCCTGATTTTTTTTGTATAGTATGTTCCTGAAAATATGTGAAATAAAAGGTGTTTATATAATCATATTTTCTTTTTGCACTTTGTTTTTTAAATAATGTTAAAATTTAGATTATTTTTCATGATTAATTGTAGGAGTGTGCAAAAACAAAATCACAAAATGCTCTTTCACACAAAGTATTTATTCATATATATGTTGACATACAAGACTTAAGACGTCATAAAATTATTCCATTTACTTTTCTTAAGAAAATTATCCAAATGAACAATCAGGTTATAAAAGTATGTATTTTTGTAGTAATATGTGATAAAAATGAACAGAGAATTGCCCAAAATATTTCTAATATTTGGTGCCTGAATTACATGAGAAATCATACCATTCCTTCTTTTTGAATACATACATCCATCATTACAGTGTACAACTTTGTTTTGATAGTTCCTGATTCTTTTGATTCTTTTCCACTTTGTCTTAAAATATCTTCAGACATAAGTATTCTCATCTAATATTAGGATTGTTTGATTCATTTTGTTTGATAGTCTCTTTTTTCCTTAAAGCCTAAAATAGATTTCTTTATAGGAAATGTAAGAAAATGTTGTCAGATATGAATTGGATAGAGGAAGTTACAATATGACTGAAGTTACTTCTTCCTATATATTTTGGAAATAATTTTGGAATTTCTTTAGTTAACAAAAGTTTGCACCCTAACCCTAAATCATATCTCAAAATTTTTATGAATTACTGTCTGTTTCATATGAGATTCCCAAGGTGGCAAAAAATGAATGTAGCTGCAAATTACTCATTCCATTTATTTGTACTTGTCTGAATTTCAAATAAGTAGGTATTTATACTGGGAATTTATTGGAAGGGCATTTTACCACTGAGCCACATTCCAGGTCATTTTAATTTTTATTCTGTGATAGTCTCTCTTTAAGCTGCTAGGGTCTTGCTAGGTAGATGAGGTTGGTCTTGAACATGCCATCCTCTTGTCTCAGCCTCTTGAGTTCTTGGGATTGTAAACATGCACCATTGTGTCCAGTGTAAAATATTCTTTTAATTGGAAAATAATACCTTTATATTCACACATATTTCATCAAAATTTTTTTGTAGTACAACTTTCCAGTTTGCATGTCAAGAGTTTGTATTGGTTACAAAACTTTTGTCATTGCTCTGGAAAGGTTGTTAAATTCCTTTATGCCAAAATCATCTTACTTATAAAGGGGAGAAACTATTATTTTTTAACTGTGTCTGTTACAATTAGATTATTCAATTTATTAAATACTATTTTAGAATACATTTCATTTTAATATTTTCATTCTAGTATTTTAGAATATTTTATTCAACAGTTCATTTCAAATCCATGAGTAATGAGAACTGTTTAGTTATATCTAAGCCTTATTTAAAAACCATATTAAATTCTGAGTAGGTTACTGTATGAGTAGGACACAAAAGGGAAGACATATTTATTATCTAATAATAAAATTTACTTTGGAAGGACTGTCTTCTGTAGACATGACCTTAATTTACCTGACATTTTATTAGGATCAAATTAGCATCCATCATTTAAATGTTTGTAATTATCTATTATCTGTCTCTGAAATTTAACATTTGTTAAACTACTCCTATGAAATGGCACTTTGAAAAAAGGCAAGCAATAAATGCAACCCTGAAAATAGCAGGTTTATAAATGCAAACTGACAGGGTTTATTAATCACTGCAATGAAATTAACAGTGCATAGTTAAGATGAAATCATTCAGTTCATGGCTAGAAGAATATCACAGAGACCTTTAAATGCATTAATGTGATCCAATATAAATCCAGTTTTAAACTTTAAAAATAATTATGAGGTTCAGTAAATTTCACCCCAAGTCAAAAGTATATTTGAAATATGGGGTTTATTTCTTTTTCTAACAAATTTACATAATTGCTTTGAAGAGTTTCAGAATGAGCTATGAAAACATCCAAGGATATCAAAAACAAGTGAGACTAAGATAAGGAATATACATAAAAGTAGATTATGATTGGCTGAAAATCTTGGTTATTTTTCAGATGTCTTTAGAACAATTATCTAAGAGGAAAGCTTAATTGCAGAAAAACTCAGGAGTATAATTTTTATTTAAGCAAAATAATATAACAGGTTTAATTTTCAGGGACTTAGTAGCAGCAATTCATGCTATTTTACTTATGTCACTACTTCATAGTTACTAATTAGTAAAGTAGTCTTCAAAGTGACTTTATGTCTTCTAGCATGCATGAAAGAGCATTTAAAACTTTTAGAACTTATATGGTCAACATTTGCAAGTTCACAATATTAAGTTTCTAAAATCACAAGATCTTAAACTTACTATTAATATTGGTAGCAATTTGTTACTTTTCATAAAAATAGAGTCATATACTTTGTATTTTGTTTTAATTTTTACCAAATGGTAATAATTTGGATACAAATAAACTCTATTTTCAATATAATCATTAAAATTAATTCATTCTGGAAGAATATCTGTTTTTTTTTAAGTTGTCCCATGTATGCCCTTTCAACTGTCTCTCATTTGCTCCCTAAATTTCCCAATAAATGTGAAAAAATAAAAGTAGAAAATGAAGTTAGCATTATTTTGAGTAGATGGTAATTATGCTGGACAGTTTTAATTTCATCAATATCATTTTCATATTTTTAAGATTTCTTGCTTACATCATTATTCCTGCATTTGAAAGTCAATATTTATATTTTTCTACAAGATTGTCAGATTTAACTCAATTTTTTATTTGGAGGTCATTTTGGATTACAAGTTTCAATCATAATACAAGATGGTTTTATATACCCATGTTTCAGCTTCCCATACTGATTTCTCAAATTATTATACCATATTACCTACAGATATCTTACTTTAGCCTCCTCCTTCTGATGGTATCTTCATTTTTTTGGTTTGATTAGGACTCTTACAATTTAGTTGTGGATTATGATTTCTTAGTTATAATGGTTTTACAATTGGGGAAGGATATCACAAAAATCCTTCTCAAACCATGACACTGTGTTCATCATATCATGACACTGATGGTGATATTAATATCTATTAGTTGATTGTGGATATCAGACAAATTTCTGCATAGTAAAGCTATAATTTTCTCTTACCACATATTAAGTACAAAGGCCAACCCATACTCAGGGAAGGTAAATTAAACTTCACCTTTTGTTGGGAGGAATATGAAATATTTAGTAATCATTTGTTAAAAACAACAGATTATTTAGTAAGTATTTTGGGAGATAAAACTGAGGCTCTGCAAATGTATGTTTTTCCATAAATATGAAAATTACTCTTCACATTCTTCAGTGGATCTTACTCTGTTATTTTAAATATTATTTCCTGTTTTGTTTTGTTTGTTTGCTTGCTTGTTTGTTTGTTTGTTTTTGGTACTGGAGATTGAACTCAGGGACTTTTAACCACTGAGCCAGATCCCCAGCCATTTTTTATACTTTATTTAGAGACAGGGTCTTCCTTAGTTGCTTAGGGCTTGGCTAAATTACTGAGACTGGCTTTGAACTTGTGATTTTCCTGCCTCAGCCTCCCAGGCAACAGAATTATAGGCATCCACCACTGCTCCCTGCTATTTTCCCATATTTTTAATACATTTATTATTTGAAGTTTTTATTTACTAAAGTTTTATAACTGCTTCACCTTTTATTCAATAATTTATTTTTGTCAATATGAATTTCTGAATATTTTATTGTTATGTTACAATTTGTTTGTATCATTATTTATTATGCTGTTGAATTTTTTTTCTGTTTGACCATTGGAAGTCACATTGGTTTTGTTGTGCTTCTGAAAAACCACCACTTTCTTTCACTACAAGATGCTCAAAATATATTTTACATTTTTCTGCTCTCCACTAGGTTTAGCCATTTATCAAAAGCATTCAGATGTTTTATTTCAGAATAACATTTAGAAAGTAAGTTTTGGTGTTGGATGTGCTTTTGAAAATGGCAAAATTATAGTTTCTAGGTTTTCTCAGGAGACAGCTAGGAAATAAACACTAAACCTTTTTTTATTTTTTTTTATTTTTGCATAGATACTTTCTAGTACATGTATAAAATTATGATATTTTTCTCAAAATAGTCCAGGGTTGTAAAGTTTTAAATATACTCATTCATGTTTATGACTACTTGAACAAGTGACACAAATTTTGTATTTCTGTTTATAATTACAATTTTCTCATATGTTCAAATAAATAAGAATTGCTTCTGACGCATCCCACTAGAATTCCATAAAAGAAGTTCACTATACTCACATTTATTTGTAATTTCTTTCTCTGGCATTAAAGAACACACCTGCAATCAAATGTAATTCATTAAAAAATCTATTACACTGGGCACCCATGCTTATTGATGATTATATTTCAAAGGGATGGCTCTCATATCAATGAAAAATATTCATGTGTCTTATAAGTTTAAAACATCTCAAAGTAAAAGGAACTTTATAAATGCAGATTTCCTAATTAAATACGCTAAAAGAAGGAAGATCAGGGAACATTTAGTCATGTAGTCTACCTAAAATTTACTCCAGCTTAGCAGACCATGAGGACTGTGTTTTTTATTATTTTTTTAAATAATTTTTTTAGTTGTAGTTGGATACAATACCTTTATTTATATTTGTTTTTATTTTTATGTTGTGCTGAGGATGAACCCAGTGCCTCACACGTGCTAGGCGAATGCTCTACCACTGAGCCACAACCTCAGCCCCAAGGACTGTCTTTTTCAGAGTTGGAATCTTCCTGGACATAAAGACAGCAGGAAGGAGCTTCAAATGTCTGCTAGATCCTAAGACTTCCTCACCTTAGCTTATACTTGGCCTTTATCAATTCATTGAACTTTCTGGCTTAATCTTACTAACATACATAGTTCCTGACTTATACGACATTCCGCTTATGGTCCCATTTTGTCTTGCATGATTAGGTGTTTATCATATAAGTGCTTAAATAGATTCAAGAAAAGTCTTAAATCTACAGTTTCCCAGATTGTTTTCCTGTTTGTAGGGGCAGGGCAAATGCTCTTTCCAGCTCTCTAAATCTCTGAGCTGAAACAAGAAGTACAATTGTTTTCACCTCAAATTACATCCTTTGAATGTACCAAGTTAAAATTATTTTCTCCTTATCATAGAAGGCGACCATGTAGCATGAATGCTTAGATGTATTTCTTGAATTGATTTATTTATATACCTGAACATCTGTTGTAACATTTATTACCAAACTAAGAGTACACACTCTTCATCATATAAATGTGTTTACTGAGTCATAGAGGACGTAAGTGCCTTTTTAAGCATCATAGGTCTAATTTATAGCTAAGGTTTCTTACTTTCAAATATAAGACTCTTTACATAATACAGTCATTTATATTAATAATTCTATTTTTTCAAAATATATTTCTATATCCTGCTTACTATTTTGAAGCTTGCATTCATTTAATAAAGAGATGGGGTAGATCACTGATATTCAGTGCATAGAGATAACTACATATGTGATTGAAAATATCATTTAATATGAAAATAATATTTTACTATTTTATCTTTAAGTAATTTTGAGTTTTTTTATTTTTGTACCTGTATAGAGTCAAATAGTTTCTGATTTTATTTTGACTTTCTTCATCAAATTATGGTTAAAAATTAATTGGCATGTAATTAGTACAGCCAGTGTGGAAAACAGTATGGCGTTTCCTCCAAAAATTACAAATAGAACTACCTTAAGATCTTGCAATCCCACTCTTCAGTATATTTCCCAAGTAAGTGAAGTCAATACGTTAGAGATGTATATGGACTCCCATGTTCATTGCAACACTATTCCCAATAATGTGGAAACAGGAAGAATTTATGTGCCAATTGACTGAAAAATGCATAAAAGATATAGCATACACATTGGATACTATTCAGTCATACAAAAGCACAAAACCCTAACATTCTGAGCAACCTGCATGCAAATGGAGATCATTATGATAAGTGAAATCAGTCAGGCACTGAAGTCAGAAAGACAAGTACCACATGATATTACTCATATGTGGAATCTAGAACATTTACCTATGGACATTGAGATTAGAATGGCAGTTACCTGAGGCGGATGAGAATGGCGAAGGGGGAGGAAAGCCATGAGTTGAGCAGGGCTTACTAAGTTACAGTTAGGAGCAAGAAATTCTGTGGCGCTGTTGCACAGAGGATCACTAAAGTACCACGCATTTCAGAGAGATAAGAAATAAATTTGAAAGTTTTCGAATGAAATGACACATGTGGGAGGAGCCCTGTTCAACTTGATTTAGATACATAATGTACACATGTACTGAAACAACCTGGCCACAATGATATGTAGAATTTCATATTTTTATGTGTCAGTAAAAAATAAATTTAAATTTTTAAATCTTATGATTGTTCACATAGTAATGAAGATATACAGTCAAAATATTTTTTTGCATCATTTCCCTAATAAGTTTTGAAAATCTATCCAAAATGTCATGTATTAATTTCTAAACAATAATTAATAATTTCAGACTTTAGAAACTATACATCATTAAGATGAAATAAATCAATGATATAGGGTTATTATGTTGATAATTTAATAAAAACCATGGTATGTTTAAAATTACAACTCTGGCTGGTGCTGGGGCTTAGTGGTAGAGTACTTGCCTAGCAGGTGTGAGGCAGTTGGTTGGATCCTCAGCACCATGTTAAAATAAGTAACATAAAATAATTTTTAAAAAACAGAAAAAAATTATAAATGACTTATGAAATGAAAGAATAGACAGAACAAATAAATGAATTATGATAAAGTTTATAATACAGAGGAAAATGGAAAATTTTTGGTTTATAATAATCAGAAAATTTCAAATCTAAGAGATACATTTTAAAAAATATATACAGATAGAAAAATGACTGACAAACTGGAATTCTGTAAACATAGTGCACGATGTCATGGTCATAAGTGAAATGTCAGTAAAATTATCTGGGAACACTTTTATATTTTAATATTCAATCTCAAAACAGTCATAAGGACTGTTATGTACATGATAGTATAATACAATTTGATATGATTACATAAGACTGGAATATATATCATTCTAAGTAAAGTCCCATTCTTGTGGATATACACTACACTGGGATTCATGGTGGTCTATTCACCTATGTATATAGGGAAATTACATCAGGTTCATTCTACTTTCTTTAATCTGGCCCCCCTTCCCTTCCTTTCATTGCCTTTTGTTTAATCAAATGAACTTCTAATCTTCCCCTCTTACCCGCTTATTGTTAGTTTCCACATATCTTTGAAAATATTCAACCTTTGCTTTTTGGGGGACTGGCTTATTTCACTTAGTATGATAATCTCCAATTCCATTCATTTATTAGCAAATGTCATAAAGTCATTCTTCTTAGTGGCTAATATTCCATTATATATATATATATATATATATATATATATATATATATATATATATATATATATATATATCACAATCTCTTTATCCATTCATCTGTTCAAGGGCACCCAGTTTGGCTCCATAGCTTAGCAACTATGAATTGAGTTTCTATAAACATCAACATTCTGCATCACTGTAGACTGCTGATTTTAAAATCGTTTGAATTTTTCACAATGAGTAGGATAGTTGGGTCAAATGGTCATTGCATTCTTAGTATTTTGAAGAATCTATATATGAGTTTCTAGGGTGGTTGCACCAATTTTCAGTCCCACCAGCAATATATGGATGTACCTTTCCTCCCACTTCCTTACCACCATTTATTATTACATGTATTCTTGATAATTGCCATTCTAACTAGGGTGAGATGAAATCTCAGAGTAGTTTTAATTTATATTTATCTGATTTCTAGAGATATTGAACTTGTTTTCATATAATTGTTGGCCATTTGTATTTCTTACTCTGTGAAGTGTCTGTTCAGATCCTTAGCCCATTTATTGATTGGGTTGTTTCCTTGTTGTCAAGATTTTGAGTTTTTATATATCCTGGAAATTAACATCCCACCTGATAAGCAGGGGCAAAGATTTTCTTACATTTTGTAGGCTATCTCTTAATGCTTTTGAAAAAATTTCCTTTTCTGTGAAGAAAGTTGGATGGATGGCATTCCATTTTTGATTATTAATTTTCCTTCTTGAGCTTTAGGAGTCTTGTTAAGGAAGTCAGTTTTTGAGCCAATATGTTGGAGTGTGCAGCCTAAGTTTTCTTCTAGTATATGGAGGTATTCTGATCTACGTTCCAGGTTTTTAACTACTTTGAGTTTTGTGCAGGATGAGAGATAAGGATTAAATGTTAATTCTACTACATATGTATTTCCAGTTTTCCCAGTGCAGTGAGTTCAATTTAAATCAAATATTTTCTTAGTATTGCTCACAGAGCAGATAGATTGCTTGAAAACATGCTCAATTTATCAGTAGCCATGCAAAGTACAAGATTAGACAAAATACTAAAGAAAAATGGGTAAACAGAAGATGAAAGTACTGAAAATAGGAAAAGATCTGCTGCAAATAACAAAGAAGGAATATCTGATACAAATAATGCAGAATAATAAGATAGAAATGAATCTATATCACAATTATATCAACTGATTAAACCAGACTACTGATGCATGTATTAACATCACTGTGTACTTTCTTCTTACCTATGATTCTTTTGCTCTTCTGTGATGACATGCATCAATGAAGCTTACTTTTGTTTGCACAATCTATTTATATTATTCTAACAAGAGATGTTAGTATATATTCATCATATTGAAGCTCATACTTGAGTAACAGCATTTTACTAAATTTGTCTAAAATTTGTATCTAGAGAATTTTGTTTTTGTTGTTTCCTCTCTATAATTTATCTTTGCTCAATTTGGCACAGAATCCTCATTAAGTTTTGTCATGTAAGTGGGATTGCTTTGCATTCATATTTATTCCTACTCTTGCTGTTAGTAGAATCTTGAAACTATAGAATAAAAATACACTTTACTAAGCATTCCTAAATTTGGTGAGGTTTGTATGTTCTCAAAAACTCTACTTTCAATACCCTTAATGCTTCAAATATCAAAGTTATTTTAGTTCCTGTGTGTGTGTGTGTGTGTGTGTGTGTGTGTGTGTGTGTATAGGGTTATTGAACCTAAGAGGCACTTAACCACTTTGCCACATCCTCAGAACCTTCTTTTTAAAATTTTATGTAGAGACAGGTTCTTGCTAAGTTGTTTAGGATTTCATTAAGTAACTGAGACTGGTTTTGAACTCTTCATTCTCCTGTATCAGCCTCCCAAGCTACTGGGATTACAAGTGTGCACCAGGTATTTTAGTCCTTGACTGCTCTTTGTAGAATAATAGAAATACAAAATGGTACATAAAATACAAAAATAAATTTAAAAATAATGGATGGCATTAGAGCAGATTATGCTAAGTGAAGCTAGCCAATCCCTAAAAAACAAATGCCAAATGTCTTCTTTGATATAATGAGAGCAACTAAGAACAGAGCAGGGAGGAAGAGCAAGAGGAAAAGATTAAACCAAGACAGGAGGTGAGAGGGAAAGGGAGAGAAAAGGGAAATTGCATGGAAATGGAAGGAGACCCTCATTGTTATACAAAATTACATATAAGAGGTTGTGAGGGGAATGGGAAAATAAAACAAGGAGAGAAATGAATTACAGTAGATAGGGTAGAGAGAGAAGATGGGAGGGGAGGGGAGGGGGGATATTAGAGGATAGGAAAGGTAGCAGAATACAACAGTCACTAATATGGCATTATGTAAAAATGTGGATGTGAAACCGATGTGATTCTGCAATCTGTATTTGGGGTAAAAATGGGAGTTCATAACCCACTTGAATCTAATGTGTGAAATATGTTATGTCAAGAGCTTTGTAATGTTTTGAACAACCAATAAAAAAATAATGTACAGAATTAATGAAGACCAGTAGATAAAAATGGAATCTGTTAGGTTATACATGCTTGTGGTCTATTGATAAGAAAAGAAACAAAATGAATTTTTTTCTGCATTTTTTTGTCAATAAATACAAATATTTTCAATTCTATTCTATTGTTTAACTTTCTTCTTTTTACTGTATGTCTTGGTAGTATTGTTTTAGTCTTGGATGATTAATATTTATTCACTACATTATTCATACATCCTTAGTATATTTTTCCTGTCTATTAAACAACAATCTTTGAATATATACATAAAATGTTTATTGTTTCAGGTGACAGGGCAAGTAGTATATCTATTTCAATAAAGATGCCCTGTAAGTCAGGCATGGTGGATCTTGCATGCCTGTAATCCCAGTGGCTTGGGAGGCTGAAGCAAGACAATCGAAAGTTCAAAGCCAACCTCAGTAATTTAGTGATGTGTTAAGCAACATAGCGAGAAGCTTTCTCTAAATAAAATATTTATAAAAGGTTGGGGATGTGGCTTAGTGGTCAAGTGCATCTGGGTTCAATCCCCAGGATCAAAAAAAAAAAAATCAGCCCATAAACGAGTGTTTAAAAATACTGACAGATCCTTTTTTTCTTAGTCCTCTAAGAGCTAATTACTTTTCATTTTCCAAGTCTTTGGAGTCTCCCTTATGAAAACTTTTGGTGGACACTGTAAAGAGGGCAATGTAGTAGTTAGTTAATATAGGAAAAGGTGGTTGTTCAATGTACATGGAACATAGTCTCTGTAAGCTTGTGTCTTTAGTTTGCTTTTATTACAGTTTTATATGCATCAAAACCTAGATTAAAATTCATCTAAAGCAAATTTTAGAAAGATAGTTTCTCTCTCAGCTTTTAGTTTATATTTCATCTACTTTGTTCCATTAGGGCTTTACTAGTGTAGAATTGTTTTTTATTTTTTTATTTTTATTTTAATTTTATTTTATTTTATTTTTGAGAGAGAGAGAGAGAGAGAGAGAGAGAGAGAGAGAGAGAGAGAGAGAGTGAGAGAGAGAAAGAGAGAATTTTAATATTTTTATTTTTTAGTTTTCGGCGGACACAACATCTTTATTTGTATGTGGTGCTAAGGATCGAACCCGGGCCACACACATGCCAGGCGAGCGCGCTACCGCTTGAGCCACCTCCCCAGCCTGAAATGGTTTTCAAAATGCTTATTCTGCTTAGATATCCTTTACCTCCATGGTCGATACACATTTTGACTCACTGTCAATGAAGGTAATATATGTTGTGCTTATAATTCCTAATGAGTTTTAAAAATATGTGCAGTTTTCAATTCTGCTGAATATAATTACAAACATATTAACTTTTATGGACTTAAGTTATTTAAATTTTCAATTATTAATCTTTCCCCTTATCAATCAGAAGAAAATTCCCATAGTCTTCACTTCCCATTGTGGTTACCTAAGTGGAGAGAATTCTTGGGTTCAACCCTCATATTTCTAAATTGTTATTTGTCTTAAATTCCAACTTGTGGCCACTAATATGAAATTTAAAAAATTTCCACATCAAATCCCCTTGGTTCATGGTCTTCTGTCTCTGCATTTAATTGTCCTCTCCATCAAGTAAGTTCAAAATGCACTTAATTATTATTTTAAATGAAATTGTTTTCTAAAAGGAATTATTTAAAATGGAATTTAAATACATATGAAATATGAAAAACATTTTTCTATATTCACAATGAGCATCCACTTTGGATCAGGTTGTATATTTTCAGAACTGAAGCTACTGCTAGATCTAATACCTTAGCATTGTAAATAGTTTTTTTTAAAGTCTGGAATCATTTAAAATTGTCATGTTCCATATATATCACTCCTTTTAATTTCTATTTTTCTATTCATAGTCATGAATTGAGTCAGAAATTATTTCTTTGTTAAAAGTGTCTAATATTTTCTACACAGGCTGGTTAATAGCTTTTTCAATCTTTGCTTTTAATTGAGTGTGTATTCTTAGTACTTGAATATTATGTTTTAGTGACAAAAAATGACTGTTACTCAATTACTTATTAGACTACAAAAATTTGGTCAAGACTTCTAGGATATGTCATGTGTCAAGGTAACATTAAATCCTACATACATATATCCAATCAAAACAAAAATTAAAAGTAAAAAAGAGGAAATTTTAAGATTATATTCATAAGAAATTGTAATGTGCATTCTACAATTTTAGTTCTGTAAAGCTACTATTCAAATTAAAGAAAACACAGGGAAAGGGTTACTTTAGGAATCTCTGTGAGTTTTAACTACATATGTAAATGTGAGGTCAAGAAAAGTCTATCCTTATCAATGCACTTTCTATCAACCTAGAAAGAATGTGCAAGAATTATTAGGGGAAACTTGAAACAATCAAAAGGCTACTCAGCAGCTCTGTTTATAGAAGAGTATGATATTCCTCTTGTGGTTTTCTTCACAACAAAGGCAGTGGAGTTGTTTTGTTCTTTTCTACAGTATTACTCCATATTCACTCGCAGCAAAGCACATTAGCTTGTCAGGAAAAATCATCACCTAGCAGATCCAAATATGTTTATAACACTTTTATGGGCTCCTTCTAATGGATGCATGTCATCAAGAAAACCCATTTTGATATAATTTTTATGCTACACAATGATGTAACTTAGTCTATATGAGATTTTCCATTTACAAGGGTTACAGAAATTTACATATAAAGTGGAGTAGTCCAAAAAGTGCCACATCATTAAGTTAAAGCATAGCACATCATACCCATTAGTTTAAGATTCTGTTGCATTTCTTTAGTTAAGCAATTTTTGTATGCTATCATATTTGAACAGATAAGCATAGAAAAGCAAGAAGCTATAAAACTGATTATTTGAGATACACTAGTTTGTTTTCTAAGGTATTGTTTTCTTTTCACTAATGTTCTTAGAGTTTTTATTGGATAGCCTTAAAATCTTCACTGCTTTAAATAGCTTCATACCAGGTTAATAATGAAGATAACACCTTTATGGGACACATGGTTCTCTGCGAAAGATACATCGTGCTCAAAGGATTCAATTTCTTGAACCTTTACTATTGAGTTTTGTGATCTCTTTGTCAGGATGTAATGATATTATTAATATCATTAAGACTTGGATACGACATTGAATTCAGCATTCTATGGTTGTAGCACAAGAACCTGGATAGTAGGAAACCCACTTATCATCCTGTGCAATTCTGAAATATTATTCTTCTAAAAATATTGAAAATTTATTTTTAACTGACATATACAAACATAAAAAATGAGCATTTTAATGGTATACCATGTAATGTTGCTATATGTGTATGCATTATATAATGTATAAATCAGGTTAAACCAAGTTATCTTCTCAAACAAACAACATTTCTTCATGGGGAAAAATTTCAAAATGATTTTCTCTAGATTTCTCAAATGTCAGCACACTATAATTATCTGTAGTTAGTCTCCAGTTTAATAACACAACAGAACTTATTGCTCTTACCTAACTATAACTGAATATCCATTGACCAATGTTTCCCTGGTTCCCCCATCTCTTCTGAGCCTTTAGTGACCATCATTCTACTCCAACTTCCATGATATCAACTTTTTTAGACTCACATGAATGAGATCATTTCATACTTGCCATTTTGTTTATTACATGTTTCACTTAAAATAATGGTCTCTAGTCTCCAAATATTTTTGTTTCTTGAACTGAACAGATAGCATAATTGTACACAAAAATGTTTTCATGACACAAGTCCAGTAAGAATCTTCTTGGAGTCTACTAAAAATATGGTATATTTGTATTAAACAGTTTTAAAATTAGGATTTTCAGCTCTATCTCTGGAGTTTGCCATTCTTTGTCATCATGATCAATTTGATGATCTTCAGGGAGTATTATATGTATCCATGTCTATATATCTATATATTTATATGTTTATATCAGTATGCCTGTGAGTATACACATGCACCTGTATGAGAAGTAAGTACAATCTAGAGATGGAGGAAGACCAATAAGTGTATCAGGATTGTTCATGAAAGATACATATGAGTTGAAAGATGAGACAAGGTCAGATTGAGACTATCACTGAAAGAAGAAACACCAATTTTCAACTTGTTTGATAAATAAGGATACCAATATAAGTGAATGGATTGATTAACAATTACATTGCATCTAAAGCATTGGCAGAATGAAAAAAAGAGTGACAATTTTTACTTTTATATTAAGTAAAAATATAATTTTCCTTGACAAAATACGGGAAGGTTTGAGAAAGTGCCTTGAGTTGTATAAGGAGATAAAACCAAAAAAATAGTTTTGGGGTGCCTGGTAAGGTGGCATACACCTGCAATTCTAGTCATGCAGGAGGATCACAAGTTCAAAGGCAACCTCAGCAAATTAGAGAGGCTCTAAGCAAATTAGTGAGAACCTGCTTTAAAATTAAGAAAAAAAAATGATGGATATGACTCAAGGTTCAAGTGCCTCTGGTTTCAGTCCCTACCCTACCTCTTCCCACCCCCCCAAAAAAGAAATAAATTAGAAAGAAAGAAAGAAAGGAAGGAAGGAAGGAAGGAAGGAAGGAAGGAAGGAAGGAAGGAAGGAAGGAAAAGTAAGTTTAGTGGGGAAAAATTGTAATATTTTGAATTGAAATATATGTATGTTATTTTGATGTTTCAGTTGATACCAAGTTGAGACATTAACTGATCAGAAAAAATTTGTGGGCTTGTAGAACATGAGATAGATCAGAGCATGAGATTACATTTTGGATATAGATTGGATGTAGAAAAAAAAGACTTTTTTTGTATTTCTCACATATTTCTTATTATTCATTAAGAATATATATATAATTTAAGTGAAACTATTTGGATCACCACTTTCTAGAATTTCCCAAAATTGATGGTGTTAACCCTCACATTCTAGAAATTCAATAAATCGTAATAAGAATTGATGAAAAGAAAGTCACACATCATAATAAAGTTGCTGAAATTCAAAGATATTGACAAAAATGCTGTGCAAAAAAACTCTTATCAGAACACCTAAAATGTGAAAATAAGATTTACTTATATAATCATACAAATAAATATCAGTAACAATTATTGTACACATAATAATATATCACAGAGTAGAATAAAATCTACTCTGTTTTTCTGTTAAGAAAAATATTAGTGTTAAAAAGGCTGAAGTGACTTTATAACCAATTTTGTAATCTAAAGTATCAACAACAATGTCAAATGTATATGGGTATTTAACATATGTCCTGTGTATTTCGGAGTGTAGTACCTGAACTAGAGCAAGGCCTAGCTTCTGTGCTTACTCATATTTTTCATTCATGGAAAAGAAAGGTAACCAATATTATATCTTGGACATTGAATTTTCACTTCTACTTTCAAAAGTAGAAGGTGCACAGGTGTAAATTGATAGATTAAGCAGATATCTCCCAAGGTTCATTTTTTCATTCATTCTCTGGAAAGTTTATACTTAATGGATTAGTGTTGAAAGGTGGTCCCTTTTCAAAACATTTAGGCCACAAGGGTTCCAACTTCATGAATGAGTGAATATTATTATGATAGAGACTTGAGAGAAGAAGTTGGTCGATACTCATACTCTTCCAGTTTCACTATGTGCAGGTCCATCAAGAATCTCTTCATCAGATGCCAGTGCCTCAGTACAGAACTACCTAATTTCTAGATTGTGAGAAACACATTTTTGGTCTTTATGATTTTGCTTTCATTATAAGACAGCAGTACAGAATGTACTAAGACTGAAATTGGTAAGACAAAGCAAGTATGAGTACAGCAAAATACCTAAAAATATAGAAGCAGATAGCAAACTCAGTTATGGTCAGAGACTTGAAAATGTAAAGGAGCTAATCAGAGTAATCCTACATTGCCTTAAAAGGAGTAATAAGGGTCATTTGGAGGGGAGCTGAGTCAAAGAAAAGAAATGTGGGTAAAGTCCATTCTTTTAAGAGTTTTTAAGTGTTTGTGACCAAAATTTTGTTAGAAAAATGGATAATATAAAGAATTCTGATGAAATCTCCAATGAAAATGAGGAATATCTCTTGAAAACTATGGGGAAGTCCATCTTTGCTATGAAGTGGTGGAGAATTTTGCTAAATTATGTCCGTATGCTAAGACTTTAAGGAAGGCAGAACTCAAGGGTAATGGACTAGTGGATTTTGCAGGTAAAGACCACGAAGCAGCACTAAATTCGGTGTGCTATTCCTCTGCTTAATTGTTTATAGTAAAATGTGAGAGGAGAAAAATGACTTAAAGTAAGAATTTATAGTAAAAAACATAATGTAAAGATTTGGAAAATTCTCAGTCTGATTTTGTAATAAATAAATAATGTTTTGGAAAGAATAGCAAGACTATGACAAAGTGACCATTTTATAAGAAAATTAGTATGTGTCGCCCATATTCCACGTGGGCAATAGATTCCAGGTCACTTCTGGTGAATTGGGCTGGCAACAAAAACACCACACAAACACAGAAATCTTTTGCCTGGGTAGAGGACAGCTTTGAGACCTCAGCTGTCAGCTCCCATGCTGGAGGGTAAGGGGAGCAAGGGAGGCAAGAGAACAACCACACCTGAAAAACCCCTTGTTTATGGAGGAGAAGATATTAGATAGAATATTCCACCCAAATGAGGCAAGGGGTAGGGGTTTGAAGGGTGGAGTCTTGCTTGGTAATGTCTGTGGTCAGCAGATTGACTGACATCTTGGCAAGTCACACCCATCTCAGGTGCTATATGGGATCACAGCACAGCAAGAGGAAAGGGACATTTGTGTTGCACAGCCCAATCAGTGCCCAATGCCAGACTAGTCCCCTCATACCCTCAAATGTGTACAGCTTTCACACACACAGCCCATGGATGGCTCCTGACAAATATGAATAGAGAAACTCTCATACAGTTCAACAGAACACTGGGGAAGGCCCCGGAGGCATTCCATCGATACTCCATCCTCCCACAGACCTACATTACACTTGTGGAACTCAGAGTTTACAAGCATAGGATCTTGGTGGCATCTAGGTGGTCCTTATTCTGTGCAAGTTTATATGTAAGAGGTGTGGAAGCATACTTCAGTCAACCCATATTTTAAAGGATGCTTCAGAGATCCCTGGATTTTAAGCATGGAATTGATGGAGTCATGGGCTAAGTCTGCCCCTAAGAATCCACAATTATAGCCCCTCTGGAACACAATGACAGCCTAGGAGAATCACAGGCCTCCATCTGTAACCCCTGAAAGCTGAGGTGGAGGACTCCAGGAAATAAGGGGTCCAATTTCTAATCCAGTTTATTCAAAAGGCAGGAACTGAAGTCAAAGAAGATTATGTTCAAGCCCTAATTTTTAATGTTGTCTGTGCTCATGCCTGCTACTCATTTCTCCTTTCCTTTTTCTCCCTCTGGAATGAGAATGTTTATCCTATGCCCATTCCACAATTGTATTTTGGAAGCACATAACTTGTTTGAAATTATAGGCTCACAACTGGAGGGGATTTTCATCAAAGCAAATTGTGCCTTGAGTCTCACCTGAATCTGGTTCATATTAGACTGTGGTCTTTTGAGATGGTGCTGGAATTTAGACTTTGGGGGCTGCTTAATGGAAGGAATATAATTTTGCTTATAGTAGAAAATGAATTATGGGGCAAAGAGGCAAATATTATGATCTACCATGTTTCCCAAAATTCATGTTTTGGAAACTTAATTCCCAATGCAATAGTGTTTGGAGAAGGGCCACTTTGAAAGGTGTTTAGTTTATGAGCATTTCACCCTCCTGAATGAATCTGTACTGTTATCAAAGGTCTCTGATGGAAGGAATTAGTCATCTCTTACACTTTTGCCTTCACAGAGGATCCAGCAAGAAGTCTGTCAAGAGATGCCTCTTGACTTTCAAAATCCCCATCTCCAGAACTATATAATTATTTTTCCTCCTTTTTATCAATTACTCAGTCTTAGGATATTTTGTTATAGAAGCACAAAATGGGCTATGACATATATGGTTAGATAAACATTGAAATATTATTTATAATATTTACTGAATATTACTAGAAAATTATTACTTATATAGTTTTATAATCATTAATATTATGTATAATTATATATGTACTTTGTAAGTATCCATGAACCCAAATCAATGAAACAATTTTAATGACTACAGAAATAGTTTGAATTAAATAAATTCTAAATTTAAATACAACATACAGTGGAAATCCATAAAATGATCAAGAAAATTTCTATATGCTCCAATGCTAAAAATTAAAAACTGGTTTTATATAGAAAACAGTGTTTTAAAGAAATATTCAAGTATGATCCTGTTTATTTAAAACACATTTATGTTAATTTGTATAAGGGGCTATATCTATTTAAATTTATATATGCACATGAAAATGTTTCTGAAATATTTTAAAAATACCTCTAAATATTAGAATTGAGAAATTGCTTGACACTGATGAAAACTGAATCTTTTTGTCTTTGTTTCATTTGAGTCTTTGTATAATTTGTATCCTTTTGATTTCCTGTGTGTGTTTATGTGTGTGTGTGTGTGTGTGCATTTTAAAGAGTATTTCAACTTTTATATAAAATATAAATGCAGTAGTTTTTAAAAGATCACCAGAGCTGAGTGAGTGGCACATGCCTGTAATCCCAGCAGGTTGGAGGCTGAATCAGGAGGTTTGTGAGTTCAAAGCCAGCCTCAGCGAAAGCAAGGAGCTAAGCAACCCAGTGAGAATCTGTTTCTAAAAAAAAAAAAAAAAAATAGAATATAGGGCTGCAGATGTGGCTCAGTGGTCCAGTGCCCTTGAGTTCTGAGTTCAATTCCCAATACAAAAAAAAAAAAATCATCCCAAATCAGAAACCAGTTCACACAAGGGTATAAAGTCATTCCAGAACATTTGACTTACAAGCATAGATTAATTTCAAGGTTATAGTGAATTGCATTACCCATTTTTGACACCATGCTACACTAAGCATATGTCATTCTCATAACTCCCATGTACCAATATCTCATTTAACTATTGTGCCTCTTTTTAAGCTGTGTATAAGGATAAAGAGTACTGTAAGATATCACAAAGAACCTAGAAAAGAGTCTTAGAAGACATGGGCCAATATGAATTTTCAGATTTCCAGCTATCTTTACCACCTACATTTCACTGGATGATTAAAATAAGAAGTAAAGAAAAAAGAAGAAAGAAAAATACAAAGCCAATTATATTCCTCAGAAATAGCAAGCATCATTTACCACTTACTTTATGGCTTAAGTGAATGATGTGATATTGTGCTTTACATGGCACTCACATTTATATAATGCTTTTTGTTGTTGCTTGTGAAATTTGTAGCAGTTTTCTGAAGGAAATGCTAGTTGTTTAATCCGCTTGTGAAGGAATGCCTCATTCTCAGATGAGTCATCATACATAAAACTAATGCAAAATTATTATTTTTTAAAAAAAGATTTATCTTGGTACTCTCAAGTGATATTAAAAAAGAGTATAATAATAAAGGTAATTTAAGGTACAAAATACATAAAAGTTTAAAAGAACTATTAAGATTTTTTTCCTCTTACACATCTGTTCTTAGTGATGTAATATGAAAATTACCTTTTCTCTCAAGATGATCCTGAACTAGGACTTGACTTTGCCAACATACTATTCTAATTACATGGTAACAGGAATGTGAATCCATTTGTAAAATATACTCTGTACATCTAAAATGCCAAGCTATCCATGGCAATACTGCACATTTTCTTGTCATTCTCCCTGATCTTATACTCTGGATACATTTTCTTATGTCTCTAGGTTTCCATCTGCTCTTTTAAGGGATAATCTTCATTTGTTTTCTTTCATTTTCCTTAGATTTTCATGTCAGTAGTAAGGGTTTCTCTGTTTAAGATTTTTAAAAATGTCTTTATATTTGGGCTTTTATGGAGTTCAAGACACATAATAAGATATTAAGATACACAGGTTGTTCACACATTCACATTGTTCATATATATCCTACTGTGTGATCAGCATCTCACACCAAAGGGACACTTTTCATATAATTGTAGAACCAACAATGATCCATCATTATCACTTACAGTCCACAGTTTATAGGTTTCAGCTCATGTCTTACACCCTTTAGAATTTTTTTTAATCCTTCATATCTCTAAATTTTCTTAATATTTGCTTGTGGACTTTATCTTGTTTCATATACATTGAAAAATATTTTCATTTCCAGGTCTGCTACAAAATTTAAGGTTTAATTTTCTAAATTTAAATTTACTGTAAATTTTCAATTTAATGTCAAAAAATCAAATACATCATAACTGAAGTATAAAAATATATATAATTATTTTAGTTATCCATTTTCATTTGTAAAGAAATAATATTACAATTTTTTAAAAGTTTCTTAAAGTTGAAAACATTTTGGGATTTAAAAAATTTAATATTATGTAAAACATTGATTTTAGATCTGTATGTATTGATCACCAGGTACACAGGTTGGTCATAAAGGTTTTAAGAAATCTTAATTTTTGTTTCTCTATCTATCTATCTATCTCTAGGGGTGTGTGCCTATAGATCATCATGCTTAATTTTTGATGAAAATTAAGTTATTCTCCATCTTTATGAAATTATATACAATTTAAACTCAATTCCCATAGCATTTGATAAACTGTATGTTAACATCTCTTTAGGCTACTTTTTGTTGAACAATTAATGTATATTTAGCCACTTTATAAGATCTATTTATTCATGTGTTTGTATTCAAAATAATTATTTTTAAATTGGTATATTTAATACTGAGGCTTATCATTTTAACTCAATTATAATATCTCATACTTTTATTAAAATATGTTTAATGTTAGAACACTGTTTAGCATATTTTTGTATGATCTGACTTAAATCAACAGCCATTATCTAATTAACTGTTTTAAAATACAGCTCAAGACATAAAAAGGAGTATTTATAATTTCACCATACAGGCAAACACATTACCAGTAAATTTTCTACATATTCTTTTCCCACCATAGATGAGAAAGGATGGTTAAAATTTTGAATTGTTCATTTGTGTTATTTTCGACATTATATTATGAAATTATCAAAGAGTTAATTTTAAGTTGGTTAAAATATTTTGACCATTTTAAATAAAGCATATAAATTAGTTTTAACCTTTTGTCCACTTCTTTTTACTATGAAATAACTTTTTGCATGATATTTTAAATGGTTTGTTTACTTATTTATTTATTTTAGTTTTAGTTTTAGAGTAAGTTGATGGGTGCATAAATTTTTGAACTATTTTGTTAATCTACTGCAAACTTGCTACACAGAGAAACAAAAATTATCATAGCTGAATTATTTAAAAATAATTAAGAATGTTAATGAATTAGGAGGCTAAGACAGGAGGATGGCAACTTCAAAGCCAGCCTCAGCAAAAGCTAGGCACTAAGCAATTCAGACCAAAAGGAAAAGAGAATCTAAGTAAGGGTTAAAGCTACAATTCAACTAGATTATCAACATAGCATTGTTTATGATTATATGTTACCATTAAGATATAACATGGAAAAACACAAACAAAATTTTAAATTATAATTGGCTTAAAATGTAGGCAAAAAGAGGTGAACTAAGGTAAGATGACAAGAATTCAAAATAAGTTGAGAACTGTAAATTTGTGGTAGAGAATACTAATAAAATATTGGTCTATAGATCACTTGAAGGCAGAGTTCAATTTGTCATTTATGTTGAACAAATAATGACCAAGAGGATGCTAAGGAAACATTTAAACAGTAATCTGTAAAAGAAAGTTTCAGGCAGAGAAAATAGAAGGTGTAATTCTCTGAGAAGAGCCATGCTTGTGGATATCAGATATGCTTTAGAGTTTGGAGTGAAGGGAGCTGCACTTGCACACGTGGGGAAGGTGGAGAGGAACTAAAGTGGAAGATGGATGGGATTGTGGTGATAGAAAGCAAAGCACAGACCTGTAAAGCTCATAGAGGAGCTAAAGTGCTGCTTTTTTTTTTCTTCCTCTTATAAAGCAAGCTTAAAAAAAAAAACAGAAAAAATATAACATAAGTTTATCATTTTTAAATAGATTGTGATCTTTCAGCTAAAAGACTTGTGAATTTAAATTTCAATTCTGCTTATTTGTTGGTACATAACATTGCTTTTGATAATTTAAAAATATGATTTTTTTTCTAGAATTCTCTAGGTGTTTAGTGGAAGTCTTGGTTTATAATATTTAAGCAAGTTATATCTGGCAACCAGGACAAAGGTGACAGTAACAAAAGATCATTTGAAATTGCTAAAAAATGGTATGCATTAAAAGCGTGTGGACATTCCACAGATATTTTGTAAAGAACCTGATAATTTGTCCTTCAATTTTCTTGTGGCTACATAGTACAATCAAAATACTTTAATTTTTAAATATTTTTTTCCTCAAAAGTAGATAAATATATTATTCTTAGAGCCCTGAGAATGTCTGTGGTTGAACAACAGGTAACAATATAAATCAAGATTATTTTCCTCTTTTCTGGCACAAAAGAGATATATTTTTTTAATCCTTCAAATCTCTAAATTTTCCTTTTCTATCCTGGCATTATCTAATGATTTTTCTGAGATGACTTCCCATTTCTCAAATAGCACTTTTCATTGTTTATATCAGTCCCTATTTTATAGCCACACTGATTTTCTGGTTCTCACTGAATAACTACTAATTTTCATGAGTACAATCTGTAACTCTCTCTCCTTATTCATCTCTGATTCCCTTTTACATCTATGCATAGTCTGGGATCTCTTTGTAAATACAGATTTCAAAACTAGCAAAGCAAAATCATGATTAAAGAAACTATGTTGCTTACCCCACCAGATGGGTTGAGTTTTGAGAGCAGCCTTCAAACACACATCTCTTAGTGTTTCATATCAGTAATTGCAGCATTGATACTCTATCCTTCTGCTCATTAATTTTACTATTTAGTTTGATAACTGTTAATTACTTCTTAATTATTTCTGTGACTACATTATCGTTCTTCAACATAAGCCACTAGATCTTTTGTCAAATCCTGTTTTTAAAAACAAAGAACTATCAGTAGGCATATTTGTAAAAAAAAAAAAAAAGAAAGAAAGAAAGAAGAAAGAAAGAAAGAAAGAAAGAAAGAAAGAAAGAAAGAAAGAAAGAAAGAAAGAAAGAAAAAAGAAAAGAAAAGAAAAAGTAATTTTGGGGAATGTCACTCCCTAGAAATGTACAACAACATGCAATGCCAATATAGAAAGGCTGAAGTAAATAAGCAGATAAATTAATAAATAAATTTTTCTAATAACAAAGTTATAGGCAATGTTATTTATATTTCTAATGATTTTACTAAATTTTATAAAGTTAAAGGAAGAGGGCTAAGGATTAAGGAAAAAATAGCAAATTTTTAATAGACATTGAAATTATTAGAATAATTAAAGTTTTTTGACATTTTTAATCTAAGGTTAATGATTAACAATAAGACATACAAAAACAACAACAATAATAAATTACAATAAACTAATCAATGTTTGGTAGGAAATTAAATATGAACTATCTGAAGTCTTTATCACTTAAATGCCCCACTAAAATTTTATATCTGTTTCAGAAGCTTAGAATCTGAAACACAGATACTTTAGTGATTTTTTTCAAGTAGCTAAACTAATAAAGGTGAGAAAGTTTTATTAAATCTTTGTTTAAATGGATTAATTTTGACCTTTTTTCTTATATGATTTTTTTCATAAAACAGAAATAGAAAAAAATGTAAATAATCCTGCCATTATAAAATAATTTAAATTAAAATCTTCTTTAGCAAAGGTATGCTTCATGTATTTCATTATCAAACCAGTCTCATTAAAAGATACAAAATATACATGTCTCTTATCTTAATTTCCTAATTTGCAACCTGCTAAAATTTCAATGTAATTTTTTCCATTGTGGAGGTAAAATTTTGCTTTGACATTATATATATCTAAATGTTTGACAAAATTCAAAGAATACTTAAAATAGAAATAAACTAAATAAAATAGGAAAAAATGGAAAATAGTATTATTAATGATAATATTTTATAGTGTAATTGAGTTGTAGTGAATAGTTTTTTAATATGTAACATTAATTTATTCTTTATAATTTAATATTCATGTATAAACTTATATTGACTTACTCATTTTTCCTCTGAGTATCTATCAATCTATTATATATATGGTTAGAATTATTATTTTGTTAGTTTTGTTATGAGTAGAAAACAAAGACAAATCAGACAAATTTAAACATATTAAATTTTCAACGAATGAACTTCAAGGGAGAATTTTTCAAAATAAAAATCATTTGTAAACATAAAAATCCATTTTAAAAGAAAGCATGTTTTGTCTTTGCAAAACATATTTAATGTATATAAATTGAAAATATAGAGTTATATGTGATTCTAATATTTTATACAAAAAAAATATTTTATGAGTGCTAATTTTTTCCATCATTACTGTAGGGGAAGATGGAAGAAGAAGTAGGGAAAGAGGTAAGGAAAAGAGGAAGAAAGTTGATGGAAAAGAAGGAATAAAGTAAGGTAGAGAGTTAGGGATGAAAGGAGGAAAGAAGGTTAACAAAGGAGAGAAAAAGGAAAAAAATATGCAACCTTGTGTGGATGAGTCATACATTTTTAAACATAATGAAAGATGTGGAAAGATAAATAACAATATTTATTATCGCTACTATAGTGCTTTGGAAAAGAGTGTTAGTAATTTACTTTCTTTTTTCTTTCTGTAAATTTATTTTGTCATATATTTAAAAAATTCATACTCAACTTTGTTATCTATTTTTAATCAAATAGTATTACAAAATAATACTTTATATTCTACTTTAATATCATATTTTACTACAGTTTGGTGTTAGTTTCATAATTTGCATTTATGTGTTTTTTATAATTTTCTTATAATTATTTCTATATGCTTAAATGACACTCACTAAATATTCATTTTTTTTAAATTTTATTCTCTATGATATAATATTTATTTAATTTCCCCTCTTATTTCAGATCTTTCTGATTCATGATTTCTTTTAATTTTTCTTGTACACTTTTAGATTCAGAAACTTATACCTCAAATTATAGGCTTAAAGGCAATGTCAACAAAATTTCTTAAAAATATTTTATTATATATGTCATCAGTATGATGACATATGATGACACACTCTTATTTCTCCTAGTATAAAAAGAGCAAAAACACTGATAATTCATGCATAAGAGAATAATCTAATATGATAACATTTTAATTTTTTGTTATACAATATTATATTCTGTTCCTGGAAAAATGTCTGTGATGTATCATTATTTAAAAGACTGCATGATTTTTGTGCCATATATTTTTTTCAACCTTAATGAACATGTTTAACTCTTAATGGTGATAGTACTAATATGGAATATGAATTAAGTGACAATTTAGCAAAAAGTAAGTGGAATCATTGATGCACATGTTTCAGTTGAGGTCAGGCAATAAGAGCTCTAAACTGTTTCACATATGACAATAATTGCTGAAATCTGGCACACACTCTTCATTAAAATATGTCATAACATTTGAATATAAATAAATTGACAAATAGTTGCTGTCCCTTAACCTTAGAGCCTTCATGTAATTTGCATACTGCCTGCTCTAATGGATCACAAAGAGCTCACGTCTAGAATTTCTTGGCAGAGGTATGTAATACTTTTACCCTTACATGGAAGAATTATGAGAGTCCGTAAAGCTTAATTACAGGACATTTTCTCTTCACAGTCTCAGGTAATACACAATTCAACATCAATTTATCATACTTACCAAAGATTGCTTTGCTTGTGATGAAAATATAAAGAAAGATACTTTAGGAGCATACTGAATATCACATAATTATCTTTCCTGCCACCATAATTGATTGCCAATAACGTTATTTTTCCAGGGAGGACTGAGAACTGCTTTCATATTTCAAAGATCAAAAGGAAAACTTATCTACAATTTTATGCAAGTAAACATAGTGTTTCGTATTCCTTTAAGTATTTTTAACCTATAAGCCCTTTATCCTTTGTGATATAAAGTCACCCTTTGTTTAATTTCCTACATATCTCATATATTTAACAGTACTTAGTGCTTTTATATTTTTTGGTATTTACAGGATGGGTTCACATGCTAATAATGTAAAGCTAAATTAAAACTATATTCATTATTAAAGTGCTTATTTGTTAATAAAGGAAGTAACTGGACTCAGAGTTGATTAAAAAGGAAATCTTATTTTCCTGTAATTTTAATGAAGCAATGTAATCAGGTCACTTAACTGTATTGTAACAGCACCCATTTTTTATTCCTAAGAGTCTGTATAATTGCTGGTCAGTTGCTGTTCCATACAGGTCTTGACTAGGATAGATGGACTGATGGCTCTGGAGTACACAACTCTGCTACTCCTGGATGCATGGCATCTATTTATCTCTCTCTCTCTCTCTCTCTCTCTCTCTCTCTCTCTCTCTCTCTCTCTCTCTCTCTCTGTATTTATTTGTGTGTGCATGTGTGTGTGTGTGTGTGTGTGTGTCATGATATAAAGGCTCCCAAGATTCTGATAAGAAACAACATGAACATATTTCAAGCCTAGACTTGGAGTTGGATTATACTAAATTCAACTGCTTTCATATGTCATTTTCGTTAGCAAATCATGTGACCATGTTGAAAGTCAAGAGACTCTTTTCACACAGAGCCCATGATGAGGGTCATAAAGAAGTTTCCTCTTTAGGCAATTCATTTCAAAAAGAAATCGGAAAGATAAGCCAAACAATTATCCTATTTGTAGTTTATAAATGGAATATTCTAATCTATGTAAAACCTCTGTATAATTTGAGGAGTAATAGACAATAGAGTTGATTACAATTATTAAGGTAATGGTTCATAATGGCGTGTTTTAGAGCAGCCATTAATCACTTAATTCATATTCCATATTATTACTATCACACAGCAGGAGGGGTGAGAAGCATAGAGTTAAAGAGTCATAAAAAAGACTTTGAACCTGAGTAGAAGAGACAGATTGTGGAATACAAGTCAAGTTTGGTGGTCTGGCTTAGGCTCAACTAACAGAGGAGTGCCAGTAGAAGTACAAGTTTGGGAGAGACTGACAAGGAAGTGACAGATGAGATGATGTTTTCCTATTTCTCAAGGATGTTCAAGGTGTTTGCATATGATTGTGACTGAGGATATATATTCTAAGGTCTTGTGCACAAAGGTAGCAGAATACCAAACAATCAATCACACAAAAAGGCTGAGATGCAAGAATTGTATACCCATTGATATGGGAAGGCCATTGATGTGAGATGATGAAACTCACAGAAAAGACTGAATGCCATCAAATTTAAAGACACAGATGCAGAATACATTTTCTAAAAAAAAAAAAAAAAAAGAAAGAAAGAAAAGAAAAAAACAAGAAATATAGAAATACATAGAAATACACTGATTAATTTTATTCATTTTTGTCTCTATGTCTTCTTGCCCTGTATTTATGTCACATAAAAGAAAAAAGAAAAAGTTTACCTAAACTGGGAGAAAAAGTAATACTAACTTATATTTGACTTTCTTCAGTCTTACTAATCTCCTTTGCTAGTTGTTAGAATATGGGTCACCAATCTGAGGAAATTTAAAGTTTTCATTTGGTCAATTTTAAAACTATTTTTAATTGGTACATATATGCAACATGGGTACTGGAGTGGGTAATGTCTTACTATTTTTGACTAACAGAAATCTAACTTTTGTGAGATTTGAAAAGGATTGCAATTTCATAATGTCTTTTGAAGATAGAAAGTACAATGCAAATGCTATAGAAGTGACACATCTTGAAATTCCTCTTTTTTTATTTCTTTTATCTATGTGATCATGTTCAGGATGCAATGCTAATACTAGTGCAATTTCATAGTGTATTTCACTTTGATAAATGATGAGGGTTGTATAGTGCATTAATTGTGACCATGACAAGTAGAGATCATTTCATCCAATTGCCCAATTGGCTACATGCCAAACCCAGATACTGAGGGTGAAAATGCATTTGTTGACATGTCTTTCATTACGGGGGAAAAAGACGTAAGGTAAAAATTTGTGCTGTGGTTTCAATGTTTCCCCAAATTCTCATCTGCTCTAAAGTCAATCCCCCAATTTAGATATGAATGGTATTTAGAAACAGTGCTTTTAGGATGTAATTAGAATGAGATGAGTCCCTGAGGGTAGGACCCCACAAATGCATGGAGAGCTTTACAGGAGGAAGAGGGACCTGAGCTGGAGGGCCCACCTATCTCATCATGTGATGCTCTGTCACATTCTGAGGCAGCAAGAAGGCCCACATCAGATGCTGAGCTGATGCTGAGCTCATGTCTTCTACTTTCAGACCTCCAGACCTATGAGCCAAATAGCTTCTGTTGTTTAGTTAGTCAGTCAGTCCATATCATTCAGTCATAGCTACAGAAAATAAACTAAGACAACCTGAAAACTAAATTCAACCTCTCAAGAACAAATTTGATTTGGTTTTATAAAAGGATAATAAAATCATTCTTAAAATTGGGGGAATTTTCTTCAGGGTCTAATCTAGTGCATTTCAGGAAGTATGCCTCTCAAATTTTGGTGATGGGTGCATTTGATTTAGATCACCTTTCGTGTCACTGTTCCACCCAGTGTTTCTTGGTTTACCAGAATTTCGTTGTCAGGTTTAGGGGGAAAAATATGAGTATTAAATATTAGCATTCTCTAATGCCAGATCTATCCTGGCAGATTTGGGAAGTTCTGTCTCGATCCTGATTTTAGCTTGTTCCAATGCCCGCTGCCACACACTCACAGACACCTTTAACCAAACAGAACAGCAGTCTGATAATTGAGATGTGGACCCTAACAGCAGCACAGTTATTCTTCATTTCTTACTGTCATATTTTTCCCAAGCTTTTTGATTGAACTTTGATATTGTTACTTTATATTTTGTAGTTTCTGTTCTTTGACCAGTATGCCTATCACAACATGTGGCATTGGATACACTCTTAAAGCTTTTTCCAACCCTCTTACCAAAGTTTGAAATTGTGTCTTGCTCCCTTTTCACAGACCTAACATAAAGGGAAAGTTAGCTGCTCTGCTATAGGATTCACTCTTTACCCAAATCCTTTAACTATAAACCATATTGAATGTTTCCTATATAAATATGTATGAATACATATGAATTTTGCTATTTTATAGGAACTGTTATTATTTTCTATAACTGTCCTACTTCAGAGAAGAAGAATCTGAGGTACACAAAAGTTTAATTACTTGCTAAATGTAGTAAAGCTAATAGTGGAGTCATAAATTTGAAACTGATTTTATCATCTTAAGTATTAGGTAATTTTACATTTTCCTATACTGAAATAAAAAAAGGTTTTCAGTATCAATGACCTCAAAAAATTACAATTCTCACACGATGGGCCTGGGGTCTCCATTGTATCACTTTAAGTTAGAGCATTGCTTAGATTTAACTCATGTAGTCTGTCTTTTCATGTTTTTGAGATTTTAAAACATAATGCAAATATATTTTTTTTATTTTTACAGTTTACTGGAATAATTTCCTAGTGCATGTTTCAATGGGGTCATCCAAGTCATTTGATCAATGGGTTTTGCTATTTCATTGTATAATTATTTTTTCTAATTATATATTTCCCAGTGACATGCCATGTGCATATGTTGCATTAAAAGAATGTTAACAAACACAAATTACTTGCATTCCTAATTTAACACAAAGGCAATCAACATATTTTTATAGTCATTTTTGCTATTATTAAGTCTTAAAATCTTATACTTGTTCATAAGTGCCACGTAGAGCTATTGTGCATATTCACAATGACACATTGGGAGATGTGTAGAATAAACATGTCAAAGAATTCATTTTTCTTACTAGAAAATATCTGTCATACTAAATATGCACTGAATATTCTACTATTTTTTTGTCACTGTATATTCTACTATTTTTTTTGCATCAGAAGCCAACTGGACAGCAAGGTGATGTTCAAGGTGCATGCTTTCTTCCTGCAGGAGAAGAAAATTTATCACAAATTGCATTTGCCAAATGTTTCTGATATACTATTAAAAACTCATTTTATCTTTGATGCAAAAGTCAAAAGGAAAAGAAACTGTAAAGCATGAAAGATAAAATTAATTTATATCAAACATAATTATTTAAAGGGTTTGCTCTATTTTCTCTTGTATCTTTTTCATTCAAGGATTTACAATGTCATTGTGCAATTATTTTTCCTACTCAAATGTTCTCCATTGTCATTTTAGAAGTTTTGAAGACAATATAAATCTATTTTATAAAGCAAAGAGGAACAAAATAAGTAATTCGATAATTAGATGAACATGAAAGTGGATATGATTTAGCAACTTAACATAGATATGGAAATAGGGAGATGAGAACAAGAGGAGTCAAAACAAAAACAAAACAAAACCACATAAGACATCCAAACTGGACTAAAGTAAAACAGGTGTGTTTATTACACAACTGTTTATTCATGATTACGGACACACACACACACACACACATATATGTATATATATAAAACTTCAAAATATATGTAGATGAAGATAACCTTATCTTCATCTACATATATTTTGAGGTTTCAGATGTATTCAAAACTGACTCATGGTTATATTTCCAAAGAAATTTTCAAAGACTTCAAGAATTGCACTTAAAAACAAAGTGTGCAAAAGATATTTTAAAGAACATGGAAGAATAAAATGTTTAAAAATATATTGCAGTTTCTGCATTTGTGAGCGGGGTGCGTTAAATAGAAATTAATCATTGAGTCACATCTCTAGCCCTAGTTTCTATTTTATTTAGAGACAGGTTCTCACTCAGTTGCTTATGCCTCACTTTTGCTGAGGCCGGCTTTGAACTTGTGATCCTTCTGCCTCAGACTCTGGAGCTGCCAAGATTACAGGCATGTGCTGCCATGCCAGTTTCTACTTTCTTATAAGGTACTGATTTTTGTATGCCACATAACGTCTATGAACTTTTTCATGATATTAAATTTATGTTTAAATCTTTAACAAATAATGATATTATTCAGATAAGGTGTGTTATAAAAATCAGTGGACGTGAATCTACACCTAGATAAATTAAAGGAGTGATAAGTATTAAATGGTTTGGGCTGATATGCAACATTGTATAAATGATATTTTGTGAAGACAGAATTTGTTGCAGGAATAGTTACCATTGAGCCAAAAGCAATAATTCTACTCAAAGAAGAGAAACCAAAGGCATTTAGAAAAATGTACCAATAAATTCAGTGTACTGTACCCAGACTATATTGTAAAATTGAATTCTCCTCAACTATCAGAATTGTAAAAGTAAATACAATAGCATAGTACTTGGAATACAATGTTCTTTAATATTTGGTAGTAAAATAGAATATGACAATGTGCATACATTTCTTTGAAAAGTGAAACCAAATGGGATAAACAACAACTTCACATCATTATGGTCATTGGGGCTCATCTAATACAAGATTTGAAAGAATTTGAAACGTAAACATTAAATATCAGTCTATATTCAATATCATAGTGCATTTCTGTTTTCATAATCACCTGGAATTTTATTTCATCATAAAATCAATAATAGCACATATGTTCTGTTTTATTCTAGAAAAACATTGAACCCAAGGACAAAATATAAAATTCATTATTTGGGTAATGAACACACACACACACACAAACACACATTTTTTTTCTAGTACTGAAACATGTTATCAGCTTTATTTACAGATTTTTCCTTTAAAAATTTCTCATGAGCATACACTGAGTTATTGTAATTCCGATAATTATCATAAATATTTAAGAAGATAAAGCATTTATTAGTATTGCATCGATCATGAAAAGCATGGACAACTATTTGGAGTGTTATTTTTCTTGTACATAACGATGTTCTCAAATACTAGCTGTCTGATAATTTGTTCTAACAACTCATTTTATGATGTGCTTTCTAGGATAACCCCTGGTGACAACTGCATTTTTGTGTCTTCCATAGGAAACATGGGAAATTACAGTGATTTGTATGGAGGTAATTCAATAGAGTAACTCAAATTCCAAGACTGCATTGCTAATCCAGTGTTTTTCCTTTGATTCACATTACACTGGAAAGTAAAGTCAGGGCGCAATTGAGTTTAGTATTCAATGGAAAGTAAAGTCAGGGATGAGAAAACAGGTTAAGCAAGGGAAGAAGTGGAACTGATGTGAAGTCCCACAGAGAATTCAACTGTTTGTTTCCATAGGATCCGCAGGAGTCGGAAAGTCCTGGTCCTTTACCATCCTGTGGCAAGCAGCTGGGTTGGGAGCTCTGTACTAGAAGAGGATATACCTGTATAAGGCCTCTCACTTCAGTTGAGAGCATACTCAGAAATGAAAGCAAGGAACAGTGTGTAGGTCCCAACATTCTAGAGCACCACAGTGCTGAATAAGGACTCTGAACGGACACTGTGTAAGTTAAGACAAAGTGACTGAGCAACTTACATGTCTCCGGTCTAATGCAAGAGATCATCAAGGTTATTGAGTTAAAATCCATTATTAACAATTGCAGGAACTTAACATTGGCGCAATTGAGTTTAGTATTCAATTTGAAATGACTTTTCACACACTGATCTCTCACATTCCAAATGATTGTTGGGATATGAAGTGGTAGAATTTCTTTGATTGAAATATTGAAGATGACCAATGAAGGACATTATAATAAGTTGAAATTAAGATGATCACAAGTTCTTACCAAAAACTGTACATAAAAATGCTATAAATACTTAACCATGATTCTCACATATATTTACTTTAATATGTGCTTTTACATTATGAAACCAAGTACTTGGGGATTTGGATTAATCTGCTTGAGTAAAGTGGCTCTTAACTACCACTATAATGGTAAGCAAAGGAAAAACACTAGATTGGCAATGCAATCCTGTTATATCTTTAACTTTTGAGCTAGTATTTTTACAATATTCCTGAACATAGAGTTCAACATATGTAAACAGTGAAATATTATGTCCATTCAGTACTCATAACCATGCCAAGAATGCAGCTGGGCTCAATTAGTATTTACCAAATGAATACAAAATCTTCCTTCTCTTTTAATTGTATTATCTAAACAAGAAAATAACTGTGAGTTGTAGCTTACTTTTAACTCTCATGTCCTTTTATATTTCCATTTATTTCTTACTGATAATTGTTATCCTGACCAAGGAATTCTAAGAGGGAAAATAATGAATGAATTTTAAACCGATAGCAGTTAAATGTATTCTTAGTAAATGATTGTTTTAAAGGCTTTCTATGAATAAATAAAGAAGAAAGCACAGAATGGGTTTAGAGGATTAAATGGTTATCTCTTAATCTTATTTACTTCAAGAACACAATTAGCATAAATAATAAAGACTTGTTCGAGCTAAATTGTACATGCTTAAAAGTGAACGGACTGTTGAGATCATTTAGTATAAATGCCTACTTTGGCAATTGAGGAAAATACAATTTAGAGAAGTTTCAAGCGGTTATTTGAAACCAATGATTGTCAATCCTTAATTAAGAACCCCCATTTCATTTCCCTTCCCTTTTAGTTCTGCAAAAAGAAATCTCATAGGTGAAATAATAAGTTCTTTATCTTCATTTTGGGTTAGTTTTAGTCCTCTTTACTTTAAAATAACACTAATCTCAGTAAACCTTGCAACAGTTCACTTTTCAACCTCCAGTGCAGATAGGTTTTAGCTCATAAAAACAAATACCTAGGGCTGGGGTTGAGTGGTAGCACTTCCTTCTCATGCATGAGGCCATTAAATAAATAATAATACATTAAATAAACTTCATTGCTGAATATGTAGATTGACTTTTAATATCTAATTTATTGATATTCAATTTTCTTTATCCCCCATGTATTATATTAAGTATTTTTCTTTATTCTTTTTCATACTAATTTGCAATTTTTATTTCTATAAAATATATATTCTGTATTTTTCTCATACCCCAATGGTTTACAATTTATGTTTGAACTTTTAGTTTTAAGATTTTCACTCTTTAAGAAGAAAAAGTAAAATATACCAACACATTTGACAATTTAATTATTTACCCATAATTTCTTACATTTTATTTATTTTTAAAAGAGATTTTAGTTTTGCCTTCACGAAGAACATCTTAAAAATTATTTTTCAGAGAAAATTGTGAATGTAGATTCTGTTATACAACTGTATATGTTGTATTTACTTTTGTTTTAAAAATCATTAGGTTTAGGTTTTCATTTTCTTACTGAGATTGTTCTGTTATTCTGGTTAGATATACAACTAGGTTTTCACATATTCTAATATCTTAAGCAGTATTTTATATTTTCCATGTTTTACTTCTCTGTTACATTCACAACTCTCAGTGATGGTGGGTTATGTCTTCATAGGCTTTTTTGACACCTTAAAGTTTTTTTTTTTTAAGAGAGAGAGAGAGAGAGAGATAGAGAATTTTTTAATATTTATTTATTTATTTTTAGTTTTCAGTGGCACAACATCTTTATTTTTTTCTTTTATGGGATGCTGAGAATTGAACCCAGCGCCCTGCACATGCCAGGCGAGTGTGCTACTGCTTGAGCCACATCCCCAGCCCACCTTAAAGTTTTAATAGCTTTATTAAAGTATAATTGATATATGAGAAAAAATCTATATATGTTTAGTCCATATAATTTGATGAATTCCGACGTATGCATATACTCATGCAATTATAAGCATAATCAAGGTAATGGACATAAACATATACAACATCTCTAATAATTTCCTTGTAGCCTTATTTTATACACACACACACACACACACACACACACACACACACACACACACACTATAAGCATATAACTTGAGGTCTACTCTCTTAACAAATGTTGAAGTCACGATATTATATTATTTAAAAAGAACTTACACCCATTAAGCAGCAAAGTCCATTATCCTGTATAACCTGCTTCTGATAAACTCCATTTTATTTTTGCTTCTATGATGTCTCCGTGTGTGCTGAGTTTCTTTGATGGTCAGTGCTGTTTAACAGGGTTTCTTCTGCTAGGTAGTCACTTGCTCCTCATCTTTGGAGAAATGTCTACTCAAGTCTGTTGCTCCTATCTTGGGTTATTGTGGGTTTTTTTTTTCCATTGAGTAGCATTTATCACATATTTTGATATTTACTATTTATCATGTAAATGTCTTATGATTATTTCTCTGATTCATAGATTCCATTTTTGGCTTCGCTGTTTCTTTTACTTTGCAGAAACTTTTTACTTTAATTTACTCCCATCTATGTCTTTTTCATTCTGTTTTCCCTGTGCTTTTGTTTTGACACCTACAAATTTTGTTTATGTTTAGTGGGTTTGATTTTCTTTAAAAATCCCTGGTAATATGACATTCTGTGGAATTACAAAGAATACATTTTATATCTGAAAACTTAGCTACATGTAAATTACCAGATACATGTAAATTTAAATCTCCAAACAACATGAAATTCAGTATCGTAAAGTGATCTAGGAACCAGAATCTATGGAAGATTGTCATATCTTATCCTTGTTATAGTAGAGAAAGGTTTGTCTTGTTTTCAATTTTTTTTCCTACTCCAGCATTTTATTTAGAGATAAAGTTAAGAATGAATATCTGACTGAAATTCATTGTTGCATAAGAAAACATGAATTTCAATTTTTGTGGATATTTTATTTTTTATTCTATTTCTTTTATTAATATTATTTACCACTTTGCCAGAATTGAAGATTAATCTGATAAATTTATAATATTACTATTGTTAAATCTATATTAATGCAATTCTAAAAAGCAGTTAACTAATACTTCTAGAATATCCTGCGTATAACATTCATACTAACATAATATTATACTTTGAAATGAATTGATGTATTTAAGATATTGACAATAAATATTATACAATTAACTTGTACTATTTAATTCACATAAAGTTTTTATATCACATAAAAGATTAACTTTTGGTATGTTTTATCAAAAGAATTTACTGGCTGCTTATATTTTATTATTATTTATTTATTCATTTATTTTATTTTATATGAGAGTGGAATGCATTACGATTTTTATTACACATATAAAGCACAAGTTTTCATATCTCTAGTTGTATACAAAGTACATTCACACCAATTTGTGTCTTTATACATGTACTTGTATATTTTATATAGGATTTTACACATATTGTATTGCAGGAATTACTTTAAAAATGCAATAGTTTTTATTTTATGGAGAACTCAATCTTATCAAAATATATTAGGTTATATTGAGTCCTTTATTAATTATTCTACTTTGTGAATGTTCCAGAATATTAATGAACAGTTAGAATAGTTTGAGTTCAGTCTAAACACTAATACTTATTAACACAACTGCTAGAAGGGAAATAAAGTTTAATAACAATGTATTGCATTAAATATACAGACATAGAAACATAACTGTAGATCATGAACACATAAAAGAGTAGTCTTCTGAGTTTTGTACAGGATGGTACTGTAATATCATTAATTTTCAGATGAAAGGTTAGGATACTATTCTCAATTAATACTACTTATACTATTTGTATTTATTTATACTATATCTCAATTAATATGTGAAACCCCATCAGAGAGAACATATTCTGTCTAAAGTTCAGATTCAGCAGTTATAGAGAAACTGCACAAGATTGATACATTTCCTATTTCCTGTGAAAGAGGAATGCTATTTGAGGCATCTTGTCATTTCTGCAATCCAAAATGAATTGGATTTTACAAGTTTGCACTTTTAACCCCTATTTTCAGTAGAGGTACACAAGGAAGGAAGAGAAAGAAAGAGAAGGCAAAGGAGAAATCTTGTAATGTGTTTGGAAATACACTCAAAATAGAAAAACTCAGCCTATTAACTAAGTAAAGTTAATGAATAAAAGCCCTCGTACTTAGGAAAAGAAAATATTTAGTACAGAAATCAGCAAGGAAACTGGGAAGAGGAGTGAAGATTTTTATTTTTGTATCTTTTATGTATATACAAAGTCTTGTTTTATAAGTAGCAGTTCCAGAGAGAAAAATCTAGTTAGATACAGCAATTAATTTTCAAAAATATGGAGCCATAGTAATACACTCTGAATAACCTATGATTATGCATTTTAGCTGCATGAAGAAAGTAGCTATAAGCACATTTCTTCATGTACTGTTTCTAGTGCATTTGTAGCAATCATATTCTATTGTTATATTTCCAGAATACAGCAGAGGGCTCTGGTAGTATTGATCATTGAATTAAGTGTTCTATTAAAACCTGGATTAAATACAGAAATGGGTCTTTATTAAACAAATATTAGAAAATCAAGAAAAAAGGAAAAAGAAAATTATAGTCATCATTTGAATCTCTACATTTGTACTAATGTTGCTCCATGTGGAGGTTTTTTTGTTGTTTATTTATTTATAATTTTATTTTGCTTGCTTAGGTTTGACTCTTTGCCAGTATTATAATATGCACGTTATAGAGATTGGGAGAATAAAGATGATGAGACTGTCAATTCTTTCCTAAATCAATTCAGCAATAAAACAATTATAAACATCATTACTACAATTAAAATAATGAAAAGCCTTATTCTTAAAGCACTTTGGATTATAGTTCATAAATAAAATAATAATTATTGAAAAGTTTATATATAGTACTGTTTACACTGGAATGAGACAATTTGTATAGATAATAAAAAGAATAATAATTGTTAAGATAGAACACCAAGAGTGATAAAGGAGATGTAAATAAATTGAGGTGTTCCAGCAGTTCAAATGTGCAGAGTGATATGAACTGGTTAGTTAAGGGGATGAATGAGAAAAATGCAGGTGAGGAACTCTGAATGCAGGACATAATGCTCTAAGGGGCACAGCCTCAGAAGACTCAGGCCATTTCTAGGGAATTTCAGCTGATCACAGAAGAGTATGGATCAAAGAGTAGTAAGAGAGGCTTTGTCAGTTACAGTGGATTCATTTAATCAAGAAAATATAAATACTTTGATGAATAGTTTAATTTTTTAGATAGGCTCCAATATGCTCTTTTCTAAAATGAGAGGACTCCCAATTCTATACATATGAACAAATATTGATAGGAATATATTCAACAAATATTGATAGGAATCTATATGCAAATTTGTTAATTTTTTATTATACTTGTATAAAATCATTTTTGTCTTATAAAAATTTGAAAATTATATAGTATGTATGCTTTGGTATAGCATACTTTTATGTAGAAATAGTAAAATACATTCAAGAAGTTTCCATTATGCTTCTCTCTAAAATGCACAATGAATTTCTAGTAAAGAAACAAACAAAAAAAAATGTAACCTTCTATAAAAGCATTGGATAAAGGTTTTTTTTTTTTTATTTTTTAGGAAAATTTCATGGAACTTTTAGTCTGTTTAAATTTTGATAATTACTGACATTTTTTGAGTATAGAATCTTATTTCAGCTTTCTATTTTTTTGACCAATAATACTGAAGAACATGATTGGTTTTTTAAAGGTTTAAAATCACTAATAATTATACAAATAAAGTAGTGATTGTCCAATGTATGATGTGGCAGAAAGATAATATAAAATAACACCATTGGATACTTTAAATCAAATACCTATAGAAACTGTGCCAGGTGGTACACACCTGTAATCCCAGTGGTTTGGGAGACTATGGCAGGAGGATCATGAGTTCAAATCCCGCCTCAGAAATTTAGCAGGGTACTGAGCAACTTAGCACAATGCTATCTCTAGACCAAATATTTAAAAAGGGACTGGGGATGTGGCTCAGTGATTAAGAGCCTTGGTGTTCAATTCCTATTGCAAAAAGAAGAAGAAGAAGAAAAACCATATAAGATATCTTAGGATATTATAAGAGTAATCAAATTAAGAGTTACAATGGTAATGATTTAAGTCAGTCTTTTATGGTTGCCATAAAAATATTCTAAACTGTATGAATTGAACAACAGAAATTTATCTTCCCACAGTTCTACAAGTTTCAAGGTCAAGGTGACAGTGTAGTCAATTTCTGGTAAAACTCTCTTTCTGTCTTTCATATGGCCACCATATTTCTTTGTACAATCATGGGTTTATTTGAAAGAAAAGTGCTCTGATTTTTTTTTCTATTTCTATGAAGTTATCAGCCCTATAGGATTAAGATCCTACTCTTTTTACCTAATTTTATAATTACTTCCTCCTTTTAAGTAGTAACATTAAAAATGTTAGGGTTTCCCGATATTAATTTTGGGGAGGAAATTTCAGCCCAAAACATGAAAAACAAAAGAGGTCATATTTTCTAATCATTGCCTAAAACACACACTACTGAACCTTGTGTCAGAGGACCATGACTTCATGAGTTTCTGAGGAACATTCCAGAGTAAAACCATAACAATTTCTAAAAGATTTATGGCAGTTACCAGAAGATTCTCTCAACTTGATAAGTATACTGTAGGACTGGTATGGGCAATGATACAACCATAGTTGAAGTGATCAAGTGTAGAGAGAGAAAGATATTGAGGAATGAATTGTTTTTCTGCTACAGGAAGCAGAGTTGGATTAAAAATTGAAACAGGTCATGAAGATTTAGGAAGTTGTATTATGAAAAGTATTGCCAGCCTGGAGTTAAAAGGATGGGGAATACACAAGATTAAAAATGTCTCTGCTCCATACTGCCACCATTCTCAAGAAGTATTCTGAGAAAATTTTTTGAAATACATATTTTTACAGTGTTCTCTTTAAATGACCAGCATTTTATAGGGAAGGTAACCCTCCAAGAGACTGAATTCAAACATCCAATAAACTTGTTTGGAGGAAAAAATAATTTCATCAAGAGAAGGAAAATTTTAAGACCAAATAAAATTTTGCAGCAGGATTTCACAATGTTTACAATGTATGGTACATACCTCCTCTTATTCCCCTTTTAAAATGAGAGTGTTTGTTGGATTATGCTAAGCTTTAAAAAAATGTAATGAGTTAATATAAATGAAGCATCACTTCTCTCTAGATCATAATAACCTGGCCTTTGAAGTTGAATGCCACAATTAAATGGTATTTTGAGAAACCTTTCAAATGGAGGGAAAGGAACATTTGTATATGACTGTCTGCAGGTTTTCATATGGTAATACACTAGTATGACTAATTGTGAGAGAGATTGCAAATTTTTCTACATATGTTTTAACGTTTTGGTCTTGACATTTTAGTATTCCCTTCTTTTTTGTATGCATGGTGTCAGTTTCCCACCAAATGTTGTGGAGTGAATGGTAGCCCCAGAAAAGGAAGGCCAATATTATAACACCAGACCCTTACATGACAAAACATTTGATTAACTTGAAGATCTTGGGAAGAATTGTTTGTCCTAGACTATACTATTGAAATCTGAATGCAATCATCTATATCCTTAAAAGAGAGAGGTGGAAGGGGTTTTGAGAGAAAGAAGGAGGAGATAATTGTCACAGAGACAGATTGGAAAGGTTTTGTTCTGGAGAAAGAATTCTGGCAGCCACCAAAAACTGAAAAAGCAAGAAAGAGATTCTGCCTGAAAGTCCCTAAAGCAAACATGGTCCTGACAACACTTATTTTGTCTCAATAATTCTGTTTTGTATTTTGGCCTCTAGAGTGGGCTGAGAAAATAACTTTATATTATTTGAAGTCACTGAGTTTGTCGTAAACTGTTATTACACCCAGAGGAATAGAATGCATCAATCTTAACTGTCTTGGTCACTAGATAAAGGATAGAAATTTTGCCAATTTTGAGATTTATCATAAAAATTCATTACACACTTTTTTTTTCCCTTGGCATGATCCCACATACTGCACTGAATCGCCTTAATTCACTAGGTAAACTCAGAGCACTGAAAAAAATCACAATATTCACAATTTCAATTTAGCTACAGAGAAAGGAAACATAAAAATAAATAACAGAAAAGGGAAAGAGGATAGAGTCCTATAGAAATCAGACACCACCTTCCACCTCCCAGTAGATTGTATGAACATTGTCTAGATCCCACAGAAATGGTATACGCTAACATGTGCATAGTGTTGTCAACCAGAAAAGTTCATTCAAACATTGAAGTCCTTCAAGCACACACAACAATATTTGCCATAATAATGTTATAATAAACTAGCTGTTTTGGGCCAAATCTTCATGTTCATAAGGATATTTTTATCAGGAATATGCTCCAGGGACTCAGGTGTCGTCTCCAGGTGCTAGGAAAAGGGACTAAGACTTTGTGCAGGATTTGAACAATGTTATGGTTTAGATATTAAGTGTACCCCAAAAAGCTCATATGTGTGACAATGCAAGAATGTTCAGAGGTGAAATGATTGGGTTATATAAACTGTAACCTGATTGGTGGATTAATCCACTGGTATGGATTAACTGGCTGGTAACTATAGGCAGGTGGAATGTAGCTGGAGGAAGTAGGTCTCTGGGAGCGTAACTTTGGGGTTTATATTTTTTCCCTGGTGAGTGGAGAAGTCTCTCTGATTCCTGACTGTCATATCCTGAGCTTCTTTACACTGTCATGTCCTTCTTCCGTGATGTTCTTCCTTACATTAATCCCAGAGCTCTGGAGTCAGTTGACCATAGACTAACTCTTTGAAACTGTGACCCAAAATAAACTATTCCTCCTTTAAGTTGTTCTTGTTGAGTCTTTTGGTCACAGCAACAAAAATATGACTAAAAGGGAGCAACAAATGTCCTCAGAAGTCTTTTCTAGGCAGACTCTTTTATACCTTTTTGAGTAGAGATGCCTTTTGATGTTGTCCTGTCCTTTCCCCGGGTCAATCATCTAGTGTGAGGGAGGCATATATAATTTACTTCAGTTTGTAAATCAGCTAAGAGTAAACTCATCTAGACATCCGGTGTGACCCAGGCATTCTTGTACTCTGAGCTCAAAAAAGGGTTTGCATAAGAATTTTAGATGCCAAGATCTGGAACTGAGCATATTTTGAATGCATTTCTTATTTCACCTTGTATTAGTTTCCTAAGGCTGCCATAAGAGGGTGCCATAGACTGGGTGGTTTAAACAACAGAAATTTATTTTCTTAGAGTACTGGAAGATCCAAGTCTGAGAGTGAGGCATATGTAGGTTCCAAGTGAAATCTCTGTCTTTTTCTTATGAATGGCTTCCTTTCCTTTTATCTTCATGTTGTCCTTCTGAGTGTACATGTCTGTGTCCAAATCTCTATCTTATAGGAACGCAAGTTATCACAGTTTAGGACCTGTCAAATAACTCAAATAAGTAATTACCTCTCTGTTTTTGCTAGCTTTTTTTTTTTTCCTTAACCACTGTGACCAAAAGATCTAAGAACAACATAGAGGAGGAAAAGTTCATTTTGGCTCCTGATTTCAGAGGTTCAGCCCAGTCAGCTGACTCTATGAACCCAAGGAAGGAAGAACAGCATGGCAGAAGGATGCGGAAAAAAAAAAAAAAGATCAGAACATAACAACCAAGAATCAGAGAGGGCTCCAATCAATAGAGACAAAATGTAAACCCCAAAGGTATGACTCCAGTAGTTTATGCCCTCCAGTCACACCCTACCTGCCTATAGTTACCAGCAAGTTAATTCATATTGTGGGTTAATCCACTTACTAAAGTTTTCATAATCTAATAATTTCAATTCTGAACCTTCTTCCCCTGTCTCACACATGAGCTTTTGGGGATACCCTATATCTAAATTATAATACTCTCTAAGGGTATCTGAAAATGCAGTCATATTTTGGGGGCCTAAGACTTCACATGAATTTTGGTAGAACATAATGCTACCTACCCACCAACCTACCTACTCACACATGCGCACACAGGCGCACACACACACACACACACACACACACACACCCCTATATATATAGTTTTCTATATACTGATATTGTTACCGCTGTTTACCTGTGACGAGTCTGTGCTTCCCCAATGCTGAAGTGAAACACCAGAGAGCACAATGAGGCAAGTTTAGAGTGGGAAGTAGAGGCTTTATTAAAGGACAATAGAAAAGACTTCTCCCTGGAGGAAGAAAGGGACCCAAGAGGTAAGAGCGATGGAAGGTGGAGGTCTTCCCTCTTTTATAGCTAAGGTCTTCTTTCAGGTTTCCTGAATTCCTGTCCCATTCCTGTCCTTTGTTCTGTTATCTTGCACTGTTGGAATGTAAGTGGAAAGGCCCAAAGGGTGAGGGACAGGTGGGCCTAAGGAGTAATCTGGGCAGGAAGGACTTTTGGGTTAGCATCTCCTGTTTGCTGGGAGCTGCTTCATTAACATATCCTTGGGATGGGCTCTGGGCCTTATGAACTGATTTCAGATTGACTGAAGTATGTTCAGCTGGCACCTGATACATACTAAAGTATGCACACTTAAGTGCTTAATAATGTGATCTGGTGATGAATTACTATTCACGGAATTCAAAATATCTAACTGTATGATATGGATTATAGAACTTGACTCAAATATTTCACTCTTTTATTAATTTAATAACTATGTATTGAGGATTCCCAAGGTCATAGTATTTCATTATTAGCTTTGGGAATAGAACAGACAAAATCTACCAAAAATAAATAAATAAATAAATAAGGTCCAGAGCAGATGATGAAACTTAAATCTGTTTACAAACACAACTCCTTAGAAGGGTATGCATATTGGCCATAACAGTGTGTTCATGTCACTTTGGAATAGAAGACAATTACACAAATAGTCAGTTCAGCAGGTACTGCTCACAAATGGCCAAACAACCTTTTACATCCATCTCAGGAAGTCTGTTATCCTGGTCACAGCCATATTTTCTGAGTGTACTTTAAAATTTGAAAATATATATTTAGAATATAAAACTTTTGTAGTCACTTGAAAAACTTTTATTTTTCTTTCATTTTCTTTATTTTTCTACTAAAAATGGATTTGGACCATGAACTGAAACTAAATTACTTATGAGAACTTTGTATATTTAAATATCCACTTTCCTTACCATTTTAAGCACTTATTTTCCCACATATCACAGAGAAGCCAGTCCTGCTTAATAGAAACAGAGAAATCTATGAGGAATTTACTTCTTACAGTTCTCTAGGATAGGAAATAAAAGGCTTAGGGCCTGTATCTTACTAAGGTCTCTTGCTGTTTCATTGCATGTTGGAAGATGGAAGGACATGGAGGACAATATTGGATAGGAGGAGAGACGGAGAGAGAGAGAAAGAGAGGGAGGGAAAGAGGGCAGAGAGGGGAGACAGCACTAACAGAAGACTGAGTTTGCTTTTATAACAAACCCACTCTTCAAATCATGTATCAGCAGTAGTGACATTAGTGAGGACAAGGACAGGCCCTCATGACTCACCACGTTTTGAAGGTCCCATCTCTCCACACTCCTACACTGGGGATTAAGTCTATGACACATGAACTTCGGGGCATATTAAAATCATAGCAGACAGACTCTCTATTCCATTCTCAAAACTACCTATCTTTAAATCTGGCTTCAATATCATCCTCTAATGTAAGGTTTCTGGCTTGAACATTCATATTGTTTTTAATAGTAATCTTAGTAAATATATTGAAAGCAGAAGTTTTGATATCATTTGAATAATGGGACTTTTCCTGGTCTTGTACTCTTTCTATTGTGTAAGTACAGGCCTAAGCTAATCAACCAGAAAAGCAGAACTACGTGGAGTCAGGTGTTGTCACCCTCAATTTTCCTACTCATAGCTAGCTGAACATCAAACACCTGAGAAAATCCAGATAAGTCTAGAAAAATTAACAGTAGTAGAGGACAAGTCTACATCACTTAGCAGCAACTTCATGGGATATTTATTGCTTATTTATTGTGTGTATGGGGGGGGTGTGTGTTTACGTGTCAGAGAGAGAGATAGACTTTGGGTGTATACATTGTATTTGTCTGAGTTTTGTTTTAGGAGATCACTGAAAAACAGGCATAGCAAGTTGGGTGCAGGCACATGACTATACTTCTAGCAGCTCAGGAGGCTGAGATAGGTAAAATCACAAGTTTTGAGTTCAGCCTTATCAACTTATTGAGGCCCTGCCTAAAAAAAAAAAAAAAAAAAAGAAGAAGAAGAAGAAAAAGAAGAAGAAAAAGAAGAAGAAGAAAGAAGAAGAAGGAAGAAGGAAGAAGGAGAAGAAGGAGAAGGAGAAGGAGAAGGAGAAGGAGAAGAAGAAGAAGAAGAAGAAGAAGAAGAAGAAGAAGAAGAAGGAAGAAGAAGAAGAAGAAGAAGAAGAAGAAGAAGAAGAAGAAGAAGAAGAAGAAGAAGAAGAAGAAGAAGAAGAAGAAGAAGAAGAACTAGTAGTAGTAGTAGTGGTGCTGAGGATGTAGATTAGTGGTAAAATGAATGCCCCTGGGGGTTCACTCCAGGCAAAGAAAAAAAAAAAAGAAAGGGGGAGTAATCAAAAAAGGGAGGCACTAATAAATACATCAAGTACTGGATTTGAAGTCAGGGATCAAATGAACCAAATCAAATTGGACCTGCATCATTAAGTATAATATTTCTCTTATTATCATTGTTTGGCTCTTCTTACATTTTAATGGATGCATAGGATTTTTATGGGGTCAGCTGTACTACTCTTTCAGCCAATTAAATTTATTAGTTATTCCATGAGGTAAGCACCTCAAATACGTTTAAAAATAAGTTTGAATACCATCATGGTAATCATCATGTAAAGAAGTTTGATTTCCATTTAATTTTATCATTAGTCTTGAAAATGCCTTTTCACTATGTGTAGTCATAGCATAATTATTAAAATAATGTTTGACTCTTTAGGTATCTTTTAAAATTCCAGGATCATTTTTGCACTTCTGATAAAAACCGAATAATTATCATGAGACATACAGTTGTAGTTACTGTGTGGTAACAAGAAACCATTGTTCTAACAAATCTATATTCCACTTTGCGGACATAAACATGCTATAAATTTATGAAAACAGACTTTCATGTTGCATTATGAACTACTCACATGGTCCCCTTGAAAAGCCATTTTTGTCGACGGAATAGACTCTTTTAGATATTTCAATTAAAGTTACATCCTTCAGTGATTTTTTTTTAACATTGTTTAGGCCTACCATTTGTGTTCTTATAAATGAATTTACCTTTACCTTTACCTCAGACTTGGTCTCAAGGACTCCTGGCCACTTGCTAAGATTTCATAGTGATGTATATCTTTAATACTCTTTCCACAGTGAAAGTGAAGACAGACTCCAATGTTGTGGATGAATGGGATACACTGATCATTTGGAAATAAGTCATTTCCACCCATGACTCATTTCATAATCTTTGTCTCTCAGTTGCAGAGAGGATCTTAGAATAGACCCCCTAAACATTCCTATCTGGTTAGCATAGTGTTTTTATCCAGGAATAACAATTTGGAATGGATGACACAATAATCCCAAAATGCTGTACTTCTTATATGTTCAAGACCCATATGAATTAATGGTGTCCGTTTTGATTACATTCCAGCATTCCTGATACTCTCAAAGGTTTTTTTTTTTTTTTGTACATAATAAAGACACTATAGCATTGGTTGCTCTATGAAACATATTCTTTTATAAAGGCCACTCAAACCATTTGTGCTACAGGACTCCCTACTATAGTCTGAATCTTAAATGAACGTCAAAGATCCATGTGTTATACTCTTGATCTTCAGCTCACATCACTAAGCTCTCTTTAAGAAGTGGGGCCCAACAGGAGGAAAGTAGGTCACCGAGGGCATGCCCTTGAAGGGGATGGTGAAACCCCAGCCCATACTCTCTTGCTTTCTCATGTGTTCATGAGGTCAACAGGCTTAATTTGGCAAATGCTTCTACCATAATGTAGTGTAACACCACAGGCGCAAACAATGGAGACCACAAGCAATGAAAACAACTTGTCATAGGCAGAACCCCTCAAACCTATAAGCCAATATAAACCTTTCCATTTCATAGTTGATTATCTTAGGTATTGGTTATAGTAAACAAAGATGATTAACATATACCACAATTTGCCCATACAAAGAAAGAAAGATAAAGGCCAATGATGTTGGCCTCTACATCATCCCTATTACAATTCTCTTGGATATTATCTAGTATGCATTGTCTCTTGGATATTATCTAGTATGCATTGTCTCTTTTCTTAAAGATATTCCATTCATATTAGATTTAGAATAGTCAAAATCCTGAAGCTGTGACAAACTTTGGAAGGTGACACAAATCTGCTTTTTGTCATATCCAGACATCTTTCTTGGCAAATTGTCACTTAACTCAGTATGACACAGTGTGCATATGCTCAACTGTTCAGCAACCTTTATCTTATGTGATTCAAAGGTAATATTTCTCTATAATGCCTAACAAAAATAATCTTACAATCATGAGGCAAATAGTAGTTCTGACCAGCCAATCATTAGTTAGGGAATGGTCCACCACATCCAAAATGTAGACTGTTTAAATGCAATCTTCAGGCAGACAGTTCATGCAAGCAGAAGGCTAATATTTATACATTTTTTTCTGGAATAAGGAATAGTTTGTTAGGCTATTTTGTTGTTGCTGCTGGGTTTTTTTGTTTTTTTTTGTTGTTGTTGTTTATTTTTTAGCATAAGGTGGTTGACAGCACCAAATCTTAGAAAATTGTGTTAGAATATTATTATTGTCTGAGTGTTTGTGTCATCCCAAAGTTCACATGTTGAAACTTAATTACTAATGTGATGCCATTAGAAAATAAGGCCATTATGTGGGTATTAGAATGTGAGGCCAGAGTCCTCATGAATGAATTAGTGCCCTCAATAGAGAGGACATGAGATATACTTTGCTCCTTCCACCACATAAGATAGAATGAGAAAATGCCATTATGAACTAGAAATGTCCTCTTAGATATTCAATATCCTTTCAATTTGATTGTGGACTTTGTAGCCATCACAACTATGAGGAATATGTTTCTGTTGTTAGAATTTACCAAATCTATAGTGTACTGCTAACAGAGTTCAAATTGATTATGAGAGCATATTATTCTACTCCCCTGAGAGGGTCTCATGAATCACTTCCTATTTGCAGTAAGTTCCATTTTTTACCATTTATTGCTTTGACACCCAGTTAAAGTAGCGTTCTTTGTCAATACTGCTTTCTAAGCAAGTGGTAACAATATTGACAGGATTTCTCCTATTTATCCTCCACTGGATGATGTCATAGGATTTGGCAGGTGAATAATTGCACCTGTCCTTCTATTTGCTAATGAAGATTCAACAAGCGGGACATAGTGGTTCACACCTGTAATCCCAGCACCTCAGGAAGTTGAGGCATGAAGATCTAGATTTCAAATCCAGCCTCAGCAGCTTAGTGAGTCCCTAAACAATTTAGTGAGACCCTGTCTCTAAATAAAATATATCAAAAAAGAAGATGGGGATGTAACTTCATGGTTAAGTGCCCCTGGGTTAAATCTTTGGTTTAAAAAAAAAAAAAGACTCAACAAACCCATTTTATCTACATAGAAAGATGTTACAATCTGCCACAGTCCAGCTGCAGCAAAATAACCAGGGGGTGACAAGCAACTTGTGTGGATTGATACAGCAGGAGTAGGAGCTGTTTATTGTAGGACAGGAGGGGTATATTTACATTACACACAGCTTATCTTAATTAACATAAACTGGATACAGCAGTCAACCAATAAGGAATCTCTACACTTAATGGCTCACTGGAGTTACTTCACAAACCACTCCCTCTAGCAAAATGCCAGGCGCCATCCTGACTTGTTTACAGACTCTAACACAATCTACAACAGGGATACACACACACACACACACACACACACACACACACACACACATATATATATATATATATATATAAACTAAAATGTATTAGAACAGAGACAGGAATTTTTACAGAATATTATACACAACAATTGATCATCCCAACCGTCTTGTGAGATGATTTGTATTATACCACCCATTTTATAAAATAGAAACTAAGACATAGAGGAGAATCTAACTTATGGTCACTAAAATAGAAATTTGTGGAGTCAGCATGTGAATCAAGGTAGTCTGGCTCAATTACCTGCTGGAATTGCACAGTATGTCTTTGTAGTCTTAATTATGTATAACGAATAAGCAATAATGTTCAGCCATATGTGGTAGAATTTTCAACCTTGTCACATTTCCTTCAGATGTCTTCAAAACAATAATTGGTTCTTGTTCTAATACTATTTAAAATTTTTATAGTACTATAGACAAAATAAGTACAAAATGACACATTATTAACTTAATAACATAGTATATTTTGAAGTTAACCTTTTTAAGAAAAAATAATGTAAGACAGGAATAACCCAACAAGCTTGAGACTTGACATACAATATGTGCATTTTTCCAGACAACTGGTTAAGATTTATGATTAGAGTCTGGTAACCACTGTGGTTCAATAATTGGATTGAATTATAGTTTCTGATTTGAAATGTGTAGGAAAAAGAAAGAGGGAGATAAACAAACTGCTATCCTTGGAATTTTCCATTTTATTTATCTATTCCACTTTTAAAATGATTTAGAAACAACTGTGCCAGGATTCATGCTCTGTAGATATGCTTTGTGACAGATGAATAAGCATACTTTTTCTAGTTGGCATGATGGCTACTTTAATAAGCTTTCTCAATGACAGGATTTTATAACCTTGGATGAAGTAAAATATTGTGAGGTTCTATCTCATGCAGCATACTAAAACCTATAATAAGGCTAGATCATTAGAGACAGCAATACTGACAGAGGAAACACAGTGAGATCAATTCATGGTGGCCATGAAAATTCACTACCTCTGTCATTGCATATTGAATGATGGTACTAGTTGTTGGCTCTGTGGTACTGCCATGCTCTGCACACTTCCCAGGAGATGCTCCCTAGGGGAAACTGTATTCTTATTGATTCTCTTTGGACCAAGAGATATAAACTTTAAGGAAGATTTACATGCTAACAAAAAAAATTAGAAAAAATATTAAAAGAAAAATCTGCTTCTTAAATTATTAACTCCCTGTAAGTATATGTCTTTTGTTGTTTTTTTTTGAGTGTGAAAATTAGAAAGAAAAATCATAGGAGAGTAGACATGATTTTCTAAAATTCAGTGATTTCTTCATTGTGTGTAAAACAGTGAAGACTTTCTGTTTGTACTGTTAGAGTAGTAAGTGAAACAAACAAATGCTTCTTACATAAGTTTTTAAAGATCACCAATCAGCATAGATAAACAAATTGTCACAAATTAACACCTTTTTCTACTTTCTACAAAAAATAGTAAACTATTATCAGATATCTGTCCCCTGAATTAAGTGTTTAACATGATGTTAGAGTATATAAAATTAGATGTTTCTTATATTGAACACCTATAGAGCAATCATACCTCAAAAGCATTGCCTAAATAATTAAGTCCTTGAATATCTGTAATGTATATTATACACTTTGTTGTCAGCAGAGTAGATTTAGTTCACCAAAAAGAGACTGAGATGACTAGATTATATCATCGCCTGGTCTCCCACAGCATGAGCCTCTGTATCTCTGGACAGGCTAAGAATATGCATTTTGGATACATACAACTGTTTGTAAAACTCCCAGTTTTCCAACTTATAAATTGTGATCTTAGGCAACTTATTTGAACTCCAAAATATTTTATACCTTTTATTTAAAATGAGATATGTTCACTTCATTGTTGTTTGAATAAAAACAAAAAATATTATTCTAGAATATGCATCTTTGGGAAACAATTGTGATAGAAACTATAAGTCCTACACACCTGTACTTACAATTTTTTTTTTACATAAAACAAGAACTTAGGAGACCTGAATTGCTAATTTATTGACATTTATTTGGCAGTTTGATCTCAATGACTATTTAATTCCTCTGTGATTTTCGAGTCTTTCTCTCATGGTCTCAAGACAGCTGACACAATTCTAGCTTATATAATGGTATTCAACTCATCAAGAAAATAATGGGAATAGGAATGACTACAGCAAATCCTTCTTTAATCTCATTGTATAGAACTGTAGCCTGTAGTCAGCTCTGCTCTCTAGGGGAAATTTGAAGAAGTAGAATTCCAACAGCTTCAAGAACAGTAGTAGAGCCAAGGAAGGGTTCAGAAGATTAGACATACAAGGCAATATATATTTAGACTTAAATTTCATTAACTCAACAAATAATACATAGATATATGCTGATATCAGCTCAGTCATCTAATATTATTATCAGTATTATCTAGAATCAATATGTGATCCAATGCACAATTAAATGCTATTCATTCACTATAATGAATTAAATCTTGTCATTTTTAAAACATGAATAGAACTGCAAATAATCATGTTAAATGAAATAAGTCAGACACATAAAAGAAAATGCCAGATGATCTAATTCATATGTGGAATATAAAAAAAGATGATCTCATAAAGTTTGAAGTTGAAATGCCAGAGGCCATATTGAAGAGGTAAAGGGAGGCATGGTAAAACGTTGGTCTTTGGGTATGAAGTTGAAGGTAGATAAAAACAAGAAGTTCTGATATGTTTTTGCATAGTAGGTTCATTACAAATAAAAGTAATAAAAGGCACATTTATAAACCTAGAAAAAAGTATTTGTATTGATGCATTATGATTATCTATAATAGTGGTATTCATTGTGACATATTGGTTCATTAATATAATATAATTGGATCAATTTCATCTCCCCAGTACCTCCCTCCACCCTTATTTATCTCTGTTGTCACTTCTGAAGATCCCCTTTCTGTTTTCAAGTGATCTTTTTAAATCCTTTTATTTCTCTGTAGCTTCTACATATGAGAGAGAATATATGATCTTTGACTTTCTGAATCTGACTTACATTGTTCCACATGATACTGTTCACTTCTACTTATTTGCAAGTGACTTGATTTCATTCTTCCTTATAGCTAAATAAAACTTCACATATATATGTGTGCATGTGCATGCATGTGTTGATATTATATATATATATGTATATTTACATACATGAGTATGTCTATATATGCTACATGTATGACTACACATGTATCTCTATAGTATGATTATTTGATTTTCTTAAAATACTGATAAATGGTATAGCTGGGTCATATGGTGGATCCATGCCTAGTTTTATGTTTATTTTCATGCCTAGTCTTTTGAGTAACCTCCATACTTATCTCCATAGTGATTGTACTAATTTATAATGCTACCAGCAGTGTATGAGTATTTCTCCCTCACATCCCCATCAATATTTATCATTACTTGTATTTTTTTGCTTTGCTTTACAGAAGTTTATTGATTTGATGTAATCTCATTTATTCATTTATTATTTTTTTGTATTTTTCCTATGTTCTAAGATTCATACTGAGAAAGTCATTTCCTATACATAAATGTTGTAGCATTGCTTATATGTTTTCTTCTAGAAATTGTGGAGTTTCTGGTATAATTCCTAGGTCTTTGATCCACTTTAAGTTGTCTTCAGTGAAGTGTAAAAAGGTGGAGATTTTTCACTCTTCTACATTTTTATATCCAGTTTTCCCAGTAAAACTTGTTAAAAGTCTGTTTTTTCTCCAACACACTATTTGAAGCCCTTTTCAATAATCAGATGAATTTACAAGTGTGGGTTTGTCTTCAAATCTTCTTCATTTGTCTATATATCTGAACTTATTCCAGTACTGAGCTGTTTTTGTTACTCTTGTATGTACAACCAGAGATATGAAAAGTTGTGCTGTATATGTGTAATAAGAATTGCAATGCATTCTACTGTCATTTATTTTTAAAAACAAATCAATAAAAAACACTGTTATCTGTTATAAGTTAAATACAAGTTAGTCAACTGGAAATTATTCTAAAGATACTTGATTTTATATAACTGATTTTATATAACTGAAACAATAATGAGAAATTCAAGTAATTTATATAAAATTTAAATTTTAATTACTAAATATATAAGTAGCAAATTTTGCAAATTATAGAAGCCAATAGTGCAATATCAACTAAAGCTTCTATTTCTCAAAAAATTTAAAGAATGTAAACTTAGAATAAGTTTATTCCATGTATGTATAGTATGTCAAAATACATTCCATCACCACATATATCTAGAAAAGAACAACAACAAAAATATATATAAAGTGAAAAAAAAATCTGGTATTGCTATGTCTCTAACATTGACATTTTTGCTCAGTCTTGCTTTGGCTGTTATGGGTCTTTTATTCATTCATATTAATTTTAAGACTGCCTAAAAAAAAATTCAGTGAAGAATTCCATTGATATATTAATGAGCATTATATTGATTCTGTAGATTGTTATGGTAATGTGATCATTTTAACAATATTAATTTTGACTATCCATGAACTTGGGAGATCTTCCATCTTCTAGTGACTTCTATTTCTTTCTGCAGTGTTCTATAATTTTCATTGTAGAGACATTTTACCTCTTTAATTAGATTTATTCGTTGGTATTATAGTTCAGTTCAGTTTGACACAATTATGATTGGAAGTATATTTCTGATTTCTTTCAGTTAATTGACTATTAATATATAGAAACCCTATTAACTTCTTTTAAAAATATTTTTTGCTTGTTGATGCACTTTTATTTTTTATTTATTTATGTGTGGTGCTCACACATGCTAGGTAAGCACTTTGCCATGAAGCTATAACCCCAGCCCCCCAAATACTATTAACTTTTGTATGTTGATTTTTATCCTGCTACTTTGCTGAAATTATCAGCTCTAGAAGTCTGCTCATGGAGTTTTTGAATCTTCTAATTATAGGATCATATCACCTTCAAGCAGTGGAAATTTCACTACTTGCTTTCCTATTTGTATCCCTTGTCTAATTTCCTCTTGTCTAATTGCTCTGGCTAAGTTTTCAGTATTACAACAAATGTGAGTGGTTAGCACATACTCTTCTTTCTTATTTTTAGAGGAAATATTTTCAGTTTTCCTCACTCACTATAATGTTAATTTTGAGTTTGACACAAATAGCCCTTATGGTATTTTAAGAAAGTTCTCCCTGTCTCTAGTTTTTCTAACGTTTTAAACACAAATGTGTACTGAATTTTATCCAAGGACTTTTTCAGATCTTTAGAGATAATGTTGTGATTTTTTTGTCCTCAATTTCATTTATGTGGTTAGCTGTACTTATTAATTTTAATATGTTGAACCATCCTTGCATCCTAGGGGAAGGCAATTTTAAAGTTCTTGCCAAAATTAGATGACAAATAAGAAGAAAAATTATGTTAAACATTGTACAATGTATATAATGTATTGAAACTTCATATGTAGCTCATTAATATCTGAAATTTGTGTTTTATATATCAGAAATAAATTTTATCTTAAATATTAAAATTTTATAGCAGCTTAAAATTAACAGGACTTAATAACTTCACTTTCTATTAACAACTACAATATTTCAATTTATTTGAATGTTTAAATGAATTTAAATCCCTTTAATTCAGTCATTAAGCCATTTGAATGTATTTGCATTAAAAATTTTAAATTAGTTAAGATCCAGAATGTGCAGCATCCACGTCTTTTGGGGCCCTAAATTTGGAGATTAGTATGAATATTATCAAAAGGGACAACAGCTACTAAAATGTAGGACTGTTGCCTGGAACTGAACCAGCTCAAAGATCTCATTAGGGGCCACATTTCTGGGTATATCATTCTTCCTGGCTTCTAAATCATGAAACTTGCTATTGATTTGAAGGGTCAGTTTTCTACAATACTTTTTTTATTTTTATTATTTTTATTTTAATTGGTTCTTTTTTTAGTTATACAAAACATTGAGATTCATTTTGACATACTTATAAAATCATGGAATATAATTTGTTCTAATTCAGTTCCAGTATTCCTTTTCCCCTTTCCATCTCTTCCTCCCTTCTCCAGTTTCTTTTCCTCTACTTTACAACTTTTCTACTATTTCTTCAACAGAGGAATGGATAAAAAGAGCATGGTATATATCCATAGTGGAGTATTTCTCAGCCACAAAAAAAGAATGACTTTACAACATTTGCCAATCAATAGATGGAACTGGAGACCATCAAGCTAAGTGAAATAAGTCAGTACCAAAAAAGTCTATGATACTCTTAAAACAAATATATATATGAGGCATAGAAAATCTACTGGAGTATCCTTGGCTGACGTCAGCACGCAGTGACAAAGCCCTGAGTGCCATATTTATTTTACTTGCTTTCTAATTTCTGGGCTAATGGGGTACAGTGTTAAATTGTATTCTGTGGAAGCCACAGCAAAAGAACCCTGAACAGGTTGCTTGTGCTAGAAAATAATATGCTCTGGGTGCCTGATATTCCAGAACATGTCTGGCTTTTCTGAGGTAGCTTAGTTTGTTGCCTCTATAGCACAATATAATCTGTAAAAATGAATAGTAATTTTATCTTAAAAACTTCTCAAATTCTTTGAAAGAAAAGATTGCATTTTTAAATGTTTACCTCTTTCCCAGGTTGATTGTGTTGTGTTGAAGTAGAAGCATGATAATTATCTGATAAAATTCAATAAATTAAATATTCTTATTTACCACATTTACAAAGGGAAGAAATGGAGGCACATGGAATTTAAGAAAGCTTCCATTCAAGTGGCCATAGAAAAGTACCTCTGGTACTCTGGTTTCAGAGTTTAGGCTCATAGAGTCTAAACTGTTCTGCTTCTTTGTATTAATGAAAATGGCAAAGGATAGGAATTTGTTTAAGGAGATGATACCTGGATTCTCCATGAAAAGATATAGTAGAGGAAACATACACAATAATTTCTGGCCAATATCATAGATAAATCTTATAAGAAATATACATAGGAGAAAATGCACAATTTGCCTTATATTCCTTATAAATATTATCATAGTTCTTTCACGTTGCCTAGCCATTATTCTGTCTTTCTCACATCTTTGTCATCCCAGTGCCCAACCATGTTTCTTCTTTCCCAATGTCACTTAACATATCAATTAATACAATTTTTTAAACAATTTATGTACATAAACAATAGAGGGGATAATAAAACTGTATGTAGAATCTTAAAGGAGCTATACTAAGCAATAAGTGAAATGTTTTCAAGGAATCCATTTCCTCTACTTCATAACAAAGATGTGTAGGTCTAAAGTTGATTATACAGGCATAGGTTATTAATTTATTATATAATTTATTTATCAAGGATTTACCCTGGGGTATTGCACATGTCAGGCAAGCAGTCTACCACTAAGCTCCATCCCGTTCCCTTCATTCTTTATTATTACTGGAAGTTTAGTCATCTAATTTAAAAAGTTTCAGAGTTGACAAGCTAAATAAATGATATATTGAATGAAACTTTTATATACCTCAAATGATCTACTAAATGTGCAAACACATAGTTTTTCCTGAACTAGGTATTAATCCTTCTTAATATATCAAAATTACAGATTTAGCACTCTGTTCTGATTCATCATCTCTTCGCTAACAAGGAGATTAAAAATTAGCCTTGGGCTGGGAATGTGGCTCAGGAGGTAGCGCGCTCATCTGGCATGCGTGCGGCCCGGGTTTGATCCTCAGCACCACATACGAACAAAGATGTTGTGTCCGCCGAGAACTAAGAAATAAATATTAAAAATTCTCTTTCTCTCTCTCTCACTCTCTCCTCTCTCACTCTCTCTTTAAAAAAAAATTAGCCTTATGCTTTCTGTTGAGAAATGTCATAGTTATAAATGAGAATAACATTCCTGCCTTCTGGATTTTTTTACTTCAGCTACAGGTAACTTTAAAAGATAAAAATATAACAATTATATTTTTAAATTGTTACTTATTTATGAATATTAAATTCAAAAAGTGGCTGCACAATTTCAAAATGTTTACATAAGAGTAATAAGAATAAAATTAAGATTTGAATTTTACTTTAAGAAATATAATGAAAATGTGTTAGAACTACTAAGCATTAACAAATATCTGACCCCATCATTTATTAGGACAATAATTTAACCTTGTTATCAAATAAAATGTAGAAAACACTTTAATTATAATATTATTGAACAAATAGGTTTTCTTATCTCCATTCATATTAAAGATAATTACTGTAAACAGAGACCAAATTTATCATTCTAATGGGAAGTCAACAATCTAGAGAATACACCATGAGAAAATATACTACATGAGAGTGAAGTTGAGTTTTAAAAGGGGATTACAAAATTAAGATAATAATGAAATGTACAGAGGTCATGTAGACATACTTTAATTTCTTTTCTATCTTGAATATTTTCTTTTAAATTCAGCTTAATGCATTAGATAAAAGGATTAGAAATTTATCGACTCAATAAGTAGAAGGAAGATCCCACTTGTGGCAAGTTATAAATTGAATATGAAACCAGTTCACCTTGATGGAGGAAAAGCTTTGCATGCACATGTGGTTGTGCATGTGTGTGTGTGTGTGTGTGTGTGTGTGTGTGTGTGTGTGTGTTCTTTTGGGCCACTTTTCATTGAATGGGTGAAAGCAATGCAGTATAAAGAAGATGAATTTAATCAGGATGAAGTCTTTTTCCCAGTAAGAGCAAAGAAAAAAATAAATGGCACATGAGATGATAGAGTATTAAAGGAATTGATCCTATGGCTTCCATAAAATTTGAATTGTGAAAGAAAAGGAGACAGTACATAAGAGGTGAAAAAATAGAGGAAATGGAAAATAAATCCTTTTAATATCAGACTTGCTGGAATTTGCTTATTATGGGAAGAGGTTCATAAAATGAGTTGAAAGTCAAAGATGGGGAAGATTGTACTTGTTCACTTATCAAATATGAAACCTTCTGTGGACAATCAATATTAAGTTAAAATTCATTCCTAAGAATATTTATTCTGTTCCATGCACTTATTATCATTTTAATGTAATATATAATCTATGTTTTTTATGTACTCTATCTTCATCCCTTCTCCTCTAGAAATAAGGAAGATTTTTTCTTTCTAATTCTTTCAATGTTTATCTCCAACTTCTAGGGCATTTCTAGGCAAGCAATACTATGCTATATCATTATGTCTGTCATAATCACTGCCAATGAAACACTCCTTGTTTCACTGTGTTCTAAAACTTCAGGAAAAACAGCAATCAGAGAAGTTGTGATTCCAATTGCTATGTTTATTAAACTGAGAAGATAATGTAAAATGATTCAAATTTTACAAATCCCTTTGTTACATCCACTATTTGTATTTATGGCACCAGTTGAGGCTAAAAGAACAACAGGGGCTATTGGAACTGGCCTTAAGTACCTGGAAGACAGTTAAATACCTTTGAAGTTTGGAAATGACCATTTATGTAAATGAAGATATCTCCTAATTATGCTTCCAAGCACTGTCTTTGTTCTTTCCAGATTCTGGTCCTTAAGGAGCTTCTTCCTAAAGAGAAAATGAAATAATAAATATAATTATTTTTTCTAGGATTGTTGTTAGTTTTATTATTTTGCATTTTTATTTCAGAGGAATTAAATTATTATCAGATAAAGCAGGAAAATGATTCTATTACTATTGTAATTCCATAGTGTTTGCATAGTTATATATTTTGTAATCATGCCTTAAGTTTCAGTATTTAAAATAAGCAGTAACAAAAATTTTTAAACTAGAAGATATGGAGAGATAAGCAATATAGACAATGCTATACATGCCATGTGACTTTTTGTATTGGAAGATATACAGCTCAATCTTAGATTACCACAATTAGTTTTGTGTATCCAGAGTGGAAACAATAAAATTATCAGATTCACATTACATTATTAAACTAATTAGAAAAGTTTCTTGGTATGCAGTGTTCCACCATCATGACACTAAGAGAGTACATTACCATTTTTCCCAGAATTATTTTTTTTTGATCTGTCATATTTGTAGGCATTGAAAACTGCATTATAAAGAGTTGAAGAATATGTAAATTTTAAAGAATATCTGGATGAAAATTTTTCAAATCTATGGCACAAGTGAAGATCCCTGATATATTATTTCATATTTCTGGAATTTCAACATGACTGTTTAGTCAAGTATGTGGCTATATGCTTCAACCAGGTTCTAGCAGGTTCTCTTGAGGGGTGTTGGGAGATTGGAAGAAATGAGACTCACATACACAGATCTTGAAGATAAAATAGCTCATATTTGGTGGAGCACTGCTCTCTGATGGAGGAGAAGGTTCTAAAGAATCATGTCAGCAATATTTATTATATATGTCTTATTAATCAGCTTAAAGACTATGCACGTATTATTCTTTGTATTCATGAAAGTTACAGAGTTAGCAACAGTATGCAGTTTATTTCTCAGTTACATTCTATAGTTGCAATGTGCAATGTTAGGAGCATTGTGTAGCTCTCAAGAAAGTCCATTGTTTAAAGTTACTTTTATGTGTGCAGGTTCAGGAACAGCAGAACTGGTGAAATATTGCAGCTGTCTTAGAAAGAGAATTCCTTCATTTCCAGGAACTGTGTGTCTGAGAGCAGGGTGGGGGATGATAAGAATCTAGCACAGAGACTCCCCATGAAGAGTATTGCCAAAGCAACCATGCATCCTGTACCTTTGCACAGAAACTTTCCCAGGCACCAAGCATGCCATAGCCATGAAGTCATCAGGGATTCCAATCTCAGACACTGATCTCCCAATCACTGCACCACTCTGCACAGATATATAAGTATTATAGTTGTCTAGAGTTTAAGGAAACATGCATAACAATGCTTAAATTATTTTAAATACAATCAAATATTACCTTCAAATCTCTCATAAGTATTTTATGTATATGTATGTGCAAAGAGTGTAGAAAACTATTTAATATGTATATTACGTATTTGAATAGTCTTTGGGTATTTATAGAGTATAAATCAAAGTAAATATTAGCAGTTTCTATAGATTTATGCAATTTACAGTATTCTGCAGACACCATATGAAAAATGCTTATTTGTAATTTCCCCCTTCATGCTTAAATTTAAAAACTTCAGTAATGTTTGCATATTTTTTATTGTTCCTGCATATATTTCATTGTTAAAGAAACCGATGTCGCTGTCATCAACTGCCTTAGATGGTTAACTTAGCACTAAGAATAGCATTAATGACTTTGCTTAAGTTGTCACTGAATAATACCACAGAGAGTAGTTTAAACAGTAGAAAGGTATCTTCTTATAGTTCTGGAGACTGGGTTTAGGGAGGTTCCAGGTTTAAGGTTACTGCTGCTGGGAATAGGGCGTTCCTGCTGCCTGAGTTCCCATTGAGTTCTGTGGAATTGAGAAAGCATTTGGGACGTGAATTGGGTGGCAAAACTTGGATTTCCCCAGAACGTGTTTGTAGAGGGCCAGTGTGAGTTCGGGAATAAAGAATTGCTGTTTGAATCTACAAGGCTGTGAGTGGCTGGGCACATGATCTTGTGCCCAGCCAAGACTGCGGCATTTAGCTATGGCAATAAAAAGCTATTTCAATACTTCCATGGCCATTGAAAAATTATATATTATAGCTAGTATTCTTGACTTCATTTTGTCTTTGAATAATTGTAATAGTCAATTAAAATCTATTTATGTTTAGCTAATATTAGTATATAATGCTCTTCAGTATTAAAAATAATTGAAATCATACTTATCTTTTTCATAATTACAATCCACGCTAAAATTTAAATCTACTGTTTGTGAACAAATTTAAAATAGTAACAAAAGTTTCTGATATAAGCATATTTCATGATTCTACTATAAGAATCTTTTCATATCTTTATTTATATACTTGTCTGATTACTGAACTGTAGTAGAAGTTTAATCTTTGGCTTGAACAGCTACCTTCAAGTTCCCATGGCTTCCAAATGACTGACTATCTCTTGTCTGACTTCCATTTGGAGGAGCCAATGTCTTGCTCTCTGTCTCCTTTTGCTTTTCCCCTCAAGAGACCCAGCATTTTTCTCCTAATATTCCGTGATCATCTACATAATTCCTGATACATCTTTTTTTGGTAAAATTACCAAGATTTGATTCTATATGCCTTAGAATGAGACAGTTAAGGTATATTGTTTGTGTCCATGAGGAGAATTTATTCTTTATAAAAACACAATGTAGGAAAGAATGACTTTTAGAAGCTGATAAACTGGGTCAGAAAGAAATTATTTGATTTTTCAGTGACCATTGTTCATCCAGTAGACTAAGGGTAATAACTGACATTTAAAAAAAAAAAAGAAATTTTAAAAAATTAGAGAAAATTGGATTTAAGAACAACAAAAAAATCGTCATTTATACCTTTGGGGGTTAGATACAGGTAAATTTGACTCTGTTCATAGAAAGCAAAGACAACAAGACAATTTTTGTCACTGAGAAGAATACAAATTGGAGTTCAAAAAGTTACTTTATTTCACTGGTTTTTAAAAAAATGAGTCATTGACCTATAAGAAGTTTGTTTTCAAAAATAATTTTTTTTCTGAGTTTATTGTTATTGTGCATAACAATATTGCATGAAAAATGACTTACTTAAAGTTATTTATTTTTCTTTGTCTTACTTTCCATTCTAAGTGTTTCCTTGAATAAGCATTTACTTAAAATATTTTTTACATTATCAATTAAATATATTTTACTTTATCAATTAAAATATTTTCCGAGCATACAGTATATGACAGAATGTAGCAAAAATTATAAAAATAAAAATAGGATCCTACTGGATCTACTCAGAAATATACAAGAGGTTTTCTTTATTTCTTCTTTTTTTTTTCTGTCTTCAGTATAAGAAATACCAAACTGAAAAGATTTGAAATAAGAATGCAAAGTAATGTTGGGACCTTTTGCCTCCCTTGGGACCTCGGCCATTATTGGGTGTTGGCTGAGGTGGCCTCATGGGTTCTTCCAGAGCATTTCTGTATATGTGACCTGGCTGTATTGGCATTCTTGGGCTTTTGACTTTAGCCCCGCCTCATGGTTTAATCTGAAATCTGCCTAGGCCCCTTAGTGATAGTGACATTACTGCCCCTTATTGGTTCTTGCTACTGTTTCTTCTTACTCCCTCCTTCTATCACTATATAACCTTGTCCCTGACACAATAAAGTGGAGATTACTGCACCTTCACTGTTGACTCATCTCCCTACCCGGTGTGATTGTAGGCCAGGTTGTGTGGTGGGCCAGGTCTCGATACTTACGCTCTCGCTCAGCCCAGGAGACACTAGCTGGTCTAGTGGGCTTCACTACCTCTGTTGGAGGGCAGTTCCTACAGCTGGTGCCTCAGAGAGGACAGGTTGATCCTGCCTGTCTCCCAAGTACCCTTGTAGTAGGGAACGACAAGTAAGATGTTGAAATTGGAAAACTAATGCCAGCTAACACTTAACATATGTTAAGCAGTAACTTTATTGTAAATAAAAGGACTAACTGACTGATTTCATCAGAAAATTAATTAAATTAATTCTTGCCCTTGCTTCAACAAAAGTATGGAAAATAATAATAACCATTTTTATATACCTTTTCTATATTCAGTAGTGGAGAAGAAATATTTTCTATCAGTGGGTGACAGCAAAAATGTAAAATAAAATAAACAAGTTTGCTCTTTAAAGCAAAAAAACTATATTTATAAGTAGCATACAAAAATTTTGCGTATTATAAAGAAATAATTTTGAGTATTTTTAAGAAGTAGAAGGAAAAGGTAGATACAATTAAAGTAATATTCTGTAAATGTTTCAAATGATTCAGTCCAACTCATTTAATAAAAGTTTTTAGTTTTCAGAGATTAACACTGAAAAAAGTAAAATAAAAAATAATGAAAAACATATAGTAATAAACCACTTTTCAGTTATACAAAGATGACTCAGTGACATTAAAAAAAGTAATCTTTACTTGAAAGAAATATCAAATCCAAAATAAAGAGAAATAATTTTTCTGAAAAGATTAAAACTTGGTTATACTTCTTTCTTCCCTGCATATCTCAATGTCTCCACCAAAATAAATTAAGCATAGTTTAATAGGAACCATATATTTAATTTATTTAATAATATGAAATTTTTATTTGTAAGAATATTTGTAAGAGAGAAAAATATTAAATATAAGAAGAAGGAAAGATAAATGTGTTCTTTTCATATAATTATAAAGAAAATCAATTATAAAACTAATTAATAAAACCTTAAGCAAAAAACAAACAAAAAAATAGAAGGGGAAATTAATCCTAAATATAAAATATTAGTTTTCAATTATCTCTATAAACACGGTCATGGTACTAAATTAAAATAAGGATAATATGGTAGATGTAATTGTGATATTCTGAAGTAACTTAATCTAAGGTTTAAAACTAAAAACAAAAGATTCATTTACTTTCTTATAAAAAATTTATGACCAAGGGGTTGTATTTAGTTCTTTATCATTATGTAATATATGTTCAGACAACAAAATTACCACTATTAATGTGAATAACATGTTTTCCTTTTATTCAATTATTTCACAAGTTTAAACTCAATTAAAAAGCATTTAGAAAAATATGAAAAACAGATTATTGTCAATAGCCAAAATATGTAGTAATTTACATTTAAATTTAGAGTAAAAATCAAGATACAATTTTTGTCTAAACATGAGAAATAGACATGTTATCATATGCTATATATGCACAGTGGAATTAGATTTTTATTGCCTTTGTGTGTTCTGCATCTTTATAATTTCTACTTTGGCTTTGTATGTATTTTTTTAATTCAAAAGAATAACAGCAGTTACTAAATAATAAAGATTTAAATTTTTATTTCATATATTTTATTCATGCTTTATTTCACATATTTTTACTTATGGAGCAATGTCATAAAATTTTAGTCATAAAGTTTCTGAATTAGCAACCCAATTGACACATGATTATATTGATATTTTGAAAGGATTAAATGAATAGATAGCTAAATAAATATCCTTCCTATTGGCAAAGATAACATTTTTATTAAATTTTAATTTATTTACATTTGACACTCAGACATTTTTCATTTGGAACTTTCAGGATTTTAAAATTTTTTTTAGTTGTAATGGAACAATATCTTTTTATTTGCTTATTTATTTATTTTTAATGTGCTATTGGAGTCCAAACCAAGGGATTCACATATGTGAGACAAGCACTTTACCACTGAGCTACAACCCCAGCCCACTTTCATGATTATTATTCAGTTAGTTAGTCACAACAAATCTTATAGATACTATTTATTTTTGTATGCATTGAACATTATCAATTGATTAGATCAGTAATATTCAATATATCTTTATACAAAGATAGGAAGGTGCTTTATGTTGTCCAATATAGGAGCATTTGAGATATGACTACTGTGAACTAGTAATGGTATTGTTATTTTAATGATATTTTTAAAATTTTATTTTATGTAACTATTTTTGGTAGTGACTTATTTTCTGAAGTACAGATACATACAATGATTCTCATCTTTATCATGTGTGAATGTTTCCTTGTATGGTCTCCATATGTAGCATTGTAAGCATGAACCAATCAAGTTGTATTTTAGTTGGAAATAAGATTTTAAAAGTCATATTCTCTGACAACAGTCCCAGAATTTATTTAGATGTATGCTACATTTTAAAATAACAGTCTATACAGTGATGAAATGTAAATATTCATTAATCCGTTGTTTAAAAAGTATAATTATGTGATTCTCAGTGAGCATTTGTATGATTTTGTAGTTCTGAAGTCTATAGTTAGGTAAGAGTATCTGGACATTGTGTCCATAATATTGGACTAAGGTGACTCATTTCCTATGTGGATAAAATAATAAGTATCTCATAATAGTAGATGTTAATATTAAATGGGTTTTGGAACATAGCATAAAGTCAATAATTCCATTATTCCGGAGTATATGGAAAAGATTGTTATTTCTTTTCACAAAATTCTCTTCTTTCTTATAATAAGAGCTACTGAATCCTGGCAAGCACATTTTCTGCTTGGTTTGCAAAACTGAATTGCCTTATGAATAATTGTGGCCAATGGGCCATGTGCAGAAATGACATGGACATATTATGCTCCACCTCTTTAAAAAGAAGATTGTCCTTCAAATCCTTTATCCTACAGTTTATAAGACAAAAACAATGAACGATTTGGCAGTACAGATCAGGGTAATATCATAGTGAGTGCTTTACAAGGTAGAATTTTCCCAAGAACTTAGGTGCTTTTGTGGAGTACAGCTTTCTATTCATTCTTAACCATTACATCCCTTGTCCATGTTTATGTAAGAAGAAAGAAATGTCCATCTATCTGTCTTTTCTTGAAAAGGCCTAAATTATATTCCACTAAGCATAAAACTGATGCTGAAAAGTGTGTCTTAATGAAGAAATATAAAATATGTGCCACTGACTTAGCAGTTTACATGTGAGTACAATACATAATATAGGACAGAAATTTTGTTATTTTCATCTTGATAATATTAGTGGTAAACTGTCACTGATGATAACTTCAAAGACAGAAAGTGCTTATTGAGGTTGTATTTCAATGAAAGAACTAAAATTGTTGGTGTTCCTTGATGGTTCTAAGAGAGCAATAGAAAGAAGTGTCTGATTCATGCAAAAATCAATTCATTTCTAAACTGAGACTGAAGAAATTCAGCCTGATTCTAGGGAAATTCCTATGCATATGGCTTATAATCTGAGATCATTCAGCATGTGGTACTATGGGTTCTCAGAATTGGAAAAGTCAAGTGCTTCTGAAACCCAAGTAGCAGGATTTAAGATTGCCATTCTTTTTTTCAAGAGCCTGGAGTTATATGCCAGACAGGGGAAGCTAGCTGAGCTGCAAAAAAATAAACTAGTTGTGCTGCACTCCTCAACACACTCTAAGCTGGTCATCCTAGCCACTCTGTCCTAAAAGGTGAGACTAGCTATTGTGATCTGGTATTGTCAAAATCAAGGAAGGACATAGAAGAAAATCCATTGAAAGGAGCTATATTCCAAAAGATACATAAACTGCCCAATCTTTAGACTCAATGACCCTTTTAAATGGATGTTGTACTATACAGAATACACTACAGGGAAAAGTTAGAGGCCATACAGTATAGTGGCCAAGGGAATTTCAAAAGGATAGAATTAGGAGTGGAAAGATTGGCTAATAATCACAATCTATTCATTCAGAGCAGGAAGTTTTCATAACTTCTGGCAGCGTAACTTAATACCTACTAAGAAATAGTGACTATCATATGTTTTCACAATTATTTTCAGTCTTTTTTTTTCTTCTGTTTTTAGACTTGTTTTTCTTTTTTCTTTCTTCATCTTCATTCTCCCTCCCCACTCCCCCCACCCCCCGCCAGTTATCTTACTTCTACCTCAACAATTTAGAATAGATAGAACAGGTCATTTGTTTTTCAGTCTATCAACCATTAAGAAATAAACAGCCATATACTGACCAGATACAAATAACAGTACTTCCCCCAAGAAAATGGACAATGGATGGACTCAGTAGTTGGTACATTAGTTTAAAAAAATACTGAGAATGTCATACATAGAAACTTACGTATGCTGAGGCAGCTACTTTGAATTGGTTCCTGATTTTTTTCCTTCTGAGATTTTGTTCTTGTATTTTTATTTATTTATTTATTTATTTTTTTAGTAATAGAATCCTGATTTGGGGCCCGGGGTTGTAACTCAGTGGTAAAGCTCTTTCCTAGCTTGAGTGAGGCACTGGGCTCAATTCTCAATACCACATATATAAAAAATAAATAAAGTTCCATTGATAGTTAAAATTTAAAAAAATAAATAAATAAAAATCCCAATTTTCAATAACAATGCCACACAAATCCAGTCCCAGCTTCTGTAATGACACTGATTACATATATTCTGGTTACTGGAATATAGAAATGAGAAGTATAATTAGATTTAAGTCATGATGAATAATTCTTGCTAGATAAAAACGTTTAAACATTTATAATAGGTCTTTCAAGGATCGCACAAAGTTCCAGAAGAAAGAAGCATTAACCAAATGTATCATTCATTAAATTATATATAAGTAAAAATGTTTTTCTTAAAAATATAAATATTTCTTAGTTAATTTAGAAGGAAAAGCAGAGTTTGGGTGAACAGAGATAGAAAATAAAAAAGGTAACCCAAATTATGTATTAATTATAATGTGGAAATATAATTAAAAATACTTCATCCTCATGTTTTTGAAAAATGAAAAATTTATTTGAAACATGCAAGTTATGTACACAAAATAAATAAATAAGCTAATCTAAAGTTTTTTTTTATGTAGATATTAAGCAACTGAACATGTACATTTAAAAAATTTAGGTCCCTTCAATAATTATAGTTAATAATAAAACTTAACTCCCTTCATTAATTATAGTTAATATTTAAGAAGAGAAAACATTTGTACTCAAATTCTTGTTGAATAGGGAAGTGAACACTTTCTAATTGATTTTATTTGTCCAGAATTCCAGAATTACCTTAATACCAAAATCATACAAAATTTTTTTATAGAAGATAAGTACTATACAATACTCCTCAATCAGGTTGTATGACTTTAGATTAACATCTAAAAACACTATAAAAAACTTTTTGAAGGCAGTCTGAACAAATTAATTTGCAGTTTTCTTTTTAAACTTATTTTTGGTGATTGTTTATTTTTTCCATTATTATGCATAACTATCTTGTGTCTTTGACTAATGGCAAGCAAAAATGTTTGTGTTATATCTTATAAAAGTCCATAAGCATTTAAAGTGATCTTGAATTTATTTTTCAATGGTTAGGGCTCGTTTTCCTTGCTAACGTACAAGTATTTTTCTAATTTTTCTATTATTAGACCTATTTTCCTAATGAAGTAAACCCAAATCCTGTGAAGATTCACCAAAGTCATAAATAAAATCTGTCTTTGTTCCTTAGCCAGAATATAGTAATACCTTTTCAACTTCTATGTATATGCATTTACTAGGCCCCTTCTGTTAAGTTGCTTACTTTTTTTTTTACATAAGCATTGTTATGCATATTAAATTATCAAACTCAATAAATTACTCAGACTAGGATACTTTTTTTTTCATTTTGGGTGCAGGGGGATAACCTTTGTTTTTCTTAACAGCAAAGTTGTTTGCTGTAAAATATCTATTCAAATAAGATGTACTTTGAATTTAAGTCATGATGAATGCATTTACTTAATTCTTGCTAGATAAAAACGTTTAAACATTTATAATAGGTCTTTCAAGGATCATATGCACATAGTTCCAGAAGAAAGAATTATTAACCAAAGATAGTAGGAATTTTGCAAGGGTGCTATTGCTACTATGGGTACTGGAAATTTATGGTAAAACCTCCTTTAGGCATAACGATTATGGAATTAAGAAAATCTCAGAGGATGGGTTTTATTTTTTAATATATATTCTTACGTTGAAAGGAAATTAAGCTCTTCTTTGAGAGGAGCCATAAGACAAAAATTCAAACTAAATTGAAAATTAAAAAGAGGGATAAAGAGTTTTTAACATCTGGATGATAATCAATTGTTGAGCAATAAACAGCAAGAGTTAATCATAAATCATAGCAGACCAATATAATTGCCTCTTTTATAAAACTCTAATCTTAGATGTTGATTTTAGTACATTCATTAACTCTACTGTCATATTTTTCTTTGTATGCTTGACTTAATTTGGTGTGAATATGCATGATCACTTCCATATGGAACAAACAAACACTAGTGCAGCTTTTAAAAATAGCTATAATACTACCAGTGAACTATAGTGGCATATGCTAGGCCAAAACTGTATTAACTAATGATGCAGGCATTAAAGAAAATTTTTTGATAAGAATTTTTCATTAATAATTGAAATTAATTCTAATGGGATTCAATGAGATTTAGGGGAAAATGTTAATTTATATATATGTGCCTTGTTTAGGTGAAAAAATATGATGAAAATAATTTCCTTGGGTCATATAACCATTCATAGTACTTAGAGTATAGATTTCCTTGACCAAATTGTGATGGAGGAAACAACTGAGACAAAATATGCATATATAATTTATAATTATATGCTAATAGATAAGAATGTAATTGTCAGAAATAAAAAAATAAGATCTAGAATATGAAAAGGAATTTATACAAACCCATAAAACATGAATGTAGCTTTTTTCTGTTTTTGTTTTCTGTTACTGAGGATTGAATTCAGCGTTGCTCTACATTCCCAGCCCCTCACCCTGCCTTTTTTATTTGAAGACAGGCTTTCACTAAGTTACTGAGGTTGGCCTTGAACTTGCCATTCTCCTGTTTCAGCAAACAAAGTAGGTGACATTATAGGTGTGCGTCATTATACCCAGCAATAATAAATGAAAATTTAAAAACAAAAACTGATGAGAATAGATGATCTGAATTAGTCTTTTGTTTTAATTACTCCAATAAAGTTCCTGAGGCTAGAAAATTTTATGAATAGAAGCATTTTATTTAGCTTACAGTTTTAGAACGTCATAGGTATATAGTGCCAGCTTGTTTCTGGTGACCTCAAGGCAAATGACACCATGGTGGGAGGACATGCAACAATGAGATTTCCTATGCTGAGAATAGGCTGCTTTATAACAACTCTCTATTCTGTAAACTGATGATCCCAATCAAAATATGTTAATCCATTTTGAGGTCACACTCCCAATGATCTAATGCCAGATCAGTTGGACATACATTTTAAAGATCCTGTTTATCTCTTATATCATCTCACTAGAGATCAAGCTTTGAACACCTGAACCCTTAGGAGCAACATCACTCCATAACTGCAGATTCTAATCTGATAATATTGTGGTCACATAAGATGAAACATCCAACATCCTAATACATAGAATAAAGGTGGCTTTCTATAACACAGAAGGGGCCCCACACCAGAATCTGACCGTACTGGTACCCTTATCTCATATTTTCAGGTTCCATACCTGTCAGAAAATAAATTTCTGTAGTTTAAGCTACTGAGTGTATGGCGTTTTTCTGTAGCAGCTTAAACAGAATAAGACAGGGACATGTCAATGAAACATAAGCACCATGATAAAGAGTTGATTGGCCAATTTGGGACAATGTAAGCCGAATTTTATTTTTAAAGACAGTAATGGATCATACTATTGGAAAACTTAAGAATAATGAGACCAGATGATAAAAATAAATAAAGGGGAAAAATTAGTCTTTCTATGGCAGAACCCTAAATAATAATAAAGACTGATGAAGTTAGAAAACATTAATGGATTCAAAAACTAGTGTGTAAAAACACAAAGGATGGGATATGTGCAAAGTCTCAACTTATATCCCTGTGTTACAGAATGAGTGAGGTGTACCTTCTGGAAGTTCATATATGGACATAACAAACCATCATGGTGGTGATAGGAAAGTTTAAGGTATTTGGGAGGCAACTACATCAAGAGGATGGAACCCTGCTTGAATGGATTTAGCACTATACCAGGAAGGCACAAGGGCGCTTCCTTTCTCTGGTTCTCCATCATGTAAAGGATACAGTGAGAGTAAAGTCATCTGCAAAGGAGAAATTGAGTCTTTACTAGAACATGATCACACTAAAACCCTCATCCCAGAGTTCTCAGCCTCCACAGCTTTAGAAATTAAATGTCTTTTTGAAGCTGACAAGCAAAATAAAAACAAAAAAACTAATGAGTATAGAGCCATTCAAAATCATGGGACAATACTAACAATAACCTGCTTGAACAATTTTCTTTGCTTCCAGTAATGTATTATTTATCTGACTTTCCTCCTACTTCAGGGCTGGTTGTGGCAGCACAAGGCTGTAATTCTAGGGATTAGTCTGGAGGCTGAGGCAAGTAGTGAGATGCTCAGCAATTTACCTAAACCCTCTTACAAAATGAAAAGTAAAGGGCTGGGATGTAGCTCATGGTGAGACACCTTGTGTTCAATCCCTAAGACCAAAAATAACTTCTATCTAGTGGAGTGCTTCATTTTCTTTCCTAACTCAAAGACAGAAAGAAGGTCTTAATACCTTAATTTTGGGAGCATTTATCTCTATGACACCTTGAAAAATAGCTTAAGTTATTTATCTTGATGTTTACAAACTTTCATAAGAATTCTATTTCCATATAAACGTTTAACAAAATATCTGCTTGGGTAGTTTAAATCCAACATTTACATGAAGTTATGTGTGTGTGTGTGTGTGTGTGTGTGTGTGTGTGTGTGTGTGTGTGTGCTGGGATTAAACCCAAGAATGCTATACCACTACCACTTAGTTGCAGCCACAGCTTTTTAATTTTATTTTGAAACAGGATCTTGCTAAGTTGCCCAGATGTCCTCAAAATTGTGATTCTCCTGCCTCAGCCTCTGGAGTAGCTTGAATAACAGGTGTGCACCACCCAATTGGTTCACACAAGTGTTTTGATATATTTCTTATTATATATATTTTTACCCCAAATGGAATAATTCTATGTCTAACATATTTTCAGAAATGATAGATTTTCTTCCTAAAAGAATGAGAAATATTATTCTTTCATATGCTACATGACATACAGCAAGCATGACAATCCCAAGTGTTGTCATGAATGTGAAACAAGTAAAGCTTGTAAAAACTAAAACACTCCTGAAGAAAATATAATTCAGTGTCACCATGTTTGAAATTACCCCATTTATATAAAAATGAAAGCACTTAAGAATACATTACATTTTTTTCTTACATATAATTTTCATGTTTAGTATGAATTTTTTTCAACTGCAACAACGTGACTTTTCTATTATTTCAATTAACCTATTTCTTGACTATTTTGGGGTTGTATGAATTAATGTCAGACATTGTACATAAATGCATACTAGAAACTAGTAGTGTGGTACTCAGTGAAAGGGCACATATGTTTTAGGCATGGATCCCAGATTTAATTCCAGCAAACAGCTTGTGCACAAGTGTGCGTGTGCGCGCGCACACACACACACACACACACACACCACATACACACACACACACACACACACACACACACACATACACAGGAGGTGGGGAAAGAAAAAGTAACAGAGAACCCAAACACTATTGTAAATATTTTCACCTAGAACTAAGTATGACTTTTTTTTTTTTTTAAATCTTCCTCTTGAGGGAAAAATCGAATCTATCAATTCAATGCTTATATTGAATCTGGTTGCTGTTTTCTTTTTCCTCACACTTAATTAGAAGCTTTACATTTATCTGGTGATAAAAACTTCACTATAAGTTGTTGATGTGAAATCAAGCTCTAGAGCATTTTTCTTTGCCTTGTCAACAACTCAACATATCTTGCTCACCTGTACCACAGAAAATGTCTCACCCATACTCCTCCTTCCCTGAGGGCAGACTGTCCATGTCTTAGGTTGGAATTTTTTTTAGCATTCTTGTTCTTCCCTAATGGTAAGCACCATATTCTTTATATTCAATGCAATGTTATCAGTTCAGGATCTTTCTCCAGTAACTAGAGATCTCTACTTGTATCAGAGGAGTTGTTGGGTCTGGTGGCAGATGGATTGCTCCTTCTGTTGGGAGAGATAGGAGTAGAAAGTTCTCCTGACCCTCCTACAGTGGCATTTCACTAGGGCACACTTCATAGTCATGTGTACTTTGCTTTAACATTTATCTATATTCAATGCATTCAGTTTATAACAACTGTCATTTTGCTGATATTTCTTTAATTAATGCTGTTTAAAACCGATTTTTAAAACTTAGTGGTTGTCAATGTTAGTATTCAATGACCTGGTTCAGTAGGTATGAGAGGTGTGCAAAATTAATTTCCATCAACATACCAGTGTTGCTGAAGTCAGTTTGAGAACAATACATTGACAAGACCTGATCTAGGATAGAATCATCATACTGTATTGAAAATTATTGTCTTCTGATTTGGTAAATAAACCTTTATTGGTATTCAACTATGACAATTCACTGAGCAAGTTCCTTTGAATGGTATTGAATTCTGCAGTAGAATGTAGTAGCAGAGTTTAGTTTATGTGACAGAGTTCTAATGATCTGTATTGCCAAAAATATATATTATTTGAACTTTAAAAGTCAAAAGTGTTTGCCCTGGGTGATATCTTAAACATCAAAAAGGAACTACCCCGAGTGAGTGCTTGAATATTCTGAAATTCTTTTTCTACTACATGCCAATATGAAAAAAAATAATTTCAGAGACAATATTTTTGACTAATACCTTTGGGTATCTTAATAACCTTGCTCCAGTGATGCCTTATAGTATTACTTTGTTGAGAATTGTGATGCTAAACTGATTTTTTATCCATATGAGTAACTTGTTTTGACCTAAAATTTCAAAGGATTTAGTTTAGCTTTTACCTGAAAATATAAAAGATTTATGGGCTAACTTCAGACATAAGCATTTGAATGAGAATTTAACAAATCTCTCTCTCTCTCTCTCTCTCTCTCTCTCTCTCTCTCTCTATATATATATATATATATATATATATATATATATATATATATATATATATATCAGATGTCAAAGAGAAAAAATTCATTCATCTTAGGAAACAGAAGTAAAACTGCATTTCTTGGAGATGGTCTGATTATATAAACATGACATTAAGCATCTATCTATATATATATAGTGAGAGAGAGAGAAATTTATTAAATTCTCATTCAAATGCTTATGTCTGAAGTTTAGCCCATAATATATATATATATATATATATATATATTCATATATATATGAATATGTATGCTATATTATATTAAGTATATATATATATTTTTAAAAGGAAACCCAATCAAAATTTCATAAGATAATTCGTAGAAATTAGTACATTGATTCTAAAGTATTTACACATATACTGAGGTAACCTAGAATAAAACGATTTTCATAGAAGGAAAATTGTAGTACTTACACTTCTTCATTTACTCTAAAGTGGATGAAATCAAGATGGCATCATACTGTCAAATGTACACATCTAAAATCACCAGTTCAAGGGAGAATTCAGCAACATGTTTTGAGTTACATGGTCAGTTGCTATCCTTCAAGGATCACAAAACAAGTCTGTGGAGGAAAATATTCCTTTAATAAATGGCAATAAAATAATGACATACTTTTTTTGAAATGAAATTTTTAAAAATTATTTATATACGGTGCTGAGAATCTAACACAGTGCCTCACATATTCTAGGCAAATTCTCTATCACTGAGCCACAACCATAGCCCCCATCACATATTTTTTAAAAAATTAAACATCAATAACATCAACCATTTTCTCATACCATATACTGAAATTTATTTGAATTGTAAGAAAGATTAAATGAAAAAAATATAAAATTTTGAAATCCCTAAAATAGTATTTAGAATAAAAATTGTGGCCTTGGGTTGGCAAAGATTTCAAGGAGAAAAAATTCATTTTAGGAAACAGAAGTAAAACTGCATTTCTTGGAGATGGTCTGATTACATACATGTGAAATTAAGCATCCATATATTCTGACCTGGAAATTTTATCCTTATATCTACATCAAAGAGAAATTCGAATGTTTGACTGCAAATAGATTTGCATCAGTTTTGTGCAGCATTTTCTGTATTAAAACCCTCCAAACTGTTAGCTAAACAATATCCAACTCAGAGGGAATGAAGAGACACAATGCTATATACCTGAACAATGAAAACTCTCTCAGCATTACAAAAAAAAAAATATATATATATATATATATATATATGCAAGGTCATATACAACTCTTAAGTAAATAATGCTCTGCAAAAGAATTGAAGATTGAAGTAGTATAACAGATCATTTCTGCTTACATGCATTCCTGAATTAGAGAAAACTAATTGATGAAAATGGAAAGCTGAATGCTTTGATCTGGAGAAATTGACTGGAAAGTTGAAATGGACCCTTCTGGAATGAAAAATGCTCAAGAAGTTGAGAGTGGTATGTTGTACATACTCACTGTCAAAATTCATAGTGTTTTTAAATTAAGCTTTATGCTTTCCACAACATATAATTTAACATAAAACACATCAGCAATTTAACTGAAAAAGATACAAATTACATTTGTTAGTATTATAATATTAATTACCTTAGAATATTTTGTTAGGATTTTGGCTTATTTTTAGATTTTTTTTGAAAATGTTTTACATTATTAGAATTCCATAGTTCATATTGATCTATGAAATTTCTCATAATGTGAAATTCTCTTAATAAAAATTACTAACCTCAAAGATATATTTCTATTAATTCTTTAACTAGAACACATGAAGAAATATGTTTGAAAGTGTATTTATAATATAGTCTTAAGCTGTTATTTTTAAAGTGAACAATGTGCTTTCTAAACATTTCATTCAGAATAAATGAAAAATAATATATATAAATACTACTGCATAATCTATACTATTCAATTTCTAAAATATTTTTCTTGCCAGTGTCTGTTGTTTTGCCTATCTCCATATTCCTCAGGTTTGTATTCTCTCAGAACTTTATATCAGATCTATCATTGTTATTTAGATTTTGTATCAGTTTTTTTAATTTAGTAATTGATTCTCATTTCTAAACTTTATTTTATTTTGGATGAGAAAAAATGTATTATTTAGTGAATTCTGAAAGATTAAAGCCAAATTTGTTCGGCTTTCTTGCGGGATGAAGTCCTTTATGTGAATATGTGTGTATATATTTTTGTGATCTACTTTATCAATTTCTTACCTTTGATCATAAAGTCATCCTTATAATGTCAGTACACCTTCAGGAAAGATGTAGAGATGATTAACTCATATGTTTATGTCCCCATGCCCTCAACATTTCAACAACCCATTAAATGTTTCTGTAGCATGCAAAATTAAAATCTGAAAAATATTCCTGTATAAATCACAAATGAACTTCAGTAGACTGAAATGAAGATTACTAACCTCAAAGATCATTAAGAAGGATCTATATGCATATTTCTCTGGAAGTTTTCTTCTAAACTCATGCTAGGTATCAGAATATGGATTTCAAAGTGGAAGAAAGTGCACAGAAAATTTTAAAAAATACATTTTTAAAAAAAATTAAATCAATTATTTGGCTCAATGGAAACGAACTTCATTTCAAGCGATATTTTTGAAATGGTAAAATGAAATTCACAATCTTTCACAAAGATGTATTATGTTATCTGAGAAATGAGGGAGTAATGGAAAATCTCAGGCAAATATGTCTTCATTCAAATCTATCCTATAGAGTAATGAAAAAGGGAGAGGAGAATAAGATCAAATAACGTACAATTTATTGTCTAATACATAGTAAAGCAAGAAATAAAATCATTTTATTGCCAGAAGACATCACTGCATGTAAGCACTACATCTGATATGTGTTTGATAAAACATTCTCAAATCAATTTAAGTTCTAAAAAAGAAACTGGAATTATTTATTTAAAAGGAAAACCATGTTCATTCTTGCTTTAAAATATCCAACTGTGAAAATGAAATTGAAGCTTTGGGCTCACTGAAAACCTATTAAAACCATGTGAGCTCTCCTCTGGTGTGTTTTCTACAAAAAACTAGAAGCATTCTATTATAATTTTAGGGATCTGAGTATACACTATAAATCTACTTATTTGAATATTTTGTAATATCAAGTAAAGTATAAATTATACTTTTATTAAAATAACTACATCTTAAATACCTCAGAAGACAAGTTGAAGTTGCCAGATTATTTTTTAAATAAACACAAGTGGAAAACTCATTATTGTATGTACTACTTTTGAATATTATTTAACATATTGCAAGATAATTTGAATAAAAATGTATATTTATGTATGCCAGAAGTATCTTTTTTTTTCCCCCTTTGGACTGCATTTGAAGTAGCATGTCTCTATTTATTGACTACCATGTCAGGAACTTTGCCCTATGATACTTCTCTGTATTGGAATTGAATATACCAATGAAAGTCTTAAGTAATCAGATGGTAGATTTTTTTCCCCTGGAGTAATTAAATATGATTGCTATGCTACACATGTACATACACAAACACACACACCCATTCTCAAAAGACAAAATGATTTTTTTTATAATCTAATTTTTAATTTAAATATATGCATGGCAAAAATAATACACTGATTGATCACTTTGAATACTCAATACATATACACACTTATGAAATAGTAGTATTTTTCTCACTTTCCTGAGACACAGGTGGAACATAATAAATAAACACAAAGTTACTGGTTAAAACCCACACAAAACTAATATTTTGCAGTGATATAGGTCAGAAGATCTAGTTAGCTCTGCTGATTTCTCTAATCTGTATTTCACAAGACACCAATTAAGGAGTCACCCAAGTGGCCTCACCTAAAGAGGCTTTGGGAAGAATTCACTCTACTCCTCCAGATTCTTGGTAGAATGCATCTCCTTATAGTTCTCAGACCAGGATTCCATTTTCTATTGGCTGCCAACTAGCAGAGACCCTTTGATCTATCAAATTTCTTTCTTGTTTATTTAAACTTGGGAATATAAATGCCAGAGACAGAACTCTTCTTTAAGTGCTTCTCAGACATGGGAAATCTTGTTCTTCACACCTCTCTTGACAGAGAAAGAACTCTGTTAACTAAGAACTCATGAAATTAGATGTATTCATCCAGATAATCTAAGATAAAAATCCCTATTTTACAGTTCCATATTTTAATCACATCTGCAAATTCATGCATACAAGTAATAAGATATACTTGAAATTTCCAGGAATTTAGAACTGTGATAATGATAAACATACCTGCCATAAACAGCTTAAAGGAGGAATAATTTATTTTGGTTCCCAGTTTCAGAGGTGTCAGCCCATGGTCAGCTGTTCCCATTACCCTGGGCCTCAGGTGAATCAGAACAGCATGGTGGGAGGGCATGGTAGATGAAAAGTGCTCAACTCATGGCAGCAGGAAGCAGAGAGTGAGGAAGAGGCCAGAGAAAATACAGAGTCCCCAAAAGAATGCCCCAGTTATATATTTCCTCCAACCATGTCCTTTCTGTCTACAGTTCCCATTACCTCTAGTAACTCACTCAAATTACTAATCCATCAAATGAACTTTCATTTACCAATGAGACTAGAGCCATCGTGATCCATCATTTCCAAAAGTTCTGCCTCACAATATTACTGCACTGGGAAACCAAACCTTCAAAATAAGAGCCTTGTGGACCTTACTGTACCAGGGGTCATTATTCTGTTTACCATGATAAACTATGTCAATGTCATCAATGTAAATATTACTAGATTGAGGGTTTAAATATATAGCTCTTTGAGATAAACACATATAGAAAGCCTAGTTTTATTCAATCCTCATTTAGTAAAGCAAAGCTTGTATATTTTAAGGAGGTAGAGAGGTATTTAATTATGCCATGAAGTAAATTTGGCAAAATAGAATCCTAGTTCATACTTGAGAACAGAGTGAAAGATTCAGGTTTTTTTTTTCATAATATAGGTGTTTATATAGGCTGAATGTGTAGTTATGTATATGTAAGAAGTCAATATATTATGAAGGAAGGTAAATAGTAAGAAATCTCAAACTATCTAACATATGTGTGTATGTCTTTTTAAAAATTGGATTGAATCTGAGAAGAGAGAGGAAGTTTCAGGAGACCAACTTGAGTCAGATCATGTGAATTACAAAAAGCAGTTTGATTGACCTGACTGAAAAAAAAAATCACAAAATCATCTCTAAATTCTAATAATGTTCCTGAAAAGTTACATGTTAAAGAACACCTCCTTCTAATATATTTTGGTATGTCAGGAAAAGGTTGCATTTAATATTTATAGCTTTGCTACAGTGCACACACTTAATTTTCTCCTTAAAGGTCAAAATACTGTTAAGATTATATTTTAAAAAGAGAATTACAATTTTCATCTATCCTTACAATTTGGTAAATCATAAATACACAGAGATTAAATGTAGAATATGACTAAGTACTAGTGAAAAAACAATCTCAACATATTTTCTTAATGGTATCATAACAGATAAAGTTTATTTTTAACACAATTCAATCAAGCTGGTATTCCTTTAAATTGAACTTTGAAAACAGTATTCTAAGTTAAATAAGCCAGGAAAAAGGATAAAACTTGTATGATTCTACAAATATTGTTTAGCTAGAGTAGCTAAATTCATAGGAACAGAAAGTAAACCAGAGATTTTCAGGAGGTGATATGAAGACAAATGGGGCTTTGAGTATGTTGGAAAGTTTCCAGAAATGATAGTTGGAAAATATTTTAAATTTATTTAATGACACAGAATTGCACTCTTAGAATGAATAGTTTCTTTTAATTGTTGTGGTTTGGATCTACAATATCCCCGAAAGGCTCATATGTTGAAGGCTTGGTCCATAGTACATAGGTGGGGCTTTGGGTCAGTGATTCTATCATGAGGGCTCTAATCTCATCAGTAGATTCATCTATGCTTATATTCATAATTTATTGGCATTGGTGGCAAATGGTGTAAACCTCATATAAATAAAGAAGATTAACAAATATTGATAATTACATACACATTACTGAGGTTTGTAAGAACAGCAAATTCGATCAATTAAATGAAAAAGATAGAAATATACATGAACATATACATGGTCCAATAAACATAGGCACAATTTGGAGGAATTAGGTCACTGAGGTTTGGCCTTGGGAGGTTATAACTTATCCCAGTCCCTTCTTTCCCGCTTCCCTGTCTCTTCCTGCTTCCCAGACACATTGACATGATCAGCTTTATTCCACTACACCATTCCCATCATCATTTTATGTCTTACTCTAGACCATAGCAATGGAGCCAAGCAATTTTGGATTGGAAACTGTGAGGCAAAATAATATTTTTCTTCTTTGTTTTCTTCATGCATTTTATCATGACATTTGAAAACTAACTAATATTGTAATGTGTATTTTATTTTAATGAGAATTGCAACAACAAAATAATTATATCAACTCTTGGAAATTCTCTCTCTCACATACCTATCAATAATTTATGGTTCAAGGAAAAGTTAGACAAGTCATTTATCTTTAATACTTTTAAAATATCACTTTTGATAATAATGACATACTACCACATCCATACAAATAGGCAATTATTAATATTAAATCTTTATATAAATAAAGAAGATTAATAAATATTGATCATTACATTCACATTACTGAGGTTGGTAAGAGGAGCAAAATCAATCAATTAAACAAAAAAGATAGAAATATACATGAACATAAACATGAAAAAATATGTGTTTACAAAGATAAAAATTGACTAGTTGCAAAAGATTACAACATAGGTAATTTTGGGGGAAAATGGTATCAAGAAAAATAGAGAAGGTACAAATAAAATGCATAGTAGAAATGAAAGAAGGAAAATATAGGTTGGCTTTTTGTCTTTCTTATAAACATACTATTTTAGAATTATAGACTTTAGGAAAAGATCTTGATAAAGGCACCTAAAACATACATTTGAGAAAAAATAGCCTCTTCAAAAAATGGTGCTGGGAAAACTGAAAATCTATATGCAATAGAATAAAATTTAACCCCTATCTCCCACACTGCATAAAGCACAACTCAAAGTCAATCAAATATCAAGAAATTAGACAAGAAAACCTGCACATACCAGAAGAAAATGTTGGCCCAATACTCCAACATATAAGCCCAGTAACTGTCTTCCTTAACAAGACTCCTAGAGAACAAGAAGGAAAATCAATGATCAACAAATGGGATTCATCAAACTAAAAAGCTTTTTCTCAGCAAAGGAAACAATCAAGAGCCTACTGAATGGGAGAAAATCTTTGCCATCTGTACCTCAGATAAAGCATTATTTTCCTGGATATATAAATACTCAAAAACTTAAAATAAAAAAAATGACGTTTCTGAAAAGAAGAACTATGCATGGTCAACAAATATCTGAAAAATAATTCAGCATGTCTAACAATTAAAAAAATGCAAATTAAAACTACAGTGAGATTCCATCTCACTCCAGTCAGAGAAATTATCAAGAATACAAGTAAGAATAATTGTTGGTGAGGATGTGAAGAAAATGGTGTGCTCATCCTTTGCTGGTGAGATTGCAAATTGGTGCAACCACTCTAGAAATCAGTATGGAAATTTCTCAAAAAACTAGGCATGGAACCACCATTTCACCCAGCTAGTCTCTTCCTTGGTTTATATCCAAAAGATTTAAGATCAGATGCTACAGTGACAGAGTCACATCAATATTTATAGTAGCTATGGGAGCATCTAGGTGCCCTTCAACAGATGAATGGATTAAAAAATATGGTACATATACACAATAGTATTATTCAGCCATAATAATGACTTTACGACATTTGCAAGTAAATAGATGGATCTGGTAACTATCATGCTAAGTGAAATAAGCCAATCCCCCAAAATCCAACACTGATGTGTGGAAGCTAACCTACAATAAGGGTGGACAGGGGAAGAATAGATATTCAGTAGATTAGACAAGAAGGAATGAAGGTAAGGGTGGGGAGGATAGGAAAAATATAGACAGTAGAATGAATCCAAAATATTTTTTCTGTGTATTTATACAAATACATCATAGTAAATTCCATCACCATGTATATTCATAAAATGGGGTCCTAACTATAATAAAATATATTCCATGCTTGCACAATTATATGAAAATAAATTCTACTGTACTACACAACTAAAAAGAACCAGTAAAAAGAATTACATATCTTAGACTTGTTTGTATATAAGCAGTAGCTTGCAGTAGGCAAAGTAATGATTCCCCATATAGCTACATTCTAGTTCAAGGAAACTGCATTTATCCTGCAAGGCAAAAGGAACTTTGCATTAGATTACATTACATTACATTAGTTACATTAATAAAGATTTTGAGGTGGGCAGAATACGTTAACTTATTCTGATGTGAATAGTGAAAGCATATCTGCCCTTGTAAGTACAAGAGAGAAGTAAGAAGTTAAGATCAGACTGAGATTTGAATATACTGTAAATATATACTGTAAATATCCTGGTTGTAAAGATGAATGTAAATGCTATAATTCAAGGTATGAAGGTGGAGTTTAGAAGTTCCAAGAGGCCGGGGAGTAGATTCTCCACTAGACAAACAAGAAATACATTTTATTTCAGACTAGCGAAACTCATTTTATACTTCTATTTCCATCATTGTAAGATAATACATTTGTCCTGTGTTATAACATTGTTTGGTAATTTGTTACAAGAGCAATTTATAATTTGTTTACTACTATATACTCAATATTTAGAATAGGATCTGGCACAAATTAATCAATTAGTAAAATATTAGTTGCTACAAAAATGAGTTAAAAGAATCAGGAAATATTGTATATGAATATAGGGTTATGTATTTATATGTAGACACACACACACACACATATATATATATTTTACATATAAGTATACATGTATGTGTGTGTTTCACATACACATACAACATACAACATATATGCTGTATTATGTTTATATTATGTAATATACTGTATTATGTTTACATTTTTTTGGTATTTTATTATGCATATTTTGTTCACAAAATAGAAAAACCATGTACCTAAATACTTTTTTTCTGTGTGAATATTGTCTTTGTGATACACTATGTTGGAAATTCAGAAACATCCATATTAGTAAAAATAAATTAAAATCTACTGTACCTAAATTAAGGACCACTTTTTAAATAACAGGAAAACACATTTATGCATACCATGTAAGATAAATGAGAATTCATGTAACAGACACCAATTATACATAAATTTTTAACAGTTACAGATCAGTTTCAGAATGTACTTAACTTATGCTGTGTTAGTTTTTTGTTGCTGTGACCAACATATCTGGCAAGAACAACTTAAAGGAGGAACAGTTTATTTTGTCTTATGGTTTCAGAGGTTTGGTCCATAGCACATTCAGCTGAGTCCAGTGCTCTGAGCCTAAATTAAGGCAGAACATCATGACAGAGCAACATGGTGGTGGAAAGCTTTTCAATATATACTCACATATAAGTATACAAGGATGTGTGTGTTTTACACACATGGTAGTCTGAAACCAGGTGGGGGTAGGCTGGGTGGGGGGAGAGATTGCATGTGCAAGAAGCAAGAACCAGGGCCAGGAAAAAAGTAATCCCCAATGGCACATTCCCAGTGACTTACTTCTTCCAGCTGCATCCCACCTGCCTACAGTTACCACCAATGCTGTTTTCCTTTCAAATTATTAATCTATCAAATGGATTAATCTACTTATTAGTTTACAACTTGCATCATCTAATAATTTTGCCTCTGAACATTTCTGCATTATTTAACATGAACTTTTGGGGGGAACACTTCATAACCTAAATATAACATATACCAGTTGTAAATGAGTCTTAATAAATTATAGACCACTTGCAATGTTTAACAACTTTGAAACACAATTGGTTTTATATACTTCTTCTAAAAGAAAAGGGTTAAGGATGTAAATCGATGTAAGAGTGTTTGCATAACATGTTTTAGTCTCTGGCTTAAAAATCAAAAGAAAGGAGAAGAAAAAGAAAGACACAAAGATTGAAAGAAAGAAAGAGAAACAAAAGATAATGTCATGACCCTCTAATTTGAGAGAAATTAGAAAAAAAAAACACAAATGTAAAATTCATATTATTATAAAAAAGAATAATGGAAATTTTGATAAACCAGGAGTAGCAAGCCTATGTTGATTTTTATTAAATTAAATTTGACTAAGAAACTTAATGAATAATCAATTAATTCTTGAGTCATTTTGATACATATAAAAATACACATTTTTTAACAGAAGAAAAAACTATTTTATATCACAGAACTTCTTGTGGCATGGACACAAGTGAAAGATTAATTTGTTCACATTTTAAAATATGGAGTTATATAGATAATGCAGATGAAAGCTTATGTACCATACTATAGTGATAAAAGTTATGCTAAACAATATTTCAGAAGGTACAGAAATTTGAAATTTTGAAACGATGTGCAACTTTTTTAATATAAGGAGAAAACACTCATTCTTATTACTTTACTAAATAAATCATAGCAAAAAAAATAATTTTTGTCTGCTTATGTCCATGAGTAAGATTTTAATATTCCTTATATTTTTTGTAGTGTACTCCAAAGTATTATCATTGGTAGAATGTAAAGTCCATAAATCATTTCAGATTAATCAAAGTTTCATACATGTGGCTATAAATCAAATTATTAAAGCTGGTTTATTAACCAGTGTCTATCTCATCTGAGCGTTGGTCACTGGATACATTTCTAAATAGAGGAAGGAAACTGAGACCTGGAAATATTTGATAATTCAGACCACAGATTTCACAGGAATATAATAGGATTGGGTTGGGTGATTTCTAATTCCTTTTCAAGCATGCTATTACTATAACAAAAGGTCAAGAAAAATTAATTTGTCATAGTTGGCATTTTTGGATTTCTCACCTATTTCACAGAAACATTGCTTAATTAAAACTTATAAATCCATGTAAGAAATAATTTCCAGACTCAAAAGACAATTAGGGATATGGGATTTATATGAGTAAAAAATAACAAAAGTTCACTGGCTTTAATTTTAAATCTAAGTATTACACAATGCTCTTTCTGTGTAGAAATAGATGTGTAGGTTTCAGCATTTCTAAGCTCCCAGTATGATATAGAAATATATTCGTTCATTCACCATTAATTAATTAACTGAATGCTTAATATAGGCTCACCAGGCTGCTAGTTGTATAGAAAATAAAAAGCCAATTCACAGAGAGGCAGAAACCATCAGTACTGAAATTATTAATTTATATTTGAGAATGGGCCTCATCTGTAAAAAAAAAAAAATAAGGCTATTTTAATCTCATTTGACAAAGTCCAGAGAATAGCATCATATAATCTAGAAGTTCTATGTTCATAAAACTCTTTTTTTCTAAAAAGGCTATGAGTATTATGATGACCATGAGATTTTGCAAAATGTCCAAAGGTTATTTTTTAACACATATTATAAAGTAAGTATAATTGGAAAAAATACTTTTATTTTCTAGTGTGGGATAAATGTACAGATTTTGTAATTATGTGGCAATTTTAAAAATATTTATTTCTCACAGGGTATATGGTTTTATAAAGTTATTTGAAAGACAAAACAAACTCTATTCACTCTAAAAATTGAAAACTGATGATATCTCTGTTTCCCTAAGAATTCAAAACCAGTTCCACTGTCAAGATATCCCTGGTGTACAACCCTGAGAAAGATCAACTTGAAAACAGAAAACTTTGTGTTCCCAGAAATATTTAAATCTTTATATCTATTATTCAATTGATGCAAAGTGAAAAGTGACTTTGACATAATTTCTTGCTGGGAAAGTCATTTTATGATTCCATCAGAAGATTAACTATACAGATACAAAGATATGTTTCAAACAAAAATCTTTCTTATCAAAAGGAAAGAAGATTATACATTATGTAAGCATATTTTTGCAAAATATAATAATCCTCAAAGTTTCTGATTAGATGTCAGCATTTCTTGAAAAAGCAAACAGATTAGATTTACTAGGCTAAACCTCAATTCAGTTCTTTGCTTCCTTTTATTAGGTGAATATTCTCAACTACAATTTCTGCTTATGCCTGCAGTTGAACTCATTGTGGAAAAAAAGGATTTTCTATTGATACCTATTTTTCTATGAAGTTTCTTCATTAAATCTGATCTCTAGTTATAAGTTCTACTTTCTTATTCATCATCCAACCTTAAAATGACCAACTGTACTCTAGTTGCATTAATAATATAAATATGCAGACATTATAGGAGTCAATGCAAGTAACCCTGTGCTTATAATCTGGCAACAACCTTAATTCACTAATATTTTATGTAATTCATTATAAGTATTTAAATTCTGTTACAAATTTTTGTTCAGCTCTCAATTCTGTGGCATGTAAAATTGAACAAAGTATAACTACTGTTTCCAGGAATTACCTTCCCTACATATTTCCCATTTATAGTTAAATTAAAAAAGAAAAATAAGGTGCATGAAAATTGGAAGGAAGAGGTAGGGTAGCATTTTTGTCATACTGATGACTGCCGTCTTCCCATGAATTGACTTTTTATCCTTCCACATGACTAGCACCCTGGTTGTTCCATTTTAAGCATTCAATTATTTCTTGATGAATGAACTAATAATTATCTATCATATCCTTGAAATTTTTAAATGCTGATGTCCACATAACCATTTCCAAAACCAAAAATGCTGACATATCTAAATGTCACTGTGGTCTGATGAACCAAGATAAAATTTTAAAGATATTATTGGCTTTCACGTGGTCTCTGCTTCCTTTCATGGTGGAAGATGACAAATCTGTTTCTGTAGGTTACTATCAGCATTAATCAGTATTCTGCATCTAGTTTTTTTTCCCTCCTAAATGTTGATATAATAGATCATCAGTTACATTATCAGACAGAAGCAAATTCTTTCTGTTTTCTGGATTCAACATTACATAAAACAACTTTTGATACCAGAAAAATTCCAAAAACAACTGAATATTCTGAAAAAAGCTTCTCTGGTGTTCTTATTTGATTAGATTTAAAGGGATTGGTGTCTCTATTTCTGCAGTAAAAGAAATATTGAAAGTAGATGGCATATAATAAAAATTTAATTACTTAAATTATAATCTATAAACAGCAGTATCAAGGGCATACTGAAAGTAAATTTCTAAACTTTCTAGTGATTTCTTACTTAATAGAATACTGAAAATAAGGAAGAAAATTAAGTGCAGGGAGAGTTGTGTCTAAGTTTGTTAAGCAAACATAAACAAGGAAATTCTCAGCATCACCAAGCTTGAAATATTCCAAAGGCCCATGCACAGAAAATGGAAAAACAAATGTTTGTCTGTTCCTATGTGAATCGCAACATGCAAATTTTACAAACTATAAGTATAAAACAAATTGAATAAATTTCATAGGAATAATATTATCTGAAAATAAATCTATATACAAAAGAATAATGATGCAGGATTTATTAATAAGAAACTACAACCTATGCCAAATACATTGATAGTAATAGAACAGAAGTCAGTGTTTACTTATGTAAATGAATATGGGTTAGTTATAGACCCAAAGGAACTTTCTTGTTTCCAAAAGATATTGCCAGTCTTGATATATGAGTAGTAATTTAAATGGAAATTTACTAACAAAAGTGATATTTTAAAACTATGAGAATTTCATGTTTTTTCTCAAGAGATAGGAAAGGGAGATCCTATCACAATTTCTTAAAAAGCATTTAAAAAATCATGCTTAAATCCAACAGATTTGGGGTCCCTAAACCATTAGCATACATTAAAGAATAAAATCATAAAGGTCCTATAATAACAATTATCATTTTGCCAATGTTAAATTCTACATATTTTTCTCTGGGAGGAAAATTAATCAAATATTATTTATTGTGATCTTTTTACATACGTGGTTAAAATGTTAACACTGCAAATAAATATGATATATGCATAAGGAATGAGAACAAGCACAATAATGGTGCTAGAATAATCATAACAGCGCTGTGTGAAAGAAAGCAAACTTCATGCTAGTATAAATGCAAAATCAATTCTATGCATTTTAGATCAAGTATCAAAAATATTATGTTAATAATTAAAATTATATTGAATGATAATGTTTTTCTTTGAGTGTTGAGATTATAAAACTTCCAAATATTCTGTGATGTTATCTTTTTAAGTATATTCCAAATTTGTTTTATTTTCAATGCACAAATATATATGCCTCTATGTGTAGATCTATGCAGATAGACGTGCATACATGAATAAAAACAGACACACTTTGAGAAGCAGTACATGGGCATAAAAATATATTAATAAAGAAGATTTATACTCAGTGTGACTTAATACACCTTGCTAGAAGTGAATCAGATGAATGTTTAGGTACTAGCATTTACATTCAAAAATAGATCTTACATTTAAAATATTTGTTGATAAAACAGACTTTACAACACTTTCCATTACACTATTACAAATTACTAATATTTTTAATTTCAGTTTTTTCATATTCAGAAATATCTCTCTTCTGCCTTTGTCTATCTCACTATCTTCATTTTGGTATACTTGTTAAGATTTTAGACTTATTACACTATTTTAATGCATATAAATATGTCCAGTTTGGATGAGAGAAGAGTAGGGTTCACACATCTTTATTGATATCTTGATGTTGCTGACTCATGTTTTGAATATACAATATTCTAAATACTAATTATATGAGCTCATTGATTCTACTGAAACACCTATTCAGAAATCATGTAGTCATGATTATGTTATATTAATAATGTTAAAGAAAATAGGCCCAGGAACTTATCAAACTAAAGGGTAAAATAAAAAGAAAAGACATAAAAACTGGCATTCTATATAGTAATGACATCTACAATATATATTTAGAGTTATGTAAATATGTAATTCTTCATCTGAAAGGTGATTTCACTTAATTAATGAGCAAAATAAGGTCCAGAGTAAGGTTAAAATAATTATTTTATTGCTATAAACTTTTAAAATTATTTAAGTAGTGAAATCTCAGGCATTTGCAACATACTTTGGAGTGTTGTTTGATTAACTCTTCAGACCTCTCAGCACTTGGGCAACAACATTAGACAGTGATTATACAAATAATGCAATCAGAATAACACACACATTTAACAAAAGCACATGCATGAGAATTCATAAATCCTTTAATAGCCAGAGAAGCACATTTTTTGTCCTCTTTCTCTTGTCACCCTTTTCTTTACCGTTTCATTTCTCTTCATACTTCATCAGAATCTTATGTAAAATATCATCTTTTCTGGTGCAACTTAACTGACTAGTCTCTAGCTCTGACTCTCTGACTCTGTTTCTCTTTCTGTCTCTAACTCTCTCTCACACACACAGACACTCACACACATACACATACACACACACACACACACACACACACACACACACACACACACAGATGCAGTTTACTAAGCCTGAAAATGTGCTTGTGACTTGAGTCCAGGGGAGCATATTCAGCTTCTATTAGAATGTTTAGTCCTCTAATTATTTAGTAGAATGTTTACCCTCCTGATGAGGTCCAAGGTTTTTAATAGTAAATTACCTTTCTTATTTATCTTGTAATATTGGTGACCAAAGAACATGGAGTAAAGTGAAACGTGAAACACATGCAATTAATATAGACAGTTTGTGATAACTAAGGTTACCTGTTATTTTTCTACTTGTTGCTTTTGTGAATTCTGCTCACTGTGTGACAATTTCTCTTGTTAAAGGTAGACAGGGAAGCCTGGGAAATCAAAGCCAATAGAGGTTGGGAGATTGAACCCAGGGTCACTTAACCCCTGAGCCACATTCCCAGGCCCTTTTATGTTTTATTTAGAGACATGGTCTCCCTGAGTTGCTTTAGGGTCTCGCCAGTCTCAACAAGTTGCTGAGACTGGCTTTCAGTTTGCAATCCACCCGCTCAGCCTCCTCAACAACTGGGTTTACAGGCCTGCACCACTACACATGGGCTCCAATAGAGTTTTTGACACATTTTACTATCTAGTGTGGTAGATAGGAATTTAGTCAAGCACCAAAGGCTTAGACTATTATTTCCCCTCTCCTGTGGCATATTCTAAGTGCTGATTGCACCACTGTTGGAAATGAGTTTGCAGTGTTTAAGGAACACAGTTCTGTGATAAAGATACTTACTGTTCAAAAAAAAAAAAGGCATGAGAAATGTATTTTCAAAAAATTGGGCATATTACATTTATTTTCTTAGAAGAGACCAAATATCTGACCCAAACCCTTTGAAAATCTACAGTTTTAATAAGTGTGAGCATGATACACCCTGAGGAGGGGCCTGAGCTAAGTCAGCTGTTCAGAGTGAAATCTCCAACCCTAGGGTGCAGACCTAAACAAACTTACCAAGAATATGAACGTGGAACTAAAGCAAAAAAGGAAATCAGTCAGATTCCCTATCAGAATCCCTTGAGGATCTAGAATATTTACTTTGCATTTTAACAACGTAAAGATAACTCATTTAAAATATACGAATGAATTTCTTTAAAATACTTTCATCTATAATTTGATAAGATTTTTGTTTGAGAAACACTGAAACATAACTATAAACATAACTATAAACATAACTTCATAGACTATGTTATACAATAAAATAGGCAAAAATAACATTTAGTCAGCATAAACATTCAGATAACAATAGTCAAAAAGATATAATGGCTATGAATGGCAAAATGTATTCACAGAAATATAGGTGAAAAAGTGAATTGTACAAATATGACTATGGCTGGTAATTGTTTGTCCTTGGATTTATGACTAATGTAATCTGAAATACTGTGCTTAACAACCAATGTATATTATAAGACCAAAATCTATTATTGGTTACCACCACATATGCAGTCACCCAAAGATTCAAGATGTCCAGAAACTATCTTTCATATATGCAGTTGTACACAAAGGACATTCTTCAATTACAAAGAAAGGGTCCTTGTTTCTGAATATGTGCACGATGATTGTGAAGAGCTATTGTTGCGATAATATAATTTTTTGAGTCAAATTTGCAAATGGTTCCTAAAACAAATTAAAAGTTGTTTTTTTTAACATTTAAACCCCAGGATAGAAAATGAGATGAAAACTAATATGTAGCATAGCAAATATTATAAAATGCTGATAATTTAAAATAGTGGGGAAAGATAGGATAAAAAATAACATATAGAAGTCCAAAGTATACTAAAGGGATCGATCATAAGCAATTGCATGGATACAGTCTACTGGAGATGGTCAACTTTTACTATCATTAAATATATATTTTAAAGGCTTTCATTGCATTAATAGCTGCTTCCTTAACCTTTTCCAGAATATTTGTCCTTTAAGGATACATGCAACTGCATTCATTTTCTAACACTGTGCTGCTCTTTTTAAAATTCTTCTTTGATTTTATATACATGAACATGAACATTTCCTGTTAAATTTTCCCATCTTCTATACCATGCTTCTATGTTATTTTGGGTATGTATAAACCCATTCTGCATGTACTCGAATACAGATTACAAATTTGGCAGAAATAATATTTGTGATTAAAAAGCAACGCATAAATCTGTACAAATGACTTTAAAAGTCATCTCACCAAAGAATAATGCAAAAGGTCAATAAGCACCTGAATAGTTGGTCAACACCATTAGTCATTAGGACAAAGCAAATAAAAACTACAATCATGAATAAAATATTTTTACCCCAAAACAAATAAAATATGAAAGAAAAATAGCAAGTATAACAATGTGGAAAATATAGAAACTTACATTACTGGTAGGAATATAAACTAGTAGAGTAGCTTTGAAAAACAATCTGTAAGTAAGGTATGAGGTACTATTAGATTTTACGCCATAAATAAACCCTGAAAACAGTAGACTAAGGGAAAGAAAACAGTCAGGAAGTACAATATACTATGTAATTTCATTTGTATAGAGTAGTCATATTGGGCAAATACAAAAAAAAAATAAAAAATTTGTAGTAGTGACTATGGGGTGAAAGGAGACTTATTTATTTGTATAAATTAGCATATTGAGCGAATATATAAAGTCAGATATTTGTAATGTAGTGAATGTTAAGTACAGTGAAGAATTGTCAATAACCACCACCACTTTGCTCCTTTTAAGGTAACAAAGCAGGTCTGGAATTTGGCATTAGTACTGTTAATACAGCTCTGTGGATATATTTAAATAAATAAATAAGATCACTGAATAACACACTTGAAGTGAGTGCTGGGAAGTTATGAGGTTATGGCATTTGCATTCATGTTTTGGCTATCATGTAAAAGACCAGGAAATCACCTCAGGGGTTTAGGGACAGCCTAGAAATTTAATGAAACTGAAACAGTGCATCCAGAATTGATTCAGATCATTAATTGACTGGTTAGATATTTTCAGACTCCTCATCTTCTTGGTCTAGTGGAAGAAAATTGAAACAAGATAGTCTAAACATCATAGACTTCAGTCTCTTAAGAATTTTTTATGTAGTATAAGAAATGCAGAGGCAGGAAATATGAGTTATAATAGAAAGGTGAAGAAAATAGAATCAAATACAAAGATCTTCTAGATTTATTACTTTTCAAAATATTACTATGGCGATCAGAAAAAAAAATCATATACAAAATGAATATTCCATAAATATTTTTAAAAAGTGATGAAAAATATGGCAGGCACAATGGCACATGCCTGTAATCCCAGCAGCTCCAGAAGTTGAGACAGGAGGAATGCCTATTCAAAGCCAGCCTCAGCAACAGCGAGGTGCCAAGGAACTCAGTGTGATGCTGTCTAATGAAACACAAAATTGGGCTGGGGATATGGCCCAGAGGTTTAGTGCTTCTGAATTCAGCCTCTGGCACACTTCCTGCCTTCCAAATAAAAGTCATAAAAAACATGTCGATTTTTTTGTCCTTCAAAAAACCTGCAAATTAAAACTGTGAAGAGATAGGCTTATATTACAAAATAATTAAATATCTTAAGAACCTGACAATATTTAATATTGACAAAGATGTGGAGGACTTGGAACCATCACGTATTGATGATAGAAACATAAATTAATGAAAAGCTGCTTGGAAAGAGATTTTTCAAAATGTACTAATGCTAGATATTTCTTTATTCTAAGAACATTTAAAATCCAAAGAATATTTATAGTAAAGAATTAGTTTCTTTATCCACCAAGAACTTACATTATGATATCCAAATCATTTTATTCATAAAATGATAATATGGAAGCAATCCAAACATTTCTCAACATGAGAGTAACATATAAGACTGGCAATGGATTTAAAATTATTGAATGTAGATCATTTTATAAAGGATTTTTAATACCATTATATTTAATCTAATATATGTCTTTAATTTTCATAATGCAATTTTGTAAAGAAAAAGCTGGATGGAGTTGATAAAAAGACGAATGTATTTAGCTTGGAAAGACATACATTATTAAAATACAGAAAGTTGAAATTAAAAGGAAATGAAAGTGTGCACTACAAAATACAAATGTAAATAAGTAATTGTCACTATGATAATATCACAAACTCAGATTAAAGCACTTGAGATATCTTTAGAATTGAAAGTGGATATTTCAAAGTGATAAAGCATTCAGCCATATAAGAACATGTAATAGCTGTGAATATGCACACTTTTAATAGTACAGTCTTAAACACTTGGAGAATGATTTATTGGAAATACGAAAGGCAATAGGCAACACCAAAATCATATTGTGAGATTTAAATATGTAGTAATAGCTGAATAAAAAAAGACATTTTTTTGTAAAATATATAAAATATGTGAATATTCAATGATGAATTTACCCTTAATAACACATAGAAATTATTGTACTCAATGCTATAAAACATCTGTTTTCTAATGATGTAAATTGCATAGATATTTTTATAGACTATAGTACTTAGGACTAAGGAGCAAGTTTGGAAGAATTTAAAACGTAAAGTAGTTGTTATTTCATATGGTATGACTATAAATACAAAATAATAGATTTATTCAATAACTTTTAATTATTGTTTTAAAAAGCGTATGTACTTTTTTGAGATACCAGAAAGAGATTTCTTTCTTTTTCTTCTTTCCCATAAGATGAAAAGAGAGTTTGTAAAGTTCTTCCTAAAAATGCTTAAAGCTAAATTAAATTCAAATGCTAATGTATTTAGAGAATTGTATCTATATAAGAGGAATGTTTTATGGGTCTTTTTAGGAAGTAGTAAAGATGAAAATTAAAAATGGGGAATTACTGTAATTAGTAATTGTCATATGACTCTTGTTAATGTAAGATATCATCAATAGTTTGATAAGAAATTTATTATATTAAAAAATAGAAATTTATTTTATAATTATCTGAAGTATAGAAGCCCAAGATCAATGTTCTGTCAAACTTAGTTTTCTTTGAGGACTCTCTCCTTGGCTTGTTAATTGGAAGTGACACCCTTCTCACTGTGTGTATGAAGTGACCCCCTTCTCATTGCTCTCTCTACCTTTTCTTGTAAGAACGTCTGCCCAACTGGATTAGGTCCTACCCTTGAACCTAATTTTACCATAATCATATTGGTAGTTAAGAACTAAAACATGTACCTTAAAGGGATACTGAAAAATTATTTTCTGCTTTCTGAAATTATTAGATAATTCAATAAACAAATTTGCTGTTTTATAAAAGGTACACTATACAAAGATAACTTTATATATGTGGGATACAAAGTTTATTTTTTAAAATTAGAGAAATGGAACAAATCTTAAAGTTCTTCATCAATTTGTTAATAGCATTATTGAGGTGAAGTTCATAAAAACCATAAACATTTAATGTGCATGATTTGATGAGTTTTCAACATAACCACACAACAACCATATCATGACCACAATCAAGACAAGGAACATGCATCACATCTAAATTCTCCTTCTGTCCTTTGGGTTTTAGTTTTATTTTTAGTGGTAAGAACACTTTGTTTGAGATTAACTTTCTAAAGTGTAAAATGCTATATATGGTTAACTATAGGTACTATCTATGTTGTAGAGCAGATCTCTAGAACCTATTAATCCATCAACAGAGAAATGAATAAAGTAAATGTGTCATATGTGCTAGGTTGGCAGCCTTCTTTTCCCCTCCCCTTTCATGGCGGCTGTGGCCTGGGACTTTCCACCTGGCTGAGGAGACCCGAAATGGTAGATTAGAAGCTGACATGGCAACTGGACCCCCATCACCATGGGATTCACTAGCTAAAGCAAGGACCCTATCAACTCACATCAGCCCTGACCAACCATTGACAGACAGGATGCCCCTAAACTGGGGTGGGCCAATCTGCTGTCAGTAGCTGCAATTTAGATGGTCTAGGCCCCCCTACCTCCAGCTTCCCTTATTAGCATCATTCTTGCTTTCTCTACCCACAAGTTCCCTGGCCCTCACCTGTTCAAGGACGGGTGAACCTCTCCAGGAACGCACCCCCCCCAACCCCACTCCTGCCCCAATAAACTTCTTTGGGTGCCTTACTTTTGTTACATGGTTCCTGATCTTGGGTGCCCTTTCTACTTTTCAATATGCGTACAATGGAATATTATTCAAGCTGGAAAATCTAAGATGCCTACCATTTGCAACAACTTGGATGATGATCCTGGAAGGACATTATAATGAAATGAGCCGTCACAGAAGGACAAAGCAGGATTCCATTTGTATAAAGAATCTAAAATAGTCAATTCATAAAAGAAAATTGTGATAGCGGTTTTCATTGGCTCAAAAAAAGGACAAGAGAGGATTGCTGCTTAATATGTTATTATTTATCACATCCGTGATATAGAAATCCCTAAAATCTACTATTTCACTTTCTGTGATTTTATTTTTCCAAGGTCGGCCTCAATCAAAAAATATCAAACTGATTATCTCAGAAAGAAACATTTCGTAAGTTTTCAATTACATGTCCTTCTGAATAGACAGATGATCTCTCACGCTGCCCCACTCCTTCCTGCAAAGAGGTGCTTTTTCCATTGACTTCTAAGTGAACGCCCAGCCTATCAGTCATTTAATAGCTATCTTAGTTATTATATTGATTGGGTTGCAAAGCTTCTGTTCAAGGAATCCCTCCCCCACCCTTTTAAATAATAGTCCTAAAGCACAAAATAGTCATGTTGCCAATTTGTATATGCCAAAGAGAAGCTGTAAAGCACTTCATTTAAGTGAAAAGGTGTAATTCCTGGAATTAATAAGTAAAAGAAAAAGAAATCCTTTATTGAACTTGCTAGGGTGTATTTTTTTATCTGTGAAATCATGAAAAAAAAAAGAAATTTGTGCTAGTTTTGCTGTTTTACCAAAAATTGCAAAGGTTTTGGTACAATGTGCAATGAGTTCTTAGTTAAGAAAAAGACATGAAATTTGTGTACGTATGCATAGGAAAAGCAGTACATAATAGTTTGTTTTGCAATCTGAGATTTCAGGCTTGCTCTGTACTATGTTAGATTGTGTTTAAACAAAGCTGCAAGACACCTTCTCAAAAACTTCCATGAAGGGATCTTTATTTCATTCAATTCTAGATATAAATATCACTTTTTAGAATGTTGCCCTTAGTAATCTAATTGGAAAATGTTGCACTTAATCCTATTTTAATATAACTATGTTTCACTTCTTATAGCATACATTTCTGATAACTTTGTTCTGTATTTGCTAATTGCTTTTCCTCTACAATGTATCTATGTATTTTTGTCATAAAAAACATATCACTCAAAAGTCTCCACATTTTTAGTACTTGAAAGGAAGGAACTCTATATATTTTCAAGTTTGCTATCATATTTTAATAATTATTTCAGTTTAATTATTTATATTTTACCAAAATAACTGTTTATAAAAATGTGTTCTGTGTAAAAGCATGAACATTAAAAAGCTTTAATGCTAAGCCTGAGGCAATTACTATTAGTTTCTTTATACTTCCATTGTTTTCACTTTTCTATTATATAGGAAACAAATACCTATATATCACGTAATGCTATTTTGTGGGTGCATTATAATTATGGATAATATTTAATTCATTGTTACAAAATTAATTTCATAAAATTAATTCCCCAGTACCTCCCTTTTAGTGCTTAGTAGTCACACTATTTTATAATAGAATATATGTATGTTTTATAACATAACCACATCACTACAATAACCAATACACTACATCATCAAAAGAATATTTATAAATTTTTAGAAATAAGAAATTTTTCTAGAAGTAACCCATGATCAGGTTTTTTTTTTAGAATATAAATTTGCTATTGTTTATTGTGTTTTAGTACAGTTATTATTTTGGATGCTTTATTATTCATGAAGAAAATAGAGTAATGATTATAGTAACCAGCTTTCTGTTGCTGTAACAAAATGTCTGATATAATTAACTAACAAAGTTTTGTAAAGGTTTATTTCAGATTTTGTTCATGGTCACTGAGCCTTGCTGCTTTGTGCTTGTGGCAGTATGTACATCATGGAGGGAGCGCATGGTGGAGAAAGCCTGTTAACCTCATGTTGATCAGATGTTTTTAAATGAACACATCAATGAATTTGAAAACTTAGAAATAAAATTTTTCAAACTAAAATAAAAACAATCACCCATAAAGATAAGCAAACAAAAATATTAACAGGAACATAAATAAAATTATTCTCCAACAACTATTTTTATTGACATTAACATTGTACATGTCTTGAAAATAAATACAACACTAAAATTCTCATAATAAAAAAGAGAGAGAAATCAGATTCTACAAGTGTATATACTGATGGTGTAAAATTATTTTTTAATAAAATCTATTCTCACAAAAATATGATGGAAGTAAAATAAAACCAGATATAATTTTCCTCAACTCATTGATAAGCTTTAATTAATAGTTTTTGGAAGTGTGATGGTTTGTATAAATATTCCTTCTGGGAGTGTGAATTAAAATAACCTTTCTGAATATCATTTTTTAAAGTATTTATTTAAAGTCTTAAAATAAGTGTTCTTTGATTCTAAAAGATTCTACTTTTGAGATTTATAGAAAATAATGAGGGGCAAATATGAAATTTTTAAGTATGAAATATTAATAATGGCTAACTTATAATAGTGAGGTGAGGTTTAAATGGATTATGGAATGGTATTAACATTTGTTATTAATAATTATTAATCTGTACGCTTGATGGTTTACAAAGTAATTTCACAATATATTTTCAATAAGAAGCATATACTTTTTTTTAAGAGAGAGAGAGAGAAAGAGAGAGAGAGAAATTTTTTTTAATATTTATTTTTTAGTTTTCGGCGGACACAACATTTTTGTTTGTATGTGGTGCTGAGGATTGAACCCGGGCCACACACACACATGCCAGGCGAGCGCGCTACTGCTTGAGCCACATCCGCAGCCCAAGAAGCATATTCTTATGTGCATGGATATGTGAGTGTTTCTGCCTGAGAGAATAGGACCATCAGAGTGAGAGCACAAACACATACATTTCACATGTTGTCTCTCTTTTTTGCATATTTTTGTTTGTTTGTTTGTTTGTTTGTTTTATAACAGAGATTAAACCCGGGGCACTCAACCACTGAGCCATACACCCAGCCCTTTTTTATATTTTATTTATAGACTGTCTCCCTAAATTGCTTAGGACTTTACCAAGTTGCTGAGTCTGGCTTTGAACTCGAAATACTCCTGCCTCAGCATCCTGAGCTTTTGGGACTATAGGTATGCACTAATACGCCAGCTTACATGTGTTTTTTTTTTTTTTTCTTCATCCTCGTGGTCATTTTCTTTCCTATGGACTAAGATGAAGTGGAGGCTGGAAGCATTTATGCTTGTCCTTTATCAAGATATTGCTGTGACAGTCTGTTATACATGACTATCACCAAATAAGACAAGTTCTTCAAATAATATCAATGTTGAACCCTTCATATCCAAGTAGATTATAGGATAATATAAAGACAAATGATTCCTGCTTTTCTTTTTTCCTTTCTCACTACTAGGTATTGAATGCAGGGGCTCACATTTGCTAAGTAAGTCCTCTGCCACTATCACTGAACTGTACAACCAGTCCTAAAGCTTTTGTTACTATAAAATTTGGTAAGTGCATGGTTATCAATGGTTTAAAATCCTGCTTCCCAGACATTTTTTTTTTTTTACAGGAACCTATAAAATAAAAATCTTGAGAACTGTTTTTGTTCAACTGTGGGCAAGATTCTCTGAACAAGACTTTTTTTTTTTCCTTTTTCTTTGCAGCTAAAGCTCTAGCCCCTGAACAGCAATGTAATAGTGAAATGGTACTGCTCCAGATTATTCATGTCCTCAAAAAAAAAAAAAAATGGTATAATGATTCTCTTTAGGTGAAAAGTGACTTGAAAGGGAAAGGTGCTAATATACTAAAAAAATGAAATATTCAAATTTAATTTGTGAGTCAAAATTGAGTTTTAAACCTGACTTTTCCAAACAGATTTTTCAATTAGACCAAAAAAAAAAAAAAAAATCAGAGCTGTGGTTGTGGCTCAGTGATATGGTGCTTGCCTAGCATGTATGAGGCACTGAATTTGATTCTCAATACCACATACAAAAAATAAAAATTAAAAATAAGGAATCAGGTTGTGGCTCAGTGGTAGAGCACTAGTCTATGACATGTGAGGACCTGAGTTCGATCCTTAGCACCACACAAAAAATAAATAAATAAAATAAAGGTATTGTGTCCAACTACAACTTAAAAATAAATATTTAATAAAAATTTTAAAATAAATAAACAAATAAATAAAGGTCCATCAACAACTAAAAAAATAAAAATCAGTTTTTCACAATCAAACCATGATGTGCTTGAATCCTCTTAACACTCATTCACGCTTACCCATATATTCCAAGATAATGTCCAGATAAACTGCGACTCCAGCTGGACCTAAGTTTTCTAAAGAGAAGACAACATAGCTTTAGTAGTAATTCCTTAGTTTACAGATTCTGACTAGTCCCTTCTAGTACCACTGTATGATTAATCCTCCTTTCCTGAACATTTCACAAACAAGTAACTCTTTTTTTTCTACAAATAAGACAAAATGCATGGTATTTTCTCTCCTCTTAAATCAAGTCAAGAAATTTAACTTTATTTGGTTACAATGTTTCTGGTAATCTTTTTGTACTAAGATTTAAGTCAGTAATTGAAAATAAAAAGGATCCGCTTAAGCAGTGGCATTCAATTATTTGAAAACTTCCCCAATCTTGTGCTAGAAATCAATAGTGAATTATTACAAATTATCCTTAATGTCCCATTAACTGAATACAAACTTAAAGATTCCTAACATTTTTGATAACAAAAGATTAAAAATCAATAGATCAGAAGAAGAATTATTTTGCACAGACACTTGCTTTATCCATTAAGTGCTGGATGTTTTTACCTCTGAGGATAAGAAATTTATATAGCATGATAAGTTTGGTAGTAAACATAACAGATGTATGCAGAGTATAATTTCAGGAATTCTATGACCTAAAACGAAAGAGGTTACATAATAATGGAAATGTTAAAACTCCTAGTGTGAATCCAGTAGTGAACCATGGTTGGAGTTTTGATAAATTGCCATAGAGTTAATGGGCAAGTATAAGTTCCTCTTTGACTTATTGATTTGCAAATTTTTAGACAACATATTTTTTAGGTTGTGTGAATGTGCATTTTACAGTTTTTTGTTTGTTTGTTTGTTTGTTTGTTTGCAAACTCACTATTGAAATAGTACTTGAATGCTGCCATAGGTTAGATTCTAAGAAAAGGCAAATTAGAGGCATAAAAATACTAAAAGGGGAGTTATTTGGGAAAATCATAAAAGGAAATTAACATCTATAAAAGAATTCTACAAAAGATAAAGATTTCCAAGAGAGCAATAAATAAAAGTTATGGTTAATGGATAAGAAACTAATAATTTATTTCATTTCTCTAGAGCCAGGGACAAGGAGAAAAGACTATTGGTAGAAAACAAAACTACTAGTGATAATGAGAACACAGTCACAATCACTTGAGAGGGAAGGGATATAAAAGGAATAGAGTGAAGATGGAATAATCAAGCCTCTTAGCTAAAGCTCAGTGAAACACTCATGACATGGTCTGAGGCTAGTTTTGTTAATTATTTCATATGTGTCTTAGAAGCATATGGCTCCCTGAAATGATGTGTCCACATATGTTGTTGTGTAATGAGTTTTCTTACTGTGCTTATGTAGATTAGTTATTCAAGTGCAGCACAGAGCACAATACCACCTGTCATTTTTCTGTGACACAGACTGTAAAATTAGTGTACTGCACATTTATGCTGGGAAGGTGGTTATTACAAACACTGAATGTTTTACATTTAGAAAGGCATCCTATTAGCACATGCATAATCAACTCTCACTTACTGGTAGTTCTACAAGATTATGCAAAGTCTAAAAATAGAAAATGATGGTATGTGAGTAAGTATATGTATATGAGCAATTCTGTATGCATGTGTATGTACGTGTGTGATGTGAAAATAACCTTTGTATTGTTGAAGTGTCTTACAAAAGGTTTGGATAAAAAGGCTGGTTAATTCTACCTTCATTTCATAATAACTTGATGCTGTGATTTTTGTTTGAAAGCAACATTTTAGTATTCACTATGACAATTTGCTTTTTTCACTATTCTTGAGAGAGGAAGTAGAAAAGCATGTGTGATTTATGTGATTATTACTAAAAATTAAAGGTTTATTTCTAACAACTGACTTTTATAATAATGTACTGCTTTATTAAAATTACTACATTTTCATTAATATTTTTAAATGACATCCTAGAGAAGATTTAATTGACTCTGTTCTCCATGAGGAAGGGTATGATCTTGTTTCTACTTTGTAGTCTCAGAACATATTATTAAGCACTATTGCATGTGGTACATTCAAATTAAAGAAGCCTGAAAGCATTTTATTGACCTAGGAGAGTTTGCTTCTTCAAAAGGGGTAGCTTTTTGTACTGTTTTTCTTAATTTGAAAAACTAAAAATGCAAGATCATTATAAGATCCTTGCTTAGCATCTGGATGGTCATTTTAAGTAGAATTTTGCTTTCCTGCCCAAGGGCCTTTCTGAGAAGAGCTGACTGCTCCCTCATACCAACCCAACCCTTCATGCCTGCTTTCCTCCATTCTTTCCCACTCAAGGGTACACCAACCCCTTCCTTAATCGCTTAGGTTAGGATCCATCTGGATCTAATCCTTGAGCCTAACCCAAGTCTCAACCCCAAGCCTGTGTGGCCTCTCTCTATGTAGAGATGGCCTTTATTACACACTTTCATGTGTATCACTGTCTGTCTCTTTCATTTCTCGCTCTACCATCTCCCAGTTCCTCACTTTCCTTTCCATTACATTTTAAAAATCAAATCTTAAAGTCTGAAAACTTGTAATATTTGGAAGTTCCCTTTTGACCTGGGCTTACTATTTTTCCAGAAGACTGATGCATAATCTATCATGCTTAATGCCAGATCCATGGGACCCCAATAGACGTCCAGGAGCCGAATCTGATGCAATCACTCAAGAGTCTGTATTGCAAGCTCAAGCCTGGACTCACAACAGTTCTGGACACAGTGGTCCCAGGGAGTGAGTCCTGGCCCTTTGTTCAGTGAGATTTTATAGCTTTTTAGGGGATACTCTATGCATCACAACATCACACAGCAAATCATTTCACATCAAGGGAAAGTCAAACAACAAATCTTAACATTGCTTAGCACATTCACTGGTAGGAACAAGTTGGGTAGGGGTGATTGGTTAGTATAAGAAGGGGATTCCTTTGAACTGTTTGGTTTAGGCCATGAGGGGTGTACATGTTAAACTACATTGTTTCCCAACGTGTTATCAACCACCATAAACTAATGGGGGGGTCATCTGGCATCCCAGGTATTTTACCTGTCTCATGCTGCTTGGTGGTTGCTAGCGGATAGCTATGGGTCCTCACCTAGCCTAACCAAGTCATCTCTCCTGTTATTTGTAGACAAACAACTTAGTGGGGTGGGTGTGTGCTTAGGAGTGCTCTGTGGGTTTTTCCAAGGACAAGGGTCATGCCCCCTTCTTTGGACAGGCTTTACTCTGAGGTAGAGGCTGGTTTCTCAAAAATGGAGTCACATCAGTTTCTCAGGCTCAGTATGTATTCTGATATACTTTTCCATATGTTTATATAATGCATACACCCCAACAAACTTCTTTATATTTTATTTTATTGGATTATACTGCTTATTTAATTTTGAGAAAGGCTGCTTTTCTTAACTCTTATTAAAACTTGTTAACAGTGTTCTCATAGAACTATCTCCCACAATTTTATCCAATGTCTTCTTATTTAATCTAGTGTTTTTAACCAAAATTAGCTTTTGTGGAAAACAGACTATGAAATTTAAGTGGAAGCAGGAAGAATGTTGCAGCTCTACAACAAATGTTGGAAAAGTCATGGAATTAGGGCTAAAGATAGAGAAAATTTAAATGGTAGGACAGCACCATCAGTCTGACTCAGGCATACCTCAAACAGTATTCAGTTATTGCCACTGGCCAGCCCTGGGAGCTTTTTATGAAAATATTCTCTTTATTTGAAAATCATTAGCAGGAGGAGACCCAAAGCCTGGTGGAATGAGTTTCTCAGCTTTTTTAGGATGTGTGAACAATTCCCTACCAAATCCACTGCAATATACCACATTCCATTCCTTGCCATCTCAGACCACCTACTTTGCACCATACATAGAGCTGAGGTGGATAACTTCCTTAATTTTTTCCTTTCTTTCCCAGGGAAAACTGACATGAATAAGAGAAGAGTGCAAAACAGTTCAATCTTCCATGGATATTTCTCATGTTTCTTTGCTATCATTCTAGATTGCCTCATACTGATAAAGCATCTGCTGATCTCAATGGCTTATCAGATGGGGCCAGCTCTACCTCATAGTGAGATCTTTGATCACTGGACTTCCCAAGCCTTGTCTCTGCATTTGTTCACATATTACAGGAGAATGTAAGGAATTTTGAACCAACAGTTTGAAGAATCAATCACCTGAAAAAAAAAAAAAAAAACCTTGTCTCTGTTCCCATGGTATAATAGTCACTATAACTGCTGCTGAAGATTATTCTAAATTACAGGTCTGAAAGCCCCAGGATATTATTAAAGTTTTTTTTAAAAAAAAATGCTGTCATTACTATGTATCCAATTCCACATGTTCTTTCTGAAATATACTAATTTGCAGTAAGAATTAAAGTCTACTTCTCAGCCCCTAGAACCTGGCAGGCTTATGAAAGTTTCAATCAGGAGAACAAGGTAGAAATTATGACTTCCAATATTCAACTTTTCTATTTAGGAGGCCTGATGGTTTGGGGAAAATCAGTAGCTATGCAGTGAAAAACTGCTAATGTAATGCAAAATCATTAAGAGGCTCAGGTGAAGACATCACATGGAGAGGTCCACATAGAGAGATTTGAGGATACCCACTGTAGGCAGCAGCAGCCAACCCTATATGTGAAAGCAAACAGTCCTTCAAATGATTCCACACTCAGTGAAAGTATTCTTTTTTTTTTTTTTTTTTTTTTGAGAATATTGGCCCAATGGAGGCAAGGTAAGTCACTCCCAGTACAATCTGTCCAAATTCCTGATCTGAAGTATCATCGAGGACCCCAGGTAGTGTCTGTTATGCTATCAAATTGTGAATTACACAACAAAAGATTAACAGAAGACGAGCATTCTCTGGTTATTTTATGGTAAATCGTTTATGTTCAATCTATGATGCTAAATTCCACATTTCAATTGATTTCTGCTGGTTCTATCTGAATCTGTGAGACTGCAGGTATGACCAAACCCAGTTCTGAACACCTGGCCCTTTCAACTATATGTGCCATCATAATTAGGTGCAGGGATGCATCAGAGGCTATTTTCCAAATACTTTACCATTTTCTTGGGCAGAAACAAGACCTTTTCACAGAACTTTCTTAAGTTTATTTTGTGTGTATGTATGTGTGTGCACTTAGCAAAAAAATCCACTTATTTTTCATGGGATTTTGTTCACCACAGATATCTTAAGACTATAATAGATGACTACTCACACAATTCAATGTATAGAATTGCCTACACTCCAACCTGTACTTGATTCAGAATTAATTCATTCACTAGATTCTACTCAAATCTCAAATTTCATTCAGTAAATGTGTAGAGGCTATATTCAAAGAGTGAAATATGATGGCTTCAGATCTCAAAAATCTTTCTAAAATGTGTTCTTCATAGCAGTAATAGGTGTAAAGTATAATAATAATGTTCTTCATTTTTGTTATGTTTTATTTTTTGGCAGGTAGGATATCGCCATCTAGTCGATCTGGCAACCTATGCTGGGTTCAGAAAATCTGACTACTTCAATAACTTAAGAAAATGGTGAAGAAAGCACATAAGCACAGAAAAATACCTTTCCAAAATCTGGGATGGCTCTGTGACCTTTAGAGGTCTGTTGGAAAGAGATAGACTATGCCTTGAACCCTGTTTTAATTGGGGAGGCTCTTTGAAAGAGCATTCCATTCATATAAGGCAGAGGGGTAATGTTACAAGGGGCAGCCCACTCCCATTGGGTAACGGCCACTCCCAAAGCTTTTCTCCTCTGCTGAACAGGGATGGAGATCCATGTGCTTCCCCTTCAGGGAAGCCAGTCTCCACATTTCCATCTCTGAAAGCTAGGAAGCACTCAGCTCCTATGTGTCAGCTCCCAACAGTAGGGGAAGAGGGAGGAAAGGCTGTTATTTCCTGAACATTCCACTAGATTATTAAAACATTCAGTGATGTTTTTGATCTAAAATCACTGTTGTGTTTATTCACAACCAAGTGAAGGGTATATTTTTGGAAGGAAGTTATCCAACATACTAGCCCTCTGAAGCTTCCTTTTCAATTGTGCAAACAGTAGCGTGGATGTTGGTAGAAGATAGGACCACAGCTCATTCTTGCACTTTGCACCTTGAGTTGTGAAGGCATAATTTTGTCAAAAGAGAAATAAAGCTATATTTTAAAAATAATTTAATATTAAGCAGTAATGTTATTTTTTCTTTAATTTCTAGTGTTTTTTCATGTTACATATTCTAAAGTATATGTTTCACAATAAGAAACACCAATAGAAGGAGATGTACAAAATTAAATACATACATTCTTACGATTTTTAGTTATGCACAGAAATCCTTTAGGTATACTCTCCTTGGGGTTGTCATAGAAGTAGCATAATTACTGTCAGAATATTTTTACAATATGGTGCTCTGCGTTTAATGAACATAGAATCATAAGTAAGCCTCATTGAGTAATACAAATATAGTGGAAATTATATTTACTTTAAAATTAGTATCATACTAATTTTCCTATTAATCATAGTGAAAAAATACATGTCAGCAAAATGATAGTCTCTTACAAAATCTTTTTTGTAGTTTTAGTTTAGTGAAAACATATTGAAGTAGAATTCACTTGACTTGGGCAAATAAAGCTTTCAGAAAATCATTCAGTTTAAGTGTTCTCTGAGGTCCATAATCATAATATGGAGTGGCACATTAGAGGATGCTGACCATGAAATAAAGGATGAAGGGAACCATTATCAATTAAAAAAACGTTTTCAATTATTTTAAAACATTAATGAAATATTCCCAAAGAAATATGGTAATCAGAAAAATGCAAACTACTGATTACACTTCAGTTAGCAGTGAATTCGCAACATATGGAGCAATTAAATCTTTATGGATCAATGAAAACTTAACGAAGGTGATTTCCAAAGTCAGTGCTGATATCACTGATGAAGTTACAGAAACATGAAGGTCTTTTTTTTTTAAGTTAGAGGAACTTTATAAATTCATTGAAAATAATAAGTATAATTCCGTTGCCTTTCAACTCTATTGAAAATCAAAATTTTACTTATAAAATGCAAAGGTTCTAAAACAATAGAAAAGTTGACTATGTTTCTGAAAGAATTTATAACTTGAATAACTGAAAAATGTCACTTATTTGAAAACTTTCCAAAACACAGTATTTTTCTTTTACATATCAGTTTATTCTAGTTTCAAGTAATTTCCCAGCAAACTGCTTTTATATGCAAATTCCAGCAGAAGGAATCAGGTAGAAGAAATATGAACTCTTTTAATGTTATTTAGGGCCCAGTTGAAGTGTTTGATCATTTTCTAAAAATTGCCAGCCTTGAATAAACTGCCTTTATTATGTTTTATTTTATTGTTTTGTTTTTCAATTTCCTAAGAATTCAAACATAAAAAAATGTTTAGAAACTAAACAATATAGCTGATGGCATTATAAATAAAACCAATTCTATTAAATGATTTTCTAAAATAAATGTTCCTATTAACTAGATTTTAGAAGCCTCATAAACTGAAAATATTATATTGGATTTTTAATATCATTGTTACATGCAAGAAAAAAGAAAATGAATATCATTTCCTCTTGAAGTTAATATCATTGCCATATAAAGATACTTGATCAATAATTTTAATTAAAATAAGAATAACTAACATAATTTTTAATGCTAATTTAAGTTTTACGGACATGATCTTTTCAGAAAAGAAATAAATTTCTAGCCATATGAAATTTCATTAAGTTCTTAGACAACTAGGTAAAAATAGATAATTTATTAATGCCCTTTAGAAGATAATGCATAAAGTTAAAATTATTAATCTAATCATGGATTTAAAATTTTATAACATACTGGTCTACATACCCCTACAATTCATTTACCTTGTCATATATCCTATAATTTGGGATACTGTGTTTAAAAAGATCCAAAAAGTTTGACTGAAACTAAACAATGTTAATATTTTTCAAAGCATCAACTTAGGAAGGGAAATTTTTAAATTCTAAGCAATTTTACATTTGGCTCAAGAGTTGAAGTAAATAACATTGGTCAATATTTTCTTAACATTTTATTTGAATAAATGGAAAATAGATTAAAATGAATTTAACATATTGCATAATGTTAATAAATTTGAAAAAAACTAATGTGCAACTAAGGTAGATTTTCAGTATTTCTGCCTGACAGCAGTTTCATTTGCCATATTCTTCATTAATTGATGCTTTATGTAGTTTCAATGATTTTTTACTTAATTTCAACAAGTTAGTGATTTTATTGTTTTCATAATAAAATTAATAAATTGTTCTAATATATCTGTAAGAAATAATGAAATATGCCAATTTAAAATATTGTATTGTATATAGGAATTTTTGAGTGAAGAACACACACGACATATTCCCGAATAAACTTTGGCACACTTCCCACAAAATAAAACAATTATAGAAGATTGTTACTTTTTGGTAATTTAGTTTCTGAGGCCAGAAAATGATTCTTATTTTTTTAAGACCAGTATTCACTTAATTCTGAGAATCATGTGCTGGTGTTACAAGAGAAGTATGGCAAAATTACTTCTTGGAAATCGATATCTTCATAGTTATTGGCATGTATTTAGAAAACTGAGAATCATTATTCAATCCATTGGACATTTTGTATATATATATATATATATATATATATATATATATATATGTGTGTGTGTGTGTGTGTGTGTATGTGTGTGCATAGATATGTGTGTGTATACATATATGTGTACACACATACACATAAATTTATTTTAGTCAATTCTATTAATTGTTATCTAATTGCATTTGTATATTCTTATGATATTTTGGTGAGTAGTCTGGAAATATTTTGAGACTTTAAAATAAAAACAGATAATATGTACAGAAACATGCTTTTTAAAAATCATGTAATGGTATTTGATATAATCTCTACCTCAAATCTCACACTATAAGTTATAGTGTCCATTACACAATTTTTGATCTTTGTGCTATCTGCATACATGCCAGATTTCTTATTTAAATTAAACTTGGAGTAGAAATTTTCTATGTGTTTTTAAGAATGTATCATTATTTAATGAAATTTCATTTTTTCTCAATCCAGCTTTCTAAAACAAATATGAAAAATATTCTGGCATTTTATTGTTTTCTATTCTCTGTTGATCAACCTGAACAGTATCCACATTCAATTTATTATGAAAACTGTTGATCTCAGATTTTCTTTTATATTCTTATTCTTTGTTTTTGAATTATCTTGATTTCTATAAAATAAAATGCCTAAGACCTCAGAAGCATACAAGTCACACAATTAAAGAATAATGCAAGCAAAATAACTTGAGTTTTCTTCATTATGTCTTCCATCATGCTGTTGGCATTGACCAGGTGTTTTAAAAACCTGGTCTAAAGAGACTGATTGTATGAGAAATTGTACTCTGTTTGTCTGGTCCCCTTCCAGGATGTTTGTTTCAATCTTTTATTTTCTGTAATGAATCTGGTAATCTTACCTGGTCAACTTTCAAGTTCATTAAGATATGCAGTATAAGTATAGTTTCAGGGATTTTGAATAAAGTTTTTGGTAGTAGTGACTACTCTCTTTCTCTCTGATCTAATTGAAATCTTCTTCTCAAAGCACACATTTTTCTAGGCAAAAATTAAACAAACAATGGAGGCTTTATTCAAAGCAACTGCAATGGGGACAGTAACTGAACACAACTCCAACAAAACAGAAGACATTAGGGATTTCCAGTGCTGGGGTGAACTAGTGAAGAAGTTCACTTAAAAGAAAAGTTGGTCAGTAAGATATAGCTGGACAAATCAGTAACTCTTGAGTTTGAAAATGTTTTTCTGAATAGTTAGGCCATCTCTGGAGGACAAATATTAGCAGTTAGCCTCCTACCCTGCAAAACACTGGGAGAGATGCCCTTCAATGTGTATCTTTTAGAAAGATGTTTCCCATTTCCATGAGAAAGATGTGTCCTGGATTGTAAAACTGGCATGAAGTTCCCAGAAACCTTACATGCATTTCAAAAGAACACAGATTATTTGCAATGACAAGATTTCAGATGCTCCAAGAAAAAGGATGTTAAGGCAGATACCTAGAAAGGATTGAAGAATGATAATATAGGAAGAATAAATTGTTCACGTGAGATTATCAACATCTTTTCTCCATATCTATTAACCTTATCTAGTCATACAGTTTATGTGTAGAAAAACTCTACTCAGTTTGGATTCTTAACTCTCTCCTGAATATTGTATTATTTGCTTTGTTCTTCGATTTATAGTTTAATGTATTTGTAGGCCTTATATACTGTGTATTTATGATTTTTATGGACATGAGCATTACTACATTTAATTGCTTATTTTCACCAAACACGCTGTAGATACATTTTCTTCTTACCAACCTAACAGTGATCTTGTTGTGTACACTTCCTTCAGAGATTGGGATTTAAGAGTTTTTTTGTTTTTAATCATTTATGTGTTTGTTTGAAAAGATGAGTGACAGGTAAAGTCTATGAGACAAAATAGTTGGTAAATATAAGGTTGAGAGTATTTCTAATTGATGAATTTTCATTCTTTCTATAATAGATTAATAAATATTTCTATGTGGGTGTCAACCTACTGAGTTCAGGATGTATGCTATTTTCATGGGATCACTGCCATTAAAAATAGTTTGGGTAGAATATTTCAGAGTATAACCAACATCTATTTATTTCTCTAATTATAATTTCTGGAGAAAAAAAAAACTTTAAAAAAATCAATCCATGCATGAATCCAGAAAATTTCTGAATAAAATTCACATATAAAATGTAAAATATTATATGCATATAAAGTTATAATTGTAACAAAATTATCTCTTTGACTAAATATGTTCTCAATTCCAAAATTCACACCAAACTTGTATCAATCATATTTATGCAATTCTTTTAAATCTCTAATCCATTGCTAATTATTTTCAATTACTTGCTTGGGGGCAATTCAGCGTTATCATTTCTCCCACAGATTACATACATGTTCACCTCCCTCATTGTTTATGTCAATAACTTCTGATTGATTGTAGTGTTGTTGAATCCAAAGTAGCATTAATCTTGCAGAAGTATTGTTTTTTATATCACTTCTTCTATTAATTTTAATCAAATGATCAGTGTTTATTCCTTTTCAGTTTAAATTTTCCCTCGCATTTCTTCTTTCCCTCCCCTCCCCTCCTTTCTTCCTTTTTATTTCTTTTTATCTTCAGTTTTGTTTTGAAATATAGCACTCTAGGCTCTCCATAATTATGATTCATTTTTCTAATAAAACTTCTATCCTACCAATGACAACATAGTCACTGCTGTGAAACTTGTTTCTTTAAGTCAATTTCTTCACAAAATTCATGATGATACCTTTCAAGAAGTGCCATCACTTAGTTTTTTAGTTTTGATATTCTTTGTTCTAAACTCTTTCTAGAGAATTTCTAGTTGAAATTCTCTTTGAACATATTTGTCCATATTTATCTCCCATATCTGAGTATTCTCATTCTTTCTTGTATGTCTAATCTATAGCTTTACCTACATAGTAACTAAATACTTCAGCTTTTGAGTTTTTACTTGTATAATCATTACTGTGGTAGTTGATTTTATGTGTGAAATTGTATGAGCCATGCTGTGCTCAGTCAGCTAGGATAACATTTTTTTTTAGTATGTTCATAAGGGTTTTCTAGATGAAAAAATTGTCAGATCAGTAGAATGTATGAAGAAGATCCTCCTTCACCTACATGGGCAGTCATCATCCAATTCATTGAAGTTCCAAATAAAACAAAAGGCAAAGAAAGTGTGAACTCACTTTTTTTGTTTGTTTTTCTTCCTGCCTTATTGGTTGAGCTGAAACATGTCAGGTAGTTTTCCTCTGCCTAGCATGTGGATTTACAACATTAATTCCCCTAGTACATAGGCTTTCTGCATAGGAACATAATTACACCACTGCTTTGGCTGGGTCTTTTGTCTACAGATGGCAGATCATGGAATTTTTTAGTCTCCATAATTGTAGGTGCAAATTTCTCGTAATAAATCTCATTTTACATGAAGATTCTGTTCTGCTTATTTGGAAAATTCTAACACAAATATTTATTGAGCAATATTATTGGAAAATATTCTGTACTGGAAAATATGAACAAGATGGATGTAATTAATCTGCCATAATACCTAGACTAGTAAAGCAAATTAATAAATACTAAATTACTAAATTCACATTTTCAATTTTACTTTTAAATAATTGTCTATTTGAAGGACATTATAGAGAGGTATTTGTAGGATTCAATGAGTTTCTCTCATAGTTACGCTTTATATAACTTTTTACATATGATTAAACATTATATATAATATCAAATCAAAATTCAATGGTTTGTATATAGTTCTATTGTACTGTGTCACATGTATAGATTGTGGAACCAAAGTACACTCAAGATTCAGAATCATTCTCATTCCATCACCAAAAATAACTTCCTATTCCTACTCCTTTAAAATCACATTCACTCTCCCTATCCCTAAATCTTGACAACCACAAATCTCTTTCATCTTTATAAATCCTTTAAGGAATTTTATATAAACTGAGGCATACAGTGTATAACCTTTTGAGAATTCTTTTTTCCACTAGTACAATACTCTTCCAACTATTCCAATTTCTGAACTATATGAGCAGTACTCTGTGGTTGAGTAGTAATCATAGCAGAGTTTCTTTATCTCTTCACATATTATAGGGTGTTTGGGTTGTTTTCAGTTTTGACTATTACAAGTAAAGTTGCATACATACAGGGTTTTGTGTATAAACAAGTTTGGCTTTGGGTGATAAATACCCAACAGTCTAAATGCAAATGCTAAATCATTTGACAAATATATAGATTAGTTGGAGTTCTTTAGAAAAACTTTCAATAGGGTATGTGGGTGTGTGTGCACACCTATTTAATTAAAGGAATTGGCTTATACAATTATGAAGGTAGAAAAATACTAAATTGCTGCAGGTGTCAAATTAAAGATCCATTAAATTCAATGCTATATTTCCAATGATTCTGAAGACTACAGAACTAGAAGAGTGTAAGGTTTAGTTTCAGCTTAAGTTCCAAGTCCAACTGCAAGAGAAAATTAATGCTCAACTTGAAAAATGTCAGACAGAGTACAAATTTTTTTTCCCACTCAGTTTTTTTTTTTTTTTCCCTTCTGGCTTACAATGTGTGAAATGAATCCCAACCATATTTTAAAAAGCACTCTGTTTTATTCAGACTAAAAATTCAAATGCAAATCTCACCTCAAGACACCTTCACAGGGTACACCTAGAATGGTATTTTACATCACATGAGCGCACTCCGTGACACAGCCAAGTTGATAATGAAATCACTGGTCACTGTACATGTTAAGCTTGTTTAGTTTTTGGTTTTTTTTTTAAAGAAATTCTAACACTGATTTTCATTATGACTATCATTCTCACCAATAGTATATAATTCAAATTTGCTACATTCACACATTTAGTATATTCCTATTTTATGCACAGATGCCAGTATTAGTTCTTTTATTAAGTGCATAGTGATTCTACTCCATGAACTGGATGCACATTTGCCTAATAACTGCTGTTAAACAAGTTTGTTTGCTATTCTGTCAGCAAGACAACCTCTGAAGTGAAATATCTCTTCATATTATTTCTCCAATTTTATATTGGAGTTTTGTTTTGTTGTTGAGTTTTGAGCATTCCTTTTATATTCCAGATATTAATTATTTGTTCTTTCTGTATTTTGTCAATATTATTCCTTAGTCTACAGCTTTTCTTCAATAACAAGGTCTGTCAGAGAAAGTTTTATTAACAACTTAATTAACTCCTACTTACACATTTTTTATTTTGTTCTGCAAATTGTTTATTTTGCAGTCTAACAAATTTTCACCTAGCATTAGGTATTAAAGATTTTCTCCTTTATTATATTCTAAACATCTTAAAATTTCAGATTTTACATTAAAATCTACAATATAATTTGAGTTCATTTTTGTAAAAGGTGTTTTAGCTGATAGGTTTTATCTTGTTTTGTTTTGTCTATAGGTATTCAATTGCTCTAGCCCCATTTGTTGAAAACTGTGCTTCCTCAATTGAATTGCTTTTTCATTTTTGTCAAAAGTCAATTGTATATACACATAGAGTTTTGTTCATCAGTTCTCCATTCTAAACCATTGACCTAAATGTCAATCTCACCACCAATATATGCACTTGTGATTACTGTAGCTATATAAATTAGTCTCTAAATCTGCTATCGAACCCACTCTGTGTTCTTTAAACCAAACTTTATCTGTGGTAATTCCTTTGTTATCTCATATAAAGTCTAGAATATATTTTTATCAGTGCACAATAGCTATACATAATGGTGAGGTTCGTTTTGAGATAATCACATAAGGATGGGATATATTTTGTTCTCCTCTCTCCCCTTCTTTCTCCCCTGACATTTCACCTCTTCTTCTCCCCGACCTTCAGGATCTATTTGTTGCTTTTATAAATTGGTACTCTATAGGAATACATAAGGGTGGAATTCACCATGGTGCATCCACACAGGCATCTTCCTATACAAAGGCAATTTTGCTTGTATTTTGATAGAAATTGAATTAAACCTGATAATCAAATGCCTTTACTATATAGTATATCCTTTATTAAATGAACATGATATATTTAGATCAGTTTTTATTTAATTAAATAATCTTTGACTTATGTACTCTTCAGTATGTAAGTTTTGCATATATCATTTTAGATTTACACTAACAGTTTTTAAGTAGATTATATTACATATGCACATGCACATATTCACAAATATATAAAATATATATATATATAAATATTTATATACATACAAATATATATTGTGCTTTCCGTACTTTGTTGTTAGAATATAGATATATGATTGGATTTTATATTCTGACTTTGTATTGTATCCAGCATTCTTGCTGAGCAATATACTTATTTATTCTACAAGTTATTCATTTAATTGTCTAAGGTCCATGGGCTATTATATGTAGACAATGGTGTCATTTGGAGATAGAAAATTTTTTATTGTGTCGTGTCCCAGTTTGTATCTTTCACTGTTCATTCATGCTTTAATAATTTAGCTAGAATTACAGTATTGTGCTGAATAGAAGTGGTGCAAGTGACTCTTTTGACTCATTTATATTTTAGGAGGAAACATTTAGTCTTTCATCATTAATAAGATGTTAGCTATACAGGTGTCTTTGTAGATACTCTTTATTATGAGGAGTAAATTTCCCTTACTTACATGCTCAAATATTTAGAAAACTCAAGAGAAAAGGCAAATGTTATATATTATTTAATTATATGTTTATGTATTATCATCTTCTTGTTTCCAATTTACAATATGCTTTTTTTAAAAAAATCATTTTCTTTCAATTAAGAAACAGGGGACCCATTTTGTTAGTTTTTCTTCACCCAATAATGTCTTCATTTCATGTTTTTCTTAAAAAGATATTTTCAATGGAGCGAAAGTGCTTTACTTTTACATTTGGACATTATACATTTAGACATTTAAAAAAATGTTATGCTATTTTTTGAGGAGGAAACTTCCAAGTTTCTAGGGATAAATACACTGTTATTTGAATAATCTTATAAAGTGTTATTTATCTTACTGGTATCAAGGTTTTTTCTCTGCTTTAGATTTTATAAAGTTGAAGATGGTGTGTTTTAAAAATTTCCAAAGGTTTATTCTGTTTGTTGTTTGCTCAGCTTCTTGAATCTGTGGGATTATGCCATGTGCCAATTTTGGACAAATTTCAGTTGTTTTTCCGGCTTTACCCTTCTTTCCAACCTGCATTTGAACATTCAAACTACCAGGATTTTTCTTACAGGCCCACATCTTCCTGAGTCTCTGTGCATTGTGCCCTTTGCAGCTAAGGTTAGCTGTTCCCAAGCTCATTCATGCTTTACTTGGTCCCTTAGGTTCTGCTGCCGTTCCCAGTCATTGAGCATATTCTCTACTTATTACATTTTTGTTGTTGTTGTGAGAATCCACTTTTACTTTTCCTGTGTCTTCCTAACATTTAATTTACCTCTTTAAGTAAATGTTTAAAGTGCATTCATAAATGCTCAGCAAAGCATTTTTATAATGGTTACTTTAAAATTCTTATAATTCTAACCTCTGTCTCAGTGTTGTTATGTATTGATCTCTTTTCCTATTCAATTCTAAATAGTCTGGCTTAGAGTTATAATAAATACTAGGAATGCTGTGTAGGGTCAAAGTTTTCATACTATGCCCATTTTCTGTCCCAGTTCTTCAACCCATCTAAATTATCACATCAGAAATAAGATTCTTGTGGCCCATATGTGGCTATTGACACCTAGAAATTTTTGACATAATGTTAATGAAACTGAATTTGTATTCAGGTATGGTAGAGTCTGCCTCTTGAAGTCCAAGCTCTTCACTCAGCCTCTGTTGGCATGGAGGTGGGAAGGGCTCTCTGTAACTAATCTTCCATTGATGACAAACTGGCTGGAAAGGGGGAAATTGCCTGCTAGTTCACTACTGCTGAGGGATAACAAATGTATTTACTGTCCATTTAGCTGCTTTTGACAGCACCAGCCAAGAGGCATAAAATGCCTCATTGCCTCCAGGTGTGTTATCAGCTGGGTTCCCTAGTTGTCTTCCATAACATACGGGGAAAGGTTCATTGCTATGTGTCAGGCATGATCAGAATCCTAGCTACATAACTACCTCAGCCTTACCTGTGCTGCACACCAGACAATAAATGATGGACAGGAAGTGTGTTATCCCTCTGCCACAAAACCTAGGATTGGAAGGACAAATACCTAAATAGTCTATTACATTTTCATAAATTAGCATTTTTATATAGAGAATATATCATTTTTTTTATTTTAACAAATCCTTACATTTTTTACATAGCTGAAATTTAATTTTTATCTTCAACTCTCTTGTTGAAATACTTCTTGTTCTATTGTTTTATTGTCCATGAAGTACTTTAGATATTTAACGCTACAAGAAATATTAGTATATCTTTTTAAAAGTAATCTCTTAGGTTACATAATTGAGGATAATTAAATATTTAGAAGAAAACAGACAAATTATAATGAGGCTAATAATGGCACTTGAATAGTATAATTAAGATCTTAGAGTGAAAATAAAGATCCTTCACAGGGATTTTGTTGACAGAAATCCATACCAGTAATCAATATACAAATCTGATTCTCTTTATTAGGTTTTTAGTAATCACTTAACTGCTGCTTTTTCTTTGATTATTTGTTACATGATTTGCAAATGTGTGATTATAAGAGTGAATGAGGATGTTGAGGCATGGAAGCACGTACCTGTAGACACAACTATTCCAGAGGCTGAGGGGGAAGATTGCTTGAGCCCAGAAGTTCGAGTCCAGCTTGGGCAACAGAAAAAAAAAAAAACAAACTTGTACAAACAATAAAATAAGAAGTGAGACATAAGCACAATTAATTTTGAATCTTATTATGTGTAAGATTTTCCCAAATGTCTTTTTTTCCAAGAATTTCAGATTATGTGAGATGACTGCCCCCCAAACAGTTTATTTTATTAATGCATATGCCAGGGGCATTTGCCAAGGTAGTAGTGTTGATCTCAGGGTGACTAGAGCCATAAATGTTAAAAACAATCTCATGGTTTTCTGAAAGGGCATAAAGTTGATAATAATGTCCACTCACATGATCAGTATTAAGTAATGTATGGTGATTTAATATTGTTCAGACTTTTTCTAATATCAAGTAATTTTTAAAAGGTAGTAAAAATTTTACATGCTCTATCACTTTCTTCTTTCTTCTTTTACATTTTTTTTTTCAGAAATAAGATTCTTGTGGCCCATATGTGGCTATTGACACCTAGAAATTTTTGACATAATGTTAATGAAACTGAATTGTATTCAGGTATGGTAGAGGCATATTTCTTTAAGTTCTCTTATCTTGCCCTTAGAAATGCTAACTGAACCATTTGTAATATTTTTACATCACCTTTTACTCTAATGTGCTGAAAAAGGTTAACTATACACCAATGGTTTTTATTTTAGTTGCTTTTTTTTTCCAGAGAAAAACAGTTATGATAGATTTTTAGTATAAGGTTCTTCTTACATTGCTTTTCTTAACTTCAAACACTAAAGAAATTTAATTTACAAATGAGTTGGGATTCAACATACTTCGAAGTTTACCCTTTCTTGGACTCATCAGTTGGCTGATTTTTTATAAAGTCATTCCATTTTCTGAGTGATTACCTTTATGTATATAATGAGAGTACTTACAGAGAAAGATAAGGAGCTCTAAGAAACACATAGAGAAAGGCATCAAAAAGATCAGGCACTTTTCTAACACTATAAAATCAAAACTGTTATGTAATAATTTTACAAATTCCAATTCTAGGTAGGGTCAAAGTGAAGCAAGAATTAAAGACAGGCAGTCTGTGTAGATAGGTAATCATGCCTGATCTAAAAAAACAGAAGTCAGTTCAAGTGTGGGAAGTTGGAGATCCCCCTGGGAGATTGGAATGTTGGAGTATCTAAAGCGTTTTGATTACCAAGATTACTTGCCTACACTACCCCTTCCTAAAGGTTGCAGACAGGAGGTTGTTAATTAACACCTCCTGAGCTGCCTGGATCACTCTCCATTTGGCCCTTCCCCTTGCCCATCTACTTGTCACCTTTTGGCCATCCCACCAACATCTCCTAGTCTTGTACACAGGAAGGAGAGAGATAAGGAGGAAGCGGGCAGGAGAACAAAAAAAATTGTAAAATGTAGAAAAGGGGCAGAATGATATCCCCACTTCTTAGGATACCAGGACATTAGCTCTGTCCCTCTTTACCTTCCTGGGAGAAGTCTGCATTACTATTTCTAAACAAAACCTGCTTTATACTTTTGCCTGGATGTTTCTCTAATGTTTATACTAAAACATTTGGGGAAACCAAACTGCTTACCAATAACCAGAGATATCAAAAGTCAGCTAAGAATTAATTAATGGATTTAAAAATGAAAATTTTGGAGTTTGACCACTGAAATTTCAAATTATTGTATTATCTAGGATGAAGAAATCTGTATTCCACTCTTATTAGAAATGTGGATAAAAGTTTACATTAATAAACCCCTCTTTAAGACAGTGTAAGTGGTAGGATATTTTTATTTTGTAAGATGTGAGAATTAAATGGACTTAAATTAACTATCAGACCAAAAATTTACTTCTCTTTTTTGGAGACCTTTTTATTTATTTATTTTTGCTGTTCCTGTTCTTGGTAGTACTTTTAGTACTAAATTAAATAGAATTGGTGAGTCTGAATATTCTTTCATTCAATAAAATCTTATAGGGAAAAAAAATCTTTCAGTTTTTCTCCATTGATTATGATGTTAGCTGTTAGGTTTACATAAATGACCTTTATTACATTGAGAATATTTCTTTTTTTGGTTGGTTTTCTGAGGTTTTTCTTTTTTGTTTGTTTGGTTTTTTATCATGAAAAGATATTCACGGTTTTCATTTGCTTTTCCTGTATTTATTAGTTTTTATTTTCTATTGGTTTTATTTCTAAACCAGGGCAATTTAAGTAGCATAATGTCCTCTAGGTCATATTTTGGTCAGGGATGAATAATATTCCCTTAGTATTTTTATATGGAATATAAATGTATGTAATGTGTTGTATATTATTTGTATATTGTAATTTATTCCTTTATCTCTCAATTGACATATAGGTTGTTTCCATATCTTATGTGTAATGTTGTAATGGACATAGAAGCATAGACATTTCTATAATATTTCACTTTATTTCCTTTGGGTATATAACTAGAGGAGGGATTTTGGAGTTGAATGGTATTTCAATTTTTAATTTATTTGTGAAATCTCCATGCTATTACAATTTACATTGCCCCAGGCATGACAAAATCCTAGAAACAATATCTTACCAAGACTGAATCACAACTAAATAGAAATACGAGTCAGACCAATAGCAATTGAAGTAGTAATCAAAAATCTAACAAATAAAAACACAGGAGCAGAAGGATTCTGAGTTGAATTCTATTAAATAGTCAAAGAGTTAATACAAATTCTTCTACATTCCTCCAAAGAAAAGGTAGATGATGTAACTTCAGACTCATTTTTTGAGTCCAAAATAACAAAATAACATTTTTTGAGTCCCTGATAACAAAGTCAGGGAAACATACAAAAATAAACTCCATCCATGCCAATAATTCCAACTCAGGTATTGGTGCAAAATTCTTCCATAATATACCAGTAAACTAAATTAATGGCATATACAAGGAACATACACTATGACCTAATTGGATGTATATCTCTGATGCAAATTTAATTTACACACATCCATCAATATGGTGCACAAAAGGGAATGAAAGATAAACTAACACACACTATTATGGAAGGTGTTAAAATGGTTAAATTTTCGTAGTAATCATTAACTAGAAATAATTGATTAATTCTTGTTTTGTTTCTTAAATACACACAATAGAAACAGAAAAATAAAATAATAAGCATACTGATCAGACATGTGTTTCTACAACTTTGAAAGACCAGTTCAGTTGGTCTTAGATATCAGATGTGAGGATATGGGTGATGATGCCCAAATACTTACTCTTCTGTGTCCTCTGTGGACCTGTAATTTCTTTGTGATCAAGAGTTTCCATGAAAATGCATCTTCTGAGTAAATGACTAGATCAAAGAGATTTGACTCAGCTCTCAATTAACAATGTACTTAGTCACAAATTGAGAAAATGCTTCATAATGGAAAATCATGTCTTAATGTGGTAAAATTTATGTAATTTCACAAGATTATTTATCATTTTTGAAATATACCTATTTTATTGTGATGATTTTAAAACTGATGAATTTATATTCTAGTCACATCTACTAATATTTTGCAAATTTTTGTATAGTGAGATGTTGTACTTTGTCTAACTTAAATGTGATGTGACTTTGTTTCTTATAACTTTTACATCCTCATGAGAATAAAATCACATAGATTAAATCTTTATAGAAAGTTCTCTGTGCAGGTTGATTTGTGTGCATCCACTATTTCTATATCATTGTTTTCTAATATTTTTGATTTTCATGCAAGATTCGGTATCCCAGTTTCTCTAGAAATTCACATTATTTCTGTAAAATTTTACTATTTATTGATAGTGTTCAATTTTTTAGGGATATTTATTTTCCTCTTTTGGCATACATTCTCAATTGCAGGCCTACTTCTGAGATATTACAGGTTCAGTTATAGACCATCATGATAAAGCAAATATGTGATAAAGCCAATCACATGAATTTTGGGGTTTCCTGTGTATATAAAATTTAAGTTTACAGCATATAGTAGTCTGTAAGTATGCAATAGTACTGTGTCTAAAATACAATATTCTGACTGTATTTAAATGTACTCTACTTTTTAAAAATGCAAATAATTTTCAGACCATATATAAAAATACTCTAAAAATGCTAATGATCGTCTGAAACTTTAGCAAAATGTAATCCTTTGTTGGTGTGTGATTTTGTGTTGATGTTGATAACTGCTCACTCATTAGGGTACCACATGTTTTTTAAAAGTTGGGTGGCTATTTTGATTTCTTAAAAGAAGTGTACAATGAAGTTTTGACTGACTTGATTGCATATCGTGCCCCCTAAGACATCTATTCTGTAGCTCATAGAGCAAGGAATAATTTTGATTTTCGTTCTATTGATTAACTATATATGTTGTACAGCTTTAGTTTCCATGCATAGATATTCCTCTGATTAATCTCTTCCAAGTAAATATAAAACCTTTTGGGAAAGATTCACTATTATATATTCCATTAAAAATATTGTTGAGTCTTCCTTTCATGAGAGATTGCTCTGGAGCATTCAATGCTGTTTCACAGTATTTTACCCATAGTAGAGCATCATTTAAATTTGAAGTCAGTCCTCTTCATACTTGGTATTGCCTTACAGATTGTTTATATAGTATTTTAAACCTTTTGCATAATTCCAACAGTGTTCACAAGGTCTTCATGAGAAGTAGTTTCCATCTCAAGAAAAAATTCTCTACACTCATCCATGAGAATGAATCACATATAATTCAAGATTTATCTTGAAATTGCAGCAATTCAGTCACTTCTTCAAGCTCCACTTCAAAATCTAATTCTCTTGATATTTCCACTGTTTCTACAGTTAGCTTCACTGATGACTTGAATACCTCAAAGTCACCCACAAGTGTTAAAATCAACTTCCTCCAAACTCCTGTGAATGTTTTTTTGTCCACTTTCTTTAAATCATGAATATCCATAGAATATAGAATGGTAAATTCTTCCCAGAAAGTTTTAAATTAACTTTGTAGAGTTTTTTTCTGATAAATATCTATATATGAAAACTAAAGCTTTATAGCATGTATTTATTAACTGATCAGACCTGAGAATCAACATTATTCCTTGATCCATGAACTACAGAATGGATTTTGTGTTAGGGCACATGAAAACTACATTTATTTCATTATATGTTACCACCAGTGCTCTTGGGTGAATGACTGTCAATGTGCAGTAATATTTAGAAAGGAATCTTTTTATCCAAATAATGTCTCAATTATGAGCTAAAATTATTTAGTAAACCATTTTATAAATGGAGTTACTCTCATCCAGGCATAGCTACTTTGTTTATAAAAAGCACAAGTCCAGTAGACTGATAATTTGAGTCCTAGCAACTTCAGAGACATAGTACATCCTAAAATAATAATAATAATAATAATAATAATAATAATAATAATAATATTGTTCTTTGAAGATTTGAAGCCAGAAATTGACTTTTCCTCTCTAACTATAAAGATCCTAGATGATATCTCCTTCCAAAATATGGCTTCTTTGTCTACATTGAAAATCTCTATTGTGTAGTACACCTTCATTAACGGTTCCAGCTAGTTCCTCTGGATACTATGTTCTAGCTTCTAAATTAGCACTTCACTATTTTGCCTTGCACTTTTACATTACAAAAATGACTTATTTCCTTAAATCTCCTTTATCACCTTCTTTTAGCTTCATACTTATTTTCTACTGCTTTCTCACCTCTTACAACTGTCAAAGAATTGAAGAGCATCAATGCTTTGCTTGAGATTAGATTTTGGCTTAAGGGAATGTTGTGGCTGATTTGATTGATATTCTATCCAGACCACCAATATTTCCCCATGTCAGCAGAAAGGTTGTTTCATTTTCTTATCATTTGTGTGTGCGATGGAGTAGCACTTTCAATTTCCCTTTGGAACTCTTCAATTGCATTCACCATTTGGCTAACATTCACAAGTGGCTTACCTTCTGGTCAAACTAAACTTTTGACAGGCCTTTTTAATTAAGCTTGATCACTTTTAGCTTTTGATTTAGAAGAGACATGAAAGTCTTCCTTTTATTTGCACACTTAGAAACTACTGTAAGATAATTAATAGGACCAAGTTCAAAATTGTCTTATCTACCATAACAGATAATATCATAATAAGACTTTTTAAAATATCACAAATTAACAAAAAGTGACACAGAAACAAAAACTTTGTACCTGCTTGCCAATGTCTTAGCTGGGCACAAGATCAGGAGGCACTCACAGCTTTGTAGATTCAAACAGCAATTCTTTATTCCCGAACTCACACCAGCCTCTGCAAACACGTTCAGGAGAAATCCAAAATCTGCCTGCCCCATTCACCTACTCCACGAGGCTTTTTTCCAAATCCCATTTGAATCTCAACGGGAACAAGCAGCAGGAACACCCTAATCCCAGCAGCAATAATCTTCAACCTCCAACTTCCCTAAAACCCCTATTGTCTTAAACCGGGAATGCCCTAAACTTGTCTTAAACCAGGAACGCCTTAAACTCAAGGAGAGGGATACTTCCTCAAACCTGATCAGCTCTAAACCTGGATCCGCCCTGGTCCTTGAGCAAGGTCACCTTACATGCAATGTCAACAGCGAAATTCCAAGGCAAGTCCATTTAACATGGGGTACGCTGGCAAGGAAATTTCGATGCGTCATTCCTACTTGGCAATGGCCCTCAGCACATGCTATTGGAAAAATTGTGCCAATAGCCATGTTTGATGCTGGGTTGTTATAAATCTTTATTTTGCAACTTATGCAATATCTAGAACATATAATAAAGGAAAGTGAATTAAAATGCAGAATGCCTGCATATATTGGCTTTGATACATTCATTTTTCTTCTCTAATCTTCATATCATTTTTTTTGAAATTTTGTCTATTTTTAATCTTAAGTTACATATTGTTTGTTTTCTTATTTTTTCTTCTGATTTTACATGTAATGCTATTTTTATTTAATTAACTCTTATATGCTTTAAGTTTCATTCTTGATTTTTAAACATTACTTTATTATACTTAACAATTATGTACTTTTATGTATAAAACCTTGTTAATTTCTACTTCTTTTTGCAATTATCTGTGTTTTAAGTTGATTATTTATCCTATTTTTATTTCTGTTGGATGGATGAGGTTTATAATATCTCAACTCGTTTTATTCATCATACCTTAAGATGAATTGATTTATAGTATTTATGCAAACTTTGAATATATGCCATCAAGTTGTTTAAAAACACATTTCCTATCATTTTCTGGACCAATATAAGAATTTTAGCATTATTTAAAGCCCAAAAGGAAATGATCACATTCTTTGTTATTGCTTAGAAAAGGTAATATGATTGAAATGTTTCACTCCTCTCAACCTATACTTTTATTTATATTATTTACATTTTAATGGAATTAGGAGGTAGAGGCTGGGGGAAGTGATTGAGTCAAGATGATAGAGTCCTCGGGAAAGAATCAATGACCCATAAGAAGGACTTGAAAGATCCCTGGCCTTTTGCACTATGTGAGGACATAGTAAGAAAGAGCTATCTGTGGACTAATATACTGGCCCTTACCATACACCAAATCTGATGCCTTGGTCTTGGATTCCCCTGCCTCTATAGCCATAAAAAACAAAAATGTATTTCTGTTTTTTATAAGGTATGGTATATGGTTAGGGGACCCAAAGGGAATAATGAAAAAAAAATTGTACCAGAAATAAGGTTGCCATTTGAATAAGTTGAAGCAGCTTTGGAGGTAATAAATAGATACTGTAACAATGTTGAGGTGCAGGCTAAAATCACCAACACTGTAGCTATGTGATTGCTAAGGGTGATTCTGGTGAGGGGGACAGAAACAAAGAGGAGAGCTACAGAGATAGTTTCAGCTTTTTAGAGAATACCTAATTGTTCTAAATTAATGTTCTGAAACAAGGGGCATTTGAAAGAGATCTTGGATGACAATATGAAACTTGTTATATGAAATTGAAGGAAAATCCATCATCTTTCCACAGGAAAAAACTTGGCAGAATTGTGTTCTTGCTCTACTGATTTGTCTTTTCTGTGGACTAATATTTGGGCCCTTTCCACACACTCCATCAGCTGGTGCCTTGGTCTTACATGTCCCTGCCTCCATCACTAAGAAAAAAAAAAAAAAAAAAAAAACCTCTGTTGTTTATAAGGTTTGGTGTCCTGTTAAGTTGTGAGCAGGGAGATCAGGTAAAATTTCTAAGGATGCATTGAAATGTGACTTCTTTTGTTTATAGTAAAATACAAGAAGAGATAAATGACTTAAAGATGGAATTATTAATCAGAAAGAGAAGCAAAGCTTTAAAAATTTACAAAAAAAAAAACATTCTAAATCTATCTTTATTGGTAAAAATGGGAAAACTTCTTTGGAAGAGATTATGAAGTTAGTTTGGATTGCTCTTTTCAACAAAATATTGGAGTTATTTCCATCAAGGTATCTTAATATGAATGAGTTGACAGGACCTATTGTACAAAGTAATGGAAGTTAAAACTTGCGTCACTTTGGAGCTCACTGGATCTGTCTCTTCCAAAAGAGGCCGAGTGTGAGAGAGACTGAGTTAGGACTATTTCAAGGCCCGATATTCTACAGTGCTTCTTAGCCATGGTAGGAGTGGCATGAGTTATAGCAATCACCCATTGGAGTTCATACGAGGTAAAATTCGGTGGCCTTCTCCTGATGTCATCTCTGCTGGCCCACAAACTGAAAAAGTTGTGAGGGCTGTAACTACTCCCAACTTAGATTTGAAAGAGTGGAACCATCTGGATTCTTAGAAGCACAAGCCAGAGAAACAGTAACTGTGAATATAAATCCAACATAGAGAATCTTTAATAAAACAATGGTCACTGGAACTATAGGGATAAGATGGCTTCCCGGACAGACTCCTGACCAATAGAAGTTACCCAAATAGGATTCCTTCATGGAGGCGATTCAGGTACCTGACAGGAACTTTTAATGGCTGCTGTAGCAATTCTGTGCCCTGCAAAACCTTGGGGAATGGAGCCTCTATAGCCTCAGACGCCCAATCCCTACTCAATGCTATGGTTTGGATGTTGTTGACCCTAAAAGTTCAAATACTGAAAGCTTAGTCCCCAGTGTGTGATCTGAAGTAGTGGAATCTTTAAGATCTGACCACTAGTTCAAGGAAATTATGTTGTGGGAACATTGCCCTTGTTAAAAAAAAAAAAAAAAATGGTGGCCATTCTTACAAGACCAAGTTAATTCTTTGGGGAGTAGGTTATGATAAAGCGACCTACGAGGTTGGTCCATTCTGAAAATGACCTTCTCCCTTTTTCCTCCTCTTCCCTGTGTGATACAACAAGGGGGTCTTCCCTGGAAATCAAATAGAAAATGCTGCTGAATCCTGAGCTTTCAAGCCTGCAAAATGTGAGTCAAATAATTTTTTTCGTACATGATATTCACATTAAGTATTACTTTCTAGAAAGACAAACTGAACTAATAGAGGGAGGTTTTCAGTGATTATTAGGTTATGAGAATGGCATTCTCATGAATGCTATTAGTTCCTTATGAAGGAGTCCAGAGATCCCTCACCTTATTCACCATGAGAAGACAGATCCAGAATACCTCATCTATGAACCAGGAAACTGATTTCCATAAGACAATGATCTGCGATTGCTGTGATTTTTGACTTCACAACTTCCATATCTGTGAGAATAAGTTTTGTTTATAAGCTAATTATTTTGTAGTATTTTTTACAGCAGCCAATCTTGACTGATTCAACAGTAACATTTCTAACTTATCTGAACCCAGAGAGTATAGCCACAGTGTGGCTTACTCACTGAGCCACATCCCCAACTGCCCGCTTTTTATAATTTATTTATAGACAGTCTTACTGAGTTGCTTAAGGCCTTGCTAAGTTGCTGAGGCTGACTTTCAACTCTCGATACTCCCGCCTCAGCCTCCAGAACCGCTGGGATAACAAGTGTACTCCACCATGCCCAGTTTGATTATCCATTCTTTACAATCCATTATGGTCAGAAGCTTTGCCTCTTATTTTCACCATATAAAAATATCAAAGTTCTAGTTTACCCACTGAGTTTCATATTGTTTCTTGATTTCTCTAAAGATGATCAGATTTGGTAATTTTACTCTTAGCTCTGAAGTGCTAACCAAAACCAAGAGAATCTCTAGTTTTAACAATTTGTTACCATGCGTAACATTCACATGTAGAAGCACATTTTTTTAAAAAAAATTAAATGTATATATAATGATCAAAGGACCAGGAAAAATAAATACTTGTTGAAAAAGAACTGATAATAATTTGCCTACAAAGGCATTCAATGAAGAATTTCTATATATTTCAAGAAAAAAAAAAACAATGATAACTTCTGTTAATCAACATTTTTTCCAATGATTTTTTTCCATTTGAGACAAATACAAGATGATATTAAATATCTGCCTTAATATGATAAGTACAAAAGTTATCATAGAATTTTTTATTTAGTAATATATATCTTAAGACTGGAAAGGAACAAATAACTGTTTTAACTTTGCACACCAATCCTTTATAAAGAAAAGTAGTTGAATGTATCTCAATTAGATTTCATATTAGGACTCCTTCTTAATATAGTTGACTGAACAGAGATGATGATCCAACTCAATCCTGCTTTACAACAATGAATGTGTTAAATTGAATATAAAATTGCAATTTCCTTATGTCACTGAATACACAATGAAGAAGAGAATTTCTAGATATCTGAATAACAAAGGGAACTCAAAATGAGGTTGGCAGAAAGCATTGATTCCAAAATAGCTTCTGGTTATTAGAAGAAGAGAGAGACCTTAAAGTTCTTAGTCTAGCCAAAACTTAGTTTCATTGAGCCAAAATCATGAGAAAACCCTTCTCCTTGCCAGCATGGGAGCTGGATCCAGATGCACAGTGTGCATGTGTTGGGAGCACTCAGCAAATACTCATAGATATAGTGAATCAAAGCTGTTTAAAAAGCGGAGCCTTTAATGCAGACAGCCCCCAGAAGAGATGTGTTTGCTTCCACAGGAAACAATTCCCACTGAAAATTAGCTCTTAAATACTTCCTAAACATTATACGGGTATGACAAAGTGTCAATAAAGTAGCAGGCTGGTCAATTTAAAGTGCAATAACTGGAAAAGAAATACAGCTTCCTGGAATACTTAAATGTAATTATATTTTAAATGTTAACAGAGGGAATTCTGGTACTGGCTTGGACAGAGTATTCTGAATTATACTAATTTACTCATTGAAAGGAGTTATACAATGTGCAGGAGTGTATGTTTGCAAAGATTCCAGAATGTTGAATTCCCAAGCAAAAGGAAGCAAGTCCCTTTAGGGCAGCTGGGTAACAGAGCCATAGAGTCCTGGCAGAAAGCAACAGAGATACAGTTGCATAAACACAGTGGATGGAATTTGGCCCCATAAAAGTGACTGTGCTGAGAAAGCTAGCTTGAACCTTAGAGAAGTGAGCAGAGAAATCTGTAGACACTCTTAGAAAGATAGCTTTGACAAAGTTAAAACTTTGCATACAAAGGACACAAAGAAGCCCAGAAGGCATCAATGTCCAGGGGGCTTAAAAATTAAGTGATGAGGGGATGTGGCTCAAGCGGTAGCGCGCTCGCCTAGCATGCGTGCGGCCCGGGTTCGATCCTCAGCAGCACCACATACCAACAAAGATGTTGTGTCCGCCGAGAACTAAGAAAAAATAAATAAATGTTAAAATCCTCTCTCTCTCTCTCTCTCTGTCCCCCCCTCTCTCTCACTCTCTCTTTAAAAAAAAAAAAAAAAAAAGATGCTAGCAATAATGAAGTTGGTTTTAACAAGATTACAGAAGCGTTGCACTGACACTGGCTAATCACTGGTGAAAACCAATAATCATGTTTTCGCCCCTGACCAAAGGAAAAATAAAAGAGAAAAAGCTCATGCCTCTCTGTCTTGATGGGCAAAAGTGTGACATATCCAGTGGAGGGGAGAGAGAAAGAATGTCCACATGTTTCTGTCCTTTTCAATGTTTTATTCACTCAATTCACTTAATACAATTTCACTCTATAGTTTCTTAAGGAATGACAATCCTTAATGCTGAGCATTGCAATAGATGTAATCAATTCAAAGCAAACAATTCTAAGTTAACTCTCAGCACTGCGAACACACTTAATCATGACAGACCTATTACAATCATTCTCTCTGCATGCTAAGCATGAGAGCTAGATTTATAAAGTCATAAGTCTTAGGTCTCAATTCCAGCAGATGCGCACTCTCTCAGACCACAGTGAGCAAGTCAGGAAGCTACAGAGTATTCTCCTGGGGTAGAGTTGAAGGCTGGCTGAGAAGATGGTCATAAGTAGAAGTCTTTTTCTCACCAGAGTCAAGAGGCTGCTGTGGAGTTTAAAAGTAATGAGGATGAAGCAGAGGATCAGGCACATGAGAAGAGTTGGGCTGTCAGTCCAGGTCCTCATCAGGCTCTCAGTCTTGTGTGCATCAGTATAGGCTGGCTGAAGTCTGTTCTTTTGCTCTATTATTTATAGTAAACTTTGGGAGCTTCTGTTTGCCCTTTGGGTCTCTATGGCTATTACCAGGTTTCTTAGTGACACCCTGCCTCTTAGAGTCCGGATGTGTGTCTGGTGATTTCCGCCCTGATATCACACTTCTGATTCTTATCAGGGATACAACAAATGACAGTGAGTTCACTCTGCTTTTTATCAGGTTTGTGGAAAGTGACTTGCTTTTATCAGGCTATGCCTGAAGACATTATTAGAGGACTACATAGGCATACCTAGTGGGGACTGCAGTTTTATTTTTAAAATTGAGTTTCTTAGTCTAAGGCCCTTCTTAGGTTAAGGTCATCATTACACTCTCTGAAAAGAACCCTCTAAATTTATAAGACTAAGTTGCTGGCATTTAAATTGTTGGGCATGGAGTGTTGAGGGAAAAACAAAAACCTTGAATCTTTTAATAAGATTTCCTTCTTCACATTTCTACAGGTTTTAAAACAGAAAGTCTGTGAAAAGGAAAATGAAAAAAAAAGACAAACTAAAAGCAAGATCCAACCCAACAGAAAGAAGAAAATGGAAACAAACTGGCAGGAAATTTCATTTCCACTGAGTACAACTCAGAAATGAATTGAATGAATTGCTTTGAGTGTCTTTTTGAAAAGTATATAAATTCAAGAATTCTATATGCCAAAGATAAATCCTCTTTCATCATTATATTTCTATGATCACTTTCAATATGTATGCAATCATTTAATTTTTGTTTTATACAAAATTACTTCAGTTTTCACCTATTGTGTGATATACAGAACAATGTGGAAAAAATACTTTAAAACTCTTAACAAACTTCATTGGTGATGTATTTGTTGCTTCACATAAATTACATTTCTTTCTTTTTCTACTTACTTTCGTTCTTCCTTCCTTCCCCTAACACTCATATTCTCTCTCTCTCTCTCTCTCTCTCTCTCTCTCTCTCTCTCCTCTCCCTCTCCCTCTCCCTCTCCCTCTCTCCCCCCTCCCTTTTGTCATTTTCTAAAACCTAAAGTGACCATCCTTATTCTTTGATGATAACTTCAAATTTTGGAAGTTTCAATGAAACAATCAATGAAAAGAAATCTGTACACTTTATCAGATATAACAAGTCTATAAGAACTTTTGAAGAACAGGAAAGAATATTAAAGTCATCTAGTAATGCTCTAGAGCTGTGCAGTACTATTACCCCCTATTACTATGAATCATATGTATGAGAATATTTATGTTTAAGTTGCATAAAGTCCAGTGAAATTAGAAGCTTAGTTTTTCAGTCTCACTAGCCACATTCCAAGTGTTCAGTACTCACAGGTCATTAGAATCTATGGAACAGAATGGAGAAAATACTACACATTTTCCTCATTGCAGTGTTTTCTAATAAAGCAGAGCATTAATAAGATTTCAAGTCACTACAATTTTTAAGATATTATGTGCACATCATCATTGTTCCATGGTTTCTGAAATATTATAAATACGTATATTCAAAATTAAAATTATGTGATATAGTAATGGAAAGAATTGGTAATCGGGCATTGATTACAAATTTATGTTTGATATTTACAAGTTTAATCAACATTCACTTTTTACATAAAGTTTTACTGATTAAAATTTCTTTATGATTTGGTAAAATGATTTATCAAATGATGATTTTTTTTAAATAGTAAAGTTTTGAGAGTCATTCAGTTAGACTGACCTGACATCTATGAATTTCAGATTAGTTGATTCTTGTACAGCAGTTGGCAGACCTTGTCTTCCAAAGAGTAAAAAGTCCATTCAGGCCTAGCAGTTACTCTTTAAACCTAGATTGACAACTATAGCTCCAGGTAAGTAAAAGTAAATTAACTTCTAATTAGTTCTGAATATCAAGCATCAATATAGAATTCTACTATTCTATTAATTTTAGAGACTGATTCAGAGAACATGCACAACTCAGAATATTAAATATGACTCTATAGTTTTCAATTAAGCATTTTTCCATTATAAATGCATTATTTCATAGTCTTGTGATTAAAATTTAGAAACTTCTTATTATGTGCAAAATTTGTAGTTTTTGAAATATATCTTATTAGTTCTTTAATTTGGTGGCATTGATACTTGAAACTCCAGATCTTACACTACTCAATGTATATGATTATATAAAGAAATACATAGTACAATGCATTTTTATTGATTAGTTTAATTAAGTTTTAATAGAAATATGAAAAGGATATGTTGAAATTGTTATGCACAAAAATTTGGCCATTCCTACAATCATTGAAATGAATCATTCATACAATAGGGAAATGGTCACTATTCCTGGTAGGAAAACACAGATGTGGAAATGTTGAATAAGGTATGGCTTAAATATGGGCACTTTCAATCCTGACCTCCTTGAAATGAAACTAATATTTCATCTTATTAATTATATTAATTACTTCATTATTAGCTTCCAATTGAGTCAAAGGATGGGCAGTTTTAGAAACCTCTGCTTTTTGACTTATTAATATATATTTCTCTTCATGTCATTATTTGCATTTTTGTTTAAATCATTCTGAGAACTCACTGATTTACCAGGAGAGCAAAGTAAACTGCTCTAGAATTTAATTCAGGAGCCTGTGAAGCAATTAAACTCTAAAACAGACAAGCAGTAGGAGACTCTTTTGGCTCAAGAGAATAAATTAGGAATGATGTTAACACAGTTAAGTTAAAAGTGAATTTTAATGGTTCGGCTAAGATGCAGAGTTTGTGGAGACCAACAAAAATTCAGAATATGTGTGTTCTAGAATTAACTAAAAATCTAATTAGATATCAAATAGAATATTATGAACACATGTTCTTTTTAAGTAGAATCTTCATAATTTGTGGTTATATGTCTCTTGTGGCATAATCTAATCCAGATGAGATGAATAATAAAACCATACACATTTCACATATAGTTTAATCAATTTATATTATAAACAAAGCAGTGTACTGAAACACACACACACATACACACACACACACATATATATATGTACATGAATACAAGTGTACCTATGTCTAAATACATTTATTAGTCTTTTTTAAATTCAGCAAATATATAATTGATTGTTAACTTTATAGTTGTTTTTAATTTTTAGAAAAACAGCAGAGTAACTGGTTTCTGTCATTCTAGAATATACATTCCCACAGGGAGACAGATATTTATGTAAAAATATTGTAAAACAAATAGTGTATTATGATTTAGAAAAGAAGATAACATTTTTCAAACACTGACACAACCATAGTTATGAAACAATTACCTTTATCCTCTATTCTTATACTTGGTAATGGCTTCTTTAATTATGAAGCCCAGATTCTATGACTCACCCTTAAATCTCTCACATGATGTCTTGTAAGTGGGCACCAAGCTTCCACTCATGCTTCCAACAAATTTAATTTGAATGGTCATAGATTGTAAAGTGATACTGTCAATACTTATAAAAAGAAAACTTTGGGGCTGGAGCTGGGGCTGAAATTCAGTGGCAGAGCGCTTGCTTAGCATGTGTGAAGCAGTGGGTTTGATCATTAACAGCACATAAAAATAAATAAATAAAATAAAGGCATTCTGTCCATCTACCCCTAAAAAATTAATTTTTAATTAAATTTTTAAATGAAAAAAAGACAACTTGGCATCTTTATATTCAACAGTCCTGAGAGCATCAGTTATGCAGTACCAAATCAGAAATAGAGACCATAGCAGTCAAAGAAGAAGGAGGATGAGAAGAAGAAAAGGAAGGAGGAGGAGTGAAAGAACGATCAAGGCTTCCTATGGAATCTAGAAGAGTTAGAGCCCCAATGACCTTATTGTTGACATTTAGGGCATGGGTTATGTGGAGTGCATGGTGTGGGGCATGCCTTGGCCCAATGTTCCTCCTTGCCACACTTGAAGCAGCACCCGGAGGGGTTTCGGTGATGGGTAGCATCCCAAGGAAGCACCTTGCAGCACCTGGGCGAGCATTTGAAATTTATCGTGTTCGGCTTTGTGCTTGAAGAGCTCTATTTCCTCATCCCAGTTGTGAAAAACCTTAAAGGCTACCGCCAAGATCTCTGTCTGGGGGGTGGAAGGGCCTTGTTTGAGCTTTTTTAGTTTGGCCTGGATGTCGAGGTAGCTCTGGGAGAGGAAATTTGTCATAAGGACATGACGGCCATCTGGGGTTTTGGGATCTAGGTTAGTATACTGCTGAAGGGCTTTCGTAAGCCAATCCAGAAATTCTGATGGGGTCTCCTCTTGCTTTTGAGTAATCTCTTGTAATTTTTGGAAATGGACAGCCTTACGTGCTATTTTTTGAGCCCAGCAACAATACATGCAGAGAATTGGTCTCTACTCTGTATGCCAGCTTGTGTACTATAATCCCAGTCGGGAGTTTGATCTGGGGCAGCAAGTGGCCCCAGAGGGTGACTGGGATTAACTCGGTGAGTTTCATCCACATGGGCTCTGGCAAGTTCCCAGACTCTGGTACGTTCCTCAAGAAGGAAAGTATTAGCCAATTATCACCATGGTGAGTGTGGTGAGTGTGGCTATAATCCTGGAGGACCCATTGAAACTCTCTAGTGTAAGTGGTGGGATCTGTGGTGAATGAGCCCAACCTTCGCTCTAGTTGCATGAGGTCATTCATAGAGAACGGGATAATGCTCTCAGGTCCACCAACCTCTCTTAAAGGGGCCATGGTTTGTGGGACTAGGGAGCAGGACCTATTGGAAGGGGGAATAAAGGGAGCTGACGAGGGAGGTCGGTAGGGTGGGGGTTCATCTGCTGGATCAAAAGGAGGGTCAGTAGGGTCATTAAGATAAAAGCATAGGTCTGGGTAAGAACGAAGAAGAGAAAAAAACCTCAACATAGGGGGTCTCCTTCCACTTTTTCGAGCGCTCGCAGAAGTTAAACAGATCTCTGAGAATTTCGGGATCTAGGGATCCTCCTGGTGGCCATTGACTTTGGTTGTCCAACTTATAGTAAGGCCAATCTTGTGTGCAGAATTTCGTGAGAGTCTTGGGATTTATATCAGGAGTAAGGGATAGCCGATCCAGATTAGCCAGGAGGCATTTTAAGGGGGAGTCTGCAGGAAGGGAAGAAGAGGCCCCCATAATGGTCCCTAAGAAGGAAGTGGGAAGGTGGGAAGGATCCAGACCAGAACAGAATTAGATGAGCCTCCTCACAGGCATCCCCGAAAGGGGAGCTCAACCAATATGACTCAGGAGAGTCAGGGCCAGGAGGATGGGAGAGTTGTCACTGAGTGTCCAGCCGGCAGGCTCAGAAAGGCCAGAAGTCACGGACCACCTGGAACCAGGCTTTTCAGTCTATTTATGCCAGGAGAGGGACAAGGGGAGAGAGAGAGAGAGAGAGAGAGAGAGAGAGAGAGAGAGAGAGAGAGGAGTGCCTGTTCTTCCACCCCTCAGGACCTCCCGCTCACGAGCTGAGCTCCAGAGAGTCCACAGTGATTGTGAAGGTCGTGGTGGGGTGCATTCTCTCCTCCCAATAGGGGAACTCACCTCCTGAAGATCTGGTGTTGTAAGCAGCGCTCCAAAGAGTGGATGAGGATGGCAAGCCTTGAGAGAAGGGGCCCTCGAGCAGGGAGGAATTCCCCTTTCCCAGGTTTTGGCACCAATGAAAGAATGATCAAGGCTTGCCACTGGAGAAAAATGCCTGTTTATTGAGGCAGCTCTGCATATTTATTGAGCCCGGGTGGTCTGACAGTTGAAACAGTTTAACAATTTAATGGTTTTTGGCAGCTGGCTTGGGGTGCGTTCTAATTGGTGGGTAAGGATCATGTGTGTCAGCAGGGCTCACCATTGGGCGGCTCTTCTTGGGGAATGGGGAAGTTAGTCTTTGGAGCCAGGGCGACTCGCAACAGGGAGAATCATAATAAGGGGGAGAAGAATTTGAACTAGAGGAATTGAAAGAAATAGAACCAGAGGGAGAGACAGAGGGAAAATATTTAATATAAGGAATTGTTAACTGGGTATTTGTTTACTATCTACATAATTGGGGAAAAAACATACTCTAAGATCACGAGAACATCAAATGTAAAATAATCACTAATTCTGTACTAGAGGAATAAAGGAAGTTCTAATTATTGAACCACAACCTTCTGGTAAGGGCCACTGAAGCTGGAGAGGCCTTGATGGTGTTAATGAACCTCAGCAGATAATAAGAATCTTCTCTCCCTACCCTATAGAACTGGCAATCATATCTCTGGGATTGAGTAGCAACTGACTGATAGTTGTCTTTGAGGTGAGACACAGTGACATTAGTTATGCAAATGCTGGAAAAAGTGAACATCAATTTATAAATGACTTGCAGTTGTCAAGGGGAGGCATTGCTGAACTGCCTGACAGAATGAGAAACTACATAGGAATCCTTCGTACTTCCATAGGAAGTACACATTTGATATGCCTTTAGTTTGCAGAATTCCAGTTTTAGCACACCAAACCAGAATTCGGAAATTTAGTTTTGAATCTCAGAAAGAATTGCTTGGTAAGTGGCACAGCAGTCAATTTGATAAAATGAAAAGATAAGTTAGAATCAACAAGAGATTGTGTGACTTGTATGTGATCTGCCTTGAAAGTGCAGTTCTGGTCAAACTCCATCTGTGCATTTTGTATTTTAAATTATTTAGTTCGTTCACCTATTTAATTAAAGAGAAAACATCATTTAAAATCAGACTATCATTTTTCTCCTTGCTTTATTTATCTCATATGAGTTTCCTTCCTTCCTTCCTACCTTCCTTCCTTCCTTCGTTCCTTAGTTCCTTCCTTCATTTATTTATTTATTTTTGTACTAGCAATTGAACTCAAGGCACTTTACCACTAAGCAAAATTCCCAGCCCTTTTTATTTCTTATTTTGAGACAGAATCTTGTGAAATTGCCCGGGCTGGCCTCAAATTTTCAGTCCTCCTTCCTCAGCTTCCTGAGTTGCTGGAATTATAGGAGTGCACCAATATACCAGTTAGAAATGTCCAGTTTTTTAATCTATTTGAGTAATGTTTTGTCATTATCCAGGATTATAGTTAAAGTCTTACCATTATTCAATTCCACCTCTTCATGATGGCAATTCTGATCTAGGTTTTCTGATCAAAATCCCTTTCAATTCCATATATAAATTTAATATGTAAATTAGGAATTTCATATATAAATATGAAAATATAAAACAGATAAAGTATGTGATAAATGTGTATATATATATATATATATATATATATATATATATATATATATATGCTGAGGGCCATTACCAAGTAGGAATGACGCATCGAAATTTCCTTGCCAAGCGTACCCCATGCTGCTTAGAGGACATTTGATGGAACATTGCATGCATGCTTTAATAAGGTGACCTTGCTCAAGGACCAAGGCGGATTCGGGTTTAGAGCTGATCAGGTTTGAGGAAGTAACCGGCTCCTTGAGTTTAAGGCGTTGCCAGTTTAAGATAATGGGTTTTAGGGAAGTTGGAAGTTGAAGATTATTGCTGGGATTAGGGTGTTCCTGCGTGTTTGCCCCTGGACCTGTGTGGAGGCGGTGTGAGAGCTGGAATAAAGAATTGCTGTTTGAACCTACAAAGCTGTGAGTGCCTCGTGATTCTGGTGCCAAGCCGAGACATTGGCCTTGGCATTTTGGTGGCCCGTACGGGGAATGTCTGAAGCTTGGGGGTAAGTGAATTTGCTCGATCCTGAAGGAGAGCAAAAAAATGGGTGACCATTTCAAAAAACAACGTGTTCTTGTTTTGATTTATTTTGTTTTTATTTCAAGTTGCCTGTTCCTAGAACTTTCTCAGGCAAACTGGGGAAAATGGTTGACTCAAGGTTTGAAGTTTTTCGCCTCCGAGGAAGAGAGATTGTTAGAGGAAGGAGGCACCCCAGTAAGACCAAGAAAAATTAGGGCATATGTTGATATGATACAAAAATGTAGCCCATGGCTTTTTAAAGACGAGTTATTAAGTATATCGATGGGACCATCATGGTATCCTGTAGAAGGATTTTTCTTCAACAAGAAAGAGATGGCTAGTTCTATTTACTATACTTGTCTAAGATCTTGGTTTTTTCAGACATCTGATTAATTTACAAAGCTAAAGTGTTAAAATATCAACCACTAAATATGAAATCAAGTACTCTTTACTTATTAAGTTCTATAAGGTAATATATTTAAACATTATGTGTGTTTTCATAAATTGGTAAATAGAAAAAAGTTTATTGCTTTGGTCTATGTCTTTGCTAAACAAGGTTACTAAGAGTTAAGATTCTATCATGTGTAATTTATATACAGAGAGTATAAGAAGTTTCAGTTGGGTTTCAATTACAGTATAATAGTACCTTAGAAAACATAAAAGTATTTCATCTTATTAAAGTGGAGTAATTTTACAAGGGTTGTTTCAGAATGTGAATTTATAAAAAGTGTTAATGGTTAAAAAAGGGATATAAAAAGGTTCAAGATGTGGAAATATATTTTAATATAAAAGGTTAAAGGTTAAATAAATGTTTCTAGATGAGATAATCTCTGTATGGTAAAGTAAAAAGTTGTAAATGCCATTTAAAAAGATTTTGAGGAAGCTAGACTTACTTTAAAAGCTTGAGAAATGAAGAAAGAAGAAAAAAGGTATTTGTACATGGCAGATTGAGACAAAGCTTCTTAATGGAGTTAAAAAAAAAAAAGCCTTTGGTTGAAGGGCAGCCATGTAAACTAACATTAAGCGATTTAAACAGAATATAAGCCTCGTTTAAAAGAGTGAAGCTGTAGGTGGTGAAAAAGTACATTTAAAAGTACAGTATAGATGATATTTAAAAGGGTTTAAAAGGTTAAATTGAAGGTGGTTAAGATGCCTTCATGACGGAGGAAAAAAAGAATATAACCCATGAAAATGGGAAGATAATAAGATAAAAGATTAAATAAAGAAGATTAAAAATTTGAAGTGGTAAACTTCAAAAACAGAAGTACAGAAAGGTAAAAAAGAGAGAAGATGTAGAAAGATATAAAAGATATAGGAAGATAAAAAAGATGTAGAAAGACAAGAATTTTAAACCCACAAAATAGGAAACAAAAGAAAACTAGGAGAGAAAAAAGCAACTAAGGGTAAATATAAAAAGCTTAGAAGAAAAGTAGAAGATAGAAATAAGATAAAAAATGGTTGAAAATGTCAAGTAAAGGTATTTCAGATAGAAAATGCAAAAGGCTAAGACAACTATGGTTTAAAACCACATCTAAACATTATAAGGACTAAAATAATTCTAAAAAGTAAGACAATGCTTTTGAAAGACTTAAATTTAAAAGGATCTTAAAGGGGTATTTATCCCCCAAAGATAAACTTAAAATAACCCTTTTTACTCTAAACTTTCTAAATTTGGATTCATCAGGACTTAGTGCTGCGGAAAGACATATGTATCCGAAAAATGTACATAAGCCTAAGGTACTTTGGAAAGATATTCTAACAGGACAATGGAAAGGTCCTGACCCAGTTATTGTCTGGAGTCGGGGTTCCGTTTGTGTGTTCCCACAAGGAGAACAGCAGCCAATTTGGATTCCAGAGAGGTTAACCAAAACAATTTCTACAGAAAAAGAAGATGATTTGACTGAAATCCATAACAGCTGAAATCCAGAGCTCCAGCTTGGCTATTCTTACATCTGCGACAGTGATTAATCACGGTGCTTTTTTTTCAATATCTATTTTATTATTGCATTTTTCCCACATCGTAAAGTTCTATTTTATTTTTTGAGCTCATACAAACCTAGGTTAATATTTTTCTGATCAGTTTTGTTTTTTGACTGTTTTATTTTTTGACTGTGGAGTTTTTAAACATTGCAATGGAGATTTTACCTAGGTAAAGCTACAAGGCCGTTATTATTGTCTTATATGTTGTATGTTATGTGTGCCCTGTTTTGTGTTGCATGTCAGTATGTGTATATTTTTATATGAGGAGCGCTCATGAAAAAATGGATCCGAATTTTTTTTTATTCACGTGATTTAAGTGGTTTAATTTAAATTAGTTAAACAGCTGTTAATGATTGCTTTCAAAGGTGATTAACAGATCTGTTTGCTTACTATTGTTTTTAAAGGTGATTAACAGATCTGTTTGTTTACTTTCACTTTTCCTTTTCATCATATTTAATAATTCTGTTCAGGATAATGTCTCTTTAACATCATTGCCAGAATTCCCATCTCCATCCCAGTGCCGGTGAAGACAAAGAAAACCAAACTACAGCTTCTATGATAGCTACCACAGTAAACTGTATAAACTGATGCATCAATGAATATAACTCAACAAGTAATGCTCAATCAAGGACTTGATTTACTTTGGGAGGAAATGGACATATTGATAGACTCCTCCGATTTGAACTGCCTGCAGAACTTGCCTGGACTATATATCAGTTGCATGCATTGTGAACTATCGTCTGGTGCAGCGAATTGTGGTACTGCTGGCATATTTTTGCTGATGGTGTCACCAGTGATGCAATTTCCTTGCCAGCGCACCCCATGTTAATTGTGGTAATGCTGACATCTTTGCTGATGGTGTCACCAGTGATGCAATTTTTCCAAAGGAGCCGTCAATTGGCTTGGTGTCGTGGCATTTCTGTATCTTCCTCCCTTCTACTAGTGATGGTCTAAAATTTGGGGGCCAACAGAGGTGAGGCAAGAACCTCACCCCCCCACTGGCACCAAGGTTAAATTTGGGGGCCAACAGAGGTGAGGCAAGAACCTCACCCCCACACTGGTGCTTAGGCCTATCCACAAGCATGGCTGAATGCTGGACCGGTAGTCAGCGACGGGTTGATCTGATTGCAGTGGATTCAACCTAAGACAGGGGACTGACGCCTAGAGGTCAGTTCATCCGATGACGGGTAAGAACCATATGTTGAATTGGACAACCTACCAGGCACGGTCCTAAGCCGCATTGCTTGTTGTTTAATTAATCAGAAGGGGGGAGATGCTGAGGGCCATTACCAAGTAGGAATGACGCATCGAAATTTCCTTGCCAAGCGTACCCCATGCTGCTTAGAGGACATTTGATGGAACATTGCATGCATGCTTTAATAAGGTGACCTTGCTCAAGGACCAAGGCGGATTCGGGTTTAGAGCTGATCAGGTTTGAGGAAGTAACCGGCTCCTTGAGTTTAAGGCGTTGCCAGTTTAAGATAATGGGTTTTAGGGAAGTTGGCGGTTGAAGATTATTGCTGGGATTAGGGTGTTCCTGCTGCTTGTTCCCATTGAGTTCTCGTGAGATTAAAATGGGATTTGGAGAGAGCCTCGTGGAGTAGGTGGTTTGTGCGGGAGACAGCAGAACGCCATTGCCCCTGGACCTGTGTGGAGGTGGTGTGAGAGCTGGAATAAAGAATTGCTGTTTGAACCTACAAAGCTGTGAGTGCCTCGTGATTCTGGTGCCAAGCCGAGACATTGGCCTTGGCATATATATATATATATATAACCTTTAAAGGTGCTGGTGCCTTTAAAATTTTATATAGTATATTCTGTTACAACATTGTAACCTGTGTACCTCCATTAAACTATAATGTCCTGGAGAATTAGGCATGTTTTCACTTTTATGTCAAGATCCTGAAAAATTTTCTGACATATGGCAAATAATGAAGTCCCATTTTTTTAAAAGAAAAAATTAATTAAGATATCTAAAAGAAATCTCCATTGATGAATGTAGGCAATTAAATAGGTATTTCAAGATGACAGATATTTTATCAGTAGTATTTCTGCTGAAAGAATGCTGAGAATAAAAGTAGTCATAAGTAGATATAAATTCAGATATGAATAAACAGACACTTTATGTATAAATTTTATGTCATACAAAGTTTATTTTAAAAAAAATACACAAATCAATATAGAAACTTGATTTAACTTTAAGATGAATATATACCCACAAAAATAATGAAAACAACAAAAACATAACTATACAAAAATTTATTCATTATAATAAAATATTTAATATATATATTTTTATTAATATGTTCTAAGCCCAACAGGACATGTTGAATGTATATAATATAGATAATATTATTTGGTTTAAGCTGAGAAGGAAAATCAATTTTAAATTAAGTGGATCTTCCTGTTAAATCTAAGCTTTTAATAATTACTTTATGGAGAATATAAATGATTTCACTTTATTAATACAATTTTATAAGTATAAAAAGTGGGTCAGGAAGATCTCCCCATGTGGAAAGAAAAAAAAGAATAAGCACCATAATACAATACTTTTTCAATGGATTTCTACAAAATATATTTCCTGTAGTCTTCACAATAATCTTATGTAGACCATATTAAGGATCTTATTTCCAGTATTCTGTGCCACATAATGGTTAAAAAATCTGCCAAAGCAATGAGTTACCTGCAGAACACAGGTTCATTAAACCTCACATACTTTATGTGGGAAGACTCTGTTATTAGAAAAGCCACTTGTTTCAATCAGCAGGTCATACTCTGAAGGATTTGTGTGTGTGTGTGTGTGTGTGTGTGTGTGTGTGTGTGTGTATACATGCACATGCATATGAGGCTTGAGTTCAACCCAGGGACTCCTTCATGTTAAGCCAGCACTCTTAACACTGAACTGTACCCCGAGTCCCCGAGTGGTTGCTCAGGACAAAGAAACTTCAAGGCTGGGTAAATTATAGCATCAAGGCTTGTGGTGAGTAAATGATTTCTTCTATTTCCCTCTCTCTTTTTCACAAAATTATATGTATTCAGAACTTCTGAAACTTTCAAACTTCTGAAAATGTGGAAACTAATCCAGCAATATATGGTTTTCAGAATTCAGTTCAATCACTAAACTCAAGAAAACCCTTATTTTTCCATGTTCAGTGCTGAGGGCCATTACCAAGTAGGAATGACGCATCGAAATTTCCTTGCCAAGCGTACCCCATGCTGCTTAGAGGACATTCGATGGGACATTGCATGCATGCTTTAATAAGGTGACCTTGCTCAAGGACCAAGGCGGATCCAGGTTTAGAGCTGATCAGGTTTGAGGAAGTAACCAGCTCCTTGAGTTTAAGGCGTTGCCAGTTTAAGATAATGGGTTTTAGGGAAGTTGGAAGTTGAAGATTATTGCTGGGATTAGGGTGTTCCTGCTGCTTGTTCCCGTTGAGTTCTCGTGAGATTAAAATGGGATTTGGAGATAGCCTCCTGGAGTAGGTGAATTGTGCGGGAGACAGCAGAACACGTTTGCCCCTGGACCTGTGTGGAGGCGGTGTGAGAGCGGGAATAAAGAATTGCTGTTTGAACCTACAAAGCTGTGAGTGCCTCCTGAATCTTGTGCCAAGCATTGACCTTGGCAGTTCAGGATCTTGCCATTTTCTAAAGATGAAATGTCTCACTGGAAACATAATTCAAAATCACTTTGTTATTCTTACCAAATTGTGTTTTTGGCAAAACAACATTTTCCAAACATATCCTTAGTATTATAAAATTATAATAAGTATGATAATTAAGATGAAAATAATCGCTCATGCAGAAAATAATTAAGAGGAAAAATCAAGTGCACTTGAATGTGGAAGATTTGTGTAAACAATGAGAAGTTACTAAGATAGATATTTGTTTCTGACAGAGAAGATTTTACACCAGAAACAGTGAATTAATTTACTATTCAGAAGGAGCACCACTGTGATTATTATTACTTTGTCAAGGACATGAAATGAAGGAAGAGATGGTGTTTAGAGAAGAAAACAATCTATACACAGGCTTAAAAAGAAAAAGATCAAATTTTAGGAAAGAGGAAATTCATTATGAAATAATAACTCTTCCTAAATTACTTAATTCCAAAATTATTTTACAAAGTGTAATTTTAAGGTTTAACTGTAACTAATAGAGAAAGATAAAAGCAGCCTTTACTAACAAGCAGGAAGAAAAATAATTTATAAAGATTTATTTCTCTGCAAGGTGGGAAAAAAAAGAAATCACTTGGGAATGAGCAAGAAAACAGTTTAAGACTTATGCCTGAATTCCACACATGTATTAAAGACTCGTAGAATATAATTTTCACATATAGACTTCAATAAGAATTAAATGTAGGTATCTAAATTCATTTTCATTCAAACTATCATTCAAATTATAACACACAAAAAAATATGTACATGCTCATTTTCTTTCACATACATAAACAGAGTAGTAAGCATGAATATTTTATAAAAATATTGAAGAAGCAAGAAAAATGCATCTATATATAATAAAAGGAATAATAAGTAGGTATAAACAAAGAGAGCTTTTCAAATCAACTCTTTCTGCATCAATCAACAAATGAAGATTAATAATGTACTGCTTTAAAGGACTGCATCTAAAAAGTGTTAATTGAAAAGAAAGAACACTCTGTTTCTTGCAAAGATTAACAAACATTTATTCATATAAATAACTAAAAATGATATTTGAAATATGTTTGTAAAGAAAATTACTAATAATGATAATTATAAAAACCACCACAATGATATAAGAATCATAAATTTATAGCAATATGAATACAAATTCTAAGTTTCATTATCTTGACTGGGCACAGCAACATTTTATAATCCTAACAATTTGAAAGTTTGAGTCGGGAGGATAAGAAGTTCAAGGCCATCCTCAGCAACTTAGGGAGAACTTGTTTTAAAATAAACTTAAAAATAACCAAAGATCTGAGAATATAGCTCAGTCTTGGATTGCCAGTGGGTTCAATCTCTATGATAAAGAAAAAGAACAAGAACAAAAATCCATTATAATTTTTATTAATATGCATTAATTATATGCAACAATAGGATTCTGTGTGATACTTCTAAAGATGCTTATGATGTACACTGAATTAATTCAATCACCCTTTTTCAACCCAGCATTTTCTGACTCCTTTCCCCTTCCCAATTTATAATAATCCGTGTTCTACTTTCTGGATGACAATTTTCAGCTTCCACAGAAGGTAAAGAGCATGTGGTATTTGTATTTATGTCTCTGGCTTATTTCCATAATTACCTTCAGTTCTAACCAATTTGCTGAAAATGACAAAATTTTGTTCCTCTTTATGGCTAAGAAATATTTCATTGTGTGTGTGTGTTTGTGTGTGTGTGTGTGTGTGTGTGTGTGTCGCATTTTTTCCATTAATCTGTTGAAGGCCCCACAGTTTACATAATATCTCTCTGGTATATTGATTTTGTTTTATTTGTGTATATAACCACAAGTGGAATAGAAGGATCAAATGGCAAATCTACTTCAGATTTTTGGGGAACCTGCATATTGTTCCCCACAATGGATATAGTAATTATACTTCTGACATGAGTGTATATTTTCTTCATATCTTCTCCAATAGTTATTTATTTATTTTTGATAATAGCTATTATAACTGGTACAAGGTGGTATCTCAATGTGATTTTGATTTTGATTTCCCTGAATAATAATTATAATAATAATTCATCTATTTGCTGCCCATTTGTATTTCTTGAGAAATATTTATGGTATTGTGGCTAACATAATTTTTAAATATGTTATGACAAAGACAGAAACTATATGATTTATCAAGAATTTTCTCTGTAGTATATTGTTTTCCAATGTGAGTTCTTGAACCTTTTCAATAGTAGTTCATTACTATATTTTTTAACCAAAATAATATGATGAGTACTACTTGAGTTTGTTCCCTTTGGGGAATATAATAGTGATCATGACAAAATTGCAGATCTTGAGAAATTTCCATTCTGGTGGATAATACATATAATTAGGCACATAATTTTATAGGGAGAGTATAATTTTATGACTATAAAGTTATTCTAATTTTTTTCTGTGACTTTAAGTTAAAATAATAATTTGAACACATTTAAACACAGTCTCCCATCAAGTGGTAAATTAACTAAGATATAAAGAAAATAATGGGAACTGAGCTGAGTCCATGTAGGTTTCTGAGATTGAGCCTAGTGTCTCTTGATAAACCTACTTATTTTTTAACCTAGAAAGGCTTGAATTTCTAAGGTTCTAAGGCTTAAGAATTTTTAAATATTTTTTAAAAATATTTATTCTTAAGTTTTAAGTGGACACAATACCTTTATTTTACATTTATGTGGTGCTGAGGATTGAACCTTGTGTCTTGTGCATGCTAGGTGAGCACTCAATCACTGAGCCATAACCCCAGCCCCTCTAAGGCTAAATATTATCTAACTAAAGTAGAGCATCTATAGCAAAATGTGAATACATTTTGGGTGTCAGAAGTGTACATTCACTAGAATTTTGGAAAAAAAAAACTTCACATACACAATGATTATGACTGATGTTGTCCATTATATATAAAATAAATGGCTTGACTCTCATTGAGTGTGGAGGTGTTATACATTCTTTTCACTTTAGAAGTATTATGACTTCTCAAAATGCTGCCGATTACTGTATCAGCCTTTAAGCTACTATGATTGAACATGAGCCAACACCATAAACAATGTCAGCATAAATTTAATGTTTCAGAAATTTGGCTTCAATAAAAAAATTAAAAATGACTTCCATTGTCACTCAAGGGAGAAGTTCACAATTATCCCCAAATATAAGCCCATCAAAGTTTTTATTCCTTTATTCAATCTAGTAAATTTTGAAAACGTAACTGTCAGACTGATAATTCACTATAAGTGACACAGAAAGTTCCAGTATTTGTTGGGGAGTAGTTCTAGGATACATAGGGATATTTAATTTCTCTTATTAATTTTGATGAGAGAATGGAGCAATGGAAAAACACTGATGTTTTTAGAAATAATTCCAGAGATTTCTCACACTGGACTTAGAAGATCGTGATGATGGACCAAGTGTTATTTCATATGATATTTTAGAAATGATTAAAGATAGGGTAGATACCCATCTTTATAAATTCATACTATTTAGGAAGTCATAAAGATCAGGGCACACTTGTGTACGTGCAATATTACTATAGTTCAGGAATTCTTAGATGAGAGATAGTCAATAGTTCAAGGTTATTGCTAGTCAGTAGACAAAAGGATCAAGGTACTAAGTGTCATACTAAGGAGTTCCATTTGTTCTAAGTTATTGGAGAGAAATTAAAAACTTGAAATAAGTTAAAGTGGAAAAATATCCTTATAATGAGCATCCTTGAAATGTATTGATAAGGTATTAGAAAAAATCAAAATTCATATCTGGAAAAAAAGTCAGGCTATAATTTTAATAATGACTTGGAAGAGTGAAATGGTATCATAAAATGGTAACTAGAATCCAGAAAAGATGAGTAAATTTGAAAAAGGAGAAATTTTATGATAAATTAATATACCATGTTAATTTATTGAATGTTTTAAATAAGGGCAAATTGATAGTCAAATGTCCAACATCAGATGTTACTGATATCCATAGAGATTCTGCAACACAGAAGGAGTAAAAGTGGGTAGCAGTAAAGTTTTTCAGGTTTGTTCATGTTCTGTGTTATGTTATTTGTGGTCACTTAAGTAATCTGTTAGGTATTGTTAACTATCTTGGTCTAAAATTCAAAATTAATGTAGAGAGTCTAGATGGAGATATTATAAAACATAGAAATAAATAGCATCACAATTAAAGAATAATGAGAAAATGAATGAGGAATTAGAAAATTGTCAAGTCAAGCAAAGAAAAAAGGAAGGATGACAATGGGAATATGTTAACTATATATAAAATTATTTCTGAGGACATTGATTTAAACTGCCCTACATTTAATATTTTTTAACATAGAGAGCCACCAGAGGAATAGAGAAATACATCACAAATAGAAATCTATCATCATACACAAAAATTTTAAAATATTATGCCAATTATAACTTCTCAGGTTTAAATGTGAAATGAAGATTTTATGTCAAAATTGATGCCATTCTAAATTATTCCACAATTAGCTTTACAACCAAATCATGTAAATATGCTTGTAACACTTCCTCTCTCAACATAACTAAATGTTATACAAAGTCAAATTTTGAGAAGATTATTCCTGAGTTAAATAGAGTATGGCCCAATTTATTTTGTTCCATGTGAATAAAGTGATTGGAAATAAACAATAACATTATATATTTTACATAATTACATATTTCCTTCATTTAGTGACAATAAATTTAAAATCTATTCACTAGAATATGCAAAGATACTACAGGGAATATGACAATTTGAGCACATGATAATCCTAAAAACCTGATCTCAAATGAAAGTGACAAAGCAAAATGACTCCAGGCAAAACTTCCTTTTTCACCAGACCTGTGGAAAATAAAGTAGACAGCTGAATCCCAGAGACTAGGCAGGCTTATATTCTAATGTGAGGAAGTTGACAGGTAATCCAAACTTTCATCTGATTCATTTGTAAAACAATTTAAAAGGCAAAGGCACTGAAGGTATAGACAAAAAGTCATTGACAATATAGCCATATCATAGCATATCTTGTGTGATTGTTTAATGTTGGTAGAAGGGATTAAACCTAGGGGCACTTAACAACTGAGCCACATTCCCAGTCCATTTTCATTTTTATTTTGAGATAGGATGTCACTAAGTTGCTTAGGACCACACTAGATTGCTGAAGCTGTCTTTGAACTTGCAATCGTTAGGCCTTATACTCCGAAGCCTCTGGGATTACAGACATGCACCACTGCTCCCAGCTTTGAGTTTTTATTGAACTATAGATAATATGAAGAACATTATGTGATTATAGTTATAGAGTTCAATGGATTTGCACAAATTGAGTTAACTCATCTAAAAAAATCCAGATAAAAAAATAAAATGCCAATTAAATGCAGCTAGAAAACTGGCACTTCAAAATATCCTTGGCAAAACATTACATGAAGAGAAATGAAAAATAACAATGAAAACCAACAGTGAGAAGTAGTACAGTAAAGGAAGAACTAATCAACTGGAAAAGCAAATAAAGTTAAATAACAAAAATAAACAAATATGGCTGGAAATACAAACCATATCTCAATAGTAACCCTAAATGTTAATGGCTTAAACTCACCAATCAAAAGACATAGGCTAGTAGACTGGATTAAAGAAAAAGATCTAAAAATGTGCTGCCTACAGGAGACTTATCTGATAGGAAAAGACATACACAGACTGAAGGTGTAAAAGACTGGGAAAAATCATACCACTCACGTGAACCTTGGAAGCAAGCAGGGGTGTTCATACATATATCAAATAAAATAGACTTCAAGACAAAGTTAATCAAAAGGGATAAAGAAGGACACTACATACTGCTCAAGGGAACCATACACCAACAAGACATAACAATCATTAATATATATGCTCCAAACAATGGTGTAACTATGTTCATCAAACAAACTATTCTCAAGTTCAAGAGTCAAATAGACCACAACATAATAATCATGGGTGATTTTAACACACCTCTCTCACCACTGGACAGATCTTCCAAACAAAAGTTGAATAAAGAAACTATAGAACTCAATAACACAATAACTTAGACTTAATTGACATATATAGAATATATCAACCAACATCAAGCAGATACACTTTTTCCTCAGCAGCACATGAATCCTTCTCAAAAATTGACCATAAATTAAGTCACAGGGCAACTCTTAGCAAATACAAAGGAGTAGAGATAGATACTACCATGCATTTTATCTGATCATAATGGAATGAAATTGGAAATCAATGATAAAATAAAGAAGAAAAATTTCTACATCACATGGAGAATGAACAATATGCTACTGAATGAACAATGGGTTACAGAAGACATCAAAGAGGAAATTAAAAAATTCTTAGAGGTAAATGAAAACTCAGACACAACATATCAAAATCTCTGGGACACTATGAAAGCAGTATTAAGAGGGAAAATTCATTGCACGGAGTTCATTCCTTAAAAGAAGAAAAATCCAACAATTAAATGACCTCACACTACATCTCAAAGCCCCAGAAAAAGAAGAAATCAGCAGCAAATGCAACAGAAGGCAAGAAATAATTAAAATCAGACCTGAAATCAATGAAATTGAAGCAACAACAACAAAAAAGAAAACATTGACAAAACTAAAAGTTGGTTCTTTGAAAAAATAAATAAGATTGGCAGACTCTTTGCCATGTTAACAAAGAGAAAAAAAGAGGAAACCCAAATTACTATCACACGTGATGAAAAAGGCAATATCACAAGAGACACTACAGAAATACAGAAAATAATTAGAAATTATTTTGAAACCTTATACTCTAATAAAATAGAAGATAGTGAAGGCATTGATAAATTCCTTAATTCATATAATCTATCCAGATTGAGTCAGGAAGATACACACAACTTAAACAGACCAATATCAAGTGAGGAAATAGAAGAAGCCACCAAAAGATTACCAACCAAGAAAAGCCCAGGACTGGACAGATATACAGCTGAGTTTTATAAGACCTTTAAAGAAGAACTAATTCCAATACTCTACAATCTATTTCAGGAAATAGAAAAAGAGGGAGTACTTCCAAATTCATTCTATGAGGCCAATATCACCCTGATTCCAAAACCAGACAAAGACACCCCCCAAAAAAGAAAACTTCATACTAATATCTCTAATGGATATAAATGCAAAAATCCTCAATAAAATTCTGGAAAATCTGATACAAAAACATATCAAAAAGGTTGTGCACCATGATCAAGTGGCATTCATCCCTGGGATGCATAGTTGGTTCAACATATGGAAATCAATAAATTCATTTCATCACATCAATAGACTTAAAGATAAGAATCATATGATCATCTTGATAGATGCAGAAAAAGCATTTAACAAAATACAGCACACCTTTAGGTTCAAAACACTAGAAAAACTAGGGGAAACAGGAACTTACCTCAACATTGTAAACTAAGCTAAGCCTCAGGCCAGCATCATTCTAAACGGAGGAAAAACTGAAGGCATTCCCTCTAAAATCTGGAATAAGACAGGGATGCCCTCTCTCACCACTTCTATTCAACATAGTTCTTGAAATACTGGCCAGAGCAATTAGACAAAAAAAATTAAAAGAATATTTATAGGAAAAAAATAACTAAAACTAGCACTATTTGCTGATGATATGATTCCATACGTAGAAGACCCAAAAAACTCTACAAAGAAACTTCTAGAACTAGTAAATAAATTCAGCAAAGTGGCAGGACATAAAATCAACACCCATAAATCAAAGGCATTTCTTATATCAGTAACAAATCCTCTGAAAAGGAAATGAGGAAAAGTACCCCATTCACAATATCCTCAAAAAAAAAATTTTTGGAAATTAACCTAAAAAAAGAGGTGAAAGATCTTTACAATGAAAACTATAGAACCCTAAAGAGAGAAATATAAAAAGACCTTAGAAGATGGAAAGATCTACCTTGCTCATGGATAGGCAGAATTAATATTATTAAAATGACCATACTACCAAAAGCACTATGGAGGTTCAATTCAATTCTGATCAAAATCCAAATGACATTCCTCATAGAAATAGAAAAAGCAAACATAAAATTCATCTGAAAAAATAAGAGACCCAGAATAGCTAAAACAATTCTAAGCAGGAAGAATGAAACAGGTAGCATCTCTCTACCAGACCTTAAATGATACTACAGAGTAATAGTAAGGAAAACAGCATAGTACTGGCACCAAAACAGGCTAGTAGACCAATGGTATATAATAGAGGACACAGAGACTAACCCACAAAATTATAACTACCTTATATTAGACAAAGGTGCCAAAACCATGCACTGGAGAAAGGATAGCATCTTCAACAAAGGGTGCAGGGAAAACTGGAAATCCATATGCAACAAAATAAAATTGAATACCTATCTCTCACCATGCACAAAACTTAACTCAAAATGGATCAAGGATCTAGGGATCAAACCAGAGACTCTGCATTTAATAGAAGAAAAAAAAAAACCTAATTTCCATCATGTGAGGCTAGACCCCAACTTCCTTAATAAGACACCTAAAGCACAAAAATTAAAGCCAAGAATCAACAAGTGAGATGGATTCAAACTAAAAAGTTGTTTTTCTCAGCAAAAGAAATAATATGTGAGGTGAATAGGGAGTGTACATCCTGGGAACAATTTTTTACCCCTCACACATCAGATAGAGCTCCAATCTTTAGGTTATATAAAGAACTCAACAGGATAAGCAACAAAAAACAAATAATCCAATCAATAAATGGGCCAAGAACATGAACAGACACTTCTCAGAAGAGGATATACAATTAATCAAAAATATATAAAAAATATTCATAACCTCTAGCAATCAGAGAAATGCAAATTAAAATTACTCTAAGATACCACCTCACTCCAATAAGAGTGGCAGACATTATGAAGACAAACAACAAATGCTGTTGAGGATGCAGTGGAAAAGGTACACTCATACATTGCTGGCGGGACTGCAAATTGGTGCAGCCAATTTGGAAAGCAGTTTGGAGATTTCTTGGAAAATTGGGAATGGAACCACCATTTGACCCAGCTAATCCTCTTCTCAGACTATACATAAAGGACCTAAAAACAGCATATTACAGGGACACAGCCACATCAGTGTTTATAGCAGCACAATTCATAATAGCTAAACTGTGAAACCAACCTAATGTCCTTTAGTGGATGAATGGATTTAAAAAATGTTGCATTTATACACAATGGAATATTACTCAGCAATAAAATATAATAAGATCATGGCATTTGCAGGGAAATGGATGGCATTAGAGAAGATTATGCTAAGTGAAGTTAGCCAATCCCCCCAAAAAACAAATGCTGAATGTCTTCTCTGTTATAAGGGGGGTGACTCAAAATGGGGTTGGGAGGGAGATCAAGGGAGGAAGATTACCTCTAGATAGGGAATAGAGGTTGGAGGGAAAGGGAGGGAAATGGGGAATTGTATGGAAGGTGAAAGGAGACCTTCATCATTACATAAAATACATGTATGAAAATGTGAATTTGGTGTCAACATACCTTATATATAATCAGAGATATGATAAATTATGGTATAATGGTGCATTAAGAATCGTAATGCAAAAATAAATGAATAATAAAATAAAATGCCAACTTCATCACAGAATCTCCCTCCTAATAATTATTTTGCATCTATTCAGGTTTATACTCATTTCAAACTTTATAATAAAGTTAACTAAGAGTAAAGGGTAACCCTTAATATATTTTTGAAAATCACATAAATATAATCCTACCACTTACACAAATTGAAATTTCTCTATATTTTCAAGTTTAGTTATAGTTTATTAATTCTCACTGAAACATACTATGCCATCAATATACTATTATGTATTTATTCACTTTACTATTCATAGATATTTACATACTTTCCATATTGGGTCAATAATGAGCAATGATGCTATTACATTTATACTGAAGATATCACCATTAGTTTTTAAAACATTGCATAAAGAGAAAATACTTGTGAGAGATGAGGGTCGCATTATCTTCAGTTGGTAGTTGAAGGACATGAAATACAAGAGGATTAACTAAGACCTATGGAAAATAAAAAAAAGAAAAAACAGAGTAAGAACAAGTAAAACGAAGTAAGAACAGTGAATCTGGTTTAAATCTGGTTTATAATTGAGACAGCTTGTCTCAGGAGAATAATGAAGCTTTCAAAATAATTAAAGTTAATATCTAATCAAGAGGAAGAGAAAAATTGTTCATTAAGAGAATGATTAACTTTTCCTTTATTCTTGGATCTTACACAAGAAGCAGATTCCAATATTTAAAAACCTATAACAAAGATATTTCACATATTATTTATATATCATAATTCTTTTAAATTCCAATACAAGATGAAGGTGAAGGCTTCTAAAGTGATAACTTTGCAAATATAATACATGCATTTTGGATAAGAATAGAAGAATTAGAAGATAGGTGAATGAAAAAAAGAGGGAGAAAATGAGTGCATTTTCAAACTTTCATCAGAAACCTTTTGTTTTTCTGAATTATAAAAATATTTTAAGTTTAAAGTATAATTATTATTACTTGATTAAGTATAGACTTTGCTGCTCCCAATTTGGGGCTTATATGGTAAAATCAAAGACATCTCCAAAAAGTCATGATATAAATCTGTGCATTTTAAGATGAATAAAAAATAAAGAAAAAATGATGAAATCTTCTAAATATTAGTTGGCCAGAAAATACACAAATATTTGTTTATAAGTCAAGGTGAAAATTTAAAAAAAATATTAACAATGTTTTATAAGTAAAATATTTCAAATTACAAAACTCACAATCAGGTCTTTACATAGATAATAACATCTTAACCTCAATGATTTTGAATTATTTGCTACAAAATTCATTTGAGGAAATATCCTGAGAAATGATTCTCCATAAAACACACAAATCTGCATTTTCTGCTCCTCTTTGATTAGAATCCTTTGGTGGAGAAGCAATTCATAAAAATCAACTCCATGTGGACTGGTGTCTAGATTTATCTTCTTTCCTAAGTGGTGTTAGTATTATAGCATACAGATAGTATATGTGTGTGTTTGTATATATATACAAACACACACACACACATACACATACACATACAGATATGTGTCCATGTAGATAAGCTAGGAAACACAAACCACTAAGAAAGTTAGCAAGCAATAATTTCATCAATTAAAAAATCTATGACCATTATCAATCACAGGTCTTTTCTGTTTGGTTCATAATTGTTTGAAATTTAATGAGACATTTACATATTCTCTCTCTCATTTTGCATATTATTCTCAATAATTAATTTTCTTATGGAAGGACTATTTCATAAGCTGCACACTTTGGGTATTTTTACTCCAATTGTCAATCTTCTGTAATCCATATAGTCAATGTATACAAAATATTTCCATGTACTCACAAAATACTGTTCTTTTTTCAAGCTTGTAAAGCCATTTTGTGTTTGATTGTTTTGTGCAATGGCCACAGATTTTAAACCATACTTAGCAAGAAAAAGATAAAATCGCATCTTCTCTTTTCTGTTCTAAAAATAGTGAGCTCTCACTCCCTCATCTCTTTTAATTATGATTTATTTATTTGGCCAGAATGTCCTATCCAATTTCAAGAGCACATTCCCACAGCTTTTATTTATTTCTCTATCTATTATTTATTTATTTATTTATTTTTGGTAGTTGTAGTTGGACACAATAACTTTAATTAATTAATCTATCTATCTATTTATTTATTTATTGTGTGGTGCTGAGGACCGAATCTAGGGCCTTGCAAGTGCGAGGAGAGCACTCTACCACTGACCCATAACCCCAGCCCCAACTTCTCACATCTTTATGTCACTATTTGTACAGTTTTTAGCACTTCAGAAATCTTCTGTTACTATTTGGAAAACACTGATTGTATTTTTAGACAACAGAAGTGTAGTATAACAAACTCCTGTTCCTTATCAGGGAGAAAATCTTCATTATTTTTAATTCTTCCATAGATTTTGTCCATAATACGAACTGTCTTCTTGTTATTAGTATTTCTGTAAAATATCAAATTGTTACACACAATTATGTAAATAGGGCAGTAAACACTGCAAAGTTCATTATTTCTGATTGCACAACTGTGACCATTGTCAAACAGAGTGAAATAAAGACATCGATGTTGTGGTTGGACACTAGTGTTGCTGTTGTTCTCCTGTGATATCTGCAGTGAGGTGGGAAGATATCCCCACATAGAGTAGAGCATAGAACAGAAGTCTCTGGATCCTTGGTACTCTGCTTGTTCATGGCAGTTCCATAGGTACCTTATTTCCTCAAAATTCATTAGAACCAAGGGTAATTCAGGATCATTGTTGGAACTAACAGTAATACTGCTGGTGTGCAAATAATTAAAATTTTTTATCTGCGATTTAGAGGTCTATGCTAATATATGGAATATTTATTTTTGTATTTATGTTTTATATATATATTTGCATTACATCAGATCTTTGGTTTAAACATGTATTTAGGCAGTTAAAGTGATTCAAAAATTAGAAAGAGCATGTTATTACCACATTTTAAAATGAATTAAAATTTTAAGCAAGATTAAATATATTATTTATTCAGTAGTAGCTCCTTTTGTTTTGTTTAAATTTTGTGATGAATTATGGCTAAATGCAATAGTGTTACTTTACTTATATGAGAGAACATGTCTTTTAAAAATGTCATAGATTCTAAAAATAGGACTCTAGTATTTTGGTAACATACTATTTTGTACATTAGTTTCCTCATCTGTAAATTTAATCAATGAGGGTGACTTATCTCTGATAGTTCTTGTAACTGTTGAATGAGTGAACACATATAATTTTATCAATCAGTGCTTGACATACAGTAGTCTCATGATATTATATTTTGGCTTTACACTTCAAGAACTCACCCTTGCTCTCTGTATCTCATTTTACATTACAGATTTTCATCATTACTATGTAACTCTTTGCTACTCACAATGCAATCTAGGAATATTAGCATCAATCTAAAAGTTGTTAGAAATTAAGAATTTTTGTTATAAACTCAAAATACTGTTTCAGAACTTAAGTTCTCTTGATGAGTTAGTTGATTGCTATGCACATTACAATGTTTTTAGAGCACTGATATAAAAATAGATGTGATATTTCTAATTCTTCTTTACATAAATGCATTATAATATCTTTGTATACCTAAAGTATTCCATCATTACCTCTTTTTTAATTTGTTGACTTCCTAACGAGATTTTATTTGTATGATTTTAAAAATACAACTTCAAACTGAACATTATTTAAAATTAAATGGATTATTATATGAAAATTTAAAACTATGCTTAAAGAGATAAGATCAAAGAAGTAGGTGAAGGGAGGAGAACAAGGAAGAGGAAGAAGAAAAGTCATCAAATTGGCTTTAAAGGTTCTTTGATGGTTCAAAAATGTATCAACCTAAAAATCATATTTTTCTTTGCTATTTGATTTGTATTTGTGTTCTGCAGTTTGAGCACATGTGAAAGAAAAAAAAATGCCTGCACGTTTGCAGTCTTTGATTGATGTTCATTGCAGTAGTAGAACTACAGAGGCCATTGCAAAGCACTGCCCAGCACTTTGGGGATTTAAAAAAATGGGCAAAATGGGAAAATATGAATTATTGCAGACTTTCCTAGAGCAAAATGCACCAGAGTGTAAGCTAAGTAATCCATGGTTCAATGAAGTTCACTCTATAGAAAGAGATTTAGATTATGATGTATATGAAATAAAATGCCTTAGATATACTCACTGCACAAAGTCACCTGGAGGGCACCATGAAAGGAGGTCAAGTGAGGGATCGATGATGATGTGCTGCTCAGAGTCTGTTTGGTAGATTCCTAGAGTCTGTTTGGTAGATTCCTAGGTATCACAGGAGAGCATGATTGCAAGCATTATTTGTGGTTTTGCTGGGGAAGAATCTGTAACACCACTCAAGAGTAATGTTCCATGTTTTTCTTTAGTGACACCTTTTTTATGATCCTGCTTTACTCTCTGCTAGATGAAAATAATTATTTATAGTCGCTCTGTGTGACCTCTCATATTCAGTAACACACGTATGTACAATGATTTTTAAATTAAAAATTATATATTAAATATGTTTCTAAAGTAATTTTTAAATAATACATTTTGTTGAGTTATCTGATAAGTAAGAACAAAAACAAAAACTCTGATTTTAGAGTTTAGAGCTTGGGGCTCAAGCCAGGGCTTCCTGTATGCTAGAGAAACTCTCCACCTCTTAACTATATCCAACTCTTTTTATTTTATTTTGAGAAAAGGTCTCCTTAAAGTATCCAGGCTGACCTTAAACTTGTGACCTCCCTGCCTCAGCCTCCAAAGTATCTGTCATTACAGGTGTTTGCCAGAACACTTGGCCCACTGGAAACTTAAATAGAACTCTGACCAAAAAGTATTATATGTAATTATGTATTATGTTACCACTAATTATTACCATGCAGAACTATATTAGTAATTTAATTGAATGTATATTTCCAGTTAAAATTATTATGCTATATTATGTTTAGAAAACTAATAGTGAGATAGTTTACAATTAATATGTTAGCAAAAAAAAAATTCCACACTTGGAGACCACATATAATCTTTTTTTTTTTTAAAAAAATATTTTTCGTTGTAGATGGACACAATACCTTTATTTATTTTTATGTGGTTCTAAGGATTGAACCCAGTGTCTCACTTGTGGTAGGCATGCACTCTACCACTGAGCTCCAGCTCCAGCCCCAGATCTATCTTATAGTAATGTATACTTCATCATATTCAACTGAATGCATTTTTTTCAGTTATGTTTAGATTATGATGCACATGAAATAAGATGCCTCAGATATACTCACTGCACATAATATCACATAAATTCTACCAATAGAGAAGTGACTCATGATTTCATTAAACAAACCCAAAATTCCATCAGTTGTTAAAAAACATAGTCAAACCATTTCAGAATGGTAATGCTAATAAACCTGAAATTTCTTAGAAATTAATTCTAAGGTCTACTTGTTTTTAACCACCGTGTTCTAGTTGAGCTCATAATTACCACATGAACATGGCTGACTCCTTTTTATATTTTCTACTCATCACATTTCCTAGTAATGAAATATTAAATGAATACCTTTCATGCATACCTCAAAACTATCTCAGATTCAATGTGGAAGACTAGAATTTATGAAATCTTCCTGATGATAAGATGAATTCAATTTTCCATTCCAAATAAATCATTAATTATTAATAAATCAATTGCATTCATAGTTTCTTTTCTGCTAATACCAGACAATAGTATCTTACCTACCATTATGAATTTATCGAGATTTTAAGGTATGTTCTCTATATATCTTCTACATAATGATCATTTGCCTAAGCATAATCTTTTGCCTAACTTCTGCAATAGTTTTTATTATCTAGTCCAATCTTACTCTTCTTAAAATATTTTTTTTAGGTTTCGTTATAGTAATGTTACAATCTGCAACTGATCATGATCTCAACATCCTTTCCTGATTTTATCTGTAATATCTGAATATTCTGTTACCTACTTTTCAAAGCTTGTTTAACAGTATTCATCAGTCATGTTTCAATAGTGAAAGGAACCAGCAGGTAAGTATGGGATTTGTAACAAGAAAGTTGCCCAATATAATTGTGAGACTGGCGCAGATTACTATGCAGTTGTTTCTTTCTCTTATTAGGTATTGATGTAAACTGGAAAGATAGTTTGGAATGGTGGTAGGAACATAAAAGTCTGTCCTGATACCCTACCACAATGGACTAGAATATCTATCACTACTTATTGCCACTGAGTTTTGTGATGAATGGATCCTGTGCAAGTCCAGATAATTCCTCAAGGAGCTGGCTACACTTGCCTGACCCAGAAGTCTGCGTGGTGAGGGAGGATCCAGCAGAAGGAAGTTCAGTTGCTGCCTCATTCTAATGAATTAAGTCAGCAGATCAGCAGCTGTAAGTGCAGCTGTATAATAGCTACTATATTCTTAAAACTCCCCAAAATATCACAAAAATCTTCCCTTTAGCCAACCCTAATGGAACACATACATGGAACAGAACTGTGGAAAATATAATTTCCTCTAGCCATGATGACACATTCCGAAACCATAAAGAGGATATATTACAAATTAACCTTCTGTGATTTCTTTGCATTTAAATTATATTCTCCTGCTTTGGGCACTTAGGCTATTTCACAGAATTTCATTTTTTTGAGAAACAATCTCTTCCCCAATCATCTCTGATCACTCTTCTATTTTACTCATTTTGTTTTGTTTGGATAATAATTCTATAGTGTATCTATCAAATAATTATTTAGTTGTATAATAGCTTACATAAATAACAGTTGAAAAATCTCTAGCCAAACTCTCAGAATCACCCAGAAATCAAATAGCAAGGTGAAATAAGGTTAAATACTGATTGATCTCATATAGTGTTTTTATTTTAATACATCCATTGTTGGTGACATTTCTATACACAGTACTTTTAAACTTCCAAATTTTCTTATCATTGCAATAAATTAGTTATCAGTGGATTTAAACTTTATTGAAAGCATGGTAATTTTTTTGTGTCATGCCAGCATTTATTTATATATGTATTTATTTATTTTTAAATTGTTTTAGTTCACTATACATGACAATAGAATGCATTTATGCACTTTGATATATTATACATACATAGATGTGATATAATGTCTCATCTTTCTGAGTGTACATGTTGCAGAATCTTATTAGTAATATAGTCACATACGGTAATAATGTCTGTTTCATTCTACCATTTTTTCTATCCCCACATCCCCTTGCCTCCCTTCCCATCGCTTCTCTCTACTTAATCTAAGGTAACACTATTCTTACTTAGTGCCCCCCTCCTTATTGTGAATTAGCATCTGCATATTAGAAAAAACAATTAGCCTTTGGTTTTGTGGAATTGGCTTATTTCACTCAGCATGATAGTCTCCAACTCCAACCATTTACTAGCAAATGCCATAATTTCACTCTTCTTTAAAGCCGAGTAATATTCCATTCAGTATATATACCACATTTCCTTTATCTATTCATCTATTGAGGGATATCTAGGTTGATTCCATAGCCTAGCTATTATGAATTGAGCTGTTATAAACATTGATGTGGCTGCATCCCTAGAGTATGCTAATTTTAAGGCCTTTGGGTATTAGCCAAGGAGTGGGATAGCTGGGTCAAATGGTGGTTCCATTCCAGTTTTCTGGGAAATCTCCACACTGCTATCCGTAGTGATTGCACCAATTTGCAGACCTGCCAGAAATGTATGAATATGCTTTTTACCACATCCTTGCCAACATTTATTGTTGCCTGTATTCTTGATGATTGCCATTCTGACAGAAGTGAGATGAAATCTTAGAGTAGTTTTGATTCACATTTCTTTAATTGCTAGAGATGTTGAACTCTTTTTTCATGAATTTGCTGATCAATTGTATTTCTTCTGTGAAGTGTCTCTTCAGTTCCCTAGCCCACTTATTGATTGGGTTATTTGTTTTTTTGGTGTTTTTTGAATTCTTTATATGTCCTAGAGATTAATGTTTTATTGGAGGTGCATGTGATAAAGATTTTCTCCCAATCTGTAGGCTCTCTCATCACATTATTGTTTTCTTTGCTGAGAAGAAGCTTTTTAATTTGAACCCATCCAATATATTGACTCTTGATTTTACTTCTTGCACTTTCTGAGTCTTGTTAAGGATGTTAGGCCAATGAATTGAAGATTTGGTGCTATTTTTTGTTCTATTAGGCACAGGATCTCTGTTTTAGTGCCTAAGTCTCTGGTCCTCTTTGAGTTGATTTTTGTGCAGGGTGAGAGATAGAGGTTTAGTTTCATTTTACTACACATGGATTTGCAGTTTTGCCAGGATCATTTGTTGAATAGGATATCTTTTCTACAGTGAATGTTTTTGGCATCATTATCTAGTATTGATTACTGTATTTATGTGGGTTTGTCTCTGTGTCTTCTATTCTGTGCCATTGGTCTACAGTCTATTTTGATGCCAATACCATGCATTTTTGTTACTATAGCTCTGTTGTATAGTTTAAGGTCTGATATTGTGATGCCTGCTTCACTTTTCCTTATAAGGATTGCTTTAGCTATTCTGGGATTCTTATTTTTCCAGATAAATAGCATGACTACTGTCGCGACCCCTCGCCAGCAAGGGAAACACAATACAGGATTCTTCTTTCAGCAGTTTATTCAGGACCCTTGAAGCATGATGAGAAAACAGGAACAAGAGAGCAAGCGGTGGGTCTGCCCTAGCTTAAGTACCCAGCCCCGCCAATGAATTAGCACCACGTGGAAAAGTCTAATAGGTGCAGCGCAGCAGAAGCAGGCCAGAGCCCAGCCACAAAGCCTTACAAGGAGTTGTTTACTTCTAATAACTCTAACCGCTTAACAAAGCGGAAGCAGAGACCAGCGCCATATTCAGGGTGCGGTCGCTGGCTCCCAACAGTTCCCCCTTTTTGTTTTACAAGCAACAGGTAAAAGTTGAGGTCCTATCTCCATTGTGCAAAAGTGGCCGTAAATAATGGCACACTCCTGAGGGGGCCCTCCCCAGGCGAGTCACCATTCCGACCGATGCCTTTTTCATGGAGGTGGGGCGTCGACATCAAACCCACATGCAATAGGACATGCTTTTCTTGGGACTCAAACCTAGAGCTTCCAAGTGCAGTGCCTTGCCTCGCACCCTGTGCTGTGTCGATCACTTGAGCATGGTGAGCCATGCTTGAGGGGACTGTCCTGCCTCTATAGCGGCAAAGGCTTGTACAAGCATAAGATTCTGCACCCGCTGCCGCTTGCGCATACGAGCCAGACACCACAGGCACAGTCCAATGGCAAGTACTAGGACCACAGCCAGCGCACCCATGCCCGCCCATTGCTTTAAGAAACTAAAAGACTTAGACAACCATGATATTACATCTTTCATGGGAGCAATATGGACTCGCGTATTATTCACTCTAACAATTTCTTGTCTCAACAGCATAGTCAGGTTATCAAACTCTGCTGACCAGACCCCTGTAAGCATAGCTCCCAGTTGTCTAGACAAATTAGCGGCCCTAGTCAAGTTATTGAAAGCTAAGGGAGTAATGCATAGTCCATCCAGGGGCAGTAAACACCCATGAGTGAGCACTTGACTCAAAATGTCCACTTGGTCTTGTAGTAGATCTACCTGCTGGTTTAGAAGCACAATGCCACGATGTAGATGTTAATTCATCATAGTCTGAGTCTCCATGGCTGTTGCAGCAGTACCCTCAAGCTTGTTCACAGCATCAGCAGTAAGCACGGCAGTAGCGAGAGCCGCGGCAGCAGTGGCCACCTCAACAGCAGAAGCTGCAACAGCTGCCACAATGGCTGCAGTTATATCAAGGTCTCTTTTGTTTCTTTGCAATAATACAGGCAAATTATCATCATCAATAGACACAGGTAAAGGCAAGTAGGAGGGCACACATACTACCACAACAGAGTCCTCCAAAGAGGCATTCCAGCATTGTACAAGTCTACACGTCTGGTTAGAACAATTGAGTAAAGGAGATGAATAATTGAACATCAATAACATGAATGGGGGGGGCATACACACACAGGTGTTGGTGCAAACCTAAATAGGTCCCTGCAATTGACTTTCACTTGCTCTTCGAAACTGCCAACAGAAGTATTGTAAGTGTAGTTACATTTTTGAACACTACCTCCATCAATAAATCTGAGGGCATTAAGTTGTGAGCAGGCGCTCAAACAAGTGCATAATACCCAGGAGTCAAAAGGATTCGAGAAAGCAGCTTGAGTAGGATTATTATAAGTGAAATTGAACCCTAGAAAAGTAGCATTCTTGTAGGTGGTTGTTAAAGGAAAGGTAAAGGTTTTGTTAGAATTAATAAACTGAGGGGTCAATGAGCCCTGACATCCAATCCAAGCTGGTGAACTGGTTTTTATGGCTTTACAACGGGGCAACAATGCCGGTTGTTGAGGAATAGAAGTGTTGGCTCTCAATACCTTAGCAGGAAAAATACCATTGATTACAGTAGCATAACCATTTGAGCCCCGGGAACCATCACTATCAAACCAGCCCAAAGATTGATTGGTTAACATAATACAAGGTATGGAATCAGAGTAATTGACATGTACAGAGAAACACAATGTGTCAAATAATGAAACAGTAGAAAAGTTATCAATAGCTGCTACAGTATCCATAGGCAAGGTCGGCCAATCCATGGTGGCAGAGCCATTAGTAGTGAAGAAAAATGGAAGTACACCAGCCTGAGAAGTAACGGGCAATGGATATGGCCACGTCTTTACCACCGCCCAGAGGAGTCGTTCTGCAGTCCAGACGACCTCATGTCCAATCACCATCAGGAGAAACATCAAGCACCTCATCTTGTTCATCTTCATTCTTCCTTCCTGACGGAGCTTGAGGAACTTTCCGCACGAGGCGCTCTGGCACCCACAACGGATCCGTTCGGTCCTGTAGGAAAACACAGACAGTACTTCGTGCCCATGCCAGCATGGGATCAGGCCCATACCATTGTCCAGAAAGTACATCTTTCCACTTAACATGCCCAAAGTTCGGGTCAGAGGGCGAACAGTGCCTTGTCGCAGCAGAGCGCCTTTGGATGTCCAGATTCAAAAAATTAATAGTGAATAGAGCCAGGGAGAGGCGCTCTTTCGGGGTGTGGCCTAAGCCAATTCCCCCTTTTTTTTTTTTTATTAACATCTCTTTTAGAGTCTTATGAGCACGCTCTACAATACCCTGACCTTGTGGATTGTAGGGTAAACCATGGACAAGCTGGATACCCATCTGGTTGCAAAAGGAAGAAAATTGTCGTCCAGTATACGCTGTACCATTGTCCGTCTTAATGGTCTGTGGTAATCCCCAAGCTGCCCAGGCTTCCAAGCAATGCGTGATAACATTTCCAGCCTTTTCACCAGACAAAGCAGAAGCATGGATAATGCCAGAACAAGTATCTACAGACACATGGACATATTTAAGTTTGCCAAAGTCGGGAACATGAGTGACATCCATTTGCCATATAGTTAAAGGCCGCAAACCACGAGGATTTATGCCCACAGAAGAGGGATGATGTAAAATGATACAATTAGGACAATCCAATACAATCTGCCGAGCATCAGCACGGGAGATAGTAAAGTGCTTCTGAAGTGCTCGTGCATTAATATGAAATTTACTATGAAAGTTTCTAGCTTGATCTAAGGAGGAAATAGGGAACATCCAAGAAGGACGAGTAGCAAGATCAGCTTGGGCATTGCCAGCAGAAAGAGCACCCGGTAAACCTGTGTGGGCTCGAATATGCAAGGGGTAAAAACAGGCGGAGCGATTCCAAATCAATGTTTGAAGATGGAGAAAAAGGGAAGACATTACTCCTGATGTGTGTATGGGACCCACTGCTTCCAACACCTTTAAAGCTTGAACTACATAAACAGAATCTGAGATTAAATCAAAAGGAAACAAACATTGTTCAAATACTTTTATGACAATTTGCAGCTCCACCCATTGTGGATTGCCAGGAGCAAACTGATGTTGGATAGGAGGTTGATCATTTACCACATAGGCTCCAATACCAGTTTTAGATCCATCTGTAAAGATATTTGCAGCTCCTGGGATAGGCGTAGAAGAAGTGATTTTAGGGAAAATTATAGGATGTTCCTTAACAAATGTAATAAGAGGATGTGAAGGATAGTGATTATCTATCTCTCCTGGAAAAGAGCATCGTAATATAGCCCAATTATCCAGGTTAGCACACAAAACTTGAATTTGTTGACACGTATAAGGGACAATCACAGACGTTGGAGGAAAACCAAAAAATTGTATACTTTGTTGTATCCCTAACATAGCTAAAGAAGCAACTGCATCAGGATAATACTCAAGGGATTTTCCAGGGGATATACGTGGATGTATCCACAACAAAGGACCATCTTGCCACAAAACTCCAGTAGGTTGCCGTACAGTGGCGAGCACACATAATTGAAGAGGCTTATCCTCTTGAAGCCTACAAAGGCTAGCATGTTGTATAGCCTCTTCCACTTTAAGCAACACTGACCTGGCTTCCTCAGTAAGATGTCGAGGGGAAGTAAGATCTGAATCACCTTTAAGAATTTCATACAAGGGTTTTAATTCAACATTGGGAATATGCAAGTAGCCCCTAATCCAATTTATGTCACCCAATAATTTTTGAAAATCATTTAACGTATGTAAATTATCAGTCCTAAGAGTTACCTTTTGGGGTGTAATAGTTTCACAAGAGATACTAGCACCAAGATAATCAACAGAGTCTCCTGTCTGTACTTTATCAGGTGAAATAAGCAAGCCCTTTGATTGTAGTAAATGTACTAAATCGGTGTAAGCTGCCTCCAACATAGGGAGTAACAGCTGCCTTACATTCTTTAGTATATTGCTTAAAAACAAGTTGCTTAATCAAAGGCATGGCTCTATCGGGATCACCAAAGATTTTTTCCGCAGCATCCACCATCCTAGCAACAAAGTCTGAGAAAGGTTCTGTAGGGCCCTGTATAATTTTAGTCAGATTGCCAGACACTTCTCCTCTATTTGGGAGTGACTTCCATGCTCGGATACAAATGTTATTAATCTGTTCATATACTTCAGGAGGATATCCCGTTTGTTGATTGGCAAACCTGCCCTGCCCCAAAAGCATATCTTTATCCCAGGCGGGGCATCCCACCGCATGATTTTGGGCGGCCTGCTCTACCGCGCCCTCTAGCATAAATGCTTTCCAGTCCAAATATTTGCCTGGGGAAACACAAGCGCGCACCAGACTAGCCCAGTCTGAGGGGGTCATGCAAAATCTGGTAAGCCCCTCTACCTGAGTAAGAGTGAAAGCAGCATCTATACCATAAGTGCGAACGATTCTGCCAAAGTTTTAATTAGTTTAAAATCTAAAGGCTCATGGTATCTTCCCCTATTAGCGTCCTGAAAAACCGGGTACGCTAGTCCCATGTCTGTATTAACTGTTCTCCAAACTTGTGTATGAAAAGTTCTCCTGGAGCTTTGGACTCCCCTCACATATGGGGGCTGTGCAACAGGCACTGTATCTTCTTCTAAATTCTCAACCTCCTCTTCAGAATTAGATTTATCAAAATTAGATTTATCCCCCTTCTCACGGTAGGCTTTCATGCTTTGTGTCTCCCTTTTTTTCCTTTTCATTTTTATCTTATGTAGTTGCTGTAACAATATGTCCAGGTCCTCAGAACTCTCCGAGCCACTTGTGTCCTTGGGTGTTTTTAGTTTGGTCAAGTCTGGATAGAGCCTTCTCCTATTTTTATTTTCAGGCTCTTTTGCCTTTTCACCACTCTTACTCTTAATACTCTCTGCCACTTCGCTATGTGACCCCTCAGATTTTTCCGCATGTAGTTGTTCAAGAACGGCCTGACCCTCACCCACAGCTTCCTGGCATTTACCATCTGCTATACATCCTCTAACCAACTTCCAAAGTGGTATAACACCATCCTCTAAAGTACCTTGCTCATAAGCGAAATCCAGATCTCTCCCTAATTTGTCCCAGCTGGGAATCGTAAGACTCCCTGAAAAAGCAAACCAAGGAGCCGCTATATCAGCTTCTCTTAAAAACATCTGCAAAGTGCTCTGCTTTACCTTAAGTCCTTTTGAACGTAGCAGCCCATCCAGGGCCAACAAAATTGGGCTTGAAGAGGTAGCGCCCATAATGTTTTCAAAGCTATAAAGAAAGTGAAAGTACAAAAGCCCCGCTCTCTCTTTATCTACAGAGGAGCGTCCCGTTCTATTAGTTCCCCGCTCCCTCTTTATCTATAGAGGAGCGCCCCACTATTTGCTTGCTGATTCCCCCACTTACCTGGGAAACTTTACCGGTGCACCACCCTGGCTGCTGAAAGTTCTGAATCCTGGGTTCGAGGAATATTCTTCCCCCGCTCGGGCCACCAACTGTCGCGACCCCTTGCCAGCAAGGGAAACACGACACAGGATTCTTCTTTCAGCAGTTTATTCAGGACCCTTGAAGCATGATGATAAAACAGGAACAAGAGAGCAAGCGGTCGGTCGGTCTGCCCTAGCTTAAGTACCCAGCCCCGCCAATGAATTAGCACCACGTGGAGAAGTCTAATAGGTACAGCGCAGCGGAAGCAGGCCAGAGCCCAGCCCCACAGCCTTACAAGGAGTTGTTTACTTCTAACAACTCTAACCGCTTAACGAAGCAAGCGGAAGAAGAGACCAGCGCCATATTCAGGGTGCGGTCGCTGGCTCCCAACAGACTACTTTTTCTATTTCTATGAAGAATGCCATTGGGATTTTAGTAGGAATTGCACTAAATCTGTATAATGCTTTTGATAGTATGGTCATTTTTACAATATTAATTCTTCCTAACCAGGAGCATGGGAGATCTTTCCATCTTCTGACATTTTCAATTTCTTTCTTTAGCGTTTTATAGTTTATATTGTATAGGTCTTTCACCTCTTTTGATTCCCAGGTATTTTATTTTATTTGAGGTTATTGTGAATGGAGTAGTTTTCCTAATTTCTCTTTCAGTGGATTCATCACTGATGTACAGGAATGAGCTTGATTTATGGGTATTGATTTTGTATTCTGCTACTGAACTGAATTCATTTATTAGTGCTAGAAGTTTTCTGGTGGAAGTTTTTGTATCTTGTAGATATAGAAAAATGTCATCAGCAAATATTGATAGTTTGTGTTCTTCTTTAATTATTTGTATTCATTTAATATCTTTCTTTTTTTCTAATTGTTCTGCCTAGAATTTCAAGAATGATGTTGAATAGAAGTGGTGAAAGAGAAAATCCTTGTCTTGTTCCAGTTTTTAGATGGAATACTTTCAATTTTTCTGAATTTAGAATAATGCTGGCCTTGAGTTTAGCATGTATAGCTTTTACAGTGTTGAGGTGTGTTTCAGCTCTCCCTAGTTTTTCTAGTGTTTGGAACATGAAGGTGTTCTGTATTTTGTCAAATGCTTTTTCTGCATCCATTGAGGTTATCACATGATTCTTATTTTTACACCTTTAATATGATGAATTCCATTTATTGATTTCTGTATGTTGAACCAACTCTGCATCCCTGGAATGAATCCCATTTGATTGTGGTGCACTGTCTTTTTAATATGATTTGTATGCAATTTGACAGAATTTTATTAAGAACTTTTGCATCTAAGTTCATCAGGGATATTGGTCTGAAGTTTTCTTTTCTTGATGTATCTTTGTTTAGTTTTGGTATCAGGTTGATACTGGTCTTATAGAATGAGTTTGGAAGGCTTCTGTCCTTTTCTATTTCATGGAATACTTTGTTAAGTTTTGGTATTAATGCTTCTTTGAACATCCTGTAGACCTCACCTGAGAATCCTTCTGGTCCTGGGCTTTGCTTCCTTGGTAGGATTTTGGTGGCTTTTTCAAATTCATTACTTGAAATTGATCTGTTTAAATCATGTATGACCTCCTTATTCAGTTTGGGTAGGTCATATGTCTCTAAAAATTTCTGGATGTCTTCAGTATTTTCTATTCTTTAGAGTATAGATTTTCAAAATAGGTTCTAATTATCTTCTGTATTTCAGATGTGTATGTTGTGATATTTCTTTCTTCATCTCACATTTTAGTATTTTAAGCTTTCTCTCTTAGCATGTCCAGAGTTTTATCTATTTGGTTTATTTTTTTTTTCAAAAAGATAAAACAAACTTTTTGTTTTGACAATTTTTTTCAATTGTTTCTTTTGTGTCTATTTCATTAATTTCAGCTCTGATTTGTATTATTTCCTGTCTTCTACTGCTTTGGGTGTTGATTTGTTAGGTTATTTATTTGTTGACTTTTTATTCTTTTATTGAATGAATTCATTCAATGTAATAAACTTTCCTCTTATGACTGCCTTCATAGTGTCCCAGAGATTTTTATGTTCTATCAGTGTTTTCATTTACCTCTAAGTTTTTTTTTTGTTTTATCCTTGATTTTTCTACTATCCATTCATTATTTATTTGTATATTATTTAGCCTCCATTTGTTACAGTAGCTTCTATTTTTTAATTTTTTAGTTGATTTATAATTTTATTCCATTTGGGTCTGATAGAATGCAGGGTACTATCTCTGATTTTATGGTAATCTTTAATTTTTATGTTTTAAGTTAGGGTGTTTAATATGTCAGATATGTCATTTATTTATGCTTTCATTTCACTGGTGTGTTATTATGTGTCTTATATGCCCAAATAGTTTTGCTTTGATTTAACTGGTGTTATTATATGTCTGATATGGCAAATATTTATGTTTTTTTTTAAAGAGAGAGTGAGAAAGGAGAGAGAGAGAGAGAGAGAGAGAGAGAGAGAGAGAGAGAGAGAGAGAATTTTTTTAATATTTATTTTTTAGTTCTCGGCGGACACAACATCTTTGTTGGTATGTGGTGCTGAGGATCGAACCCGGGCCGCACGCATGCCAGGCAAGCACACTACCGCTTGAGCCACATCCCCAGCCCCAAATATTTATGTTTTAACTGGTGTGTTATTGTAGAAAATAGTAGATGAAATCAACAGATTACAGAAGAATAAAAACTTCACTGAAAGAATCTAAAAGTGCTTTAAAATCTTGAATATATTCAGTTTATTAGAAATTTATTAGAAAACAACCTCACTCAATAAATAGAGAAGTCCCTGAATATCTTACAGAAATCATTGAATGTCTTGGTGTGTTGGTTCTATTATTAAAACTTAAAATTACCAAGTTTTCATAGAAAATAACACAAAAGAATCTCCCAGGAAGATTTAAATGCAAGCTAAAAACAGGATGAACTGTAGTCAAATATCAAGCAATCCCCTCTACATAATTTGTGACCTTCAAATGTCTAGTAGCTTATGGTGAAATATGAAAAGTCTTTTGAAGGCACTATATTTCTCTGGAAAATAAGGTAAAATCTTGTGCTTTGGGGAAAAAATTGCTAAAACAAGAAGGAAAATAAACAGAGAAACTTTTTTGTGAAAGAGACTGACTTTATTTAAAAAAAAAACATGAGCCTATTATGTAGTTACTTGTTAATTTATCTCTACAGGAAACATCTATATGGGTTCCAGCAAGGATTGCTTCATGATATTTTCTCCTACTTTGCCACTTGAATTGAAAAATGTAATTTTAAAAATAGAAGAAACTTTTGTGAAAAATGAGAAATGTTCACTGTATCTGAGGCTATTGAATAAAGGACAAAGGGCTATTGAAAATAGCAAATAATCAAGAACAACAAACATCAGCCAAATTGAAAGACTGAAACAAGATAAAAAAAATAATTAACCTGATGCAGATGATTATGCTTATGTATGTTATGTGTATTATTACTATTGACTTATTTATGCAAATTAAGTTTTGTTAGCCATCAAACACTATGTACATTATTAACAGTACATATATTGAAATGTGCATTTTAAAATCACATATTATCTTTTTAAACTGAAAACTCTTTTACTAAGTAAGAGGAGATTACTTTGTTCAACAAATATTTTTATTTTCACTGACAATGTGCCAGGTACTATTCCAGAAATCAGATTATGTGTCTTCACCAAATAAACAAGGATATTTGATCTCTTATGGATTAAATTCTAGGACAAAAAAGTCTAAAAGATAACCATGTAAATATATACAAAATAGATAGTAGAATGTGATAATTGCTTTACAAAAGCAAAACATGTACAGTAGTGTAAGGGGAATACAGAGTACTATTCATAAGTGATAAATTATTGAACTTCTATGTGGGTGTTTAGTGATGAATTTCTTGGTATTATTTGAGTAAAAATTGGGAGAAAAAGCAGAAATTAACCTGTATGTGTACAAGAAATTGTCCATTTATTCTGTTATGAAATTTGTTGTTTATAACCATCTCTAATGATTCTTTGTATTTCCGTGATATCAGCTGCAATGTGTGTGTCTTTTATGATTTTATTTATTTGAGTCTTTTTTTCCTAGTCTAGCTAAGAATTTGTCAATTTAATTTATGTATTCAAAGAAATAGCTCTCATTTAATTAGTTTATATAATTTTTTGTCTATTTTTCATTTATTTTTGCTTATGTCTTCACCTTTTCTCTCTTCCTACTTATTCTGTTTTCCTTTGTTGTTGTTCTTTTTCTAATGTTGTGAGATACAGAAATTTGTTGTTCACTTGGGATCTTCCTGTTTTTTTCAATAAAAGCATTGATCACTATTTTACATTCATTTCAACAAATTTTTTAGACCATCATATGATCTGTCCCAACAATGTTTGACACACTCTTGAGTAGAATGTGTAGTAACCAGTTTTGGAATGTTCTGTGGATGTCTGATAGATCGATTTGGAGTAGGGTACAATGTAACCCTGCTGTTTCCATGTTGGTTTATTTTTTCTGCATTACTCATTAATTGCTAAATGTGAGGTAATAAGCTTCTTTACTATTATTGTATTGTAGTCTATTTCTCACTTTAAGTCTATTAATACTGCTTTGTATGTTTGGGTGCTCCAATATTGGGTGAATATATATTTAGAATTTTTATTTCTTCTAATTTGACTCTTATATCAGTATATTAAGAGATTTTGGTTCTTTTTTTACTTTTTTTAAATTTAAAATCTATTTTATCTAACATAAATATGATTACTCTTTTTTTCTTTTGAATTCCATTTGAATGGAATATCTTATTCTACCTTGTTACTCTCAATCTACATGTGTCCTAAAGAAGTTTGAAAAAATAACTTTTCAGTTTGTGAGAAATTATGTGTGCATATACTTTGTGGAGTTTTTGTTTGTTTGTTTGTTTGTTTGCTTGCTTTGTTTTGTTTTTTTCTCTGAGTCAATTAAATAACTAATATTGTCAAGTGACATTTCCACTGTCTGTAAAATCAATGAAATAATAGAAGATTGAAGGCTTCATAGTTTTTACATGTATGGTAAATGATCAAGTAAGGGTGCTCAATCTCTGAATGTTTAGTATTAAAAACTGAAAGTTCAGAGATTTTTACATGGTGTAATAAAGAAAAAAAAATCTAATGTGTGGTAATGACTCCTTAAATGATAACAGATAACTCAGGAACTGCTAGAATTGTTAGAGTCTGTAAACAAGTCAAGATGGCGCATTTTGCAGAGGGAGTGGTTTGTGAAGTAACGCCAGTGAGCCATTAAGTGTGGAGATTTCTTATTGGTTGACTGCTGTATCTAGTTTATGTTAAATTAAGATAAGCTGTGTGTAATGTATATATACCCCTCCGGTCCTACAATAAACGGCTCCCACTCCTGCTGTATCAATGTACACAAGTTGCTTGTCATCCCCAAGTTATTTTGCCGGACTGCGGGATAGAATGAGTATTGGCATCAAAGTAGAATAATTGAGCTCATTTCTGAATTCAACAAAGAAAATGTGGATTTATACCTAAAGGAATAGGATGGAGATCAGTGGATGGGTAATTACTAAGTGGAACCATCAGGAGTAAAGGGGATTCTGGCTGAACATACATAATAGAATCCTCGCTGAGGACAGTCCAAGTTGATCAGATATTAACTGAAACATGGTAAAAGATGTGGAATTGGATCAGCAATTGAGGGTGATCAGATATCATCAAGGGTAGGAGGTTCTGACATCACATGATTTTAGCTACAATTATATAATGTAGGGAAAACTGCAGAAATCCAAAATTCAGGCTTATCTGAGCAGAGAGACCTCAGAAGAATGTAACTCAAGTTTAGTCAGGTCAGAATCTCTCTCCATCTTCAAAATATTTTAGGAAATTTCTAGTTTCTAATTTAGTAAACAAAGTGAAAATGAGTAATAACATTAAAAATGGACTATTTCTTACCTTTTATTTATTTTCCTAAAAAAGATGATACAGGAGACAAAAATTTCTTACTTCCATAACATCCATATAGATGGTACTACTCTGTCCTTTAATCTCCCATTCATCCATTCTACATTGGGAGCAGAAAATATGGTTGTAGCTTTTTATTTAATTTTAATAGATTAAAATCCCACTTCTCTACTTCCTGTTTTCCTTACAATGTAGCAATTGTGTTTTTCTTTATTAAATAAATCTTTTAATTTACTGAAACATATTGAGACACTAACTGTATGTATATCAAACAGAAGATCCACATTTTTAGATATTTGTTAGAGCTTTTGTTGGTACTTCCCAGTACCAACACCAGGCTATTTTGCCCAGGGCTGCCATAATGAAGTACCACAAACTAGGTGGGTTAAAGCAGCTTTTTTTTTTTTTTTTTTTGTTCATTTTTGAAGGTTAGAAATCCAGAGTCGTAGAGTCAACAGGGCCATGCTCTAGGCAGAAATGCTTGTGTCTTCCTACCTTGTGTGGATGGCCACCAATCCCTAGGTCTCCTTGGCTCACAGTTGCACCTCTATCTACACAAGGCATTCTTGTGATGTGTCCTTCACTTCACATCACGCCTTCTTTTCAGTTCATCAGAGATAAAAGGTTAAGGGCCTACCAGACTATTTTAGAATAACCTCATCTGAATTTACATCTTCAATGCATTTTTAAGGACCACACCTAAGTTTGTGAAGGAAGATTTTGAACTTAGTGTTGATGCTGAAATGGATTAAGAAATTTAGGAATGCTGATATGGGGTCCATGCATATTTTTTACATGAAAAGGGTATTATTTGAGGGGGATTAGAGAGCTGCTGCCAATTGTAGAACTGTATCCTTTTATAAAAATATATGTTCAAGATGCAGGATGGTTTTCTTTTGCAGCTTATAGAAAATTGCAGAAGAAGGGTAAATTGAGGAAATAATGGCCAAGCAAGAATCAAAACAACACCAAGCAAATAATTCTATTACTTGATGATTTGGAAATTTCTCTGGAGTTAGGACCAATGTGTGTCTTTAAAAACTTTTGATAAAGAGACTAGGTGCGTAATTTTCTAATCCAGTCAACCATTTCAATTAAAATCAAGAATAGAGATGTGATTATTCTGGAAGGATTTGCAAAAAAACCCAAGCATCTTCATGTATCCTCTTGACATCCCTGAAATAGTAATAATGTGTTTGTCACAATTTTACATCAGCAGAAACTGGAACCTACTGGACATGAAGGAACAGAGATGAGTAAATGAAAAAGGGATTATTTCAAGGACAATGTATTATCCATCAACTCTACCATATAATCATGGTCCCAGAGGACACAAGCTTAGGGGAAGGGCCATCTCCTTAATTTGAGAGTTGGATTTTTGTCTCAAAAGGACAGACCATGGAGCTACAGAAAAGTATTCTCCAGCTTGAAAATGGAATAATGAAAATTTCTCTGGATTTTTTGTAAACTTTGTTAAAACCAGTTGATGTAGGACAGATGAAGCTTGATACCAGAAGAATTTTCAGAAAGCAGATTTATTTTTAGCTGTAACTAAAAATATGTCAGGATTCTGAGTCTGGAATTCTTTTTTTTTTTTTTAGATTTATACTCAGTGAATGGTTACATGATGTCAGTTGGTGGTTATATAACAGTTACTCTTTGTCCCATATTCTTAGGCTAGAGAGAAGTTTCAAAAGTTTTGTCTGCAAACCTGTCATTTATAGGAAGAAATGAAGCTTCAATGAAGCTTCAAACCACAATGCCTTTGCAGACATTTTTGCAGATATCCTATTGACACCCTTTGTAAAGATCGTTCTGAGAAGAAGAGAATCTTAATTATGGCAAGGGTCTTTTGAATGGGGGTACCCGGCCTGGTTCATGGTAACCTCTGAATTCTTCAAATTCTTTATTTTGTGTGTGTGTGTGTGTGTGTGTGTGTGTGTGTATTTGTAGGTATTACTATAGCCTGTATAAAATACACACATATCATATATGTATGTGTGTGTGTGTGTGTATTTTATACAGGCTATAGTAATACATGCTGCTTCCTTTTCTTTCTTTCTATTTGTTTATTTATTTACGTACTTATTTGTTTGATGGGGGGGTCAGTACAGTACATAATGCTTGTCTTACTACTAAATTCTCAAAGGAAATAAATTTGTTTACTAGATTTTTATACATATGACAAAGAGAAATTAAACCTGCAGTTTGTCCATACTCAATATTTTACACACATGCTAATTTTGGCAATATAAAAAATGAGATTTGAAATTTTTGAGTTCATTGTATTCATGTGAGATTTTGATTTTGACTTGCTGGTAGGGATTAACACCACTGGGGGATGTTGGTATAAGATGGATGTATTTTTCTCACATCAAAATTATGTAGTTTTGGGCTGGGGATGTGGCTCAAGCATTAGCACACTCGCCTGGCATGCACAGGGCACTGGGTTTGATCCTCAGCACCACATAAAAATAAAATAAAGATGTTGTGTCCACCGAAAACTAAAAAATAAGTATTTGAAAAATTTTCTCTCTCTCTCTCTCTCTCTCTCTCTCTCTGTCTCTCCCTCTCTCCCTCTGTCTCTAAAAAAGAAAAGAAAAAAAGAAAAAAATTATGTGGTTTTTAAGTGGCCAAAGAGAATGATTTTTATGAGCTAAATTGTGTTTCTCTAAAATGTATATTGAGATTTTAATCTCTGGAATTCTTAAGTAACCTTAATTTGATAAATATCTTCATGAACTTAAGATATCAGTAAGATATCTAAATACTATATTGCTCCTGGACTTAGAAGAAGAGTAAGACAGAACATGAAGAAAGAAGAGGAGATTATCATGCAAGCATTGCGGCAGAAACAGAAATCATACAGCTGCTAGTCTCAGAGCAAAGAATTGAGGGGCATTGTTTAAATAATCAGGGGGAAAAAAAGGATAAATTCTACCAAGTTTCAGACATATATGGTCTTGCTGATATCTTAATCTTTTATCCTTGGCCTTTAGTATCATGAGAGCATATGTTTCTGTTCTAAAAAGCTACCTAGTTTATGGACCTTCATCGTGACAGCCCTAGGAAAATATACAATAGGTTTAAGGCTCTAAGAGGAAAAGGAAGGCCAGACAAGGTGATGCCCAATATCTCATGAGTCAGAGGCAGGAGGATCATGATTTCAAAGCCAGCCTCAGCAAAAGCAAAGTGCTAAGCAACTCAATGAGACTCTGTCTCTAAATAAAATACAGAATATGGCTGGAGATGTGGCACAATGGTTGAGTGAGCCTGAGTTCAATCCCCTGTACTGACCCCCACACCAAACAAGTAAGCAAATAAATGAATAAATAAGTAAATAAAAAGAAAAGAAAAGGAAGCAGCCTGTATTACTATAGCATGCAGATTTTAGTTCTTTTGGATTAGTGTGAAGGGGTAGGATATCTTGGTCTCATGGCGGTTCTACTCCTGTTCTTTTCAGGAATCTCCATGCTGCTTTCCAGAATGGTTTACTAATTTGCAATACCACAAAAAAATAATGGATGTAGGTGTACCTTCTCCCAGCATGCCCATACTCACCAGCATTTATTATAATTCATGTTCTTGACGAATTCCATTCTAACTGGAGTAAGATAAAACCTTGAAGCAGTTTTTATTTTCCTTTCCCTGATTACCAGAAATGTTGAACATTATTTTTATATATTTGTTGGACATTTGTATTTCTTCTTTTGAAAGGTTCTTTGCCCATTTATTGATTGGACTATTTAGGCTTTTTGTTGTTGTTGTTGTTGTAGATGGATGCCTGGTTTTGTTCATGACTAAAACGCTCAGGGGTCACTCCAGGGGAACGGGGCTGACTAGGCTGTGTGAAATTAAAACAAAAGAGACAAAATACCTTTTTCTTTGGGGTTGCTGTGATGGCTCCTCTGACCTTAAGGGTTCACAGAAAGAGAGAGAGAGAAAGAGAGATAGATAAGAGAGAGAGAGAGAGAGAGAGAGAGAGAGAGAGAGAGAGAGAGAGTCCACACATGCTGACCCCTTTTACAGAGGAGAAGCTATTTAAATGAGACAAGGGGTCAGGTTTCAAGGAGCTGAGTCAAGCTTCATGATGTCTGATATCAGAGGGTTGACAGTAAGAAGAGGGGACACACAAAAGTCATTTCCATGGAACATTCTATTTCAAAGAGGGCAAGGGGTAATATTACAAAGAAACAGGTGAGCATAGCTCCACCCATGGGGCTGTAGCAAGACACGCCCATGTGTGAGATGCCATCCCTTAAACCCAAGAAGGGTGTGGAAGTCCTGCTGCATTTCTGCTACTTGGACACCTCAAAAAACCCAGCCAGGGAGTGTGACTCAGTCACATGCAAGGTTGGTCTCCCACAGATGAACTACATGCCTTTATTGTACTTGTTTATTTTCATGTGGTTCTGAGGATCAAACCATATACCTCATAGTGTAAGGCAATGACTCTGCCACTGAGCTACAGCCCCAACTCTATTTGGTTTTTTGGTGTTTTCTTTTTTCTTTAAGTTCTTTTTATTTTCTGGTTATTAATATCCTTTTGAAGTAGCAGCTGACAAAGATTTTCTCCCATTCTGTGGACTTTCTCTTCATGCTTTTATTTTATACATAAGCTCCACTCACAATAGTGAAGTTATGGAACCAGCTTAGATACCCATAATCACATGAATAGATAAAAGAAAATGGGTGTATAGACAATGGTGTTTTACTCAGGTGTAAAGAAGAATAAAGTTATTGCATTTGCTGGAAATTGAATGGAATGAGAGACTTTCATGTTAAGTTAAATAAACCAGTCCAAAAATATCAAAAGTCAAATTTTTTTCTGATATGCAGAAGTTACATCAACATAAGAGGAGAAAGGGAGAAGGGCACATCCCATGAAAATTGAAGGGATATCAGTAGAGCAGAAGAAGAGGAACAGGTGGAGGAATAAGGGGAAGGAAAGATGAAGTACTGGGAACTGAAGTGGAGGAAATTATATTTAAGTATGTATGATTATGTCAAATTAAACTCTGATAATATTTATAACTATAATGCAGTAATAACAACATGTAAAAGCAAGCAACATACAAATAATGATCATTGATATGTAGAGACAGGTGGACTTTCTAAGGAAGAATCAAAACCAAGTCCTAGAAACCAAAAGACTTATGACAGTATACCATGTGAGACTTATCAGTAGGTTCAACCTGTTCAAGGATGTAAAGAGTGAGTTTGAAGATAGTTCAGTAGAAAGTTATCAAACTAAAACAGAAAAGATAAAAGGTATGGGAAAAAATAAAAATACCTATAGAATGTAAAAAAATATAAAAAAACTAATATATAGGTATATTTTAGGAGAAAATATTACGATGGAGCAGATAAAATATTGAAAATTTTAGTGGTTAAACTGTCTCCGTTTTAATGAAGACATCATCATAGCACAGATCCAGGAAAGAAGGTAATTATGAAGCTGGATATGTATAAACCTTTAAAATCAACAAATACATATTGATTTTGTTTTCATTCCTAGACTCAGAATTAAATTACAGGTAAGTAGAATATAGATAGATAGGAAGGTATAACAAATTTTGTTTGGGAGAAATTAACTTTCTTTTAAAAAGTTTTTTTTTGTGTAGTATAATATTTTTCTTTATATTATTTATCAACTTTCTATCTATTGGATGGATATAGAAGCCAGAGAAATATATTTTTTGATTTTCATTCCATAAAATCTTGAGTAATTTCAAAATTAAATATTTGTGTTTGAAGGAAGCAGTGTTTTAGGAAGTTATGTTGGTATTTTTGAATTCTAAATTTTCATTTTTAAAAAAATGTTTGAATTAATAATATTCTTATAGAGGTCAATTTAAAAGTGACAGAATATGACTGATTTAAAAATCTGACTTAAGAAATGACTCCCACCTCTACAGAGAGATAATTATAATTATGTGATTGCTATGGAAGTGTACATAAAAAGCAAAATGAGTACATACATCTTGACACAAAGTTGTAGGACCTACAACTTGTTCCCATTTATTTTTCCATATTAAGAGCTTGGATTAGAGTGTGATGAACTACAGTTCTATTTTGAATCATTGAAATCATTTCTTCCACATTCTTTCCCCTTGAGGGATACTGACAGTGTGGTTCCTTACAATGCAATTAGAAGAAAACTTCCTTTTTGAAATTTTAGAATAAACATAGGTATTGATTTATGCAGATTATGAACTAAAAATGTGAAAGAAAACATAGGCTTTAAGCAAGTCATATTTTAGTCATCCAGTCATATCACCAAGATGAGATTTTTTTCCTTTTTTAAGGATCAATTCCAAAGTAGGATTAACTTTATTTCTGATTTATTTTTAATCTGCTACTTTATTTATTTATTTATTTATTTTGGTGACAAACATTGAACCCAGGGTCACTTAAACACTGAGCCACATCTCTGTCTATTTATTTATTTATTATTTAAATTTTCAGACAGTGTTTCCCTAATTCCCTTATGACTTCACAAAGTCGCTGAGGTTTGATTTGAATGTACAATCTCCCTGCTTTAGCTTCCTGAGGCACAGGAATTGCAGGTGTGTGCCACTGTGGCCAGGTATTTCTAATTTTAAAACAAGATACTCAGTAAGTCCTTGGCACCTGAATTCTAGTCACATCCAGAGGATAGAGAACATGTTCTGGAGATTTTACTTTTTCTTTAAGACATTATGTCAGCTATCTTCTTTATTTTCTGCATGTCTTGAACTGGGTCCAATATGTAACCCTGATCTTTTCATGGTAAACTGTATAACAGGATACAGTAATTAACTTAAACCATTTTACAATCACCTTCAGAAGCTATTAGGGAATGACTGCTTTCATAGCAACTATGACAAGTGGGAATTTAGTGTCAGTTATTGGAAGGAAAGAGGATGAATAATTTAACAGTTTACTTAGCAACTTTCCTGTGTTTATTCACACTAGAATTTATGAAACTTCCCCAAATTTTCACAATGTGTGTGTGTGTGTGTGTGTGTGCGTGTATATATATATATATATATATATATATATATATATATATATATATATATACTTAAGACCCTATTATTGTCAAGAAAACTTAATTCAGTATCCTCCAGCCTTAAGACCAATTCCATGTCTAGCTTTTCTCACATGTCTACTTCCTTTGGTTTCACTTTGTTCCTAAGTTGAGAAGGTATAACAAATAATGAAAGAAAAGGATAGATAGAGGGTATAAGACATATTTCTAATTTTAGCAACTGGATCCAAGATTAAAATTTTATGAATTTCAGTAGCTGTCCTATACTTCTTTAAATTTGTAGTTATCTGTCAATGAGATGACCCTTACCTTTTTAAATTTTTTTAATTGTCTGTGGATATTTATTTATTTATGGTGTTGAGAACTGAACCCAGAGCCCTCATACATGCCAAGCAAGCACTCTCCCAATGAGCCAATACCCCTTCTCTAACATTTATTCTTAAAGGATATGAGTCCTTGATTTTTCAGCTTATAATAAATTTATTGTCTTTTATTAACTTTTGACACTGGATGTATTTACCGAGAGCCTTTGCAGAAAATCTGTCAGATTCCATGAATATTATGTAATAAACTGATTGTATATTTACACAAGACAGTAAACAGTAACTGCTCAATACAAAGTCACAATTCACTTTTTAACATTTTCCTTGATGATATAAAGACCTCAAAATTGTCAAGTATAAATCTCAATTTCAATGTTCAGAATCTTTGAATTCTTATTGTGTTCTTTGTGAATCTTGTTTAAAAAAAATTCTAAACTACAACGTTCCAAAGTTAGAAGACTGAGAACAAATTTCTGTGAATGAGTACATAGATTTAATGGTGAGAGACCAAATCCTACTACAGGAAGCCATGGGCTCTCCTTTGCATATGGTTTGTCTCCTGATATTCATGCAGTAGTTTAATCCCCAAAGTCATATGTTAAAGGCACTTACTTAGAAGGTGGAAACCAGGGCTGCAGTTGTAGCCCAGTGGTAGAATGCTTACTTAGCAAGTGTGAGGTACTGAGTTCAACCCTTAGTACCTCATCAAAAATAAGTAAAGAAAATAAAGGTATTTGGGTCCATCTACAAGTAAAACAATAAATAAACAAAAACATATTAAATGAAACAAGAAGGTCGAAACTTAAAATGGCTATGAAATTCAGATGTAAGACATTTGGGGAATGATTAGAATTAGACAATTCATTTGTCTGAGCCCCCATGATTGTACATTGGTATATTTGTAAGAAGATAGAGACAGCATACATTTTCTGACACTTGCCTCAAGGTCAAATTGGTACCCTGCCAGCAAGAAAACGATTCAATATGTGGTCCCTCAACCTTGATCTTTCAAAATTATGAGAAAAAGTGAATCTCCTGTGTGATGAATTACACTGCTTTAGGTATTTAGTTATCATAACAGACCCCTAGCACACAGCCCTGATTAATAAATATGTCTATGGTTGAATCAACTTATTCAGAGCAAATTCTGAAATTTTTATCTCAAACTACAAAGATGGTTCCCCCTGCAGGTACTATAGCTAAGGGCTTGCTTGACTATTCTATAATTCTATGGAATCAATTGATTCTTTATGTGTTGCAACATCAATACAACCCTTCTCTCATTTGATCAGTGGGATTTGTGGGTAGAGTGTTAGAACATATTTCATGTTACTCCATATTGTTGGAATTTTAAGACCTTGAGATTGTTCAAAAGATGTGACTGCCTGCTCCACTGGTAAGCCTGAAATATGCAAATTGCCTGTCCAAAGTAAAAATATAAACATATTTTTCTAAATCTCTCATAGGAAATTAGCATATGTAATACAAATTTTGTCCCAAGATAGAAAAGCAATGCCGTATTCAGTATACTCAGTGTCTGCAATGCAGTATTCAATGTACTCAGTGTCTGAATACCTTGTTTCTCATGATAAAGGGAAAATCTCCTACTTGCTCTGAAAAGTTTGCAGATGTAACTAAAACTGGTTTCATAGAATTTCAAGTACAAGTATATAATACTAAATTTGCCTTGATCCAAAATAAAAAATTTGAAACTAACCTATTTCATAGAAGGTTACTGCCAATTTAAATGAAACTTAATCACACAGAATTTACACTGGAAAGACTAGGGACATTGGTGGGAGCACAGGCCCAGAGTAGGCCCAAGTCCATCATCGGCCCACCTATAAGCCCAGGCCTAACCCACTTCTGTCTTGAGACACTGCCTTCCACACACAGTAACCTTTACCTTGTGACAACAGACATGACCAAGAAACAACTGCATCTTGGAAAAGGAATTTGAAAGCCAGTGTAAGGTGCACTCTTTCAGCCCCATCTATGAAAGACATTACATCAATCTTGGGGCACATCTACAGTTATCTCAAGTTATCTCCACTTATTGCCACCACTACTATTAGTTATAGTGTATGTATGTATACATACACTATAACTAATATTATATATATATAATATTATATATTATATATATATATATAATTAGTTATATATAGTCTATTGGGACTCCAGCAGGGTCTGGAAGCCCAACATCAAGGTGAGGTACAGATAATCTGTATGGATTACAAGATTGTAAGGTAGAAAATATAATATCTCAGATCCACACTGCAAGAAAGGAAGACACATAGACATCATAAAAAAAAAATAAGGGAACAAAGAGCCTCAAACAAAGCAGGATACTGCAAAGCAGAACTTATGAACAGTTAATTTGATGAAATATCAGAGAAGAAGATCAGAAAGTTTATAACTAAAATGATCTGTGAATTAAAGAATTACATAAATGAGCAAATACAGGCAAAATTGATCATTTCAACAGAGATAAGAGAGCAAATACAGGTTTTTCATGGATCAAACCAACAAAGACACAAGGAATCAAACATGGGGTTACTTCAAAAAAGAGATAGAAACTCTGAAAAAAAAAATGACAAATCCTTCAAATAAAAGAAACAATAAACCAAATAAAAAAATTCAATAGAAAGCATCAGTAACAGACTAGATCATTTGGAAGACAGAACATCAGATAATGAAGCAAAAGTATACAATCTGGAAAATAAAGTTGACCACACAGTAGAGATAGTAAGAAACCATGAACAGAACATCCAAGAATGATGGGATGCCGCAGTCTGGCTGCAGCAAACTAACCAGGGGGTGACGAGCAACTTGTGTACATTGATACAGCAGGAGTGGGAGCTGTTTATTGTAGGACAGGAGGGGTAAATATACATTCCACACAGCTTATCTAATTAACATAAACTAGATAAAGCTATATAAAGCAGTCAACCAATAAGGAATCTCCACACTTAATGGCTCCCTGGCCTTACTTCACAAACCACTCCCTCTGGCAAAATGCCAGGCGCCATCCTGACTTGTTTTCAGACCTTAACAATGGGACAACATCAAAAGACCAAATCTAAGAGTTATTGGGATAGAAGAATACAGAGAGTTTCAAACCAAAGGAATGCACCATCTCTTCAATGAGAAAATATCAGAAAATTTTCCAAACATGAAGAATGAATTTGAAAATCAAATACAAGAGGCTTATAGGACACCAAATGTACAAAACTACAACAGATGTACCCAAAGTCACATTAAAATGAAAATGCCTAGCATACTGAATAAGTATAGAATCTTAAAAGCCTCAAGAGAAAAAAATCAGATCACATATTCATATATCAGCAAATTTTTCAACCCAGACCCTCAAAGCCAGGAGACCCTTGAACAACATCTACCAAGCTCGTAAAGAAAAAGGATGACAACTAAAAATCTTATGTCCAGAAAAATAAACTTTATATTTGATGATAGAAAAAAAAACAACAAACAAAAACCTTCCATGATAAACAAAAGTAAAAAAGAATTTATAACTAGGAAGTCCACACTACAGTACATCCTCAGCAAATTATTCCATGAAGAGGAAATGAAAAACAATAATGAAAATCAGCCAAGGGAGTTATTAAACTAAAGGAAAAACTAATCAAAGAAAAACACAAATCAAGTTAAACACCAAACATAAACAAAAATGGCTGGAATACAAATCATGTCTCAAAAATAACCCTGAATGTTAATGACTTAAACTAACCAATCAAAAGGCATAGACTGGATTAAACAAACAAACAAACAAAAAGACCCAACAATATGCTGCCTCCAAGAGACTCATCTTATAGGAAAAGACACCCACAGACTGCAGGTGAAGGAATGGGAAAAAACATAAAACTCACATGGATTCCGGAAGCAAGCAGAGATTTCTATCCAGATATCAAAGTACAATTCAAGCTAAAGGTAATCAAAAAGGATAAAGAAGGACACTGCATACTGTTCAAAGGAATGATACACCAACAGAACATAACAATTATAAATATATATGCCCCATACAATGGATCATCTATGTTCATCAAATAAACTCTTCTCAAGTTCAATAGTCAAATAGACCACAACAAAATAATTATGGGTGGCTTTAACACACCTCTTTCATCACTGACTAGAACTTCCAAACAAAAGCTGAACAACAACAACAACAATAACAACAAAATGGAACTCAATAATACAATCAATAACTCAGACTTAACTTACATATATAGAATATTTTATCCTTTGAGTAAATATTCATTTATCTCAGCATGAATTCTTCTCTAAAATAGACCACTTATTATGCCACAAAAAAATTCTTAGCAAAAAAAAAATAGAGATACTACCCTGCATTCTATCATATCCTAATGTAATGAAACCAGAAATCAATGATACAATAAAAAATAAAAGTTACTCAAACACATGGAGATTAAATAATACACTACTGAATGAACAATGGGTTGTAAAAGACATTAAGGAGGAGATTTAGAAATTCTCAGAGGTAAATGAGAATACTGATACAACATATTGAAATCTCTGGGACACTATGAAGGCATTACTCAGAGGAAAATCATTGCATGAGGGTCATTCCTTAAAAAAAGAAAAAGTCAACAAATAATGACTTAACATTACATCTCAAAGCACTAGAAAAAGAAAAACAAACCAACACCAGAAGCAGTAGAAGACAGGAAATAATTAAAATCAGATAAAATCAATGAAATTGAAACCAAAGAAACAATTGAAAAAAATAAAAGAACAAAAATTTGCTTGTTTGAAAAACTAAATAAAACTGACAGACTCTTAGCCATGCTAAAAAAGAGAAGGAGAGAAAACTCAAATCACTAACATACATAATAGAAAAAGTAAATATCACAACAAACACTACAGAAATATAGAAGATAATTAGAAATTATTCTGAAAATAATTATTTTGTAATCCAATAAATAGGACATATGAAAGGCATTGAACATTTTCTATGGTCTTATTATTTGCCCAAATTGAGTCAGGATGATATACACAATTTAAACCGATCAATTTCAAGCAATAAGATAAAAGATGCCAACCACAAAAAATCCAGACTGGATGGATACAAAGCTGAATACCCCAAGACCTTTGAAAAAGAACTAATACAAATGCTCTCAATTATTTCATGAAATAGGAAAAGAGGGAATACTTCCAAACTCATTCTATGAAGCCAGTACCACCCTGATTCCAAAAAGAGGCAAAGACACATCAAAGAAAGAAAACTAGACCAATATCTCTAGAACATAGTTGCAAAAATTCTCAATAAAACTCTGGCAAATCAAATACAAACACATATCAAAAGGGTAGTGCACAATAATAAAGTGGGATTCATTCCAGGGATGCAAGTTTGGTTCAAGACATGGAAATCAATAAATGTAATTCAGCACCTCAATAGACTCAAAGACTCATATGATTATATTAATTGATGTAGAGACAGCATTTGACAAAATATAGCACCCTTTCAATGTTCAAAACAATAGAAAAACTAGGGATAACAGAAACATATCTCAACATTGTAAAATCTATCTAAGCTAAGTTCCAGGCCAACATCATCCTAAATGGAGAAAAATTAGAAATATCCCCTTTAAAAACTGGAACAAGAGAGGGATGCCTCCTTTCACCTTTTCTACTTAACATAGTTCTTAAAATGCTTCCCAGTGCAATTAGACAGAAAAAAATATGAAAATGATACAGATAGGAAAACAACAACTCAATTTAGCACTATTTGTAAATGATATAATTCTATACCTAGAAGATGCAAAAAAATTCCACCAGAAATCTTCTAGAACTAGTAAATAAATTCATAAAATCAGTAGGATATAAAATCAACACCCATAAATAAAAGACATTTATGTATATCTTTGACAAATCCACTTAAAAGGGAAATGAGAAAAACTATAATATCCTCAAAAAAAAAACCAAATTGAGAATCAATTTATAATACCCTCAAAAAAAAAAAAAAACAAATTGGGAATCAATTTAACATAAGATGTGAAATTCCTCTACAATGAAAACTACAGAATGCTAATTAAAGAAGACCTTAGAAGATAGATCGGCAGAATTGATAATGTGAAAATGATCATACTACCAAAAAGCCTTGTACAGTTTTAATGCAATTACAATCAAATTCCCAATGACATTCCTCATAGACATAGAAAAAGAAGTAATGAAACTCATCTGGATTTCTAAGAGACCCAGAATAACTAAAGTAATCTTTAGCAAGGAGAGTGAAATAGGTGGCATCAGTATATCAGTATACCAGACCTTAAACTATACTACAGAGCAATAGTAAGAAAAACAACATGGTATTGGCACCCAAATACACTGGTAGACCAGTGGTACCAAACAAGGACACAGAGACAAACCCACATAACTACAGTTAGTTTACATTAGACAAAGGCACCAAAAACATACATTGGAAAAAATGATAGCCTCTCCAACAAATGGTGCTGGGAAAACTGGACGTATGTAACAAAGTGAAATTAAACCCCTATCTCTCACCATGTGCAAAATTCAATTCAAAGTGGATCAAAGATCTAGAAATTAAACCAGAGACATTGCACCTATTAGAAGAAAAAGTAGTCCAAATCTCCATCATGTTGGATTAGTCCCTGACATCATTAATAAGACTCTAATAGCACAGGAATTAAAGTCAAGAATCAATAAAAAAGATGGGCTCAAACTAAAAAAGCTTTTTCTCAGCAAAAGAAACAATGAGGTGAATACAGAACCTACAGGTTGAGATCAAATTTTTACCACAATCACATCAGATAGAGCACTGATCAATAGGATACATAAAGACTTCGGAAATTTAACACCAAAAACCCAAATAACCCAATCAATAGATTGACCAAGGAACTGAACAGACACATATCAGAAGATGAGATACAATCAATCAACAAATATATTTAAAACTGCTTAACATCTCTAGCAATTAGAGAAATGCAAATCAAAACTACTATAAGATTTCATCTCACTCTAGTCAGAATGGCTGCTATTAAGATACAACTAACAAAAAGTGTTGGCAAGGATGTGGTGAAAAAGGCGCATTTATATATTGTTGGTGAGACTGCAGGCAATATAGAAAGCAGTATGGAGATTCCTTGGAAAACAGAGAATGGGACCACCATTTGACCCAGCTATCCCACTTTTTGGTCTATATCCAAAGGACTTAAAAATAGCATACTATGGGGACACAGCCACACCAATGTTTATAGCAATAAAATCCACAATAGATAAACTGTAGAACCAACCTACATGCTCTTCAGTTCATGAATATATAACAAAAATGTGGTGTATATATATACAATGGAATACTATTCAGCATTAAAAGAGAATAAAACCATGGCATTTGGTAAATGGATGGAGTTGGAGAATATAATGCTAAGTGAAGTTAGCCAATCCCCAAAAAATGAGATGCTGAATGTTTTCTCTGATATAAGGATGCTGATTCATAATGAGAAATTAGTCCTGCATACTGGCATTTGTGCTTGCAACTTCCTCACCTGAGAGTGCTTCTCATTCACTAAAAACAGGGGAAATCCTTTGCACTGAAAACTACAGTCTGAGCACTTGGAAAATGTAGGTCTAGAAAAACAGCTTACAATGTTAGGGATGGGAAGGCACGAGAAGGAGACAAAAATGCAGACAGAAAGTCAGTGTAAACCCGTCCCACAGTTTCAAAAACGACAAAGACATATACACATGAGATAATAATACACAGTCATGGAAAAGAAGTTAGGGTCAAAATAACCTATATTTTAAAAACAGAATTGTGTTTGAGTTCTTTATTTTTGTTTTGTTCTATCTGATGTAATAAATTCAATATAGTTTCCCTCAAAAAAAGCATCTCAGGTAGTGGAAAATTGGAAGTTTGTGTCTTCAGTAATCAGAAGTCAGGTCAAATCTAGCAGATAGAAGTAAAATGCAATCTGTGTGATAAAAAGTGTGAGACTTCACTCTGAAGTATGGGTTGTCTGGATTCTGATGGTCATTGGTATGTTAATGTTCTACAAAGAACAAGTAAGATGTTCATGTGTATAGAAAGATATTTATTGTAAGAGATTGGCCAATCTGATCATAAAGCTTTTGAGTGTTCAATATGGGAGAGACCAATAGGCTAGGTATTTAAGAAAGAGCAGCAGATTAAATCCAAAGTTAGTCTGCTGGAGAATATTTTTTTGTGGATGTTCTAATTATGACTTTAAGCGATGGGATGAACTCATAGAGGTAGAGAGTACAATGGTTGCAGTACAATGGTTTACAATATAAAATGCCAAAAGCTGTTCAACAAAAGTTCATCAATTCAAATGCAAATTTCCACACCTTGGCTATGATGAATAACATTGTAATGAACCTGGAGGTGGATAGCTGTTCAATGCACTAATTCAATTCTTTTTTAGATATACACAGAAGTGGGGGCTGTATTCTACAACAGTTCTATTTTATAATATTTGCACAAATTTTATTCTCTTTTTCCATAATGGATGCACAAATTTTCATCCTCAGCAACAGTGAAAAAATATTCCCCTCTCCATATCTGTCCAACATATGTCTTCTTCTTATTATTATTATTATTACTATTACTATTAATATAGCCATTCTGATTGGAATACAGTGATATTTTTTAAATTTGGAGATTGGACATCTTCACACATACTTGTATGTCACTTCTGTATTTTTTTTTAGAAATGTCTATTCAAATTCTTCCAAATTTTAAAAAATCGGGTTATTTGTTTTCTTGTAGTTTACTGGTATGAGTTCTTCACTTATGTGGCTATTAATTCTTTATCAGATGTGCAATTTTAAGTATTCTCTGCTTTTATATAGATTATATTTTCAGTTTTTAAAATTTCCCCTCTTCTGTTTAGTTTTATTTAATTCCCTTTAACTAATTTTGCTTTTGTTTCCTATGGGTTTGGGATCTTGTCCTGAATATCCTTACATTCCAATGCCCTGAAACATTTCCACTATTTTTTCTTCTAGTGTGTTTATGATTTCACCTAATTATGTGTTCACTGATTGAGAAATTGATAGAGAAAATCTGACACACACATACATAAGTGGAACACTATTTGGCCTCAAAAATAAGTAAACTGTCATTTTTAAACAGGATGAATTTTATTTTATAAATTAAATATGGTACAGAAAGACAAATACTGCATGATCTCACTTTACTTGGAATGTAAAGAAGTTGAACTCATAGAAGTAGAGAGTCCAATGGTTGCAGTCAAGAAATGGGACTGGGAAGAATCAGAAGCCTTTGTTTAAAAGGTGCAAAGTGTCATTTAAAATGGATAAAAGGTTAGACAGACAAAATAAATTAAAGGGATACACAAAGGAAAAGAAGAACTCAAACTGGCACAATTTGCTGATGATATGATTTTATACCTAGAGAACCCTAAAAGTTCCACCAGAAAATGTCTAGAACAAGTAAATGAATTCAGCAAAGTAGCAGGACATAAAATCAAGACCCATAAATCAAAGGCATTTCTGTATATCAGTGACAAATCCTCAGAAAGGGAAACAAGGAAAACGACCTCATTTACAAGTAAGTGCCTCAAAAAAAAAAAAAAAAAAAAAAACTTGTGATACAAATTAACAAAAGAGGTGAAAGATCTATATAATGAAAGTTACAGAACCCTAAATAAAGAAGTCAAAGAAGACCTTAGAAGATGGAAAGATCTACCTTGCTCTTGGATAGTCAGAATTGATATTATCAAAAGGATCATGCTTCAAAAAGCAGTATACAGATTTCATGCAATTCTAGTCAAAATTCCAATGGCATTTCTCATAGACATAGAAAAAGCAGTCATAAAATTCATCTGGAAAAAAAAAAAAAAAGAGACCCCGAATAGCTAAAGCAATACTTATCAGGAAGAGTGAAGCAGGTGGCATCACTATACCAGGCCTTGAACTATACTACAGAGCAATAGTAACAAAAAACATCATGGCATTGGCACCAAAACAGACTGGTAGACCAATGGAACAGAATAGAGGACACAGAGGCAAACCCACAGAATTACAATTATCATATATTAGACAAAGGTGCCAACAACATGCATTGGTAAAAAGATAGCCTCTTCAACAAATGGTGCTGGGGAAACAGGAAATCCATATGTAACAAAATTACATTAAACCCCTATCTGTCACCATGCATAAAACTCAACTCAAAATGAACCAAGAGGGCTGGGGATGTGGCTCAAGCAGTAATGCATTCCCCTGGCATGTGCGGGGCGCTGGGTTCGATCATCAGCACCACATAAAAATAAAATAAAGATGTTGTGTCCACTGAAAACTGAAAAATAAATATTAAAAATTTCTCCTTCTCTCTCTCTCTCTCTCTCTCTCTCTCTCTCTCTCTCTCTCTCTCTCTCTCCTCTCTCCTCTCTCTCTCTCTTTTTTTTTAAATGAACCAAGGACTTCAGAATAAAACCAGAGACCCTGCATCTAATAGAAGAAAAAGTAGGCCCTAATCTCCATCATGTGGAATTAGGCCCCAACTTCCTTAATAAGACTCCTAATGTACAATAATAAAATCAAGAATCAATAAATGGGGTAGACTCAAACTAAAATGTTTCTTCTCAGCTATATAAACAACCTATGAGGTAAATAGAGAGCCTACATTTTGGGAGCAAATATTTACCCCTCACATATCAGATAGAGCACTAATCTCTAGGGTATGAAAGAACTCAAAAAGCTAAACACCAAAAAACAAACAAACAAACAAACAAACAAAAAAACTCGGCATCATTATACCCGGCCTTGAACTACATTATAGATCATAAATGGGCCGAGAACCTGAACAGACATTTCTCAGAAGATGATATACAATCAATCAAGAAATATATGAAAAAATATTCATCATCATTAGCAATTAGACAAATGCAAATCAAAACTACTCTAAGATTTTATGTCACTTGAGTCATAAAGGTAGCTCTTATGCATGCAAACAACAATAAGTGTTGATGAGGATGTGGAGAAAAAGGTACACTCATACACTGCTAGTGGGACTGCAAATTGACACAATGGAGATGAGCAGCTGGTGCAGACACTATGGAAAGCTGGAAAGCAGTATGGAAATTTCTTGGAAAATTGGGAATGGAACCACTATTTGATCTAGCTATCCATCTTGTTGGTCTATACCCAAAGGACTTACAAACAGCATACTACAGAGACACAGCCACATCAATGTTTATAGCAGCACAATTCACAATAACTAAACTGTGGAGCCAACCTAGATGCCCTTCAATAGGTGAATGGATAAAAAAAAATGTGGCGTATATACACAATAAAATATTACTCAGCAATAAGAGATAATAGAATAAAATCATGGCATTTGCAGGTAAATGGATGGAGTTAGAGAAGATAAAGCTAAGTGAAGTTAGTCAATTCCAAAAATCCAAAATGCCGAATGTTTTCTTTGATATAAGGAGGCTGATTCATACTGGGATAGGGAGAGGGAGGATGGAAGAAATAGATAAACTGTAGATAGGGTAGAGTTTTGGGAGAGGAAGGGAGGGCAAATGGGGATATAATTGATGGCGGAAATTGATTATCATTATTACCAAAGTACATGTATAAAGACACGAATTGGTATCAATATACTTTGTATACAACCAGAGATATAAAAAAACTGTGCTCTATATGTGTAATAAGTATTTTAATGCATTCTGCTGTCATATGTAAATTTAAAAAATGGATGAATGGTTCTGGGGATCTGTTTACAGATTTGCAGCTATAGTTAATAATGTGCTGTTTACTTAAGAATTCCTAAAATATAAGTATGTGAAGTGCAGTGATGTGTATGTGTGTGTGTTTGTGTATATTAGTTTTATTTAATCTTTTTATACAGTATAACAAAATGTTAGGTTGTACAGAAAATATATACTTTTACAATTTTCAACTATAGCTTAATATACCTAGGGAAAAGTTTACAAAACAAACAAAAATGATAACATCAGACTAAAACACCTTCATAATATTATATAGAATAATGTTTAAAAATATTTGCATATATATAAAATTAACCAGTACAATTGGTTACAGTAACAACAAACAAGCAAAATATAACTTCAACTTTACCTGGATGTAAAGACTTAAAACAGAAAACTTGACATGTAAAGCAGTGCTGCTCATCTCCATTTTATCAAGTTTCAGTCTGCATTTAATGTCAGCATGTTGTCTCCTCATCAATCTATAACTTCAAATCATTTGTAGTAATAATACTTAAGATTGTCTGGAATAAATATCATGTGTGTATCATTTACAATTAATAATATCCATTAAATACAATATCCATCCATTTGCTCACTTAATTATTCATTTAAAAAATATTGACTACTTACTAAGTGCAAGATACTCTTCTAAATATTTGAATAAATAGTGAATACAATTGCAAAAATTCTTTTCAAATCACCACACTTTTTAATATAGCACATTTAAAATCTTGGAGGACTTTAAAAATTATCACTTTGAAATTCTACCTAATACATATCTCTAGCATGTGTTTACTATTTTCTAATCTCTCTTGTCTAAGTTTCCAACTTTACTGGTGAGGTATATTGTTTCTTGTACTTAAACTAAAAAGGACCACAGCTATCTGAAAATAGAAATAGTTTGACAAGAATACATTTTAAAAATACCTTTGATAATGAATTTAAGTCCACCCGTCATCCCTAACCTGTTGCATGCCCCAACTGAGTGCTGAAATATTCCATTATGTGGTCCTCCCACTGCACATGTGGATGAATACATCCAATCTCCACAAAACAGAGAATGAATATTGAAGTCAAATTTAGACCACGTCAATCACCTGCTTCCTTCTAATAAAATAAGTGGTATAAAGGAATTGTCTATACAGCCCCTGAAGGAGGCTACTTGCAGTTTCCCTTACCTTATCTTATAACACACTTCTTTCTAGCCATTTGAAACTTAGTGCACATCTTCTTTCCTGATACCCCAGATACTGAACATGAGCTTCTAACCACAATGATTTTCACTCTTCGGTAATTCACATACTAATTCCAAGTCTCTGCATAATCATCAGTTTCTTAAGAATGCTTTCTTAACTTCTAAATTATTGTAGGCATTGTTATATTATCCCTTACTTAGCCTTACACCTTATTCCATAGCACTAGTAATTTCATAAACACAAATCATTATTTTTTCTTGGCTATTTTCCCAGTCTGTCAATAAGCTTCGTAAAGTATACAATCAGGCCTTTCTTACTTATTCCAGTATGGAGTAACTAGGTTGAAGTATAGTTTGTACAGTTTGTGTTTAATTAATTGTTTGTTAATGAAGAAAGAAATAAGTGATTATTTAAATGCAGAAACAAGTGCCTAAGGGAGAATGATTTTTAATGCCTCATGTGTTCCCAAACATTACCCTGATATATATTCACTAGCCTTGGCTTGTTAAGTGATATCTCACTCACTCTTGAAATGATTATAGATCAAATTTCAACTATTCAATGAACATATTCTCAAGTTCCTTTATATATTCTTTCTGAGAATCTTCTGAGAGACGATTCTTCAGTTGAATTTGGTATAAAGCCAGGTTAACACATGATTTGCTGAATGGTCCCATTTTTATTTACTCTAACATTACCAACTGTCTTGTTTACTTTTTGATTTCTCACTTTTCAAATTCTTATTTTTTTCACCATGATTTAATTTTTTAAGTAAATGATTTTTAGTATGCTGACTAAAACACATCTAACTCTTAAACTTCAAATGTGTGTACTTCATAAAACATGCTAATTTATAAATCTTTATATGTAAATAAAGTTTGTAATTATTTCAAAAGTTTAAAACTTTACCAAGGTTGTCTGTTGCAATAGTATCAAGAAATGTGAATAAAAATAAATACATATTTTCTTTTTCAACGATTTTGAAGCAAGAAGTATAATGATGAAAATAATTTTTAATAATCTACTACTCACAGAGAGTAATAAATAAGCCATTTATAATAATAATTTTAAAAACAGGTTCACTTCTGTTTGAGAACAGCTTCTTTAGGATGTTATACACTTAGTAATGAATTCTTAAGCACTCCATTATTGGTGCTCTGCATGCATGTCAACAGGTAACATTAATGAATTTGGGGGTCCTAAACACCTGGTTTGGCATTTTCCAGACCAGTTCTTACATACAACTCCCGCAAATTTCATGTAGGTTTGGGGAAAGTTATGTAACAGTTTTACAAAGCTTCAGTGAACTTATCTACTAATGGGAATAACAAATCCTGTCCTGTCTATGGTGATTCTGAAGATTTTTTAAAAATCATATATGGAAGGCTTAAGATATTTATTGATGCATATTAACCATGTGCTACTTACTACAAATATGCCTACATCAGGGGACTCAAAAGATATGGCATTTTTCACTGAAGTAATAATAATAAGATGTATAGGTTATAATCCTTATACTATATTTGAAATGTGGATATACTACAAATTCAAGTGCAATTAAACATGAAGTCTGAAACAAGGTGGGATTTCCATGAAAACTTTAGTTATTGAAAGAACATCTGAATGAATTTTATTCCCTAATGATATATGATGAGTCAGAGGGGAAAATAACAAAAAAATCACCCAATTTATATGAAACAAACTTAAAAATGTGTTTGAATTGGTCAAAAAAATTAGAGGAATTCAATGAGATGTATGACTTACTGAGCAATTTAGATTCCAGTCACCCTTGACTAACTCAAACACATATCACACTGATAAAGCAAATAGGTCTTATTTTTCATTTTAAGTAATTTTTTTGAATTGTCCATGGAGCTCAGTGAAACTGTAACAAACATACTCACCTCATCCATTAAGTAAAAATTATATGTTAAATAAGTCAGTTACTATCCATTTCAACTTTGAACTACCAAACAAAACACAGTATATAATATACAAATTAGCTAATTAGGTTTCATGACTGGTGGGACATATCGTCTGTATGGAGGAAAGAAACTAGAAACACATGGTAAGATGAGCATTTAATGTGTCTACTCTTTTCTATTATTTGATCATCTTAGTCTCCATATATGACAGATAATTAAGATTTGAGTATGATTTCCTATTACTGTCCTAATAATTTATTCCAGTTTGAAGTATAAACTTTAATATTGAACATTTAAAGTAAGAAATCAATTTATAACTGGAAAGACAAGTAACTTAAGTGATTGAAAGTAACATTTGCAAAACATTAACATCTACTTTAAGAAAGTTTATTGCCTGAGTGACCTGTGACATTTAATAATATAAATATTGTGCAATAAAGAAGAATATGTTTATACAGAATGTAGAGCTCAGATTTTGCCATTTTGAAAATGGATTTGAACTGTCTTGCTTCTAAATGAGTGCTTTTTACAATTTACTTTGTTTAAATGAGCTTTGATTTTTCTCATTTTTCAGATGTGAATAATAGTAATGCCATTTTATGTTTGATATAAGATTTTATAAGCCACTTATAATACATATTAGTATAGATATCACTTATAGATCAACTATCACTGTTATTAAAATCAATATATATTCCAAATTCATTTATCTAATTGATGCAGAAATCATTTTAAATTTCCTTTTTAATTATGTCACTATTATACTTTTGAAAGTAAGCAAATCCCTATTAATTGTGCAAGACATATGAATTAATCAAACTCTGAAATTAGAATATTTCTTGTAAAATGTTTTACCCTCCCAAAATGGAATAATGAAGCAGAAATATATTCTAAGTAATTTGTGGTTTCATTTAAAATTTTTTTTCAAATATCTACAATTATTAACACTCATTGATTGAGCTGGAAGATGCTCTTGTAAATTATGATTTATAATTCTCTTGCTCCCTTTTTTCTCTATTTAGCCTATAATTGCATTAAGTGTGCTATCAGGAAAATACTTCCCACTGTGTATCCTTATGAAATAATTGGACCACATGGCATGTAAAAGGTTCATATTCAGACTGCTATTTTGGTTTCTTTAACAACACAAATGCACCTGTTCTCAACACAATTAGGATGGGACATATTGAAGATAATCAAAACAAATAATGAAAAATTGTTTTGCTTGATTTGGAAAATAAGGCATAATGCCTACTCAAGCATTGGCAAAGCTTTGCTAGTGATGCTGGGTGGAATTAACATATTTAATGAAAATTGATTCTGTTTATGTACAGAGGTAATGGATATGCCTGCATAATTTCTGGGCACTGACTCTGAGTTATTAATTATTATTTTATAATTCACCCAAGACAATTCAAGCCAAAGGTAGCATCTGTTTGGCACCAAGATTCTACTTAGATTTAATTTTCCAGTTCAAGAGAAATTGCTACAGAGAGTCAAATAAACTAGTCAAGGTCACAAAAACAGTATTCTGCTTTGATTAGAGATATATTACCTACTGGAGCTCAGAAATTCAGTTAGAGGAGTTTACCAGCAAAATAAATTCTGCTCATATTTATAAGGATACAAAAATTGGCAAGTGGATAAAAATTGGGCTTATGTTTCTTTTTTCATCTTAATTAATGAAAAACCTTGCCTTCACTACTGCTAAAAATAATGTTCATAATTTCTATGTTGGTAGTTCTTTACAATGTTCAATTCTTTCATCATTTTTCTCACTTTTCTCCGAAAGCATTAAAATGTAATATATGTACTATCAAATTATAAACAACTCTTTAATATTTACGTGTTTAGGCTAGGGTTGTGGCTCAGTAGCAGAGCACTTGCTTAGCATGCATGAGACACTGGGTTATATATTCAAGTAAACAAAATAAAGGTATAAAAATATTTATGTGTTTGAATAACTTTATACTTGTAACTAAAATTGAAGGTAACATTGAAATTGGTTACAAAATTAATCCTCTAAACCACATCTCAGAATTAGAGCATTTTAAAATTTTTTCCTGATATAATTGCCCTAGAAATTTTGATAGTGCTTTGCAGCTTAAATGGGCTATATTACATAATTTCTTTCCAAACTATAATCAACATGTAGATTTTGTAAAAATTATTGCTTCACAGATGAAATCAAAACTAAGAAAGAGTTGGTGGAATGAGATGGACACTATTATCCTAAGAACATGTATGAAAACAGGAATGATGTGACTCTACTTTGTGTACAACCAGAGATTGAAAAACTGCCCTTTATTTTTATAATATGAATTGTAATGCATCCTGCTGTCATATATAACAAATTAGCATAAATAATAATAATAAAAAACGAAGAATATTATCACCATGGAAATGTAAATTTAATAAGTGGCATGAACAGAGTCAGGTGGTATGACTCTTGGAAGGTATCTATCTTGTTCACAACTGTCCCTCTAATATTTAGTCCATCATTAATCCAGAGTCAGATTCAATTAATTTAGGGGGAAAATACTTGTATTAAAATTCTATGCTCTTTTCAATATACACTTCAAGAATTCTCAAGTATATAAAGGTTTTGAAAAAAGAGGGAGAGGGAGAAAGAGAGAGAGAAAGAGAGAGAGAGAGAGAGAGAGAGAGAGAGAGAGAGAGAGAGAGAGAAAGAGAGAGAGAGAGAGAGAGAAAGAGAGAGAATAGAATAGAATAGAATAGAATAGAATATGAGTTCTCCAGGTGAATGCCATTGAATGCCTCAGAAACTCAGTAATAAAGATTATCTGTTATCCAAGAATTTATATTCCTGACCCAACTGAGTGTCAACCTCAAAGTCAAAATAGTATTGATAGGGATATTTGTTTTCCTTTAGATAATTAAATTATAGGATTAGTTAAAAATAGAAAGTATCAGCTGGACATAGTGGCACACATCTGTAATTCCAGTGACTCAGGAGGCTAAGTCAGTTAGGTCTAAAGTTTGATTTCAGCCTGGGAAATTTCCTCAAAATAAAAAAAAAAAAGGCCTGTGGAAATAATTCACTGGTAGAGTTTCCCAAGTTTCAATACACAGTAACAATAACAACAACAACAAATGGAATGCATTAGCATTTATTATTACAAGATAACCCATATAGGCATAGCTTTATCTCTTGTTATACACAGTTTTATATACTCTATATTCCATGAATATACATATTCAATGAACATTTAAATATAATCAGTGTTTAAAACAATTATAAAAGCATCTAGCTTGTAATTTTGAAAACATCTTTTTATGCATATAGCATATATTTTAGTTTTTTTCAAGAAAATGATTTAAGATATCACACTGAATGATAATATATCTGAATATGCTTCAAACAGATAAAAGGTAAGAGAGTGCATTGCCTCATTGTTACTGTAGGCTTAATGAAGCAGGAGACTGGATGACTCTTCATATCCACAGGACAGGATCATATGGTAGGTTCCATCACCTGAATGCAACCATTATATCTAAGGATGTGCTTGCTGTTTCTTTTATCTCTCTTCTGTCTTCTCCCTCCTGCCTGCTACCACCCCCCCACACACACACCCCTACCTATGCTTTTTTGAAGATGGTAATTTTAATTCTAAAATCTGTGTGCACAGTATCCAATCTGGTAGGACTTATGTGAATTATTCTGTGGATCCACTTTTCCCTCAGTACTCCCAATATTATCTGATGTCCTCATCCATCTTTCTAATATTTCTTCTATCGTTTTAATTTTTTTTAAATTGTAGATGGACACAATATCTTTATTTATTTATTTATTTATATGTGGTGCTGAAGTTCAAACCCAGGGCCTCACACCTGCAAGGCAAGCACTCTACCACTGAACTACAGCCCCAACACCTATCTTGTCTCTTAACAAACATGTTTCAGGAAAATTCTGAAGAAATAATTAATGAAAATGAATAAGAATAAAATATTTGATAATAATGAATATGAATATAAAACACATTGCATATAAGCCCATAGTACTGAGAGGAAAAATTGGAGTCACTAGGACTTGTGTTCAATTCACAGTAATCATTCAAGCAAGTATACAAGCAAATATTCTTTGACCATCAAATTTGACCAAGTATTGTCTAGTTGTTGAGTGTATAGGACTAGGCAAAATGCTGTTTTTAGAAAATTCTAGTGGTAGGAAAATATGGAAGACAAATAATTATATAAAGACATTTTCACATAATTATTAACTGTCATAATATTTTGCTACTTTGCTAGGGCTTCCATAATAAAGTACTATAGACTGAATGACTTAAACAACAGAGAATCATTTTCTAAAATTTCTAGAGGGTATAAGTTTAAGACCAATTTTTCAGCAGGATTAAACAATCTCAGAGGTCACATGGCTTTCAGACATCAGAATATTTTAAGCAGAGCGAAAGGCAAAGTCCAGGTGAGAGAAGCCCACGGGACAAAGATGAAAACAGGAGAATGAGGCTGGAGGGAGGGTAGTAGTTTTGATATTCTGGGAAAATTAAGTTCATCATAAAATCTTAGATGTTATTTTATTCAGTTAGTTTTATTTCTTATGAAAAGTTTAGCAGGCATATAAGTGCCAGAAATTATAAAATATGAGCTTTTTTTCTGAAAATACTGATGCAAAGTTAAAGATCAAATAAAAATCATCCACAAAGTAACATGCAATGGGACCTTTAATTTTTGTAAGTAAAATAAAATAGTATTCTCCTTTACAAAATGCAATACTCCTCAGTGACATGTTGAAGGTAAGAAAATGTGCCAGAAAAATGATCCAATTGGTAATATATATATCACTCTTCAGTTTTCACTTCACTTTCATTAAGTATTTTATTGGAAACATACTGTGCAGTTACAAAACTCATCAGAATGTCATGTTCATCCTCAGCAAAAATCAGACAGCCAAAGATGGAGAAATTATTGAAAAACATGTTTACACCCTGCTCTCTTATTATAGGAAATGGTTATTTGACAAACAAAGAACTGTGACTGTGAAAAAGCACCAGAATATATTCACAGATGTAAAATAGCTTGATTACACTCTACTTCAACTGCAAGTCCAAAGACAGCTGATTCAGTGGGTGCTCATTAAATCCAGCCCCTGAAAAAGAGCTGCCAATGATTCAATTTTCTAGGGAAGGAAATCATTGAAAGGAATTTGAAATGGGTCTAAAATTGTCCCCTTTTAAATCCCAAATACCCTGAGTACTGGAGACTCACTCTGGACAACATATAGGCAAATATTTTCCTTTCTAATTTCAACATATTATAAACGTCATAAGTTTAGAAGAAATGTATCTGTTTTTCTCATTACATTTTCTTCTTAATTTTATCAGGATTAAAGCATAAAGGAAATGAAATGCCTCTATAATTCTCCTGTAATTGAAAGACGTTTAGTGTTTCTTCCTAGGCAAACAAAAGTGATTTCTTCTGACCTCTCTGAAGAGTTAAAAATTTAAGTCATTTATTGAATAGATAATAATGTACACAGCACTGATAAATATAATTGATATTCTTTCAAATGCAGCATATCCATCTAGAACATTTATTACTGTAATTATAGATTTAGAGTTGGCGTAATGGTTTTACTGAATCCTATACTGAAGCACACAGTTGCAAAGAAACTCTCTAGTAGGACACACACTGTTCCTGTGTGTAGAGTCAAAGACCATGTGTAGAACAGTTAAAGGTTCCAGAAATACTTGGAATACTATTTTCTGATGATTATGCTGTTAGTAAAGTAAAAATATTAAAAATTCCCAACAGGAATTGAAAGAGTTTCATTTAAACTATTTCTTTTTTCCTTTACCATATTCATGTAATTCAAATGTTTGTATATGTTGAGGTATATACATACATTGAGGTAGAGATATATTTAAGATTAATTCAGAAAACTTTTGAAAATTTGAGATCTGCACATTAGAATTACAAATCTGAAGTTTAGAGGAGAGAAAAAGGAAGTCATACTTTTTGTATTGCAAAAAGAATACCTAAGGGATATATTTGAGTAAATAATAAATCAAACTAGAAGAACACTTCTCTGAACAAACTTAAAATAATTTCTCCTGGGTAAGAAATGTGTCAGTTAAAAAATGGATTATAATCATACATAGTAGCCAGGATTATGGGATTTATGCTATAAACAATATTGAATATTATAATAATCTCACAAATATTATGTGGTTTTAAATCACATTGTAATCATTAAAATAAAAAAATACAATAAGTATTATAATCAAATTATGTACTGATTTAAACATGATATTATGCCTGTAAGTAAAACTTTATATCTTTTTTAAAATAAAGATGTGCTAAATATTTTCATATGTACTTGTTTTTCCATGTAGTTATTATTTTATTTTGAGAAATCTCTGTTAAAGATAAAATGAGTCAAATTACCCAGACATAGGTAATTTCTGTGGTGAAGCTCTTATAAAATAAGATTTTGAAATCTGGAAAATATTTTCTCACTAAATATGACAGCAATTTTGAATTATTTAAATTTAAGTGTTTATTTGAAGGACTCTTTTCTTTCTGTCATATTATTACCATTCCTAATGAAACATTCAATAAAAGTAACACAGCATTAAAATTAAAAGGAAATTACACATGCATCATCTCATAAAGTTTAGGGCGAGCTTTCTTTTTCTTCAACTTGATCATGTACATTGAGGCTAAAATAATAAGAGATTTACAAAATATTGCACTGATGGATAGCTCCATTATATAGTAAATTGTTGGATAGATTTTTCTGTAATTAACATTCTACTAAGATTGCTTTTTCCAATGACACAGTGTAAGTTTCCATATTGAATACAGAATAAATCAGTGTTCTGTGTTGATGGATGCATCATCTCACCACATACTTACTCAGTCACCTCTGTGACCACCACCAGTGTAGAACTGAGAGCTGGAAAACCAGAGAGTAATGCATATCTCCAGAGAGTAATGCATATCTCTTCTGCTACAGGCAGAATGTCTGTGTCCTCCTAAAGTGCATGTTAAAAACCTTACCCCCAAAGTTATGATGTAATGAGGTGAGGTCTTTGGGGGATGATTAGGTCATGAGGCTATAGCCTTCATTAATAGGATTAGTGTTCTTATAAAGTAGGCCCAGGGGAACTTGTTTACACTTCCCACAATGTGAGAATGTAGCTAAAAGACAGTCTGTAAGCCAGAAAGCAGACCTTCTCTAGATACACTTGATCTTGGGTGACCTTGTCTCCAGAACATTACTCTCTGGAAATGCATTACTCTTGTTTATCAACTGCCCAGTTTACAATATCTTGTTACATCAGCTCAAATAATTTATAAACACTCCCATTAAAATTTCATATCCCAAGTCATGTCACATGGTTACCTTAAATGCAAAGAGTGAAGGAAAGTTCCACACCACCAATGTTTAAAACAGAGCAGAGATATTTGGATAATCTTCCTATGCAATGTTGATAATTATCTGCACCTCTACTTACAAAATATTTGGCTCACTCATCATCATGCTCAAAAGTATACTTGGCAACGTTTCATGGGTGATATTCTCAGACACAGTACCAACCTCAAAGTGTGTGATCTTTGAACGATGCACATAGTCTTTATATCAGGTGATCGGCATCTACATTCTAAATTGGGATAACATTCCATGATTGCATATTTATGAATAAAATATAAGGATATCTTTCTGCACCCTCTACTGCCCTCTAAATAAAAATCTGATAGAAATTATACAATAGGACACAATGCAGCAGAGTTACTGAGTCAGAGAAGGCATTTCTTGAGTTCTGTGTCTTAGTGGTTTCTTGATTTGTTTCAATAATTATCTGAGAGACTTTTGCTAACCATTTTCCTTTACACTCTTTAATTTCATCCTCTTGGAAGTTCTTTATTTTCTATCTACACAGAGCTAATCTGCAGTAGGTACTAGAGAATAAAGCCTGCTAGTTACTGAATATTTTTCTCAATCCCATCTTCTACTTCTAGGTGCTTTGAGTCTAGAGTTATTTTTAGAGTTCAACATTCATGTATCACTTAGGTATTGTTGATTATGTGTTATGTGTTCATTTGTTTCATAATTATGTTTGTGTAATGTTTCCCATCAGTGAATTGTTTTGAAACTCCATTTCATCTTTAGGGACAATAGCCATACCTGCTCAGATAATCACCAGAATTCCATCCTGAGAATATTCCATATCTTCCTTATTGTACTACACCTTTATGTTTTTTGACTTAATGTCAGTGTCTTACACCTGCCAGATTACCCTGGGAGATACATATTGTAGTCACTTTTGTGTGACACAATTTTTTTCAAATTAAGTAACTAAATAGATAATCAACACAGTCATTTTAGCAATGTGCATAAAGTCCGTTCTGTTGACTTTACTCCTGTCTTATGAATTATTTGCTTCAAAAAATTTTGTACTTATCTTTTTGCTAAATTTTTGCAGAGGCATACTTGCCTCTTCTTGTTCTGTTACTCCTGAAAATGTGTATACACTCTCTTGTCCTTTTCATTCCTGCTTGTAAATGATCCTGTTATGGCTTGAATGTGAAGGTACCCTGAAAGACTCATGTATTGAAGCCTTGATGCCCAATGCACCAAGGTTCAGAGGTAGGTGTTTTGGGAGCTGATTGGATCATGAGGCCTCTGTCCTCATCAGTGCATTAATCAACTGTAAACTGAATGGACTATTGGAAATTGATAGAACATACAGGAACTTAGTTGAAGGAAGTGGGTTGTTGGTGTCATGCTCTTGGGGACCATCTGTTCCAGCCTTTAGCTTCTTCATAACTCACTCTGCTCCTGAGCTGCCATGAAGTAAGGAGCTTTCTTCTATCATGATGTTCTGCCTTCATTTCCTCAGCCATAAACAATGGAACCAACCATGAAGTAAACCTGATAATTTCTCACTTCCCAGCCAACTTCATGAAGTATATCATCAGCTTTCCTATTAATGACTGTTAAAAATTATACCAAATATATGCTAATGGTTTGGAATTTACTGGTGCTGTTATTCAAAACAAAATTCCCTTATCCAACTGTTACTATATTTTTTTCTGGTGCTATTTTGGCAATATTTGACCTGTAGGTGCTTATTTCTGTCTCATAACAGTTTTGTGGGTTAAGATATACTATGGTAACAAACCTCTCTAAATTCCTAAGAGTTAACCCAGTAAATGTAATTTTCCAGCACACTAAATATCTAAGTAAGATTGGTGGGGTACTAGTGAGAAAAAAGAAGTATCATTGGGCTGGGGATGCAGCTCAGGTGGTAACGGGCTCTCCTGGCATGCGTGGGGTGCTGGGTTCCATCCTCAGCACCACATAAAATAAAGATGTTGTGTCCACCAAAACCTACAAAATAGATATTAAAAAATTCTCTCTCTCTCTCTCTGTTTAAAAAAAAAAACAAGAAGTATCATCGATCGTCACTTACTCTGGGGTTTATGAATCAATTTATAGGCTTAAAATTTCCTATATATGCCCCGGGTTTTTTTTTTTTTTTTTTTTTTAAGTAAAAGTGGAAAGACTGTTAAACTTTAAGATCAGGAAGTTCTGCAAAGTCTCATGACTTAATTTATTTCCTTATCCTTCATGAACTGAAAGTGTACATGGAAAGATAAGAGAGTAGTCAGTTTTTTGCCACTGTGACCAAAATGTATCACATAAACAGCTTAGAGAAGGAAATATTTATTTTGGCTCATGGTTTTGAAAGGTTCTGTCCTTGATTGACTGACTTCATTGTTTCCGTAATTCATTGCTCAGATAAAGCAGAACATTATGGCAGAAGGGCATGGAAAACAAACAAACAAACAAACACACAAACAACACACCAAAACCCAAAAAACCTGCTGAACTCATGGCAACCATAAAGTGGGGGGCAGGTAGATTTACCAGGGACAAGATATAGCTTCCAAGAACACACCCTCAGTGACCTGCTTATGATTTCCAGAACCTGCCAGGATTCCATTCAGCTTTCAATGGATCAAATGTCTTATGAGATAAGTGCCTTTGTGATGCACTCACTTTTCAAAATGTCCTCTCTTAGACTGCTGCATTTGCAACCAAGCCTTCAACATGTGAGCTTTGGGGAATTTTCCATATCCAAGCCTTAGCATGAATCTTATCTTACAGTGGACAGAATAGTTGATTTTTATCCTCTACAAAAACAAAATTGTTCTCACTTGGAGTGATAAGTAATCTTCCTTAGATGCTGGTTCTACTTCAACTCATTTCCTTGCTGGTTATAATCAAATGGGTATATTATCTTATTTCTTAACCCCTCTATATTTCTATACTAGTCAGATAATTTTGATATGCCCTTTTATATCTAGGAGATTTTATTTAATGTTTAAAGTACATTTTTTTAATTACCATAGCTTTTCCACTCTCATAAATAGTTCTGATTTTTCTCCACTTACAATATTTGAATTGCCACACAAAAAGTTAGAAGTTAGTGGGAAATTAAGAAATGTGAATTCAGGATAAACTTGAAAAATACTTCTGTACTTGAAGGACATCTCTTACTCCTCTTGGAGTAAGAGATGTCTTACCATGCCCATGAAGTGAAGAAGCATTATAAAACTTGTAAAATATGTGATTCCCTACTGTTTCAGCTAAGACTCAGCCAGCCTATGTCCCATATGGTTTTATTTCTCTAACCTACAAAAGAACAGACACAGTAGTAGTTTTTTTGGGAGGAATATTTGATCAATGGGTACTAAATTATAGTTAGATAAGATTAAGAATCTTTGGATTATGACTGCACAGTATGTTGAGCAAAGATAACAATTATGGAGTGTATATTTCAAATAGCTAAAAGAAAGCATTTTGAAAGTTTTCATTACAAAGTATTCATCGAGTGTTTGAGGGGATAAATGTGTTTACCCAATTAAAATATTATCTAATGTGCTCGTCCATGTATTGAATATTATATGGTACTCATTTAATGTGAACAACTTTTATGTTTTAGTGTGTCACTTGAAATTAAAGCATAAAACAACAAAATATAAAATGGTATAATTATTAATTTAGTTTAGCTTACTGTTTTACTTGACTACCTCAAAACATAGCACTCAGTATTCTCTGTCAGGTAGATTAAGAAGATAGATTTAATTTGTATTCTTACTTATCATATGCATCTGATAACTACACTCAAATTAAATAATGAAAAACAAAATCATTTCCAAAATAAACCTATTGTAGAACCCTGTCATGGCAGTTATTGAATTTTGGGTGCTACTAAGAATACACATTATATATCCATATTTTATTAAAGTCCTTTATACCACAAACCAACAAAATTTGGTACACTTTTAGATTTAGATACAATACCAAAAACTCTTTAATGTGCCAAAGAGTTATTTTTGCTTTTTTTTCAATGTTCTTTTTACAGATATCTGGCAAGAAGATTCAGTATCACCTACATCTATTTTATATTGTTCTAGGATTATACCCCATGCTAAAACAAATAGCTTTCAATGTTCTATAAAATTTCTTATTTTACTTTTTATTGTTATTTCAGATTTTCCAAAAGAAAATTGTTGCCATATATGCATCATCAGAGAGGAAGTTGAGAGTTAAAGGCTTGTGCTTCCCCTCAGAAGTTATCTTTCCATGGGCTTAATCATAAAGAATAGAAATAAAGAGCTCACACAGCTACCCAATGTCTGCCAGAAGCAAGTGGTCAAAGAAAAAGCTACTGGAAGTTACTCTACTCATTTCTGAGAAAGTAGAAAATATCACAGACAATCCAGTCTAATCCTATTACCAGTCCAGGCACATATTTACCTCTGGAATATAATCATATATTCTCAAACCTAAGAAATAAACACTGCACCAGTGGAGTTAATCTTGGAAATATGAGATAGCTCAGATGATTAACATAAAATAACTACAATATAATGATCACATGTATCCTGTTTTCTAACATGCCTGTGAACTATTGTTTTTGCTTTAAATACCCCACCCTTCTTGTATGCAAGGATGCAGATTCCAGAGCCTGGCATGAAATACAGAACAGAGCATTCTACTCACTAGGCACTTCTGTGTGTAGCAGCATAGAAGTAAGACAATACTTCCTGTGACCTAAAGTAATAATCTGGCTCATGCTTGTGGCATCAATGTTTCCAACATCAATGCATATGGAAATCTTCCCCTTAGGGTCTTGTGGTCTTCTCCTTAGCACTTGCTCTGGATGGTAGGCATGTTGTACTAACAGTGTTCACTTCTCCCTTCACTGTGCATTGGCTATTCCATTACAGTCCCCAAAGTGGTTCTTGATTCAAGGTTAACCAGTGCAACTGCATACATTTTCCGAATGCACAAGTACTTAAGTCAAACATATTAGAAAGACAGTAGAATGAACCAGACATAACTTTCCAATGTTCAAATACATGTCCAGTGAAACCCCATATCATGTACAACCCCACAAAAGAGATCCTAATTAGAAGAACTCCATGTCATGTATAATATGTCAAATTTAACACTCTACTGGCATGTATATGTAAAAAAAAACAAATAAAAAAAGAAATCCATAATTATTTAATAAAGTTACTGGTAAATCTAAGGGAAACCAAGAGAAGTGTGTAGAACACATGGACAGACACGAAGACTTGTTAAAAAGATGTAGGTTATTTAAGGAAACAAAATCTGAAAGTACACCCATTGATGTTGAACCCTAAATCCAATAGGAAAGAATTTTGTGGCCCAGAGAAAAGCAGGTCACTGTTTTCTATCACAGTTTATCTGTAAATTGGGGAACATAATTACACTGAGAATTTTTGTGACTAAATATGTAGGATAATGCTTGGCTCATAAGCATCACTATTATTTATATCTCCTGTCTCTAATTTTTTCCTCAGTTATTACAGGATAGATAATTCCAATTTGCATTAATGTTGGAGATGTCTTGATTCAACATACAAGTGTTATGTTACATGGGAAGGGAATTCATACATTTCAGCTTTACAAATGAGGCTGGCATTATTGGGGGGATTTTAGAAACTATGCAAATATAATGACCCATTGGTGGAGTGATCCAGCATCAGAAGATCACTGTGGAGTGAGCCAAATAGGCGCAGAGGGGGCTAGGTGCAGCAAGGACCAAAAACAGTGAGGATGACCACTGCAGAAGTGTACCCCCTATAGTGATGCAACACCATCCTGTGAACTTCAATACCCACTTCTTGACCTGCCAGAATAAAATCTAAGTGGGGAAGACTTGAGTTAAAGTTGGTACTCAAGAATTGACTAATAGTGTTACTACATTTCTGAACCCTAGTTAGCATAAATTTGGATTGATATCAATGAATCAAGTGCTTTATAAACGAGCACACTTGGATGCTGTCTTTCATTGCAAAATTCTGTTCCTGTTCCTCAATAAATCCTAATGTTAGATTCATTCATCCTGGTCTGTGGAGTTCATTCTGCAAATTCAGAAGAAAAGACCTAGAAAGAAGAAGAAGACATTGATGGTGAGCTCCTGGGGTCTGCTGCAACATTGGAGGGGTTGGCCCCCCATTAAGAGCTGCAGCACTTTTACTTTACAGAGACTCACACCTTACCCAGAATTCACCTTACACAGAATTGAATAAACTCCAGTCTTGCCTGGGTTCAGTTTTTACCTACATAATGATAATGGTATTTAAAATAACTTATTTTGAAGATGTTCTGTTTATGAACTATTGAAGAATTGAATAAACATATGTAATTTCTCATTCTCACAGAATAATTATTCACACAGAATAATTACCAATACGTATGAATGTATTTGAAAATGGAGAATGGGAAAACTGTAATATCATAAGGCCAACATCGAGATTAGAAAGGTATCTAATATATTTTAATATTAGATGAAAAAAGTAATCTAGGGAGTTATATTTTTAATCCAATTTGAAGAAATTATTTATCTTGAAAAAAAATTCACATTTCTTAGATACCTAATATTGGCCAGTCATTACCATTTGTCAAATCAAAATATTATTAAGTTAACCTAAATGAGACTCTTTGAAGTAAGCATTATTAACTGTCCCCTTTTATACCCTTCCCTTTATAAAGAAAGAAACTAATAGTTTCTTTTGATCACTCCACCAAGATAGAAGAACCACATTATTCACAGTTGGTTTGTGGCTCTGTATAATCAGAATTAAAACTGTATTGGGTTTCAATGATATTATATGCGTATTCAGTTGGTACTTTTGTCACAAGACTGAAATTTTGATATTGGAATTGTTATTTCTAACTTTCATAAATTTATTTTAATAAGTTGAATTTCTTTTTCAAATGATAAAAAGACTTTTTCTTTTGGAGGACACTTAAATGTTAACATTGATTTTTTTTTGAACATGATATTCAGTAGCAATCTCTTGTTTTATTTGATTCGTCGTAGTATTTCTAGTTCTAGAAAGCTAAAAATATTGATGTATCCATGCATTAGGATAATGAAAAACCCAATAGCCAACCTACTAAACATCAGATTTTCTTTTTTTCCACTGTAAAACTTGTATTTTTCATATACATAAATATTGTATCTGAGAATAGATAATATTAATAATATTTGTGTTGAGCAATACCCTTAGTGGTATTATTGTGGAATATGCTGTATTCAGTTTTATAATATAAGGCATATATTTTATTTAATGGGAATTAATACTTGTTTATATATTTAAAGATGTCATCCCTTCACATAAAACTTTAATTCCTATTTTAGTCATTACATGTGGTGAATTTTAAGAATAAAATGTTTGTGCATATTTTAGTCACTTGGCTTTTCCTCAGGTAGTGGCATATGTATGTGGGAGGACACTTGCTACGTAGAATACAATCAATCATACCATATTCACAGCTCAGCTTTATGATCACATGGGAGGGACTAGAGCAAAGAGACAAGAACACTAAACAGCAAGAAAACTTTAATTTGAAATTACTCTCCAGGTGGAGAGCAGAGTTGAATTATTTTGAGAGTATGGTAGATGGCTAAAGTCTGTGAAAGAAATAGCAAGGCCAGGTATGATGGTATACACCTGAATTCCTAGTCACTGGAAAAACTGAGGCATCAAGATTGAAAGTTCCAGAAACTAGATTTGTACCTCACTGTTGAGTGCTTGCCTAGCATGTATGAAGCACTGGGTTCAATTCTCAACACATCATATAAATAAGTAAATTAAATAAAGGCCTATCAGGCTGGGGTTGTGGCTCAGCAGTCGAGTGCTCACCTAGCATGGGCGGGACTTGGGTTTGATTCTCAGCACCACATAAAAAAAAAATGAAGGCATTGTGTTGTGTCCATCTACAAAAACAGATTCTCTCTCTCTCTCTCTCTAAAAAAAATTTAAAAATAAAAATATAAATAAATAAAGGTATCAAGAAGTACATTGTAATAATTGAGGTAAATATGACGGTGTATGTAAGAACACGAAAAAACAAGCTATCCTATTTTTAATCTAGAAAAAGCATTGGTAATGAGGAAAGGAAAGGAGAACAGGGAAATTAATAAACATTTAATAGAGATGGTATTTATACTGCACCTCAAGAAATAAAGGATATTTGAATATGTGTATGAAAAGATTGTTTCAAGTAGAGAGATCAGAGATGTCTCCTAGGACCTTTTCATTATGCATTATTGTTATGGCCTGGATATGAGGTGTCCCCCCAAAGCTTCTGTGTTAGAGCTGGGACATTTCAAAATATACAATGATTTGAATATGTGAGCCGTAACCTAATTGATCCATTCTAGTTTGAATAGACTAACTGGGTGGTAAGTGTAGGCAGTTGGAGTGTGGCTGGCAGAGGTGGGTCACTGGGAGTGCACCCTAGAAGGGTTCATCTTCCCTGAAGCCCCTTCTCTCTCTTTTAGATGCCACCATGAGCTGAGTAACTTTCCTTCTCGTTGACCTTCCTTCATGTTTTTTGCCTTGCCTTGGACTGCTTGGATTAGATCTGATTAACAACAAGTCCTGAGAGGAGGAACTGTAGTATAGATGGGAAAGAAGATCAAGATATTTGTGACCCACATCCCAAACTAATTTTTCTGCACCAGGGAGACGTTTTGGAGCAGATGGCCTTGCTCACCTGGCTGGCAAGGTAGCCATAGCTCCTACACAGCCTGGCCTATATTGCATTTCCAGAGGCAAAAATTATCCTCATATAATTCAATGTAGGAATTCAGATATCTTCCTTGCAAAAATAAATAAGTAAATGAATAAATACATAAACTACTAAATATTTTCATATGAATAAGATCATGCTAATTCTAATCAATAATGCTCACGCACAGCCTTTTTCATTCTGAGTAAACTCAACATTTTTGCAATGGCCAATAGTAGAACCAGAGGTAGTCTTCCTTTTTATCCTCACACCCACTACAACAAGGGCAGCTACAGACCCTGCCACACAGCACTGATCACCTTATCAGCCTGAAACTCCTTGGAGTCATATAGCTCACTGGGTTTGTTTCCCATGTCTCATGGATCACTGTTATCTGTTCCCTGATGTACAATGTCTGAAAACTGTTATTTCATACTTTGTTCGGATTTTTAGTTGTTTCAAAGGTAGGTAAATTCATTACTTCTGACAGTTGCCCACTTGATCAATTATGAAAGAAATGAAAAAAACTGATGAAGAAAAAAGTTATAAATTGTACAGAAGAAAATATTTTAATATTAAAAGGATAATTTTACTAATAAAATATTTAAATCTTAATATTGAACTTCATAAATATTGTGTTAGGCAGTTTAGACTTTTATAACAAAATATCATTTCCTGGAATCATTTAAGCAGCAGTTTAATTCTCAGAGTTGTGGAGGTTGGAAGTTCAAGATCAAAGTGCTTGCTGATTCAGATTTTGCAATCTGATCCCCAATTCTCTTCCTGGTTTGCAGATGGCACCTTCATGCTGCTACTGGATGTGGCTGAGGAGAGGGAAAGCTCTCCATAGTATGTGTTCTAATCTCATCATGAGAGCTTCAAACTCATGACTACATCTAAACTTAACTACTTACTGAAGGCGCCATGGAAAATGTCATCACACAGGGGTTAGGACGTCAGCATATGAGTTTTGTAGTAGGGGGAAGCATAAACATTCAATCCACAGCAAATGAATATTCACAAAAATATAAAATTACAAAAAGAAAAAAAGAAAGAATTATACAGACTCAGAAATTAATAGATCGAATTCATCATAATTAGTCATAGTTATGAGAGTTTTGAACAAGTTACAAATAAATATGACCTATCTGATATCATGAAACTCTGCAATTAGCAATTTAGGAATAGATGGGTTTTTGGCACTCACAGATACTAAGAAAATCTGTTTTAGGTTATGAAGAAAATCTTCAGAAAGTTTTTAAAAAGCATTGTCCTACAGAATATATAAATATAAAACAATAAAAAAGAGTGACTATTACAAGTAGTTTTTTTTTTAAATATCACATTCCATTATTAATCATAGACTGAGGAAACAGAAAAAAAAAGTTATTGGGCTTTTAGGAACAGAATGACACAAAAATTAAAATAATATATCAAAACACATGGTAGTTTCTATTTTTTTCTTTTCAGATTTCAAACATTCATGGAATTGTTTTTTATCAATCTGAGTTGATTTTTTTAACTACATTTGATATCAGAACATACATTCTTTTGTCTTTTTTTTTTCAAAATTTGTGGTTAGCTAACAGTCAAACTGCCATTTCATTCATGAGTTTTATTAATACTTTCTGCAAACTAACAATGATATTTCAAAAGTCCCAAAACAAATAAACAAATATCCATAAATACAAAAGCATGGTAAAAATTACCCTGTGCACAAAGTGTTGTATTTAATGAGACTTTTCATCTCTCTCCACTATACAGTGTATTTTCATTGAGGAAAAAAAAAAGTATGATTATGGTTTTTTATATATGTTTGAAACATGTAAGAAAAAGAGTTTCCCTGAATGCAGACTCCTCATAAAACAATTATGACTTTGTAGATACTTTAGATTATTCCAATTCATTTGTTTGTAGTTGATTTTCTAAAGCAATATTAACAATTAAACTGATTTTATACTTGGACAAAACTGTAAGTATGTGATAAGTATTATATTACTGCATTTCTTTAAAAAACAGTGGAAAATAATTATCTTGTAAGCATTACTAACTTCTTAGCTTAATTATGCTATCCTTTTTATAATAGGATGATAGTATTAACCATCAGGAGGGAATGTGCTTTGAGCTGTTTTCTTCCCAGTAATTAGTAAGGTGATTGAATATCCACTAAATAAAATTGGGGAATTGGAAAAGACCACTTGGGAGAGTGTGTGCATTAAACAAGCATAGTCTTCCTATAATCACTATGCTTTAAACCTAATTAAACTCAAGAGAATCCAATTAAATGAGGGGGAAACAAGGAGGCCATAAAATGATTGGAGGATGAATTTGATACTTTAATCCAAAATTCTTTAAGTATAAACCCTATGATTAAAGTTTTAGGAAAGGGTAAATGAGCTATTTGTGAATAGCAAACTCTGAATTTCAAGTGAATTGTGAATTCTTCTAGATAAGTTCTTTAAAAACAGGATAAAAACAATACTGTGCTGCATGTTTTCCTCATTTGTATAGTACGTACTTAGCATGCCTGAGGCCCTGGATTTGATCTTGAACACCACAACAAATAAAAATAAAAATAAAAATAAAAGAATATTGACTTGAACACTGTGATTGGTACCTTGAGTGAGAAGTCCTAGGATAGTTATACTATTTGTCCCCTACATCGGAGCATATAATTTTTTTAAAAAATATAATGTATGTATTTTTGTATTAGCTTAAATTTATGCTCACCACATTGCAAAAATATAGTTTAATTTTAATGTTTATGCCATATGCTAATCAACAATTGTGCATATATATGTATATAAATACATTCCAAAAGAAACAAATGTTAGTCGCAAAAATTCCACAAATTAATATATGCATGTCAAAAAATAAAACCACAGCCCCACATTGTAGGTATATATTACTAAATGGATTAAATTATTTATTGTGAACAATTGTATTGTTAAAGCTGTTCCAAAATGATGTACCCCATCTTTGTTAGCTCTAAAACTAATATACACTAAAACAAATAATCAAACTAAGTTTGCAAATGTATGTGGATACTCTCTGACTGATATTCTTCATCTGGACTACTAATTCACTCACCAGCTTCATAGAATGACCGTGAAATCAAAGGATAATTTTGCAGATATCTGTGTTTAATATGGCAGAGTGGAAATTTTATAAAACTTTATTTTTTTACCTCATGGAATTCATCTTGAAAGAACATAAAGGAAAATGAATCATTTTTTCTATAGTTGAAGAAAAATTGAGATGTCAGTTTTCCCAAATCATAACATAATATTAGAAATACTAAAATGATGAGGAAATTAAAATGTGTATGTATGAATTGACTTACACTATGGCATAGAGCAATGGCCCATGAACTGGGGGCTTCCTCTACCACAGAAAATTTAAATATGACATTTATTGTGGAGAAAAAAAAACAGATAGTTTGAAAAGACATAAAGTGTATCTTTATATTCACATTAAATGTTGCACAGTTGAGGAAAAGCTCATCTGCTAAGCAAGAGACCAACCTCATTTTAAGAAACTTAAAGGTGCTGAGAATGCCACAGTTATATGCCATGATGGAGGCAGGAGTGAATATCATTGAAAGGTGGGGAAACCAGTTCTCTGCTATGTTTTAGATGTGGATTGTCTCTAAGGTACATGTGCTAAAAGCTTGGTTCCTGGTTTGGTGATGGTGTGAGACAGTACAATCTTCAAGAGATGGGGCCTACTAAAAGATAATTAAGCCATGGGAGCACTGCTCCAAGAAGATACTTATACTGATTTTGCACTGTAAATTAACTTACACAAGAGAAAATTGTTATAAATAGAGACCTCCCCATGTGATTGGTCCTTTTTTCATCTTTCATCTTCCTTTCCACTTCTCCAACATGTTTTGGTGCAAAAGGAAACTTAACCCAAGGCTGAACAAAGGAGGACACTTGATCTTGAAATTTCAGACTCTAAAGTTTTAAACTGAACAAATCTCTTGTCTTTCTAAATATTTAACCTCAGTTATTTGTTATAGCCAGAGAAAATAGATATACATTTTTTTTTTTTGTTTTTTGTTTTTTGTTTTTAACCTCACATAAATTCTGAATATTGTAGGAAACAAGTTAGAGGATTTTTCCACAGCAAAAATACCTGTGTGTGTAATTTTACCTGAGGGAAATATTCTGTGTTGATTTTCTTCTTGTATAATTAAAAGCAACATTCCCTTGTACATAAAGTTCTTGATGAAAATTTCACTCCAAAATTTACTAAATTTTTGGAAGTAGATATAAAATGGAAGTGAATTTTTTTTAGTTACTGATGCTGTATAGAAATACAAGTTATGAAATACAGTTGTTGAGAAGGAGTTTGTGGCATCCTTATGTTGGGATACAGTGTCTAATCACCATTATTGTAGACATACGAATTGTTTGCACAACATCACTGATTATATATATCTATATATCTATATATCTAGATATAGATATAGGTATAGATATCATCATAGGCTCTTAAAATAAACAATCAAAAGTATCAGGTTGCCTTATTTGCATCCACACAATCTCACAGCATTTTAAGCACTTAATCTTTACAAAATCCTTCCTATTTACAAATGAGTTTTTATAACTTGCATTGAACATAACTGATAGGATAACTGACCATTGTATATTGAAAACCAATGGTGTTCTCTCAGACTCTTCATCCCCTCCCTCAAAACACAGATTCTGGTCGGTTCTTTTGTGCTTTAGAATTTATTGAGAGTATAAGGCAGTGAGCTTATGCAATTTGAGTTAAAAGTCCATTGCCAGAGTAATAAGAAATATCTCTTATATAAAATTGAGTCAAGAGAACAAAGCCACTTAGGAATTTTAAGGTAAATACCAATTAAAATAGCTGCATGGTTTGAAAGCAATTATCTCTGGAATCAGACCAACTAATGTAGACCATAGGAAGTCTCTTTGAAACTTTCAACATTATAATTTTTAGATTATTTACCTAATATATTAGATATAATCAAAAAGGAAATAGCAGAGCTGTGTTAAAATAAGTGACCTAAATGTAATAGAATGCTTGATTCTTTTTAAATGCATATAGAGCATTTTGTACTTGACTCTTTATAATTAACTATTGAGCTACAACAGAATGGTAAATATCTCTACATATTATAAACACAGAAATATTATTATATGTAATTCCACTTTTGGTGTATATATAGATATAAAGAATTTTATCACTTTTTAATCTATTGTTATTTGACTAAAATTATATACAATTAACTCAGTAAAAATCATTGCAGTTATTGTAAATCTAGATTTAACAATATGAATCTCACAGTGAGTTTAATATAAAACAGAAGTCAAATGTGTGAAGCATTGAGACTAAATAAATGGTCTATTAAACATGATCTTTTTTATATTTTCCACATTGTGTGTTTGGAATTTCATACTGTTTTATGAATTAAAAAGATCAAAATGAAAGGCTTTAATATTGAAAGGAAAGGAGCACTAGTTTATTGATTTTCATTTTAAATAAAGAACTAGAGCCTCAGAAACATCAGCCAATTCCTTTATTCCATCTTCTTTTGAGTTTTAGACTTAGTAATTGGAAAAAGCTTGTGTCTACTGGGGTCATGAGCAAAAAGTATCTATTTTCTCAGAAATTTTCTAACAGGAAATTCTGTCTTTTTTTGTTAAGGTGTATGACTAGAGACTCCAAAAATATCTTTCATTTTTGTATTCAGTATGACGCAAATTACAATTGACTGAAGCTATCCTTTGTGAACCACATTAAATATATCTCCTTTATTTACCTAAATTTCTATGTCCTGAAACAAAAAAGTGTTGTTTCAGTTCATATGCAATGCTGCTTTAAGTCAATCCATAATTACTTGAAAGGTACACATATGTATATTTGAAATACTTAATGCCTGTGCTAATGAGTAGAATATGAAGGACTTACAAAACCACAATAATTTGGGTATTTGCTAGAAGTCCAGAATACATCTTTTGGATTATTAACATCTCCTAATTCTCCAAGGCATTCAGTATGTCACAGCAGGAAGTTGTTATTTCACAGTAGGAAAGATAAAAGTATGCTATGTGTTTAGCTGTAAAGAAGATAAATATAATCATAGCATCTGGATGCTAGTGGGAAGGCATCATTGTGACTCCTGACTGAGGAAAATTCATGGAGTGAGTGAGTCTGGGGACACCAAATAGATTCAATTCCTGGAGAGGGGTGAACTTTGTCACCCTGGTACTGTTGATAGTTTTAGTAAAGGAAATGTTACCATCTGAAAAATTAGATGGAAAATCTATCTGGAAGTAGCATGAAATAATGCCAGTAGCACTTTGTGTGTGTGTGTGTGTGTGTGTGTGTGTGTGTTTCTTATTGGTCAAAGTCTTTTTTATTATCTTTATTCATGGACATAAAATACATAATAGTTTTACAATATAAAGTAGGATATTAAAAACACTGCTCATAAATTTTAGATGGAGAAACCATTCCTACATGTTGTTAAATGTTTTGATCTTTATGTACTTAAAATAGTTCATTAAAATAATGGTTATTAAAATGATGATAATTTTATTTTAAATTTGTCTGAAACACCATGCAAACCATTTGTAGAGGTTGGTATAAATTATCTGCTAATGGGGCATGAAGAGAAAGAATAATTACTCCTGTAGAAAACAATGTTATAAAACATATTGAAAAGAAATATTTGAAGAATCTGAAAATCTCCAAAGGCAGTGCAAAATATTAAAATAATTTATTGTCAAAAGACTGATATTCTATTATGTAAGAAATATATGTTATATCTGGGATAGTCTTCATACTGGGGTTTTCCTCAGGTGAAACAGGATAGTTCTCTGGTAAGGTTTCCACAGCAGAACAGCTATAGATAATTGTTATGTACTAGAAGAAAGGTAAATGAGTGTTTTCACCACAAAGAAGTGATAAATGATTGAGGACATAGCTATGCTTATGATTATTTGCAGATCACATATGTGTTCATGGACTAAAATATAACATGATACCCCATTAATATGTACAACTTTTATATTTGTAAGTATTAGTTGTTTAAAAAACATAAAATTAAAATATACAAACTTTAGGGGGCAGACAATAGAGTTCAGAGCAGCAAAAACATTTGTTATTAAATGGAATGTTTTGGAAGTGAGAATCACACTTTGAGATCCAAAATTTGCACATAAACTCTATGCTGAATTGATAAGTGCTGAATTTTTCATGTTATGTGAGATCCAAGGAGCCTGGTTAGAAATTAGACACAATCCACACACAGCTCAAGCGACAACAAACAGAAGCCTTCCTAGATTTAAATGATAAAGGGTGGTGGACGGTTCTCAAGAAAGACCTGGAATATAGGAAAGATCCAGAAGTAAGGAAACTGTGGAAACACCGAGTCCAAGAACCTGAACATCTACCCCAATTTTTAACTTCCTAATAGACCACGAATTTGCAAGGACCATCTCTATAAAGTGATGACTAAAAAAGAAGTGGGGAGCAGTGGGGAGACAGGAGCTCTTGTATGTGACAAGGGAAGCTCACCCTGTAGACTGAGACAATTCAAGTTTACTGCCTCATACTACCACACCCCAATAATTTGAGAGTCATTGAACATGACTACAGAATCTAGTTTTCAACCAGAAAAACTACTGGACATGAAAAGATGTATATATTACTACTTATGATTAGAAAAATAAATTCATAGACAGAGATTTCATGTACTTTTAGTTCTTAGATTTCATAGAATTAACACTTATAAAATGTTCAAAGAATTTAAGGAAAACATGACCTACATGAGAGAAAAGCACATGGGCAGAAATATTGTCTTAGCTATATTTGTTGTTGTTGCTGTAAAACATTACTACAAATACAGTGTTTTAAAAGAACGAATAAAAAGGGGAAAAGAGAATTAAAAAAAGAAGCAATCTTAAAATCTAACATCTGAATTTGTGTTAGAGAGATGTTTGTAAAAACAAAACTACAACAACAACAAAAAGTAAAATCAAAAGTGTATTATTTTATGGTTCTGGGGAGAGACAGTCTGCAGTTAGTCTTGCTAGGCTTAATATCAAGCTGTCAGCAGAGCTGGCTCCCTCCTTGTGTAATAGAAGAAACATGTTCTTTGCCTCTTTTGCTTCTAGTGTTGCTATCATCCCTGGATTCTTTGCAACATCAATTCAATCTCTACGTTTGGGGTTAATTTATCTTCTCCCTCTCTTATAAGGGCCCTTAACATTATATTTAGAACTTGCAATTATAAACAAAAGTAACTTTCTGCCACAAATCCTTAAGTCAGTCCCATTTCACATTCCTTACTGTCATATATATGTCATACATTATATTTCTCAGTTTGGGGAATTAGAACATGGACATTGCTAATTTTATTTACATTTCTCAGGAGAAAATAGAAATAGTCACCTTTTAAAATACTAGAGCTGAAAACTAACACTGTGTTTTGTTTCTTACAGCAGCTGTGGTGACCATAAGTAATACGTAGCCATTGACATCATTCTGTGTGAACAGAGATCTATATAAGTGAACAGCTCCAAATTTATTACTATTTTTAATAAACAATTTTAGAGAAGGTTTAGGTTCATAACAATATTGATCAAAAAATGTTTAATTTTTTACTTACAATCTGTCCTCATACATGTACAACATCCCTCCTGACCAACATCTCACCATCAGGGGGGTACATTTGTTACAACCGGAGAAACTACATTGGTGTGTCATTATCACCCAAAGTTTATAGTTTACATTCACATTCACTGTTGGTTCCTATATCCCATGGGTTTTAACGAGTGCTTGAGCGCATGTATGTATCCACCACTATAGCATCATTCATAATAGTTTCTTTGTCCTAAAACTCCTGTCTTCTATCATCAAATCCCTCTCCTGCCAACACTTGGCAACCATTGATCACTTTCTGTCTCCATAGTTTTTCCTTTACTAGAATATCATATTCTTTGAATCATGTATTACGTGCCCCCCTTTAGACTGGCTTTTATTTACACTTAGTAGTTTGCATTTAAGTTTCTTCTGTGGCATTTCTTTGCAGGAATAAATAATATCCCAATGTCCAGATGCACAAAAGTTTATTTGTTAATTAACATACTGCAAAGATATCTTGGTTACTTCAAAGATTTGTCAATTAGGAATTACAGTGTCTTAAGCATTGCTCTGCATGTTTTTGTATGGAAATTATTTTTCAACTAATTTGGCACATATAAGGAAGCCCAATTCCTTCTTTGAATTGTAAGATCATGATTGGTTTTCTAAGAAACTGACAAACTATCTTCCAATGTGACTGTAACATTGTTCAGTGCCACCAGAAATTAGTGACAGCTCCTTTGGCTCCATATTTTTTGCTCAAATGCTGTTTAGGAGTTTTGGACTTTTGTCATTATTAGTTATGTCTGAATAAATTCTTTTAAAGTCTTGAGCTTCTGAGTTTTTATATCTGCTCTGTGATAAGAGCTGGAGAAAATTACTGAGCTGATTCTCTTCAGCTGCATGAGTTCAGGCCCAAAATATACTCCTTATATTGCCTGGAAGTTCACATATTTGTTAATCTTGCTTTCAAACTCTCCAAGACCTTTGTTTCTTTCCCAGTATAACTATTTTTTTTTTTTTTGCTCCTGCATTTCTTCACCAACTCATCATAGTTTACCTCTCTCAAATCTCCAAAAATCCCCAAAGGAAGGTGTGCAGTTCACCTTACCAAAGTGTCAGGCTTCACACCTTTGAATCCGAAAATTTTGAGACTTTCATAATTAAAAAAAAAAATTCACTTTATTTTTCTGCTATTGTTTCTAATTTCTAAATCATTTATCTCGATATATGTGTTGTCTAAAGCCCAATAGCATGAAATGTATGTTTTCAAAATAATAAATACATAAATATAAAAAAATTCAAACACAGTAAAACTCTCCAGCTATCACCCTATGGCTGTGTTTCTGAATTTCAAATAATTAATATTCTCCTTATCTAGCTTTTGTTTCACACTCAGGTTTTCTCAACTCTTCTGAGTTTTTAAAATTACTTTGTACTGGGGCTGGGTGTGTGGCTTAAGCGGTAATGCGCTTGCCTAGCATGTGCAGTGTGCTAGGTTCGATCCTCAGCACCACATAAAATAAAAATAAAGATGTTGTGTCCACCAAAACCTGAAAAATACATATTTTTAAATATTCTCTCTCTCCCTCCCTCCCTCTCCCCCCTCCCTCTCTCTCTCTCTCTCTCTCTCTCTCTCTCTCTCTCTCTCTCTGTGTCTCTCTCTCTCTTTCTCTTAAAAAATTGCTAAAAAAAAAATTTGTACTTGATTCCATTTAAGTCATGTTATTCTCTGGGCTTAGCTGAGAATCCTATCCTGGTTCTAGTTATGTGTTTCTGGATATTTCTTCTCAATTTTGTGTGTTCCTTAATAATGATTTGCAATTATTACCATTTTCAGGCCTCAAACAAGGACTGCATCACATTTGTCTACATATTTTCTGTTTATTTCACTTCATCGGTTTTCATAATTTTTATATTATCCGCATGTTGATGGTTTTCGTTTCATAGATATCTCAGACTGAATCTCACTTCTCTTTATGCCAAATGGTTCACTTTGATTTGCTATTTCCTGAATACATTAAATTTAATATATCCAGAATTATACTTCTTGTTTTTAATAACTAAACTTGTACTTCATCATTTTTTTTTCCATTTCAGCAAATGTCATCACCATCCACACAGTTGCTCAAGTAGAAATATTTGGCTGAAGAGCTCTGTGCCAGGTGTTTTGCATATCTCATTATTTTTTACAGAAAACAACCTCACAAATTAGATATCATCAGTCTCATTTGAAAAACTAGGAGCTTGTAGCTAATAAGACCTTAGAACTTTTCCAAAGTCACTTAAACTTGACCCCAAGGTACATTTCTTTCTCCATGTTATTTCCCATAAATATGTATAACTTCAAAGTAACAGGTTTTAAAAGAGTGTGAGTCACATTGCCAAAGTTGTTTCTCTTCAAGTGAGACATCTGTGTGTTTGGGCATTTATTCCAGTGATGATTCCATTGTTTTAAATACTTTAAGCATCCTATTACATTTGACCATATTTAGTACTGTTTTTTTTTCTTTTTATGGATATAAATGCTAGCAAATATATTCATTAAGAATTTCTCTGCTATAAGGAAAAGCTAAAAGTAACGCTAAATGAAACAAATGTGAGTAAGCAAATGTAATTATAAAAACAAAAAGGAGATGCAGATTAAACCATTAAAATGTTTGCTTATCAGTATGTATTTTGCATTCAGTTGTGATTTCCTTCAATTTTGTGAGTCCAAGAGGCTTGTGAGTATTCTGTTGTAGCTCCTTTGCTTAAGTAATTTACTAATCACCTTTTAGAACTGTTGAATCTGATAGTTTATGAGCTATAAAAATTATTCATAACCTTTTATTCATATATTTCACACTTGATTAGAAATTTATATATTCTAAGTTATAAAGAAAACCCCTATAAATAGTCATGTATTTTAATCTATCTATTGAGGTAATGAACTGTGTATTCAACAGGGCAAAATACACTCAACTGAGGATAGGAATCTACTTGGTCTTAATTCATAATGTAGGTCCCATGAAGTACTAGCTATTTACCATTCTATGTACCATGAGGTTGAAGGAGGATTTCAGTCTTCCTGTGGGGTTTTTATCACTTTTCCTTCTACCTATAGACTTGAATTTTAAGAAAAAGAAATTTATATGTTCTTAGGAAGCTGTACGTTCTGCTTCTGGAAATGCTGTCTGATCTATTTGAAAAAAAAAAAAAAGAGGAAATGTAAATCTTTGTTTTAAGTGCAATGTGCCTTTGAGGAGTCATGAGCTACCCCTAACAGTGGCGGCAGTGCTAACATAGGAACTCTCTTTATTGAAGGCTTGCTCTGTTCTGGCCCTTCTGCACTGCCGAGAACTCACCCTCTCCATTCTCTATGCCCAACACTTTCCCATAATTCCTTCTTCCCCCTTTCCATGCCAAAGTGAGACTCAAAAAGGGCCAATCTAATTTCCCACAACTCGATAGCTAAAAAACGGGGAGCAAACAGACCAAATCTGGCTGTCTGCAAATTCAAGAAGAAAGAAAGTAAAATATTCTTAATTTGGTTAAATCTGTAATCCCCCAGTTTCTTCATTATATAAAACATTTTTTTGTCCTCCTCAATAATTCATATCAACACCTTCTATAGCTAGTATTGTGTGGAATGTTTTTTCAGAAGTGAAAGTATTTTCACCTTGCTCATTTTGAATATAAATCAACTTTAGTTGTGCTGAACCAGGTTCACTGTCCAAGGTCTTAGAGGAAGTTAAAGCAAGAAAAGCACTGCCCCAGCCCAAAGCACAGTAGGGTGTGCAAGATTCATTTTTCACCTTCTTAGTTTTCTGATCATCCATTAAATTATTTTTCACTATATCACAACTCTTTCTTAAAGAAATGCCAGTACAAAAGAACATTAATTTAAAGAGTTTTAACACAATAAAAAGGAAATTTCCATTTGTGATCCTATGATACCCCATAGTGTTACCTTTGCAGGTCCTTTTGATGAGTCTTACTGCCTCATTACTTAGTTAGTTGTTGTTGTTATTTTGTGATGTTGCTCAAGGTACCCTCAAACTTCTGGGTTCCAGAAATCCTCCTGCCTCAGCCTTGCAGTAGTTAGGATTATAGGTACCTATGATCACACCTAATATCCTTTATATGTGTAGATTTGATGTTAAGAGATGGACACTATTTTCCTTTTTTTTATAGAACAGAAGAATCAGGCTAACTATATACCATTCGTCCAAAGAAATAATTTGTAAGTGAAATTTGTCTTCATTTTAAAGCAGATTTGTCTAAGGTCATACTCAGGAATCTGAAAAATAAAGAGGTAGAAAATGGATTTGAGTGTAGACTTGGAAAAAAAAAAGAAATACATAATTTCCTAAATAAATGATTTACTATTTTTTAAGATAAAAACATCAAAACAAATTAATAGCAATTAACCTCTTAGAAGATACAGAGAAGTGAAAGAACTGTTAACAGAGAGGACACTGGCCATTCTATGTTCTATTCATGAGGCTTTGCATCCTTAAAATGGAGTCCAGTAAATTTAAGTAGGTGAATAATAACATTTTAAAGTGTATGAAAATGCTTATTTAAAGTTTCCTTCAGCCATGTATAAAGAACTCAGCAGCAGTAAGTGGATCTATCTTAATTATATTTCACCAATTCTAAGCCTAGTGTACTGGATTTAATTGTTATGAAAAGAATTCTTTCTTTTTGTCTAGAATTTTCTTGTGCATGGTGATGTTTCTTTTGTTAACTAATAAATATGTATTTCAGTAATACTTGAGTAACACAAGAACAATACAGAAATTCTTAAATAATACCAAAATAATTTTAAGATTTCTATCTTTATATTTTGTGTGTATTGGTTACTAATTGTGTTCCCTTATGCTAAAGAATACTTATTCTAGTACCCTTTAAAATGAGGCTGGCAACTATGTAGAGCACTATTGTTATAGATGTCAAAACCATCATAATAGGTGAGAAATAGGCCCAATTATAATTAGAACAAGAGCAAGTTAAGACTTATAGACAAGGAGCAGGCTGAGTAAGTTGGTGGAAAAAATTTCTAAAAGAAAAGGTAAAGGGTCAAAGGATTCTTGATAAATCTACCTAGCAAGGTTCTTGTGGAAGGAACCCCAGAAGGACTAGAAAACAAAGGTGAGAGATGAGGAGTCTGGTCAATCCTTGAGGATGATCAGATATGAAGGATGGGAGCATTCTTCCTAAACTCTGAGGGACTCTTCCTCAATCTGGATTTTGTAGAGTTCAGAAAGAATGGGACCAAGGTAAGACATCAAGAAAAGTGCTCAGGAGAGCCTAACTAAAATTTGGTCAAGGAAAGTGTTTTTGTCACTTGAATTTTGATATTTCACAATACTGTCATTGAAGAGAAATACCTTTCTAGGGGTAGGGAAATTTATAGTTTTCATGCTCTTCTTAGACTTGAGAATGGATAGACCAAGATCTGATTACCGTCTTCCACTTATAAGCTAGTTATTGTTTCTTTATTTTGATTTGATTTCAAAGCAAAGAAAGATTCAGTCTTTCTAGAAAACTTAAAGTGATTCACAGAATTCCACATTACAAATTGCACAGTGAAGGAACATGGCAAGCTAGTTCAACTAGTTTCCATTAAAGAGTCAATCAGCGAACTTAGATTTCCTAAAAAAGAAATGCAATTTATATCTTACAAATTATTTTTATATGGCATTTACTATAAATTCACTGTTTGGCAATCCAAAGAAACATAATTCACAATAATGTTATATATTATGCAGAGGTAATTATATAACCAAAAATATGGAGGCTAAATATTTGTAGAAAATAATAACATTTTATATGACTTAGTTGATACCAAAGTAACCTATTAAAATGACAATTAAATTTGGCTAGAATTAAAAACAAATATAACTGATTTGTGTGCGTCAACGTAGATATAACCAGAAGTTAAAGGGATAGAAGTAAGAAGTGATAGGGAATATAGGCAATGTATTATGTTCAGTAAATATTTGATTGAAACAAGGAAGGCATGGGTAATAAACTAAATTATTTGATTGTTAGAAGGTTATCCAATTTTAAAAGGCATAAATGATAAATAAGAAAATTTGGAGTACAATTATTTTGTGATGCTATTTTATTGTGCTTCTCTAATTTATTTATATTTGAGACCAAAATATTTTTGGAGACATATTTCACTTCCATAAAAATGGGGTTGGTGAGCACTTACAACAATGTTCGACTTTATTAATCATTGTAAATGACCAGGAAGAATAGTGTTCTTTGGATCTTCAAGTAATTAATAATTTATATTATATTTAGAATTTGACAAATATAGTATTTTAGATATTTTATTGTCTTATTGGTTTTGACATAAATTTTCACTCTTCACACACAGAAACATACACATGCTCTTTTTCTGACATTTTAAATCATACTATGTTGTTTGCTGTCATGGAATTGAAATAGTTATGCTGTTAATGCTGTAATTTAATAGTGCATTCATTAATGAATTTCCCTGTTTCAAAAATAGAATGAAATCCATAATCAGATCAGTTGTTTGGAAAATGCTTAAGGGTAGATCTGGATATCCTTGAAAGGAAAAATAATATTTTCATATAATCTAAAAGGCATGCATTCTACAAAAATTTCACATTATGTACCACAATCTATAAGCTTAATTTTAAAAAATCAGTGAATTTTGAACATTTATTTCAATATTTAATTAGGATGAATGTATTAGAAATAGTAAAAATAATGTGTTATCCTCCAAAGATGAAAGCATTTTCATTAAAATTTGGAAATGTACATTTCTTTGATAGGAGAATAAATGAGCTGTGCAAACATTTTTCTCCAAAACCAGCAAGATCCCTGTACATGTTTGATTTTCAATCATAAGGTGTAAAAACTCTAAAATAAAATTGCATTTGTACACTAAGATATATACATATTGAACATGATTTTTGCAGATTGGTTCACATTAATCCCTCTATGGAATGGGTGTTATCACTGTAGGTATAAATGAAACACAACTGATTCTGAGCTAGTAATTGTTGAAACTATCTTGGGTACATGTTGTTTTATTGAAAAAAATATATCATTTTCTCCATTTTTTCACTTTTTAAAAAAAGCACAAAATGTCTTTGTGTTATTTAATACATTTATATAATGATTTCTTGGTTCTTTAGTAAATCAGGTTTAAAGACCATCCTCTCAAATATAGACTGTTTTTATAAACTGTATTTCTAATACTATCACATATTTCTGACTCCACTTCCACCAATAGTGTATTCTTCTATAATTAGTATAGCTGCCATAATTCCACAGAGTTATCCTCTGTTAAAACCAATGGAATCAATTCAGTGGTCTGAGGAGAGAATATTTCTTTTTTGGGCACATGAAGACTTACAGCTCCTACTTACAGCTCCTACTTACCTCATTCAACAGACCGCAGTCTATGAACCTAGATTTGGTTCCCATGAGATCCAGATTTCTTTGACTCAGCACTCCAAACAGTACTCATGGAATCCTCAGGATCTATTTTTTCCCTCACTTATTATATTTTATTCCTAATATGAAACAAAAATGTTGTTCTTAGATATTTCTGCTTAGAGTAATACATAAAATCACATATCATTGCTTCTTCATAGTAATTTAAGTGTCTTTCTTCTTAGAAATTTTTACAACTCGTAATATAATTGTAAAATGATTTGCCTGGCTAAATTTGAGTCTTTTGTTCAGTACTGTATTGCATTAGACCTACTTGTTTCTTGAACTTAGTTTTGAGACTTGATAACAATCAATATATCTTTAAACAAAATGTTAGTGAAAGTCCTTTATTCAATGTCTATTGCCGCAGTCTGGCTGAGCACAATTCAGGAGCCACTTGTCAAAAGAAACTAACTTTATTTTTAGAACTACAAATGCCAAACAAAACAGCTCCTCAGGGAAAAAACCCTCAGAGCCCAACTGCCACCACCGGCTTCCACATGCCTCTCACCCCCACACCAGCCTCCCCACCTCCCACAATCCTCCTGCTCTTGAGGCCGATTGGCTGGGTTGCGTGGGCAGAGCCAAAGAAGTCACCCAATGAGCAGCTCCGTGGAGGAGCCAATCAGCTAGATGTTGCTGGGGCCGCTGTGAGCCAATCATCAGCTGGCAGTCTGAAGGGCAGGGAAACAGCCCAATGAACATCACCGCAGAGGAGCCAATCAGCTAGATGTTGCTGGGGCCACTGTGAGCCAATCATCAGCCGGCAGCTGGAAGTTTGCTGGCAGCTGGATCATCAGCCGGCAGCTGGAAGTTTGCTGGGGCCCCTTTGGCTGTGGCTCTCAACAGTCTATCTTGTGCCAAAAGATGTTTTATCAGCAAATGAATTTATATTTTACTATAAACTAATCATAATCATTTTCTATTTATCTATTTTGTTTATAGTTAGAAATTATTTATATCTTTAGATTAGATATTGATCTTATTTATTTATCAACTCATTTGAAATATGTGTCTCATAGAGAATAAACAATTAGTTTGTAATTCATAAATTTCATTGTGGATGAAGAAGATAGTTGAACTAAACTCATGAAGTCAGATTTGGTGGATTACTGGAATGTACAAGTGGCTAAGAAATAATAAGAAATTGTATGAATCAATTAGGAAATTTTTATAAAATAATTTTTGTTGTATTTATTGATATGAATTAAAGGCTTTTGTGACAAGTTAGAATTTGTGAAGAACCATGACTTAAGTGTAGATGTGGAACATGTAACTCTCTAGGGAAGAGTGCAGACCAAAGGAAATTCCAATCCCGGGAAAGTCCTGAGATTGGACTGTGACAGAAAGAATTAGGGAGATAATGTCGCTAATAGAGTAATGAGTAATTTTCTATGAAAAAATAGAGTTGTTTTAAAAATTTAATATAGGAATTACCTTAAAACTACGTTACAGACTCTTATTCTCATTTTCCAAATTTGATTTTTCACTACTCGTAAAAACAAGCTGCAACACTGGTGGTGGGACTGCAAATTAGTGCAGCCAATATGGAAAGCAGTGTGAAGATTTCTTGGAAAATTGGGAATGGAACCACCATTTGACCCAGCTATCTTTCTCCTCAGTCTACACCCTAAGGACTTAAAAACAGCATACTACAGGGACACAGCCACATCAGTATTTATAGCAACACAATTCGCAATAGCTAAACTGTGGAACCAACCTTGGTGCCCTTCAATAGAAGGATGAATAAAAAAATATGGCATATATACACAATGGATTATCACTCAGCAATAAAAGAGAATAAAATCATGGCATTTGCAGGTAAATGGATGGAGTTAGAGAAGATAATGCTAAGTGAAGTTAGCCAATCCCCAAAACCAAATACTGAATGTTTTCTTTGATATAAGGAGGCTGATTCATAGTGGGGTAGGGAGTGGGAGCATGGGAGGAATAGACAACTCTAGATAGGGCAGAGGGGTTAGAGGGGAAGGGAGGGGGCATAGAGTTATTAATGATGATAAAAATGTGATGATCATTATTTTCCAAAGTACAGGTATGAAGACACGAATTGGTGTGAATATACTGTGTATACACCCAGATATATGAAAAAATGTGCTCTATATATGTAATAAGAATTGTAATGCATTCTGTTATCATATGTAAATAAAAATAAAATAAAAAATTAAAAGAAACAAACTGCAATTGTGATAGAAGCTCTTTATTCAGCACTTAGTGAGACACCATTAACAGACCTAATGAATTTTCCTGTGTGATGATGTGAATGCCTTATTCATTTGTAGAATTTTTGTTAAACATCTAAGTTGACATAGTAACATTTGTCCTATGACTAATTTTAATGAGTGTTATTATACTTTTTTTAACCTTTCATTTATATGCACTTAATTGTGATTGATCTGACAAAAATATTTTAAGCTCTCTACGGTACACATTTTCCTTCTTTAATGTGTGGTGCAAACATTTGGAATCAAAGACAAATAAACTTGAGTTTCTCTCTCTTTGTTTCTATTTTTTTAAGTTATTTACCAATATCAGACAACAGAATAAAAACTAAATTGGAATATTTATTTGAGGAAATGATATGATTTGCACAGTTGACAAATTCGATTTAGGAAACAGCAAATTTTAAAATGAAATAATGTTTATTTGTTGTTTATTCCTTTTTTTTCGAGAGAGAGTTTTTAATGTTTTTTTTTTTTAGTTTTTGGTGTACACACATCTTTATGTTTATTTGTATGTGGTGCTAAGGATCAAACCCAGTGTCCCACACATGCCAGGTGAGCACACTACTGCTTGAGCCACATCCCCAACCCAGATGTTTATTCTTTAGTGCCAAAATAATTACCTACACTGATTATAAATCACTTTGGAAAATGATTTGAGAGTTCCTTGTGAACTTGAATATATACTTACCATACTAGGCAATGATATAACTCCAAAATATTTGCAAAATTCCCTCTCAAATTTGTATATAGATGCCTATTATACTATATCAAGTGTAGTCCCTTCAACTGGTACATAACTAATCAGATTTTGCTTCAGCTATGCAATGGAATTCTATTCAATAATACAGATGAATTAACTCCTTAGGCACACAAGACAAAGATGACTCTCGAAAGAATTATTCTAGAAAAAAATTCTAGCCAGACAGAAAATGACAATGTATGATTCTATTTCTATGAATTTTTTACAAAAAAATATAAATGGGCTGGGGATGTGGCTCAAGTGGTAATGCGCTAGCCTGGCATGCTCGGGGCGCTGGGTTCGATCCTCAGCACAACATAAAAATTTAAAAATGATGTTGTGTCCACCGAAAACTAAAAAATAAATATTAAAAAGTTCTCTCTCTCTCTCTGTCTCTCTCTAAAAAAATTAGAGACAAAAAATATGGTGCAAACAGTATAAAAATGTTAACAAATATGTCAATGTAGAAAATAACAGTAAATTGCTATTAAAGCAGGTCTTTTTTTATTGTTGTTGTTTTGTTTTTTTTACTTAGATACAAGTTGTATTACATTTCTCAAGCTTGCTCACATTTGTTATGCTCCTGTTTTTTAATTGTACCTAATGAAGTGAGTGTTTTGAAGATGTGTGGGCTTTCCAGGCTTGGTGTATCTTCATGCTCATTCTTCTGCCATCTTAGTGGAGATAATAGGGTGACTCTGGAAGTTAAAGGTATTGTAGTCACATGTTGGAAAAAACTTTGTGTTTATATATGTAGGACACAAAAACCCTTTCTTGTGACACAGCTTATTTGATAAATGATTTTTTTTAAATTCATTCTAACCCTGAGTGGTTCACTCATTGCCTTACAATTAAAATCATTTTTAATTCAGGTACTGTAATTTGCAGGTGTGAAACATTGTTTAGGAAATATTTCTTTATATTACTAGGAACAATATATCACTAGATAATCCTTTTTACTTTTGTTAAGGAAATATTTTATTAGAACTTTATTTTATTTATTATATGGTACTAATGATTGAGCCCAGTGCCTCACACATGCTAGGCAAATGATCTACCACTGAGCTCCAATCCCAGCCCTAGACAATCCTTTATACTGCTGAACTCAGAAGAGATTTTCAATCTGAGTATTTTCTCTGCACCAACACTAATTATCTCACTCAACAATTTATCCAATACATAAATTATATGAAATTGCCCTAATCTATCTCTTATTGACTAATTATTATGACAATGTCACATGACCCTCTTGTATGATGTCTATTGTGCCTAAACTGTGTTTGTATATGCTGTTTTAATTACATAAAATATATCCGCCAAACTATTTTTTGTTGTTTTTTGTTTGTTTGTTTCAAGAACACTGATGACTTAGCTATCAGTGATAACTATAACTGCTCAGATTAAATGTTATAAAATTCCTTCTTTTTGATAGTGAATCTTTATTATACAAACTTATCTTTTAATTCCAATTTTGACATGCATTAAGCCTTATTTTTCCTCATGTTTTACAAAGACTGCTGGTACATCTCAGTAAATGATAGAAGAACTAAGTTACTTTCCACAAAGAAACATAAGTCTATATTTTTCTTTTCCTTTCCTTTTTTATTTTTATTTTTTTGAGATAAAATTTTACTATGTTGTCCAATTTGGTCTTGATTTTCTACCAATTACATTTCACCTAAGTCATAGCTTTCTTCTTATTGAAATATATCACTTAAAATTATTAAAAATAAAGAAAAACCTCAAGATTGGTATTTTCTACAGAGAAAAACTTAAAAATGATATATAAAGATGAAATATACAAATATTATTTCCAGGAAAGCTTTGTCCCAATTGAATTACTTATATTCTGGAACTATGAATGATAAGCATTCTTTCAGAAAGAGAAAAAATTTCAAGAGAAAATTTTAGACTGTCTGCATAGTTATGATAAGCTAATTACAATTCTTTATCTGTGCTTATTTGATACAAAAATCAACAAGTAATACATATTAAAATGGTGAATAGATTGTTAGCCAAAATCATAGCAAACATTTTATTGATTCGAAATTATTGGCCTATTGGTTGATCAATCATAAAGAAACCAACAAACAGATTAAGCCATAGTGTGTTTGATTTTAGGGTATCAAGATTTATAATTACTCTTTAGATAACAGTATGATCTCATAGAATACTTTTAGATAATTTCAAACTCGCTTACAGGAAGTTCAGGACAGGTTCAGGGATGCCCTTGCTGATTCGGCTCTTCCTTTCATTTCTAGTTCTCAGAACTGTAGAAGGTGCTGGGAATGCTATTTCCTAAGATAAGCTGGAAAGATCCATAAAAGCCAGGGTCTTTCCTATCCCTCTAAAACAGTATCCTGCTGTGCTTTAACCCAGTGAACAAAGGTTAGCCTAGTGTGTAATACAGTGTAGTGCCTAGTGTTTCCTCAGGTTCAGTGACATGTGACATGTGCAGACTAGACTCCATCCTCCCCAGGCAGCTCTCCTCAGTCTTGGTAGAATGGCTTCTCCTGAGTCCTAGGCTGCTGCTGCATGTCGTCACTACCTATCTGTAAGCACTGTAGTTCTTTATCTTAATGTGGAATACAACTGTTTTGCCGAAGTGGAATCATGCAGATCATACAATAAATGGCACATGTAGCCTCTTCCCAGCAAGAATGAACATCAAAATAAAGTGATGTCAGCATGGAAGTCATGAATAGTGTGATACATTAAAATGCATGTTTGGAATACTACAATAATTTAGGCAGCCATTAAATCATGCAGAGGTTGTTTCTGTGCATCAATTGTCTAGTCAAGTCCTAGCACACTCCTTTCAGATGTTACAGATACTTGAGACAATTGTCAAATAAGACAATTTCTCTAGGACAAGGTAAAAATATTCAGGGTATTAAATCAGTGAATTTAGAAAGGTTAGGCCAGCAGTAATCATTCCAGAAAGGAAGTAGAGCCACATTTCGATGTGAGCATTGGAGTCAGTGTCCTTTTCAGCTTCCAAATTTTCTTTGGCAATTCTGTATTTGGTACTCTTCCTGATGCACCTGGTGTCCTGTAGGTGTAATTCAGCAGTTGGTGACACTTGACTAAAATGAGGAGTATGATGAAGGAGTATCAGCAACAGGTGCTGGCAAGCAAATGCAGGTTTAATTTACAAATGTGGAAGACAATCTAAATTTCCTATTTCATACTGCCATTTTCAAACTTGTTTTTTTTTTCTTTTTGTGATATTTTTATCAACAACCCAATAGAGATTTATAATATCTCGCTTGGTTTTTGCTGGAAATATTTTCATTGAAGTTTTAAACTTTAGTAATTTTAATGTTAATAATTTTAGTTTACAGAAGAGGTTACTTACAACTCAGTGGATTCTGATGATTTTCCCAAAGTCATAGAATTCATAGCAGTAAAATCAGTATTTAACAAGAAAGTAATGTTGAGGTAGGAGAGGTGGTGTGCTGTTCTAAGAATACGGAAAGTTTTTTCCTCTGGTTACAGTGGTTGCTTTCATCCACACGTTAGGAGCAAGAACAAAGACAAGTTATTTTGTGGGTTCTAGACACACTGGCAATTGAGTATAGATAGCAATGACACAGGGAAGATAACAGAGCCAAGAAGGATGTAGTATATGTTGTATAAATTATTACCACAAAATAATCCTGAGGGACTGCTCTAGAACATTACATAGAACATTTGCCTTTAATGAATTTTAACCATGAGAAATGGAGGTCACACATTAAGTAATGCCATAGCCATTAAGCAAACCTGAAGGGTGGTCTTCCAAAGAGATGCCATGTTTCCATAATTTCTAGGTCCCCATGTAGGCACAGCATGGGTCCTAGCAAGTTAGGGATAGCCTACAATTAAATATGTAATACTGACTATTGTAACATGTGACTAGAAATCCTAAAATACAGTCTCAGTCATCTTTAACTACTTACATAGACAAGGCACTTTATACAGCAAACATTTTCTCACAGTTATCTGGAGGCTGAGAAGGTCAAGATCAAGGTGCTGGTAGATTTGATTCCAAGTCAAGTCTCTCTGCTTGCCTGGAAGATAGCTATATTTCCCCTTTATTCATACATGGTAGAGAGAGCTCTGTATTCTCTTCCTACTCTTGAAAAGACACTAATCTTATCGGGGGAACTCCATTTTTATGACATCCCAAAAGTTTCAGCAGGGGATCTGGGAGGGACTCAAACATTTATCCTTAAATACAGATCCATATAATTATATATTTAATACTGACAGATCTGCCCACAATACATAATGCACATAGACACTCTATGGCCTTGATACTGCTTGTATTCACAAACAAAGATAAATGTCATGACAGCTGGAAATGTTTAGAAGTTTCCTCAAGGTCATGTACACCAGAAGTGGTGAACTTCAGCTTATAGATGTGTATTGCAAGTTTGAGTTTTAATCTCTTTTATAACAATTCTTCAAAGAGGTGAAGTTTCTCTGCATTTTATAATATTTTGTTAGTATTGAAGGTTATTATATGGATTAAAAAATAATAATGTAATAATGTAAAATGATGAGATAATATGTTTCTCAGAGAATTTCTCTTTTTGGTGCTCAAGTTCAAAGTGTTTCCATAAATTTTGAGAAAGTCCACTTTAATGTAATTCAGTAAATTATATAACCATAATGCATTACAGGATTTACAAGTATTAATACTGGAGGGTGCAGGTTATTGAGGTCACTCAGGACACTTAGTCAACCAAACTATATACCTGCCCTGATATCATTTTTTGATAGCACATACAAAATGAATACAGAAGAGCAGAGCTGTCATATGAATCTATGTATATACAAAGAGATTCACTAGCAACCCTAGAGATGTGGGCATAACAGATAAGAGTAATAGTTTTAAAATATAAAATAAAACTTTATTATAATTTCAGCATAGTAATTTTAAGCTGTATAATCTTAAGCAAATCTTATTCTTTTGCATTTAGTTTTTTAAATTGCATTTTGTAAATTCTTTTCAACAAACATTTGTTGAGGATCTACTGTGACCCTGTCATCTTGCTTTATTTTATAGTTACAAAGATGAGCAAGACAGAGATGTGAAGGAACAGCATGTGAAGGAACACAGATAATGTTAGATAATAAGCAGATTAATAAGGAGCATAGGAAAATACAGGCCATGATAAAAATAAAAATAAGTCATGCTATCAGGAGGGATCTAAGACCCTGTGTTAGGAGTTTAGGGAAGGGATCACTCAGTGAAAGGGATTCGAGGTGAATGAGAGACTAAGCCAGTCATGATAAACATGTAAGGGTGGAGCAAAGTGAGAAGATACACAGAAGGGTTGAGCACCATGGGCTCAAGGGAAAAAGGAAGACTAGTGTGGCTGAATCACTTGAAGCAAAGAGTTACCAAAAGAGTAGATGGGGTTGTAAAGTCAGTCAGAAAGCTGACTTTGCATTGTCAAGAGATAGACAATTCAAAATAAAATGCTTCAAGGGCTGGGTATGTGGCTCAAGCAGTAGCGCTCGCCTGACATGCGTGCAGCCAGGTTCCATCCTCAGCACTTGCGTACAAAGAAAGATGTTGTGTCCGTCGAAAACTAAAAAAAAGAAATATTAAAATTCTCTCTCTCTCTCTCTCTCTCTTCTCACTCTCTCCCCCCTCTCTCACTCTCTCTAAAAAAAAAAAGAAATATTAAAATTCTCTCTCTCTCTCTCTCTCTCTCTCTCTCTCTCTCTCTCTCTCAAAATAAAAAAAAATAAAAAGCTTCAATTTTATGCTGGGTAAAATAAAAAGTTCATGATGGTTTTGAAGAAAGTGAGAGTACCATATAACCTTCTGCTTATCTCTTATATATTTATTTCTATTCATCATCTATCTGTTTAAATCAGGGCTCACTTTTGAAAGAATGGGAGAAATGGAAATGGGATGAATAGGTAGATTTGGAAATGATTTGAGGTAAAATGAATAGGAATGAATTATATTTCCTTAACATTGCAAGGAAAATGAAAAAAAAAAGACAGGGAGAAAGAAGAAAAATGGAGGGAAGGGATAGAGAAATGAAGGGAACAAAGGAGGGAGGAAAAGAAGGAAGAACAAAAAGAAAAAAATGTGTTTTGTGATTATCAATGAGAAGGCAAATTGGTTCCAAGTTACAAAATCTCTAAATAAATTCAGTTTATTCTGGATAATGTTTATACACAAAGAATTAAAAATGCATAGAAGAAACATGGAATTGGATCACTCGATCCTTCTCAATTTCTTGATTTCTTTTTCTTTTTTCTTTCTTGCTAAGTCTTCAGGATGCTTGGGTTCCGTCAAATTATTGTTTTCTACCAAGCAAAAATTAAGTGTGTCTATCAAAAGGAAACTAAAGTTTGTTCAGCCAAATCATATGCTCATTTATATGTGTAGGTGAGAAATTTTCATATTTAAAAGGCAGATTAGATGTCTTCCCTGTCAAAACCAATCCTTACAATAGCATGGAGAATGATCAGTTTTGCATGGAAGACTCGGGGAAGTCTTGCTTAAAAATTGACATCTGAGCTGGGATTTGAAGGAAGAAATAACTCAGTTTAACTCAATATGTATTATGGACGTATTAAATACAAGGTACTCTGTTGAGGTGCTGTGAAGCATAGAGAAGGGAATAAAATATAGTTTCTTCAATACAGGGATTTACAATCTAATGAAGGAGACTGACACATACACATAAGCCCTGTGGAAGTTCTCTTATCATCGTTATGTTAACCCTTGAGACACACTGAAATGCCTGGCATTCTTAAAAGGTTTAGCGACAGCAGCATATGCTGCAATGATGGGACAAGTTAGCTAGATAAAGAGTAATATACACATGATGGGTTTAGCTATAAATTGGCAAAGTATCCATTGAGTAAATAGTTATTGACTATCTGTCTGATGAGAAAATGTGTGATGCTATGGAAGCAGAGGTAAAACTTCAGCTCATTATAAATCAGTTAAACCCATACTCTGTTGCACCCAGAGTATAATAAACCACAGATGATTTCATAAAAGATTTTGAGTTACTTAGTGTTCACATGCCTAGTCTATTTATTTCTTACACTGACCCTTGTAGTTGGTGGTAATTGTCAATTCTAAGTGCAGATGAAGAAGCCAATGTGTCAAGAATTTTAGTAACTTGCTCTGTGATGTAAATGGAGACTGGGATTTAAAACCAGACTCCAGAGTCCATACCTACAAGAGAAAAGAGAAACAACAAGTCCAACAGAGAAAATACAAAAAAGTCAGGGCTGGAGAGTTTCAGCAAAGCATAGGAATAGGGGTGATGGAAATAACTGAGTGAGAAAGTTGGCAGAGAAAGAGGATGAGCCAAGTGCAGTGGCACATGCCTGTAATGCCAACAGATTGGGAGGCTGAGAAAGGAGGATTGAAAGCTCAAAGCCAGCCTCAGCAACAACAGCCAGGTGCTAAGCAACTCAGTGAGACCCTGGATCTAAAAAAAAATACAAAAGGGGGCTGGGGATGTGGCTTTGTGGCTGAGTGACCCTGAGTTCAATCTCCAGTACCCCCACTCCCCCCAAAAAAAAAGAAAGAAAGAAAGAAAAGAAGCATGAGATTTGAGTATGGGGTTTCAATTTAAGAATTATGAATTGGAATGATTGAGTGCTCAACTGGTTTAATATTTGGCTCTGAATGTTGGATAATGCACAGGTGCCATTTAACTGAGGATTAGTCTTATATCCTTGAAATATCATGTTTAGTGGTTTATCTACAATAATGTCTGGGTAATGAGGTTTTTGTTTTTTTTTAAAAGTGTAAACAACCATCCCAAATCTTACTTAATGTGTCTTTTGCTTCCAGCACATTGTAGTTAATAGCGTGTGTGCAACTTCAGTTCCATTGTTATATCTTTGCCTCATCTGCAGCTGCTTCTGGGAAACTCTGTACCAAATCTCTTTTTAAATTCATCTCATTTTCTGTTGCCAGTGTATTATTTCAAACTGATGATATTCATATCTTGAATCACTGTTGTGGTTTAGAAAAAGCTCATATGTGAAAGTTTAGAGGTGAATTATTGGGTTATGACAGCCTTAACCTAATCAGTACCTTAATCCCCTGATGGGATTAATTGGGTCGTATCTCTAGTCACATAGGAAGTGGACAGAGGAGGTGGGTCACTGGGGAAGTGCCTTTGAGGTTTATGTTTCTTCCCTGGAGAGTGCAGCTCTCTGGGTTTCCTTGTTGTCATGTCCTGAGCTGTGTCCTCCTCCACACCCTTCCTCCTAGATGTTGTGGCTTCATCTTGGGCACAGAGCAATGCACAGCTGGATGTGTATGGACTAAGACTTCTGAAACCAGGAACACTAAATAAAATCTTTCTCCTCTAAAATTGTTCTGGTCAGGTCTTTTGGTCACAACAATGATAAATCTAAGTAAAGTGATTACCATACTAAATTCTTAAGTGATCTTAATCTAGATTTCACCACTTTTATTTATCTCAAAATATTAAATTAAATTTGTTTCTAAGTAATTCTCATGTTAGAACTTTAGGCGTCCTTTAGCTCCCAAATCAAGTTAGATTCCTAAATTACTATTAACCCTATCTCTATGACCCTGTCCTGTCCATCTTTCCTGCCTTGCCACTTTCCACTAAACTCTAGTCTTTTTTTTTTTTTTTCCTCAAATTAACTTTCTCACCTTTAGGATTTGGCAGATGTTTCTCCACTTGAAGCATTTAGAGCAATTCCTTACCAAAATCTTTCCTTCTGCCTCAGAGAATGTACTGCAATTGCTTTCAAATTTTGGCTTCAAATATTGTCATTTTTTGAAAAAAAAATTCTTTTACCAGCTACAATTAATTGGTATTTCCTTAATATAAAACTACAAATTTTGCTATTGAATAAGTTTTCTTTAAAAAATTTTTTTTAGTTGTAGATGGACATGACACCTTTATTTTTATGTATTTATTTTTTTATGTAGTACTGAGTATCGAACTCAGGATATCTCATGTGTTGGGCAAGCACTCTATCAATGAGCCACAACACCAACCCCACTGAATGAATTTTCAACATAAGATTGAGGGATCCACAGATCCCCAACCTGGAATGAACCACGCGAGACACTGGCTGCAAAAAGCAGGAGGTGTTTATTCTTACACAGGCACCTGCGGGTGCACAGCAAAACCTCAGCTGGAGCTTCGGTGACTGGTACACCTGGGCTCTGGGGTACAGAGTTTTTATAGGGAACTATAGGGAACTGGGGGTTAGTTTTCAGCTTAGCACAGCAACAGTCTCTCTATTGGTTCCTCTGAATCCAGCATTTAGGTCACCTGGGGGGTAAACTTGTTTTTTTCCCACCTTTACTTCTCGGAAAAACCATATGATTGCATCCTGTCCCACTCTGTTCCTGTTTCTGTCCTGTTTGCTTAAGTTTACTTTTTTCTTTCTTTCTGAGTTATCTACTTGGGACATCTTGTGGTATCGGGGTGCAAGATTTGAACTTCTCTGTTCCTATACTGCAAGGCTTAGACTTCCTTATTCTTGTGCTGCAAGGCTTAGACTTCCCTATTCTTGTGCTGGGGTCTTTCAAGATATACTTCCTTCCTTGCTATTGAACTCCCACTAGAGAATGTAACTGATATATACTCATTCATGCACATCACATACTAGGATCTTTAAATTAATGTAAGCACATGCTATGTTGACCTTCTCTGGTGTTCGAAGACTGACTATATGCAGTTACTTGTATTTATGAAGTTTTGTTATAATACCAATTAGATGAGAAAATTTTGCTTTGTCCAAGTGTGTTTTGTTTCTTTGTTTGTTTTAAAGGTGAAGGTAAATAATCATTTTTGTTTTCTTTTTTTTTTCCCCTTTGTTTTTTGGGTATTGAGGATTGAACTCAAGGGTTTTCAACCACTGAGCCACCTCTCCAGACTTATTTTGTATTTTCTTTAGAGACAGTGTTTTACTGAATTGCTTAGTGCCTCCCTATTGCTGAGGCTGGATTTGAACTCTTGATCCTCTTGCCTCAGCTTTCTTAGATGCTGGGATTACAGGTGTGCACTTTTCTTTTCTTTTTTTTTTTTTTTTCGGTGATACTGGGGATTGAACCCAGGGTTTGTGCATGTGAGGCGAGCACTCTACCAACTGAACTATATCCCAGCCCCACTTTTTTCTTCTTTTTTTTAAGAAACATGTTGCCATGCTTGTTCTTCTTTTGTCTATATAAAGGCTTTAGCCAGCATAAGGTAACACATTTTCATACACAGAAAGACATCTTTCATTTGCGAGGCCTGGAGAAGGCTCTAATTCATTTGAGAATCTCAACATTCTAGAGAATTAGAAATGTGTACTACTGGTATGTGTAAGTCTTGATAGCCATGGCAGATTGTATACAGGTCTTCAGACTTCATTCTTCACTTAATGGAGACTTTGTAGTTTAGGCTATTTTCTATTGCTCTATCAGGCATGTTGTATTACTGTTGTGAATCCCAAAGTTCACATGAAAAATAAATGTGCAATTGTTTCTAAGAAAATTGTTTAAGTAAGATAAGGAGCCTTGAGCTAAGATTTGAAGGGGTGAAAATGGGTTCACATAGCATGGGTCAAGAGAAGTCATTGAAGGCAGAGAAAGTTTGTTTTATTCAAATGCATAAGGGCCGGAGAGTAGACTACATGCAGGGAACTGCATATTAAATTTTTTATTGCTAATAAGGTTAACCTTTACTTTAAAAAAAAGACTTTAGTGCTCAAGTAAGTGTTGATTTTTTGTTTTTCTATATAATTTACATTTTTATGTGTGGCTGCAGACAATTTTATTCCCCTGCTTCCTTTTATTAGTGATATTTGCCTTATGGATAGAACTTCTCACCAACTCGCTCTTAAAGAAATATATAGTACTTTAGAATAAAGACGACCTTTCTTTTCATTATATTCTTTTCAACATTACATATTGCATGCTCATTACAGGGATACAGAGGTGTGCACTTCCTAGTGAATATTGCTATTCTATTTCTGTCATAATTACCATCTCTATTCTCAGTCCAGGCTCTTTTACTCCCATTAGCATATCATTAATTTGCTGAAGACCTCCAAAAGAATATACAGTTCTAGGAATTACAGCCCTATTAATTATCTGAGAAATACTATGCAGATAAATACAAGCTTCTGCCATTGAGATGAATCCCCTGATTAACACTCTACTTTACTCTAATCCCTTCCATTCATTACTCAAAATTCATGGATATTCCTGAAATGTGTGAAAATTCCTGGGCTCATTTTAAAAACCATTCTGAAATGCTTTCAGACTGTTAATGTCTTTGTTTATTTTTCCCATGTCTATCAGTTTAATCTGATTGTGATGTTGTCCTCCTTTTTAAAGTTTGGTTATAGCTAGTGAGATTAATTTCCTGGGACTTTACTTTTTCTTTTTAAGGTATTGATGAGGGAGTTATTGATCAACTCTTTCTTCCAGATTTGTGATTCTAGAGGTCAGAATATGTTTTTAAGCATATTCTTAAGAATGTCAGTGATTCTGTATCACTGAAATAAAAGACATTGTTCCATTTGGCTAGATGGCCTATCTTTCATCAAAAGATACAGTAAAATTTACACAGTGTTAGTCCAAATATATTTTTGCAAAATTCAGCTGTAATTAGTGCCAAAATTGACTGCATACTTTGTGAGAGCACGGTACATCTATCTTGTTTTGTTTTTTTTTTACTTGAATAATTAGTACCTTTCTGTGTCCATAAATACCATTCCCTAAGTATTTGATAAATGGAGGGAAAAATGTATGCCTTTTCTTATGAAAATTCCCCTATTTCTTGGTCATAAATAAATGAATCAATTGGTTTTGTAGCAATATCAGGTTTACAGAAAAAAGTGAGTGGAAACTAAAGAGTTCTTATAAATGCTGTGCTCACCCCCAGTAAAAATATGTGCGGGGCTGGGGATGTGGCTCAAGCGGTAGCGCGCTAGCCTGGCATGAGTGCGGCCTGGGTTCGATCCTCAGCACCACATACAAACAAAGATGTTGTGCCTGCCGAAAACTAAAAAAAAAAAGATTAAAAAATTCTCTCTCTCTCTCTCTCTCTCTCTCTCTCTCTCTCTCTCCCTCCCTCTCCCTCTCTCTCTCTTTCTCTGTCTCTCACTCTCACTTTAAAAAAAAAATATGTGCGTACTCACACTCAGAGTACACCCTGTCATTCCTGTTATTAATCCCCTTGCTTTTGTGGCATTTTTGTTGCAATTGATAAGTGAGTATACTGATACACTGTCATAAATAAAGTCCATAGTCCAAGAATTCCCTCTTTACATCATACTTTCTACAGTTTTGACAGATTTAAAATAACATATATCCACCATTATAGTATCATACAGAATAGAAATATGCTCTAAAAAAAAAAGAAAGGAAAAAGAAATGGAAAAAAAACTTTTCCTTATTTGTTTGTTTTTCTCTCTCCTTCTGCATCTTCACGAAATCCTGGCAACTGTGGGTCCTTTTACTATATAGTTTTGCCTTGTGCAATTGTCATGTAGTTGGCATTGTATTGTACATGTTTCTTTATTTATTTTTTTCTTTTTTTTTCCCACAATGGCTTCTTTCACTTAGCAATGTATACATAAGTTTCCTCCATGTCTTTCCTTGCCTTGATAGATATAAGTATGACAATATTTTCCTAAGACATTTTAAGAATTTTTCAAAATTTCAGATGATTTTCCAGCTCTCAGGCTTTGAAACTTACTGCCTCCTTTGCCTCATCCTGCTATCTTTCTACCTATCTTGTATGGTTGAGAGGTGTGAGGAAACCATCTCCAGAAATTCATTTTATCCACTATTTATTTCATATTTTTACTAATTAACTTTTTTCCTCCAAGAATCTAAATTTGTCCAATGCAGGATGTATAACTACCTCAAAATTTTTGTCACAGGCTAGATACTGAAAAAACTATCTAAATCTTTGTTCAACTTATTTGAATATTCATGTCTAAAGTATATACAGTATTTCATTTAAATTACTTATTAGCTTAATTATTTTGCTCAGTGATCTAATTTAGATGGATTGTGGTTCCATTCCTAATGTTTCTAGTTGTATTATCTTTAGTGTTTCAGTCAAACTCATTCTCTAGACTCTATTAGTAATTTGCTTAAGTTTCAAATTAAGTAGAGTAAAATCCTTCACCAATGATCTCTCCACAGACAAAAGAAGCTGAGCAAATCTTCTGCTATCAAAATATTTTCATAAGATCTGAGAAAAAACAGGAGAGAGTCCATGGTGCTTAGGTTAGTTTTATGAAATACAAGACACTGAAGAATGCATGAAAGTAAAAGTTGCCATGTCATGATTTCTCCCAATTCCAAACAGTCAAGGGTGGAGAGAGACACCTCCTACTTGTGGATGGAAAAGGAAATTAAGTTCAGACCTTAAACTTGAAACCCAGATCTATGCTTGCTATGGAGATACCCAGCATTAGAAAGAACAATGCTACTCCTACCACAGGGCCAGGTCTTGCAGACTGACTGACTGAAACTTTGTTCCCCAGGAAACAAAGAGATGACCTTCACACCCTTCCCAAATCTTTGGGAGTAGAGGAGGAGCAAGACCTCACTTGCTCAGGAGCAGAACTCAAAAGTTTGCATAAGTCTTTGTCTCAGAGTTATTTACCAGGTCTGCCATAATGAGAAGAAGAGCCAGATGTAAATGAAAAGTCCCACACATAGGACAAAACACATCTCTAGACCTGTCCTGATATCAGGAGGGAATCTGCATCCTAGTGGGAGAGATTCAAGTTTTGGTCTACGTCATTACCAGTTGCATCATGGGACTTGATAAACTACTGAGACTGTGCATGATTCTGCAGTTATGAAATTTAGGTACAATTAAATTTATCATCAGCCTAGGTGGCTAAATAACTGCCTTCATCAGGGCTGGGGCTGTAGCTCAGTGGTAGAGGGCTTGCCTAGAATGTGTGAGGCTCTGGGTTCGGTCTTCAGCACCACATAAAAATAAATAAAGATATTTAAAACAAAACAAAACAAAAGCATCTTAAAAAAAAGAACTGCCTTCATCAAATAGTACCCTAATCTTATCATATAAATAAAGATCTCACTCAGTGAGAGTAGGACACCAGACTAAGTTCAGAAGTTTGCACTAGACCTTAGTTCCAGATGGGTTATATCAAAAGCTGGGCAAATCCTAAAGGATCTCATAGCAAAGGCTGCTTATAGATAAGTCCTCTGCAATAACCACATTGCCCATGAGGACATTCAGTTCCAGTGTATTGGAACTGAATACATTGGAACTGAATGTCCCACTGTCTGGTTGCAGTGGCCTAGGGTGAAATGTCCAACATAAATGGTAGTCATCTGACCAACAATGCAGGCTTTGGTCCCACTTAACTGTTTTGCTGGCTCTGTCAGCCTATGAGATTAGGGTGTGGCAAAATTTTGTGGTGTTGTTGATAAATAATTGTGGTATAGGAGCCTAGTTATTGTCCTTCCATGGTGATTCAACCAAGAGCTGAGTGGAATCCTATGGGCAGAAACTATGTATAAGGGATCTGGGCCTACCCTGGCTCCATGGAGTCTTGTTGAGGTGTACTGCCATTTCTGGACACTCTCATGGTTAATTTTGAGCAACATATCAACTTTGAATTTGAGATAACGTGAGCTTGCTCCACAAGCTCCATGGCTAAACACTAAAAACCAGTGAGGGGTAATGGGGAATTAAAGAAAACACACAGACATTTACAAAGAGAAAGCTAGGACTAGGTGGGACACTGATATCTGATGGAGGAACAGAGACTCAGAACCAGCACAACACAATTTATTATATGGGGACTCATAATCAGGAAACTAAAACTATAGAATCATTGTAACTTGTTCAAGGCTTTTGAGTTATCAAGAGGCTTCCTTGTGCACTAAAATGTTACTGAGCTAGAAATATTTTTGCAACTATCCTACTGTTGCAGTGCTAGGAACATTCTGCTATTATCCTGCTGCACCCAAGTAACCCATTTTTTTCAGAATTTCTGTAAAGCCAGGCTTAAAGTTTGCAGTGCTTGCAAGATATTGTGGTTATCTTGTTATTCTCAGAATCTCTATTCCCGACAGCTATTGTCTAGCTCAAGGTCAAGATTGAAATACTTCCAAGTCTTTGCACAAAACTTCCTTAGCTAGGGCATTACCATAGCTCCTGGGCAATCTTGTCCTGCAGCTTTGCACAGAAAATTCCCAGAGCAAAGTACAGCCACAACTCTGAGGCAATCAAAGACTGTAATCCAACTCACTGTTCTACACAGTCTTGAATCAGCCTTTATTGTTGACACCATGACAATTTATTTAAAGCTCACAGCAAACCTGGGTGTGGGTACACCTGATGTTGAAATAGTGGAATTGACTACAGGCTAAGAGAATATAGGCAAACTGCTAAGAATATATCTATATCTATATCTATTTATATAGATATAGATATAGATATATTCTATATGTAGATATATACACACACAGATACATATACATTACATTTGAAGTAAAAGAGTAAAATACACACATACACACACACACACACACACAGATTAGGAATACTAAAATACATCCTTCATTACCCTGGCCATATTGCATAACAATAAACACTAATAAATTTTGGGAAAACATGACTTCACTTAAGATTTAAAATAGATTCCAGAAACTGAACAGATAGTAGTCACTATGGGATAAATCTCAAATACAGGATTTAAGATAACTGTTATAAGGAAAGTCAATGAGTATAAAGAAAACACAAGAGAAATTAGCAAGTACTCTACCAGAAACTTAATAAAGAGATTGTATCAATTCTTAAAAAATCAAACCAAAAAGAAAACCTTAAGATGAAGAATACACTCATTCATATTAAAAACACTACTGAAGGCATCTATAGCAAGATAGATCAAACAGAATAAAGAGTCATTGAGTTCAAAGATAAGATATTGAAAAATATTCCCCCAAGAGGAAAAAAAAATAAGAAGAAAGAAGAAATCTCACAGGAACATAAGACTGTAGTAAATGAGTAGATTTGGGGGTTTCTGAGGTTCAAAATGACAAGAGAAGGTCAAAGAAATACAAAGGATATTCACAGATATAATAACATAAAACTTCCAAAACCTAGATAAATATCCTAGTATCCAGGCACAGGAAGAATAAATGTCACCAGTCAAATTTAAGTCAATCAGGTTTAACCCAGGACATTTATAATTAAACTCTAAAAAGTCAAATATAAAAAGAAGATGCTCAAGGCTAGAGCACCAAAAACCAAACCAAACCAAACCAAACAAAATACAATGAAACAATTCATAATGGTTTTCTAGTTCTCTTGGATTGTACACATTGAATAAAAACTAGTATTCATAGCACTAATATGAAGACTAAAAAAGCAATTAAACATTACTAATTGTCGGGTATGATGCTGAATGCCTGTGATTCCAGCAACTTGAGAGACTGAGGAAGGAGGATTTCAAGTATAAAGCCAGCCTCAGCAATTTACTGTGGTCCTAAGCAATTAAGTGAGATCTTGTCTCAAAATAAAATATAAAAAGGGCTGGGGATGTGGCATTGTGGTTAAGTACCCCTGGGCTCAATCCAGGAAACAAAAAACTAAATAAACAAATAAAAGTTATTAACTACCTTAATATGTTATGAGATAGGCAATTGTTAATGTACACTTTCCTTTAAAAGATTACCTAAAATAATTGGAAGTTTCAGTGTTTGACAGATTGCACCTGTTGCTTTGGATTTGGGGTGGTGCAGTACATAATGGCAAAATCTCCTGGAGGAGGAAAAACTGTTCACATCATGGCAGAGGGAAAATACACACACACACACACACACACACACACACACACACACACACACACCACATTAAAGGCTATACTCCTTTTTAATTTTTAAAACTTTCAATAGTTCCAGGGTAGTAGCTAAGACTTTCACTTTTACCACATGGGCCTTTGGGGAATATTTAAGATCTAAACTATAGAAACCATGTATAAAAATATAAAATGAGATATCAAAATTAAAAATCTGTGAAGAAATAGATTCAATGTATAGTTTTCTTTTTAATGATTTCTCTCTCTCTCCTACTATTACTATTTTATGATAAAGTTAATTTGCTGTCATTTCAGAATAGCTTATTAAAATAAAGATTTATTTTAGTAAGCCTTATGGTATCAACAAAGGAAAGATATAGTAGAAAAAAAAACATAATAGTAAAGGAATCAAAGTATTTTCTAAAGTTAATCTCTTAACCAAAAAAGTTGTCTAAAATAATGTTAGAAATAAAAACTAAAGGGATTTTAAAGGAATCTAAATGCAAGAAAAATTTGAGGTAAAATAGTAAATATTGAAAATTCTTTGAATGTGGCTATATTATATTCTCCAATAAAATACAGAATTTTAGAATTAATTAATGAAAAAAAGACCTTACTATATGTTGCCTACACTTTACCTATAAGGACATTAATAGCCTGAAAGTGGTATTCCAAATAAAATGATTCATTCAAATGGGATCCAAAGGAAAGCAGATGTACTTATGACTATATTAAAAAGAGTAGACCTTAAATAAAAGACAGTAAAAAAATACAAAGAAGTTTGTTATATATTATGAAAATTAAATTCATAAAAAGAAAAAATATGTATTTCCTCAATATCAAATCACACTAGTATATAAATCAAATATTAATATTCTTAAAGGGATACATAGATGCCAATACATTTAATAGCAAAGGATTATTACAGAATTTATCTATATGTAAAAAAATCTTACTGCCTCATGTTCAATTTGTGTTTTTATACATCAGTTAAAATAAATTTATTTTAAATAGAATATAATCAATAGTCTTCTTATATAACTTTGTGTCACTTTTTAAAATGTTTATTTTTGAAATAATTATATATTTACCTGTAGTTGTATGGAATCTTTCTCCACTGGTTTTATCTTACATAAGGATAAAGCAGCATCAATACCAGAAAATTAAAACTAAGTTTTAAATCTATGTATAACTCTATGTTAATTTTTTCTATAGATAAGTTTACAGCATCACATGAACAATTAAGATACAGAACTATCCTATCATCATAAAGATTTCTCTATCCTATTTTCTCATAGTTAAAAGTATCTTCACTTACTCTCACTAAGGAAATAACTAAATCTGTTTTCTATCTCTATCACTTTGTCACTTAGAAAGTCTACAGAAATTTATATGACAATCTTTTGAGATTGACCTTTTTTTTGTTATGAATTGTTTTTACTCAGTCTTACCTACCTTTCTTAATGCAACAACTTTAAAATTTTAATTAGGAGTTACTTAAGAATATACTTCGCTGAAAAAAATTATAGAAAGTAGACAGATCTAAGAAAATTTGAGATGGTGGGTTAATCTAACAAGAAAAGTATATATATAAAAAAAACCTAAGACAAAAAAAATGGGATTTAAGGTAAAAGGGGAAGAATTCAATTTGCTAGTACAAACTAAAAATAGATATTGTTGAATTTAATGAATAACAATTTTTAAAATGTAGTTCTGGACAACCACATATAGGAGATGATAGAGCATACAAATAGATCAATGAGTTCTAAAAATACAGACATTTCATAATAGACAAAATTAAGCAATGCTACAACGCTAGAATTACTAAATTTTGTCAGACTTTTTCTTACTCTAACTTTTAAGCACAAATGAGGGTTGAGAAAGTAAAAACAAGCTTGGCAACATAATAAAATTTGGCATTTATGATTTGTTTCCTGACAACTTTATTTCAAAGTAGGATGGTGCCAGGAATAATTATCAGTCAGAACTGGTGCCCTGTCAGACATTCAGCAAGAATCTGTCACTTCACATTTCTCTAGTTTACTTCATGCCCTAAAGCAGGCCATTAAGCTTGACTTTGTTATTTTTAAGGCAATCTTGTTAGGTTTGATATTCTAATGGGAGTAAGCACTTTCATTCAGATACTGTGAAACACAATGTCATTGTGGGAAAATTAGTGTGTGTCACTAAGATTGTCATGAATGTTTCACCCAAAATATGACTTCCTTGTTTTTGGTTTCTCTTAAGTCTCACTGTGTGCAATATTTTTTAAATAACCATAACTAAAACTTTCACAAATTAATATTATGGTAATTTTAGTCAGTGCTATTTTTCAGATGCAAGTATTTTTATCCTTATTAACAGAAAAAAGAGTTTGCTTTTGAAGACTTAAGCAAGAAAACCAATTTCTTTTCAAAGTTGCCTGTAATTAAAATTCCTATGTTCCAGTGTTGTTGAGATACCAGAAAGAATGTAATGCAAATGTAAAAATAAGATGCTTTGCAGAATGGATACCTTGTTGGGACTCTCCACATTGCAAAAGCAAGGACTCTGTTTTACAATGATCTTTGTTGGATTTTGAAATATTTAAATAACCAAGAAATCATAAAATTGATAAGGAATTGATTTTAAGAGTAATGAAGTAAATATCAGAATTCTCAATTCACTGTAAGAAATAGAATGTCATCAATTTTGTGACACCCCAAATTATAATTTCTTTTCAACAAAGCCCAAGCTGTTGTGGTGTATATAGAATTAATTGTTGTCTTACAGTTTGAAAATGAATATTTCAATCTATGTTTGTGTTCATGAGCTATTATTGTATAGATTTATCTGTTAAAATTTTAAAATACATTTAATGTAGACTTAAATTGTAATATTATAATGAATCCTTATAGTCTCATTAAATTAATCCTGCATTTAATGTCCACGTGTTGTTGATGGATAAGATTACCCTAAAGAAAACAGATATGTCTATTAACTTATATACAGCCATTAACATTTTTTTTCTCTGTGCTTCCACATAACTTTGGACTTCTATAATGCAAGGTATTCTCTCTGACTGGTAACTATTTAAGCTCTAATCAATTCCCCAAATTACATCTTTGAACTATAAAATCACGGTCTATGTAATCATTATTTGTACATAGTACATTCTGAGAAATGTCTTATTAAACAACTTTGTCCTTGTGAGAACATTGCAAAGTATACCTAGTATACTGATTTTTACTTATAATAATGATATTATGAGATGGTTATAATATCACCAGGAAAGATGCTTATGGTACCACCATGGTATGTGTGATTTTATGGTGACTAAAACCCCGTTATGTGGTGGTGTATGACTGTATTATATGTGCATTGTGTTTTTTCATTTGATATATATTCCTGTAAGAAAACAATCAAGTGTAAGATCCTAAATATTTTGGCCACATCTTTCAGATAAGAAAACTAAGACACAGTGAGTTTCTATAACTTGCTAGAGGTCAATTACACTGAAATTCAAAAATAAGTACATAGTTCTAGTTACCATACCAGAGACTCCAAACTTTCTTAGTTCACAAAACTCTTAATATGTTGCTGCTTGCTTTTTAAAATACTTTATAAGCATTTCAAATTTCAAAATCCTTTACAGGTATTTTTGTCTTAAAGTATAACTAATAGTCCATTGAAATACAAACACATGTAGGTGGAAAAATGCAAAGTATTTTCATTTCAGTCTTTCATAACAATTATTATTTACATATGGGGTATATGCTTCTGTTGAGCACTGTACAACTTAGTATCCTATTGAATACCAATATACAGTTCTACATTGATTTATTTTGCAGTTCCAGAAATAAAGCCCACTAAATTTAATTTGTCTAAAGATTTTTTTTCAAACAGTAATCAGAGCAATATACCCAACTCACAAGGCATGGCAGGATATTTTACACTTTGAGAGAAACAAAGAAATTCTCAAAATTTATCAACCATTGTGCAAAACACAAGTGGAAGAAGTTCAAAGTATTAATATTTGATTATGTTTAATTCTTTGGATGATGTCATTCTAGTGTTTCAAATATCTGCAATTCAGTGATATACAGCTCATTTGTTTCAGTTACCTTTTATAATTATGTCCAAATGGATTCTAGTCTCATGTACAACTAAAAAAGAGCAAATAAATAAATAATTACATAACCTAAAAAACGTATATTCCCTAATAGTGTTCTTAACTACTCTTATTTAACATATTAGAAGTTATATATTGCCTACATGTGAACAACTAATTATTGAAAATAAGATAGAATCGCTTATTTAAGATAAAACTACTATAAAATGTTTGTGGTTTTATGTGACATAATACTTGATAATCCTGAAGTGTGTCCAATATCTAATATACAACACATTATAATATAAAATGTTAAATTATATATTTTGCTCTAGAAAGTGTTTTTAGATAGTAGCAGAATGGTTATAATTGGACTATATTACATATAGAACAAATTTTATTTTAAACGTAATATATATTTTTTAAAAATAATCATATCTCTTTTGGTTAAAACTGAAAAACATGATTGATGGATATCTCACAAATCATTTTCTTCATGTCAAGATCATTGTAATGTTTTGAGCAACTAATAAAAAAATTAAAAAACAATTATTTTCTTCAATTTACTCTTCTTTGAAGATTTATCAGTTTTCAAGTATCTGGGAAAACATTTTCACACACAACTCCTCCTCACCCCACCCCACTCCTCAAAAAAGTAAAGGAAAGCAAAAGAAACACCAACATTGAATTTTAGTAAACTCAAAAATGAAGATGCCCATACTAAAAAAATAGAAAAACCCAGAATAAAACATTAAAAACAACACATTAACAGATATTTCGTAATACATTTGAAAATAAAATCTAATAAAACCAATTAAGTAAAATATTGCTGAGAAAAAACAAGCATAGAAAAAAGAAAATTTGAAGTTTTCATCCTAAATGAGCTTAAGTATACTTCAGAAAATAAATGAGCCTGAAAAATTTACCTGCTTTAAATGAGAAACATTAAAAAAAAAATAAGATAAAGAAAGAATTTGATTAAGCGCAAAAAACAACAAGAACAACCAAAAAACCCACTTCCTTAAAAACTGAGAATGCAACTCAGATGCCCAAGAAAGAATAGACTAAAAAAATTTGATGAGAAATATAGAAAAACAGATAAAAGAACAAGTAAATTAAAATGGTGCAGGTCAAATGGTTCAGATAATAAGGATGGCCAGTGAAAGACAAAGAAGAACTTAACATTTTTGCTAATGGAATATTTTGAAGATAAAAAATAAAACATAAAACTTAATATTTAGAACTATATTCCAATAATTTATAGAAAACAGATACAGAATATCTATACATCATAACAAGAAAACTAAAATAGTAATCAACTTTATCATATATTCCATTAAAACTATTGTTTTAAAATATAAAGGAACAATTTTTATACCTCAAATATAGCGATCAAGCAAAAAATAATTTATAAATCCACAAGTAAGGTATAAGCAAATATAGCAGCAATTTTAAAATAATAAATTATGTAAACCAAATATTTATTTAGCCCAAATAGTCTTCAAGTTTTCAAAGTAATATCAAAGCTACTTTTTCTATATACAAATATAGAGAATTGTCATTCATGAAGATGATTGAGGAATCTACTGTTAGTTTTTACAAGGCCTACAATTATTTATAAATTAAAAATAAGGAAATAGTATCAGAAAAAAATCAGAAGACATAATTCTGTGAGCCAATAAATATGTTTTTGTATATAATTGTGCACTTAGTATTACACTTTAGGTAAGGATTTTATCATTACTATAATTCTTCAGGTCACATGAGTGAATCCCATACAGACACATTCTAATTATTTTACTTGAAATTTTTGTAATAAATTCAAATCCAGAATAAATTCAAGTCCAAATAAAATTTCATTTCAAATGTTTGCTATTGTGAGTTAACATTTTTGTGTTCATTGATTTGGCCTACTCAGAAGGATAACTGAAATTTGATAACAAATGGGAGGAAGAAAAGGAATAATGAGATGGAATATTAAGCTGACATTAATCATTGAATTATAACTTTGCAGATATGTACTTGCTTAAAACATAAATATTCATCTATAACTTTATTTTAATAACAATTATTAGAAAATATTTTAAGGAATTTATTTTAATATGTGCACAGGTTTTTTCCCCCTTATCCATGGATAGAGACCATATGACCTCAACGTTTTATAAAAGAAATTACACCAAAGACATTTCCTTTGTATTCTTAAATATATGCTAAACCCATAGAATTACCAAAAAATAACCATTTTCAAACCAAAGTGTGTTGTAATAATATCTCAGCAGTTTTTTAATCAACTTAGAAGTTAAGTTTCTAGGTTACAGTTCTTTCCTCCTAGAAGGCTTTATGCCAATAAACCCCAGAGAAAAAGAAGTAAAACTTGTTAGCATGTGTGGTTAATATTTGGTTAACAACATAAACATGTAGCAAATGGGATTTTGTTTTATATTTTGGTTGCGGGGATTGAACTCAGGGGCAGTTGACCACGGAGCCATATCTCCAGCCTTATTTTGTATTTTATTTATCAGGGTCTCACTGAGTTGCTTAGTATCTCACTTTTGCTGAAGCTGACTTTGAACTCTCAATTTTCCTGCCTCAGCCTCCCAAGCTGCTGGGATTACCGGCATGTGCCATTCCACCAGGCTAAAAAACAGGATCTCTATCTCCAAAATCATAGTTTATAAAAATTGTACCTCAGAACAATATTAAAGTGAGATTTTTTTAAAATCCTCTTCAACAGCAGAATTCTATTCTTGATATCCAAATGATAACCTCAATATTAATCAGTCTTTAATATATAAATACACCAGCTAGAAATCTAGTTTTTTTAAAGACCTTTTTTTTTTCCTATTTTTTTGTTCCTTTCAGTTATACATAACAGTAGGATGTATTTTGACATATTATACATGCAGGAAGTATAACTTCTCCTTCTTCTTATGGTATATGATGTGGAGTTACACTGGTTATGTATTCATATGTGGACATAGGAAAGTTATGACTGATTCATTCTACTGTCTTTCCTACTCTTACCCTCCTCCCTTCCCTTTATTTCCTTTTGTCTAATCGAATAAATTTCTCCCCCTCACCTCCCTGACTCCCATCACCTTATTGAGTGTTAATACAAACACATGTCAGAGAGAACATCCAGCCTTTGGTTTTTTGGGGACTCACTTATTTTAATTAGCATGATACTCTTCAGCTCCATCCATTTACTAGCAATTGCCATAATTTCATTCTTTTTTTTTGTCTAAGTAATAATCTGTTGTTTATATATACCACATTTCCTTTATTCTTCTGTTGAAGGGCACATAGGTTGATTCCATAGGTTAGCTATTTTGAATTGAGCTGCTATAAACATTGATGTGGCCATATCACTATAGTACACTGAGAAATCTAGTTCTTTACAAATGCTTTAAAATCTTTGCTAACACTGAAGTGTGATAAAATGATTCAATGTTGAGCAACAGGTTTAAATCCTGTCCTTTCATAAATGCATTCAGTAATAGTGCTTAACAAATTAAATGTTTTAAGTGAAAGAATGAAGTAATGAAGTCCAAGTGAAAATCACAAAAAATTAACAGATTTCAAAAAGAAGCTATTTTTTAAAAAAATATTATATAATAAATCTAAGTTAATTCTCTTGTTACTGAAATAGTTGATACTGTATATGAATGCATTTATCATAGAAAATTATATAATTTGAACTTTTTATGACAAAAGCTTATGTAAAAATGCAGAGAGAATAATACTTTAGGTTCATGCAGGGGAGAATACTACATTAGGTTTATGAAGGAATGGCAGACACAAAATCAACCCTTAGTGGAAACTTGTGAATACATAGCTGTATTCACCACATAGGAATATGCTCCTGCAAATGGAACAGTAACAGATTTAACACTAAATTTCAGCTATTCTTATGTAGGACTTATGATGAGGAAAATAGACATTTCAATATTTTGATGATTTGTTCTCTCCCCCAGCTGTACTACAGTCTGAGTACAGTGTTAAATCTTTTTGCAAAATAGCTCCCTCTTCTGTTGCAATCCATGTTCAAAAGGCCCTATTGTGATTTATGCTGAGTACACCTGAATGAGAAAAGCTAACCCATATATTTTTTTCTCTATTACTGAGCATCCATCACCCAAGCACCATACTTAATGTATGATCTTGGGATATTTACAACACAATGATATTTGCCTTTAATGTATCAGGCTCAGTCTCATAAACAGGTGTATATTTCAATGCAACCATAACAGAATTAAAAATTGAATTAACAAGGTGAAAGAGTAAGCCTCTTAGGACAAAACAAACTTTTTTTGTCAAATCGTTTTATTCTCATATTCTAGAAATTACTTTTCCAGAGTTTGAGAAAATACAAAGCGTGTTTCATATGTAGACTCAGACATCTTTTTTTCAAAAACAATAAAGTGAGAAAAAAATTGAAAATATTGATATTTTTCCTATTAGATATTTTTCATTATTTTAGTTATAATTACAGACTATGAATGGTACTTTTAAACATTTTTATTGGTGCTTTATAATTATATATTATAATGGATATCAGTAAGCCATGTTTGCATATGAACATAATTTGATAAATCTTATTCCCCAGAATATTCCCTGCCCCTCCTCCTTCTTTCTCTGATTCACTTTATTGAGCTCTCTTCTATGATGATGACAGTGGAGAAAATGATCCAATTAGTGCATTATAATAATAATCATGATGCATTGTGGTGTATTCATATGTGGACATAGCACAATTTGATGGATTTGGTTCCTAGTAGTTCACCATACACTCCTTTCCTCCTTCCTTAGGGATTCCATTCCTTTACTGTTCTAATTTCCTTCTATAAAATACATATGAAATTTTGTACCAAGTAGGGAGATGTATTATTTCTTATCATTTATATTTTCACTAGTTTGTATGTATATTCTGAGGAAAGAAAATATTCATTTTAGGCCTGGGGATGTGGCTTAAGCAGTAACGAATTGCCTGGCATGCGCGGGGCGCTGGCTTCTATCCTGAGCACCACATAAAATAAAAATAAAGATGTTGTGTCCACCGAAAACTGAAAAATAAATGTTTAAAAATCAATCTCTCTCTCTCTCTCTCTCTCTCTCTCTCTCTCTCTCTCTCTCTATCTATCTATCTCTCTCTCTCTATCTCTCCTTCTCTGTCTCTCCTCTCTCTCTCTTTTTTTAAAAAAGAAAATATTCATTTTATAAGATTTCAATGTAATTGTGAGAATTCCACTAAATATCCATACAGAATTTTGATTCTTCAAAAGCAGCTTTTTTTTTTTTTGAATGAGGATTGAACCCAGGGATGCTTAACCACTGAGCCATATTCCCTGCCTTTTGTACTTTTGAGACCAGTCTCCCTAAATTGATTACATCTCACTAAATTACTGGGACTGGGTTTGAATTTTCCATTCTCCTGCCTCAGCCTCTTGAGCCAATTGGATTAAAGCATAGTACACCATGCCTCCTCAAAACACTTTTTTTGATGCTGCTAAATCACCTCGACTAAAAATTATTTCAAAAATTTGACTAGTTGTAAAACATTTGTTTGGGCATGTTATTTGTGCTGTAGAATATTTCTAGCTGTTTCCAGACTTTTGAATTTGAAAATAACAGACATGGACTTTCAGTTTTAATTCTGTCAGTTATCAGTATTAAAGGACCTACCAACTTTCACTGTGATTTTATTAATAAAAGGAAGTTTTATCAAAAAAAGTATTGGGAAAAAGATTACAAGTGACAGACTTTTAAATCAAGTCACTTTATATTTATGAAACCTAATCTAACATCTTTTTTTCCCATTTTACATCCATCGTGAATTTTTTTTCCACAAGTCAAAGTGATCTATTGAAGGGACATGCTAAACTCACTTAGACCAAAATAAAATGTGTTTGTTCCCCAATTTGCATTTATACAATGAAGTATGTTTTAGTTCTATGGGGTGCAACATGAAAGTATTCTCAATAATGAGTAAGTATGTAGGCATTATGATAACCTATCATGTCACACTTGAGTCTAGTGAGTTTTTTTTTTAAATCCAACATTTAGACCCATGTCCTCAGCATCAGCATGGAAGTATAAAATATCTTGTGAATCATTTTGTATTTTTCAGCTTCCCCTAGAATGTAAGCAATATAGGAACACTGTTTTTAGTTTGCTTCTGCTTCCTTAAGGTGAAAAGCATACTTATATGTAGTAGTTTCCATTAATAATGAAGTAATTTTTTAAAAAGCAAATAAGTACTTAGAATTAGCTACCTTTTGCATTACATGTCACATGTTTATTAATTTTGTTTTTTTGATACTTATATATATGATTGAAAATAAAAGAGCACATTTCTGGCATGTCTACACATCACAGTTGGTACAATTTTGGTATGTCTTTATGTACCAAGCATATTTGAGTACCCATGGGTACTGAATAAACATCATAGCCCAAAATTATGTTAATGCAAAAGCTTTAAACACTAGAAACATCCCCAAGAAGCTATACCTGGAGATGTTATAACTTTATGTTACACAGGAACTTTCATAAAAATCCATGCTTCTACCTACCTAGGGTACACTTTATATAAAATTGAATGCTGTATAAAATAAAATCAACTTGTATCAGAGGTTTAAAGAGAAATGATGGTATATAGCTGTAAGAGGCAAAGGAAAACAGAAATCTTTAATATCTATATTGTTGTAAGAATTTTATGGTTTATTTGAAGGAAATAGAGCCTCCTTCCAATGAAGTTAATAAAGACTATAGTTCAAGTGAATTATCAGCAACTAGAATTGAGATAAGTGTGATATTTTTGAAACATGACTGAGACAGAAGTATCAGACCAATGTGGAATATACAGAGTGAGACTTTGTTTATGTAGGAGACTATTAATGTTATAAAATGGATAAAAAGAAATTTGGTTTCTTGAAGAATTAAAACGTCACCATTTTATTTGGGAGGAAAAGAAAATTAACGCAGAACCCAACTACTGAATAAATAGTATTAAATCATTTACAAAATTATTGTAGAGCAATGAATAAAGACTGCAAATTTTTTTTTGAATAAATCATATTAAACTTAGCATAATATTTTAAGATATAAGATATACTAGGACTGCATGCACAGAATAGTTTCTGCCTGGTTGTTGCTTATTGCAATCAGGGTGTTATGCCCCTCCTGAGCAATGTGGTCAACAAATCCATTACTGTGGTGGTTCCTACTAACATTTGCTGTGGGTTTCTAATTAATAAATAGTCCAATTAAAATTTACCTAGACACTGATTAAAGTCTCTTACATACTATTATATTTTATTTTTTTCAAAGTCCTTGAAATCAGCTTCAAACCTACTACAAAAGTTGCCCAAGATTACTAAAATGGAGATGGTTGCATTTGTCTTGCCAGAATAATTGTTTTTGATCTGATTATTTAAATGACTGACAGAAAAATCAAACTCATTTTTGTTTAGAAAAATTTCAAAAAAAGATTCATCAAGAAAGGTGATTTTATTTCAATTATCTAACAATTCAGCTCTGAGTTTATTATAAATTTACTTTATTAAGGTTTAATTTAACTCTGTAAACCTAAATGACAGGATACAATTTTCTAGATTAACCGGTATTCTCTCTAAATCACAGTATTACAAAAAAGACAATAATAATAAACATAATATGAAATATGCCCTAAATAATTCCAGGAGAGCTAAACATGCACACATATTCAAAATATTTTATAAATATACAAAATTAATTAAGGCATTCAATTCAAATACTGGGAAAGGGAAAAGACAAGGACAATTACACATATCACACACACATACATAGTTGAGTGTGTATTTAAATATTAATTTCCAATTATCAGAAACGGAAGAATCAATAAGAGAATGAGTCTTTCAATTTCTTTTAGAAAGTAGAAATCTGAAAGGATCAATCCTTCCATTCTAACAAAGAATAAGAGTAACATGTTTTACAAAATCTTATCTATACATATTATGTAGTATGTATTATTTTTGTCCGTTAATTTTACCATCATAATGCTGAGGACTTTATTCTAAATAAATAAACTTCAAAATTTGATGTGTAGATTAAGTGTAGATAACCATGTGTGCCCTACTATGAAGAGCTGGATTCTGAGAACTCAGCTGCAAGCTCTTCCATATCTATTTTTTTCCTTAAGACTTCCAGCAAATTAGGAGCTCAGAGCACCTCAGGAAGAAGGAAGAGCAGGAGAGCTTAGGGAAGCCCCACCGGCAAGGAGTGGCGATTTACTTCTGCATGCCAGTAGATTTTTTTTTTCCTTCTTTTTTACTATTCTTCCGCCCTCATAACCCTAACCCTAACATACGTGAAACCAAGTACTTGGTGTGAATTAGGATTTTGAGGTCTGGTCCATCTGAATAATATATTAAAGTTGTATCGTATATCCTTATATACATACACACATATATTTATATATACATCACACACACATACACACAAATGATTTGTATCAGCTATGTATGTGCATACCTGTCTCAAATAATAATATACTCAGTGCTTACAATAATTATTTAAAATTATAAGAAAATGACACCCATCAAACCAGGAGTAGAGAAACACAGATTCTGAACACTTCATAAAAGAACATGCATGTATCCCCTATACAAATACAAATACCTTAAAGAATCATAAATTTAAATAAAAATTCAAAGAGTGACACAATTTCTTCCGTGTTTACTTAAAAAAATCATTTTATAAACTTGCAGTATTTCCCATCTTAGTCATGACACCATTGCATCTATTTATAATTTTCTTTTCATTTAAATGAAAACATTATACGTGAATAGTTGTTTGTTTGTTTAATGTCATGTAACACTTTTTAACTAGGTCCTATTGTAATTGAATAAAATTCGAATACATCATCTGAGGGGAGAAGGGGAACTCAGCTCAGCCATGGAAGATTCTAGACTAATCATAAAAAAATATATATATCATGCATCAAAAGAGGCCTAAGTAGAGGCTGATTTAGGAAACCAAGAGGAAAGGAAACAATGGAGCAAGATCCACACTCAGGGAGCTCCAGAGTGAGTCCTGCTCAGGTGCATCTAAAGTTGTTCCATTAAAGGAAACCTGGGAATGGTAAACTAGCAAAGCATACACAAGGAGTGAAGTCAGCCTGATGAGCTGGATCCCTTTGACTGTGGAGCACAAAACAGGCCAAGGTAGTCTGGTTCTTCTCAAACTTAAGGTGGACATTATCAATTGAGTATATAGCATGTGGACTGTATACATATAATATGTCTCTATCAGTATTTCTTTCTGGTCTTCTTTCAATTAATCTAAAAATACATTCTTTAAAAGAACAAAGTAGAGAGGCTCTCTCTAAATAGTTATATTTATAGTACTCTAATATTCACTGGGTCTTTTAAGAATTTGGTTCTGGAGGAATACAGGCCTGGGGGTGAAGCTGAGGGTATAAGGAGTTTTAAGACCTAAAGTTACAGTCCCTTCTTTCCTTGTTTGTCTCCCTTTTACTTATTCTTATTTCTTTTCTCCTGCCAATTTTCAATATGCCAATATATCTAAAATAAAGTTTAAATTTTAATATATTTATAGAAATGCAGAACTAGCACGATAATAACCACTCTCCTATGTTATTTTTTATAACAATTTTCATTATTACTTTAGTGAAGGGTCAGGGAACATTCCTACCTTCATCATTTTTTTCACCATATTGTTTTTAATTGAAGAAAAATTAAAGGAACCATATCAGTTTCTGAGGACCTTAACAACCAGGAAACTATGATGAAATTTTAGACAAATTTATATGTGACTACGAAATTATTTTTTTCTTTAAGAAAATTTTGAATCAAATAATTTTGCACAAACTGAAGTCTTTTTTTTTGCATTCAGAGTGCTTTGAGAGTTCTTTGTGAATATATTCCACAAATATTGACATTTAAAAGCATTATTACAATAATCAATGATCAGAAGTATTTAAAACAAGCTTTCGGAAAGCATTTCATAAATGGGTGCAAGAAACATTTAAAATTTAATTTTGAATTGTTTTTGATCATTGGGCCTGTTGATAGGTGTACCAGGTTTCTATGACTTCAATTTTATGTCCTCCAATTCACAAATCCTTATGTGAGAAGAAAAGACTGTCGTTTTCCTTTTTAGTTTTGGACAGAAGTCAAACATTTCAAACAACTGTGCTGATGACATTCTGTTAAAAAAAGAAGAAAAAGAAGAGGAGGAGGAATAGGAGAAAAATAAACAGAAAAAAAATATCCAGTTTGCAGATTAAGCCTGGCACTCACTTGTCATTAACCAGAACTCTGCCTGACTAGGTGCTTGAAACTTTTCTAAAAGAAAATGAAGGGAATGCTTAGTACAGAGGAGCAGCTAGTCATCTGCTGTCTTCTCTTCCTAACTCTTGACAGGAATTGTCTACTATTTGGAAGAGTCTGGAAATCTCTGGCTCTACTATAGCAGCAAACTGTTGTTAATGTATGACACAGGTTTTTTTGAGGAGCCTCATTTGATAATATACTTTTCATTTATTTTTTAAAATATTTATATTATTTTCTTTATTACCACAGAGCTACTAACTTAGTTTGAAGTGCCAGCACCTGGCATTCAGATAGAGGAACCTATACTGAAGACAACTTTAAGCAGTTACTTTAAGACATATAATTTATTTCTATTCTGTATGTACTATAGTCCTGTGCATATTAGTTCAACACACAGTGGAATATATGTCTCTCTTTGTGGACGTGTGACCTAAAAATTTTGAATTTCTGATGAAAGAAAGACATGTATATATGTCAGAAAAAACAACAGCTCTCAACTCCTGATTAAGGCCTGAGATTTGTTTATTTTTATTTTTCTGGCTTAGTGTGCTGTTACTTTGAAACTGGAAGAAGTTTTATCTTCTGGGGGCTTTTTTCACTTGTCTAGTCTGTCATGTCAGAGAACACTTCCCTGTGACAGTGCCCTTTTAAAAAGTGTACTTCAGCAAATCCAACAGCTTCAAGAACACTTACACCAAGATGGACTTTTCTCTTTCAGAAATGGGATCAAGTATCAACTCACTTTGGTATTGGGTGGACTATTTTAATGTGGTTCCAAAAAATGCAAGATGAATGAATATCTGTAATCTAAAATCCAAACCAAGAAGGAAATAAAAGAAAAAGTGAAGACAGATGTCACTACAGCTCCTTTCTGTTTCCTTATCATTGGTTGCTTTACCGTGCATAAAGTTGTTTTCAATGAAATACTTGTTGTATAAATATTGTGGATTATTTTGTAAAATAAAAAAAAAATCTTGCCAAACAAGGCTCTTGAAGACTGAAAATATCTTTTCAAATCAGTGGTTTACATTAATCATCTTGTTTGTTCTTAAATATTTGAAGTGTGAGAAAAATGACAGCATTAATAAAGTAAAAGATTGACCAAACAAAAAGCAGTGAAGCATAATTATCAGTATGATGCTTGTAGGCTAAAATATTTAACTCAATAACTAAGTACCCATCTTTAAGTTTTTCCTATTTACAGACTATTAGAGGCTTTATTTTGCTATATTGGATATTAAGTTTTAGAGAAACAGATTAATCATAATACTTGGTTCATTGAATAGTTGTATCAAAAAATGAATCAATGTTTTGTATTTTATTTAGTCCAATTATAATCAATACAAAATATTTTACACTTGTGTTGACCAAAAAAATGGCCAAAATTACTACTCTATATTTATTCTAGAGCTGTTACTAATTATTTGTTCTAATGAATAGTTTATGGGAATAAGTTTGAATTTTTTCTAAAACAGAGCTGTGGGAGATATATGTGTATGGACTTCTCAATATAGGCTCAAGAATAACTTTTCTTTGTAAAAGATTAGCAATTGTCTCCCATACCAGAAGAGGCCATCAGCAATCATGTAAATAAAATGTTTAATTTTGTGGCAGAACGACACTCTTCTTTTGTATGCTGGTGCTTACTCTTTGCATATGTAAAAAACGGTTCTGTAGACAAAAATTCACAGGTTCAAAAATATGTATGTCTCCTCAGGAATGGTAACTGCCGTAGTTTGATTGATTTTTACAAATCAGAGAACAATACTGAACATCCATTCCCCATTGGACTAAGACAGTCATGTTCTTTAAAGTTTATGTTTTAATTCTTATAAAGAAAAATGCATTGATTTGCTACATCTATCAGCTAAAACCTTGCTAATATACCTATGGTCTCTTTTTGTTTTTCAAAAATAACTAATTAAGAGCCTTATACCTACTAAAGATTAATTTATATTAATCTCTCTCTGTTAAAATGTCTTTAGTGTTTTCCTAATCTTTTTAAACTCTGACCAATATATATGTTATGTATATTCCCCTTCTTTAATTTTTATCAATATATTTAAGGGCTTGAAGTTTGAATTCGATCATTGAATCTGAATACATTTGTCATTTTAGTGGAGTATTTATGTAATTTATAATTGAATTATTATGTTTTAGCTTACCATCAATTTTATGAGTAAATTTTAGATAAAACATTATAAAAAGATAGATGGTGGATGAAAATATTAGATGGTAATATGATAAATTTTAGTTGTCAATTTGATGTGAAAGTGACACTAATAATGCTAGTGAAGCATTATTTCTGAGAGTGTTTGTGAGATTGGCTTTTTGGTAGATAGGCAGAATGGCAAAATTTTGTTCTTGATATAATTGGTACCACCCAATCATCTAGGGCTAAAGAGTAGAAAAATATGGAGAAAATGAGAATACTTTTTTCTTTCTGGCTATTATTTTTATTCTATTTTTAGACATCAATACAGTAGATTCTCTGGCCTTTGTACCCTGAAACTTACACTAACACCTCCCTGCCTTCTCATGTTTATTAAAAGTTACACAATTGGCTTTTCCACTTATGAGATTTGAGGTCTTGGACAAACCCATGCTAACTGCTTTCCAATTTATCTTTCAGACAGCATATCAAAAATTTCAACATCTGAAATTAGTAAGCCAATTCCTCCAGAAATCCCCTCTCATATCTTTCAATCCTTCTTTCTTCTCCTTTTTCTTTCTTTTTTTTCTCCTTATCAATCATATCTATCAGTGCTGTTTCTTTAAAGAACTGATTAGATAAGCTGTATGTGAGTAAATAATCCTCAGATTTGGAAAAAAACTCAATATACTCAAACTCTAATTTTCCCATAAATTTGGGGAGAATAATACTTAAACTTAATTGTTTGATTTAAGAGATAATGTATATATATATACATATATATACATATATATATAATATTCTGTTCAGCCTATACTATAATTTTTAACAATATTATTTTTAAATTCAATTATTCTATTATTTTTCCCTTCTCCTTTTCTCAGATCATGTATAAAATTATAAAAACAGGCAAAAAATTGATGAACATTTTTCAGGATTTATTTCTTTATATAATGTTTCATATCTTTACATATGAATATGTATTTGTCCACTGAAACAAAGTCTTGATTAAAGAATTGTTTTCATCCACTCTCCCATCCCTTTCATTAACTCAACTTTAGTTTAAAATGTTTGCAAATTTTTATTGTATGTAATTTTCCATCATTCATTTTAAATTCTCTTACATTCTTGTTCATTAATTGCTTTTTTAATTTCAGAAAAAATTTAAATTTTTGTTTTATTGGTTCTTTTCAGTTACATAATGCATGAGGATTTATTTGGATGTAATTATTTTAAAAAATGGAAAATGATTTTCTCTAATTCTGTCCTAACTACTTTCCACTTCCCTCCCTTCCTGCCTCTCCCAGTTTACTTGTGTCTACTCTACTGAACTAAATGTACTTTTTTTAGTATTACTAACAGGAAAATGTTGTTCATTTCAACATGTTGTGCAATACCATAGTATGCAATACCATACTATCTTCTAGGTAGTATAAAAGAGTCAAGAAATTTTTGTGTGTATGTGTTGTGCTGGGAATTGTACCTAGGGCCTTGTGCATGCAAGGCAAGCACTGTATGAATTGTTCTATATCCCCAGCCAAGATTCAAGTAATTTTTTTAAAAAAATTAGGTTTATCTCCCAAATAAACATTTGAAATGGTATATATCTTCATATTTATCTCTCCTATATCTTTAACCAAATAATACATTTACTTAAAGTTTCCATTTACCATGCTATGAAAAATTCCCAGTAAAATAAAATACTTATACATTTATAAATGGTGTATCTCTTGATGTTAATGGTTTTTAACCATTTAAAACATTCTGTAGTCTTGATGTTACAAATTATAGAAAAGTATAATTTTATAGATAAAACATTGAATCATTCCCTGTAAAATCCCAGAATAATACATTTATTCATGAAGTAATTTTATTGTTGAGGATCCAGCAATAAAATAATAAATATCCCAATCCATAAGTGACCATTCATGGATAAATTTAAAAGAGTATCAGATGGTGTTCAGTACTATAAAACTATGACAGGGTATGAGATAGAAAGAGAAAAGTAATAATTGGTGTTGATAGATAATATTCTATATATTATATTATGTATGTATTATGTATGATTTTTCAGGGAGTTCTCATTATTATTCAATATGAATAACAACTTAATCAGTATGGAGGAGTAAATATTTAGTTTCTGAGGAAAGAGATTTCTGACATTTATGGAGTACTTATAAACCCTCAGGTGAAAGCACTATTGATATATTTGATGAACAGAAAAATGTACAGGGGAGTTGAAGCTGTGTGGAATGTTATGCTAAAATGACTTTCAATGATCTCTAACTATTGATGTTGATAACCTGTGTAATGACTTCAAAATTTTTGAAGGTTGATATTTATACCTTGCATCTAATATTATAATGTGTTAAAAATAAGGAGATATCATTTTCAATGTTGTATTTTGGGAAACTGATACTATTATGTTTTGGAACACTAAGCAGAAGATCCAGATAAGTTGTCATAAGTAAATTAGAGGAAAAGTTTTAGTACATATTATAAAAAATTATTAATACATATGGAACAAGTATTGACTTGCAGGTTTTGATATGTTTATCAATTTTACTATTAATCTGCATTCATTATATCATCTGAAGAGAAAATTTTCATGAGATAACTGATTTTTTGTTTTGTTTTATTGAGACAGTGTCTAATATGATTATGGTCTTGCTAAGTTACAGAGTCTGGCCTTCAATTTGAGATCTTCCTGCCTCAAATTTTGAGTCCCTGAGATTATAGACATATGCCACCATGACCAGCTGAGATGACATAGTTCTAACAACATCATCTCTGAAAATTATCAAGTATAGAATATGAACGTAAAGTAAAAACATTAGAGAGGAGACTTCATTATGCTTCAGTACATGCTCGAAACAATAACAAGGAGGTTAACAATGGACACAGGAATACTGTTTAGATTCTAGTGAATTTTGGAGAAGGAGTCTTAAAATTTTTACTTAAAAAGGAGTCAAGAATAACTGAAAATACAAGTATTTATCAATTAGAGGAACAGAATAATCATTCAATGAGACAGGAGGGACAGTTAGAAGAGCAGAACTTGATGGGAATTAAAGTTAAATTTGTTCAAAATAAATTAAAGACTGTAATATAAAATTCAAGATGGGAGTTATATACATTATCTTATTGAAAGAAGAAGATTGGATTAGGTTGAAGTAATTGAATCAATAATATTAATTTACAATTATTTCATTCAACACATAAAATTCAGAAATAGAATGCAAACAAAAGAGGAAAAAGAAGCGATCATTTCTGTCAAATATGTGGCAGAATGAAGAATACAGATGATCAGTTTTGGAGACATGGAAGTCAGCTCTGATTGAAGACAAAGATAACATTTTGTGAATAATAAAATCACCAAAAATTTAATAACAAATGTTGAAACCATATGATTTGAGTGTCTGTCTCACAGACTTTAAAATTTATATCTAGAACATTCTATAATTTTTGTAATGTATTTTAATATAGATATATGTTACACTCAGCAAGATACAAGTTTTTCACCTGAAATAGAAAAATTTGTGCATAAACACTATTAAATTTTTGGCAATAGTTGTACTTTGGCAACACATTAATTCACTATTTTTTCCTATGACATAATTTCCATATAGTTTTAAATTTTAATAAATGCTGATAGCTTTCTGTAATGAATACTATTTTATGTTTATTTAAGTTTTGGAAGGTAGACATGCTGAATCTTTACATGGACTTATTGACCCATTAAGTCCCAGGTTTTCAATTCTACAAGCATAATAAATATTCAAATATTATTTCAAAGTTACTGTAGTGATATATTTATTATTTAAGTGTCTATAAGTGTTCAACATCTGTAACAATGAAACAAAATGTGTCAAAAAACTCTCTATAAAGAATCCTTTAAGGCAACTTTACTCCATTGTACTTAATTCTTGAGTAGTGAATGTATTTTAAGTCAGACATTTAAAATAGTACATTGATTGGTTCTTAGGAATGTTTATTTAAGAAATATGTCATAGATAATATAATTCTGCTGCAATAATAACCCTGGTTTGTGGAGTAATTATAGTACAATTATTGATTTTGGCACATTGATAAAAATGAAATTGAGCAAATACTGGCTGTCATGAGTATTGTTTTATTTTAGTCACCTCCCTCTCACCTTGTTATTGAGTTGTAATCTAAACTGTTGGAATTTATGAACTACAGATTAATAGAATGGCTAATAACCTTTGTCTGGGCATAGCATGCACGACTATAATTAGTTTGTCATAGTTAATTTACAGAGCTTTGTATAATATTGAAAATTCTCTTGTTACCATAACAGCTATACTATCTTGAAATTAAACATGTCATGCAAGACATCCTTTCTCTAATATAGTGTAAAATTTAGTTTAGACATTTTATTGCATGACAACTGTGAACACTATAAAGTTTAGATTTATATGTTAGACATAATTGCCCATTAAAATGAGTCAGAAACATATTGTTCATTTTAAGTAATAAAACTCTCTGAATCCAAGGTGTAAACTATTCCATTTCACTTCTTGGATTTATGAACTCATACAATCTACCCTATTTTTCAAGGTTAATAGTCTTTTGACTTGGCTTTCTAAGATTTTTGTTTGTCCAGTACTTCAATATATACTATTGATTTATTCAATTAGACTAAATTATATTAGTTTTAGTATCAACTTATATACATCAAATGCACTTTAAAGTGTTTATGGGCCTTTAATTAATTAATTAATTAATTAATGTATGCATATATGGTGCTAAGGATGAAACCCAGGTTCTCAAACATGACAGGTAAATGCTCTACCACTGATCCACAACCCCAGCCTCTCAGAATATTTCTTTGAGGTCAATTTTATTCTTTTTTAAATCTCCTTTTGAACAGTTGAGTAAATTGAATCAGAGCACAATTTATCCAATATGTAAAATCTAATACTTGCAAAATAATTCTTTTGCAGAGTTTTGCCTGGCTTCAGCGCCTGTTTCCTTAATGACTAATCTATAGTTTGGGCTTCATTTTTCATTAAATTAAATACATTCACAATAGGATGGCCTTGTCATTTATAGTTGAAGAGACAAATATTCATAAAAGATGACAGGAGTAGTTTCACAATATTCCCTTACATAAAATTGAACATTTAAGAAATATATCAAAGGTAAAGTATGTAAAATACTGTATAAGCCTCAAAGATTATTTTGTAATTCAGCCCAAAAGAGAAACCATTCACTGATAGTTCTAAATGCAATATCTTTATATTGGTAGAAAATAGAATTTATCTATCACTATAGCTATTAGTTTCTATCCAACCAAAATCTAAATTACACCAAATCATATCATTTGTTGTGTTAGTCAACTTTCTTGTGTTTGTGACCAAAATACTTGGCCATTACAACTTAGAGGAGGAAGAGTTTTTTGAGGGGTCATGGTTTCATGGGTTCAGTACACTGTCAACAAGTTCCATCACTCCAGGCCCAAAGTAAGGTGGATCATCATAGCTCAAAAAACTATGATGTACTGATTACCTTAAAGCTCTGTAAATTAATAATTTTACTTCTAAATATTCCTATATTAACATAAGAGTTTTGGCAGGGACACCTCTTTAAAAACCATCCCTAGTGTACAGAAACTAAAAAGGTGAAAAATATTTTGGAAAGCTCAGAGAGAAGAAAATGGAAATACATTATTGTACTTTTAACTCAGAACTAAATTTTACATAGTTAATAAACTGCAATGGATAAATAATAGGTTAGTTATTATAAATCTAAAATAATTTTTTAAAGAAATGAAGTGAATTTCTTAGATACAAATTAACTTCATTTATTGATTACTTGTTAAAATGATTTGTTTTAAAATTTATTTTGAAAATGTAATCAATCTTAATTATAAATGTATTTAGCATAATTTATTTTTAATATTTAATTAAAATATTTTTGAAATCAAAACTACTACTTGAACATGTCACATTTTTAATAATTACTTATTAGATAAGGGAACAGAATAATACTGCCTATAAAATTTTATGTCGTATTCATAATTTCATACTGTAGTGTATATGTGCAATCTTTCATTCCATCTGTATTCGTTTTTCACAATTTATTTTGAAACAAATTATAATAATTATATTTTATCTCTGAAATACAATATTTTATTTTTCATTTTTAAAAAATTAATTCAAATTTGTTATTTATGGCAAAAATAATACATTACAATTCATATTACACAAATAGAGCACAATATTTCATGTCTTTGGTTGTATGCAAAGTAGAGTTACACAATTCCTGTTTTTATATATGTCCTTAGGTTAATGATGTTCATCTCATTCCACCCTCTTTCCTACCTCCATGCTACCTCCCTTCCCCTTTCATTCCTTTGCCCTATCTAGTGTTTGTATAATCCTCCCATGCTTCCCCCCAACCCCATCATGAATCAACAACATTATATCAGAAAAAAACATTCAGCATTTGGTGTTTTTGGGATTGGCTAACTTCACTTAGCATTATATTCTCCAACTCCATCCCTTTACCTGCAAATCCCATGATTTTATTCTCTTCTATTGCTGAATTTTATTGCTGAATTTCATTGTGTACATACACCAACCTTTCTTTCTCCATTCATTTAACATAGGGCATCTAGTGTTGGTTCCACAGTTTAGCTATTGTGAATTGTGCTGCTACACACATTGATGTGGCTGTGTACATGTAGTATGCTGTTTTTAAGTCCTTTGTTTAGAGACCAAGGCGTGGGATAACTGATTCAAATGTTGGTTTCATTCCCAGTTTTCCAAGGAATCTTCATACTGCTTTCCATATTAGCTGCACCATTTTGCAGTCCCATCAAGAATGTATGAGTGTGCCTTTTCCTCCATATCCCCTACAACACTTATTGTTGTTTGTTTTCCTAATAGCTGCCATTCTGACTGGAGTGAGATAAAGTCTCAGAATAGTTTAGTTTTGCATTTCCCTATTGCTAGAGATGTTGAGCAGGGTTTTTTTTTATATATTTGTTGCTTAATTGTATACCATCTTCTGATATGTGTCTGTTCATTTTCTTGGCCCATCTATTGATTGGGTTATTTGTTTTTTTGATGTTAAGATTCCTGAGGTCTCTATATATCCTAAAGTTTAGTGCTTTGTCTGATGTGTTTGTGGTAAAAATTTATTCCCAAAATGTAGGCTCTGTATACACCTCACTGATGATTTATTTTGCTGAGAAAAAGCTTTTTGAATCCATCCCATTTATTGATTCTTGATTTTAATTTTTGAGCTATAGGAATCTTATTATGAAAGTCAAGGCCTAATATGACATAATGGATATTTGGGCCTACTTTTTCTTCTATTAAGTACAGTGTCTCTGGTTTAATTCCTAGGTCCTTCAGCCACTTTGAGTTGAGTTTTGTGCATGGTAAAAGATAGGGGTTTAATCTCATTTTGGTGCATAAAGATTTCCAACTTTTACAGCACCATTTGTTGAAGAGGCGATCTTTTCTCCAATGTAGTTTTTTGGCACATTTGTCTAATATAAGATAACTGTAGTTATGTGAGTTTGTCTCTGTGTCCTCTATTCTTTATCATTGGTCTATAGGTCTATTTTTGTGCTGTTTTTGTTACTATAGCTCTGTTAGTACAGTTTAAGATCTGGTATAATGATGCCACCTGCTTCACCCTTCTTGCTGAGGATTGCTTTAGCTATTCTGGGTCTCTTATTTTTCCAGATGAATTTCATGACTGCTTTTTCTATTTCTATGAGGAATGTAATTGTGATTTGGATTGGAATTGCATTAAATCTGTATAATGCTTTTGGTAGTATAGTCATTTTGACAATATTAATTCTGCCTATCCAGGAGTTTGAGAAATCTTTCCATCTTCTGAGGTATTCTTTAATTTCTTTCTTTAGTGTTCTGTAGTTTTCATTGTAGAGGCCTTTCACTTCTTTTGTTAGATTGATTCCCAGGTATTTTATTTCATTTTATTTGATACTATTGAAAATGGGCTAGTTTTCTTCATTTCCCTTTTAGAGGATTGGTCACTGATATACAGAAATGCCTTTAATTTATGAGTGTTGCTTTTATATCTTCCTGCTTTGCTGAATTCATTTACTAGTTCTAGAAGTTTTCTAGTGGAATTTTTGGATCTTCTAGGTATAGAATCATATCATCAGCAAATAGTGCTAGTGTGAGTACTTCATTTCCCATCTGTATGCTTTTAATTTCTTTTGTCTGTCTAATTGCTCTGGGCAGCATTTCAAGAAGTATGCTAAATAGAAGTGGTGAAAGAGGGCATACCTGTCTTGTTCCAGTTTTTAGAGGGAATGCTTTAAATTTTTCTCCATTTAGAATGAAGTTAGCCTAGGAGTTAGCAAAGACAGCCTTTATGACATTGATATATGTTCCTGTTATCCCTTATTTTTTTCTAGTGTTTTGAACAAAAAGTGGTGCTGTATTTTGTCAAATACTTTTTCTGCATATATTAATATGATCATATGATTATTATCTTAATGTCTGTCACAATAACTCTTAAAATCGATCATTTTATGCTATCACATATTTCTTGAATGTTCTGCTCATGATTTCATGTGGTGATGGTCATAAATTTGGTCTTCATGGTCTGAGGTCCTGTCTTGCAAGTGGTCTAATCTATTGGTGATAATTTCATTTGAACTTTTAATTTGGGTTATTGTTTCTTTCCTTTCAAGGATTTTTTTGATTTTTTTTTTTTAGAATCTCTCTCTCCTTACTAAAGTAATCTTTTGCTTCCTTTATTAGCTTATGTAGCTCTTTATTGAAACGATCTTCTGCTGCCTGTATTTGCTGTCTTGTATCATCCTTTAATACACAGAACATTTTTAATTTTGTACATCCTGAACTTCTTCTGTGTCATTTCTTCTTCTGTGATAGATTCTAATAAAGTTGTATCTTGATTTGTTTGGGGCTCTTTTTCCCCTTGTCTTTTCATGTTGTTCATGTGTCTTCCCTTTTAGCACTGAGGCTGTAAGGCATTACTCTTTTACTTTATAGGCTTATAGGGCCTCTGCAGAGTTCCAATAACTCTCCTGGAGTTCTGATGTTCCAAACTGGTAGTTTCCCCAACTAAAGATGGTGATGGAAGTGACCCAAGAAGGAGGCAGGTGCCTCAGCAATGCAGTGTTGAATCAGGTGGGAGGAGTTTGGTGATGGTGTTGTGCCTTACATTCAGAAATGAGCTCTGTGGCAGTGTTGTGGCTGTGGGCTGTCATCAGAGCCTGTGTCATGTCCCAGGTGCAGGCATGCTATCATGTATAGGGGACTATGGCAGTTGCTGCCGATTCCCAAGATTGAAGCGACCAGGGGAGTCCCACGTTGGTAGATGAGGGTCCACAAGGGAGACAAGAGTCCCTATGCATGGGTAGCCCCTAAGTGTTCTGTGTGGGAGCAGCATCTGGGAATTCTGCCCTGGTGCTGAGGCCAATGGTCCCACTAAGGCACCTGCAAAACCTGTGTGGATGAAGAGTCCGGAGTCAGGAGTCCTGCTCTAATGCTGAGGCACAGAGTCCTTCACGGGCACAGCAGCCATGATTCCTGTGCAGGAGCATCTGTGGTGGTGTCCTCTAGCCCTTTCAGAGAGGCAGTATTCCCACTAGTTGTGACCCAGGTCACTAAGTGACACAGAATGCTGTTTTCCTGTGGCCCACCATCTCTGATCCCTCCCACATTGCTATTTTAAAGTGAGGTCTTAAACTTACTGTATATTTTCACTTATAGACAAAACATGATAAATAGAATCATTGTAGATTACTGATAGATTTACATTACAAATTAAAATATTAAAAACACTAAGAAAATTATAATAATCTTCCCAACTTAACATTTTTTCAATTTACATGGCCAAATTAAATATTGGGGAACTGGATTTAACTAGATTCAAAACAGAAAAGTCAGACATACTTTACCTATGTAGACGAGAGATTTGAAAAAGATTCAATAAAATTGTTTTATAGAAAGTTAAAAAATAATAATGTCAATCCTGAACATGAGCCAAGGAAAGAACATTTTCTCATTTCTTCACATGTATTATTTACTGTAAGAAATGAAGACCATTTTGGTAATTGATAGATTTATATAATTAAAATAATTATGGTTAGCCATCATATGGCCCATTGGTTGATTATCTGAGAGTGTAAACTTGAAGTATTTTTTTTATTAATATCTCTATTTTTCTGTGAATTATTAATATCCTTTTATAGTTATTTAATATTTAATCCTTTTTAATAATAATTCTAAAAGACAGTTTTTTTAAAAAATTAGCCTGTAAAATATGAAAGAAGCCTTTTTATTTCAGTGCTATCTGTTCTGTAATGTCTTTGTTTGTTCTTAGTTTTCTGGTAGAAAAGCCTACACAAGAAGTGTGTGCCATTGTCTGGAAATGCTCAAGTTCCTAAGTCACATGAGGATGGGAATATTTGAGGTTGAAAACAATCCGTGTGTGTGTGTGTGTGTGTGTGTGTGTGTGTGTGTGTGTGTTCAGTTTCATTATCCTTTTCTATGAATGAGACTTAATCCAGGTAAAGGGGTTGAGGCTGGTTTAGGCATGCCACATTTTACAAAAGGACTGGTGAAAGTAATGGTGAATGAAAGCAAAATATCCTAAATCAAATGTTAAGTAAAAATTGGACTGCATGACACTTGTTTATGGAATTGTTTAAAAAGGAAAGAAAGGAGTTTACATGTGACAGGTTTTTGACAATTGCATGTGAAACACATTATGCCTATCTCTTTCCAGAGATAGAGCTAACAGATGTGAAAGTAGAGTTATTTTAGGAGAAACTTAAGGTGTCAAATGAATTGATTCATTGACTAAAATTATATTATAAAAAAAGACATGTTCCAAACCTCAAATCCCCCCTGCTCCACCAGCCCAGAATTGAAAAAAATTCTCTCAACAATTTTAGTATATAGGAAAATGTAGCTCTACTGTTGCTCTTACTTTGGGTAAAATGAGACCACTATAATTACTTATTTGATTCCAAAATACTGCTTTTTAAATATAAAAGAAAATATTAGTACAGTATGTCTAGGTATGATTTATATGATATAATATAAATGATATCATATATGTGTGTATATATACATTTATGTGTATGTGCATGTGAATATAGCTATTAATCATAAAATAGTATATGTCTTCACTATTCAGTAAAAACCTAAAATTTAAAATGAGATATACAACATAGGTAGACCTTTGAAATTAGTAGTTGTATGTCTGGTGAATATTTTTATCCATATTATTAACTACAGCCACACTCATTTATACAGATTCATACAGTAGTATTCTGTAGAAGCTATGCTAGTTCTCACAATTATAGGCCTGAAATATTAGAAAGCTTAAAGATATAATTGGATTTCATTTGTCTCAAAAAAATTATTACTATTTCTTTGGAACTATAGCTTATTGAAGTTATGCCTTAAGCAATATGGTAAACAATCTATAAATAAGTGAAAATATAATTACAAATATAATTATAATCTATAAAAATAAGTTTTTCTTCATATCAATTCATATTTCATCTTTCTCCAAGGAATACTTACATATTTTTTTCTCTATCTCATCTCAGTTGGATTAAATATTTATTGTTCTGCTGAGGTAACTAAATTGCATGAAACTGCATTCATTAAAACTTATGGAATAACTTTATATATTGTTGATTCACTGTTTCAAATGTGTAATACAAAACACAAAAAATTGATGATTTATTATTAAAATAATAGTAACCATGGCTTTCCATTTATAATGATTAAATTAGACACAGATTTTAGATACTATAGAAGGAATGCCTTTCTTTCCTTCCTTCCTTCCTTCCTTCCTTCCTTCCTTCCTTCCTTCCTTCCTTCCTTCCTTCCTTCCTTCCTTCCTTCCTTCTTTCTTTCTTTCTTTCTTTCTTTCTTTCTTTCTTTCTTCCTTTTTGTGTGTGTAGGTGGCAGGGAAGAGGGTGTACCAGGAATTGAAATCAGGGGCACTCAACCACTGAGCCCCAAAATCTCAGTGAGTTGCTTAGCACCTCACTTTTGCTGAGGCTGGCATTGATGTAATTCCCCTGCCTCAACATCCCAAGCTGCTGGGATTACAGGTGTGTACCACACACCCGCCAGGAGAAGAAATGCTTTCAAAGTAAAGATTATTACTATTAAGAGCATTGTAACAAACATAAAAATGAGTCATTTTATTATTTACAGTGTTTGCTTTTGACTCACTAACAAATACATATCATGAAGTCTATTTGTTGAACATTTATAACTTGTACATATCACATGGTTTTGGTGTACTATTTTAATACATGCACACACAGTACACTACTCCAGTCATTTTGCCCTTAGCCACCTCACCCCAGCAACTTCCCACCCTCTACTAATTACTTCTCTGTGTGTGGATTGACTTTTTAAAAAATCCTACATATTATAGAAAACATATAGTACTTGTTTTTGTCCAGCTTATTTCACTTAAAACTATCTAATGATGTTAGATCATTCCAACATAGTACTCTATATAGGGAAAAAAATTAGTTGAATGATGAGAGAGAAGGTAAAAAGATAAATTATTGACACATGAATAAATAGGCTAGATAATAAAGAAAATTGAGAAAAACTATAGCCTCATAAGTAATTAAGTGATAGCCAATAACTGATACTTTAGAATTGAGTAGCAGATCTTTTTTAAATATTTTTTTGTAAATGGACAAAATATTTTTATTTATTTATTTATTTATTTTCTATGAGTTTTTAAAATTGATTTTTAAAAACATAAATGACAGCAGAATGCATTAAAATTCTTATTACACATATACAGCACAATTTTTCATATCTCTTATTGTATATAAAGTACGTTGACACCAATTTGTGTCTTCATACATGTACTTTGGATAATGATGTCTATCACATTCCACCATCCTTGCTAATCTCATGCCCTCTTCCTTCCCCTCCAACCCCTCTGCCCTACTAAAATTCATATGTTTCTCCCATGCTCCCCCTCCCTATCCCACTATGAGTCAGCCTCCTTTTATCAGAGAAAACTTTAATTATTTTGTAATGTGGTGCTGAGCATTAAACCTAGTGCCTCACATGTGCTAGGCAAGTGCTCTACCACTGAGCTGTAACGTCAGCCCCAGTAGCAGCATATCTTAAAAATTTTGTATAAGCATTTTTGCTGGGGAAAACAAAAAACTTATTGTAGTTTTAATGTGTTCTGACAAAAACTATATTGTGGGTACTTTCTATAAAATTAATTCTCATATGCAGATCTGCAGTTAATTTGGATTTCAGTTTATCTTGTTAGACTGAAGAGTGAAATCCAAATTCATTCTGCATATCACATTTTGATGTGTGGGCTGGAGAAGGTAGTGTCCATGGCTATCAGTGGTATGTTAATTTCAATGTGGATCCACTCAGTACAGGAATACCAAACAAACATGTTTATATCCCTATCTGTATACTAGCAATAAATTGTCCAAAATCATATCACACTGACAAATCTGGCATCAATGAAACAATGACACTTTAATCTGAGTAGAAGCCACTGGAAAATTTATACTGAAAGAAATAGGTGTGCTATTACAAAAAACACCCCAAAAAACTAATAATCCAGTAATATCCTAATGTAACACACTAATCCTGTATATATTTAAAAGTATAGCTTAAAACCAAGAAATTCCATGTATCTTAGTACACACTTTATAGTTTCAAAATTTAGAAACTGTATAGTTCTATTTCTTTTAAAGAAAATACCTTTCTACATGTATGAATACTATAAATAAATCTAATACATTTTACTTCTAGTATCTTATCAAATTACCCAATCCAGAAATCTACCTATTAAGTCTTATATAATATTTTATTAATTTGCTTTAATATTGTACAGAGATATCTAAAAATTCATAGTTACATTACTTAGAAAAGGAATGACTGAAGTATAAATCAAACTCATAGAGAAATAATTGTAAAGTTATTTTATACAGAATAGCAAAAAATGCAAAATTAAATACCACATCAACTGGTGTTTCCATTTTGTATCTATGATAGGCCTTGTGGAAGTGCAATTGTAAAATTTACCACAACTAGAGGATTAGTACCTGGTTTATTTAAATATATATAATGAATTAAATGTATGAATGATATTAATATAAATTAAGCACAATAATTCAAAGCTTATATCATTGTTGATAATTTATTACCCATCTTGAAAACATACTTTTCTAGTTTCAGCATAGTTAGGTAAAGCCATTGATGGCTTAAAATAAAAAAAATGCCCACAATTTACTAAAACAATTTATAAATACCACAGCAGAATTGAACATATTTGGTATTTATTATATACAAAATATAAATATGTAAAGCATTATTTGTGGTATTATTTGCATTTACAATGTTTTTCTGGACATAAAGGAATATTTAAAATTACTATTTATTCTAGTAGTTTATTAACTAAACTATTTCATATGATATTTTATTAGAAAAAGAGAATTGGTCATTTCTATGCACATCAGCTATAATAGCCTTCATTTGAGTTTCAGTATAAATAAAGATTCCAATAAAGTATATGAATTTAAATCAATATAAGTTGAAAGAATGATTTTTATCTGAATTAATCTCATGCAGCAATTTTAAGTTGTTAAAGAAATCTTAGGCATGGACATGTGGGTGTTGTCATGGATGAATGCCCTGCTCTGTAGACCATAAGAACAAATTAAAAGCTACACTTTAAAATTTTATTTATAAATTTGATTTTTCAGGATGGCAGCTGGTAACACCCAGAGGAATCAGACACAATTATTGTCATTTTATGCAAAATAAATAAGTAAATAAAACATAAATAAATAAATAAATAATGTGTGGCATTCACAGTAACCTTCATCCCCAATGGTCAGAGTGTAATGAAATTCACAAGAAAATGAAGTGTATAAATAACCTGTGCTTTCTAAGATTTGGGATATAGTCTTTAGAGAAGATTTTACAAACATGTAAGGTAATTTGTTTCACAATTCACAAGTAGGCTGACACATATTCTGCTTGACTATTCCACAAATGACTCAAACTGTGGCATTCAAAATTGAATCCATCATGCTTGACACATGTCTATAGTTGTTAGGATTCAAAATCAATCATTACATGGGTATGATTTTACACCTCAAGTAATACAATTAGGTATCACATAAAACATAAAACAGGTTAGGCAACTTTGCTTCTGTTTCTCATTCATGACAAAAATAAACATATTGATAACATCAAATCATGCTATTTGCATATATAAAAGCATTGAAGAGAAGGATTATATATATATAGAAATGTGTAGAGATTTTAACAGCCAAATGTGGCTGGTACATAAATGTCATTATATAATCGTTATTAAGTTAGCTTGTCTGTTAACTGTTAAGGATTTATAATATACTATGCCCTAGTCTAAGTTTCAAAAGGTTTTAATCCATTTATTCTTCTTCAAAAATCCCATTGAGTTAGTTAAAATAATCATCTCTAATTTAAAGATTAAAAATGAAGATCCCAAGCTCACACGTTTAAAATTAGCACCAAAATTTATACTCAGTATTCTGTCTCTTTTTAATCTTAAAAAGTGTCATTGCCTTACTTTCATTCTTCATTATGACTGAGTAAAACTCCATTGTGAATACATACCACAATTTCTTAATCCATTTCTTTATTGAGTGGCACCTAGACTAATTCCATAAATTGACTATTGGGAATTTTGCTTCTATAAACATTGATTTAGCTGTACCCACTACAGTATGTTTATTTTAATTGATGGTAAATGGATGGGAATGGAGAATGTTATTCTTAGTGAACAAAGCACACTAAGAAAATTAAGGGTGGAATATTTTCTCTCATACATAGAAGCAAAATAAAAAAGAGTGGTAGTCAGATATAATGAAGATAAAGGGAAGATCCGTGGACTAGAAAAAAAAGATTCAGATGGTGGGAAGAGGGACTGAAAAAGGATGGGAATGTGAAATGAACCTAACAAAATATGCTATATGTACATATAAACATACCGCAGTACTTTGTATATGTTGTTGTGTATTATTTTGACGTAATTCAGGACAATATGCTTTAGGTTAACTGTTTAAACTTGTAAGATTTCCCTTATAGGTGAGAGATTGCTATGTAGGTAAATAAACGGCCACAAACAGATGTATTGTTGGAAAGATCTCATTAGTCAGACATAGTGTCTATTTTTCCAAATTTGGAGCTCTATTATTTTGAATTCAGACTTGTTTAACATTTTGAAAGAATAATATACTATTATTATTTGATGCAACAAAGAAGTTGTGTTTGTTCTAACTTTTAATTCAGTATGTTGTATTCCATCATTATCATTATTCTTTCTGATGCTCAAATTGTCCCAAATTTGGCCAATGCAAACTTCTCCAGCTGGTGCTGAAATTCTTCTGTCATGTTCCCATCTGGTATTTTCAGAATAAATTTGAAGCTATGCATAGAAAAATTATATTTTACAACACATTTAATATAGCAAAGAATTTAAAATATCTAAAATAATCTTCATACAAAACAAGGTTTAAACACAAATGCCCCAGTTACACTATCTTCTTTATATAACTATAATATTTTGAAGAGAGCATACTGATTACAGAAATTACAATAACACACCTTCAGGGTTAGGATTGCTGTTATACTTTATTTTTAATCTGAAATAAGTGATTATTATTTGCAGAATATTACTATATTTAAGACACAATTTTTTTGGAAATGGTTCATTTATTTTATAAAATTTATATCATCTGTTTCAACTTTTCCTCTGTAGAAAACACACTTTTGTAGTGTATCTCATCCAGTAACTAAAATTAATAAAAAATATTTAAAAATAAATTACCAAAATAGAATATTCTGTAAGAATAATTTCCATTAGTATTTGAAAGATTATTGTTATTAATACTACCTACCATGTCCACCTTATTTAAAATACAGCTTTCCACTTTGTTTCCGAAGCAAAATTGAAAATTCAATGGAGTTCCAGATATATGAAGTCATTTTTACCAATAAAGCATATTTGCCATCATAAGTGCAGTATTCATAATGTTTCTCCTATGTTTTTAGTTTAAAATCTGTGCCTTGTCTGGGAGGCTGTTCCACCAACCACACATGTACTCATAGCTGCATCTGCCTTCATCTGTTGAATGTACTGGGGAGTCTAATAGCACCTCATGCAGGAGTGTTGTGTTGTAAAAAAGATGAGGTGTCACAGGAAAAAGCTTTATATCATCCAATTTGCTTTTCTATGACTGCACACTTACACATTTCCCTGTATAACTTGCTGCAATATATGCAGTTCATGCAAAGGATCTGTTTAATTTCCAGGGGTGTTTTATAGTTTGTTGCACTGTGACCTGTTGTATTTTGTCTCACTGTGTTCTTTTCTGTTTTAGTATATTCTTTCAAAAGTAAGTTTCCTGTTCAATATGCAAACTTAGAATATTGTTTTGCTAATGCATAATAAAATCAGTTTGATTAACACTAATATGAAATAGTTACACACACTTAATATTCTACTTTATATCCTCACTGAAGAAATATGCTATTCTGAAAAAGGTCTGTAGGCATGTTGCCTTTATATAATAGTTACTGAAAAAAATCAAAAAAACTTAAAGAATATCTGGGAATTGTGTATTAATTTAATGTCATTCTGTTTGAAATAGTTCAAACAAGTTGACATTGGAGGAGAATTTTTAAAAAAATCAAAGTCTTCTTATACACTCATTTACTATTCCATTTCATTATGAGACCTCTGTGTGATGCCAGTATATTAAACAAAACTATCCACTGGTATCTAACATATTGATGACTCTCTATTCTTCCTGTTGTAGAGGGCCCAACTATTATTATGTTCAGGTTTCCTCTCAATATATTCTGGATTTAGAAGCCATAAAGCTATTTAACATATTATTGCCATTCTGTTTTCAGGCTTCTATATACATGTTTTCTTTTTCAATTGATTAATTTGTATTTAAATATAATAATTGCATATCTCTATAGGTACTTTATAGGAATACATATACACAATGTGTAAATATTAAATTATAATAAGTATTTCTATGGCTTCAGACATAATTGTTTTATGTGATAAGAATTTCATACAATTCTAGTAATTTTCAAACTATACATACTCTGTAGGATCATGTCATTGTTATATGAGCAGGTGTTTTGGATCTCACACAATGCATTTTGGTGCTTCATTATACTTTGATAGTAACCCTAATGCCCATTGGTTTGATTTTAAGTGTAAATCGTATATATGTATGGTTTGAAAGACAGGATGAGTAAAAAATACAAGTATTTGCAAATATATTTTGTGATCTTTTTCCTTAGTTTACTTAATATCTGTGTTGTACATTTTTGTCCCTCATGTCTGGCTGCCTATTTTAAAAACAATAAATATAACATTTGTAAAAATTTTACTCCACATTAGATCATAGCTGCTTATTTTTTATGTGGAGTCTTTATGAAAACAGAGAATAGAGGTTCAAAAAATAATATTCAAGGGTATGCTCTGAGATTTTTGCAGGTGTTAAGGGGATTGACCAAGGGAATAGTTTGAAATAGCCATGGATATACCCTGAAAAGAAAAATTGTCCTGTGCATGATAAGAAATTTTAAACAAGTATTTTTTTTTCTTTTTGAATTTCATGTCTTCTTGAGATTAAAGATATGAATTGCAAATATTTATTAGCAAGAATTTTTTAGCTGTTTGTTATCAATTTTTCAGAGAAACGGGCAAGTTCTTACTTGTTCTTCAGTGAAAGAATTAAGAGTTCTGCTCTACTTTTCCCCAACTCCATACACATTGGAGAGGTGGTAGTATGATGTGCTGGTTATGTATGCTATATCAGTCAGCAAAATAGTAATTGTCTTTACACCAGGGAAAGAAATTGAAATATTTAATTTCTTTTAAAAATTTAAGAATTTTATAATATTTATATTGCACATTCTATTGGTAGCTCAAATAATGTGCATTGTCCTTTCCTATGGTTTCTGGAAATATTTGTAAAACTTTTTTGTGAGTGGGCTTGTAAAATTATAATTACATAATAACTGTAAACTAGTAAGAAAGCAGATAATGGTAATTTGCAATTTATCCCTGTGAATAGTAAAGGTGTCAGACTTTAATTATTACAATCAGAACTTATTATAGAACTGAACATTTGCTCTGAAATAATTCATATGGAAATTTTTATCCACAACACAATCATAGGTTTTAGCTCATTACTATTACTTTTTTTTGGTAGCAATTAAAGAACATTTATGGGTGAAATATAGTGGGATTATTTAATTAGTACTTTCAATGTCTCAGAATAAAAAAACCTTATCAGGTGGTTCAAAAATACAGAGGATAGTATGATTTTGAAAACAAAAACAATTTTAATTGTTTACTCTCAATATACTTAACAGGGATTATTATTTTTGTTCAAAGACAGGGCAATGAGAAAAAAATAAATACCTGGCAATTATATTGTTGATATAATTGTTATATTGTTTTCATAAAAATATTAAAATCAATAGAACTACAAGTCAACAAACACATTTGTAGCATCTTAATTTATGCAACTTTTCTAAATTTCCTTAAAATATGGCTATATTTCGATATTTATGATTAAAATAAATTTCCTTTGATCTCATTAAAATAGAAAGAAAAGTTGAAGTAGAGAAAGGAGACTGAGGGAAGGAAGGAGTGGTGGTAAAGGAGAGAAATTGCAGAATGGATTTGAACAAATTATGATTTGTGCATGCATGAATATATCACAATGAATTCCATATATATATATATATATATATATATATATATATATATATATAATGCACCAATTAAAATAAATAAATAAATAAATGGAAACATGACCAATGGTATAGATAAAGGCAATCAGGAAGTGGGAGGGGAGGAGGAAAGAAGGAAGTACTGGGTATTGAATTTAAAAAATTATATGCATGTACAAATATGTTAAAATGAATCCCATTATTACATGTAACTATAATGGACTAATAAAACATTAAAATATATCAATGTTTAATTTAATATGCTGACTTTTAAAATATGGAAAGATACATTTTTATATTCTAATGTAAAAATAGATAAATTAAGAAAACTTAATTACATGCATTTTGCAACATTTGGTAGAGTCAGAATAAAGCAAATGGGGCTGGGGATATAGCTCAGTTGATAGAATAATTGCTTGAATGCATAAGGCCCTGGGTTTCAATCCCCAGCACCACACAAAAAATAAAGATATAAAGTAAAATGTGTATTAACAAATGTAATTCTAAACTTTATCATGATATGTAACCATATATTCTGGAATAAAAATGAAATGAGACTATTAAAGATTTAAATCTTCTTTTCACCCAGAGTCTTATTTCTATCTGTTCACATACTGTGATGATGTTAAATCCATAAATATGACTATAAACATTATAGTTTATATTATATGGCTTGTAAACACAATATACCTATTTTATACAAATTATTTGCTATAAATTATTATGCTTGAATCAAAACTGCATGAAATAGACTTTAAGAAGTGAAATTTTAGTCTCATATTTAGAAACAACATATAGAATTTCCAAGAGTAATTTTTACTAATATGACTTTTCGCAACTAAATACTATGTAAGACACAATTTGTATTCTATTATCTCCTCCAAACATGAAATTTATGGAAGCACATTAATTGGCAGTGTATTTTTGAATACATATGGACTTAATAAAAATTTGAAAAGTTAGCAAAATTGTTTATAGACAAAAGCTAAAATGTGATTAAGTGTATATATATTGGTAAATATAGAATAACAGTAAAAGACATGACTCAAAGATACATTTGAAAATTGCTAATAAGGCAAATAATTTGAACAATTAGTATTATTTTCCTAAAATGAGCTTTTAGTTTTATATGGGTAAAAATTGAGACAGCCTTAGGAGTCATACAGTTAACAATTTCATAATGAAGAAATAAATAAAAATTTATGAAGAATTATGCATTGAAATAAAACAAAATTTAGCAAGGAAATTAGGACTAGCCTGGGCAAGAAGCAAGCTTGGAACTCAAAAAATAGATATTAAACATTTTCCATAGTAGGAAACACACATTATTTTAGCAAAAAATTGTCCATTAAGTATGAAAATATCTCTAAAGAAAAATAATAGTATTCTCAGATCACAATTCAATTGAATTTATGATTATCATGTATCTTTGAGGAGGGAGAGAGGAATACACACATTGACAATTCAATGTATGGAAGGAAAAAGCCGAAATATAGTTTGCTTTTCAAATTGGGTATTTTCAATTTTCTGATATGTCCTGGAATCTAGAACTGATCTGTTCTGGGAAGTGGAACTTAAAGTACAGCTGATGAAAGTTGAGTACATTTGTGCCTGTGTTAAACCCTCTCTCCCTTTCTGTTGTTAATTTTGGCAATCAAAATAAGAAGAAAGAAAAACAAGTAAATTGTTCATATGTTACAAGGTTCTGAGTGGGAAGGATAAAAGAAAAAGAGTTTTATAGAAATGTTTTTGATGTGAAAAACTCTAATGGTTGGATATTTTAATAGGTGGTTATGGTAACCCTCACAGAAAATTTGATATGTAGCAAAATCATAATGAGGATGAAAGAGCTGAATAGAGGTTATGAACATAATTTAATACTACTGAATTTTAAATGTCCTTAATGGTATTTAATTGTATACTTACAAATAGTTAATATGATAAATATTACATTCATTGTATTTCCCTCAATAAAAAATGAGCTCTTAAGTCACAAAAATGAATTGATCTGCAATGCACAGTGCTAAATTCAAGAAGCTACTGTGGAAAAGCATAGTCCATGATCCCAATTATATGACATCCTGGGAAAGCAAAGTACAAAGCTGGTGAAAATAAATTGGTTTCAATGAGTTTGGGATGAGGAAGAAAATGACTTAATAGATGAGAGGGAATTTATTTTTTAGTACTGTAAAATTATTTGATATATTTAAATTATGAAAACACAGTATGGTGCATTTCCAGAACATCTACAGCACAAAAAATTAAATTTTATGTATACAATTGTTTTAACCCATTTAGGAACTAGAGAAATTCCCAGGAGAGAACGCCGACTATGACCAAAAACACTAAAAACACACAAAACTTCACGAATGGAGTCAGTGGATAGAAAAGCTACTGGATTGAATACAATTGCACAAAAACTATATGCAAGTTCCAAAGAAATAGGGTTAAAAATGTTTGATACTAATATGCATGTGTATTGGAGTTGAACAAAGTAATGAATGTTGGGTGGTGAGAGATATATTTATCATGATTTGAGTGGGAATTCACACATGAGAAAGAGAAGGCTGGAAAGATTTATATAGTAATGTGTTAGACTTGGAGAAATTAGAATGAAATCATGGCTAATAATACAGATACAGATAATTACATGTAGAGATGTTTATTAACATATGTACATATGGAGTTAGCATGCACACATATATTTATCTTATCTATTAGTTGAGAGGGCTTGAAAGAAAAGCAGCTCTGTAACAATGAGTACACTTAGTAGCTATGTCTTTATTTGAAGTATCATTCGCCAATAGACTGAACCAGGACTTCTTAGAGAAATAATGTCTTCTATAGTAGAATAGCGAATACAAGTATGAGTCTGGAAAATCTCAGACTCATTTTAGTTTCAGAAAGGAAAAAAATTGCTCAAAAACAATCAAATTATGTGTAACAGTGTATCAAATCAGCACAAGAGGCCTCTGAAAGATCTCTCAAAGTCTAAAATTATTACAGTTTTATAAACAAATTAGTGCTGGTTTATAGCTCAAAATATAAAACAAATATCCGTAAGTCCCAAATTATATAAATATGTGATTGAATGTACAAGTCACGATTTCTCATACTTAAGAATTCCAAACAAACACCTTTGCAAGTTCCCTGTCCTTCTAAAGGTGCAATGTAACTCCTCACTCCATAAATGTGGTGTGTAGATACTGCTCCTATGAGGAAGGTATAGAATGGGGGACAGAAGAATGTGATAATGGGAAAAGCATGCCATGCTCTGTCTCATACAGATGAACAAGTTCAGTGCCAAGAGTCGTAACTCATATTGCTGGTGTGTACCTTGGTAAATGTGTCAACACCACTTCACTTCTGTTGTATTTCTGTCAGGAACACATAAAAACCCCTTAATCATGTTTAAATAATAACTTATTTTGAAAAGCAGGAATGTTCTGTAAAACACTTGGCCTGTGTTCCTTAAAATTATGAAGATCAATGAATCCTAGGTAAATGTGAGAAACTGTTACTGCAAAGAGCACCCTAATGAAATATGGTGACCAATGACAGTGGTGTCCTAGAGGAGGTTTTGGAACAGAAAAGAGATATTAAGCAGGTGAGGGGAATCAAGGGATTTGAATAAGATCTGTACTTGAATGAAAAGCAACCTGTCAATGTTGATATAATAATTATATCAGTTGTGTTTATTAATTATAAGATTAATAATAGGAGAAACTGGGTAGCAGATTCTCTGCAAATCTCTGTATTAACTTCACAATGTCTCTACAAATGAAAATTATTTAAAAATGTTAATTATATGAAATTTTAAAATGTAAATGAATATACATTGAACAAGTAAAAATCAATAAGATTTTTGTACAGTCATCAAAAATTAAACATATGGAAATTCAAATGCATTATTTTTAACAGGATAAATAATTATACAAGACTTAATAATGATAAAGAAGAACAGAAATTGTAAAGAGATACATAAAACAAAATATTAGTTGCTATATTTAAAATAATATTTAATTACATTTTGATACCTCAAGTTGGTCTATTTGCATTATATTATTTGTCAGAATAAGAATTTTATAACTTTTACTATATTTTTCCTGTCTTATGATAGAAATAGAGAATATTTTGAGCATGGTCTTCCATGATCTTGGTAAATCTTCCATCTTCATTCATTGTTTGCTATTTAACATATATGTATTCTTTGATATTAAACATATTTAATATAATTCATTTTAACATGTAGATCAATTTTATTGTTCTGTTTCCATATTTCAGTATTTTATAAAATATAGAATTATATACATAATACAAATACATGTTTTTACTTAACTTTCTCTGTTTTATCAGTTGTTAAGTGGCTAGACTATTATGGTTTTCTTGATTATTGTATGGCATTTTTATTATAGTATAAATATATTTTCATTGTCTTTGATCACTTATAAATCTTCATTATTTTTTTTAGAAACATAAAACATTAGAACACATTTTGACATAACTTTTCCTGGCCCTCTTCTGTCCTCAATCTCCTTGTCTACTCTACTTATCTTTCTCCTATTTTAATGAAATATTTTCTCCTTTATTTTCCATTCTCTCTCTTTCTCCACCTTTCCCATTTTGGATTAGCATCCACTTATTAGAGAAAACATTTGACCTTTAACTTTCTGGTCCTGTCTTATTGCACATATCATGATAATCTACCATCACATTCATTTACCAGCAAATGGCATTATTTCATTCTTCTTTATGGCCAAGTAATACTCCATTGTGTATGTATACCACATTTTCTTTATCCATTTATCTATTGAAGGGAATGTATATTGACTCCATAGCTTGGTTATCCTGAATTGTGCTTCCATAAAAATAGTTGTGGCTACATCACTGAAACATGCTGCTTTCAAATATTTTGGATATATACTGAAGAGTGGGATAGCTAGGTCATGTGGTGCGTTTATTCCTAGATTTTTGAGGACACCCCATGCCAATTTTCAGAGCGGTTCCACTACTTTGCAGTCTCACAAACAATGTAAGAGTGTACCTCTTTCATCACATTATTGCCAACATTTAATATTATTTATATTATTGATAATTACCAATTTGACTGGAGTGAGGTAAAATCACAATATAGTTTTTATTTTAATGTAGCTTCACTAGACATGTGAAACATTTTTTCATACATTTGTTGACCATTTGAATTTCTTCTTTTGAGAACTGAATGGTTTAGTTTTGCCAATTTATTGATGGGATTCTAAGTTGTTGTTTTTTTAAGTGTTAGAGAAAGGATAGCCTTTTAAACAAATAATGATGGGAAAAATGGAAATCCATATACAGAGGAATAAAATCTGACACCTGTCTCTCACCCTGCACAAAAGTCAGCTCAAAGTGAATCAGATACCTAGGAATTAGAGGAGAAACTCTGCAATTGCTAGAAGAAAAGTTAGGTCCAGTATTTGAGCACATCAGCAAAGGAACTGACTTACTTAAAAAGACTCTGACAAAAAAATAAAATAAAATAAATCAAGACATGGGGTGGAATTAACTTTAAAAACTTCTTCACAGCAAAAGTAACAAGAGCATGAAGAGAAAGCCTGAAAAATGGGAGAAAATCTTTGCCACCTGCACCTCAGATAGGGCATTAATATCTAGAATACACAAAAAACTCAAAAAAACTTAACACCAAAAACAAACAAATAAATAAAACAACTTAAGCTATGGAGGCTAGAAATAGTCATATAACTTAATATATTAATAAATATTAACTGATGTAATTTCAGAATATTTTATTTAGCCACTGAACAATTGAAACATATTACATGAAATTATTTGAAAGGTTTAAAACACATACAAATAATATTTGAAATGAAAAATCTAAACAGCTCTAACTGGAACACAATTATATTGAATAATTCAGTATGAATTTTCATCAAAATACTCTCTGCATAAAGTATTGTGTTCAGATATTTAACAATGAAGGAAACTTTTAAGTGGTGACCTTAATTAATGATAACAACAAAGGTAATGGATAAACTGAAAGGGAAACCCATTGGCAGGCTCTTGGAAGAGTTCCATGATGCTAGTATTGCTTTGATTTCCTTTTTTCTTTTTATTTATTTTTTTGGCATCTTACTTACATGAATATGCTACACTTTGAAATTCAGAAATGTATGAGACTTTATTTTTTATTTTTATTTATGCATATTATCCATTAATAAATGTTCAGTATTTGCTAAAATATAGAATTATATACATAATACAATAAAGGCACATATATAGCTATATTTATATCTGGGCTCATTGTATGTATCTTTCTAATATGTAGTAAATTGTACAAAATTATATTTCTGGACAGAGGTAAAATTTACACCATATGCTGTAACACTGTCTATAATTTATGTTCCTATATTTTGGAGAAAATGAAAGAAAACATTTGTATATTCCATAGCAATTTTTTTTTATTTTTGTGTATTTTTATGTCTTAAAATCATGTCACATTATTAGTATTGACAAAGTTATTTTATCCAAAACCGAAAAAAAATATTTGTTGTATTTTCATTCTTATTCAATTCATATATTCTTTAGAATTACATGTTATTTAAAATAATAAGAAATGCAGAGGACTCAGAAAGTGACTCAGTGATAAAGCACTTTGCCATGTATGAGGTTCTGGGTTCAATTCCCACAAAACAAACAGACAAAAAACCAAAAAGGGAATACCTATTTAAAAAGAGTAAGAAAGATGAAAGGAAGGAAAGAAGTTAAGAGGTGATTAAGAGAATAAAGAGATTTAATGTGCAGACAAGAAATACTAACAAGAGAGAATAGGCAAATATTAGTTACAACAAAATAAGTCCATGCATTAATTTAAATTAGAGAACATAGAAAACATTGTGGAGGCATTGTGAACAGCTAAAATTTTCTTATGTATGAGTTTATGAACTAAAAACCTACTCTGTGATCAATGTTGTAGGAGTTTATGTGTGAAACAGCCTACAAGTGACTACTTATTCCATAATGCATATTCTATAAGTTCAATTTTATGGTCATTTCATAAAAATACTGGGTGTTCTCTCTTTTATTACATAAATATTTGAAATTTGGAAAATGAGAATTCTGATACTAAATATAGGGAAATGAGTATAGTATAGCATAAGCTAAGTCATTAAAACTAATATTTAACCAAAACCACTGAATATTGAGATCAGTGATTCTTATTCTGATGTGCATTTATTTATCTTAATTTTAGTTTTAAAATAACTTTCTTATAAAAGATTTTGATATTACCATGATTAAACCTGAATAAATTTTTTATACTCATATCTTAGTGGGGAGGATTGAGAGAGATCACACCAAACATTAGTTTTCAAGTGTGAAAGTGTAAGTAATAATCAAGTAGCAAATATGATTTCGTTTTATGTCTAAAATATTTCCACCTTTTTGAAATTATTTTATTTTCCAACTGCATAAAAATTAATAAAGTTCATCTGTAGTATTTGTTTTTCACAATAAAGTGGCACTTAAGGCACACATTATTAATTTGAGTCACAATTAACATATCCTTTTACTCAATGTAATGCATGGAATCAAAAGAAAAATGAAGGCAAATTAAATGTTAGAATATTAGAGTCTACTCTAAAAACAGAATTAAAATTATCATTATAAACATGAGCTGAAACAATAATCTATTAAGAATAAAATAAAGATTCTAAAACAACAGGTATTTTACTTAATTTTTTATTTAATTAGTTAATTTTTTGGTTGTATTCAAAATATATTCACACCTATTTGTGTCTTCATACATGTATTTTGGATAATGATGTCCATCACTTTCCACCATCATTTCTAACCCCATGCCCTCTCTCTTCCCCTCTTACCCCTCTGTCCTATCTACAGTTTGTCTATTCTTCTCATACTCCCACTCCATACCCCACTACGAATCAACCTCCTTATATCAGAGAAAACATTCAGCTTTTTTTTTTTTAATTGGCTAACTTCACTTAGCATTATCTTCTCTAACTCCATCTATTACCGGCAAACATCATGATTTTATTTTCTTTTAATAATGAATAATATTCTGTTGTGTATATATACCACATTTCATTTATCCATTCACCTATTAAAGGGCATCTAGATTGATTCCACAGTCTATTGTGAATTGTACTGTTATAAACATTGATGTGGCTGTGTCCCTGTAGTATGCTGTTTTTAAGTCCATTTGTTTTATTGTATTTTTACATAAGTACTTTATTATTATCTATGAAGAAATGAAAAGTATACACTTAAAAATCAAAACAAAGAGTATCAGTTTTAGGTGAATAAATGGGAAATATTTGTTTTAGCCAGAGATACTTGAATAAATTGAACATGTATGCTTTCTTTATGTAAGAATTTCATTGAAGCCAGGCACAGTGGTACATGCCTATAATCCCATTGGCTCAGTAGGCTGAGGCAGGAGGATCAAGAGTTTAAAGCCAGCCTCAGCAAAAGTAAGGCATTAAGCAACTCAGTGAGACCCTGTCTCTAAAATATATAAAATATATATAAAATATATAAAATGTGTAGACATATTTAAGTGAAGAACATATATAATCTTAATACCTCAGAGATAATGAAACAGAACAAAATTACTTTATCATTTCTTTAGATATAGTATTTTGTGGCCACATAATCAAGGTGTTCAAAGTTAACAAAATCAAAGCAAACATAAATGCAATGATATTTGAAAGAAAATGATCTTGATTTATCAACAAATATATAAGATATCAATATTGCAGTTATACAAAGAGGATATTTGTTTAAATGAAGATAAATAAAAATAGATATGCATTGATCATAACTTAATTCACAATAGGTAAGAAATTAATGACCTGTATATTTTTATATCCTTCTCACCAATAAGTTGCACTACATCTTAGTAATATCAGTGAACACCTTTGAAAAAGTTTCATCATGGAATTACTTCTAAAAAGGCAAAATATGAAACAAAGGAGAGTTATTTTTTTCTCTATTGGAGCATGCTTTAGTTCTTTCCAAAGTCAAAATGATCAATTTGTAAAATATTTCAAATATAAAATATAGAATATATATAAAAAGGAGATTATTATATACTAATTTCCAAAAGGGCAATACAGAGTTTAATAGTCACAGACAATTTAACATTTGCCTTCTTTATTTCCAAAGAAACACTTTGTCTGTTCATGAATAGCAAAGACCATATGTGTCTGTAATTAATTACAAATTATCTATTCAACTGGTAATACCTGGCACAGCTGGTTTTTTCCCAAAAAAACTGTGTACGCATTGAAATGATCATTAATTTCTATAGCCATATGTACATTCACGTTTTTGTAATGCATATGTCTAATTACACTTTGAGACAGTATTTCTTGTTGATCATTATAAGCATTAATATTTAGTCAATGTAATTTTAAATCTTGCAGCTAAGTGCTAAAGTAGATTTTGTTTACTCTAATAGTAGCAAGATTTTATCCCTATTGCACTTCCCATTTTTCCAGGCTTTATAGTCTTGGTAGGAACATTAATCAACAAATATAATGACTGAAGAGCCAATATTGAGATTCAATATTTGTCCTAATGTTTCATTATTTTTCTTATCTTGAAAACTATAACACTGTGCTGCTAATATAGCTCTGTGAAGAATGAAAGTGGATGTAAAAATCCTCTAATTATTAACAGAGCAGAGAAAATGTTTTTTTCAAAGCAGTTGTGGATGGTGAATAAATACAGTGGTAGAGAAACCAATTCAATAAAGTTGGGTATGATCCTGGATAGAAAAGAGGTTTATGCAGACATAGAGTCATAGAAACATCTAAAAGCAAAAGGGTGACTTTCTAGTACTACCAACAAGGAAACATAATAAAATTTTCTATAGTCAAGAGCATGTGAGATTTCAAAATAGAAGGTAAATATATCCTAACATACCCCAAATATACACATTTCATGATACAGCAAATACAATTTTTATCATTCAAAAATTATAAACAAATAAATCTAACACAAATTATTTCCTTTAATTAATTTCTAATCTTTCTCTTCAATGTGATACATTTTCTAATATTAGAAAAATTCTAAACTATGTTTTATTAAAAAATAAAATATATATTTTCAAGTTACACATCTAAATGTATAAGGAACTCACTAGAGCTCCCTAAGAAATATTAAATAAAATATATATGTATGATTGGAATGCATAAAATAAACATATAAACATCAAACACATACATATATATGAATAAAATGATGAATCACTACAATGAGAACCAAAAATATCATGACTCAAATATGAATCTATGCTACAAGGTTATATTATAGAACATCTTGACCAGGAAATATTATTCAAAAATATATATTTTTAAAAATCTCAAATCTTGAAACTCCTTTGAAAATTACCAGATTTAATTGAATGTTTTTATATACATGCTTTGAGTATAAAATATATAAATAATTTTTATATATTTTGTTTTATTTATTTTTTTCTAGAGTATTTTAGTATGAGATGAGAATATTTAGCTCATACTGCAGAATTAGAATAAATCAACTTTATAATGAAAAGTGGCATTGTACAAATTATATTGTATAGTCATTCCTTAATATCTAAGGAGGATTTGTTCCATGATCTAATGGATATCAAATACATGCATGCTTGATTGATTCCCTTATGTGAAATGGCAGAGTCTATGCATATAATTTATATACAACTTCTTATGTGCTTTAAATAATCACTAGGATTACCTGTAATACATAATACAATGTCATTTCAATATAAATATCTATTCTTCTAAGATATTTCTAAGGAAAAATAACAACAAAAATGTCTATTTTTTCAATATAGATGTAATTATTTTTTTAATATTTTCAATCTGTGGATTTTTCAATCTATGCACTCTTAAGCTATAGATATAGAAAGGTGTTTGCAATAAAAATTAATTTATAAACATCAATAAAAATTATTTTATCATTTTACATGACTTTAAGACAATAATTAAGTTAAGCTAAATGAAATTCAAAATGAATTATAATCACTTCAAACATAATTATTTTATCTCTTCAAGTAACTTTTCTGATCAAAGAGAACATATTAGAAAACAAAGCTATTCAGATGATCAGAAATACAGTTTTATTAGTAGCCTTTCATAAATAAAAATCAGCACCTCTAAAGCAGAGCATGTTTTAAAATCTAATATTTACATATTTTTATTAGTAAAATGTATTATTATAGACAAATAAATATTAAGAGAGTGATTGTTAAGACAGTGATTGTTATGGATTGGATATGAAATGTCCCCAAATGCTCATGTTAGAAAATACAAGAATGTTCATAGGTAAAAAACTAATATTATGATATCTGTAAGCTAAAAAGTGGATTAATCCATTTGATGGACTAATAATGTGAAAAAAAATACTGTGAGGGGTGGTAGCTGTGGGCAAATGGGGTATGACTGAAGGATGTGAATCAATTGGAGTGTGTCTTTTTGCTATATTTTGTCTCTGGCCTGTTTCTTTCTCTCCCGCCCCAAACACAACATTGTCTCCAGGCTGCCATGAGCTGAATAGTTTGCCTAAATCACATCATTCTACCATGATGCTCTGGCTCACCTGGGCCTAGAGCACTGGATTCATCTGACTTTGGACTGAGACCTCTGAAAATATGAGTTAAAATAATATTTTTTTTCCTATAATTTGTTGTTGTTAGTTATTTTAGTCACATTAACAAAAAACTGATTAAAGGGGCTTGGGTTGTGGCTCAGAGGTAGAGGGCTCACCTAGCAAGTGTGAGGAACTGGGTTTGATTCTCAGCACAACATAAATATAAAACGAAGTTATTGTGTCCACTTACAACTAAAAAATAAATATTAAAAAAATAATTAAAACAGATTTTTTTTCTTAACTGAATTACAGTATTCAGGTATATTAAATAATATTGATTTTGTTGTCATTTATTGTTAGTTGGATTATTAGAAAATAAGAAATATCAATGTTAAAGAAATGTCTTAAACCCAAAACTTTCATCCTTGATTTCTTTTAAAATTGTATCCTATATTAAAACCATAAAATCCCTTTAAAATCTCATGGTCAATACAAAAACTGTTATGTAATTACTACAATATACATTTTTAAAAATATTTATTTATTTATTTATTTATTTTTGTACTGGGTATTGAACTCAGGGGCACTCCAGCTTCATTTTTGTATTTTATTTAGAGATAGGGTATCACTGAGTTGCTTAGTGTCTCACTTTTGGTGAGACTGGCTTTGAAATTCGCCCTGCGCCACTGGGTTTACAGGTGAGCACCTTCACACCCAGCACAATATAAGCTTTTTATGTTTGTGGTATGTATGAAGGAACAGACATCACACAGTTATGCCTTAGATGTTAGCCTAAGATGAGTAACAAAAGAGAAAGTATAGAGATAGAGGTAAAATAGAAACTGTCAAGTTCAAAGGCACTGAAGAAACAAAAGAGTGATTTAAAAAAAACAATAGAATGGTAAAAATCACAAGGCACAGAGTGAAAAATATGTTTTAATATGTAAAAAATTAAGAATAATTAGATACAGCCAACTCTGCAAGAAAAATTCAAATTGTGGACATGGGAACCAGAATATAGCAGGGTTACATAAAATGATGATAAATAAAAATAAATCAGTAACATACCAAAAATTTTCTAATGTAATCGAGCAAATATAAAAGAAAGAAACATAGCAAGAAACTTATTAATATCATGACTTGAGGGATCTACACTTGGATTTGCTTGAAAAGTCATACCATGTTAAGAGAAAGATCAAAGTTACAATAATCAGTGTATATAAAGGCTGGGGTAGCAGATCAGTGGTAGAGCACTCACTTTGCACTTGTGAGGCCCTGGGTTAGATCCTCAGCACCACATAAAAATAAATTAATAAGTTAAAGGTATTTTGTCCATCTACATCTAAATACATATATTAAACTTAGAAGGAAAAAATTGAACTTGTTAGAAAATACAGGCTGAGAGAGAAAGACTAGTTTAAAGACAGAGGAAGTGAAGTAATTAAAAATGATCACTTTAACCTGGAGATGTGAATGCAAAATATACAGATGATCACTGCATGTAATTGTGAAAAACTTTCCCTGTTAAAAAAAAAAAGACAAATATGTCACTTTCACTGACTTGTCTTCAACATTTCACCCAGTATTTTAGCAAGTGTAATTGGCCAATGACAACAACAACAACAAAAAAGAATCAATAGCGTCTACTTTTTAAAATAAGAAAGAAGACTGCTCTTCCTCACAGAAATCCTTAAAAATCTATTTAGAAGAAACACTGAAAGCTAACAAGCTACTATTCCTATTAAGAAGCTTCTAAAATACAGCAGGAAATAATATACAAGAATTTGTGTGTCTCTGTATTAGCAATCAGAAGTTAGAAATTTAAGCAATACCAAAACAGGAAATATTTTGGGACAAATTTCACATGACATATTATAATGAAAGCTTTGAAAATCAGAGGTTAGTAGCAGTAATTCTAAGTTGAATCCTACTGCTTGGTGACAAATGACAGGGAAGTTTCTTCAATTCCATTTTTCCACATGAGGTTATTCTCTCCCTGGAGGATTTCATCTGATAATTATGGGACTGGAAAGTACATATATATAGCATATCTTGTATTACATACTAATATATGGAAGTAAAACAACAGTCTTTTCAAATGATAAAAATATTTTCACAACAAATATCACACCAGACTCCCCCCTGGATGAATTTGCCAAACTCAGTGGAATTGTAGGACTCTCACTTCCTTCTCCACTGCACAATTTAGCTTGGCCTCTAAGTTTTCTGTGTCCAATAGAGACATAAAATTTGCATTAACTCCCTGCTGTGAGTTTCAGCAGTATATTGTGATTGGTTTGTTTGGACTTACCTCTGATCTGAGTTTAAGTCTCATCCCTAATCATATTTTATCTTTTAACTTAAAGTAGCTAAGGTGGAGTACAGAAAGGAAAGAAGTATTCTAGAAACTGTGGACTCCTACCAAGAGTAAACAGTAAAGCCCTCAAGTTTACATTCAGTTGCCATAAGATACCAACATGGAGTCAATAAATGAGATTCTAAAGCTTTGGTCCAAGTACTTTTTGCAGCTATGATCCATTTAAAAACCAGACCCTTCTCGGTTTAGCTCCTAGGAAGCTTGTATTTGTGTGTGTGTGTGTGTGTGTGTGTGTGTGTGTGTGTGTGTGTGTGTGTGAACTAGGAGCATGAGTACATGAGTAGAATGGACAGTCATTGCCTCTCTGTTTGAGCTGGTGACATACATGTCCTTTTCACTTGCTCTGCCTATGATCCCCACTCAGCACATGAGATGGGAGTGGCCTTCCAAGATGTCAGTCAATCTGCTGCAAGACATCCAGAAGCTAGATTCAACCCCCTTGCGTCTTTTGGGGTGAAACTTTCTGAAGTGTCTTTCCTTCAATAAAAGGGCTTCTGAATGTGCTCCTTCCTCTTTTGTCTGCCTCCCTTGCCTTCCATGTGGGAGCTGTGGCTGAGGAGCCATCACTGAATCCAAAGAAAAAGGTACTTTCTGTGTCTGTGTCTTTATTTAGTCAGCCCAAATTCACCTGGAGTAACTCTGACTGATTTAGTTGTGTGTCACGACACAGGGAGTTCTATGTTTTATAGGGTAAGGAAACCAGAGACTTGCACATGCTAAGCAAGTGCTCTACCACTGAGCTACATCTGCATTATTTTTCTTAATTTTGTTTTAAGGCAGGGTATCCCTAAATTGTTCAAGATGGCCTCAAACTTGTGATCCATTTTCTTCTGTCTCCTGAGATGATAGGTGGGATTTCAAGCATGCATCCCTGTGTCTGGATCCAACGTGCACTTCTAACATTATCCATTCCACACTACCCCATCAGAAAGAAATGAAACAACAATCAATGCACTATTTAATAATACTTTCCAATATGCAGCCTCTACCTATTTATTTACAGTGTATTGGTTGGAAACTTTTATCTCTACTTTTTTACTCAAGAATTAGGAAAGAGTAGCTCGGCTTTTTCATTTAAGAATTAGGCAAGACAAGCATTGGTTTAGACCATCTTCGATTAGCCCTTGGGGGTCTTATATGTTCTCTTTCAAAAAACCATTTGTCAGTTAGCTACCCATGTCCTTCAAAATCTATCAAATCTCTACTCAAAACCTCAGAAGGTAGACTGTCACAATTTTATGGATGCTGGCAGAAGACAGAAAACCACCATGTCAGAGATAAAGGACATGATTACCAACAACAGAGTAAGAAAAATGAGCTTTGTGTTCACAAAAATGTCTCTTATGACAGGATTATGCATGAAGTGGCTTTATGTTGCAGATAATAAACCTCATACTTAGGGAACTTGAATATTTCATAGTCAGTCTGCCTAACCTTTGACTTGGGCAAGAAGATCTACCTAACATTTGCCCAGAAGGGTGACATTCTCTTTATTATACCGGAAAAGAAAAGAAACATTTCTTCTATTCCAGAGGAATGCAGTTTTCATAATCCAAGCTCTTCCTTACACAAACATTTATAAAAACAGAATCTTTAACAGAATCTATTTTCAATCCATGTGTATGTTATCATATTTACCTCTTTAATTATAAGATATTATTTTTATTTTATTTTCTATAGTTTGTTTCATTATTTTTCTTTCATAATAAATTTTATTTGGTACACCTGATTTAACATCATTTTAAATTTATAGCCTCTCATACATACACACACACATATGTAGAAATACATTCATTACATACACAAGCAACTGTATGATTATATGATTAACTCATGCTTTTTCTCGGATACAAACATGCCCTCCATCATTTGCATTTTACAACATTACTATTGTGGAGCTATTTTTTCTTCAATTCATGCTATAGGTGTTCTAAATATCTTTGAGCTTTCCAAAATTAATTACAAAATAATTAAAAAATACATGTTCTCCAAATAGCCTAAGATTTAAACTTTTTGTCTAAAATGCACACTATTGTTTTAACAATATAACTATATAAAAATAATTGTTATGTGCCAGGTTATAAATCTTGGATAAATATTGAGTTATTTACTCATTCATAGAGTTTAGTTATAGAAAAATAAATTTCATTCCAACAACTACTGATTAGTTAATGTTCTTATGAGGGAATTGATGCCCCAAATTATTTTATCTTCAGAAGTTTTAAAGCGAAATAACATCTTCACAAAATTTAAAGAGAATTAACATCACCAGCTACAACGGACATATATGTTGTAATGTTTGAAAATTTAATTACAAGAAACTCAAGGAATGAGGTCTTAAAAATCTGAGAAAACTATGTGATTAATTGGATGAATGATCGAATTGTATGATGGCTAAATATCAACTTTAAAGTATCTGTAATAGTTATTTTATGTTATTTTTTTCTAGGTTTTTAAAATATCATGATTAAAGTAATATACCACAAAAGAAAATGAGAAGAGTTAAATGATTTTACAACATCTTCTCAAGGAACTCAACACACAATTATAAATGAAAATGTAATGAAAATAAAAAGAGACACAAAGAAAAGATACAGAGGCAGGAAAAAAAGAGTGGCTGCCCTTTCAAGCAGCCATGTTTATTTATATCAATAGGTTACATTAGGTCATTAGTGCTATAACTACAGTATTGCTTATAGTATCTGTAAGATTGCTTATTCTGCACTTATATTCTACAGTTACAAAATGCAATGTTAGAAGTTTTGTGCAGCTTTCAAGAAGGTTCATTGTCTGAAATTACTATTAGATGGGGAGATACAGGAGCACTGGAGCTTAAAGAAACATTGTATTTATCTAGCAAGCAAGTTCCTTTACTCCCAGGAGCACCATGCCTGTAATCAAGGCTGAAGTTGATCAGACTCTAGCACAGAGCCTTTTCATGAAGGACATCACAATAGCAACTAGATACTGAACCTGTCATCTTACTAGCTTCAAGGAGAAACTGCCAAGCATTCCAAGTATGGGAAACAGAGTGCCAGTTACCCCTAGAGTTTGCTCACCAGATGAATGCTTCCGTGTACATTTCCAGGATCGGAAAACCTACAAGTCCCCTTTTTTTGTTATGTATGGACTTTTGGATGAATAATATCTGTTTCTCTTTAATATTGGAGGAGTCAAAAAATAGAGTAGGTGTTGACAACAGCAAGCACAACATAACAATCCCGATATTAGTAGACATCCACTATAAAAATTGTTTAATCCAAGTAAAATTTGGTAACCACGAAGTGAGCCAATCCAATAAATCTGAACTTCCATAATCTTGTGAATCTTTTAATGATTTCTTTAAGGTAATCTAACTCCTTTGAAATAGAATTACTATTATCACTTAAATTAAAGCAACACATGTTATTAAGCTTCTGACAGACTTTATGATGTAATAATAATCAATTGCAGCATAATTGTCAAGAATGGCTTGATGTTATTTTTTTGTTCTTCATTAAGCATACTAATTGCCATAGAAGTTTTATTAATATTTTTTTACCATAACACAGGCCAGTTTCATAGTTGTTCTGTATGCCCTGACAGCTAATCCAAGGATCCCCACTAAGGAATATGCCAAAGTTTCAAATTCTACCTTAGAGAGAAGGTTTACTGAACCATCACAGTTTTCATCGAGGGAAATAGACCCTTTATGTATATGTTGTACAGGAAGGTGGTCTATTAAACACTGTGAGGAATAGAGTTAGTCTGCTAAGATAACAATGAGTACCATGAGACATATTATCAGGTATATAATTAAAAGTATATGTTCCACAAGAAAAGAACCATCCTGGTGGTTAGAGAATATAACCATTTCCATATACAATGAGCTCCACCTTAGTACAATTAAACAAGGATCACCCTAAAGAAACTCATCTATTTACACAGCCTTAAATTTCAGCACAAGTACTTATAGCAACAGTGGGGGTAAGTAACATCATAGCATTAGAAGGGTTAACATACTGAGTATTTTCTCAATTATAAGAATCTTCATAGGATATAGGTTTTTGGATGCCTCCTTTAAAGAACATAGTCATTTGTAATTTTGAGTGCAGGACAGCGCACAGGAAAAAGACAGGAGCACAATATATTTCCCATATCAATATCCTGGAGGATACAAATCTCAGACGAGTTAACTATTTCAACCAAGTGAACCCAGATATTATAATGGGTTCTAGAAGTTAAGGAGTCTGACTCTACTGAATTTTCCATGGCTGGGGTACAATAGCAGAACATCATTACCATAAAGATCAAAATATTTATAGAGTTTTGTCTAAGTTTAGCAAATAAATAACCAAATTTTCCAGAGTGTATATTAACCTCTCTTGAGGCAACAGCTGTTGATCGGAAGCTGTTAATGATTTATCTCCCCAAGTCATTGAGGTTGAGTATCTCAGAACCCTGTTGTAGTGTTCCTTCTCTTTTGAGGAGAGTGATTCTCTTATTGTTTGGTGGAGTCCTCTTCATCCAGGGTCAAATGAAACTTGAGGGTCAGGTTGTGAAGTCCCTGATGCCAACTCATAATTGATAGGTCTCAAACCCTGAGCTGGAATCCAAGTGGGACCTGCTGGTATAAGCACAACAGCATATCCTTTTCTCCATGAGATCAAAGATACAGGGTCCCACCATCCTGGGTGTGGTGAAATCCTCTATTTTACATAAAATTTTGTCAATGGTTGTTTGAGAATAAAATGACTATCCAAAGCAGATGACTAATTGTGAGTATTATTTTCATGGTGCACATTGAGTGCATCTATTGTAAATGAAGCAATATTCAAAGTATCTTTAATATGAGAGAGGTTAGGTGAAAATACATAGAAATTACCATAAATTATAGAAAGTAGAAAGTCAAGTATTATATAAGGCTCTTTGTGTTCAAATTAAGAAGTGACAATTGTCACACCAGAAACTTTTCCATTATTTGTTGTATTTTTTTTCAAATATTTCTCAGATTTTCACTTTGAAGCTTTTTCAAAACTATTTTCATTAAAAATGTCAAACTTGGAAAAATATGTAAAAGTTAAAGCCACATAATATTTTTATGTAATTTGCCTTTCTCTTATTTTAAAAAAAGTGCTAAGAGTGTTTTAAGCATTGCATGAAATTGAATTCTAGTGTAAAAATGAGTACTTTTATTTCAACTAACAGCTGTTCAAATATATACTTTAAATTCATCTACAAATAGATTCCAAATACAGTAATGTGTTAAAAAGACATTATAAATCTTCAATGCATTTTAATCCAAAAGTCAGTATATTAAATATTGCTTTTTATAAAGAAAAATATGACAAACTGAACCAAACACTTAACTATACATTATGTCCAATAAATGGGTTTCCACATGATGAAAATTTTAAATGTGGTGAGCAAACATACTGTTAAATCTAAAAGATTTTGGTGCTTGAGGAACACTTGTGCTATGAAGCAATTATTTTCATCTCTCTTTCTTTCAAGAGTTCAGATCTCTATTCTGTAAAATTCTATAGGGTGTAGGCTGAAGCCTTTAATCTTGCCCTCATTACACAAATCTATTTACTGTGCCCCTGCTTGGCTACATGTTCCCAAAGGCTTTGGTTGCTGTCCTTGTGCACATTATTTTATTCCTTTCAGTATTCTATTGCTAAGTACTGTGATTCAATGATAATATGATGATGCTGTACCAACATTATGGATGAATGTTCTAAGGGTTATTTATTTTAAATTTCTATTGAGAAATTTCTATTTTTATTGAAAATTATATATACATATATAATGAAACACACAGATCTTAATATCATTTAGAATGAGAAGAAATTTTAAATATTGATAAAATATAATTTACCAAAATTTTAAGATTGTGCCCTTTGTTAAAAATAGTGTTTACCATAAAGTTGGGAAACATGTTTATATGTTTCTTTCTGAAATATTAAATTGTGACTTTTTAGATGTAAGATCTATGTAGTATTAATTTTGTACAATGTTCGTTCTGTGAGATGAATTAATCTATTTTTCATTTATTATCTCATTTAATTTGAGAATTTTTCTTTCTCATCAAATTGCCTCAGTGCCACTTGTTAAAATATGAAGTTATGTCATTATATGTCCAAACCAATGTGCTCATTTTTATGTATTATTTCTTTTGCTTCACATATATTTTGTCAATATTTATGGCAATATCACAGTATTTACATGATTTTAATCTTTAAAAATGTTTGAAATTAATAAGTGAAAGTCTGTTAGTATAGGTTTTTTCTAACGTTGGTTTTGACAATTGTAAGGTTTCTGCATCTCCATATAATTACAGAATAAACTTGACATTATCAAATTTTGTAAAAATGTGTTTATATTGGATTTGGATTTATACTAAAACTCTATACCAATTTTGATGTGAAAGATAAATCAAGAATAGAGGTAAGCCACTGAAATTTTAAGTTGTTGTTATTACACCATACCTCGAACTGAAAAATAAACAAATTTTAAGACAGCTTCCATAAAATATGATTGCTTTGTAGATCCAATCACCCTTATCTTCATAAATTTTAGAAATTGTAGATTGTATCTTTAGTTAAAAATGTTTCAAAATTTATTTTCACATAAATTACTTATTTCTGTATTGACATATAAGTGTCCTGGAAGCAAGGTGTGTTTGGATTTGTGTCAGTCTTTAGATTGAGACCTAATGAAAATATACAGATATTTGTTCAAATAAAAAAATAGTGAATATCTTAAACTCATTTTAACTTTGGTTAGATTGAATATATTAGAGAAAACCCTTTAAGGGATCAATAAAATGAAATATTATGATTTCATTTTAACAGGAAATGGACAGAGTATACACTTAGAAGCATCTACATGAGATGGATGAAGGAATGGAGAGAGGGTAGGAGGGAGAGATAAGGATAGAAATAGAGGAAAGTAAAGCTAATGAGAGAAGGAGAGAGAGAGAGAGAGAGAGAGAGAGAGAGAGAGAGAGAGAGAGAATTTGACACAAGCAAATGTTAGTTTGCTCATTCACAAAATATTTTGTTACCACTATGTAGTACTAAATAAAACCATGAAAGTTAACTGTGTATTCTCAATAAATGTGCTCACAATCAGATAGGAAAATATGTGATTCACATGTATACATATGTATGTATAATTATATAACATATATAAGTATATACATATATAACAATACTACAAATCAAAAGAGCAAGTGTCCTATGGACAATTCCAAATATAATAAAAATCAAAATAAGAAGAAGTCAACAGTGTTAAAAGTTTTGCATTTTCCCACTTTCTAAGAAGGGTCCACTGAATACCTAAGCTGTTTCTTAAAAATAGATTCACTTAAAGATATGAGTAGAAGATTTATTAAAATTTGGTTTAGAAATAATATAAAAATGTACAAAACTGGAGATATAAAAACAAGGATGATATTACATTTCATGATAAGCAAAAAATGTTTTAACTCAAGAAAATTGTAAATCAAAGAAATATATAAAATCTATAAGTTTTATTTGTTATAATTTCAGGTAATAGTGGCTAGCTGGTTTATAAATGTAAACTTTGCTTTTAATAGTATAAGAAAATGCATAGAAATAGTCACGTTAGAAATGCAATCATTTTAATTTAAAAAATTTTGCTTAAGAACAGACTTTAAAAATAAACATGATACCACATTCTTCAATGTGAAACTATCTTCTTTTATCATACAACACACGTATTCTGAATACCATTTTCTTCTGCAAGAAAAGTTAATATTTGTCTTTCTTGAGTTCCCTCTCATGATAACTTTTCCATACAGTGGAATTTTCTCTTCTTCAGTTTTTGTCTAAGACTTGTCGTCTGTTTTAACACTTCTAAAGACCACTTGCCCTGTTATGGAAGGTTCATTCTATAGCAAGTCTCCTGTTATTTCTGAGAAAGAACATGTTTTATTGCACTATAACTTTTTTGTAGTTTTTGAAATAATTACAATTACTTTAGTAATGATAACAGTATATTTATTTTGAGGGTATACACATTATAGATTTAAATCTTTTGATTCAGAATAAAAATCCAACTACATTTTTTACCATTCAACAAAATAAAACACTAAATTTCTAGAGAAAATATTTCTCTTTTAAATTGCCTCTGTGATTTCCACGCATGAAATATATGATGAAATTTGATGATATATTAACCATCAGGTAAGTATAAATTTGAAAGCTGTATTCCTAGTCACATTTTGCCTGAATTATAATGGCTGAACTGCGGTCTACCCTCCATGTGAACATTTCAAGATCATTTTGAAGTAAAATAGGGAAAATATAAGTGATACATAAAAATTTTCTACACAACTCTGATGGTTAAAGAGATTTCCTAAGTGATAGTTATCACTAGAAATAAGAAACAACTACTTTGGAAGAGTATATTCTACCAACTTAAAGAAAAGAATACATTAGAACTGAAATGGATTAATATATTTGATAAGAATAAAAGACTTTATTACTGTCAATAAGAGAATACAGGGTAAAATTAACAATAGTCATATGGAAGTATGCTATCATTTAAAAAAATAAAAAAGGTCAATTTGTATATTGTGGTAACAACTGTAGACTCATCAGCAGACATATTTTAATGCAAAGGTGTCTGCACTAATTGTCATAGACATCTCTTCAAGAAAAAAGGAAGAAAGCCATTTTTCTCATTACTAGGTATAAGCTGACAAGTCCGCTGTAACCTTCATGTTGAATGAGGCAGAAGCACAGCAGCACTCCTCTTAACTGGTTCACTGAGGGGAGACGTTCTGTTTATATTTATCTCTGTTGTTTCTCAAAGATGATCCAACTTATTACTCATAGGAGAGAAAGTCCTTAATCAGTTTACAATTGCCTTGATGCATAAGAGCACTTGCTATACCAGCAGCAGGTGTAGGAGTCAGAATGATTGAGAAAATATGTTTCACAAACAGCAGGAAGAGAAATTAGATATCAGGAATGGCACTTAATTTCCTCGCCTGCTCAGGGAACTGTCTCTAATGGTTGAAAGTAAGGTTAGAAACATCAGCTTACCAGAAAATGAGCATGGAATCTAACAAAATATTTAAGAAACTGTATGATATAAAATTATAGTTTACATGTTAGCTCTTGATGGGCATGTGGTCGACCTTGAAGTAATGAGAGCATGCTAAGGAATGAAAGTATGAGTTAACTATATTACTAGTTCTAAATATGGTATGGCAAAGGTTGGAAGTGGGTTGAAGAAATAGAGTTTGAATATGCCAGGTAGTGAGAGTTTGATTGGCATATTTTACAAACCCAAGAAATTTTGAGAGACCTGCAAACAAATCTGTCAGAATGCTGAAATGAATATGGTCAATTAGGAATTTGAATTTTTCAATGCAGAGAAGTAGAACTCATTTAAAGGCTTTTATGTAGAATATAAGATGATAATTTTTTAAAAAAGAATTCACATATGTAGTTAACACTGAAAACTACACTAATCTGGATAATACTGCATGAAGAAAGATCAATTAGTAGACTGAACTAACAAATCCAGGAAGCAAAGATGTGAGATGACTCAAAAATGACAATAAAATTTATGCCTTGGATAGCAAGTCAATAATGAAAACTATTCACAGGAAAAGGCAATAACAAAGAAAAAGACAATTTTCAAAATCAGGGTTGTTCAGAAAAAAATGCAACAGATGGCTTCCACATGTTCATTGATGTTAGTGTTACTGTAAAGTATCTAAAGGAGGTAACAGCAATAATCATATAGGTCATAAGCTTCGAGTTAGAACCCAAAGACAAAATTACATTTTAATCTGAATAGAGATTAGAGAACGTAGATAGATATTAGAAGGATTTATTAAAGTAAGAAGGTTTGATGTTTCAAAAGTGAAGTGAAAATTTATACACGTGAATAAAGATTAGTTTCTGAGGATAAAAATTAGAACAAAATTTAGAGAATTAAAATAACTGATTGAAGAGAAAAGGAGGAAAAATACCTTGCTCCATAGAAACCAAACGCAGAAGAGAGGATGACAATGCATACAAAGCTATAGTTTGGGAGACAAATAATCATGGGAGTTTCTATATGAGAGCACTTAGATTTTTTTATAAAGTAGCAATTGAAGTCATCCATACTTTGAGGAAAGAGGAAAGAAATTAAATTGGGAGGGGGGGAGTAGTAGGTAAAAAAAAAAAAAGTGGAGAAGAAAGAGAATGGTATTAGCAATCCAAATCGAAGATCCTTTAATAGCCATAAATTAATATTGACCTTTACCTGCTTTTATGGTTACATTGGAATGATTTCTCTAGCAGTTCTTAACTTGCATGCAGAAGAAGAAAAACAGAGAGATGTTCACCAGAAATGTGTAATGTTAACGAACACTAGTAGTATAGAGATTAAAGTAATGTAACAAGAATGAAAGAGGTAGGAAGCTTGAAAAATGAAGGAGGTAGAAAGGGAAAAAAATAAATTCAAGGAAATGAAGTTCAGAAGAAAGCAGAAACAGAAAATTTAGAGATACCTAGAAAAGAGATAATGAAGTTCCTAGAATCCTTAACACTTTTATTTTTTAATTCTATCACACTACCCATAGCAAGATTTTCCTGCTTGGGCTTACATTTACTAACACCTGGCTCCTTCAATTTAAGTCTGCATTTGTTAACACTTCATTGGTATTTCTAGGGAATTTACTCAAATATATATTTTTAAAAATATAAAGATATTTCCTTCTTTAAATGCCCTTTTTTTTCTTTTTTTCACCAAAGTGAAAAAAAGTGTGGTTTTGAATGTGCACCCCATACTTTCTTTGATTCACTTGTGATTTTATTGGGATGTGTGACTAGATTGTGAGGCCTCCTCCCTGATGAGTGGGTTACTATCATCATGGGAGTATAATTATTGTGAGAATGTACTTGTTCAAAAAGTGGAAAGGCTTTCTCTTGTTCTCACTCTAGCTCCCTTACCATTACCCCTTCATCCTGTGGGTAGCATAGCAAAGGACCCCTCCCAGATGATGGTGCAAAGCTCCTGTACTTCCCAGGATCCAGAAACAGGGGCCAAATAAAGCTGTGCTTTTTATAAATCACTCATTATCCAATGTTGTTTCCACAGCAAAAAAAGAAAGAAAAAAAAGGAAGAAAAAAAAAAGAAATAATGTGTCTTTGTTTTCTTCTTTTCCAGTACAGTTACTCTTGTATTTCCTTAAATATTTTTATTCTGTGATCTGCATTCATTGTAATATTAAATATTGTCTTTTCTGTTTTTATAGTTTCCATTGTATTTTTTATTACAATGAATTTCTCAATAGGAGTCATCCCTAAAAGTTACTAGACAAATGTTACCCGACATAAGCATGCTTTCCAGATATTATCATAGTTAAACACTTCAATACTTTCTTGAACACTATTAAAATATTTCACTTGGTTTGTCTAAGAGACCTGTAAACATGCTTTTCAAAATGACATGAAATATCAATGAATGGATCAGTTTACTTGTGGAAGGACCAGTATGCACTGATCAAACTTTGTAATAATTGAATTTGTTTTTGTGATTGCATCCTTATTGCCTAAAGTGTCTGAAGACTTCCAGCCTCCTCAGGTTGTATGTGTGGTGGGGTAACTGCTCTTATAAGATGAATGCCCATATATGTATTTTCTTATCCTGTCTAACCCTGCTAAATATTTAAGTACCTCATGTGAAGACAAATGCTTTATTTTGGGGGGAGAAAATCTTAAGTATCAAAAAAAAAAAAATGAGGGCTGGGGATGTGGCTCAAGAGGTAGCGCGCTTGCCTGGCATGCTTGCGGCCCGGGTTCAATCCTCAACACCACATACAAACAAAGATGTTCTGTCTGTTAAAAACTAAAAAAATAAACATTAAAAAATTCTCTCTCTCTCTCTCTCTCTCTCTCTCTCTCTCTCTCTCTCTCTAAGAAAAAATTGAAATTTATTAGACAAAATTAGTATTTTAAAATACTTTAAAAATCATCAATGTTCAATAGTGTATGTTTGAACATTTTATTTTGCATCAACTATGAAACAGATGCTTCAGTTTTAAATTATATGTATATATATAATTTAAATTATATAATTTAATAAAAGATATTTAAAGAGTCTGGAGGGACAACAAAGAATAAAAAGTTCACAAAATATTCAGTACTAACACTTACCAAATTTATATATATAAAACTTTAGAAGGTTGAGCCTTATTGTGGAAGGAAATGTCTGGCTTTGGGGTCCAAACTATAATCCTGGTGATGGAATAAGTGATTTCAATGTTCAATGGTTATTGTATTGGTACAAAAAAGAGAAATACATAGATAACATGGTGAAATGGGGAAAAGGGAAAGTTTCTATTGTTAAAATAAAGTGAAGAACAATTTTATGTCAACTCCATATTTTTCTAGTCTATGTATATTAGAAGTACAGGATTTAGTAATTCTGTGTTTACTTTTTACTTTTATATTAATATTATTGAATTTTATTAAAAAACTGAGTGTCTTTAATGAGTCTTCTACTAAAAATATGTAGACTCAATGATAAGTTTTAACTTTCATATAAAGCAATCAATGTACATTGGAAAATAAACATTTAATAATCTACTATTTGTACTTTTATTTTGTACTTGTATTTTTATTTTTATATATATTAAAATATAAAAGTACAAATAATAGGTAGTTTTGCTCTAATATTGTGTGTGCATATATATATATATATATATATATATTTATTTATTTTTAGTTATAGATGGACACAGTACTTTTATTTTATTTATTTATTTTTATATGCGGAGGATAGAACCCAGTGCCTCACATGTGGTAGGCAATTTCTCTATCACTAACCTACAACCCCAACCCATTTATATATTTCAATATAAGAATATTTCTACTGTAATTGTATATAAACATATAACATTACTTAAAAATAGTACTTAAAAGCTGGAGTTGTAGCTCAGTGGTAAGTGCTTGCCTCACATGTGTGAGGAACTGGGTTCAAGCCTCAGCAACATAAAAAAAATGAATAAATAAAGGTATTAATTATTTAGTATTATATATGTTAAATGAGAATATACATTTAAATTATTTTGAACTCTGTAATGATTAGAACACAAGTAAAATCAAAAGTTTTATAATTCATATACTGAATAATACTACCAGAATTATAAAGCACCTTACAAATACCAGTGATCACTATGAAGGCCTATAATACACATTTAATGATATCATAAGGAATTATTTCACCAATTTCACAGAAAGAAAATACTGAATTTTCCAAATGAATTCTGAGCTTATAATTCTATCCCTTTGTACTATATATAAAGGGATTTATCCCTTATGCAATTATATTTGACATGTTTCATTTTTATGAAAATTCAAAGTTCCTTATGTTTATAGATTTCTATAAAAGAACTTAAACGTCAGTGTTTCATGTTTATAACAATTTATGCAGATGAATAAAAGGCTATATATAATTGTCTCAAAGTTTTCAGTGTACTATATTTTATGTCTGATGTAAATTAAACTACATTAGTAATTATTTGTTTCCAAGGTCAGCAATTCTCTGTTTACATGGCAACTATCACTCTAAGGTTTACCCTTGAAATCCACAAAGGAACTAAATTTGTCTTTAGGTACACTAAGCTTATATAAATATGTTTTTGTTGGATTTATAAAAATAGAACTGTGTACAAAGAAAACTAGCTCTGGGCTACTGCTATCTGAAGAGACTGGATTCATGACAGTCATTATCTTCTTCCTAACCTATTGTATCATAAGCAGAAGGTGAAGAAAGGTGATGATTGGAAACTGAAGTCCTTTGACCTCTTTAAAGATCATATTTGAAGGACATATTCTGAAGTCCTGGGAGATATGACTTTGACATGTTTCTTAGTGGGATGTATTTCCACCCACAGAAACCAGTAATGAAGAAACCAATACAGTAATCCTACATTTACAAAGGAGGAATGGAATTATTTTAAAAATGTTGTTTGTCAGAAACAAAAATTGAAAAAGTAACTGTACAAAACACACAAAAAGAGAATTAAGATATTGCTTGTAATTCCATGTTAAATTATGCCTTTTTTGTGCAGATATTTGAAAATTAAAATTAAAATTATTATGCTAGGGTCTGTATAGGGTCCACATTTAGTCAGAAATATTTAAAAAAATCTGGAGTGACAAAAAATAATAAAAGGTCCCCAAAATATGAAGTACTAACACTTACTAAATAATAAGTGCTTGTAGATTTTGATAGAAAATACTACAATCTACAAATTCCTATTGAGCTTCATTTTCAGGAAAGAAATTATAACAAATATCACAAAAAATATGTATTCTAATTAAACATAAAAATCTGGTCCATGGAGTGGTAAATTGCTCTTTATTCCTTTTACAATCTTACTCATTAAAAAAATTTTTAGAGCAATAAATTGTTGAACACTCATCATTTTTGCAGACTGGGTTTAGAAATGTTTCCTTTCATTCTCCACTCACATGGTGTTCATATCATGAATGTGTGGGAAGGATGGGGAAAATAGTGGGAGTAAAAAGAGATAGAAATGCAACCCTTAAGACAGGAAATAAAAAACAAAAAGAACAATCTAGAAGATAGCATTCACTTCATAAGCCAAATGTGGCATCTGGTAATAAATAAATCCAGGTTTAAAGTGAAATTTAAGTATTTACAGCTATGTTTACTTAGAGAAGGCAATTAATCTCAATAAGCATCAGTTTTCTTCTCTGGAACATGGAGCTGTTATGCCTACTCCAAAGAGTTGTCCCACGAGAAAATAGTTCTGAAATATTCAGTATCATGCTTTGCATATAAAAAGCATTTATTCTTGTAGCTAATTTGTATCATTCAAATATATGCATGAATGTATATGTGTATATACATAGAGTATATTTATAAATCAGAACCCATAAGAAAAAATATGCAAATTTTATTATGAAGGGAATAAACATTGAAACAGTTTATACTTAAAACTTAAGCTTAAATGTGTATTCATGAATAAAATACTGAATGAAAATATCAAAATTAAATTATCTAATGATTACCAGGATGCAGTAATTAATCATTGATAATAATTATACAAAACTCTATACACAGAGATGAGAAATGAGATGTAGGAGAAGGGCAGGAAAGTAAAAATGACAAGATAAATTCCATACCTTTTATTTAAAGAATGAAAAGTTACTTATTCAATGATTATGACAATTAGAGAAAGGATCTACATTATGCTAAAATTTATATACTAAGAATTCTTGATGGTTTGATAACAAGGTTATAGATGTCTAACTGGCTTTCTCATGGAATTTGTTTTAATATATTTTTAAAAAGATGAAGCTGATTAAATGGATCACTTTTAGAAATAATGTGTCTTCATTAAGAAATTTGATATATTTCTGTTATATATGCAGCATGTAATAATTCAGTTAGAATCATATTAATAGAAATCAGAAAATTTTACTCTTGATCAACTTTTCTAAAAGTAACTGAATAAAATAAAAATATAAATATTTTATGAACCTTAGGGAAATTTGAAGGATACTACTTTTGACCATTCAAGTAAATGAGATGCACGAAATTTGGAGCTCTTGGTTGCTACACTGGTAACTGGTGAGTGATTCTAGAATAAATTAAATTGTTTGTGCAATAAATATCATTAGTAAGAAAGTAACAGAAGGTTTACTGGTTCCATCATAAGTCCAAATATATAAATCATATTTTTCATCAGAATTAAATAATAATTTGAAATCCTTCTAGAGTAGCAAGTGTTCTTCAACTGGATTCATTAAAAAAAAAAATAGCTCTGCTTTGGTAATTATTTAGACTTTGAAATCTTACAACTTAAACAAAGTACTCTATTACCTATAAATTTTAAAATTAGGAGAAATAATACTTTAAAAATGGCCAAAAATACATTTTAAAATAGTTTTATTTTAAAAAATCCTCTGAATTAGTAGATTCACTATAGTTCTGAATTGTCTCAAGATTTTTCTCCTTCTGAAAGTAATCATTTAAATGTTTACTAAAATTAGATAATATGACAAAGTTATGACTCATAAAAATGGTTAAGTGCAGTCTTTAATAATTAAGAACCTAATAAAAAAAGCTATCAAATGGAGCATGAATTCTTCATGAAGTATGCTCTAGTCATGACATAAAGGCAAAACAGGGTTATCATGTCATAAAATAGCATAAGTTAGGAGCAAATAATATAGGGACTTTCGCTAACAAAGAAACATACCTCAAATTTTGCAAAGTTCTGTTGAACAACATCTCTTTTTATATAACACAACATTATATGTTTGGTATTTTAAATGTTAACTTTACAAAATAAGTAATATCTACAATAATATTTATAGTCATATATAGCTTATAATTCAAAAAGAGTACATATATGTGTATATATTCATTTACATATATGCACGTATACATATATATATGTATATATATATTTCAAAATTAATTTTGCTCTCGTCTGCATAGATGTAAATGTATTATGAGCATAATCAACCTCTGCCTTATTTGAAGGTTTTTTTTTTTTTTAGTTTGTAAATTATAATATATCTTTTGGCTTTCTCAATTTCACTACTACTCAGCCAAAGGTATCCAAAATGTAGTACTCAGTACCATGACATAGGAATACACTGAATGACAATGGCATTACAGAATATATTTAGTGTTTTCTATTCTTTGTTACTATTTTACAAAAGTTTATATTTCTAGAATATATACTTTATTGTGTGGTTAGCAGAAGAAAGGTACTGTTTTAATTGTTCTTGCTTTCACTTTTGTCACTGTACAATCCAGTCTCCAGACAGGAAACAAAGTGTTTTTATGAATGAAGTCCTGGCTTTGTAAGGAGGTATCCAGGGTTCTTTGTGATCAGAAACTTCCTAGATCATCACAAACGTGATCCATGGGCTTGAGTAACATGCATGTAGCTTCTAGGACTTGCACAGGACCTGCTCTGCTCTGCCTTGGATTCTTTAAAATTGATGCATTTGTATGGACTGTTCTTTCCCTAAATCTTTACAAGGTGCTTGCTTCTTGGCAGTTTTCCTCCAAGAAAAGACAAATATGATAAATATAGAAGTCTTCCCTGAGTCTGCTTATAAAGTTGTCCCTTCTATCTAATGAGGTCTCTCATAAGACTTTTGACATTTGTATGATTTCTTGTTCTTTGTAAAAACCGGTACTATAGGAATGAATTGATTTATTATTTAGTCATCTACTACTTCTAGAATAGAAGGGTGATGAGACAATAACTCCTTTGGTGTAATGTCCCCCAGAGTAACTATTCTGGACACAGTGAAGGCATTTTTAACAAATATATTAGACAAATGAGTGAAAGTGAACAAGCAAATGGGAAATAGTGCGGGAAATATATCTATGTACACATTGGTTCTGTGAATAAGATATAAAGAAAAATAATTTAGTCTTGCTTTGATTTCCCTTTGTTCATTATGAACCTGAGGCTTCTGAGTTAAGTAAACTTTAAAGTCTTCTGTATTAAAATGTCAAGCAGTAAGCCAAATATGTACATTCTACTAAACGTTTGATACTACACTGACAATTTTAAATTGACAACAATGCTATCTTTCAAAGTACAGGCTTAAGATGCATGTCATTTCTTCTATAAAAGGTGAGTGGATGATATGAAAGAAGTATAAAATATTTTTAATGATTAAGAAAAATGAGCATATCACATCAGATGATGTTTTAATAAAACTGTATCAGTTGAATAATGTTTCAAAGATAATAGTTCTAAGTGATGCTTGATAAATAATATATTTGTGTCCCTTTATAGTTGTTAAATTTTAATTTGAATATTTGAATTTATTAAATCGGTTCATAAAACTCTTACTTTAGTTATGTTAACTATTCCTACTCTTTCACCTGTCATTCAGTCAAATGTTCTTGTTCTGTTAAATATAGAGAAATAATGAATATTTAGGGAAATTCTTATTTTCATTTTAAAGAGTAATACATATAATTTTAAGTGTACATAAAAAGAACTATTTGAAAATTTGGAAAAAGATGAAAAAACTTCTTTGAAGTTTTCATCTATAAAAATCATTGGCAATGAATATAAATGAGACTTTTATTCATGGATAATCCAAGATTATAGTTTCTGACATTTATAATCTGATACTATGACTACTAGCCATTAAAATAATAAGTTGAAATACAGCTGAGTGAATTGGGGCCTACATGTCCCCGGATGGTCTATACTCTACTTAGCACTCCATCTACACCTCTTTTTTTACACTTGGCACTGTGCACAGTGCTTTGTAACCCTTCTCCTGATCCACACAAGGCCAATTTCACCCTATTGGCTAGTATCATCTTTCATATCCTGGTTCAAATGTCACTCCCTCTTTCCTTCACCTCTCCATACCAGAAGTTCTTTTAGCTGCTTAGCAGGGTGTATGTTCTACATTTACAGCCTTTAATAAAAATATTTTTTTGGTTGTGACTTAATTAATAGTGTAGTATTGAGTAAAATGTACAAGAATGATTATTTGCAATTATTTCTCAATTACTTGGATATTTTAAATATTTAAAAAAGTAATTATATACATATAATAGACATTTTTTTGTTATGTGGCTCTGAAAATGCCTATGATCTTACATGCATTCCCTTCTAAAATTTCTAGAAATTCTCAAGTTTTAGTATTGTGGAGAAGTCCAACATAAACCTGGCTATTTGTCCTTTTATTAAATATAAGAACGCCTAAAACTTAGCTTTTCATTTTATTTTTCCAAGCAAAACCTGTGCCTACCACATAGTAGATAGTCCATAAATATTTGGGAAATATTTGACTGAATTACCAGTATTCCTCTATGTGCAACTATTTACTAAATGGACTCACCAGATAAGCATTTGAAATTAATAATGCTTATGACTGACGTCTTTAAAACGTTCTAAAACATAATTCATGAGAGAAACATGAATTTTACTTGATTATACCTTGTCTCTTACTTTCCATGTCTAATTGGTTTTTAAGTTCTTTTGATTCTGCTACTTCATATACTTTGAGAGAAACCCACAAATTCACCCTTATTCAAACATTATTGACTTCATTCACAACTTTTTGTTAGTGCAGTAATAATTTATCTTCCAAACTTGTTCAACATGCTTCTGAATATGATACTTGCAATTTAAGCCCTTTGAAATTCAAATTTTTTATCCTTTTTGGAAGAAATTTCCAGCTTCAGCTGGCAGGAGAGATCTGAAAGTAGATTACTAAAAGGATATTTAATCATATCTTCATGCACTTTCTGGTTCCCTGAGGACACTGCAAAGAAAGAGATGAACAGTTTGATATTGAATCCTCCTTTCCCAAGTTGATCTTCTCTCTTCTCCTAGTGAAGCTCATAAAGGGCTTTAGCAGAGTTTTGATTTTACAGGAGGAATAATCTTTCCAGAACACACAGAGTTGGTGTGAAGAGAAGGATGTATCTTAGTGAGATCATTGATGACTTCCAGGGGAGTGGCCTGAGAGAGAAACCAGTGGAAGTGTATTCATATGTAAAACAAAGTTTTGAGTAATAAAAGAGAGAAACATTTCAAGATATTGGAAGAAACAATGTTTTTTTTTTTTCTGGATAAGACTTCAAAAGTATATGAAACAAAAGCTAAAAGTAAAAACTAGTATCACATTACACTAAAAGTTCTGTACAGCAAAGCAGTCAACCAAGAGAGTGAAGAGGCAAACTGCAGAATGGGAGAAAATATTTGCCAGCTTTTCATCTCAAAGATGATTAATATCCAGAATGTAAAAAAAAAAAAGCCTAAAAAGTAACAACAAAGAAAACAAGCAATCCAATTTTTAAAATGGGCAAATAATTTGAATAGACACTGCTTTAAAGAATAAATACAAATGGCCAATAAATACATGATAAACTGCTACTATAGTTAGCAATCAGGGAAAGGCAGATTAAAACTGCAATGAAGTATGTCTCACCCAAGGTGGAACAGCTATTATGAATAACTAACAAACAAACAATGACAAATATTGTCAAAGATGTGGACAGAAAGTATCTCTTATATAACATTTATGGGAACGTAAATTACAACAGCCACTTCGAACAAACAATATTAAGATTTCTAAAAGTAGAACTACCATATGAGTCCACCCATAGGACCCCTGGTTTTATATCCAAAGAAAATGAATTAAGCACATGGAAGCAACCTGAATGCCCGTGTTTATTGTGGCCCTATTCAAAATAGCTGAGATGGGGAGTTGACCTTGATTCTCATAAACAGATGGATGGAACACAAAAATGTGTTATGTATATACAATGAAGAATTTTTCAGTCATAAAGAACAATAAAATCATTTAACATCATGTTACAGGAAACAGGCCACACACAGAAAGATAAGTATTAGATTTCCTCCTTTATGTGGAAACTTACAAAGTAAACACCATCTGAATGTTGAATATTTATTACTAGGGAGTGGGAGGAATACCCAGGGGTGAAAATTGAAGGGCAAAGGTAGAAGAGGAGGGATGAGTACCATCAGGGCATAATGTATGCCTGAATAGAAATATTACAGTGAGTCCCATTCATGTGTAAAATTAATATATCAATTAAAATAGATATTAACATAACAAGTCTACATAAAAACAAGGAACAAAGTTTTGCATTGGCCATGTTGTTATCTCACATTTCTTTTAATACAAGACATCTTCAAAAGTTATTGAAATTTGAATTAGAACAATCTTTGAAGGTTTTGAAGTTGCACCTCATCTACAAGGTAAAAGCAATTGTAATCATATTTTTAAAACATGCTTACTCATTTGAAAGAATAGAGATAAAATCAATCTGTAAGGCTTCATAGTTTTTTAATATTTGCTCTATTGTATAATATTTTAAGAATGAGGACATCTTCATTTTTTTCTTTCCTGATAGTTCTTATATTGTATTGTTTCTAGCATATTATCACTAAATTAGGATACAGTTTTCTCTGAATTCAGGCAAGTTTTTTTTTTTAAATATTGAAAAACAAAATTCTTGATTGACTCACAATTGACAACAAATTCTCTAACATGTAACATAAAATTGTATATGTATAGATTCTCTTAATGACATAGAATTATATATTTTTTGTAAGTAAGCACATACACATACATTCATAGCAAAGAAAGATAAGACATTTTTTATGCTTGCTTTTTGATACATATTTTTTATGCAATGCTCATTTGTGTAGGCTAATTAACAGTGGTGAATAATCGTACTTACATTCCTCTCAAGTCAATAGCATGTGTGCTCTGGAGCCTGATGTATTACCAGAAAGCTGGGTCATGATAGAAGACATGCTAAAGAATAGATCTCTGGCCCTTCTGTGTCACACCCAGTTTTTTTTCTTATGCCATATTATTTAATTATAAATAATAAATTGCATGTATATTTTAATATCCATACACTGTTTTGATTAAATACTGTAATGGAGAAGGAAATTATTTATTACATCAAAGATGTAGCTATATGTTTCTAACATCTACATAATTCATTTAAGTTTTGGAATTAAAGAGTGATATGAATAATCAAACTCTTATTTTTGGAAAACTAGCAGAATCTAGCACCTATGTTTCTTAATTTCTCCAAGATATTACCATAAATATTTTGAATAAATACATTATTTTTTACAATTTTGATTAAAAAACTAGATTGTATGTTCTGGATTTGATACAATGAACATATTTCTATGTTGATCACTTTATAATTTGAATCATTTCCTTTTGTGTGGAGATAAATATATAGTTTTGTCTTTGCAATATCTTGTTTCCTGTAAATTTTTTATTCCATTCAAATTTCACTAGTTAATTGGAGCGTTTGTTGTGATTCCTGTGTTGCCTCTTCGTTCTTAATTCATGATTTATGTGTAGACCATGGAAAGTAGAAAGCCGCTCATTAAAATTAAGGAGCATCACTCTCCATTGAGCTTTGTCAGGTGCATAATGTGTCACTGAGAAAGCTGTCTGATTCTTGTCAATGTAAATTTGGAAAGCTGAGCAATGAGCAGGGCAGAAGAGAGAAAAATCATGAATAAAAATCAGATATAGCATTTCTTGTTCTATCTAGATTACTGAAGAATAACATTAAACAATACATATAGGTCATCACTAAATTCAGCTTTTCAAAACATTTCATCATGTGTGATAACTAATTGAAAGTGGCTTCTTTACATTTTTACTTTGCTAAGTCTGTGAAAAGAAGGATGGATTCAAGAATATTAATAGAAAAATTCTCAGTAAACATGATGAAATCCAAAATTAATTATAATAAAGCCCCGAATCCAAAGGCCTAATCTTTCCTCTCTTTTTTTATCATAGTGTCTTAAGCCTCTAGAGATATAACTCACAGGATGGACCCCAACAAATATCTCTCTTATTGCTGTTTGACCACCTGTTCATTTTAAATATGATTCTGAAATACAAAAATGAGCTTACTTAAACATAAGCACAATGTATATCACAACACAAAAAGAAAAATCTGAGAAAGTATGTCCTTATTTTTGACAAGTGAAACCTAGCATTTTCAACTTAGTTTTATCTTTTTTCATGTTTACCAAAGTTTTTCCTTCCTTTACTGTCTACTCATGCCTTCTGACCAATATAGTTCAATTGTAGTTTTGATCTTATGTTTCTGGATTTCTAGCTGCTGTTCACAGTTTGGGAACATTGTCCCTTTTTATATGGTGCAAATTATAAATATTTTCCCTGTTGGTTGTTTTTACCTATCTTTTTCTTGTTTCAAGTATATTTAACTGCATCTGTATTGAATCACGCATTATATATTTCATGATTGTAAAAATGTCACCATGTTTTCTGATACTTCTACGGCTTCATGTTTCACACTTAAATCCTTAGCAATTTTATCGTACCCTACAGCAAGAAAAATATGATCTTTAAATGGTTGTACAGTTCTCAATACCATCTAATAAGTCAGTTTAATATTACTGTTTTTGAATACTGACTTGAATAACATAGCAATTGCATACATATATGCATATATGTGTGTGTGATTATTCTAATCTATAGAATTGTATTCTGTTCATGTTTCAATACTATAATGTTTTAAATATCGACACACCATGCTATACTTTTATAATTGAAAGCTTCATATTTTCTATGAACCATGTAACTTTTCCTTTCTGTCAGAAAATCTATAGAAAATTTTGCTGATTTATTTTATCACATGTCAGTTTTATATTTTCAACTTAGAAAAGCAACATGGTGATATTTGATATCAATTTCAAACTGCTATCTTTGTAATCTTCTTCATACAAATTTTAAATGTTTTAGTGGTTTTTCCTCATTTGTTTTATTATTGTTAATGCTGTGACAGAGATCTGCTTCATAATGTTATGATTTATTTTTATCAGGAAGGGAGAACTCTGTGTGTGCGTGTTGTGTGTGTGCATGTTCATGGATACATGTGCATTTGAATATGTGTGTATATTCTATTGCTATATTAATGGCAAGCATCTAAATTTATCTATCCTTATATGTCAATCTATATGTGATACACACATACATTATGAACACATGCACACAGTTATAAATATCAGAGTATTTGCTTTATTTGTATCTCACAAAAATATTTCCCATAATTTTCATTTGGTCCTCATATAATTTCCTCCTCTACTTTAATATTATCTGATAATCAAAGCTAATTTTACTTTTTTCAGTTTTTAGCTGGAACTAATATTTCTATCGATTGCATTATTACATTGTCTTATACTTTTAGTGTATTTATAACTACACAAATTTGAAGAAATATCTCCATTTATAAGCTAAGTTTGAAATATATATATATATGTACATATGTGTGTCTATGTAATAGGCATATATGAAATAATTACAAAGAGTATTTAAAAATTTATGTTTATTTAAACTTAAATCCTAATGGTTTGGTTCGAACATTGCTAAATGTTGATGTGATTTTTTTTCCTCTTGTGATCTCTCAGTATGATGTAATTTAAACATTTTCAAATATTGTCACACTTCTGTTCATAGAATAAATCCAATATTAATATTGGGTTGTATTATTTCTTCTAAATGTTTATGAGGTATATTTATACGTTTTTGAGAAATAATTAGCAGAATTTGTGCAAATGTTATTTTCAATTACAAATGTTAATTTCAATTTTGTTTCCATATTTGTAACTTTATCTTTCAGCAGATTCTCAAATTATGTTAGTAGGCATGGTCTAATAAAATCTTAAAATTTGAAGTGAGCATATGCTATTAAATATAAATGAACCATGCACATGAGAAATCAGTCCTGGCCTGGGGAAATATTTGATACCATTATTTATTCTAGATTTTTTTCAATGTATATATTTTCTTCAATGTATATATTTTCTTCCATTTCCAACTCTGCAAATGATAGAAGGAAACAGACTCAACATGCCAACATATTAGCACAGGCACTGACTTCCTTTATAAGATTCCTAAAGCTTAGGACATAAAACCAATAATTAGTAAGTGGATGACGTCAAACTAACAAGTTCCTGCACATCAAAGGAAACATTTAAAAGTGTGAATGAAGGGCCTTTAGAATAGAAGAAAATCTTTGCTTACTACTCCTCCAATGGTACATTAATATACCAAATACATAAGGAATTCAAAAACTTAACAACAATAAGTAAATAACCCAATCAATAAATAAGCAAAAACCTAAACAGATATTTCTCAAAAGAAGAGATTCATTTGGCAACAGATACATAAAGACATAATCAACATCCGTATCAATCAGAAAAACACAAATTAAAACTACATTAAGATTTCATCTCACTAAATTCAGAATGGCAATCATCAAGAATACTTATAATAATAAATGTTGTCAAGAATGTGAGGGGAAAAGGTACACTCATACACTGTTGGTAGAACTGTGTCAAATTAGCACAAACACTTTGGAAAGCAATGGGGAGATTCCAAAAAAGATTGAAAAGAAAACGATCACATGACCCCAACTATCCCACTCCTTGATATTTACCCAAAATAACTAAAATCAGCATAAGATAGTGATACAAGCACACCAATGTTTATAGCAGCACAATTCACAATCATCAAGTTATGCAACAGCTCCAGTACCCATCAATAGATGAATTAGTAAAGAAAATTGACATATATACACAATGGAGTTTACTCAGCCAGAAAGAAGAATGGAATTATGTCTTTTGCTAGTAAGTGGATAGAACTGGAGAACCTCCTGCTAGTGAAATAAACCAGAATCACAATGTCAAGAGTTTCATATGCAGAAGCTAAGAAAAAAATAAGAAAAAAACAAAGGACAGTGCAGGGGAAAACTTATGAAAATAGCTGGAAGATCAGTAGAATAAAAGAAGGCGATTGTGGGGAAGGAGGAGTGACTGGAAAAGGCAGGAATTAGGAAATGAAACTGACCAAAGAAAAGAAAATGAAAAAACAATTAGGTTTTGCTGACCCAATACTCACTTTAATCAGAGACTCTCAGAGGATACAGATAAAGGCTTGACCCAAATAGCACAGAGCACACATAGGATATATATTTTTGTTTCTTAATTAATTCTGTGATAAAATGATAAAGAGATCTTGATGAAACAATTGACACTGTAGTCAGATGAGTGAATACACAAGATAAATATGGACCATTCTATGGTCTCAATAATGACAGTGATACAGAAAAAGAAACAATTGTGACATCACAAACAGATAAAGAGATAACTACGGCTCAGTGTAGAACATTTGGAGAAGGAAAAAAAATAAATTGATCTATGTCCTTAAAGAATAAAATGAATATTCACAATTTCTTAGCAATATTAATAAGCAATTAATAAGACTATGGGAGAGAATATTAAAATATTCCATGTAAAAATTTACATGACTTACAAAATCTCCCAAAATTAAGCAGGTGAAGAAAATTCTCACTGACCTTTTTTCAAGGAATATACTCCAGGAAGAAAAGAAAAATTATTTTGGAGCAAAGTGAAAAAACTACCTCCAGTCAAGTGTTCAAGGTTCATGCCAGAGCAATTCCCTGTCTACAGTATGACAGCTCTGTTTTGAGGTATTGAAATGAGATTTTATCTTTGTGGTCTTCCTCTAAACACACTTCACACTGGTGAATTCATTTTCTGTTTGCCAAATTACCATGGACCAGGAGATTTGAGGCAAGAGAAATTTATTTTCTTGAAACTCTGGATGCCAGATGTCCAAGTCAGTTTTTCTATGTTGGATTCTAGGTGTCAGTAGAGCACCAGTTCCTACAAAGGCAAATTAAAAGAAGTTGAGAAGAAGAGACTACAGACAATTATCTTTATATAGTGTAGTAATGACTACTGCTATAATGTAGTATCCTAATATGGTTCTAGAGCAAAAAAGGAGAGACAGAAAGAAAGAATTTGAGAAAATTAGAGCAAAATATGGATGAGCTTTAATGATAATAATTTCACAATATGATTATTGGTTCATTTAATAAAGCGAATTTACTGTAAACATTTAACTGATTATAAAACCAGGTGCATTTTAAAAATGGGAAAAACAGGTGTGTCACTGTATTTACTTAATATTTTACAGAAATAAATATTCTAACAAAATTTCATCACAATTTATGAAAGAATTGAAGTTTTATTTTTTGTTACTTCCAATTAGCAAGTTCTCTGTCTAAAATATCAAGTATGCTGACAGATGACAGATGTTAGAAATAAATAAATTTATTATTTTTTGTAGAAGCAGTAGCCATAATATCAGGATTTCAGCAAGTTCCCCTGTCAAGGTGATAGTAAAAGAACAAAATGATACTTTATATGTGTGTGTGTGTGTGTATGTACATATATACACACAAATGTATACATGTGTGCATATGCATATATGTATGTGTCTATATATAGAGAGACAGATAAATGTATATCTATCTCTCATATATACATTCATGTATACATTTATATGTACATACACATATATATGTGTGCATATATATATCCATTTTTCTATATAAATAAATAAATAAATATATATATATATATATATATATATATATATATATATATATATACTCCTATGTGTCTTAGGTTTGGGATACATTCCAAGGTACGTGTGCTGGCTTGTAATCCATAGTTTTTGTGAACATTGTAAATCATTCTTATAAACCACAAAATTCATATGTTATAGTCTTCTGCAGAACTTAGATATTTTACTGTTAAGCTACAAATCTATACAAGATATCACTCTACTAAATACTGTAGGCAACTGTAGTACAGTGGTAAATATTTTTTAAACCAAACATGGCTAAATCTAGGAAAGGAACAGTAAATTATGGTATAAAGTATAAAAATGCTACACCTGTTTAGAGCACTTATCATGAATGGAAACTGCAGGACTAGAAATTGCTTTGGGAGAGTCCACGAGTTTATGAGGAGTGATCATGAAGGCCAAGAATATTATTTTAGACTACTTCAGATTTTGTAAATACCACACAAGTAAGCTACACTAAATTTAAATATAACAATATTAAATATGAAGGTCAAAATTATAGGTGATATTTGAATCTTTCCTAAATTGTGACTGCAAAGATATTGAAACCAAACATTTCCTACAATGTGAATCGGATAGTAGATCTTCTAATTGATGTTCAGAAACAGTACAGAAACTTGCATTTCTTAAATATAAAGCCTCCAATACTTTTAATTTAGACATTATTACACAGAAGTTCATCAGCTTATTGTTTTTACTCTTGAGGTAATTTGCAGAAATGAACATATTTACCCACATCAAATTTCGTGTCCTAATTTGTGCAATATATGTCAGTGAAACATGAACCAACACTTATATCATATTAACTGAATGTTCTCTCTGTTGAAGCTATGTGAAATAAAGAAGATGAAGGATTTTAATAGCAAGCTTTGGGAACATTTTACCTAAAATTGAGTTTCAAATTAAGTCTGCAATGTGCTAATAAATCATTACTTTATAGCCCTCATATTCATGCATGGAATCACTGGCAAGTTTTAAGAGTTTTGCAACTTGTGTTACTTGTATATATAGTTTTAAGCATTTTAAAAAATCTTTCCCAAATATATCATTTTGTAATTCTAGTCTGATCACATCAAACTCCAAAAGCAATCTATTGCAGAGATTATTTATTTAATTTCTTTACTTAAATATCTCAAGACTAGGTTTGGAGGCAAAAGAACCTCAAAATTTTGTAAATAACTCATAATAGTCTCTTGCATTTCTGTTTGTGAGTTGATAGTGCCAACCTTTGGTCTGAACTATTATTTCAAAGATATATGTTTATCATGAACTGCTTTGAAAATTAGAGGTGATAATTTCACTAGAGTGAATAGGAGGTTTATTTATTATCACATAAAGTAATGTTAATTGTCTCCTTTGAGGGCATGTTCAAATAGCTGACAGTTCGGTACTGATGATTTTATGTGTAAACTAAATATTATGGGAGGTGGTCCAGATATTTGATCAAACATTTTCCTGGGTATGTATGCAAGAATATTTTGGTTGACTTTAACATTTAATTCAATAGATTGAGTAAAGTACTTTGCTCCATCCCTAATATACCTTATACCACTAGGAGAAGTAATGAATAAAACAAAAAGGCTAAGAGAAAACTCTTTGACCTAACTTGAAACAAGGAGTATCCTTTTTTTCCCTGCCTTTGAGCTTGAAATAAATAATTGGCTTTTCATGAGTCTCAAACAGCTGGTTAATACTAACCCAGTGGCTACTCCTGGGTCTCTAGTTCCATCTCATGTACAGATCCTAAGATATTTCAGCCTTCATAATTACATGAACAAATTCCTATGACTGTATTTCTAAACACACACACACACATATGCACACACATGCGCACACATCACACCTATATAAACATACACACACAGAGTTACATGTTACATAATGTTTCAGTAAAGATGGGCTGCATATTTGATTGCAATTTTTTAAAGATTACATTGGACATGACATATTCCTATTGCCTCCTGATATCATGGCCAGTATAAAAACATAGAAATACATTACTCATTTGTTTGTAATGACTGTGGTATAAATGAATGTATTTTACTGCAATTTGTACTAAGGTTTTACACATACAATTACATGCACTATAAGATATTTGCACATGATAATAAATGATTATTTGACTGGTTTGGGGGTATACCATACTATCCCTTTTATTGTTAGTTTAGAGTGTACTCCTATTTTTTAAAAAAACAACAGCGAAGAAGCCCCAGGCAGTGTCTCAGGAGTTATTTCAGAAGGATTTGGTGTCAGGGATATGACAGTCCTAAGTGCATCATTGTCCCTGAAGACCTCCCAGAGGGACAAGATACACAGGTAGAAGACAGTGCTATTTGTGATCCAGACACTATATAAAACTAAAAAAAAAAAAAAATCAGAAAAAATTTTATCAGTCAAATGTTTGTTTGAGATTACAGAGGCAAGCAATAGAGATAGAGAAAATAGAGATTCTGAAAATTGAACACTGAGGTAATTCCAAATAAAGGAGAGGAGAGATGTCAGCAAACAAAATAGTCAGTAAGGTAGAAAGAGATACAAGTGTGTTAGAGTCTGTAAACAAGTCTGGATGGTGCTTGACAAAATGCCAGAGGGAGTGGTTTGAGAAATAACAAAAGCGAGCCATTAAGTGTGGAGATTCCTTATTAGTTGACTAATGTATCTAGTTTATGCTAATTAAGATAAACTGTGTGAAGTGTATAAATACCGATCCTGTCCTACAATAAACGGCTCCTACTCCTGCTGTATCAACATACACATCTGTTCGTCACCCCCAGGTTATTTTGCCCAGCCAGCCGGACTGCGGCACAAGTGCGTACTAGATGGCAAATGACCCTAGGTATTTCCAGAAAAAAAGAAAAAAAATACAATAAGTGAACAAAAGTAATAAAGTCTTCTGCTACATAACAAGGATATGAACTGAGAAACGGTGACTGGGCTATACAGTGTGCAAATCAGCATTACATATGGATTTGCCTCACCCAAACTTCTCACAAAATCATCTTGAAATTTTAAAAACTGATTTGTATTGGTTATAACAACACTCTTCATTATAAATAAGTTTGATTATTCATCTTTGTAACATTACTTTTTTGTTTTTTATATTTGTTCATGTCTTCTTTTCCATCTATTGATATGCCTGGATTCCATGCTGATTTGATGATATTGGGTGGCTTGTGGCAAAGGAAAATATTATACAAAAAGGACAGATTTTTCTGAAAGACTTTGGTGAACAGAAATCTTGAATTCTGATGTAATCTGATATGCCACTCTCTACCTCATGTATTATATCGTTGGGATCTAACTTTAAAACTAAAATTATGAGACCACCTAATTTATTTTATCTTTGACGTTCATATTTTTATTATCTTACTATTTGAAACTTTAGATGAAGTACAAGATTCAAATTTTTTCTATACTGGGAAACATTATTGACTAAATGAGTCTACCCTTTCATTATTAATTTGTTTTTTTTAAATTTAATTTTATATTTTATTGGTTGTTCACAACATTACAAAGCTCTTGACATATCATATTTCATACATTAGATTCAAGTGGGTTATGAACTCCCAATTTTTACCCCAAATGCAGATTGCAGAATCACGTTGGTTACACATCCACATTTTTACATAATGCCATATTATATGACTGTTGTATTCTGCTACCTTTCCTATCCTCTACTATCCCCCCTCCCCTCCCCTCCCATCTTCTCTCTCTACCCCATCTACTGTAATTCATTACTCTCCTTGTTTATTTTTCTATTCCCCTCGCAACCTCTTATATGTAATTTTGTATAGCAATGAGGGTCTCCCTTCATTTCTTTGCAATTTCCCTTTTCTCTCCCTTTCCCTCCCATCTCATGTCTCTGTTTAATGTTAATCTTTTCTTCCTGATCTTCCTCCCTGCTCTGTTCTTAGTTGCTCTCATTATATCAAAGAAGACATTTGGTATTTGTTTTTTAGGGATTGGCTAGCTTCACTAAGCATAATCTGCTCTAGTGCCATCCATTTCCCTGCAAATTCCCTGATTTTGTCATTTTTTAGTGCTGCGTAATATTCCATGATGTATAAATGCCACATTTTTTTTAATCCATTCTTCTATTAAAGGGCATCTGGGTTGGTTCCACAGTCTAGCTATTGTGAATTGTGGTGCTATGTGCAAATACATTTTATTTTATATTAGAATTTTATATATGCAAAATGTCTTTTGAAATTATCTAGTCTGTTCTATTTATCTATTTATCTTGGACCAATGTTATATTATTTTTCATTTATCTCTTAATATCTCATATAGAGAGATCAAATTTTTTGCTATTTCAATTTTTATTTGACTCTAGACACTTATGCAAATTTCAGAATAAATTCCAAAGTATGAACTCTTGACAACTATATTTTTATGGATGGATATGATGCAGACTAATATTTCTAAAATGCTGTCATTATATCTATATTTATCCCTGAATTATTCATATGTTCTCATAACTCTTAATAAATAATTAAATTTTTGTAGAAGACCTAAAAATTATTTATTAGAAAATTTTTATGATAGTTTATAGGTTTTTACAGTTATGTATTAATATTAGTTTATAATACATTTACTATTAGGTTTTTGCTGAGATACAAAACTCACTATTGATTCCTGTCAATCAATATTTATTTGCAAAAAAATAATGAGGTTTTCTTTTATCTCAATAATTTGTAAGATGTTGGGATTTCTGGGTAGATATTGTATCATCATATACTTAACCATCTCTCCTCTCTTATAGTTCTTACGATGTCCACCACAATGTCCAATATCATGTGCACTTTACATTTTCTCTTTCTTTAAACTACTCAGTTTTTATTTCTAACTTGTATTTCTGTGGTAAATGCTAGCTTTTTATGTTTATATTTTTATATAATATTAGATGATGTAGCCTGTGTGACCTTCATGTATATTTATTTTCTTATTGGAGACCTCTATTATTGTGTACATTTCCTCTATGGTAACTAAGGCCTTCCTCTTACTGCTTTTTTTTAAGAGGAAAACTTTTAATTTATTTTAATCAGGTATATATTAAAGCAGTATGCATTTTGATTCATTGTAAACAACTGAGTACAACTTTACATTTCTATGGTTGTACACAATGTAGAATCACACCATATGTGCAGTCATATATGTACCTAGAGTAATCCATTTCATTCCATCATCTTTCCTGCACTCATTCTCCCTCCCTACCCTCCCTCTTCTTTGCCCAATCAAAGTTCCTCCATGTTTCCCATGTCTTCCCCCTCTCCATCATAATTACCATCCACTCACCAGACAGAACATTCAGCCTTTGGTTTGTTGAGATTGGCTTAATTCACTTAGTATGATTTTCTCCAACTCCATCCATTTACATGCAAAAGGCATATTTTTATTCTCTTTTAATACTAAGTAATATTCCATTGTGTATATACACCACAGTTTCTTTATCCATTCATCTAGATTGTTTTCACAGTTCGGCTATTGTGAAATGAGATGTGATGAACATTGATATGGCTGTGTTACTATAGTATGCTGATTTTAAGTCCTTTGGGTATAGACCTAAGAGTGGAATAGCTGGGTCAAATGGTGGTTCCATTCCAAGTTTTCTAAAAAGTCTCCATACTGCTTTCCAGATAGTTTGTACTAATTTGCAGTCCCACCAGCAATGTATGCGTATGCCTTTTCCCCCACATCCTTGTCAACATTTATTATGGTCTGTATTCTTCATAACTGCCATTCTGACTGGTATGAGATGAAATATTTAGAGTAGTTGTGATTTGCATTTCTCTAATTACTAGAGATATTGAACTTTTTAAATATATTTATCGATCAAATGCATATCTTCTTCTGAGAGGTGTCTGTTCAGCTCCTTATCCCATTTATTGGTTGGTTTGAGTTTTGTTTTTTTGTTTTTTTTGGGGGGTGCTAAGTTTTTTGAGTTTTTTATATATCCTGGAGATTAGTGCTATATCTGATATGTGTATGGCAAAAATTTGCTTCCAAAATGTAGGCTCTCCCTTCAGCTTATTGTTTCTTTTCCTGAGAAGAAACTTTTTAATTTGAGTCCATCATTTCTTGTGCTTTAGGAGTCTTGTTAAGGAAATTGTGGTCTAATCTGACATGATGAAGATTTGGGCCTACTTTTTCCTCTCTTGGACTAATTCCTAGGTCCTTGATCCACTTTGAATTGAGTTTTGTGCATGGTGAGATATAGGGGTTTATTTTCATTTTGTTGAATATGGAATTCCAGTTCTCCCAGCACCATTTGTTGAAATGGCTATCTTTTCTCCACTCTATATTTTAGGTGCCTTTGCCTAGTATAAGATAACTGTATTTATGTGGGTTTGTCTCTGTGTCTTCTGTTCTGTAACATTGGTCTACATGTTTATTTTGGTATCTATACCATGCATTTTGGTTACTATAGCTCTGTAGTATAATTTAAGATCTGGTATTGTGATGCCTTCTGTTTCACTCTTCTTGATAAGGATTTGTCTATTCTGGGTCTCTTATTTTTCCAAATGAATTCCATGATTGCTTTTTCTGTTTCTACAAGGAGTGAAATTGGAATTTTAATTGGAATTACATTGAATCTGTATGGTGCTTTGAGTAGTATGGCCATTTTGATAATATTAGTTTTGCCTATCAAAGAGCATGGGAGATCTTTCCATCTTCTAAGGTCGTCTTCATATTCTTTCTTTAGTGTTCTGTAGTTTTCATTGTAGAGGTCTGTCACCTCTTTTGTAATAATAACCATTATATTTTCTTCAACTATGTTTGTCATTCCATAATGTCCATTATATTAGTTACGGGTTTTGTATGATTACCTCTATATTCTGACATTCAATCTGCTATTCTGATTTTAATTTGCCTCAAATATTCCCAGAACTAATTTTTCTATTACTGTATTTATCATTTTTTTAATCTTTTTTTTACATTTGTACATTTATACAATATATTGCCATATCTTGTTTTCTACCAGACCCAGTTTTCCAACTATTATTAGTGAGTTTTTACATATTCGTATGTATATGTATGTGTATATATTTATATATGGATATATATATACACATATACATATTAATATTAAGACTCAAATCCTCAATCTCATATTTTATTTCAACTTTGCAGAAATTTATTGGATTAACTGAATCTGTGTTTCTTCTACAGTTTTAAAAATGCATTTTTTAATTTTTTAAAATTTTATTTATGAGACTATTAACTATTTTATGCTAGACACTTTTTCAAAATACACAATATAATTTTTCTAATTTTTATATTAACCTTTAAAGAAACTTTTAAGAACTTTATTCAATGAAAATGAATGCTTGAGATATTAAAAAAATCTAACATTTTTCATAGACGATCTAAATTATAGATCCAGGTTTTTTTAAATAGGATGTGCAGTTTATTTCCTCTAATGTATACAGACTTGACATCCCAATGGGGAAGTAAGAAGAAAGGTCTTCTGTAGCCAACCTTCTTTTCAGATGAGCCCAGGATCACCACTCACTTAATTTGCCATGGAGTTTCCCAAAGTATGTGTGTCTGTTTTCCCATGTGTGCACAAATGGGTACTATTCCTCAGATAGGTTCTCTTTGCTTTCCTTTGGGGTTGTTTAGTTGTTTCATTTATTTATTTATTTATTCATTTATTTATGTTTGCTTTGTTTTTTTGAATCATAATACATAATGCTTACTCTGTGAATAGATAATACTGAAGCTCTTTTTAATCTATTTATATTTAAAATAATTAAAGTTGTATAAAACATAGAAAGTAATTGCAAATATGCATTCATTCTAAAATGAAAAGAGAAGCCTGTGTTTTCCACTGAAATCCGGCATGTTAAAAAGTACAAAATCTTCAAAGAAAGGTCTTTGCAGTATTATGGTGATTTTGTTGCCTTAATATTAGATGCTAGGTGTAAAAGTATGCTACATTTTATAGACATCTGCATACTTTTATAGATTTTAGGAACCAATCATTACTTCTATAGTTATCCTGAAAATATTATTCAGGAATATCTTCTTCATCTAAAAACCTTACTGCATTTTATTAACTATATTGTCTCTATATTCGTCGATAATTCAAACCAGAGACAAAGACAAAGGTGTGTTGGCAGGGTATTGAAAGGTAATCCTAGAAAAGTGGTAAGGTAAAAATCTATGTTAATTGTTCAATATCAAGGTTACTGCTATAAACCTCAGGGATTCCATTTTGTTGTAAGGCCAGAGGCTCATGCTGATGTCTCTCATATTTGTCCAAACATCAGGAGACCAGGCACTTGCCTACTTGTTAATGGCATCTGCTGACTGAGGATTGCTTCTAAAGGTATTAAGACCTACACAGTTCTAAGCCACACTTGGGTAGGCTTTTATGGTTTCAAAGAAAAACCCTGAAAAAACAAGATACATGGAGTGTGTTTGAGGTAGCATTATCAGTATGAGTCTAAAAATTTCACAGAACTGACCCCTGGGGTTATGGCCAGAACCAAAATGAACGTGACTGTAGTCTACCAAAGAAACAGCTGTAATCCATTGCCAACACTGAATTTGCTCCATTTTAAATTCATTTTTCACTGGTGTTCAAGAAATTTGTTAGCTGCAATCTATAAAAATAACTTCATAAAGAAAGAGTGTCAGAATAAGGTTTTTGTTCTCATGAAATGTAGATATATGACCAGAAATGATCAAATAGATGTAAGTGCAATAAGTCAATCAAGTAGTAGATGAGAATAAGTCCTGTGATGAATATGCTTCAAATAGAAGGATGGAAATACTGGTGACATTGTGAATGGTGTGTTGTTGTTATTTGTTTGTTTGTAATTGCAGGCTCTTGAGTAGACAGACCTGCTCAAAGCAATACTTGACCTAATGCTCACTCAGTCTCCATCTCTAGAATATTTTCTAATAGAAACCTCAATAAATGTAAACTAAATAAATTTAGGGTATAATGAAACCCATTTTAGATTATGTCTTTGGTACATTTGAAGAAGTCTATTTACCTTTGGAAACAGAGTGACATTTTCATTTTTGGCTTAGAAAATTTTACATATACATTTTTTTCTGAAAGAAAAGAAGTAAGATATTCACTATGGAATCTACCTTTGATCATCTGATACCATAGCTGCAAAATATGTAAATAGAATGACTTGGTTGCATGTATTAGGATTCAATCTCTTATGATTCCACTTTCATTTCATCATAAAACATCGATGCTATTCAGAATTGAAAGATCTCAGCCTGTTTTTGGTTGCATACTCGCATCATTGATGAGGCACTTAGTATTACAAAGCACCTGCATATTTCTAAAATGTTTTGCTTTACAGTTTGAAATAGATTTTAACAATGTGTGAATGTGTTTATGGCCACAGACAAGAAGATAGAATAATAAAAAAGAGAACAATGCACTGAATTATTATAAATTGTCTCTTAGCAGAATTTCATACAGATGAGCACACATATTTTGTCATTATTGACAAGAGCATCTAGAAAATATAGAACAATGGTTAACAGTTTATTTAATACCTGAAATATTTACAAGAGTACTTTGAAGAGATACAGTTGTCAGGAAACAAGAATGCTGCCATCATCTAAATAACTTTAGGGAAAGAATGGTTTTTACTACATATGTAAATCTCACTTACTTCAATGAGTATTTTTAACACAGCTGTGGGATTGTCACATTAAAAGAAATGGGAGGCACTTTCTATGCAATCCATTTTATAAGGAAAAAAACACTCATGTGAAGTAAATAATAATTTGCTTTTAGTGACTAATAAGGAATGGAAATTTCAGGTTTGTCTTAGTGCAAAATTGAAGGCAAATAACAGCAATTAAATCAAATCCGAGGAAGTAGCTCCAGGCCCAACAGCAGAAATAACACATCTAAAGATGAAACGTGGCTGCATATGCATTGGCTTCAGGCCCTCAGTCCACAGACATTGTTGTTCATATTTCTGGATAATACAAGTAGGAATCATGATGATTAGCCACTTCTCACACAGAAAGATATATATGAGGAAGAGCAGAAGAATTAAGAATACCTAAAGGAATAGATCCTGTGTGAATCTTCCTCCCAATTTATCTGGCTTCATCTGACCTAAAAATCCTGGCCTCTTTCATATATTTTCTTCCAGGAGTTTACATTCCAGATCTCAGGATTAGATCTTCCATCTATTTTGAGTTGATTTTTTTGTAAGGTTTAATGCAAGTTTCCAGTTTTATTCTGCCGCTTATAAATATGCAGTTTTGCCAACATGATAAATTGAGAAGAGATTCTTTCCCCATTTCTTTCTCTTTTTTTTTTTTTTTTGGTGCCTTGTAAAATTAATTCATCCTAAACATCTGGGCTTACTTTTCAGGCTTGCTTTGTGTTCTTTTGGTCAATGTCAGTTTTTATGCTAGCCCCATACTATTTTGACTATTATAGTTTTATAATATAATTTGAAAGGAGGAAGAATGATGCTTCCAACTTTCTTTGTATTTCTCAAGATTGTTTTGGATATTTAGTATCTTTTTATGCCTTCATGTAAATTTCAGCAGTTTTTTTCTCTATTTCCATGAAAAAGTACCACTAGTATTTTGATAGAAATTACCCCAGATAGTATGAATATTTTACCAATACCAATTTTTCCAACCCAAGAACACAGGCTTTATTTCCTTTTTTTTTTTTTTTTTGGTCAATTTCAATTATTTATTTAGTGCTTTACAGCAAAAAAGTAAATAAAATTAAGTAAAAATGTAAAATTATGCAAAATATCTTGAGGTAGGAGAAAGAAATAAGTGAGTAGAAAGGAGACATAAAGAAAGAGTAAGGTCCTGGGCATTGTGGTGTACACCTACAATCCCAGCATATCAGGAGGCTGAGGCAGAAGGATTGTGAGTTCAAAGCCAGCCTTAAAAAAAAAGTGAGTCACTAAACAACTCAGTGAGACTCTGACTCTGAATAAAATACAAAATAAGGCTGGGGATGTGGGTCAGTGGTCGAGTGCCCTTGAATTCAATCTTCATTACCTCCCTGCCCTGCTGCCAACAACAACAATAGCAACAACAAAAAAGGACGAGGAAATTAAGATTTAATTTAAAATTTCTTATAATTTTTCAGGCCTTCCACTCCTTCCCCTTCCCCTAGTCAGTCTCTCCCCTTAGGCCAGTTGCCTGCAGATTCCTGGGGAATCAATGCACTGTTAATTACCTCACAACTAACACAATAAACAGATTAAGCAAAGAGAGAAAAAATATCTTGAGCATCCTGCCGCAGTCTAGCTGCAGCAAAATAGCCGGGGGTGACGAGCAACTTGTGTACAATGATACAGCAGGAGTAGGAGCCGTTCATTGTAGGACAACAGAGGTATTTATACATTCCACACAGCTTATCTTAATTAGCATAAAATAGATACATCAGTCAACCAATAAGAACTCTCCATACTTAATGGCTCGCTGGTGCCACCTCACAAACCACTCCCTCTGCCAAAATGCCAGTCGCCATCCTGACTTGTTTATATATTGTTTATTATCTAACAATTTCCCCTTTTGTTTAATTTAAATAATGACCATAGTGGTTTTTACACAAACATCATAAATAATTTGCTATGAGCAGAAGGGGAGGATACAAAATGTCACAATACCAAGCCAATTGATGGCTCCATGCAATAAGCCTTTGAAAAATTATACCAGCAATGACACCTTTAGTAAAGATTACAATTTGTTGTAGATAACAGTTTGTTTCTCAGTCCAGGTAAAGCAGTGTCTTAATTGATTAACTCACAGTCCAGGTAAATCACAGTCCAGGTAAGTTCTGCAGGCAGCTAGCTTAAATCACTGTCTAGATAAGTTCAGCAGGCAGCTAGCTTGATCCGAAGTCTCCTCTGGTTCTCAGCCAAAGTCTCTTCTGGTTTTCAGCAACTCTGGAAATTCTTCCACCTTTGTCTTCACCAGCACTGGGACGAAGGCAGGAACTCCAGCAATGATGTTAAAGAAAATCCTGTAGTATTTCAGCAGGCACTAAGAAAACAACCTTCTGAACAATTTAGCATATTATCTCAAGGTTTTTTACATTTGAAATAAACCTTAATAGTGCTCATTACTCATTAGCTTCCAGGTGGGGGGAACCATTGTAGTTACTGGCCTTGGAAATGATCAAACTTCAGGGACACAGGCCCTCTTCTGCCTGTAGCATCCCGAGCAGCCCCAGATGGCCCTGGGGAGAGTCCTGGACTCAAACTGCTTCTGGGCACAGGGAGCAAAAGCTTTGAGATTGGGCCTCCAGGTCAGGTATGGATTTGGGCTCTTGCAGTGGCATTCTTCTCCCCAGGCGGGGGTGGGGAAAGGCCGCTGCCACCACTTGGAAAGTCCATGACCGGCTGGAGCCCGTGGCAATTCACGCACCCTCCGGTAATGAAAAGTATTTAGTAATAGCCTTTTGTTGCAACTTTTTTTCTGATAATCGTTCTTCATCTGAACTTTCTTTTTCTTTCTGACTAGAGTTCCTGGGCTTCCATCAACACATGCCCTAACTATTCTTAGTTTCACTGGGGTGCCTCTTTCCCTTATCAATTTACTTAATACCCCTTCCATATTTTCATCACAAAGACAATACAACACACTGAGACAAAACAAGACACAAACATACTGCATCAATCCTCTCCAATTTCTCGAAATGGCCATTTTTCCTTTTGCCCTATCTGCCTAGGGATGAGCAGATTTGCTCCCGTCCTATCTAGGGATGGGCAGCTTTTTTTCATCACTTACCCCCGAGTGTCCCGGGGCTCCCCATACGGGCCACCATCTGCCCCAGTCTGGCTGCAGCAAAATAGCTGGGGATGACAGGGTGACGAACAACTTGTGTAGATTGATACAGCAGGAGTAGGAGCCCTTTATTGTAGGACAACAGAGGTATTTATACATTCCACACAGCTTATCTTAATTAGCATAAACTAGATACAGCAGTCAACCAATAAGGAATAATGGCTCGCTGGTGCCACCTCACAAACCACTCCCTCTGGCAAAATACCAGGTGCCTTCCTGACTTGTTTACAGACTCTAACAGCATCCTAAAATCCAGGGGAATTTCTATTCATCAAATAATGAAGATCACATCCACCAAAGAATCCTGATCAGGCTACCAGAAACCATCTTGAGATCACTAGACTGATATCCTTCCTACACACTTTTCCATACCCACCCTCACCATGATTCCTTTAAAAGAAGAGTTGAGAACACCAGAACTGCATCTCTCTTTCTTGAGATGTTCTGCATCCTCTCTTGAATCCATATTTCCCAAGACCTATTTCTCTTGAGATTGCTCACATTCTCTCTTGAATGAGTACCTGCTTTCCTAAATAAAACTCCATGTCTCCGTCTGACTAACATGTACTGAAATTCATTTATGTCATGCATGACAAGAACATCACGGGTCCCAAGGCTGTCTACCTCCCTTTTCTCTCTGGGAAATCCTTGCAACTCTCATCAGAGAAATCTCTTGTGACAACCTGAGTAGACGTATTTCCAAAGGAGACCAAAAATGACCAGCAAACACACACACACACACACACACACACACACACACATACAGCATCCATAATCACTAGGGAAGTGCAACCAGAACCATGATATCACCTCACACCTGTTAGCTTTGCTATTATCAAAGTGATAAGAGAGTAGTGTTGCAAGGATGTGGAGAAAATAAATCCCTCCTATGGTGCTAGTGGGACGGTAATATGGTGCATGCCTCACTGCAAATGTGAACATTTCTCAAAAAAATTAAAAATAGAATTATTATGTGACCCATCAATCTCTCTTCTGGGTACATATTTACAGAGTATGAAATCAATGCTTTGTAGAGACATCTACATTCACACTGAATCATCATTGAATCATCATTCACAATATCCAAGCTAGAAAATGAAGCAAGGTGACTATCAGCTTATGAATACATTAATAAATGGTACATATACATAATGGCATAGTATTCAGTCATAAAAAAGGAATTGTGTTACTTATGATAGCATAGATGCATCTAGTGGTTGTTATGCTAGTGGAAATAACTCATAATAAAAAGTGCTATATCATTTCACTTATATGGCTTTTCGAAAAAAGTCAAATATATAGAATCAGAGAGTCAGAGAGTTAAACAGTTATTACCAGGAGTGGTGAGGAAATTTATTGGAGAGATAGGTCCAAGGGTGAATAATAAATATAGAAATATAATAAATAAATATAATAAATATAGAAATCTAATGTACAGCATGAGGGCCATGGTTAATACTGTATTATGTACTGGAAATTTGTCAAAAGAGCACATTTCAGGTGAATGTAATACACACATTCATATACAGGGTAACTGAGATCTGTATCTTAATTTTCTTCACTCTAGTTATTGTTTCACTATAAATAAGTATATCAAAAATCACATTGTGTGTCTTAAGTGATAATAATAGAAACCTGAAATTAAATGAGATCACTTTGATGTAATAAATGCCAGGGGCATGAAAAAGAAATCAGCCAAGGGACACCCATGTATTAGATACATCAGTGAAGAATCAATGTTGGATGTGGACCACCTAGCATCAACCACCTCAGGTGGTTCCAGGTAGATAAGAGACAAAAAAAATGATTTCTTTCTAAATTTCTATACATTGATATCAATAATAATGGCTAGACTAATTCGTTATGTTGTTGTTTGTTGTTGTTATTGTTGTTGTTGTTGTTGTTGTTGTTTTGCAATATTGAGGGATTAAACCCCATGGCTCACACATTCTAAGCAAGGCTCTACCATTGAGCTGGGGAGGCCTCCATCATGTTTTTGAACAGCTTATGTTTTAGCAAGTGTATGTAAATACTCTCGGTGTCACACAACTGTGATACACTGATTTTGCTGTCACAGTTGTCACTGGGTTTGTTTACTTTCTGTTTTACTCAAGATATTGAGGCTACTTTCTTCCCCAGCATCTCATCAAGAAGAAAATCCTAGTATCTATAAAGATGCTGAAAAGTATTGTTCTTATTATGACAATGAAAATGAATCTTTCCTGATAACCTAAATATCCAGAATACAGTTGAATACTTTCATATACAACTTTACAGATGAGAGGGCAATGGATGCAGTGGTGTGCACATAAAACTCTAGGTTTTCCCCTCACTGATCATATTCATTTAAACCCCAAATTCCAACTTTTGCTGCTTTAGGATCACTGGCATTGCTTGAAGTCCTAAGTGGTTCCTCTTAAATCTGTTCATGGAAAACTGGCTTAATCAATTTTTGAAAGCCTGTACCACATGTCAAACTTGAAGAACTTTGACTTACATGTTATGAATCCACCCACTTAGAACTGGGCATGTTAAAGGTTTTAAAATAAGTTCTTTACCCTCTTTCTAAATTCAATTACCCTTTTATGATTCTGGTCATAGTCACAGCGAAATAAGCCAGGAATAAGTCCTTTGCCTTTTATTCCCCTGTCTTGAGGACATGCTTCATATTAAACTTGAGATACATTCCTATATATTTTCTTTTCTTCGTGTTTCTTTCATACATTCCTTTTTCTCCATTCCTACTGTAGCTGATTTAATCTGGAATATGTCCCTCTATATCTTTTTAAAATTAGTTTTGCATTGTCATTTGAAATCTATCATTACATAAACATCTGTATCTATTTTAACAATGCATTTAAATTATTCCACACATAGATTTTAAAACTATCAATAATTCCCCCTAACAGTGAGAGTTCTGACTTTTTTAAGTCCAACAAAAAATATTGACTACTACTATAAAATCAGCTATGGATTGATTATTTTTGTACCTCTAAAGTTCTGGTTTGAAATTTTTATCTTCATTGTGCTGGTATTATCATGTGGGATTTTGGCTGGTAATTAAGTCATGAGTGTGGAGCCCTCAAGAGTGAGATGAGTGTTCCTTTAAAGAGATGAGAGCTTTTTCTTTGCCTGTACACAGCACCATGTGAAGACAGAATGAGAATCTGGCCACCCAGAAGTGGAGTCTCATTCATAATGCAGCCACGCTGGCCCCATCATCAAAGACATTCAGCTTCCAGGCTGCCAAAAATAAATTTCTATCATTTATGAACCGCCAGACTAAGTTACTTTGTTATAGTAGTCTGAACTAAGACAACAATTCAAAATATTACCATCATTTATAGCAATATCTAAATTACTTAGAATGACATGCAAGGGATTTTATCCTCTTTGCTTAGTTTCTATTGCCTTATCTCATGTGTAAGAAATCTTTTTGAGCTAGTATTAAACCAGAGGACACAGCTGTGATTTCTTCACCGTACCAAATTAGTTCATTGGCAACTTTAGACCTTACTCTACCATCTACTTTCAGAATGAAATCAGCCCTCTTTTTTCCAATGACTGTCTTTCACCTCATGAACTTGATTCAGTCTGTCTTTACTTATCTCTCCTTTCATTGGGAATGCCCACTCAGGCTCCAGGTCTACCTGTGTTGTGTCCACCCAATGTATCACACACCGTCAAGTAATCACAATTAAAAGGAAACTGACCATCTCTTAGTGTATCATTACCATATAGCATTTGTGGGACATATTTAAGAAACATTTGGAAAAGTCAAAAATGAGCAAATGAACGTGCTATTCTTTTATTAATCAAATGAGCAATGTTCCAATAAATTAATTAATCTACTAATCAATACTTTGAAATAGTCCTCCAAATTTGGCAAAAATTCTCTCTCTCTCTCTCTCTCTTTCTCTCTCTCTCTCTGTCTGTGTGTGTGTGTGTGTGTGTGTGTGTGTGTGTGTGTGTGTGCATAAGCTCTTAGAGCATAAGATTAATCTTTCAAACTTTAAGGGATTTGGGTACTTTCAGCATAAAATCACCCCGTCAAGCCTAGAGAAATTAAATCAATTGCCTAAAGCCATAAAAACCAGTTGAAAGAAAACTGTGTCACAACTTTCCAGGGGATTTCTCTGTTGAAAGATATTGGCACTTTGTTTCATGTCATATTGCCATACCCCAAATTACCATGAATATAGCTCCTTAAAGCAACCCATATTTATTTTGGAATGTGTCCCAGGCTCTCACAGGGCTATATTCAAGGTGTAAGCTGTGACTGGGATCTCATCTATGGTTCAGAGTCCTCTTTCATGATCACAAGTCAGTTGTTGGTAGAATTCTGGTCCTTGCAGGTCTAGAAATTACTGTGTTGTTTTCTTCAAGAGCATCAAGAGATCATCTTTGTTGCTTCCAGGCTCTTTGTTTTAATTTGTTCAACTGATTGGGTCAGAACTACATCTCTTTAGGTAACTTATACTAATGAGGGACCTTAATTCCATTTGTAGAATACCATTGCCATATAACATAATATAGCCATAGGGGTGATACCCCATGGTGTTCTTAGGCCCCACCACACTCCAGAGACAGCATTAAATAGAAAATGTCTTTACAGTCGTTTAAATTCTACTTAACATAGAGATGATAAATTTTTATTTTGCATAAAAATTTTGTTATTTTCATTAACTTTTTTAAATAAATGAAATCTTGCTGAAAAATTGACAAAGTTCTTGACTAGCTTCCTAGCAGTACTCGACTCCACTCACACTGAGACAACCTCTATCACAAATTGGTTAAGAATTTACAATATATAATAAATGATATGCAATACTATTATGTATAATCATCTTAAATTATAAAAAATAAGGTTGCTTTATAGTATTTTCTTTCTATAAAATATATTTGGGAGCTAGATACAGTGAAGTATGCAGTAATCACAGTAACTTGGGAGACTGAGACAAGAGGATCTCAAGTTTGAGGCCAGCCTCCACAATTTAGTGAGATCCTGTCGAAAAATTTAAAAATAATAAGGATAGTAAAAAGAGGTCTGGGGATGTAGGTCAGTGGCAGAGCAACCCTAGATTGAAATTTTTAAAAATTCAGGGGAAATACTGTTCTATCTGGGTTAAAATTGATTATGAAGTATTTGTTCCATTTTTTATTTGGTGCATACAAATTTTCTACTTTAATAATGATTACTTAACTACTTCATCTCTAATTTTCTGAGAAGAAAATGATCGAATTTTTCTAGCACATTTTCAAAAGTGTAAACATCTATTTTTTTTTTGCTCAGTTTTTTTTTTTTTACCTGCATACTGTGATCTTGGAGTGTGAAAACACACTCATAACTTCTGCTTTTATGTCACTATTTCTTTGATGAGTGTGAAATGCAGTTAATTCATTGTATTTATTTTTTCTGAATATGTGAAATTCTCTATTGTGCAAAAATACATTTGCAACACCAAAATCAATAATTACAGCAATTTTTATGCTCATTCATAGTCAAGTTCAGAGTAACAAAAGTATGATACTGAGTTTCCTGACATGGCTATTCCCAGCTGAGATCAAGTAATCCAGTACCTGGCTTTCTATTTCAGTTGCCATAAGAGTTTTCCAGAGGTTGGAGACATTGAACTTCAAGAAGCTTGAGTTCTGGATCCAGTTAGGTAGGTTTTGAATGCTAATTGTGGAACCTCTTAATAGGATAAGCTTTTTATCAAATAAAACCACCCATAGTAATGAGCCACATATGTTCCATTATATTTGTTTAATTACTGATATATTTGGACCATTTCAACCTGCTTTTGCCCTCAACATGTATTCATTATCATTTCATTTTTTAAAGTTTTGCTTGTCCTGGTTAGTATTCTCTGTTCTGTTTTTGCTGCTCTGATGTTAGATATTACATTACACTACTAATTTTTATAAAATGCTAGTATTTATTTTAATATTTATTATGTTTGTAACTTTGTTTATATTTTTGATCCATGGAAGTAGAGAAGCAGAACACATTTGAATACTTTTTGAATTATTTTCTAAAAGTATGTCAAAAGTATTTAGACTTCAAATAAAATACTGATGGGCTGGGATTGTGGCTCAGTGCTTGCATAGCTCACAAAAGACACTGGGTTCAACCCCCAGCACCACTCTAAACAAACAAAAAACTAAATAAATTAAATATTGAACATATAAACTGAAAACTTGCAATGACAATGATGCCAACGAAATGAATGGAAAAGTAGATTTACTTTTTCCCCTGAATGACATTTTAAACTGAAGTGACTCCAGAATTTACACATGACAATAGTGAAGAATTGATTTAATTTCTTATCACTTCAGTGCCTTTAATAATAAGCTACAGGTATTGATGTCTTTTCAATGAGTTTTGCAGATGTTAAAAATCATTTTGCGTCATAAATTTATTGAAGTTTAGCAAGAATTGCGATTTCAATTTGCAATACTTTTAATTTAGTTGTTTATGCAATTATTTGTATCAATGTGAAGATTTTTATTTTCCTTCTCATCTTGATTATAACGGAATTTTGTTTATATTTCTGAAATAATTAAAGTTATTGCATTTTACATTATGTAGAGTGCTTTATTAGACATGATATTATGTAGAAAACTAATAATTTATGTCATTAAATGTCAATATAACTCAACATAATTAACATCAACAAGAGGAAACCATGTATTGATAAAAATGATTATTAGTAATAGGGGATTACAAATGAGGAAAACTTTACTCAACTTTCTACATTTGTCTTAATATCTAATCTCTGATTCTTTATTTTCACAGAAAATCTTAATTTGAGGATTTGAGTTAAACATCAAAAGTCAAATACTCTAACATATCATTAAGAAAAATCTCAAGAGATATTATACTTTTAAATGAAGTTTGGGACATAATTTAAGAAAATTCATTCTCAAACTCTTTCTGTATATACTTTAGTAGCTAAAAATATACAAACTTCCCCCTCTTATAGATACAATATTTTCATCTAAAACACTTCTCACATATTTAATTGGCCACTCTAAATCCACAGTTTGAATAATTTGCTACTACAGAGAAAATTTCACATTAATTTTCATAATATTAATCATTTATTTTCTTGATTTTAAATTTTCTTTTGTTTGCCTGTAGAAAGGCAACATGCCATACTTATAATGCAAGTATAAGTGGCCCCTTAATTATTTTAGAGACATAAGAATTAAGTTTTTTGTTTGTTTTAGTTTTTATCCTAATTAGAGTCTCTATTGCAACAGTATTTATTGGCTTTAAAATTTCATTATATAACATTATGTTTTATGTACTGAAATGATTTAACATTGCCTTGGCTTGTATATCAATCGCTGTGTATTTGTGGTGGATCATATTCCCCTGTCCCTACTCTTCTGTATGGCACAGAATGCTTTAACTCCTTCAGAGAGCATTTGTCCATCTGTTCTTCTGAACTCTAGATTATTTTTATATTCCATCTACTGGAGTTACAGATAAGAGACTGTTGTCAAGAGCTACCAGATGTCTTCCTTTCAAATCCCATATCTCATCATTTTTTTTCATATTGTCTAAATCTGAATCTCATTACTTACATTACTTCATGGTCTAGTAATAAAATGTTTTGTTCCTTGCCCCTGCAGGTCTAGAGTGGTGAGAAAATCTTCCCATTCTGGATATTTCAACATTCTTGAGTTCCTTTGACACTACCCAGATGTCTATTAATAGAACTCTCAATAAGTTTTACTCAAACTATTAATAGAACTCTCAATAAGTTTTACTCAAAATTCTAGCCCAATGTACATTATGATACTGGCCCAAAATGTATTTAACAAATTTTTAAAAAGACCCTGTTACTCTTTCTATCCTGTGCTATCAGGAATTAAAATTATATCAACCATGTCTTCTAGTTTTGTAGTCATGGATGAAAATACTTAGATTAATTTCAAATAATTTGCTTGTAGTCTAAACATGCTTTATACTTTGAAAATAGTCCAAATCAAATACTAATTGATAATGTATCTAAAATAGTTAAAATTAATATGAATATATGATTGCTGTGGTACCATAAGCAAAGCTTTTATTTTGTGACTAATTGTGCATTGTGTTTCATTAAATGGAGAATATGCAGTAACAACTTAAAATTTCCATAACTTCCAAGTTATCCTGTTTTCTCAATTTTTTTTCTCCCAATGTGCACAAATATACAATTTGTTATGTGGTTGTTTCTGAAACTCAATGTGATTATTTAGTCTCCAAGGAAGATAATAGACTTCATCATGTCATTTTACATTACTTAAACATGTGGAGACACTAAAAGCTATTAAAGAAAAACTGTTCTAACATGATTAACTTGTTAAATCAGCCTGTTTTGAAAGATGTTTTTCAAGATGCAGGTGGTCAAAATCTCAAACCCAGGAAGATTATTATTATTCAAGACAGTGGTTTGATGTTGTAAGAGCTGGCAATTAAAGTACAAAAACTTCAAAATGAAGAAAAAAAAAATATATATATATATTTCATTATTTCCTTCCTTCCTTATATTTCTTGGTTCAATAAGTCTTTTACTGAGTATTACAGTAGGATGAATCAATATGGAGATTATGTTATTAGAAGGATGGCAGTATATTACTGCAAAGATAATGGAAAGATTGGAGCCTTTCACTCAGTACATGAAAAATCTATCCAAGCTACTGAGAGCTACCTCAACCTCTCCTCCTTCAGCACTGCATCACTTTCAGATTTTTCTCCCATTCAACAGCAGCTAATGAAGAGATTACTGTGTTTGAAATGAGAATGTCATATGTAGTAACATTAATCTTAGTCTCCACTATGTTTAAGAGTGTGCTTCAAGTTTAGATTTTTTTAAATGTCTGTGAATGTTACATTGTTTACTGTCTAAACAACTATAGTAAAGCCTGTATAACATAAAATTTACTTTCTTATCTGTTTATAGAGTACAGTTCAATAATGTGAACCAAAATCACATTGGTGTGTAATAGACCTCTAGAATATTTTTATCTAATTAATCTGAAACTCTACACTCATTGAAACATCTTCCCTATTTTCTCTCTCCATAGACCCTGAAAATGATTCTCTTGCTTATGTGAGTTTGACTAATATTGATACAGTACAGTATTATTCACAAGAGCCACAGTTGAGTAAAACTGTGATGTCCATCAATGGATAAATGGATAAAGAAAATGTGTTTATGTGATGTGTGTGTGTTAACGTGTGTATATACACACTTTTATAACAAAATAGTATTAATCCTTCAAAAACGGAAATCCTTTTATTTGGTATATCATGGATGAACTCTGAGGATATAAAACAGACACAAAATGACACAAAAGTATGAATCCAATAATATGAAATATATACATATATATGTAGTTTTAACTTTGTATTTAGTGTTAGTAACCAAATTTAAAATAACATGTGAATTAGAGTCTTAAGAGACAAAGACCCATAGGATATGAAAATAGATATAAAAGGAACAATTATTAGGAAGTTCACAGAATTATGGCAAGTGAGATCTGCTAGTGTTAAGTCCTGGTATCCACAGTCTGGAGAGCTAGAAGTTTTCATGTCCAAAGAAGGAACTGAGTGGCTCCAGGCTTTCATTCACCTTCTCTGTGTGCACTCTTTGGGACAGGAGTAAATTGGATGGAAACCACACATACTGAGGACCAGACTTCCTCATGTTGTCCATTTTCATTCATATGCTAAACACCTCTGGAAACACTTTTCCATACATACCTCAAATATTGCTTTTTTAGATTTATAGGTATTCCTTATTCCAATCAAGTTGACATCTAAAATTAAATCTTATGAGTCATTTATTCTTTAAAAATTTTAGTAGAAGTCAAATATTTAGAATTTATTGATACTGAATAGATACAGGGAAATGCCATTAGGGGGGTGGGTACGTGAAGTATGTCACCTGTGTGACACTTATTTTCAAACAGTTATAAGCAGACAGAGTTATCAGTTGTTAAAGGTTAGATTTGTAAAGCCAGACATTCCATAAGAGTTGTATATGATATTAAACCAGTAATTTAAAATATTTTTAAAATATTCTATCTCATATTAAAAAGAATGAATACAAAACTACTGCACTAATTACATACTCATAAAGTTGATGACAATTCCAACAGCATATTTCTTCAAGAAACAATCTTATTTTGAAATAAATTGCTTTGATATTATCAGAATTTATGTATGCACCCTGTTCTATAAGTGCATTTATAAATATTTTATAAACTTTCTCATCTCAGATAAGTTGCAAATAAACCAGAGGCAAATACACATGCCCCAAGAAAGTTCTAAATCTAGAAAAATAGTCTAGTTATTTATAAACTAACACAAATAAATGTATCAAAAATTCATCATATTCTTGTAAATCAATGACCCAAGTGATAATTTGGTGTTTCTGACTAGAATGAGTGAGACATTTAATGGGCTTAAGGTTTTTTTCAACAACAAAAAGAGTTTAGCCCTCCACAGAAACCTTAACATATACAACTGTATGTATGTGATAGATATCAGCATAGCTATAATTAAAGAAAAATAATTCACATTCTAATTGTTAATTTAAAGCAATTATGATATGGTGTACATTTATTTTCAGTTAAACTACAATAAACACTTTACCTAAAGAATTTGAGAAAATACATACAATAGTGATTTTAGCCAGGTAATAGTACTGTTCAGATAAAAAAGTAATATTTAGATAGATGCCCAAATTTAATTTTACATTCAAATGTGGCTTTGAGTCTATTTGACATTAAGAAAATAATTCCTTAATGTTTCCCTGAAAAAAAATCATATTTAAATGATTAAGTGAACTAAAAACCAAATGCCTAATAAAAAAAAAATAGTACCTTGAACTTGACCTTGTGTGGCAGCTGTTATGAGACTTTCCAAAGAAAGTTGACACTGAAGATTTTCTTTTATTCCTCAAACATTCCACTCAAAACCTGCAGATATATTTATCTCTTTAAACACAAACTCCACCAACTGTACATGCAGTGTTCTATCCATATAAATATCATAAGCTAACAGACAAACCAAAAAATCTAGAACAAACAAGCAAAATAATCTTTAATCATGTTTGTTTTCACTATTCCTTTTGGTTGTTATTTGATTACCTTAGCCTCTGAATTCTTATTTCTCAAAAACAGATGATCCTAAAAAAAAGATACAGAGTGACCTGAGGATTACAGAAGAATCTAAGCTGTAGCTGTCCCTATTGCTAAATTTACTATAAAGTTCTTCTTCCAAATTGATTCCCTCTTGCTTTTTAGAAGTTCCTGGCAGAAAGAGATGAGCACAATACAGCTTCAAACCATGCAGAACCATTCCAATATGCAGAAGACAACAGGGAGGTAGTGCCAGTGGCCATAAGATGAGCTTTGCCTTGTCTTATTGTTAAAATCTCTGCAGAAGGAGGATCCCAACTTCTTTTCCATACCAAGGGATGTATGCCAGAACATGTTGTCAAGCTGCATTTGTTCAGATCTATCCCCCAGATCATGTGAAGATGCCTTCAACTCTTTTGAATATTCAGCTCTGCTCAGATAAATGTTGTTGGGAGAGGGGGTCACAGCTTTAGAAATGGTTTCCCATGGTCTTTTTATTTATTCAAAATAAACTTGGTGTGACAACTATCTTTGGTGTTCTGTTCAATTTGATTTCCACCAAGAGGTGGACATGCTGATACTGGCAACAAAATGTATGTGCTGTAGGCTGTTATACTCACATATAAAACAAATGTACAAAAAAAATGTTTTTAAGAAATCAATCATGAGTTTTAAATATTTTATTGGTAATAATATTATCCATTTCCGTATGTGAAAGGCATCCTCTAATTAATAGTGCCATCATGTACAATATGGTTAGATAATGACTCCCACCTGACTGTGCCTCCTACACTCAAGATGATTACCTCTCCTTTGCATCGAATACATTCTTTTCTTATTAACAGAAACTGATTAAACATAGATTTCCTTTTAATGAAACTGTAACTACACTTACGGTTATTTGATAGGTCACTGAATAAACAAAGATGAACTACTCATAATTAGTATTCATTTTGGAGTTAGGTTGAAAAAATAAAACAGGTAAGAATAGAAAATAGTTTCATTCAGTAGAAAAAATTGCATTTTGCACCTTTGTAAGAGGAGTCAAGTGCAACCTCCTCCAACAGACTCAGAAAATGTACGAATCTGAAAAAGTATATTTCCCTTTGAGGATGATTTTTTAAATCACAATTAACAGAATTAAAGGATTTGCCTTGTAAATTACTAAATTTGGAAGAATCTGTAGAATATGTGGCTATGATACATGCAGTCAGAGCATCATTTTCAAATTTTAGTTATTGTTCCATTAATTTCAGCATAGCTGCTAGAGACTGAGTATAATACTAATTTTGGTTGGGCAAAAATATACAAGGACCAAAATAAAGAATTGTTTTTATAGAATTTTATGCAAATATGGATAATCGTTTTAGTCTAGTTTATCCTGTGGAGTTACTAGCAGAAAAGAATATCCAAAACTACAACGACAAAACAAACAAACCCCACAAAGAAAAGAAAGAGAAAAAGACTGGTAAACAGTGTGCAATTTGTTCCCCTTTCACAGTTTTTGAAACATAGTTTTACTCAGTTAAAGAATGTTTAAAAATTAATATGACCATTATTTATACCTTGTTACCATAAAAAAGCAGCAAAACAGCTGTTCATATAACTGGATTCTTGTGATGGAGTGATAACTGTCCCTCAATATTTTCTTTCTAAATTTACAGACGTCTGAAATTTGAAGTGACCATATAGTCATCCAGAGTGATCAACTATACTTTTCCAGCCTCTCATGAAGCTATATGTCTCCATGTATCTAATTTTGCCGAAAAAAGATGTAAGATGAAAAACAACATACTACAGGGACACAGCCACATCAATGTGTGTAGCATCACAATTCACAACAGCTAAACTGTGGAACCGATTTAGATGCCCTTCGGTGGATGAATGGATAAAGAAAATGTGGTATATATACACAATGGAATATTACTCACTAATAAAAGATTAAAATCATGGCATTTGCAAGTAAATGGGTGAAGTTGGAGAATATAGTGCTAAGTAAAGTTAGTCAATCCCCAAAACCAAATGCTGAATTTTTTCTGATATAAGGAGGCTGATTCAAAATGGGGTTAGGAGGGGGAGCATGGTAGGATTAGATTAATTGAACTCTAGTTAGTGCAAAAGGGTGGGAGGAAAAGGGAGGGGGCATGGGACTAGAAATGATGGTGGAATGAGATGGATATAATTATCCTAAGTACATGTATGAAGACATGGATGGTGTGAATATACTTTGTATAAAACCAGATATGTGAAAAATTGTGCTCTATATGTATAATATGAATTATAACTCATTCTGCTGTCATATATGACAAATTAGATTAAAACAATTAAAAACAATTTAAAAAGATATAACATGAGGTAGTTTATGACAATATCAAGAATTTTTTGTTAACAGATAACTAATACATGTATTTCATGTCTTTATTACTGTTGAAACTTTGAAAGTGTTACATTCACTAGAACCACAAGTGTTTCATCATCTAGAATAAGTAGAAACTAGAGGACGGTTCAGTTCATCTGGACTCTGTGGAGCAGAGATGACATAACAGTCCTGGTGATCCTAATACTATTCCTCAACATGAAAGACTATTTGTAGGTGGTTTTTCAAAATTCTTTTTTACTTGAATGATTTATAATGGACAAACTTATTTAAAAATGACTGAGTTTCTTAAGTGCTCTTCATTTCTGACAACATACTTTAAAAATCTTCTCATTTTCTCATACGGCAATTTTGAAAATCAAGTAGGTTCTGAAATACCTACTAGATGTGAAATGTACTCTTCACTGGAAAATACGAACACTTTTTATGACCTATAACCTTATCTAAGACTTGTTTTCAATCTGTATTTACATTTATGGGCTATGGAAGAAAATGATTAAACCAACCTGTAATGACTAGTATAAAAACTATGTGGAACATTGGCCAAGAAGCAATTCAAATATGTTTTCAGGGCAATATCTTCTTTGTTAGAACATAGAACAAGTACTTGACTTTTTCAGTGAGGTCACTATGTAAAGTAGCTAAGCTTATACAGTCATTAGCTTTACATTCCAATCAATTATATTTAAACAAATTGGTCTGATTTCATTTTACACTGGAATATTGGTTAAGGAACCATAAAAAAGTAAAAATCATTCAGCAGTGAGTATTTGTGTCACATACACAAAAATGATCTTCAGCTACTTTTGGACACAGAATGTTGCTTTGATTCCCTAGTGGGCTGAGCATATCAAAGGTGGAGTTGATCTTACCTGAGGTCTTTTACAGAAACAAAAAAACAAAAAAAACAACAACAATAAAAAATACGTTTCTTTCCCTGTAGCCCAAGATCTTAAGCAGTAGCACAAGATTGGTTACCGGTTGGATAAAAATGAAGAATTGACCAAGGGAGCCTAGGAAAAAACAATGTGGATTAGAATAGATTGGTTCATGCAACAGGGTTGAATATTAGCTCAGTTAATGAGGTCAGCTCCCATTTTAATTAGGAAGGAGTATGAGTTCCTGATTTGAAATAAGTATACAATATAGTTACTAATCTTCATTTTTCCACTTCTTTATTTTTTTCACTCTTTTTAGATATACATGACAGTAGAATGTATTTTGACATATTATATGTACATAGAGTAAAACTTATTCTAATTAGGATTCCACTATTGTGGTTGTATATGGTGTGGCATTTCACTGGTAGCATATTCATATATGAAAGTAGAAAAGTAATGTTCAATTCATTCCACTGTCTTTATAAGAAGATATATTAAGTAGGAGAGGATAAGCCATGTAATTCCAAGAGTTAGATACTGAATGATATTCCATTTTCAGGATAAGTGTGGTATCTTCAAATAAGTAATACCTTTCCAAGATTTGTTTTCTTTTCCTCACAACTAAAGGAAACTCATAGAAAGAAGCTCTCACAGGGGGACTTTAGAGTGGTTACTGTAACTCAATAGGGCAGCAGATGTGGCTTCAAGACAGTGCATGAACTAGTGGACAAATGCTCATCCTCATCCTTGGATGGAAACTCTTTTGTGCATTGTTTATTAAATAAACAAGTGTTTGCTATTACTTAGTTGCAAAAAATCAGTCTACTCAGAGTGAAAAAGAAAGAACTTTGTTCCTACTCCTCATATGTAATTTTTAAGAATGGAAGTAAAAACATGTTTGATTCTTCTCAAAGTAAAAATCAATTTATAGTGAAATGAGGAAATCTTTCCAAACAGCTTGTCTGTTTAATAGAAAGATACAGGAAAATTAAGTGCTAGTATGTGAGCCTAGCAATATTCTTTTCTGTGACTATGTCTAATTATCCAATATACAGAATTTTATTCTTGTTTTCATCATTCTTGCCACTCACTACCTTTGTGACAGAGGGCCTGAACCCTAAGATAATTCTCTTAGAAAGCAGAATTGAACATCTCTGTGACTTCAGTGATGGCACTGACTTTTGTGATGGTATTAACTTAGACACCAAAAACTTGACTTTCCAGATTAGAGCTTATTGCCAAGTCTTCCTTTTTAAATTTTATTAAAAATATTGTACTACAAGAGATTTGAACCTAAGAACACTTGGCCACAACTACATTCCCAGCCTTATTTGTTTATCTATCTATCTACCTATCAATTATCTATCTATCCATCTATTTATTTTTAATTTTGAGTTTGGGCCTCACTAAGTTGCTCAGGCTAGCTTTGAACTTGAGATCCTCCTGTCTCAGCCTCCTAGTTTTTGGAGTTTCAGGTTTGTACCAGAGCACCTGGCCCAAATCTTCCATTTCATCTTCTTCAACAGTGCAAGATGATTCTGCAAATAATCTCATTTATAGAGATTGTCCTCCTTCTATTAGTAGAAATATGTTGTGTTTATTTGCCCACAGCTATGTTATATAGACATGAAAAAACTGCATCAATTTTAACTGGCAGTATTTATTTTGTTGTCTTATCTTGTATCAAATGCCTTTAATTCCTCCAGCAGGCCCTGGGGATTATTAGTTCACATGATTTTTTAAAGACAGTCTAAGGACATTTTTCTGTAAGATTTTGGTGTCAGCCAACTAGCTTTACTCATTTTTCTTCCAGATACCTTGGCAGGATATCTAATTACAGGTAAAACAGAGTGTGGTTCACATATATGCTGCAGTATTTCCTTCTTTTGCTTACTCTATTGTTTGGTTTCCTGTAAGTACTCATGACTGGTTTTGGAACTCTGAAGAAAAATCTTTAACTCTAAGTGCAAGTCAATAAAATGTTTCCAAGTTTAGAGGCAAGCTGGAAACCTTGTTGGCAGTCCTGTTGAAAGATCTAGTTGTCACACCAAGGCTTGTCCTCCATCTCTAATGTGGCTCTACCAGGTCCACTACATCTTGGCTATATGTTCCAGGGCAGTTGACATCCTGGCCAGTCTCATTGCCTCATGCTCCTCATCTTGCTCTTCAGTGTCCACATGGAACCAACTTAGGGAGACCCTCCTATTCCCAGGATCAATCTTGGGGATACAAATACCATATCTGCCACAGCCTGGAACTTATCAAGTTTAGATAGTTTTGTAAACCAATTTTTTTGGTTGCATATTCAGATTATAAAAACAATAGAAAACAATTTTACCAGAAAAACTTAAGGAATAATGTAATCTGAGTGATGGCAATTTGGGGCAATGACCTAAGAGAAATTGACAAGTGATTTAGAATACCCATGTAAGGCACAGCCCATGTTTGTGACTTAACTTCATTAACTTGTTCATTAATGATGCATATACTTTTTTTGTGTATATATACTGTTTTCTAGGTAGTTGGCAGGGCAAAATAAGTAATGGCTCTTGTTGGTGAGTGGACTTTTCCCCTCTGTGTCTCCCTCTCTCTCCATAATCACTTTGCTAGTAAAATGTCTCTCATTAACTTTCTGCTTTTTCTCCAAACATTAGTGACTTATTTATACAAGACTTAAAATTCAGGTTTAGAGTACTTCCATAACAAATAAGTTATAATGGACTGTTCCTTTTTTCATAGAGTCACTTCCATGAATTCATGAAGTTATAAGAAGAAATGTGATTTGTAGGAATCCCTGGTTTCTTGGATTTATTGATGTCAAATAGCACTCAAAATCCCTCATAATTTGTAATATATGGTGTAGTCTTAGGAGGCTGAGAGAAGAGAATTAAAGGGACTGTGAAGATGGATGAAATTTTTAAAAATACATAGCTTTGTGACCAAGAAGCTATTTTTATACCTAAAAATGATAGAGGAAGTGTTCAGTTTTGACTGAGGTGTGTGATACTTTCCCGTTTTCGTGGTAATGTTCTCAGATATTTGAATTTCTACTATAGAAATATTTTTTAATTTTAGGGAAAAAATTACTAAATTCTGGGAAATCTTGACTCCAAATTTATTTTGCTCATAAAACTGGAAAGAGTAGAGAACAATAGTTAAGAATTTAAATAAATTTGACGATTTAGTGTTTTGCTAGCTGGAAAAAGTCTCTATTGTTTATCTTGTTTTGATCAAAATTTTGATTGGTTTGCTCCTTTATCTGAATTTCATTTAGGCCTGAAGAAAGTATAAGCTTTTCAGATAGTCAGGTCAGAGATAGGAGAGAAAAATATGTTATTAATGCATATTTGCAATTAACTTGAAGTTGTGAAGGTTAATTAACATTCAGGGAATTAAAAGCTGAGGAGAGGCAAGATTTTCTCAAAAAGCATATGGCAAAAAGCATGTGACATCCTCTGAGTCTCAAAAGATATCGTCATGGGAGTTACTATTGGCAGTATAATAGAGCTAAAGAAAGTTGCAGTATTGTGCTAAACATGCGATTAGTAAAAAGCATATTTTTTCAGGTAAGGGTTCCAACAACCTCTGTACTAATGACATTTTGGGTAAAAAAATTATTTTTTGTGGAAAGTTTTATGTGTATTGGAGGGTGCTTAATTACATTCCTGGCTTCTATCCAAAAGTAAAAATATACCCTTCCTCACAACTACTCCGGTAGGAATAATGAAAAAATCAAAGAGGCCATATGTCCTCTTGGGGACAAAGTCTCCCCAGTTGACAATTACTGGTAAAAAGTAATGCATATTTTTCTTCTGAGTTTCTTTACTTCTAGAGTGACAATTATTAAGACTTGCATATTTGAAAGTATGGAAGCACAACTGAACAATCATTTTCATAATCTTTTTATAGAAATATTATATATATATATACACACACAAAAAAAAGTTTATGTATCATTAGTGCACAAGCTAATGAAGTTAAATATGGGAAACAACACATCTGAGAAAGTGGCACAAAGATCAAGGATTAGAACATAAGGCACAAAAATGAGCTCACTCTATGTCCCCTTCCAAGTTCTAATTATAAGGACCATCTCCTTCTTGATGTCTTAAGAGCCCAGACTGATTTTCTTGCTTTTGCACTTTATATGTCTATAATCCCAAGGTCTCTCATTTCATATATGAATTTTTCCCTCAATATTATTCTTAAGACATATATCTGTATTGCTCCATATTATTTTGAGTTATTTTAATTGATGATTAGTGTCATACTCTATATACTAACTCATTTTTTTTAATCTATTCACTATATATAGGCATTTGAGTGGTTTCATCGTCTCTGATTTTTATAAAAAAGCCTCTCTGAACAACTTTGCACAATGCTCTATATATTTGTGTGAGTGTGTGCTGTGTGAGTGTGTTTGTATGTGTAAATACTGAGGCAGAAACACAGACCACTTCTAGGCAGCTAGGAATAAAGGCCTCAAAAGAGGGAAGGAAATCACACCATCCTAAAAGGAGATTCTGGGCCTGAGAATATCCTGTTGCTGCTGCTAATAGGTTCAACCACAGTGACTCTTTTTTTTTTTTTACCTACACCTAGCAATGTCCAACCACAAAAAAAAAAAAAACAAAACACTCACTTCAGATATTTCCTCTCACCAGTAAATGTGCCCAGTCTCTCATTACATGAATCAAGAATTAAACTTGTAATCTTCTAATGCCTTATTAAACTCAGAGCTTGACTGGTCCATACCAGAATCCCTCATTTACATGGGCTCCATCAATCACCTGGGCTGGGCCATCAGAAATGCTGTTTAAAAAAGCCCATAGACAAAGAACAGCCTCCCTTTAGTTCCTTCCTGCCTGGCAGGAAAAGTTTTTGCTCCAAAAATTCTTGTTACTCCACCTTTTGTGTCTGTGGATATCATTGCTCAGATTCCTGAGATGAAGAACTGACCTGACACCAAGCTCCTCTGCTACAATATGATTTTCTTTTTATTTCTGTTTGATGCATATCCAGGAGTGAAATTGATGTGGGAACAGCAACTGGTTTTTTTTTTTTTTATCTTTATACAATATATCCAATATGTTGTTTTCATAAAATCATTTTCTGCACTATAACTAAATGTTGGTTGTCATTTTTATAAATCATATATTTAATAATGAATTAAATTTTTGTAAATTATATATTTAATAATAAAGTCATATTAGTTTTCTCTCCCTTATGGTAAAGTGGCACATTTTGAGGCAAATTTATGGGAAAAAGTTATGAAAATACTTTTAGAAATAAAATTGTTCTTGGAAATAAATATTACCAAATGGATTTTTAAAATACAACAGTGCAGACAAATTTAGTAAGTTGCCTTCCTCAACTTACTAAACAGCAACTTGACTGCGTGGAGATTTTTTAGCTAGCTAACCAGCTCAGATGACTCATTCTCTGCCAAAATAAACAAACAAATAAATAAACAAATACCAATTGCATTCAATTTTAGTTTTCTTATTTAAAATAATCCTCCCATAATTTTCAAGGGATTCCTGTATTTAAATTTATAAATCAAAAAGTATTTGAAACTTAATAAAATTGGAGATACTTTCATCTCTTATTTACTTCCATTTAATAAACATATATAAATATTACAAAAACTATTTGCTAACTGTGGTTTACCAATATTATTTTTATTTTCAAGAAATTTTCAGACTATGCATTTATAAACACACATATAATATTGATAATGAATGTAATGAATCATGTATATTAAAATCCAAACTCTTTGGTGAGCTGATAGTAATAAATACAGTCTACAAATTTGGTAAAGAAATGTAACACAAGTTATTCTGATTAGAAAAAAAAAATTCTTGAAATATGGAGGGTTGAGATAATTAGGGTGGAACGAACAATTTAATACGAGGAATGATGCTTCAACTTCAAGTCCCTTGACCACAGAGCACAAATTGGACAGATGCTGGACAGAATCCAGGATGTCAGAGTAGGCCAGCTGTATTCTTAGCCAGTAAGGTTGAGTGTGACTCCATTTCCCCAAGCAGAGGATATCAAGAGGTTAGGAAGTCTTAACTTTTCAACTGAAATATATGTGGACATTTCCCCAATGGACCCTGCCTTCCTCTAGATGTGAAACTTTAGGGCAGATGGTGAATCTGTCAAAGAGCTTGCATAGAGACTCCACTCTTTTGAGAACTATCAAAATCTGAACTCTTATTAGAGAGCAAGTGCATAGTCTATGTTACGTTTACATTAAATGACAGCATGACTCCAAGGTGTTTTTGGTCAAAACATTTTGAAAATAAAATGAAAAAAAAAACTTATATAGTTTTGTCTAAAGTAACTTTAATGTTTGACATGATGACAATTGATTAAAAATAACTGAATTAGCAGCTTGAACAGAACTGTTTAGACAGGAGTTCTGAAATGGCTGGAAAAATATTCTAGTATATTATTTAGTAATTAATAAAGTATTTAATATATCACTAAAATAATAGAAAATATCAACATTCATGGGGGTGTGAAAGAAGCTGACTTAGTCAAAGGGAGTTTTGAGGCTGCAAAACAATGATCATTTGGTACGAAGGCCACAGATTTCACAGGCAGGTCTGGAAGAAAGAGTTTTCTTCAGTCATTACATCTGAGGGAAATATGCTAGGCCTTTTATCCCCCAGTCATTGGATGTGGGGTGTTACCTAGAATCATGCATGACCATAGAAAAGGTAGCTTTTCAGAACTAAGAGAAGTTCTGGAAAAAGATTTTAGTTGAGATGTGTGATGACCAATATTCTGAATTATAATTTAAATAATTTACTTTCATACAGAGTATTTTTTCCAGGTTCAATATAATTTAAAATATAAAATAAAAAAATCAAGTATCATTTATCAATTTTGACCCTCATTCTGTAAAAATTAAGACAACCAAATCTTACAGAATTTTTTCCATTTGAAAAGAAATCTGACCTATATTACTTACTTTGCTATGAATGCTTATTCAATGTATGAATAGGAACAAAGTGATTGCTCATTCACTCTGTCCATTTTTATACTCTGTTGTTATATTAGAAGAACATACTGTTTAAGGTTTTATTTCCCTAATCCATGGCTTCCATATCAAGGAATTCAACCAACTGTAATTCAGAAATATTTTAATAAAAAATTCCAGAAAATTTCAAAAACAAAACTTGAATTTGCTGTGCATCAGGTAGTATGCTGAATCTATGCAGAGGTGGTGTATTGACATACACATTGTCATCTCCAACAGTGTTATAGATCCTCTGCCTCTCTCCTGACCTGGCAGTCTGAACACTGTTTACCTGAATTCTTAATTGTATACACTTTTGTCAGCCCTATGATGGTTGAGTCTGTACTGAACATACCCAGAACATTGTTTTAATCATCATTATCAATATATACAATATAGCAACTATCTATACAAGATTTATATTTTTATGTTGTAAATAATCTAGAAATTATTTAAAATATACAGAAGGTTATACATAGGTTACATGCAAATATTGTATAGCCTTTTGTGTAGGGTAATTGAGCATTCATAGATTTTGATATCCATGATGGGTAGATAATCCTAAACCAATATCCTACAGATACTGAAGGACAAACTTAAAATCTCTAAGTTTACAGAACATAAAGTTCCACAACTATCCTTAGGAACATTAATGTAACTTAGAGCTTAGTCTAGAAAATTAGACAAGAAAGATTTTTGAGTAATTTATGTTTAAAAGAAATGAGTTGTTTTTTCAATTTCTAATATTAATACTAAAACCTTATACAAAACATGCACCATGTTTTGAAGAAATATTTTCATTGGAATTGACAGGAAAGTGCAAAAAAGAAAAAGAAACAATTTAAAATGAAAACAAATTTGAAATTTCTATGTTAGAAATTGTCTGTATTCTGATTTTTAGAACTGAAACATATCAGAAGAATAAGAGAGCTAAGCTATTTAGGTGAAAGAGTGTTGAAAGGTGCTTTCAGATATAAACAGAGAATTACATGATAAAATGGAAATCTGTATTAGAAATATAACTTGAAGGATTATGGTGGAATCTGTGAGATCAAACAGTCAGTAGAAAAGAGATATACTGGGGCTTGGGATGTGACTCATGTGGTAGCACGCTCGCCTGGCATGCGTCAGGCCCGGGTTCGATCCTCAGCACCACATTGAAACAAAGATGTTGTGTCCACCGAAAACTGAAAAATAAATATTGAAATTCTCTCTCTCTCTCTCTCTCTCTCCCCCTCTCTCTCTCCCTCTCTCCCCCCCTCTCTCTCCCTCTCTCTCTTTAAAACAAAAGAGATATACTATAGGAAACTTAGTATGCCAGAGCTTGTTAGGAATTTTGTAGATGGTAAAAAAAAAGTTAAATTATAAATGAAAAGCAACATCAAAGAAATTGAACCACAAAGTTGCCCGAGAGATACAATTTACAATTATGTTAGGGGGAAAAAAAAACAGTTTTGTGAGTGCCAAGAGAGGAAGAATTTACAAAAGATAGAATTTAGTACTATAGTTAAATGTTAGAGTGCAGTCACCTTAAAACCTCATTGAAAATAAATAAATAAATAAAAGGCATTAAATGAGCAGACTTTCAAACTACTTTTCTCAAATACTCAGGTGGTAGGACTGAAAGAGGTACTGTTAATGTGATAAAATAGGATGATATCAAAATATGTATGAGGCACATTTTCATATCTTCTATGAAGTAAGAAAACTTCAAAAACTGTTTCCAATAAAAATTTCCCACAATAATCTGTGAAAATGTCAAATTGGAACTACCATACACATTATTATGTTAGTTTACATGGACACACAGTTACTAGGGATATGTAATTAAGTATTCTAATTGGTTAACCTTATAATAGCATAATTATAATGTCCCAAAATATCACGAGCTTTTGTCTGAAATATTTGGGTATATGAAAACGAAACACACACACACACACACACACACACACACACACACACAAACACACACACATACCTGCTGACTGTGAAGTAAGAGAGGGTGGAATGGGATATCTCTACTACATAGAACAACCCTGGCGGATTGCCATAAAGGATGTTCAACGGCCTCAGACCTCCAGATGCATAGAATGGGATTCTGTAATTGACCTGAAAGGGTCAATTACAGAATCTAGGTAAGAGCTTCTAGGTAAGAGTTTACCCTGGTGGTTGCCTCTATTTTAGCTTTGTAATATTCTGAATATGTATAATGTAGTTAGCCCATACTTCAGACCTCTAGGGCTATGACCTAATCAGTGAGTGATGTGTAAAATCACTAAATTTGTTATATTTCAGTTTTCAGAAATATAAAACTAATATATCTGGATACTTTCGACAGGAAACTATCTCAAATTTGTACAATAGCACCCAAGGACACAAAAATGATGTCTCCAGAAGTGCATACTGCAGGTGATCCTTAGCCAAGAAAAATGAACTTTTTCATTCTGATGAGACTCAGATATGTAATCATTTCAGTCAGCACAGGAATGCTCAATATCACATTCTAAACCATTGTTCCGAATTAACATGTGTATTTACATAGGCTTCACACATTTAAATCCAAAGTATTTAAATTTTAAATTCTTATTCATTTTTCATATTTGAAATTGGTCTTTTCCCTCTCTACAAAACATGTCTATATTCACTTCTTATCTTTATTATTTTCTATTGTATATTACCCCAATTTATTTAATTGGGATTCTGAAAACATGGATTCAAATTCCACTTTCAACAGTTAACAGAAATGCAAACTTGAAACTAGCAATTGGTGTTTTTATTTTATACACACACACACACACACACACACACATACACACTATTATGGGATTAAAAAAGGATTAAAAAGGCAACACAGTTGAAATCACTTAACCAAGGATTGAATGCTTGAAATATGTAATAATTATAAGTGGAATCTGAGTCATTTCAAAGATAAGAGTGTTGATTTAGTTATTTCTTATTCCCCTATAGCATTCTTTTGGCTTTTTTATTCAAAGGCAAGTACAAGGTATTTTTGAAAGGACTTTTTATTTCAACATTAGGTAAAAATAATGTCCAAAATACTTAATTGTGGAGAAAATAGTCTAACTTACATAAACTGAAAACATCTTTAAGGAATATGCACTTAATAATGTGTTATATACATATAAAAATAAATTATACATACATAAGGAGACAAAAATAATTTGAATAAACAAATACATCTAGATTCTGGCTCAGGAATAATACCTATAATAATAATACCTTTTATTTTGATAAAAGTTGAAAATTGGATCTTGATTATTAATTAGATAACTATTTTGTGCCCTGTTTTCCAATTTTGATAGCTATACTGTAATATGGGAAAACCATACATTTTTTCTTAGAATGAAATCCCAGAAGTACTGAGGTGTAAAGAGTCAAGATATCTCTATTATAAAAGAAAGAGATGTTTTGTGAAAAATAAATAGTAGCATGCAACATAGTTCATGAAGGTATATTGGTGATCGATACATAATTATAAACAACATTACTAGTATATCATGGTGATTGATAAGACATTTGAAAAAAGTCATTATTACAAAAATTTAACTTTACTAATAAAATGCTTTGAATATGATGATTAACCCAAGAATATAAAAAGTTCATATACAGAAGACATATGTTCCATTATATAACTATTCTATAATAAACTGTAATAAAATCATAAAATCTCACAGCATTTTATTAATGTCCCCAATTTTTTCATCTTTTGAGATGTATAACTATTTGATGGGTTAACTAATAAACTAAGCAGCTACATAAAGTCATCTTTGCACTAATAGTCATTTTGGAGAAGTCATTTTAATAGGGAAAGAAAGTCAGCCAGCCAAGGTCAGCCTAAGATAACTAAAATAAGTCAAAATTAAGATGCATCAACTTTAGCTGACACTATATTTTCCATTTATGAGCAACTATGAACTATATATTAACTATATTCTTAACTCTTAACACATTTTTTCTATAATATATGCATTTTTCAAGGATATAACAAAATATCTAGGGTTAACTATTATAAAAAAGCTTTGAAGTGGTGGGAGTTGAAGGGATAAAAACGACTATTACTTGAAAATATAAATTAAATGTCCTTTGGGTATATTCTATCCAGGGAAATTGTACTATGCCAGCCATTAGTCATAGGAGTATGGTATCACCTGCCTTTTAAGCTATGGGCTCAACAGGATTTTTTCTTCAATTTATATGTATCTTGCTATTTGAAATTAGACTTCTACATTAAGAGAAGCATTTTAGTGTTTTCAACTGGCAAATCACATGAGAAAATATATTGTTCTAAATTTGTAAGATTATTTTAAAAAAATTTTTTTTTACAAGGGCTGGGGCTATAGCTCAGGAGTAGGACACTTGCGTCATGCATGTGAGGCATTGAATTCAATTCTCAGCACCACATAAAAATAAATACAGATATTATGTCCATCTACAACTAAAAAATTTTTAAAAACTAAATTCTTTTAAAAAATTTAAAAATTAAATTAAATTATACAGACACACATGTCTATACATAAAGTATGCTTTGCTTTCAAGTAATTCATTTAAATTTTTTCTTTACTGATTTTGGTCCTGTTGATTTTGGTCATGATATATCACGTTGACCACATGTATTTTTGTGAGTTATATAAAATGGAAATTTCCTTTTCCAACTTGAAAAAAGATGGAATATACAAGAAACACAATGTAAGACTTACCAAGGAAACATTTTGTCATAGTTCACCAGTAATAAAACTATCAAGAGACAGTATGAATCATTGTTTGACCACACAATCACTTTTTTCAGTAACATATCCACTTTAAAAAAAAAAATCCTCCTTCTGTAAGCATAGTACTTGCACTAATTAGTATGTAGTCCCAAGATACATACATCTAGTGCACGCATAGCTTTCTTCTATATTGCTTGTAGAAAGAGGTTATGCTGGATCACGGGGATTAGAGTGTAAATATTAAGCATAGATTTTTATAATCCCAGAATATTTGGAATCAAACAGTACAACAACGTGTAGCCACGTTTTATGTTGGCTTGTTTGGGTACTGAACACAGAAGTGTTTAAAAATTTTTGTTTGAAACACAATCTTACTAAAATATGTAGCCTTTCCTCAAGCCTATATTCTCCTGCCTTAGTCCCTAGAGTCTCTGAGATTACAGGTGTGTGCTACCATATCTGGCTCTTTTTACCTTTTTATTTGAATCTGTAATCAAATATGTTTCACATTATTCATCTACTCACAGTTGGGTCCTGCCTCTTTTTTTCAAGAGTGAAAATGCATGTTAACGTTAGAGGAAGGGGAATGAAGGGAAAGGAGGGGGGCTCAGAACAAGAAATACTGTTGAATTAATCTGACATAACTTTCATATGTACATGTATGAATACATCACAGTGAGCCTCCACACGAGACTGGGATCCTAGTTAGAATGAGGTATATTCCATGTTTTAATAATATTTCAAAATTGAATTTATTGTCATTTATAATTAAAAACAACAAATAAAAAGAGAAAAAAATAGTTATAGTTAAAAGGGGGACATATGTATATAAAAGTACTATTTATCTAGGAGGACAAATGAGGATGGCACCAGCCTTTAAAACTAATGGGAGAATTACTTCTCCGTTAGCAGGTGCTAGTGATAGCCATATCAGGCAAGGTTCTCTAATTGTCTTTGCATTTATAGACTACAGATCTAAAGAACAAGATTAGTCTCATTTACAATTTCAAAATTTTTTTTAAAAAAAGGCTGTAAAATATCAGTTATTCAAGACAGGTGTATATTCTGTGTTGAAAACATGGACTTGAGAATGGTGCATTAGAGCTGATGCGGTTAGTTTTGAAATAGGATAGTACTTCAAGTCTCCTTCGGGATTCAGTGAGACATCTAATTCTACAAAAGTATCTATGTGGACTGGGGGTGTGGCTCAGAGATAGAGCACTCGCCTAACTTGTGGGAGACGCTGGGTTAATCCTCAGGACCACATAAAAATAAATAAATAAAATAAAGATTTTGTGTCCAACTACAACTAAAAAAAGTATCCATGTATTTTAGTATCTCATAAATTAAGTCATCTGCATATAATTATGTCAATTTGTTTCACAATTAAATTACATTAGTGTATCTCCCAGACAATTGCAACCTTTTAATGAATAATTTTGATATAATAATAAAACTAAATGGTGCTCTGTTTTAGGATTTTAAAGACCACTAAATCCTCATTCTTTCAAATGAGATGGATAAATATAGAAGCACCTTTCATGTCCTCCCTGAAAGAGTAGAATGTATTACAGCTCTTCATTTTTAGAGATAAACACTTTGGTAGAGTATAACATCATTTTGAGAAAGCTGCTATCATTTTATTCTGTACATTTGGGTTGCATAAACACTCACTTTAATGATGCAATATTTCCTTTGTAAAATTATCATTTATGGTGGGTGAACTGATCATTAATTTCACTGTAAAGACATAATTTGTACATTTTAATGTATTTTTCAACTAATCTTTTTGTGAGCATGTAACAGCTGGTAGCTCCCAAAAGACTACAGATAGTAAAAGCCCTACCTGAGTTCCATAATTTCTTTGATTTCTCTTTCCTGCCACATAAAATCCAGCTGTAAAATTTTATTTCTTTGTTATGCCAGTATCATAGTTATTTTGTATACAAGTATACCCGTAGTGTGTGAGGGTTACAATGGAACAGCAATTACACCATATTGCATAATAGTTTCTTAATGCTCTATTACTTTTTCATGCAAATAGCTAAAGTGAAGAGCTAGAAACTCAGTCACTTTATTTGTACATCTCCAATTTAATTGACTAAATTTAAAAGTCTACTGGTCTACATTTTCACTACAAATATTTACCATTTTCTTCTCTTTCTCTTAGTTATAACTGAATATTTCTGAGCACGTTGGTTTATAGGTTTTTGAGAAAACTCAAACATTTATTTTTCAGCAAGAAAAAATGTTGAAAATACACTAGGATTTTCTGTAAACCCCCAATTATGTTTAAACATAGAATTTTAATATACATAGGAGTAAAATAACAAAAAAGTGTAAATATACCAGGCATCCAATAAAAACAAATTTACTAATTCCAATCAAAGTGTGTTTTGCATGAAATAAAAATTGTTCATGAAATCAAGAATTTTACTAATCTCTCTTATTTCATTTTCTGTTGCTATGACAAAATACCTGAGGATGAATAATTTGTAAATAAAAGAGTTTTATTTAGCTCACAACTCTAAAGGTACAAGGTCATGGTGCCAGCATCTTTCTTCTTTGCCTCTGATGAGGTCCATATTGTGTGAAAAAGTAGAAGAGAGATATATGTATGTGGGAGAGAGATAGGGAAGACAGCCTTTAAAGCAGTCTGCTCTCATGGCAACTGATCCAGTCCCTCCAGGTCTGAGCCACTACCTCAACAAAAGTATTTAATCTTAACAAACAAGCACCTGCTGCAGGCACCTGTCTCAATAATTGCTATATTGAGGAACAAAACGCAATACCAAGTTCTCATGGGGACAAATAACTATATTCAAACCCTAGCAAATAATATCCACTTTGATGTTATTTACTTCCTTTATAAGCACAACACATTGGCACTAGTTATTTACTTAATGCTTTTTGGAGAAAATTGTTTCTCATTATAAATTTCAATATTTATTTAGATGCTTTCAACAGGAAGAAAAAAATATATTTATATAACCAAAATAGTTCACATTATATTGAGGAAAAAATGACATATCTCTCATGTCACCAGAAAATGCTCACTGGTGAATCAAGGACACAATTGAGTCTTGCTGAGTATTTAGATTTCTTAGCCCATGGATTGCAGCAAATGCATTGCCAAAGAACACACAGGCAGAAAGCTGTAATGCTATAGAAAATGTGATTCTTCAAGGATCAAGAGAAGGCAAACACTTCTTTGAGCTGTACAAAAGAGCTTATTTGTATTTCACTTTTGCAAAAGTCTTTGCTAATCTAAATGTGTTCATGAGAAGTAGAAATTGAAAGGTTGAAAACTCATGATGAATCTTAATCATCCTTCCTTTGGTCACACCTAGTTACTGCCCCTTTGCACACATGAGAAAATAAGAAGTGGGGTGCTTATGATTCCTTATTAATATATAATAATTTGGTCATAATAACTACAGGGATTGTTATTATTATATTGTATTTTTCATGAGAAATATATTGGGATAAGTGGACTGATGTGAGAAAAGAAGTACCACAACTATGTATGAGATAGGATGTCATTTACACCATAGAACCCAAGCCAAATGGACCTAGGTATCTAAGTAAAGTAAAGGACACTTCACAACAGTATATATTCATCCAGAAATGATGTCACACATGGCAGATAGTACACAGACACAAAATTCCTAGAAGAAGGGATGTGTGACCTTCATCAAAGTCAGTGCCAGTGCATGGAGTGAATGGCTAGAACTTGGGAGAAAGGAAATGTGACTTGGGTTCACATAAAGGCTTCTCTTTTTATTCATGCCCCTAAATCATTAGCAATTTCTCAAACTTACTTCCCAAACTCAAATTAACTGAAAAATCCATCGTTACTCAAAAAATTTATACATGTATGTCTAAACTGTTTATGGAAAATGTGTTTTTAATCTGATTTTATGGGGTTTTTTTCCCTCAAAATTCCAAGGTAAATACTCACATTCAGGATAAAAGACAAATTGAGTGTATTCTAGTAATCCAGATCCTGTCCTCATGTAAAGTCCAGGAGTTAGTAGATGTGCCCAGCTAGCCCAAAGAAGTGAGTTCATTCCTCCCTTACTCACTGAGCAGAACTAGAGCTTCATCAACAGTAAAAGGAGAAAAAAATTTCTCCAAAGACCAGAGTACTAGTAAACTGTGCTAGGTGGGAGACTCAGTTCCAGATGTAAACTGTATTGATTGGGTAGAGATGGCACACATCTGATATTAGCTACAAATGGAAATTTCTCTCAAATTCATCCTGGTATCTTGAATTTCAAAGGGAATTTTAATTGCTTTTATTGGTAGCAAGCCATCATTTTTCCTTGAAAGGACTCCTAAAATGTCACCATGCTATTTAAAAATCACTTATTAAAAGTTCATCTTTTTTCCCCATAGACTTGCCTGGAGCTTCTCCAGGTTCTGATCACTCCTCAGTTTGAGAGCCAGCCCATGTGTCAGGTTTTGTCACAGGACATGACATCCTCAGTCCTAAAATCTGCCCGCTCCAGCTAATTATTGTTGCATAATAAATTACTATAAAATTTATCAGCCTAGAAGATAAATATTGATTCCTCCTAGCTTCTGGGGGTGGGGAGGAATTCAGAAGCTTCTTTGCCAGATGATTCTGACTCAGGAGCTCACGAGATTGACAGTGCTTCAGTAGTCTGACGGCTTGGATGCCGCACGGAATGGCTTGCAAGATGATTCACACATGGCGAAGGGCAGCAAGCCATATTTTTTTCTTAACCATTGCTGGAGACCTCAGTTCCTCACCTCGGAGACCTCCCCACTAGGCTGTTTGAGTGTCCTAAGAGAGCTTCTGCCTTTTCTCTGTGTCCTTGAAGATGTGGACTAGGAAGTAATATGTCTTCACTCTGATTTTGTCCTGTTGGTCACAAACATTGAAGCAGACACAATGGGAGAGGGGACTTTACAAGAGCATAAATATCAAGAAGGAAAAAACTTATGGGACCATCTTAGAGGCTTGTACACATATGGGACCATCTTAGAGACTTGCTCCCAACATTTCTTAAAAGTTTTTTTTTTTCCCTAGAAAACATGTGGACCTTTATGATTGTATTTTCTCTGAGATAAAATAAATAATAATAATGTTATCTCTGAGCACACATTTTATAATTAGGCAAACCACTTCTACAAGGTCTTCCCTTTCCTTGTTAATTTATGTTAGGTCTCCCCTCCCTACAGCTTTCCTCAGATCAAAAATCAATTCATGAAGGAGAGGAGGCCATCTAAAGATACACCCATGGTGAGAGTTAAGTTTTTGTTTTGACTTGACTTACTAGGCCTTAGGGAACCCAGACATTTATTCAAACATTATTTCCAATACCTATGAAGATATTTCTGGATGAGATGAACATTTTTCTCTATAGATTGAGTAACGAATAACATCCTTTTAATGTATGTATGCCTCATCCTATCAGTTGTAGATTTAAATTAAAAAAGTCTGATCCTTCTACAAGTAAGGGAAACTCTCCTGGCTGACTGCTTTGAGCTGGTACATCAGATTTCCACTGTTCTGCATTGATGTGAATATCACTTACCCATGTAATACTTAGTTCTACCTCTACCAAATCAGGTAATCATGCAACATTGTACTAAGGGCTGAAACAGAAAAATGTTTTGGGAACTATCATGTATAATTTACACCTTGCTAGTTTGACTTTTTATTCTGGTAGAACTTTTAAATCATGCCTAATGCCTTACTAAATATTTTAACAGGTTTTTCTCCATGTAGGGCTATTGTAGCTAAATATTTAGATACACTTATATCTTCATAACAAGGTTCTACCTACAAAAGCATTTGTTCCTGTTATCTCCATTGAACTTTGCTTACATTGAAGCAGGCTTCCATTTTCACCATTAATTTTTTTATGAGCTTTTTGTCTACATGGCCCTCTTCTTGAGAGAATGTGCTTACGTCAAAGACAGACTAAGTTGACATCATCTAAGTAAATAATGTATGTCAGATTTTAAAATTTTTTGAGTAAATTTGACGTTTATTTTTCCAATTGTTGAATAAAAAAATCTCCTGACTATAATAAGAACATGTTCAGTGGATACAAACAACTGCAAAAATTGTACACTTAACTGTTTGTATAATATTTATGGGAACCATGTAATAACCATGTCTATAAGACCCCTAAGATTCATTAGAGTTTGTATCTCACTTTCAAGAGCAGATTACAGCTAGTAGCAGAAGAAAATAGATAATAAAACACTTAAATGCAACATTTTTTTCATGTAAACATAGAAATATGATATCCTAAGGTTGGTTTTTACTCAATAATTCATTTTGAAAGAACACATCACCTACCACTTAACAAATTAACAAATATTGACTAATAGGAAACACAACAAAAAAAGTGACCATCCCACAAGCTTGTGTATAATTCCTTTTTTCTTTTACAAAAAATAAGAATATATATGGGGAGAAAGTTTGTTATTAAAGTAAATTTGAAATTCACTAGCATAATACCAACAATGTAAAGACTTGCAATTTTTGCAAGATGGTAAATTAGCCAGACTGCAGTTTATCTCAAATTATATCAAGTATTAAACATGGAAAGCCATATTCTGAAAAAGCCAAAAAAAATTGTAAGAACATTTTTTAGGGTATTAGGGGGCTTAGTTCCTGTTAAAGGGTATTGATTTAACCCAGAACAAAAGATAGTCATAAAGATAAATTAGAATAAAAGAGACTTCCCCATGGAAAAATCAATGCTGCTTCCTGATTTCATGAAGCAACATTCTTAGCAAAATGTGTTATTACAAATAAGTAGCTCAGAAGTCTCTGTAAAAGAGATGAAAAACAAGGGTTGAGGTGGGTGTGGTGGTGCACACCTGTAATCCCAACAGCACAGGAGGCTGAGGCAGGAGGATGTGAATTCAAAGCCAGCCTTAGCAATGTGAGGCACTCAGCAACTCAAGGAGAATCTCCCTGTCTTTAACAAAAAAAAAAAAAAAAAGGCTGGGGATATGGCTCAGTGGTTGAGTGTACCTGAATTCAATACCCAGTACCCTGCCAAAAAAAAAAAAAGAGTGTGAGGAGACCCAGGTACTGATTCCCATCCAACCTTATGGTCCCTTTCCAGCCCACTGGGGCTGCTTCTCTTGCAAAGTTAGAGGGCTATTCTGACATCTAGAAAGCTTGGAGGCATGTTAGCTGGGTTTAGTCAATGTCTGGAGTTCCCAAATCCCTATGGACTCACATACTAACATAACAAGACATCTGAGCAGGAGACCTATTTTTAAACAACCAACAAAAATCAAACTAGATGACTAGAACAACAAGCAAAACAAGGTCTTTGATTATGAATACCAGTGTGTGTGTGTGTGTGTGTGTGTGTTAAATGAGAAATATCAATGATAAAATGAAAAAAAAAATGCATTATCAATGATAAACAAGAGTCATTTCACAAATAGTTATATTCATATACAAATGCATAGTAGCTTAAATTTGTTCTAAAATGTCATAAATATAAAAACATATCTGAGGAACATGTTGCAAGTGGAATAAACAAATAAGTTCTTTGCAGAATTTATACAAAATTATCATTAAATTACAAAAAAACCCAATAAATTATAAAAACAAATATATGATTAAGAATTTTAAGTAGAAGAAGTATAGAAAGATGAATAACTGAGTAAATTAAATTGAACCCCTAAAATAAAATAATAGTGAAGAGGATGCATGTGAAGGAATAACAACAATAAATTTCCTAGGGATAGGGTTGTGGCTCAGTGGTAGAGGACTTACCTAGGATGTGTGAGGCACTGGGTTCAATTCTTAGCACCACATATAAATAAACAAAGTCCATTGAAATTTTTTAAAAAAATAAATAATAAATTAAAAAATAAATTTTCCAGAAGTAAACAATGACTCATCAAATGCCAAATAATGGAAACATGGAAAAATCATACTGAGAAATATTTTAGTGAAATTTAAAACTATAAAGAATTATGAGAAAAGTCCAAAAGCTAGTAAGTATAAATCCCTGACAGGTAGAGAAAAACAAGAAAAAGAGTAGCAGCTTAATAGCCAATATCTAAACTGAAGCTGGAGAGCACATAGAAGAATACTTATGTATATATATATATATATATATATATACATATATATATATACACACATTTATACACATAAACTGTATATAATGTGATTATATATATAATATATATAATTAAATATAATATGTATTGCATATATCTTATATTGCATATATAATCACATACATATATGTATATACACACACACATACACACACACAGACCATTTTATGCATTGAGAATAAAAATATGTTTGGAAGAATTTAGACGATATAGTGATTTCTTATATATTTGAGATGTGTTTAGTAGTTGAAAATTTTTACATGATATTGAGACAGAAACTTGTATACATATGAAATATTGGCATATGATACGTCATTGGGATAAGAATGGACCATACCATAAATGATATTGGATAAATTGATTATCCCCTATCAAAGATGAATATAAAATTTTATTAATTTCTCTTCACAAACATAAATTAAAGAACAAAATATGGATATTATTAAAATATTTAAATTATAAAATGTATTTATATTCTAGGTCAAAGAAACATAAAAAACACACTAAAATGTAAATAATAATATTTTTGAATACACGAACATTTCATTACATGCCATGGATAAGCCCCAGAATGATGAAAATAATTAGACTGTAAATTTTTATGTCTATGTTGAAATTGATTTTGATTTGTTTACTCAAATTAACAGTATTTAAGTTGGAAACATGTACAATTATATAAAATAACTTTAAAATATAGGTTAAAATGACAAATATTGTCAATTTTCTGTTTTAATTTTATATGCCTTATGATATGAAGATTTCTATTCTATGTATTTCTAATAGAAAAATATCTTTATTTCTGAGTACTTTTCAGTACATATTTACAAATACATTTTAGTATATTTATTTAAAAAAAAAATTTTAAACCTCAGTTACCTATTAATAGTAAAATGGAACAAGGCTTTGTACTATATTAATTCAACAAAATTGTATACGAAAAAGATACATGAACTATGATATCATATATTAAACAAATTACAAATCCAGATAATAAATAGAAAAGCAAAACATCCACAGAAGAAGATATGTATATCATTACACCAGAGCAGAACAAAATGGACCAATAGACAAATCTGACCAACACATTTCAGAAGCTTATATATTCATGGTAAAATTATAAAAATAGGTAAGACAAATGTCGGAATTATTTTTTTCATAGGAAATAGGGGATAGCTAGAGATGTAAATTGGAAGGAATTTTTGAAAGTCTTCAGAGGTTTTTTAAACCAGAGGGCACATATTCACATATTTTTCTTTGTATATGTCTTTATCATATTTTTTTCTATTAAAAAAATTAAACATGATCAATAAGCATGGTTTCCTACTTCAAGAAGAAATGTTGCTTTTGTATGTAATGAACTAAATAATGGAATAAAAAAGTACAGTGTGGACTTGGCATAGATAAAGGATTAAATCATATAATTCTTTCTGGAGATTAAGACAGAATTTATAGAATTTAGATTTTACTCTAATCATAAGAGTGAGCTACAAACCAATTTATATTTTTTCTTAATATTACCCTGGTTGGTCTTTGGAAAAAGATTTTTTGTGTTTTCCAGAATAAATAGGAACAAGAAAAGACCAATTTGAAAACTTTTATAGAAATCCATATGACAGATGTTGGTTTACACTCATGTGGTTGTCACAGAACTAGAAAGAAATAGACAGCTTTAAAATAGAGATAGAAGTTGAAATTTGCAGGACTTTATGATGGATTGCTGCTGGTGATTGAAGCAGAAGTGGGTGTTAAACAGTTTTTTCATGTTGTCTTCAGCTTGAGTGACTGGAGGAAGGATAAAGTATTAATGTGGAGAACTCAGTAGGAAGAATTGAATTGTTGATAGGGCTAGATTATGCATTCTATTTTAGACACATTGTATTTTGGCACATTATGTTGCATTTGGTGACCAACATTTTACAATTTGTTGGAACAGCTGAATGGAAATATTTATAACAATCACTTTGAAATATTCATCTGGGGTCAGAAAAACAGTATATCCTAGAAAAAGTGAGTCATTACACAGAAGGGCTGTTGAAGTTCTGGGCATTAATGAGATCACCTAGATCAAGGGTGAAGAAGAAGGAGAGCTGTTAAGGCTGTGAGGCTAATACTTTAGCAAGTGGTGGTGGAGGAATTATAAATAAAAAGAATGAGAATGAGAGGACTGAGAGTAAAACAAAAAAGGAAAATGTAGTAACAGAGAAGCCAGGAGAAATACATGTTTTTAAAAGAAAAATCTTCTTTGACAAATGATACAGTGAAGTTGAGAAGGAGGAAGACTAATAAATACCTATTGGATTTAGCAAATGAATGTCACTAGGGCCAGGAATAATAAGATGTCCAATTGAATGGTTTCATCATAGTGGTGGGTACTGAGGGGTGGTGGGCCAGAGAAAAAACTTAAAATGATAACATTTTGAAGAAGTTCAGGTGAAAAATTTACAGCTTATTTTCTCGATGTGCAAAGACAACTTAAGTCTGTCTTTTTATTTTGACTAATATTTTTCATGAATCTGTGTTGTGCTGAATAGCATAAGTCTGAAAAGGCTTAAAATTTGCAGCATTTATTTTTTCTGATTTTGATGACCTCTGTCTACTTCATCTGGATTTGAATAGATGTGTACTGAAAATAATGTATTTTATTCATTTCTTCCAAAGATAGCACTTGAAAATAGGGGCTTTGGGGAAAGTAAGTTCATGATTATAACTAAATGTCTTTATGTAGAAGAAAAACAAGCCTGGGATCTACAAGTGAGCATTTATTTTATTTTTTTCTAGATCTATCATGTTGAAGTCCCATGACAATGAAGGTTTTGGATACACAATTGGTGATTCTCTGTAAAATCTTTTACTGGACCTAACACTTAACTCTGATGAATTAAGTTTGAAATAAGAATGTCCAATATGAATAACAGGATTGGCACAAAAGAAATAAGAAGTTTGTAGGGTGGAAAACAAATACAATAATGGTGAAAATTTTATTAATTTTCTACTAAGATTTACATAAGTTTTGAAAATTAAAACAAAAATTCAGGGTATATTTATATATAGACTATACCTAAGTCAATTTCTTTGTTGAGAGAGGCAATACCACTACATTTTCTCACATGATGATAATAATAGCTAAGTCTTATAAGCTCAAATCTGATGTGTTTATGTTTTATTTATTTGTTCACTCATCAATCCATGCTTTACTAAATTATTTGGATTGTAATCATGTTTGGCTCCATCATAACTCTTATCAATAGAGAAATGAATGACAATATCTGTCTTTCAAAGAATGTAAAAAGAACAAGAATCATTACTACCAAAAGCCATACACAGATTTAGTGTAATCTCTATCAAAATGTCAGTGAAATTGTTCAATAAACTAGAAAAAAATCAATCCTAAAACTCACATAATACCACAAAAGACTGAATAACCAAAGTATGCTTGAGAAAACAAAAATTAAAAAATAAAACAAATACACAAAATGAAGCTAGAGGCACCACACTATTGAGTTCAAAATTCTAATTTAAAAAAATAGTAATCAAAAAAGCCTAGTGTTGGCAAAAAAAGGCAAAAAAAACATAATAGAGAATACAGAAGTAATTCCATATTTTTATAGACAACTGCTGTCTGAAAAAAGTCACCAAGAATACACCTATGAAAAGTCTCTTCAAACAGTAGTGCCAAAAACCCTGCATATCTATGTGCTGAGGAATAAGATTAGAATCCTATGTCTCATGCAGTACCAATATCAACTCAAAATGGATTAGATTTAGATGTAAGACCTGAAACCATAAAACCATTAGAAGAAAATTTAGGGGATATGTTTCATGATATTGGTCTGAGCAAGGATTTGTTTTGAGTAAGAACCCCAAACATAGGCAACAAAAATAAACTAAACAGAATTACCTCAAATGAAGAAATTTCTATACAAGAACAACAGCAAAAAATATAAATAAATAAATAAATAAATAAATAAAATAACAAGAGTGAAGATGCAACTCACAGAATGAAAGAAAATCCTTGCAAACTATGTATCTGACACGGTTTATAAAAACATAAGAAACTCAAACAACGCAAAAGCAAATAATCTGATTTAAAATAGGCAAAAAAAGAAAAAAAATTCTCAAGACATATAAATGGCCAATAGGTAAACAGAAAACTGATCAAGATCATTGATCATTAATAAAACGTAAATTAAAACCATGATGAGATATAACCTAACCCTCATTAGAATGACTCTCATCAAGTTTCTAAGAAAGAACATGCTGGCTGGTGTGAATGTGGAGAAATGGAAACAGCTCTACACTGTTGGTGGGCATATACATTATCACAGTCATTATGAATGACAGTATGGAGTTCCCCTAAAAAAATAAAAATATCACATAATCTACCGATCTTACTACTTCATATTTAAAGATCTTATTACTTCATATTTAAAAGCAATAAATCAATATGTAAAACAGATACCTGCACTTCTATATTTTTTTTTTGCAACACTCATCACAATGTTACAGCAACATTGTAATAAATCACCAACTCTGTCTTAAAGCAGAAGATGAAAATACCTTTATTCACCAGCTTGGTGGTACACCATCTGGTGAGACAAGGACAGGCTGCAAGTCTTCTCTCCTAGATCCCCCTCCAAGGTTAGAGCCCACTTTTATAGTCCCAAACCACAATAACCCTAAATGGCTATTGCTCTGATTCAAAATCATAAACAATCATCATGAGATTTTAAATCATAAGCAGAGGGGAAGTTGGTCAAAAGGATCTTGGTTGAGTACAATTAAAAAATGGTTACAAACATCTAGACAATGATTCTCTGACAGGGTACATTGTCCAAGAAAACTGGGAACCAAAAGTAAAATGATTTTTCATTGTATAAGAAGAACAGAAACGTGTGTTTCTTAGCAGGTCTGCTAAGCAGGATCAGGATGGCAGAAGTGAGATTTCTAATAAGAGAAGTACTTCTTACATGACATGTAGTCTGGGGGTAAAATGGGGTGTGTTTGGCATTGTTTTTATAGAAGGACCATAACAACAATAGCTAAATTTGAAATTGACTTAAGTATCCATCAATGGACAAATGAATAAAAAACATCACACACACACACACACACACACACACACACACACACACACACACACAATTTAGTAATATTCAATCTTAAAAAGGAATAAAGTATTGTAATTAATAAAAATGTGTATGTACATGAAGCATATTAATTAGACCAGATGGAAAAAGGCAAATACTTCACTCAATTGTGAAGTACAAGACAATGGATCTCATGGACTCATAACAGAGGTTAGAGAATGTGGTTATCAGAGACCGGAAGGCAAGGGTATATGAAATTACATTAAATAGGAATAACAAGTGGTTTTAATTCATATACAGTAGGGTTTATATTCTTAAAAATATAGTATTGTACATTTCTAAGTAACTAGAAGGAAAATATAAATTCTTAGGATCAGAGAGAAATGATAAATGCTTGAGGTGGTGGATATGCTAAGTGTCCTGACCTGATCATTACCCAACATGGAATGTATCAAAAAGTAGGTGGCTATGGTGTGCATACTTGTAATCCCAGTGCTTCATGAGGCTGAGGCAGGACAATCACCCAAGTTTAAAGCCAGCTTCGGCAACTGAGCAAGACCCTGTCTCAAAAAATATAAATAAATAAATAAATAAAAAGAGCTGGAATGTGGCTAAGTGGTTAAGTGCCCCTGGGTTCAATCCTGCTACCATAAATAAAAATAAATTAATTAAAAAATAAATAAATGAATGAATAAAAAGGAAGAAAAGAAAAAAAAGTCTCACTGTACCCCATACATGTATAAAATTAGTATTTGCTAATTAAAAATAAAATACAACTTTTACAGAAGAAAATATGAATATTTTATGTTTATACAAGTTAAATAAAGAAGTAAGTAAAGAAGTAAGAAATAATTGCTAAATATTATAACTTGTTGTGGTATAGCAAGCAAACAGATTAAATAAAATTTATTTGAAAATAACTGACACTTTACGTCACTGTATATTCTCTACCTAGCAGTTCAGTTGCTTAGAAATTAGATTTTTTTTGATCTGTGCAAGGTCAATTAATGTTTTACTTATCCTTCCTCTGAAAAAGTAACACTTCATCAATACATAAAGTAAATCCATTAGTAGATGAAGATCTATCCATTACACACATGATGTTATTATTTATATATTAGGTGTCCCTTCCTGGTGTGATGTCTTGAGTTGCTTTTCTCTATCACTCTTTTCCACCATGATGTTCTGCCTCACCTAGAGTCCCAAAGAATGGAGCAGGTTGTCTATAGACTGAGAGCTCTGAAGCCATGAGCCTCAATATAAACATTTCCTTCTCTAACTGTTCTTGTCATGTCTTTTGTTCACAGCAGAAAAAAAAAAAAAAGCTGACTAAACATGCATACTGCTTCTCAAAACATGTGCTCTTTGTTACTTATTTGGGAAGAAAGTACTTCAACTCTGAGGACCTTTTAGTCTACAATTTTCAGAAGTAGTTTATGCCTCTTTAGCTAAATATGTGGTGAAATAAAAGCACTAGAGAAGAAAGAAGCACCATTCCTGATATTTTAGAATCTCTGTTCCCATCCAGTATTAAATACGTCAACATCAATGAGTTTTATCAATTTCTTATATTTGTTATAACTATGTATGACAAACTGGGGGCTTAAATAAACAGATATTTATCGTTTCACATTTTTTAATATTCATTTTTAGTTGTAGTTGTACACAATAATCTTTATTTTGCTTTTATGTGGTGCTGAGGATCGAACCCAGGACCTCGTACATGTTAGGTGAGTGCTCTACAGCTGAGTCATAATCCCAGCCCTATTGTTTCACATTTCTGAAGTCTAGGAATCCAAAAGCAAAATAAAAGCAGGGCCTTCCTCCGTCAGAAATCTGTAAAGGAGAATCATTTTCCACTTTAGGATGGTTTACTGGCAGACCTTTGTACTTCTTTGGTGTTTAGCTGGAGCAATTCAATCTATGCTTTTCTGGTCACAAATGGCATTTCCCCTCTGAGTTCTGGTCTTCATGTGCAGTTTTCTACTTCTTCTTGGAACTCCTGTCTGTTGGATTGTTCCTTGATACACTAGGCTAACTGAGTTTCTTCCCCTTCTTCTTCTTCCCCATAATTCTCAGAATAACTGTATAATATATTTGCAAGGCAATGTCATAAAAGAGGAAAAAGCTGCCCAGGGCCGGCCAAGTTTTATTTCTGTCTCCTCTGAAAGCAGGATGTCCTTCATAGCTTTACCTAGTGATTTGGGCGGCCCCTTATGTAATCAGATGGGGCAGGCTATGGTTCAGGTAGGATATGGACAATGAAGAACCCATCTGCTCCAGAAAGCTTTCTTTGCCTTGGGAGACTGTCTTGCAATGCATCCTTGGCTTCCTTTGTCCCTCATTGTATCTATAGAAACAAATCTTTTTCATATGACTTGTGCATGATTGTCTTCTGACTCACCAGACAAAAGCAATTATTAAGACTTCAGCCCAGGATTTTCTGGATGAAAATGTTCAGCCTTCTCTTCTTAATGCTTGGCATGATGATGATCTCTTATGTCCTTTTAGAAGTGAGATTCTTCTTTTGGGATCCATTATTAGTAAACCTGCTTCCCACAATCGTATGAGTCTTAATGATTTCATTTTTGGTTCACTACATCTATAAAAACTCTTATTTCCAAACATGGTCCAATTCTAAGATACTGGGGATTAGTGTTTCAATATATCTTTGGAGCGATTCAATTCATCTCATAGTAATGTGTCTCCTCATTGAAGTGAAAGGGAGTGAGAGAGAGGTTATAAATATGAATTTATCCATTTTTCTCTTTCTGATGAGCAGATTTTTAAGTAGTGAGAGAAAAGTTCTTTTTTCACTGGTTGTCCTTCTCCTCAATAATCATCAAGGGGTGAAAGACCATGACTCATATCTTATGCTTCCTCATATAAATATGAAAGATTAAAATGAGAGGAATGTTAATGTCTGATTAGTGATATTTCTAAATATAGATGACTTTTCCAATCCAGAAGCCTATGTCCTATTTGTCCACTTAGAAATTAATTTGATCTTGCCCCATCATTAACCATGGAACCAACAAGCCAATTCCAATAGAATTATTAAAAAAAAAAAATCGGGCTGGGGATGTGGCTCAAGCGGTAGCGCGCTCGCCTGCCATGTGTGCGGCCCGGGTTCAATCCTCAGCACCACATACAGACAAAGATGTTGTGTCCGCCAAATACTAAAAAAAAAATAATAAATATTAAAAAATTCTCTCTTACTCTTAAAAAAAAAAATCTAATATCTTTATTACCCTGAGCCTCAGATAAATAGCTATGGTCAGTGCCTTAGAGACTTAGCTACAATATCTTATTATGTTTTTTCTTTTTGTCAAAGAATGGGAATTATTTCTGATAGTGCTTAAATTTTAAAGATTTTCCTCTCTTAATCCAGAGGTTCCAGGCTATGAATTGTGAACTATTTGCAGATATACATATCTAGAAATCATTGGAATATTTTATGAAGTTAATTGTGCTTAGCAATTAGTTTTCTAAATACGTTAATTATTTTATATGTAAAAAGATGTGCAGAAATTGGACTTTGGTGGCAGGCCTTTTGGTAGCTTCCAAGACACCCAGTCATGTGTGGGACTGACAACAGTCAGAAAATTATAAAATGTTTTTTAAAAATTCAGTGAAATAAAGTAAAACCACATTCTTATATATATTTATCAAAGTCATAAAATATATTAAGCCTGTGACTAAATATAAAGCAAATTTCAGAAATGTTAACCTTTGAAGTTACTAGTTTGGGTTTTGCATGAAATATATATGAGACAAAACTGTCCCTTTTTTTTAGTTGAAACCATACACGTAAAACTTCTCAATTTCCTGTCTAAATATCCATGTATCTGAGATGCTTCTTGTATTTTGAATGGGAGTTAAGAAGACCAATGCCCATGATGTTTTATGTCCTTTTTTTGAAGACTCTCTCTGCACAAGACTGTTACTACTACTAGAAATATGCTTCAGAATACTAAATTTGCTGGAATATGAAAAAGTTAAGCCTGAAAATTCTGTATTATTTATCTCATTTGTTGTTCTTTAATCACATATAACATTGCAGTAGTTCTAGTTAAGATTCCATTTTTTTTTACTCAATCCTCTAATTTTATAGAAGACAGCTGAATAAATATGTGTACTTTTCCTCCTCAAGAGCATTGTGAAATACAAAAAGTCACATGGTAGAGAGAGAAATCTTCATCTACTTAAAAGGATGCATACTTAACAGATTAAAGCTTCATCCTTATGATCTTATTAAACCTTAATTACTTCTCCAATCCTGATTCCCAGACACAATCTCAGTGGGGTTATGTCTTCAATAAATGAATCAGGCAGGAGACACAATCTAGTGCACATCAAATATTGAGCAGGTATTTTGTTTAAGGTTCATCAATTGAGATTTGCTTGATGTTTGCCTCATTATTAGCTTAGGGTTATAGAATTTGGGGAAGAAGAACACAATGACATAGTATGAACACCTGATAAAATACAATCATGAGTACATACTATAAACCTTACTTAGTGATTTTGCTATTAACCTTTGCTATTACCCTATCACCTGGCTGAGGTAGTATTTGTCAAATTTATTCAATCCAAATGTAGTAACTTTTTGTAATGTTCATATTCTATTCTTTGGAAGTCACTGTAATTAGCCCAGGACTTAGAGTTTCATTCTATGTGTTTGAGGTTAAAGTACCTACTATAACTATTTTAAATATTCTATATTAAAAATAGTTGGCATTAATTTATTCATTCAATTATTTATGTCACTATGTATTTATGAATAATTATTTTCTAAGTTGAGCTATATCTCAGTATTTATACTTTTACTATTTTTTCCCATTTTGTTCATTGGAAGATTTTTTATTTTGGTCCTGTGTCACTTGACAAATTTCTGTTATTTTGGATGTGTCTGTATGTGTGTGTTATATGTATGTATATGTCTTTAGCACCTTCCTAGTTTTTGGTGTTGCAAGATACTTTAGGCTTATTCTGTATACTTTTTGTTCAAATTTTGAAAATCACTCTTTAAGATTTAATTCTTTTCATGAAAACAGTATATAAAAATTAATACTTGGATGTCAGCCAGTACTTTTAATGTAATGTTCACCAATTATAAATGAGTTAGTTCAGTTGATCATTTCATGTTTTGAAATAATTTTAAACACACATTTGATATAAGTACTGCAATTGTCTAAATGTGCTTCTTGTAAACAATGTTTTGAATATCAATATATAAAATTTAAAGCAATAGGGAAAGATAACTTAGAACATTCAGTTTTGGTTCCAAAATATAAACAATTGTAAATCATCACTCTTGTTCATACAATAAGAAGCAGTTTTGGGAATCAAAACCATAGGTAAAACTGCCACCAAAAGATCCAGAGGCACTGCACCAGGAAGTCACACTGAAGTTTGCTTTTCTGAAGCACAAGTCATTAGAGACAGAAATGGGTGTAAACAGGTAAATTGTGATTTTGGCAAATAACTGATAAATTTTTATTATATGCAGGAGGCTAAGGGTAGACCATCATGAAAGTGAGAAACTTGTAGACCCAGATTTACCCTTCAGGAAGGCCACTAGTTGTTCCAGTCAAAAAGCAGATTCCAAACTACAAATTTTCTGATGTCACTGGGGTTCAGGGAATGGATGGGTTTGGGGAAGAGGAGAATAGTCATTTTGAAATACACCTAAGGTCTTTTAAATAACATAATGAAAACATATAGTTTAGAAAAAAGGACTTTGTGAGAACCTTATCCCCACTGGGGAAGAAAGACATTTTTCCCCTTTTACCTCCCTCTGGTCTTCTGATCTCACACACTTTAACAACAAATCCTTATTTTTAATTCTGTATCAGCAAGATTTTAATAACTCAACAATTGCCCAATAGAGATAATGGCTCCCTTTATCTTTGATTTTATTCATCTTTGTTTTTGTAGTATGAATTTAAAATGAAATATTTAAAGAGAAATGCTTATGAAAATATATAGAAAAATATACTTACTTGAAATTTAAAAAAAAAACCTAATCTCTTCAGATCCCTTGCATTTCTCTTCTCATTCACAAACACAGAAGGAGATATCAGAATCTACTTCATATTACTTATCTACTCATTTGTTTTCTCTCTAGGAAGTGACTTGTGCTCTTTGAATTCTCTTAAGAATGTGTAGTTCTAAAAATCTAAAACACAGACTCTATGTACAATAAGTGCTTTGTTCAGATTTTACTGCAATAATTGAGGCTAACAATCACCAAATTACAGTGCTACTAAACAATGAACATGCATTCCTTGTTCTTATTCTTTCATCTGTGTCAAACAACAATGGTAGAATGCAGATTACTGAGGCCATTTAGAAGGACTCTTCTCCATATGTATTATTATAGTAGTACTGTGAAGATATAGTTCCTTCCCAAAATATGGTCCCCAAATTAATAGCAGGAGTATATGAAGGGAAACCCAACCTCATAAACATATTAAAGAGTTCTGCCATTAATAATATCAACTTCTTACTAAAGAATGTGAAAGAATTGTGCCCCAATCATGGTCAAGTAACCATGTAAAGGATGGAAAGGATGGAAAAAAAGGAACAAGACCAATGAGCTTTTATCTATTATAGTGTAAAGGACATGACCTTCAAGTTGCAAAAATATAGTAATATTCATTCTAACATCCATTAAAGTCTTAATCATAGTAACTAGCTAAAAGATCCAGATCTTGTCACTTGTGTCAAGTCTACATAATGGCTCCTTTTTCAAAGGCTCATTGTTATTGGTTGAATGTTTCCCACTCCAGAAAAATATATATTTAAATTCTATCTGCTTAGACCTATAAATGTGCCCTAATTTAGAGAAAAGATGTTTGTAGATTCAACAATCTTAAGGAAAGTTCATGCTGAATTAGAATATTTTCTAATCCAGAGTTACTGGCATCCATATAGTAAGAGGACATAAGATTTATAGACAGAAAAAGGTTGTCACATAATGAAGGAAGTGGAAATCATAGTGACATGTCTATAGGCCCAGGAATGCCAAGGATTGTCAGTATCTGATAGAAGGACAAAAGCATGCTACCATGTTTCAAGAAGCAATCAAACCTTCCACCAACTTGATTTCAGACTTCTAGTTTCCAGATCCATGATACACAATGTTTCCGCTATTTTAAGCCACCTATTCTATTGCTCATTACTGTGGCAGATCAAACAAACCAATATTATAACCCTCTAAAAAAATCCATTACACTCTTAGAAAAAAAAAATAAAGGGCAGAACATACTTAAAAGTCAAAAGTCATCTAAAGGCTCATGTGTAAAGACTGGGTTCTACATACTGGTGCTATTGGGTGTGATTAAATCTTTGGACATAAATTCAGATAAGTCTTTAGGTCATTGGCTTGTTCCCTTGAAGGAGATTGTGAAACTCTGGCCCTTTCATTGTTATCTCCTCCTTCCTGGCTCATGAAGTAAACAGTTTTCCCTGTCACACTCTCTCTGCCATTGTCACCTGGCCTGCCTACCAGAAATCCAGAGCAAAAGGTCTACCCAATCTTGCACTAAAGCGTCCAAAATTGGAAGTCAAAATCAACATTTTTTACCTACAAGTTAATTATTTCAGGTATTTGGTTATAGTGACAGAGAACTAACTGACACAGAAAAATTATACCAAGAAGTGGGGCCTTTTACACAGTTATACTCGAAAATGTGGAGAAGTCATCAGAATTAATATAGGGGCCAAATTTTGAAGAGTTTGGAGGAACAAGTCAGGGAAAATACAGAATGTTGTTTGCAGAGATTAATAGGTGAGTTAAGGGCTTACAATGCTAATAAGAATGAGGACAAGAAAGGACAGACTGAAGAGTTTTAGATGGAAATGAAGACTCTGGTAGTGGACCAGAGGCTATACACATAACACACAATTTGAATACATTTTGTCTGTACTTTGATATTTTTTATGAAGGCTTATTTAAGGATGATGATGGTCTAGATTACTTGGAAGGAAATTTCAAGGCGATAAAGTATTCTGGCTGTGGTCTGAGTATTATAGGATGCTTTCAACCAGATTTATAGTTGAAAAAAACAGACCCAGAAGCCAAAATGAACAGATTTAAAAGATTTGGAAAATTTGCATCATGGCAGGAAAAGTAGCAAAAGTGTAGGTGAAGCATGGAGTTGCTAACAAAATTAGTATTGATGAAAAAGAAGCCTAGTGCTTAGCACAGAGTCAAGAGGAAAGAATCCCTCAAGGAATTCTAGAAAATTTCAAGGTTGCCCATTCATCACAGACTCAAGAGCACAAGTCACTTGGTAGAGAGAAAACAAATGAGTAGATAGTAACCACACAAGGGTGGTTTCAAAAATGTTCTAGGGTAAAATCATTTAAGAAAATAGCCTGAGTCAGTCCTGAAACCAAATGGGAATTCATTTCCTCCTGGTCATCAAACAAAACATGTAGAGGCTGCAGCTTTGGTTGAACTGGGTTCATGTATAGCAGAGACCAGTGACAGATCTTGGCATTGCCCATGTGATGCTAGTTTTGCATGCATGAAGAATGCAAGCATTATGGAGTTGGGATGGGGATATAACTCAGTGCTTGCCTTGCATGCACAAGGCCCTGAATTCAATCCCCAGCACCACAAAAAAAAAAAAAAAAAAAAGCATTATGGAATCATATCACCCATTTAGACTTCAAAGTAAAGTCTCAGAAGGCACACATATGTAAACAGCCCCAACAGGGCTGTATGGAGCTGTGGGATAAAACAAAACTGGGATAGAAATTCCAAGAAATCAGGAAAATAGAACATCTTTTGGGAGAAGCTGCAAGAAGCATGCAAAACCCAGTTAATTGAGAGGCCTTATGGGCTAAAATGGATTAAAACAATAGAAGAGGGTTATCGGGATCACAGTATCCTGACAGTGTGCTCCTGAAACCAGACATAAAGATTTAGTAATTAGTGTTTGCCCTTCTGGGTTTCACCATTGCTTTGAATTGATCCTTCCTCAATATTTTTCTATTCCTCCATGTTGAAATAAGAACAATTAACTTGTTTCCATCTCTCATTTTATATTAAATGTATATATCTATATTTTAAAAAAATTATTGGGGCTCACAACTCAGTTTTCCTAGAGACTTTTAGGATACTATGAACGTGGATTTTTGAGCAATCATAGAATAGTAATGAACTTTGGGACTCTTACAAGTGAAGTGAAAGCCTTTCGCTAGGTGAGATGCACAGGACACTTTGGGAGCAAGGGGAACAGAGATATCGATTGAATCTTAAATTTCCCCCAAAGACACATTTGTTAAAATTTGGTTGCTAGGGTGTCCCTACTGGAAAGAGGTTGAACATTTGGGAAGAGGGAGCTGGTGGGAGGTGGGAAGTCCTTAGGAAATTAGTGGTATGCTTTTGAAGAAAATTGTAGGAAACCTGCACTTTCCTTATGCTCTTCTCCCTGTCTTGTGACGTAAACAGTTTGCTCTGCCACACACCTCCTGACATTGCCATCTGGAATGCCCACCACAGGCTCAAAGCGAAGGGTCCACCTAATCTCAGACTGCAATGCTGAGGGCCATTACCAAGTAGGAATGACGCATCGAAATTTCCTTGCCAAGCGTACCCCATGCTGCTTAGAGGACATTTGATGGGACATTGCATGCATGCTTTAATGAGGTGACCTTGCTCAAGGACCAAGGCAGATCCGGGTTTAGAGCTGATCAGGTTTGAGGAAGTAACCGGCTCCTTGAGTTTAAGGTGTTGCCAGTTTAAGATAATGGGTTTTAGGGAAGTTGGAAGTTGAAGATTATTGCTGGGATTAGGGTGTTCCTGCTGCTTGTTCCCGTTGAGTTCTCGTGAGATTAAAATGGGATTTGGAGATAGCCTCGTGGAGTAGGTGAATTGTGCGGGAGACAGGAGAACGTGTTTGCCCCTGGACCTGTGTGGAGGCGGTGTGAGAGCGGGAATAAAGAATTGCTGTTTGAACCTACAAAGCTGTGAGTGCCTCCTGAATCTTGTGCCAAGAATTGACCTTGGCATTTTGGTGGCCCGTACGCGGAACGTCTGAAATTTGGAGGTGAGTAAAATCGCTCCCCCCTGAGGGAAGGCGAGAGAATGGGTGACCATTTCAAAAAACAATGTGTTCTTGTTTTGATTTATTTCATTTTTGTTTCAAGCTGCCTATCCCTAGAAATTTCTCAGGCAAACTGGGAAAAATGGTTGGCTCAAGGTTTGAAGTTTGTTAGCCCCGAGAAAGAGAAAATTGATACAGTGAATTTTTATTCAGTTTTTGTTTCATTCAGTTGTGGTTTTGTTTTGTGTTATCTTATTGGATTGCGTTATCTTTATAGAAGATTAGAAATTATTAAAAAAGAAGCCGAAAAAGTGTTAAGTAAATTGTTAGAGATTCAGACCATGGAGGAAGACATTTTAGATCAAGCAAAAGAGAAGGTCTCTCAAGCTAGTCAGAGAAAGGGAGAAAATTTAAAGGAAAAGGGGTTATTAGGAAAAAGGCCACAACAAGAGGCTGTTACTAACTCCGTTTTACCAGAGGGTGTAATTCAACCAACAGCCCCGCCGATGGAGACAGCTGAGTGGCCCTCAAACCCCGTAGTTGATAGATGGGATCCTGAGACAGGACCTCAAAGATTAGCATGCCCTGTATTTGAACAGGTAGGAGGGCAGCGAATTCACCGTGTTTTAGAATTTAACACAGTGAAGCAGTTAAAGGAGGCTGTAACAACCTATGGTCCTCAAGCCCCCTTCACGGTAAGCATGGTGGAGTCCATTACTAACTTGGACATGACGCCAGCAGATTGGGCTAGCATGTGTAAATCTGTGCTAAATGGAGGACAATATTTGTTATGGAAGGTTGCCAATGAGGAATTTTGCATGGAGACAGCTAGGCAAAATGCAGCAGCCGGTTACCCTCAAAGAAGTCTTGATATGCTATTAGGAAGGGGACCTTATGAGGGTCAGCAGCAACAAATGGAATATGATCCTGCTGTATATGTACAGATTGCTGCAGACGCAGTTAGGGCATGGAAGACTTTACAAGGACATGGAGATTTACAAGGTCAGCTATCTAAGGTAATACAGAGACCTAATGAACCTTACGCTGACTTTGTAGATAGGCTTATTCAAACGGCTGCCAAAATTTTTGGTGACACAGAACAAGCAATGCCATTAATAAAAAAAATGGCTTATGACCAAGCAAATCGTTGCTGCAGAGAGGTTATTAGACCATGGAGACATGAAGATTTAAACACATATATTAAATTATGTAGAGATGTTAATGAACAAGGGCAAGTCTTGGCAGCTGCAGTACAACAGGCTTTAGATGCCAGGCTAGAAACATGCTATAATTGTGAACAAACAGGATATTTTAAAAGGAGTTGCCCCATAAGAGGAGGGTTTAACAAAACTAGAAATCAAAGGAATAGAATACTGAGTATTTGCCCACGATGCCGTAGAGGGAGACATTGGGCTAATGAATGCCGTTCTCAAACCACCATAGAAGGTACTCCCTTATCAAAAAACGGACAAGGATCAGGTATTTACCCACGATATCGTGGAGAAAGGCACCAGGCTTCATTGCCAAAAAACGGACCGGGGGGCCCAATGCTCCGGGGCCCACAACCACAAATATACGGGGCAGTGGAGGAACCCAGCAACCCCATCAGGGTGGTGCCCAGGACACATTGTCCATTAAATCACTCATCAGACAAACCCGAGGGAGCGCAGGGTTGGACATCTGCGCCTCTGCCAGAGCAGTATTAACTCCAGAGATGGGAGTTCAAATCATTCCTACAGGAGTAAAAGGACCTCTTCCCCAAGGAACAGTAGGCTTATTGTTGGGACGTAGTTCATCTACATTAAAAGGACTTATGATAAGTCCTGGGGTAATTGATCCCGATTATGTAGGTGAAATAAAAATTATAGCTAGTTCTCCAGGAGGTATATCAGTAATTTCACCTGGAGATAGAATAGCACAGTTGTTAATACTACCCAGCCTACATAATAAGTTCTCTAGTCTTAATGTAGAAAGAGGTTCCAAGGGATTAGGCTCCACAGGTGTAGATTGGGCTATGTTGTCTTTAAATTTAGATTCTCGCCCAATGTTAAAACTAAATATTCAGGGTCGTGACTTTAATGGACTGCTGGACACAGGTGCTGACCTTAGCATCATATCTCTTCAAGAATGGCCAAAACATTGGCCATTACAACAAGCCACTCAAACGCTTCGAGGCCTAGGAGTGGCAACTAATCCCCATAGAAGTGCTATGGTATTAGATTGGAAGGATCCTGAAGGATGTGAAGGAACTATACAGCCATATGTTTTGGATCACCTTCCTATTAATTTATGGGGACGAGATGTCCTAGATCAACTAGGTTTGATGTTAACAAATAACATCAATCCTAATGTGCCCACTACTAGGGCTAGACAAGGTATCAGGAAAGAAAAAAGATTAGGAAAACAAGAACAAGGTATAGCAGCGCCAATTCAAATAGATCAAGGAACAGACAGACATGGGTTGGATTTTCAGAAAGGGCCACTGAGACAATCAAAATTACTTGGAAATCAGAAAGACCAGTGTGGGTTCCTCAGTGGCCCCTTACTAAAGAAAAGATAAAAGTAGCCCATGATCTGGTCAAACAACAATTAGCGGAAGGACATTTACAACCTTCCGTATCTCCCCATAATACTCCCATTTTTGTTATCAAAAAGAAATCGGGTAAATGGAGATTATTACAAGATTTAAGAGCAATTAATAATGAGATGATTATTATGGGACCTGCTCAATCAGGGATTCCTCAGTTGTCTGCTTTACCAAAAACGTGGCATGTTTTAGCTATAGACATTAAAGATTGCTTTTTTTCGATTCCAATTCATCCCGAGGATAGTCCACGTTTTGCATTTACTATCCCTGCATTAAATCATGAAGGTCCTGATGAAAGATATGAATGGAAAGTACTCCCTCAAGGAATGGCTAACAGTCCAACTATGTGTCAAATATATGTTAATAAAGCAATCCAGCCACTTAGAAATCAAAATCCTGAACTAAAAATATTTCACTATATGGATGATGTATTATTGGCACATAAAGATAAAAACACATTGCTGGAATGTTATGCCACACTTACAAACTTGTTAAAAAATTATAATCTAGAGATAGGAATAGACAAAGTACAATTAAATTTTCCAATTAATTATTTAGGAGTTCTATTATCCTCAACCATGGTCCGTCCACCTAAAATTCAAATACGAGTAGATCAACTCAAATCACTTAATGACTTTCAAAAGTTGTTGGGAGATATAAATTGGATAAGGCCTTATCTAGGCATACCAACAGGAGAGTTGGGACCTTTATTTGATATTCTAAAAGGTCCATCAGATCCAAATTCACCCCGAATGTTAACTCCTAAAGCTAGAAAGGCATTAAAAATTATTGAGACATATATGGAAAATATGCATTTAGATAGAATTGATATAAGTTTGCCTTTATTATTTATTGTACTACCAACAAGAAATATTCCTACAGGAGTATTTTGGCAGGAAGGTCCATTATTGTGGATACATTTATCTTATTCTCCTAACACTATTCTTACTAGGTATCCTGAGGCTGTAGGACAATTAATACTCAAAGGTATAAGAGCAGCAAAGGCAGTGTTTGGAATTTCTCCCAATAAAATTATTACTCCATATACTATGGAGCAAATTGATGAGTTAGCTAATGAATTAAATACTTGGGCAATAATCATGTGTAAATCGAATGTTTCATTTGATAATCATTTACCATCTAATCCTTTGTTGTCTTTTTGGTCTAAGCATCCTGTAGTTTTTCCTAAAATGACAAGAAAAACACCTATCATGAATGCTCCAAATATATTCACTGATGGGTCTAATAATGGTACAGCTGCAGTAGTTACCCCTGATCAAACTTTTACATTTTTGGTTCCCAAACAGTCAGCTCAAAAGGTAGAGCTTAATGCAGTTCTACAAGTTTTTGTGATGTTCAAAGATTCTGTATTTAATTTATTCTCTGATAGCCAGTATGTAGTTAATGCTATAACATCCCTTGAAGATGCTGGTAGGATTTCCCCTTCCTCTACTGTTTTCTCTTTGTTTTCCACTATACAAAGTCTAATCTGGGATAGAAAAGATCCATTCTTTATAGGACATATCAGGGCACATACAGGATTGCCTGGAGCCCTTAGTTTGGGCAATGATTTAGCAGATAAAACTACACATGATATACATATTTTTTCTACTGTAGAAGAAGCTACAAATTTTCATAAAAGGTTTCATGTTAATGCTAATACTTTACAAAAGCGTTTTAAAATAACTAAGGAACAAGCCAGGCATATAATAAAACAATGTCAAAATTGTGTGACCTTTTTACCACAAGTTAATCTTGGAGTCAATCCTAGAGGACTGATACCTAACCATATTTGGCAGATGGATGTCACACACTTGCCAGAATTTGGAAAATTAAAATATTTACATGTTACAGTTGATACTTCTTCCGGATTTTTGATGGGCTCCCCTCATGCCGGAGAAAAAACTAAAGATGTTATAGCTCATTGCTTACAAAATTTTGCCACTGTGGGTGTTCCTAAACAGTTAAAAACTGATAACGGTCCTGGTTATACGTCTAAATCTTTTAAACAATTTTGCTCATCATTTGGTATTACTCATATAACAGGAATCCCATACAATCCACAGGGACAAGGCATAGTTGAAAGAGCTCATCAAACTATTAAAACGTACCTATTAAAGCAAAAAGAGGGAATTGGAAAGGGGTATATATCCCCCAAAGATAAACTTAAAATAACCCTTTTTACTCTAAACTTTCTAAATTTGGATTCATCAGGACTTAGTGCTGCGGAAAGACATATGTATCCGAAAAATGTACATAAGCCTAAGGTACTTTGGAAAGATATTCTAACAGGACAATGGAAAGGTCCCGACCCAGTTATTGTCTGGAGTCGGGGTTCCGTTTGTGTGTTCCCACAGGGAGAACAGCAGCCGATTTGGATTCCAGAGAGGTTAACCAAAACAATTTCTACGGAAAAAGAAGATGATTTGACTGAAATCCATAACAGCTGAAATCCAGAGCTCCAGCTTGGCTATTCTTACATCTGCGACAGTGATTAACCACGGTGCCTTTTTTTTCAATATCTATTTTATTATTGCATTTTTCCCACATCGTAAAGTTCTATTTTATTTTTTGAGCTCATACAAACCTAGGTTAATGTTTTTCTGATCAGTTTTGTTTTTTGACTGTGTTTTATTTTTTGACTGTGGAGTTTTTAAACATTGCAATGGAGATTTTACCTAGGTAAAGCTACAAGGCCGTTATTATTGTCTTATATGTTGTATGTTATGTGTGCCCTGTTTTGTGTTGCATGTCAGTATGTGTGTATGTCCATATTTTTATATGAGGAGCGCTCATGAAAAAATGGATCCGAATTTTTTTTTATTCACGTGATTTAAGTGGTTTAATCTAATTAGGTAATCAGCTGTTAATGATTGTTTTCAAGGGTGGTTAATAGATCTGTTTGCTTACTATTGTTTTTAAAGGTGATTAACAGATCTGTTTGTTTACTTTCACTTTTCCTTTTCATTATATTTAATAATTCTGTTCAGGATAATGTCTCTTTAACATCATTACCAGAATTCCCATCTCCATCCCAGTGCCGGTGAAGACTAAGAAAACCAAACTACAGCTTCTATGATAGCTACCACAGTAAACTGTATGAACTGATGCATCAATGAATATAACTCAACAAGTAATGCTCAATCAAGGATTTGATTTACTTTGGGAGGAAATGGACATATTGATAGACTCTTCCACTTTGAACTGCCTGCAGAACTTGCCTGGACTATATCAGTTGCATGCATTGTGAACTATCTTCTGGTGCAGCGAATTGTGGTACTGCTGGCATATTTTTGCTGATGGTATCACCAGTGATGCAATTTCCTTGCCAGCGCACCCCATGTTAATTGTGGTAATGCTGGCATCTTTGCTGATGGTGTCACCAGTGATGCAATTTTTCCAAAGGAGCCGTCAATTGGCTTGGTGTCGTGGCATTTCTGTATCTTCCTCCCTTCTACTAGTGATGGTCTAAAATTTGGGTGAGGTGAGGCAAGAACCTCACCCCCCCACTGGCACCAAGGTTAAATTTGGGGGCCAACAGAGGTGAGGCAAGAACCTCACCCCCCCACTGGTGCTTAGGCCTATCCACAAGCATGGCTGAATGCTGGACCGGTAGTCAGAGACGGGTTGATCTGATTGCAGTGGATTCAACCTAAGACAGGAAATTGACGTGTAAAGGTCAGTTCTCCCATGACGGGTAAGAACCACATGTTGAATTGGACAACCTACCAGGCACGGTCCTAAGCCACATTGCTTGTTGTTTAATTAATCAGAAGGGGGGAGATGCTGAGGGCCATTACCAAGTAGGAATGACGCATCGAAATTTCCTTGCCAAGCATACCCCATGCTGCTTAGAGGACATTTGATGGGACATTGCATGCATGCTTTAATGAGGTGACCTTGCTCAAGGACCAAGGCAGATCCGGGTTTAGAGCTGATCAGGTTTGAGGAAGTAACCGGCTCCTTGAGTTTAAGGCGTTGCCAGTTTAAGATAATGGGTTTTAGGGAAGTTGGAAGTTGAAGATTATTGCTGGGATTAGGGTGTTCCTGCTGCTTGTTCCCGTTGAGTTCTCGTGAGATTAAAATGGGATTTGGAGATAGCCTCGTGGAGTAGGTGAATTGTGCGGGTAGACAGCAGAACGTGTTTGCCCCTGGACCTGTGTGGAGGCGGTGTGAGAGCGGGAATAAAGAATTGCTGTTTGAACCTACAAAGCTGTGAGTGCCTCCTGAATCTTGTGCCAAGAATTGACCTTGGCACTGCAACCTCTCCAATACTGTGACTGAGACAGATTCCTGAAGTGGTTTCCACTTTTATTCCATGAGTGACTTTGAATTCCTGTTGATTGGTTAAAACACACATCATAACTTCTTTAAGAATTCCATTATTTATGTATTTATCAAAGTACTCTTCTAAGAGTTCACAAATGTCATTCTTTTGAAACATATTTTTCTGCCTCAAAATGTATATACAATACTTCCTGTATATTTGACAAGACTTGAAAAATTCTGTTAGAGTCACAGTCCTTGATTTTTTACTTGCCTTGAGGTAGTGGCTTTCTTAGGGCTTTCTGAGTTTTTCTTCTGGATGTCTATTGTAAGTTCTACAATATTTAGTGTTGAGAAAAACATTTCTTTTATAATTGCAAAATTTCGATGTTTGCTCTTGTACCTCTACATCTGACTTGCTAATTGATAAGCTTATTTTCATAAAGTTCACTGTTATCAAACATCATATTGTTTTCAAAATTCTTCCCTCATCATGACCTGTATATATCATGTATTTATTTTTTAACAAAATTTTTTGATAGTTGTGGATGGATGTAGTATATTTATTTATTTATTTATTTATTCATTCATTCATTCATTCATTCATTCATTCATATGTGATTCCTAAGAATCAAACCCAGTGTGCTAGGCACGTGCTCCATAGAGCTAAAATGCCAAGCCACTTCATGTATTTTCTATCTCCCAATTTACTGCATACAACACTTTGACATTTTATGTCATGGTTCACTATTTTTTTAAAAATTATTTTTAGTTGTTGATGGACCTTTATTTCCTTTATTTTTATGTGGTGGCTGAGGACTGAACTCAGTGCCTCACACATACTAGGTAAGAACACTACCACTGTGCTACAAACCCAGCTCTATGGTTTACCATTTTTTTTTACCTCTTTAACATTTCCTAATTTCTCTTTCATTTGTCTTCAGATCAGTTGAGATGATTATGATTCAAATTATGTGCCTGCTATTCTTGATAACTCTGATAGATGCTGAAAATCTGATGAAACCTGAAAATCTGCAGGTCTGAATCGGTAGTTTTGCTCCATGTCCATTATTCTGTAACTGTGATTCATGGCCAACTGTTAAATGATCTTTCATCCATATGTGAAAAACAGAATGGCAAGCACAACTGTGTATGCATAGGTTAATAATTGGTATATTTACACCTAATAACATCCCATTGTCCTAAGCAATCATGGGAGAAATGCAACGTCCAGGTCATGCCAATTCTGTGAATGTTAAATCCTAGTTAGTTACAAAGAAAAATTGGAATAATATTTCAACTTACCAAAATAGGTGTTTGAACATATGTATACAGAAATGAGTCATATTACAGAGTTAACTGCTTCTATAAAATAGAAGGGTAAGCAAGACATACTATTCCCTCTTCAATCAAATTCATCTTTAGTTCCTTTCTTTTCCAATTAAAAATTCTTTCCAAATATAATTAGTTCAGTATTTTATTATTCAAATGATTCTTTTGAATCTTTTCTTCTACTACTAATTGTATTCTGTTCACTGACATATCTGCAAACTTTCACACAGCCTCCCAGTTTCTTGTATCCTTTTTATAGAGAGTCTTCTCTTTTTCCTACCACTATTTTCACTTATCTCTCTTGTCCCATTCTTGCCCAGGGTCTAGCACATGCTAGGCAAGTGCTCTACCACTGCACCACAACCCCAGCCTATTGTTCTTTTATCTGATGTTTAAATCTAGGCATGCTTTGGGTTTCTACCCTAGTGTAATATTTTTCTTCTTTCCATTTTTCTCCATGGATTGTGTCATTCATCTTTATGCAGCTGATTGTACATAAGACAAAGTTAGCTGATGATTACATACTAAGTCCAGACCTCACTTATTATCTCTAACCATCCTTATATTCCCAGTTTTACTACCTATAAATCTTTTGCTCAGGTACGTGACACATGTACTGACCTTATTTCCTTCAAAATGTGAAGTTGTTTCCTCCTACAATCATTGTGTATTTACTGTTTTCTCAACTCAGTGTGTCTTCACTTATAGTCTTTTTTATGCAAACAAATTTATTGAATTTAATTTTGAAAACAAAACTAAAAGAAGAAATAGAGAACTCTTAACATGTATTCTTTTAAAGATAATAGGAACACTGATATTTGAGACCAAAATATGTCATTTGAAAAAATCAGTTTTGCTTTTCTTCATTGCATTTTGTGAATTCAGACTTTTGAATTTTCAATGAAAAATTGACATATTAATATATTAACTGAATTAAACAAATTTCTAAATATTAAGTTTAAATAACTTTTTTCTATACTTGCAAATTTTACATTGAACTTTGTATATGCCTTTTTATTGATTATTTTTAATTATACATCACAATAGGATTTATTCTGACATAATTGTAAAAGCATGGAACATAATTTGTTCTAATTCAGTCCCCAGTACTTCCACTTTCACTCTCCTCCCTTCCCTCCCTCTACTGTCCTGATGTTTTTGCTATTTCCTTGTAGTTGTGTGTGTGTGTGTGTGTGTGTGTGTGTGTGTGTGTGTCTTATGGATGTACAAGATGGTGAGATTCACTGTGGTACATTCTTATTTTTTATGTACATAGGAAAGTTAATTACAGTCTTAACATGTCTGTCTTGCTCTTATTCTTACATTCTCCATTAAATTTTAATTCCTGAAGTAGTACTTCTTTCACTAGCAAATTAAAAATGAAATTCCAGGCAGGCAAGTGGTGCATGCCTATAACCTCAGTGATCCAGAAGGTTGAAGCAGAAGGATCACAAGTTCAAGACTGTCCTCAGCAACTTAACAGTACCTTGTTTCAAAATTTAAAAAATAAATAAATTAAATAAATAAAGAACAAAAAACACTATGGATGTAGCTCAGTGGTAGAGCAATCCTGAGTTCAATCTCTAATATCTCTCTCTCTCTCTCTCTCTCTCTCTCTCTCTCTCTCTCACACACACACACACACACACACACACACACACAAAATGACATTTTCTTACCCTTCAGCACAATATTGCTTTTTCAAATGTTCCATTCATTTGGTTTCTTGGCCCCCTTATTACATTGAAATCATGCATTTGTTCTTTTATTTATGATCTTTTTCTTCCAGTTCCTAAAAGCTGTATGAAGTTTCTGTCCTGGTGGAGGATGTAACTGATTGCTGTACCACTTCATGCATCATAATTAGTAGATCACTTAAATTTTATTGGACCATCAACATTTTTTTTCATATTAACATTTTATTTGCTTTTTACATCTCTTTCTTAAGAACATAAGATCCAAAAGAATTAGGTCTCTTTATTTTCTTGTGCAAAACTTCATTTCAAGGACTTACAATATAGCTTGGCATATAAAATTTTTCAATAAATGTTGGTTGAATAAGTGAATTTTTCTCATGTATTCTTCCATGACTTTTAGTTTATGTATTACTTTTTAAATTTTTTACATTTAACTTTTTGTCATATTTGACAGTAGAATATATTTTGACATGTTATTCAAACATGACATATTATCTTATTCTAATTAGGATCCCAGTCTTGTGGCTATACATAATGTGGAATCAACATTTTTTAATGTATTGAATAGTATGGTACAATCATCAATATTTAAAATGTTGAAGTAAAATAGCATTGACTAAAAATATGGCAATTTTAAAAATTGAAATCACATTGACAGATGATATTGAAGGAAATCACCAATTAAGTTATTCACTTGGTTTATAATAAAATGAGCAGTTATTTAAATGATCCAAGCAAAAATGATCTCTTCATTCATTAAGAAACTAGAAGTTAAGTTACTTCAATAAAATGTTTGTGAAATATTGATGTCTGTAATGTAAAAAAATAATAAAAAATAAGGAATGTTTATAATGCCCAAATACTCAGAATAATTTTTATATAAGTAGTTGTCTCTGTGTCATGGATAAGAGTTAAATAGTGTCAAAACTATTGCTGTCAAAACATTCTGATCTACATTTAAATACCAGCACTACTACTTAATACCCAAGTAAACATGAACAAATAAAATAATGATTTTAATTTTTTATTTGTCAATCTGTTGATAAACAAAGATAATATGCTGGATGTGGTGGTGCATGCCTCTACATCCAGCTATCTGGGGAGCTGCAGCAGGAAAGTCTCAAGTTCAAATCTAGCCTGGGTGACTTAATGAGATCCTGTCTCAAATTAAAACAACAACAACAAAAAAATAAAAAATAAATAAATAGAAATAAAAAGGTCTGGAGATCTGTGAATGTAGTTCAGTAGTAGATGGTCCCTGGATTAAATTTTTCTTCACTAAAAAAAAAAAGCAAGAATATTATAAAACATTAAAATACCATACAAATGGAAGACATATAGTGTTATAGCTACATTCATTGACAAAGTTCATTGTAAAAGAGAGTTTATTATCTTTATTTTGATTTTTAAAAAATATTGTACTTTTCTATTTCTTTGAATATTACCTTACCGATGTTCAGTTCTAAATTATTAATTATTGTAGTAATTTAATGATTAAGAAAATAAGAAAGAAAATATTCAATAAGTTATATCATGTTTTAATTTTTAGTATATCTGATAGTTTTTATTATCATCATATGATTTATGGGGTTAAGAACATGATTCTCACAAACTATGGTTGATTTCAAAATGCTAAGAAATCTCATCAAAAAAAAATTTAAAAATTTTAAAAGCAGGCCCAAATTCCAGGTTTATCTGATCTTCTCTTGCTTCTTTCCTGTCGGTGTGTGGAGAAGATTTCTGCAACATTTCCATGTCTACTTAAGTTCTAAACCCCAAAGGAAGACAGCAGTTATGTTTGATCCCTTGCCTGAGTTCCCAGGAAACTTGAACTGATGAACAGGGAGGGAACTCCACCCTCACCACCATATTTGGACAGTTGTGCTACACACTCTTATCCTTGATTGTCATCCCATGGAGAATCACTCACAAACCATTGTCAGCTCTAGAGATAACAGACATTGGCCCAGGGCAGTTTTTGTTCTCCAAACCCATCATGTTATCTTAATAATTATTTACTATTATCCTGATATTTTCCATTCTTTTCTCCACTGTTGGAAGGATATATATAAGTTTTTGAATAATTACTGGGTAACCACATTCATGATTTTCCCCATACTATGATTTTTCTTCTTTTGCCCTCTGTAAATTGGCACTACATATCCTCTATTTAATCTATCTTTGTCAGTTTGTTTCAGCAAACCTCAGACAGCTAAGTGAAAATTTTCCTTTGCCTCTATACATATATTTCATACTAAAAACAGTAAGACATCTTGCCTAAAGTCTTAGAACAAATAAAGTATAAAAGCAAAAATAATACATGCAGGAAAATAGTGACTTCAATGGTAACATATGCATGGACTTAAGTAGCATGCATACAAGTTAATCCCAATTAGTAGGACACAGAATAATGTCTACTTTGAAGGAAACATAATTTATGTAAATCTTCATGGTGTTAATGATTCCCCCAATCAGAGACCCAAACTCACTTCTTGCTTTTCAGAACTGCCACTGTAATATAATTGTGAATATATGTGTGTGTGTAAATAATTTGCTTAATATCTTAGGTTAGGATTGAGTGTCGAAATAAATAATTTATCTTTGGTATATAATGTGGCACTAAGTGGATCTTCTCTGTCTATATTTTGATTAGTAGTAATTCTTTGTCTTCCACCATAAAACTATATAGTAGTAAATGTGTATATGAGGTTTGCTCCTTTGGAAAGATGTTAAAGCTCACCAAGTAAGCTTCCTTGGGATTTTATAAACCTACAACTTGTTATATTGGTGAAATTTAATTCAGAGAAAAAGCACAAATTGTTGCAGATAGTCTATTCTATTGGGAAAAGAGCACAGAACAGTTTTCATAAATTTGAATATGTTTAAAAATGAAAAGGAAGAAAAGAAAGAAAGAATATCTGCTCAGGAAACTTATCTTGACTTATTCATTGAATATTTGTGCAAAATAGATTCAAAATTCCTTGTAATCTTCTTATTCTCTTAGTCAATGAATATAGTACTTTCTCTTGTTTATTTATACTGGTGATCAAACATTTCCTAGATGTTCCAGAATTTTAGGGAGTCATAATTTTGATATTCATTAAAGAATCTGCTTTATCAGAGAATATTTTACATGCTTGGCCTGAATTGCACAGATTTCTGAATAAAAATTCTTGTTTAAACAAGAAAATATAGTTTTTAAGAAGAATTTTCATCCATAAATTTAAACCTAAAATATTTGTCAAACTGTCTTTTTTTTGTTTTGCATTATTTTTAATAGGGTAACTATTATCCACATTTCAAACATTTGCAGAAGAACTGATTACCCTCAGTTACATGGATTTATCTCTATTTTTCCACCTCAAAATAATGTGCAAGGTTGTTTTCTAAAATATTTTTGAAAATTACTTCAGAGATTCTAATGCCTTTTACATAATGTTTATTGCAACATTTCAATTTTTAGATTTTTAATGCTTATAATTTAGATAGTTTTGGTTCAAATTATGAACATTATTATTTTAAAAAATGAAAGAATATTTGAAAATCACACCTTCATACTTGTAAAAGTAGTTAATTTTTCATATTAGAAGAATACAACCTCTTCAACGATGACATTAAGTATAAATACTCTAATACATAATCAATACATAATTATATTTTTAGCCAGACTGCTTTAAAAGAAATTAAAATATATTAACAAAATTTGAAGAAAAAATGAAGTTGAAATACTTTTGTTGATCATAATCAAGACTAAGCTGTTTTATTTGTGATAATACCAAAAGTAATCATATTTTAAGGTTAATTATATTGATGAGAAGATAATATTTAAGAATATAAAAATAAAAATATTCAAATTTTAATTCAATAGTGACTGTTTTATTAATTATTTCAGTGTCAATTTTCAAATATTGATTAGTAGGCCCTAGAAGTATTTTTTATCAGTTAAAATATTTTTACTATGATAGTAAACTTTTTGGTAAGAAATATGTGAAAGGCTGAAAAACATTTGAAAAGAAAACAACAAATAAAATTTTCTAAACTTTAAAATTGTGTATAAAATAAATCATTTTTGCAATTCTTATAATTAATAAACTAGTTAATTTGTTTCATTTTCATATTGTTGTTATTGTCCAAGAATAAGTTAGTGGGATTTACTCTAAACTGAATATATAGGAGTGCTTCAGTCACCCATATTGTTAGCCTGTCCCTGAATTGTAATACCTTCAATTGTTTAGTATACTACTCATAGTATTACTCATAAAATTGTTCTATCAGATAAAATAAAATAGTTTTATAGTATTATGCTTAGATTTGTAATTATGAAGCATCTTCCTAAAAAGCATATGAATGTGATTGCTACAGAGCTGAGGTATTCTGGGAAACTGAGGGAGCACAGGCCCCTCTCTGCAAAGCCCAATTCTTGCAATAGGGTCAGAGATATTTCAGGTATGTCACTGAGAGTAACTGGAATGAGATTATTAGAAGGAATAGGAAAGAGAATATGGTGGACACTCTCAATTGTGGTTCCTCTGTGAGAGGAGAAGGATGGGTTATGAGTCCTATCCTTAAATTTTATTAGGGGGTCCCAGGGAAGTTTCCAGAGAATCTTACTAAGGTTCACCTCCTGACTTTTGACTGACAGCTGGATGACATCAGAATTTTATGTCTTCATTATGCATCATAACTCTAGGTCACTTTGGCCTATACTGACCAGTTCTAATTTTAGAGCATATGCTTGCAGATTTTATGGTTAAGGGAAATTATTGTTCTCTCTCTGAGTTCTGGGATATAGTATAAGAATTACAAGGTTTACCCAAAATTGTAATATTCTTGCCAGCATTTCAAGACCTACATTTCTCCTGAAGATATCAGGTAGTTTTCTGAGGAATATAACATATCTTGTAGACTGAATCCAGGCAAATTGATGGGAGGGGAGAGGAGGGGAGGGGGGATAGTAGAGGATAGGAAAGGCTGCAGAATACAATAGACACTAGTATGGCAATATGTAAAACAGTGGATGTGAAACCGATGTGATTCTGCAATCTGTATACGGGGTAAAAATGGGAGTTCATAACCCACTTGAATCAAATGTATGAAATATGATATGTCGAGAACTATGTAATGTTTTGAACAACCAATAATAAAAATTTTTAAAAAAGCAAAAGTGTGTGGAGGTCAGCAAAGTAGGCCCTTCTACAAGTAGTATTTTAACCTTATGTTCTCACCACTCACATAGTTCCCTTATCAGAGTCAACATATGACCCTACTATACCACTCCTTGGTACTTATCCTAAATACCTAAATCCTAAATATCCTTTGATATTTACCCTAAAGAATTAAAGTCAGCATACTACACAATACATACATACCTGTGTTTATAGCACCATAATTCACAAGAGCAAACTATAAAACTAACCTAATTTTTCACCAATGGATTAATGTATAAAGAAAATATGAGATATATATAATGAAATATATATATGTATAATGGGATTTATATATATATACATATATATATAATGGAATTTATATATATATGTATGAATTGTAAAAAGAATAAAGAAGGTATTAAAAAAGAATAAAATTTTGTCATGTTTGTGTCATTTGCAAGAGAATGGATGGAACTTGAGAACATGATGCTAAGTGAAACAAGACAAACTCAGAAAATAAAGGGTCATAAGTTTTATCTTGCATGTGAAAGCTAGAAAGTAAAAAGGAAAAGAAAGCTATGTGTGAAGTATCTCAAAAAAAAAGGGAGAGCAGTATAATAGAGGATAGGAAACACAGGAAGGAAGGAGAGGAAGAAATAAAATGTTGAAGAATGATACTGATGAAATTATATTCTTATATTGTATGCATGTACAAATATATGACAATGATCCCCCATTATGTACAATTACAATGTAACAAAAAAATATGAAAAAGAAGTAGAATCTGAGGCACAATGAATAATCTTTACTAAATCCATTTATTTTCTTAATGACTACATATGGTATATCTAATAAAATGGATGCTTTAAATAACTCAAAATCAGCCAATCAATAAGTAATCTCAATTTTTCAGTGAATAAAATTATTCAACTACATTCTTCTCATTTTTAGTTTTTTACAAAGTTGTTTTAAATTAGGAAACTAATGTTTTATTTTTATTATTTATGGAAAAAAATCTCTGGCTCATAAAATAGTCACAATATAGAAATTATAATTAATCCTAGCAATTCAGGAGGTGGACTCAGGAGGATTGAGAATTCAAAGCCAGCCTCAACAAAAATGAGGAACTAAGAACTTCAGTGATACCCTGCCTCTTAAGAAAATAAAAACTAGGGCTGGGGATGTGGCTCAGTGGTCAAGTGCCCTTCCCTGGGTTCAATCCCTGGTCCTGCCTTCCCAAAATAATGATTATAATATAAAATTACAATCAAAATAAAGGTAAACTATAGAAGACTGTGAATATAGATGTTATAGTCTATTAGCATTAATATTTATACTTTTTTGAATAACTGTAGTTGATTTATACTATATAAAATTTCCTAATGTTAAGCCCATTTTCTTTTCTTATACCAATGATTTCAAAAACAAGACCAGATTTGTTGTTGCAATCTGTTTTGTTTTTATTATAAAGTATCTGCTTTATTCAACTTAGCCCTATTAATCAATAACTCTAAAGGTTTTGTAGATTTTATATTCAAACTTACAGAATTTGTAAATTAAATTTGTATTATTTAATTCTGAAACCAGTTGATACCACAAAATGTGTACTAGAAATTTAAAACTTAACAGAAGAATATTCTGTTATTCATTTTTAAATATATAAAAATCATTGATTTTAGTATAGATAACATAACAGGATATTGCTTAATTTTTCCAGAAAGAAGTTATTGAAATTATTTTTTCCATTTATGTACATATTTTACTCAAACAAAAAAGCATATATAGATCAATAACACTCTTTATGTTTATGGACATATCGAAAACATGACCAAAGCTTAAAATTTGGAAGAACACTCTGTCTGGCTGAGCAAATTGGTAAAATTTCCACCTTTGTTTAGGAATTCTATTTTTTATTTTAGGAATAAAACAAAGTTAGTGGTTCTTAAGTCTTTCATCTGCAAGATTTATATTTTAACTTTTTAATTTTTTTTTTTATTTCAGAGCTTTTGAACTAACAGTTGAGCTCAGATATATATTTAAGTTTCAGGCTTTATGCTTCCAGCTAAGCCAGATCTATTTACGCTAACGATCTCCAACAGCTGCACTCTGCATTATCTGAGGCTTCTGGGAGGTGTTCCAAGGGAACTTCAAATAGAGCATATTGAAGCTATCTAGACTGGAGTGCTGGAAATAATGTCCCACCTGCAATGATTTCTGTGCCACAGGAAACTCACTGTGGCTACATAGTATCTTTTTAGAAAGAGAGAGACAGAAACAGAGAAACAGGGACAGAGAGACCCACTTTTACAGTTTCTAAAAGTTTATTCATCCTCCCTTTGTCTATCATTGGCTTATTAAGAATAATGAACTGTTATCTCAATCACCCCCATGCACCAAGAGTCCATATTCTACCTCCTGCCTTTTTATTGTTTTCTGTAATGTGAGCAATAGTCTATAGAAAGAACAGGAGTGAACCATATAACATCTTTGCTATTAATGAGCTTAAAAAGCACAGTCCATGAAAACACACTAGTCCTGCTGAAGAAAAACGAATGGAGATTTTACCACCCATCATTCAAATGATAAATGAACATCCTGGGCTATTTCTGTGAGACAGATGAACAGTCAGAGATGAAGAAGGTTGTTCAGAGGCATGGCGTCAAAGAAGGCACCACTCATGAAAAATGACTGCAGCGTGTGCTTTATTGGCATTAATGGTGCTTAAAGTGCTTTCTTGAGCATACACATATGCTTACACTAGTGCAGAGACAAGAAAGCATTCTCTCCCCCTAGACATTTTTGAACCAACAGATTAGTAGAAATGACTTCTGAAGTTCGGCTTCATAACTTTTCTAATAAAAATTGAAAAAGTTTGGTTATAGTTTGATAAATGATTCAATCTCCAGAAAACCCTTGGAACCATAACCATTTTTTACATGAAGATATGACAAAATATTTGAAAGTAAGTTAGACAGAGAATAGACTATACTATTTGCTGGTTTAAGAAATTGCCTTTAACCATTTGCCTCTCTTCATTCCATTTGAATATTTTATCCAGGAAATCACCATGGAATGCCATAGAAACCTATCTGAAGGATTTATTTTAAAGCAAAACAAAACAGTTATTGAGATTTGTCCAATACATGATCCAAAGAATGAATATTATTTAGACAACATTTCCAAAAGTAAATGTTTCTTATGAGAATTTTTCAGCTTAGAGCTGATTTTCAGTATATTTTAGATTAGTGTTAAAAAAGCTTATCTGTTTGTTTTATTACAGAATGAAAATAGTAGACTAATATTTCTGTGGTTTTCACGAGTAAATGTCATATAGTAAAGGAAATAATATGTGTGAAATGTTAATATATACTATAAAATTAGACTTTAATGGTGATACCTAATTTGACCTAAAAAGTGATCTTTATTTTGCATCCTACTTTACTTTTAGTCAGTTTAACAATTTTTTTTTTTAATTTAATGGTGCTGGGGATTGAACCCAGGGCCTTATGCATGTGAGGCAAGCACTCTTAACAACTGAGCTACATCTCCAGCCCTAAAAATTCTTAATATTCATTTTTATTTATTAGTATTTATTAATTGCTGATAATACTAATAGTTATAAATTCTCTGAACTACATAAAACCTCTTGATTTGTTGCAATAGAAACCTAGAAAAGAATGATATAAGAGTCCATATGCCAATATAAGCCCTATACCAAGATTTCAAGCACCTGACTCAGGAAGAGAAGTTTTCTGCTTTACATATAACATTTGGGAGAGGCAAGGAAAACTCTGTGAAAATATGCAGTGACAAAATGTAGAATGGTTTAGCCCTTACAACTGGACATAAAGTTTTGATCTTTCTACTCTGAATGCCCAGGGATGCGTTCGAAATAATCAAACATTCCAAGAATCATCAAACATTCCAGAAGCATGTCCATGCTTTTGGACATGAGCATCAAGGGGTATAAATAATTTTAAATGCTAACTCATGTCTTTATGGTATTAGTTATAATCATTAAAACCATTTGACATCTGACTTTTATGCTGTCAATTCTGCCTGCCCGAATTCTTTTTCAAAGGTCACATTTAATGCCCGAATTGCAAGTTCTGTGGACTTTTCTTTTTTTAATTTTTACTCAAAATTGTCTTCCTATGTCACTTGTCTATAACCTTCCTAGATGTGTTTATACCTTAATGTGTTTCTCCTTATGAACCATTTCTGAGTTTCCTTCTATTATCACTTCTATTCCTAACTTTTGGTTAGTTTCTGTTATTTTCTACTTCCTGATGTAGGATTGCTTTTTTTTTTTCTTTAACACCTTATGATTGAGCATCCACATTGACTCTCAAAGCTTTAAGAAGAGCCTGTAACGTGGGACTCCAGAAAAGATATTCCTCTTGGGCTCCAGAGACATCATTTCCAGCTTGGACATCTCATATAACTGGGTACATTCAATAAAAATACCTCATTAATTCATGAATTCAATATGCGGTATTTATAAAGTAGTCTTTTATATACATATTTCCATGCATAGATTCTGTCTCTGTGAGCTGATGATAAATTTTATGAGGCCAGAGATTTTGAGTCTTGCTGACCATATATTTTTTTCAATTTCTGTTAGTACCATTTGGCAGGGTCCTCCCTTCCTTACTGTGCCACAACACTATGGGATGCTCATCTCAACTCTTCAAGTTACACAGGCATCAGAAAATTAGCTGCTTCCATTGAAAAAAATTCTGAATCCCTTCCTACAAGTTTATAAGTTCTAAAACCTTAGCCTCTAGCCTCTGCGCTGAGATTCCATCTCAAGTCAGTCTGAATGGCAGTTATAAAAATTACAAGTATCAATAAATGTTGGCAAGGATGTGGGGAGAAAGGTACTCTCATACATTGTTGGTGGGACTGCAAATTGGTGCAATCACTATTGGAAGTAGTATGGAGATTCCTTTAAAAACTTTGAATGAAAGTACCATTGGACCCAGTTATCCCACTTCTAGGTCCAAGCTCAAAGGACTTAAAATCAGCATACAATAATATTTATAGCAGCTCAACTCACAATAGTTAAATTATGAAAATAATCCATGTGCCCTTGAACAGATGAATGAATGAAGAACATGTGAATGAATAAAGAGCACAATATAATATTACTCAGCCATAAAAAAGAATGAACTAATAGCATTTGCTGGTAAATGGATGGAACTAGAAAATATCATGCTAGGTGATATAAGCCAATTCCAAAAAATCAAAGACCAAATATTCTCTCTAATATGTGGATGCTAATCCAAAATAAGCAGAGGAAAATAGAAATCCACTGGATGAGACAAAGGGAATGAAGAGAGGGGAATAGGAAAAAATTAACTGGACATAACTTTCTCAGTACAATCAACTCAACGTTTCTAGTCTTGTATTTGAATAAAAGGCCATCAATGTAATTCTGCATCACGTAGAACCATAAGAATGGGATTCTAAATAGAATAAGTTACACTCTATGTATGTATAATCAAAATATTTTCTACTCTCATGTATAACTAAAAAAAAGCAAGTTTAAAAAAAATTAAATAAAACCATAACCTAATCCATCAAAACTTAAGCCACAGAGGTAGCTGATGCTTCCTGTAATCATTATAACTCTTGCTACCAAATTCTGTAAATTTCTTCTTCTTAAAAGAATAAAAATAAAAATATTTGTTTCACATTTTCTAATTTGATCCTAAAAATGTATTACCAGTATGATTTCTCGTGTTGTGCCTATTACATTCTTTTGATAGAGACTTTGATATATTAAAACTTTACTTGAATTTTAGGCAATTTATTCATATTTTTAAAAATATTAGAGCATTTTTATCACATATAAGAAATATTTTTATTCATGACTTGGGTACTCAGTCTCCCATATTAATTATAGAAAAATTACTTCTTATTGGGCTTTTAGATTTTGTTTTGTATAGGATTAGAAAGAGAATCATTTTCTTTTCTCTATATTATATATGCATGTATGTATGTGTGTGTATAGTTATACATATGTATACATGCCTTTGTGTGTTTATGTGTCTGTGTGTGTGTGTGTGTGTGTGTGTGTGTGTTCATGCATAAAAAGTTGACAGAATTGTTCAAAATTAGAGAAAGAATGTTTTTGGAAATATTATTTTTTTCTCATGATCCTTTCATGCAATTCTGTCCTTCTGTTATAAGCCCATCATGTCCACCTGCATGGTTTCTCTGTTATATTGGTCTCTATTTGTGTTCTCTGCCTTAGTCATCTCACCTCAATAGGATGTGATTATTTCCAGGAACATGTTTCCATCTTTGTTTCAGAAAATAGTGACAAGCCATGATCTCTCATAAGCATGAAAGTATTTCAGTTTTAAAAAATTATGCTAGGTTTACATTGACACTATTGATCTCTTTGGAGAGAACTGCTGTAGTTATGATATATATATATATAAACACAAATTAGTTTGATATTTTCAAAGAGATAGCTTTATGTTTATTGTTTTTTTAAAGTCCCTTTTATCTTCTTATTTCCAATTTGATTGATATCTTTTATAATTTTTAAATTGTTTTTCTTTTTGTTTTAAGCTTAAGTTATTCTTCTATCTGCAGTTTATTCAAGTGAAGCTTATCTTATCTCTTACATACTGTTTTGGTTTTCTAATATATGAATGGTAAGGTGTTTCACTTTAATTGACATATATTTAAATATTATTTATATAAATGCTTTATGTTTATAATTTCAAATATTTTCAAACTTTCTACCTATTTCTTAGTATCTCTTTTATATCTGAGAACTTAACCCTATTACAGATTAAATTGTATCTTTTCAAAAGAAATATTTTGAGTACCAAAGTTCCAGTGTCTCAGAATGTAAGTTCACTGAGAAATGGAGTAATTACACTTCTATTTAGCTAAAATGAAAAGCCATCATGTTATCTAATATAACTAATGTTCTTCTATGATCTTGACCACGTGCAGAAACCATGTGATTTTGATGACACAGACTGAATTCATAGAGCTGTAATTCAAGAGATGCCAAAAATTTTCAGCAAACCACCAACTACAAGAAGAGGTAAGGAAGAATTTGCTTCCAGATTTCAGAAGGAACATTACCCTGTCAATACCTTGATTTTAGACCTTTAACTTTTAGAACTGTAAGAAAATAAAGTTTTGTTCTCATTTTTACCAACAATTTCTGGTAAAAAGCTATAGAAAATTTATATCATACTTTAATATATTATTCAGTTATTTTAAATTTTCTACTTAATAATTTTAACATCTGACCCATTCTTTGTATATTAGAATTTTTTTCTGTTTTTTTATGCTTTAATTATCTATTTTATTATTCCTTAAAAACTAGTTACTTTTATTATTAGTAAAAGGTCCTGAGGTATTTGGGTCATTAGTGTGAGGAATAATTTTACTCTGAGTTAGAAAGGGTTTATAATTAACATTGTTTGTAGTTATAGATATCAGTGGCTACATATTCTTGTACTAATCATGTTTTTGTTTTCTCTCTTGATTTGGGGAGATTTTATGTATTTGTCTTGTGAGAGATTGCATCTTGCAGCTCTTATAGCTGTAATACACTGCTGTTATACAACAGGGAGACTTGTTGTGGTGGTGAGCAAAGAGAGAGGGACAGCATTCTATACTTTTCCAACAACACACACTCACAATCATATTTTGTGTATTATACAGTTCATTTTTCCTGGTACCTTATACTTTTTCCAGAATAAATGATTCTTAGATGATTTCCTTAAAGTCCTAATTCCTATTGAATACACACCTTTTTTTTTTTCCCCATTCTATATGAGACAAGATGCCTGGGGAGGAATGTCATATATGGAATCTGATTCCCCAGAATTAAACTAGGTTCCTATTTTTAATTTCACATTTCAATATTCTCTTTAAAACTATGATAAATATTATGCAGTCCTTTTTTATTTTTACTGAATGGACAAATATTAAATGTAGTGTAAGAATTGCTTTATAAATGCTGAAGCTAAATATCCTCTATGGTTCCTATGTTCAATGAACGGTAGTGTAAGTGGAAAATTTAGATCTAGGAAAACTATGCAAGTTGAAAAATAAAGTTAAACAACTTGTAAGAAGGAAATGAAAATTAAACAGAATGAGTCCTTTTTGAAAATGGTACTAAGATGTTAAACAATGAAGCTAAGGAAATCGACTAATTCTCAAGGAGCTTTATCAAATGTTGCAAAAGAAGATACTAAAATGGGTAAGGTTCACCCATTATAAGAAATCTAATATCATATATATCTATATATATATATATAAATATATATGTATATATTGAAAATGTCCTCCAAAGTTCAAATATCAATGTGAGAATTTGATATGAAAGTCAAATAAGATCTATCAAATATATACCTTATTAATATAAGAAGTAAACACAGAAGGTGAATACAAATAATATTGTATCAGCCAGGCATGGTGGTGCACACCTGTAATCCCAGTCTCTGGAGAGGTTGAGGCTGGAAGGTCGCCAATTTCGAAGCCAGTCTCTGCAAAAGCAATGCTCTTAGAAACTTAGTGAGAACCTGTCTCTAAGTAAAATACAAAATAGGACTGGGGATATAGTTCAGTTGTTGAGTGCCCCTAAGTTCAATACTAAGTACCATAATAATAATAATAATAATAATAATAATAATAATAATGATAATACATAAAATTGAGAAGTAAGACTTACAAAAACCAAGTTATTATCATTTAAATCCCTTTTAAAGTCAAAGTATCATCTTAAGTGTAAGTTGAATAAGGGAAGAGAGTGTCCTAGGAGTAAAGAATGCTAAGACTTTTCATCAGAAAGTATAAGTAGACTACATATGAATGAGGTGTGGTACTAGTACGCTAAGTATGATCTGGATATTAAGGATTGGAGAGGTGGGAGGAGCTGAAATGGCCCTGTGCTGTGCTGATTAGGTGACTCTGCTATGCTTCTGGAGAGTTTGACTTTGGGTCAAACTAAAAGTTTTTTCTCAGCAAAAGAAACAATCTGTGAGGTGAACAGAAAGCGTACATGGTGGAAGCAAATCATCTCTAGGGTATATAAAGAACTCAAAAAGCTAAACACCGAAAAAAAATAACCCAATCAACAAATGGGCCAAGGACCTGAACATACACTTCTCAGAAGAGGGTATACAATGAATCAACAAATATATGAAAAAAAATGCTCATGATCTCTAGCAGTCAGAAAAATGCAAATCAAAACTACTCTAAGATATCCTCTCACTCCAGTCATAATGGCAGCTATTAATGAAAGCAAACAACAATAAGTGTTGGTGAGGATGTGGGGGAAAAGGTACACTGCTTGTGGGACTACAAATTATCAGTGCAGCCAATATGAAAAACAGTATAGAGATTCCTTGGAAATCTGGGAATGAAATCACCATTTGACCCAGCTATTCCTTTCCCTGGACTATATCTAAAGGCCTTAAAAACAGCATACTACAGGGACACAGCCACATTAATGTTTATAGCAGCACAAGGCACAATAGCTAAACTGTGAAGCCAAACTTGATGTTCTTTAATGGTGAATGGATAAAAAAAAAATGTGGCATATATACACAATGAAATTTTACTCAGCATTAAAAGAGAACAAAATCATGGCATTTGCAGGTAAATGAATGGTTTTGGAGAAGATAAAGCTAAGTGAAGTTAGCCAATCCCCCAAAAACAATGCCAAATGTTTTCTCTGATATAAGGAGGCTGACTCATAGTGGGGAGGGAGGAAGAACATGGGAGGATTACATGAATTCTAGATGAGGAAGAAGAGTGGGAGGATAAGGGAGGGGGCCTGCAAGGATTAGCAAGGATGGTGGAATGTGATGGGACATCATTATACAAAGTACATGTATGAAGATTTGAATTGGATGTCAACATATTTTATATAGAGAGATATGAAAAATTATGATATATATGTGTATTAAGAATTGTAATGCAAAAAACAAAGTGCATGTATAAAGGCATGAACTGGCATGAACATACTTATGTACAGAGATATGAAAAATGTTCTCTATATGTGTAATAAGAATTGTAATGCATTCCACTGCTATAATGTATTTTAAAATAATAAGATAAAAATGATTAAAAAAGAGAAAATATGTAAATTGAAACAGTGTGTAATTGCTAAGTATTTGTGACAATTTTTACTTTGTTAGTTATTTCAAACTATAAATAAAACTATTATCTAGTTCTGATCTAAAATATGAATATGGTATAATAGAAAATAGAATTTTATAGCACTTCTGTGCTTACAGATGTTTTCATACACATTGATACTGTGCAATTAAAATCAAAACTATTCTGATACAATAAGTTAAAAAAAAAAAGATTTGGAATAATAAAAAAACGGGATGGAACACAACAGTAATCCCAGGAGCTGTGGAGTATTAGGAAGGGGGATTGCAAGGTCAAGGTTAGCCTCAGCAGTTTGGTGAGGCAATTCAGTGAGATTCTGTCTCTAAATAAAATGTAAACAAGGGCTGGGGTATGGTTCAGTGTATAAGTGCCCCTGGGTTTAATCCCTGATAAAAACAACAACAAAAAGTTGGAATAAGAGACTATTATATTTCATAGCCTCACAAAATTTATAGATTATTGAAGAAACTTATTTTTCTCATGAAAAAAATCATTCTTATATATCCATTTATTATTGTGGTAAGAAATAAAACAAATGGTTCTGATTAAGATGGTGTTAGTGAGATAAAATGCATATTTGAGCAGAAGATGGTACACTAGATAGGATTTTACTTTCTAGAAATATCCTAGAATTGTTTGTCTTAGTTGTGGTGTGTGTGTGTGTGTGTGTGTGTGTGTGTGTGTGTGCGCATTGTTTCTCTTGGAGTACATAGAGGAGGATACATTACATTTAGAATTAACCTCAAATAAAGAGACCTTAAAGTATGATGATAAATGATGACCTTGACAAAATCAAGGCCACTGTGACTGGATGGTGAGTGACCAGGAGACTATCAATCTGTCTTGGGAGAAGTATACAGAGATATAGCCATTTAATTAAAAACCTGTGTTAAACACATTAAAGAACTGAAATCAAAAGTTCATATGATCAAACTTGCATTTTTAAAGATCAGTGATGCTAAGAGACTTTCTCTCAGTTTAATTTAATCTTTATATGAAATTGAACATGGCAGAATTTGCTAGAACAAGGAATTTTTGAAAGCAAATCCAATATTTGTTGACCTATGTCTCATAAATCCACAAGTCATATAAAATTTTAAAAATGTGTTGGGAACAAAATTAAAGTAGAAAAACAGAAAAAAATCTCAAAATCGGAGTTATACCATAGGCTGGTATTTTTAAGAGGACGAAAAAGACTGATGCAAACATTTGTGACATTTAAAAACTTTTATGGACTTACAATAAGTAAGCAAACATCAAGTGTAACTTCAAAATCTGAGCCATACTTTGAATCAACGCAGTGAAAAACATTGTTTCTCAGGTTTCTAAAAGATGGAGAATTGCTTAATAATCAGAAGACTCAAATCCAAGATTTCTTTGTCCTCCTGGGTCCCTGTAGTCTTGAATTTGGAAGAAAATTAAGGGCCAGAGAAGGAATTAGTTATAGACAGTTGCAGTAGCAAACTACAAAATACCTAGTAATCCTAAAAAGTATGCAAAAAAAATGATGAATGTATTGAAGATTCATATTGTGGGTAGTAGGTGCTATGGATTTTGCTTGGATAATTTAGTCTTACAAAGAGAAAGCTTGTGGTTTGTAAATGTAGAGAAGACAGAGGTTGTCCTTTGGCAGCCCAATCATATTTAAATGTGGAGTATCTAGAAAGGTAACTGCTTATGGGAATTACACAACACCAAGACTCAATATTACAGATGAATGATAAATATTTACCAACTTTACAGTTTCATTTTCCATAGCTAAGTATTACAATTCAGAAAATATTTCCCAGCTGAGAAACAATGAATATTGTTCCCCAACATTTTGTGACATCAAGAAGAAATCATATGAGTATAACTGAAGTTTAAAGAATGAGTTTTTCTATAATATCACATTTTTTTGTTACTAATTCTTGATGAGCCATGGGATTGTGAATCTACCTGTTGCAAGAAAGAAGTTTAGATCACTTAATCACAAAATGCAAAAAAAAAAAAAAAAATCATCAATGAATTAGAAACCAGAACATTAGTATTCAGTATTATGAAAATAATAGAAAATAGAATTTTATAGCACTTCTGTGCTTACAGATGTTTTCATACACATTGATACTGTGGGGGCTGGGGATGTGGCTCAAGCGGTAGCCCGCTCGCCTGGCATGCGTGCGGCCCGGGTTCAATCCTCAGCACCACATACCAACGAAGATCTTGTGTCCACCGAGAACTAAAAAATAAATATTAAAAATTCTCTCTCTCTCTCTCCTCTCTCTCACTCTATCTTTAAAACAAAACAAAACAAAAACACATTGATACTGTGCAATTAAAATCAAAACTATTCTGATACAATAAGTATCTATTAACCGATTGAAATTCGAGGTTGGTTACAACTGAAGTTGCCCTAAGTAGTTGAAAATTTTTCTTTTATTTATTTTATAGAGTTTTTTGTTTGTTTGTTTGTTGATTTGTTTTTTGTTTCTTAAGGAATTGCAAAAAGGATAGCTTGAGAAAGACTGACCAGCATCTGCACAACATCGAAACAAAGACACTTTTTGTGTTGTTATTTTTATTTATTTTTTTCTTATTGTAGTCTATTTTCTTTCTTGGAAAAATGTTGTTTATATGCTCCCATGAAAGTGAAGCCAAAGCAAGATGGGTCTAGGTTATCACATGAATAACATTGTGGGGACACTGCTTTATCTTGTGATAAGATATTAAGAACATTGTAGTCTTGGTCTTAAACTACTACAGTGTTTCTGAGATTTTTTTTTTTTAATGTTGGGACTGTAAAGTTTGTATGTTGTTTTCATCTTATCAACACTTAAACAATTTGGAAAATAAAAATAAGAAACGAGAGATTTGAGCTTAAATATATGGACTGTGATGGTAAGAATGAAATTCATTAGTTCCAGAGAAGAATTAAAAGTAAAGAATTCTTTTTGTTCACTTTTTCACGCCTATATTGTACCTTTAATAGTTCTGAAACTTAATGGCAATTTTAGGCTATGCTTTTTTTTTTCTTTTAGAAAAAGAGTTTTCACCACAGAGATTTTAAAGAATCCTTGGTGATATATTACTTTCCCTCCAGGAACAAAATATTCACAAAGAGATAGATTTTATATTTTACACTTCAAGTTTTTAAAATTTTTATGATTTTTGTGTTCTCATTGAAGGGTTTGGAAGACTATGACTACAGATGTAGTTAGGCATCAGTGTTAAGCTAACCTTTATTTAGGAAGTAAAATGAGATTTGAAAGGTTCTTGCACATTGCTGTGAGCAACTTAAAACAACAAGCTTTTTTTGTCAGACAGTCTTTTTAATATTTATTTTTTAGTTGTAGTTGGACACAATATCTTTATTTTATTTATTTATTATTTTTATGTTGTGCTGAGGATCGAACCCATGGCCCTGCACATGCTAGGCAGGCACTCAACCGCTGAGCCACAACCTTAGCCCATATCAGACAATCTTTAATTGCCAGAAATCTTGGAGTTGCTCATTTAGAGAATGGTTCTGGCCTTAGCTCTCTACTTGGACCTATTCTCAAAGTGACCATCAGGAAAGTGTGTCAGACAAGTGTTTCAATAGCCAGAAGACAGTGAAAATTTTGAGCTACTATTATTCTCCATTTCCATTTAAGTGATCTGTCTTCCCTGACTATGAAATGCATTCAACCTCTCCAGAAATACCCAGAAGTCTTATATAAAAACACCCACTACTATATCTGCTCCAAATCTAGAATCTGAATTTCCTCATCAAATCAGGTACAGATGTGAATTTGCCTCCTTTGTTTCATTCCTTTAATATAATCTCTCAAGTAAGCAAAAGAGGGGAAGGGCCAGGAGCAAAATAAACACTTCAAAGGTATATGTCTTCAGTTACCCAACTCTTCCAATTAAACCTCATCAAAAGTTCCCACTGACCCCCAGTGGCACCACTAGCTAAGGAACAAGCCTTCAACATGTGAGACTTTCAGTGCAATTCTAGATTCAAACTATGCTGTTCTGTCCCTGGCTCCCAAACTCATTGACTTCACAATGCCAAATTCTTTTAGCCCAGCTTTAAATATCTCAAACATCTTGACAGTTCCAGCATTGTTCAAAAGTCCAATACTAATGTTTCCTCTGAGATTTAAGTCAAACTCTTGTGAACCCTTATAACAAATAAATAAATATAAATAAAGGAAACAGAGTAATAGTTATAACATACAATAACCCAGGGTAAACCTTTCCATTCCCAAAGGGAGTCATAGCATAGAAAAGAGGAAAGAGACCAAAGAAAGACTAAAACCCACTAAGGCAAACATTAAATCCTGTAGTTCCACATCCTGCCTCTGTGGCATGCAATGGCATAACTTGAGCTCTAAAGGACTTGGGAAGACCTGTCCTAGCTTCCTAGGTTCTCCTTTATAGCTTTGGTTCTACTCTCACAACTGCATATGTGGCCTTCTTCAGGCTGCCCACAGAGACTGAGACACTTTCATGTTCTTCCTGGCCTGCCAGACCTTCTTTTTAAATTTTGGTGGAAGTTTTCCATGACTCCACACACAACACTTGAATTCTATATGCTTGAAAACCAGCATAATGGCCCACAATGCCAAGGTTTGCCTGGGGCTCCAGCAGTAGCCAGGCTCCCTTAGAACACAGTTTTATTGTTCTCTGACTGCCTGGTTGACTGAGCTCAGTGAAAGGAATCCTGGAGAAACAGTTTCCTTGGTGAAACAGTACAAGTGGGTAACATTGGTACTTTCTTCTCAAAATAGCCTTTTGAATTAATTTAAAATGCTAAACCCTTGAATCTATGATGCCTGAGATGCCCTACTATTGTATTTCTTATTTTCCCCATGTTGAGTATTAGACTTTTTTTTTTTTAATGATGCTAATCTCATCATCAACCACACCCTCCTGCTGGGACTCACCTGTAAAAGTGTCTTTTTTTTCTTCTTGATAAATTACATTAAAAAAAATCTATCTGGTCTGCTATTTGCTTTTAATTTTCATAATATTTCTGGTTAAAAGAAGACACTCATGCCACTACCTGAATTTTGTGCTCCTTTAGAAATTCTTCCTAAAAAATTAATTTGTGAATCATCTTTAAACTCAACTTCACAAATCCCAGGGCATGGATGAAAGAGAAAAAAAGTAATTTACCAGAATGCAACACAAAGGGCCTCAACTTCAAGTCCCAATAGAGTACTCATTTTCATGTGAAACATCATAAGCCTACTACCAACTGTCCACTTTCCTGTCAGCATTCTGTTCTTCTAAGTTCATGCCATCCATTAAGCTCTGCTCAGGAAACTCCAGGACTTCTGTAACTGACATCTCTAAACTTGTCCAGTCTCTCCCACAAACCATTTCCAAAGATTTCTAAACTATATGGTTAGGCATATTGACCACAAAGACCCTGATCTTAGGTACCAATTGTCCATGTTAGTCAGCTTTAGCAATCAAGGAAATATTGAAGTTCAGACATTTAAGTTTATTAATCATTCTATTATTTTTTATTTTTTATTTAATTTTTGAATGAATGATTATGTTCCAAAAATACTGTCTTTGTGGATGTATGTTTTGAAGAAATTTTACATTTTTCTACAGATAAAATCAAACAATTTTTACTTCTCCAGGTTATAGCTTACACTTAACTACCCAATTGATTTTACATAAAACCTACAAAATAATGATCCTCAGAAGTGACAATTTGATCAGAATTCTTGGGAGTAAAACCTCTAAACATGTTGCCGTGTTAACACATGGAGAAGTTCATAGTATCTTCTTACCATCTTTCTAAGGACATTGCTTTCTATGAAAATGTCAAATACTAAATGGCAGAAGGAATGTTTTCAGTATTTTTTTTTTTTTTTTTTTACTATTTAGTTTTGCATAGATTCTCAAATAACATTCCCACTAGGCGTTTTTCACAAGACACTTTTTCAGTCCTCCTTATACCTTTAGGTTTTCTTTTCCATTGTTAAGTGTCTTTCTATGGCCCAATGAATATGAAATTCCAAAGGATCCCTTTTATACGTTTTTCCACGTTACCAGTTTGTGTGTATGTTTGTGTTATTTCTTAAGTTGTCTTTATCTCGGGTTCAGTTTACACCTTTAAAAAAATCTTAAAAAGATAAATATCTCTCACTTTCACCACCCATTCTGTTTCTGGCTTTAGGAATGTGGATTCAACTTTCTATATACTATTTGAGGTAGTATTTCAAAGTACAGTGATCCAAAATACTAGAACTTATCGAGATAGCTAGATCTGTTTCTTAGACTGGTTATTTAACAGATGGAAATACATTTACACAGTGTAAATTGTGTAGTAAATATATAATTCATTATTTCTGTACCTTAGATATATCACTTTTTGAGACATCCAACTAAACTTCAGAAAGTAGCCCTAGCCTGCAACCTGAATCAGTATATTGTACTGGATACTTTGTACTTATTCTAAAGTATGTAGGGTGAAAATATAAATAAAGGCATCTTAGAAAACATTCAAGCTAATATATTTTTGTGGCTTATCAATAATGAAGAGCTTGGCAAACCAAGGGCAGGATGAACACACAAAATATATAAACAATAAGTAATGTTAAGAAATATTCTTCATATCCAGTGTACTTTAAACCAGGAAATGCTACACCATATTTAAGACTGCATATGGGAGTTTTTAGTCTCAGCTTAAAATTTAATACAACATAATTCAGTGGCCACAATCATTAATATTACTTAGAGGTAAGTGATGAATTAAAAAAATAACCTAAGAGCTAAAAAGATAATAACAAATAATTGTTCAATTAATTATGTAAGACAGATATCTAGGCAGATTGGTAACACTAATTCTGTGAAATTAATTTCTGTTATCAAATAAATAAAGACAAAATGCAATAAATTGGGTTGATTTCATTATATAAGGTAGTAAATGTATACATGAGAAAAGATGGCTTAATTATATAAAAGCCTACTACTATTTCAGAACATCTGACATATTGCTCTAAAAGAGTACTTACTTTATATGTTGACGTTATCTTGATTTGTTTTATAGAAATGATGATCTGCAAAGTTTTAAATAATTCAATATTAAGTATTAATTTTATTTTCTAAAAGTATTTCTACTAATATGAAATAAAAGTTAATTTAGAGTAATATAGTCTATTACTACAAAATATAATTTTAACTATGTAAGAACAATGATGAAGAAAGGATTTCAAAACATTTAATATGTTTTGTGCTAAAAATAGTCATCAATAACAATGTTTTTATATTTTATATATGTATGCAACTATATACTTATAAATATATACATACACTTGAATAATTGGCTCAACATAGCTGAATTAAGCCTTAAAAGATATAAATTGATAGAATATTTACACGGATTTCACTGATTCAGAATGATGAAGTGTTTTTAATCAATTTAATCGAGTAATTGCATATACTCCATTCATCCAAAAGCAGTATATTACATATAACCTTGAATGTCTTTCTGATTTTTTCTTTGATTCTCATTCCTCTGACGTGTGAATAGATAAAGCATTCCTTTTTTGTTCTTATAATATCAAAGACATATTTTTACATTCTGCGTGTCTTTTTAAAATTAAGTGCATAAGCATATATTTTCCCTGTGGGTTTATGTTAGTGTTCTAAGCCTAACTTAATTGAAAGTTATCTATACACAGCATTGTCAAATCACATTGTTTTATCCTTTTGAATGTCAGCAATGAATCATGAACACAGGAGTACTTGTTCTGGTCAGAGGGAATAAATTAAGTACTCCATTACATACCTAGGAGGTACATATTTTCTTTGAATTTAGTTTGACTTGGGCAGGTGGGTAAAGAGACTAATGTTTTTCTCTTAGTGTGCCATTCATCAACCACCACAGTGGCTCAAAGCAATTTTGTTCTCTCTTCATGTCCCAGGGGCCCCAATATAGATTTTCATTTTGCCAGCTAAAATGAGCCTGAAAACACCACCTGATGCTTGGTCTTGATCAGCTGCTGGTCTTCATTGACTGAGCAATTAATCATGTTAGTGCCATTAAGGTGGAGAAGTGACCTAGCCTATGAGTGATCCTGTAATTCATTTACTCTTTTTATTATACTAAGCTATCATGTTGAAGGACAACTGAAGTTGATTTGGCTAAAGAAAGAAATATCTGTGTCACAGGCCAAAGTTTCAAATGAAATCTGCAATTTATATACACTTTATAAACTATACACTGTATAGAAACTGTATACTATATAAACTATATACTGAACTTCTTTTTAGCAGAACTGTACAAAAGACCACAAACACACACACACACACACACACACACACCACACACACACACACACAACTAGTATTCTTCAGAATTTTTAAGAAAAGCCCCATATATTTTTTATTCTCATACCCAGGCTGTATTTCTCATTTTAATTATGGCCAGTGGTAAAGACTTCCATTGTCTCAACCATCAGCTTCTATAGACTCTAAACAGTATACCTTAGTGCAACATAAAAAACAAATGGATTAATGAATTACAAGATCTATACACGGGTCACCTTTTTAATTTAGTGCAGTATGAACTTGTGTATGTTTGCAGTCACCTGAATTCTGTTTGGGAGAAGCACTGAGTATACTTAATGTTCATTATCAGAGAACAGAATTATGTATCTGATTGTTTATTTGATTATTTGTTTTAAGAATCATTTTACTGCTTGTTAAAAGTAGTAATACATCCACATGATTTCTTGATTGACATAAATCGCCTTTGGTAAACTACTTTCAACATTTTATATGCAAATATTTTCAAATTACTTTATCAAAGAAACACTTTTTTGGCTTTGTTTTGTGCACATCAATATGTTAGATCCTGGGAATGCCAAAATGAATAAACACCATACATATTTAGAAAACAAATAGATTATTTTATAAAGAACACTGAAAACACAGATGTGTTATGCAATAGAAAGACACCAAGATAATCATATGTTTTACTTAATTCATTTAAAATAATTAACATCAAAATTTGAAACCTCTCATGAAATATGTTTCAATTCATCTAATGCTTTTTGAAAACATATACTGGTTTCAGTTACATATCATTGTACAGCAAACCATTCTACAACTCAATGACTTACAAAAGTAGCTGTTTTAATATGCTCATGGATTCTGACAGGAATTTATGCTGCAGTCTGGCTGGGCACAAAATAACCGAGCTGCCACACAGCCTTGTAGGTTCAAACAGCAGCCTTTATTCCCGAACTCTCACGGGCACTCTACACACACTTCCCAGGAACACACTGCCTTCACCGGGCTCCAAGCACCAATTCTCTTAGAACCCTGTGAGAACTCAATGGGAACTCCAAAGTAGCAGGTGCCTGAGGCAGCAGCATCCGCCCTAATCCTGGAGCCTCCCTAATCCCGGAGCAGGGTCACCTTTCAACCATTCCCTCTGGCAAAAATGCCAGGTGTCATTCTGACTAAACTGGCTCTCAACAAATTTAGACAGGACACAGAGAAGGTAGCTTGGTTGTGTTCCATGATGCCCAAGAATTAAAATGGGAATCTACATCTAAACACCTATGATAGTCAAAGCTACAGCTAAAGAATCCATTTCAATTCTAATTTTTACATTTATTTTAGGTTCTTGGGTTCAGTGTATCTCTCTGTCTCCCCATAGCACCTAAATGTGGATTCATCATATGGCGAGGATTTTTCTACTGTATTTGAGAAAACAGAAAATGACATTCCTAATCAGGGCATTCCAGAGACTGAGTCTGAAGTGTCTTTGGCTTTTGGAGTCATGGCCTCAGAAGGCACTTGGCATAATTTAGGCCATATTTTATTGATGAGGCATTGTCTCAGTCCATTCAGGTTCCTATAAAAAAAATCCTTTCTTTGGAAAACTTACAAAGGGAACAAATCTAAATCACAGAGTTCTGGCAGCAGGGAATTCCAAGATAAGGAGTTGGCAGTTCCTTGTTGGGCAAAGGCTTGCTTTCTCATTCATAGATGGCAGCTTCTCTCTCTGTCTTAGGGACACAGCAGCTTTCTGAGGTCTATTTTATAAGGCACCAACCCTTTTAAAAAGGGCAAAAAAGCTCCTGTGACCTAATCTCCTCCCACAGGCCTCACCTCCTAACACCCTCAATTGGAGATTCAACATATGAATTTGGGTTTCACAAATATTCAGACAAGAGAGAAAAGCATAAGCCTTTCCTTCTCAATGTGATAAATGTTAAAAAACTTGGTGCCGAATTTTAAACACACATAATATCTAAATTTGCTAGTTTCTTTACATATTTAAATGCATTATAATTCATTTTATTTATTTATTTTGTAAACTTGTCTTTCAATTAAATGATTTACATTCATGTCTGTCTTGAAGCTTAGTGATATATTGTTAATGGATAAAACAAAAGAGAATATATTTTACCCCACCTATTAAAATAAGACATTTAAAAATAACACAGAATTATAGCATGTTAAATAATGTTTAACTTTGAGAACCATAAAAGATATTTAATAGTAATGATTTTACAGTAATAGACTACCTCTTTAATTCTTAACATGTAATTTAACAAAATAAACCTTCCAATCTTTAATGTCATAAATAATATAACAATATAAGTTCTCAACCTTTTCATCTAAATCTAATATGTTGGATTTAATAAATATGCATATTAGAATAGTAAAAATTGGCTTTGAAAATATTTAGGCTGAAAATGGCAGGAAAATTGGCCAATATCAAAGAAGAAGAAAACATTTAAAAACATTTAAACATTAAAATATTTGTTTATTTCATTTAATAGCAAGTGTGGAGATAGTCTAGTAGAGTCTGTTAACAATTGCAAGATTTTTTTTAATAAGTTATTGTTTGGTTTGACTTACATACATGCATCTTGACTGCTCAACTCAGATGTTTTTGAAAAATAGAAATGAATGTATTAAAAAAATAACAAGTGTAGAGATATGTAGTTGTTGACATCCATTCAGAATGCACAAGATCAGGGTACTTTGGTCATGTCTCTGAGTTTCTTAAATACAAAGGAATTCAAAATAGGATTACAACAGTTAAAAATGCCTTTACATTCCTCTTATTTACCTTGCAGTGAAAATAATGAGATTATGATTATGTTAGGGAGAAAATAATCTTTTTGAGAAACATGTCTTATATCTTCTGAGTGGACAAAATGTGCCTTATGCTGTCATCTTAGTGACCAAAAATTTGGCAAGAGAGTCTTTAGCATTTCTGACCTATATAATGGGAAACGGGGAAGTAACAATGTGTTTGCAGTAGAAAAAACTGAACAATATGTAATTGTGAGAGTAGAATGATGAATCTTTTTCCCTTCCCTCATGATGTCTATGTCCCAGTCCTGGAAACTTGGATTGTGTTATTTTACATGGCAAAAGAACATTATAGATGAGATAAGGATTTTGAGATGGAGATTTAACTTTGATGGTGTGGGTGTTCTAATGACCAGGCACCTTATAAGTGAATAAGTCAAGAAAACTCCTGCCAGAGTCGTATTAATTAAGAAAGAGTTGACTGGCTCACATTGGTTTGAAGATGGAGGAGTGGACCCGGAGAGAAAAAATTAAGTATAAAAATGGAAAAGGAAAAGGAAAAGGAAAGAGAGTAGATCTTCCCTTGGTCCAACACAAGGGATATAGCATGCTGACAGTTTTAGTAAAGTAAAAAACCTATTTTGGACTTCAGAGCTTCAGTACTGTTAGATAATGAGTTTATCTTGTTTCAAGGCACTAAATTTGCATCAATTTGTTATAGCAACGATGAGAATCTAACAGTAATTCTATATTAAAGAAACTATTTCCATCCTTTGATTTTCAAATTTATTCTTCTATAGAACATATCTTGTACCTAAACTTATTCATTTTGTTTTACATATCTTTTCTATCTGTCCAACATGAGTTTTAATAAAATAGTGAAGACAAATTGTGATAATTTAGAAATAATATCCCATCCATGTTTAAATAGTTCTTTTTTTCATAACTTCAGACATTTACATAAAATAATGATTTACAAAAAATGTTATTTAACTTTTTTCTATAAAGAGATAAATTAATCATAAGAATTAAGAATTGGTAGATAAGACATATAAAAAAGTATAATGGGTCTTAAAAATTTGAACATTGCCCCAATGTTATATCATTATGCTATTAAACTATTGCTATTATATCAATGCCATCAAATATCTATTTAAATTATTTCAAAAGATGATATATAATAATATTTGAAAGGGACAATATATACTGACTAATTCATCTCCCATGTTTACAAAAACTGAGAAAAAGGCAAATAAATCAAATCAAGTAGTTAGTTTTATTATGATAAAATTTGATTGCAGAAAGTGGCCTGGATATGGAACCATGGACCTTGATTTACTCCCCTCAACATTACACTTACTTGCTCAGTCACAGAAGAGGGAATCATAGCCCACCTCAGGAAAGCAAAGTTAAAAGTAATGGTGAGAAAAAGGAAAGGCCTCTCCTGGTGGCAGGGAGAACCATAGCAGGACCAGGGATTTTCCTCCAGGGTGCTGGATGCTCTCTTCATAACACAGAGATAATTAAATATCATAAATTAAAAACCCCAGGATCTAGAAAAAGTTCTTTCATAAACACAAGGAATAAAGAAATGTGGTATCCTCCAATGCTGTGATATACAATTAAAATAAATTACAGTGTTTTTTTTTTATGTCACAAACATTTGTACGATTAATGGGGTGTTAATTTTAAAAAAAGGCTATCTAAAAACTGTGGTTTTCTCTAGATAGTTTATGCAAACAGGACTAATTATACTATATTGTATTGAGCAAATTATTTGATCACATTGCAGTCCAATATTTGAGTAAATATAAATTTCTGTGGTTGTCTTTAAATGAAATTTTACCATTTATACATTAAATGGTTACCATTTCTTAACTACCAAACCATGTTTTAAAAGATATTCCAGATGAAGCCAGATGGGAGAAAAATAGAGGAAAGCTATACATAAAAATATAAGGAAATAAAAAGAAATAAAAGCCAAAAGCAAATCTTAAAGTAAAGCAATATTTAGAAATTTATTGTGAAATCAAACATTAATGGTGAAGCCAGTTAACCCATCAAAACCACATGAGATATTACTTCAAGGCATAAAAATATTTATTGCCCAAAATACTAAGATAACAAGTGCTGGTGATAATATGGAAAAGAGAGAAAATTGATATACTACTGGTGGAAATATAAATGACTATATCCATTATAAGAATAATATAGATTTTCCTCAGAAAATTAAAAGTGAATTAACTCATGATCCATCAATCACAGTACTGGGTATATATTCAAAGGGAAGGGCATATATTCAAATCACAGTACTGAGTATATATTCAATCAATTTCCTAATTGGTTGTATACAGTGGATCTCTTCACTCTCATATTCACAATAGTAAAGAAACTGAAACAAGCTAAGTGTTCATCAGCTGATGAGTGGATAAGTAATATGTGGTTAGTATACCTAATAGAGTACTATTCCCACACATAAAAGAGGATAAAATCCTGTCATTTGTGACTTCATGGATAAAACCGAAAATAATTATGTCAAGTGAGATAAACCAGGCACAGAAAGGAAGTATGAATGTTGGCACTCATATGTGAAATTAAAAAAAATTCATCTCACAGAAATTGAGAGGATAATGGTGAATAGAGGAAGGAGAATTTGGAAAGCTGACCAATGTGTATCAAGTTATAGTTAGATGGGAGCAAGAAGTTCTGGTGTGCTATTGCACAGTTTGTAACTATATATAACAATAATATATGGTACATTTCAAAAAGCTGGAAGAAAAAATATTTTGAATGCTTTTGCCATAAAGAAATAATGATTGAGGTGACAGACAAGTTTAGCTTGATTTGAACATTGTACAATGTATACATGCATTGAAACATCACATTATGCCATTGATACATAAAATTTTAGTTTTATGTAACATTTATGAAATAAATATAATTGATAATTGAAAAGAAGCATACAAGCTGACTTGACTTTTGTTACCTCACATTTCGAAGATGTTATATTTTGTGCTGTTTATCAGAAAATTTCAGTTCTTCATTTACATATTTGAAATTAGTATATGCATCAGAGGAAGCAAAGTACTAATCGACCTAAATATCATCTTTTAAAAAACTCACTTTGAGGCATAATTTCTCGGTATGCAGAGAAAATTTTCGTCAGTATCAAAAAATTTTATGGACTAGAATAGTATCTTCATCACTTATTTATCACATATTCTTGTTAAACTTCTATGATTTAATTTAAAATTCATGATAAACAATATATAGAGGAGACAGTACTATATCAAGGGATATTTATTACATTTTTGGTAAAGTTTCATACTCTGTTTTTATCTTCTAGTTATTTATTTTTCTACACATGTATAATAGATAATGACTTCCATTGAGAATAAAAATATTGGCAGGATCCAGGTTGAGGTTTTTCTTTTCTTTCTTTCTTTCTTTTTTTTTTTTTTTTTTTAGGAAAACACTCAGATACTCTGTATAAGGCAAGCAAAATTAAATCAAGTATTTAAACACTCAGATACTCTGTATAAGGCAAGCAAAATTAAATCAAGTATTTGAAGAAAAAATAACAAATTTAATACTAACTCAGTATAAATCAAGTGTTTAAATGGACATTCAGAATCATTTTGGACATTTTAAATATATTAGATCGACAATGCATTGTACTTGCCTCCTACTTCCCTTCCCTTTTCTTTTCAGAATGAGAAAATTAATGAAAGAATTAAAGTTTTTAGCTGTATTAAATACAAAGTTTTTGTAGATAATCTAGGTTAAATCAATTATTCCTGAATCCAATACATATAAATCATCAAATACAACCTCAGTTACTGAAGAAAACTGCAAGAACTGTGGCCCCTACAACAGTTCATAGAAGAAAAAAAAATAGGGAAGTGAGCTTTCTTACGTTAGTATCTTGGAATACATTAAAAAATTGCATAAAGTAAATATAGAACTTATTTCTTTATCAAAATTTTATTTTATGTTTATAAACTTTTGTTAATCATTTTACTTGAAAAAAAGAAGGTACACTGCACACACACACACACACACACACACACCACGTACTGTTATACAATGTGAACAATTAGGGAATATTATAGCATGGTAACATCTGGTTTCATCAGTCATTTTGTAAACATGATGCAAAATATGTTGTGATAGAATGAAGCTGTAGTATTTATCTGTATTTTTCCTTGCAGTGAAAAATGCACACAAAAAACCCCAGCACTGCTTGATTGTTGATATTTTTCCTCAATTAGCATAAAAGAAAAAATATACATATACATATATATATGTATTCATATATGTGTGTGTGTGTGTGTGTGTGTGTGTGTGTATGTAATTTTAGCTTGAGAGAGGCAAAACAACAGGGAGTTGTTTTCTTCTTCCAGCTGTATTCCTATCAAAACCCATTTTTAGTGCAAGCTGTTTGTATCTTAGGCAAAATATTTTTATTCTTGTAAGTCAGAAATAATTTTCAATTGCAGCTTTCTATGCTCCCTAAGGAATCACACTGGCTACCACATGGTGGTTTAAATGCACAATTAGCCTTTTCCTCACTCTTTCTATGTAATACATCCACATAGGTGATCTTTAAACACTGAAGTAGTTATTCCAAGGGCATTGTACACTAACTAGTTTGGTTCTTCCAGTGGGGTCAAATATTGTGTGTATTTAATCATGTCTGGCTTTAGATGAAATGATTTCAAACAGTAGGAAAGTTTTGGTTCTTTAGTGAGTCATTCTCCACCAAATGCCAAAGTCTGATGAATGATAACCCGCCTAGAAATAAAAGAATGCTATTAAAATAAACATTCCAATCACCCAAGAGAAGCAGCAGGAAAATAAGAAAGATTTTCTTTTTTATAAATTCTGTTGGGTAGTGAATATTGGAAAGAGATAAAAAGGCATAAATTTTCTTTGATATAGAAATAAAGCCTGGCTACCTTGTAGCCATAAATGGTGCTTATTATCTAATTATTCTTGCAATATAATAAAGTTACTGGGAACATTATTGCATTAGTGTAATAAGTTTGTTATGGATTAATTATAGTGAAAAATAAAAAAAAAATGTTTGCATTTATTATGTGCAGAACTCACAGAAAAACTTTAGGAAATTCACCACAATTACCTGGAAGATAATTCACAATCTGGAAATGAAGCCCTGTATGAAAAAAAACCTTCTTCATTCTCAAGTTATTGTATTCTCAATTCTAGATGGCAGCAAGCCCACAGATACTACAGAGGCAGAGACCCACAGTATGAAACAGCATCTATTCAACAAAACACATTGTTCTGCAAAAACTTGGCTGTAAAGGAAAAGATAAATTGTCTTCACATGAACAGTACTTCTCAGAGGTGATCTACAGCTCTTTGCTTGTCTAAAGATGTATGTAATGTGAACGAGAAATGAAAGCTGACTTCAATCCCACATTCTGGTCTTTCAAAATTGTTCAGCCAATTCTATCCAAATCCCAAAGGAAAATGATTTACTACCATTAAGTGTATTAAACAGATTACTCATAGGTAAAAATACTAACTCAAGATAAAATAATAAAGTAAGCAGCCATCCACAAATTAATTATCACTATTGGAAAATGCTTAAGAAAATATTTTGAAGAGGGCGCAAGTGTCAGATTTTTTACTAAGTTGTGTTTTATTGATTATAATTGTTTTTTATTGATTATAATTTTTTTACAGTAAAAACTTTTTAAAAATTTGTTTTCAGATAGCTTTTTATAATTTGTTGCATGAATTTACTTATATATATCGTTTGAAATTTTACTTTAATGTATGTATAATGAATGAGTTAAGAAATTAAGAGATATAATTTAGACCTCAATTTTATAATTTTAAACTAAGTATTATGAAATTAGTCAAAAGTCTACATTTTTGCTTAAATAGATACTTTTCTGTCATTTCATATGCTATGTTGCATTGCTCATAAAGCAACATAATTTTTTAAGGACTTTCAAAAATATTGCCATAACAATGTAACTCCTGATTATTTTTTGTTTCATTACAATTATCTAAAACTATGACTTTTATACTGGTGCTGTGGTGTACCCTTGTAATCTCAGCTGCTCAGGAGGTTGAGGCGAGAAGATTAAATATTCAAAGCCAGTCTCAGCAACTTAGCAAGGCCCTAAGAAACTTAGGAAGACCCTGTCTCAAAATAAAACACAAAAAAAAGTATGCTGGGGATGTGTCTCAGTAATATAACAGTCTTAGCTTCCATCTCTAAAACAAAAAAAAATTAAAAAGTGACTATTTACTCCTATTGAGACTTAAATTATTCAAGTGTGAAATGGAACAATAACTACTTCATAAGACTCAGGAACATTGCATTTGCAATTTATTCTGTTTTTAAAAAAAAGCCTATCACATATTAAATATTCAATTAATATTAGTAGTAGGGCTAGTATGAACATAAACCAGTATTAACATTAGTATTGCTTATTCAGCACTTCACTTTATGTTGAGGAATGTTGTAGAGATCAACAGATTCTTTACAATTTTTGATTAAACATGGAGAATTTTATGTATTTTATAATTTTCTTCTTTGAAGATAGCCTGCTTCTGAACCATCACATCAAGTGCATTCCATGTATACATGGACAGCATGCTTCTTTATACACTTTTAACTTCACCATGTTATTCAGAAAATGTATGCTGGGAATGTGCATTAAGACCTTTATGGTGAGACCTAAATGTAATTCAGGAACTTGAAATTTTTGTTTGTTTTTGCTTTTACTATTTATATTTTTTATTTCAAGACAGATTAAAAAGAATAGAGGCAGATGGGTCAATAATCACAAAGTTAGCATACCTCTATAACCATCATCCACATAAAAATTAGATTATTGGACTCTCAGAACCCCACCTTCATTCTCTTTCCAAATTTACATTTTTCCCAATCTAAGAGTAACCACTGTGCCTACATTCTAATGTCATACATCTGTTTACTACCTTTTAAATACATATATTTGAAATAACAATGTGCATTGTTTAATGTTTTATTTCTTTCATTTTACTATGTATTTGTGAGTCGTTCATGTTGTATGTAGTCATAATAAATTCTTTTTTATTGTTACATAGAATTTTTATTTTATCCATCCTCTGCTTGAAAAAAATATTTTAGTTTCAATTTTTACAATTATAAGTAATTATACTATGAATATTTGTGTGCATATCTCTATGACATAAATATATATAATCTTATAACATATTAAAACTTTATAATACATGATATGTTGATATGTATATATATGACATGTATGTGTGTATATGTGTGTGTGTGTGTGTGTGTGTGTGTGTGTGTGTGTGTGTGTATCTTTGGAGAATTATCTAAGATAAAATTTCTGGATGATTGGATATAAATACTGTAATGCTGAGTCTTCACTGGATTGAGAAACACCTAGAAAATTAGCAAAACACATTCTAAGGTGTGTTTATGAGGGCATTTTCCACTGGCCTATGGTCAGTGAGTTGAGGAGGAATACTAACCCTGCATTTGAGATCCACCATAAAATAGACTGGAAGACCAGACACAGCAGAAAGAGGAGAAAGGAGGAAGCACCCAAGTGCATGCAAGCCCAGTTCCTGATCAGGTACATTTTCTGTGTTACCCTCATCTGGGGACATCAGACTCCATATTTATCAGCCTTTGAATACAGATTCACACAAGTGACTCTTCTGGGAGCGTCCAGGCCTTTATCCTGAGAGTGAGGCTCAATCTTTGTTTTGAGGCTTCCTGCTTCTTGAATTGAACAGCTGCTGCTTCCCCTAGTTCTTCAGTGTGCAGAGGGCCATTGTGGGACTATTCAGCCATTGATTGTATGAACCACCTAATAAACCTCCTTCTGTAATCATATGTAGATAGATACATAGGTATGAATACAGATAGGTAAATATAATTTTATTGGCTTTATTTCTCTAGAGAACTCTAATACACATATGTTGAATTTTAATAGGCATTTTTTTAAAAGTTGATTGTTATTAGAATTTTCTCTTTTACCAAATTTTCATTTTTGCCAAATTGTCACTAAGTGTTTTGTTTGTTTGTTTGTTTGTTTTCTTTTACTTGGTTAATTCTACAAAGTAAGAAGTGGTATGTAGATATTTTGGATATTATATGTATTTTCTTTATTATGTGTAAGTACCCTTTCAGGGATTTCTTGGTTATTTGGATATAAGAAATACTCCATTGAAGACATCTGCTATTTCCTCTAGTATTTGTCCAAAATTTTCTTACTTGGTGATCCTTTTTTAACCTACATTGAAACTTTTTGCTAATTTCATGCTCTTAGGGTAAACTTTTGTTCTTTATAACTATTGAAGTTATTAATTTTATCAAAGTCAATTTTAATCTTCTTGTATTTATGGTTAATAATTCTGTGCTATCTAAAATCATTGCCTCTCCCATGTTCATGAAGTTATTCTCCCAGGTTACTCAATAGAATTTTATTGTTTGCTTTTACATGTTTAGTTCTACAATGCCTGTAAAATTGAATTTTATACTTCATGTTAGGTGAGATAAATGTCATCTTTTTTCATTTAGGTATACAAATGCTCAGAGTGTTTACTGATTAGACCTTCCTTTCTCTAATGGCTCTATATTCTACACAAGAGGTGCAAACTTTTTCTGTTGAGGCCACAAGGAAAATATGTTGAAGCCAGAAAGTAGCTATAAATCATCCATAGACAAACAGATCTTTATTTGCCAATTCATGCAGGAGGTCACATTCAGACTACAAACTACAGTTTCTGACTCCACCTTTGTAGCGTGGGTATTATCATTAGGAAAGTTCAGTTTTCTTCTGTTGCTCTGTCAACTATTGTGTATAATTATATTTTCTTAAATATTGCAGTGCTACAGTAGGTGTTGACATATAATAGGAGAGTATTCCAGTTTATGTTTGTTATTCCAAGATTGCCTTACTTACACTTGATTGAAATGACATTAAGCTATAGATCAATTGTAGAAAAAAATAAATTGTTTTACAATTGATTTAATTTCCCTATCTCCATTTCTTTAGCTCTTGCTTGATTTCTTTCATCCAGTTATTATAAGGATATCAGGAATTTGGTGCTATATGATTCTCCAGCACTTGCACACCACAGAGAAATCAATTCAAATAACTATTCAGGCATAAAAAATACCCCTACAGAGCCAAAGAGATAATCATCATAGTAAAGAGACAATAAAAGAGTAGAAAAAATATTTGCAAAATACATATTTGATAAGGATTGACATCCAAACATATAGTTCAACAGAAAACTAACAAATGGCCTGACAAAAATATAAAGAATTCCAACAGATATATCTCAGAATATGAAATACAAATGGGCAACAGGTATCTGAATAAATGCTCAATATCTAGGAAATGTAAATTATAATGACAATGACATAACCCTTTTCCATCATCTAAATGATGAAAAATAAATATTGGAAAGTATATAGAGAAAAGGAAAAGCAATATGCTATGGATAAAAATATAAAGATTAGTGTAGATATTATGGAAAATTGTTGGAGGTTTCTGAAAATATTAAACACAAAACTACAGTATGATCCAACAATCCCATTCCAAGGGGCACTTCATCACTGAGATATAAAACCAGTCACTAAAGGAAAAATACCATATTATCTCACTTATATGTGGAATTAATAAAATGAATTTACAGAAGTAGAGAGTAAAGGATGGTGATTGTGAATGGTGGAAAAACAATGGTCAAAGGAAAGAAAATTTCAGCTTTATAGAAGGAAAAGTTTCAGGAGTTTTTAATTTTTTTGTACAGCATGGTAACTATAATTAATGACAATTTATTTTGAAAATTACTGAGCATAGATTTTAGGAGTTCTTACCATATAAAATAAGAACATGTGTTAATTAGCTCATTTTGATCATTTTACAATGTGTATATATTTTAAGCCATTTTGTATATGATAAATATATGCACTTTAATTCACCAATTAAAATATATTTTGAAGAAAAAAATGGTTTCTTTTTCCTTGTAGAGATCTTATTCATATGATATATAGAAGTATATATACATATTTATTTAGATTCATCTATATATTTGATAAATTTGATCTTATGGCATTTTTTTTTAAGAAAGAGTGAGAGAGAATGAGAAAGAGGGAGAGAGAGAGAGAGAACTTTAATATTTATTTTTCAGTATTTGGCGGACACAGCATCTTTGTTTGTATGTGGTGCTGAGGATTGAACCCGGGCCACACGCATGCCAGGAGAGCGTGCTACCGCTTGAGCCACATCCCCAGCCCTTATGGCATGTTTTTTATTTCCCATTTTCTGTTGCTGGGTTAAAGAAATAATTTTAATCTTGTAAAATTGTTCTTGAATTCGATGACTATTCTAAATTAACTTGAACTACTTATTAGTATTTCTATAAAGACTTTAGATTTTTCTATATACTAAATTAAATGATCAAAAACACTTGAGTTTTATTTCTTTCTTTGAAATGTGAATCTTCCTGTGTTTCCTCCTTTGAGGATTCCCTTGCTAGGGGTTATTGCATATCACTGACCAGAAATGATGACCTCTATCTCCAATTTGTTTTACTTTTTCAGTTTCTGTACTATGTTTGTTCTAGAATTTTAAAGATACTCTAAGATTATGAAAATGTTCTTGTAACCTATTTTTTCATAACTGGATTTTCTACATTGGGTTTTAATTTTATCAAATAATTTTACATGTATTAAAATGGTTACATGATTTAACTGTGTTGTAGTTATTTATTACACTAATTTATGTTTAAACGTGTATTTATGAATAAAATAGCATAATAAGTTATGCTTATATATTGTCAGATCATATTTACTAATATTTTGTTGAGGACATGACTATGTTCAGATGATTTAAATGTAGGATTCAGACTCAATTAAGGTGGTCTATTTTTGTTTTCCTCTTTCCTAAGTGTAATGTTTCAGATTCCCTGCAGAATATCAGGGGTACTTAGCAAATGTCATCTTGCTCTATAGATTCATTAGTTAAAAATTTAGGAAGAGTGAAAAGGGGCAATAATATACCTACCATTTAACAGAAGAGAGAAAATACCTTCTGATACGTCCCATGATCAAACATCACGAGGTGTGTGTAAAAAGTAGTGAGGACAAGAGTCAAAAAATATTTTGAGTTTCATTTTTTAAAATCTTTTCAAAGCTGAACAATACCTACTGCCTACGCTCCTTCATCTTTCATTATTAGCCCTTTGTTTAATGGCTTTTGTGATGAAAGGCATACCATAGTAAGACTTCAAATGCTCTATGAGTGTGAAAATCAGAACCCAGGCAAGTTTCAAGGGCCACAAGAGTGTGACTATAGTCAGTTTATCAGATAGGTAAAAGAACACTGCAAATTGGAAAAGCATCAGCAGTGGAAAGACCCCAGACGTGGTCCTGAATGGGGGTAAAAGGTTGTGGTAGTCAAACTAAAACAATGGTGCTGGGACTTGTAGCTTAGTGGCAGAGCGCTTGCTTAGCATGTGTAAGGCACTGGGTTTGATCCTTAGCACCACATAAAAATAAAGAAATAAAATAAAGGCATTCTGGAGAAAAGACAGCAACAAATGGTGCTAGTAAAACTGGAAGTCCAGATGTAGCAAAATGAAATTAAACCTCTATCTCTCACCCTGCACAAAAAAACAACTCAAACTGGGTCAAAGACTTAGGCACTAGAACAGAGATCTTGAGCCTAATAAGAGAAAAAATAGGCCCAAGTCTTCACCAAATTGGCTTAGGATCTGACTCCTCAATCATGAGAAGTAAAATCAAGAATTAATAAATGGGATTGATTCAAATTAAGAAGCTTCTTCTAGGCAAAGGAATAATAAAGGGAGGAGAGAGCCTACAGATTGGGAGAAAATCTTTACCACATGAACCTCTAATGAGGCATTAATCTCTAAGATATATAAAATTTAACACCAAAAAATAAAAATAAAAACAAATAACCCCATCAATAAATGGGCTAAGGAACTGAACAGACACTTCACAGAAGAAGAAATACAATTGATCAACAAATACATGAAAAAGTGTTCAACATCTCTAGCAATTAGAGAAATGCAAATCAAAACTCCTCTAAGATTTCCTCTCACTCCTGTTAGAATGGCAATCATCAAGAATACATGCAACAATTACTGTTAGCAAGGATGTGTTGAAAAATGTACACTCATACATTGCTGGTGAGACTGCAAATTGGTGCAACCAGTATAGAAAGCAGTATGAAGATTTCTTAGAAAACTGGGAATGGAACCACCATGTGACCCAGCTATCCCACTCCTTGGTTTATACTCAAAGGACTTAAAATAAGCATTCTATAGTGACACAGCCACATCAATGTTTATAGCAGTTCAATTCACAATAACTAGACTATGGAACCAATCTAGGTTTACTCAATAGATGAATGGATAAAGAAAATGTGGTGTATATATATATATATATATATATATATATATATATATATATATATTCAATGGGATATTACTCAGCATTAAAGAAGAGTAAAATTATGGCTTTTGCCAGTAAATGGTAGGAGTTGGAGAATGTCATGCTAAGCGAAATAAGCCAATCTCAAAAAGCAAAAGCCAAATGTTTTCTCTAATATGTAGATGCTAATTCACAATAAGGTGGGGGGCACTAGGGAAGAATAGAGTTACCTTCCATTAGGTAGAGGGAAGTGATGGGAGGAAAGATGAAGGGATGTGGGGATAGGAAAGATAGTAGAATAAAACGGACATTATTACTGTATGTGTGTGTGTGTGTGTATATATATATATATATATATATATATATATATATATATATATATATGACCAATATGATTCTGTAACATGTTCACTCAGAAAAATGAGAAATTATATCCCATCAATGTATGTTATATCAAAGTAATTTATAACTAATTAAAATAAATTTAAAAAATAAAAATAAGGGCATTTTGTCCATCTACAACTACAAAAACTTAAAAACAACAACAACAACAACAAAACTACAAACAATGGAAGAAGATAATTTCTGTGAAATGTGTCACTTTCACTACAAGATATTAGGCTAACTACATCAGGAGACAAAATCTGACTACTAACTTCTGCCTCAGAATCCCAGATGTTTTATTTATATGGACGTTCTTCCCTGTCTGGTAATTTAATATAATCTAGTCTATGACAGCCACAGTCTCAACCATATATCCTTCAGCAACATGGTTGCAGTTGGGCTCTTAAAACTATCTTTACAGGGGCTATGAGTGATGCAGAGAGTTTACTAAGTAGAAATGATCTCTTTCCACAGTTTGTACCTCCTAAGAAGAGCATGTTAATTTTCCAAACTATAGTTTCCCAAATGACAGAATCACAGATATCAAAGGTACCAAGAATCATTTTTTTTTTAAAGTTTGCTAAAAGAACATATTGCCCAGAGCTAACACAATGAGAGTGGACTTAATATGTGGAGGCACAGCATGAAGGTAACTCAGTGTTTGGTTCTGAGGCAGGAGGGTAGATGCAAGTAGGCAGTTAGGATAAGGGGAAGGATTCCATGCCATCCTGAAGACAGCAGGGCCATGAGTAACAATCTGTAGGTGCTCCTGACAGCTGCAATCAACAGTCATTCCTGGTTCCCCTACCCATACCCCAGCAATGGCTGACCATAAAATCTATCCCCACCCAAAGTGCTTTGTTTTCTCAACAGAGGTGCCAAAATACAAGGTTGGACCAGTCCTGTTAATTATGTAATTAAGTTATTAAAGTTATGCACTCATTAGCACAGTCCCCACCAATCATCAATTGTAGGTTATCAGATATGCCTTTAAAATTCCCCAAAGACCTGTCAGTAGTATTCTCTCTTGGGACCCTCTCCCTTAATGTTGGAGCCATTCTCTTCTTTAAATAAATCTAACACTATATCATGGTGGATCTCATTCTCTGAATTCTTGAGACAAAGAACCCACTGAAATTTTCATTTGTTCATGGAAAAAGAACTTGGAGAAGGAAAAGCAGAGTTCTCTTGTCCATGGGTCCTGTATGAGCCTCCAAGATGTAACCCGGAGTCATCAATATTAAGTGGTTTTCTCTACTTAGAGAGGAGTTAAAACAAACAAACAAACAAAAAATCAAACAGCTGGGGCTGGGGATGTGGCTCAAGCGGTAGCGCGCTCGCCTGGCATGCGTGCGGCCCGGGTTCAATCCTCAGCACCACATACCAACAAAGATGTTGTGTCTGCCGAGAACTGAAAAATAAATATTAAAAATTCTCTCTCTCTCTCTCTCTCTCTCTCTCTCTCTCTCTCTCTCTCTCCTCTCTCACTCTCTCTTTAAAAAAAAAATCAAACAGCAGCAACAACAAAATAAACTGCCATTTGAACAATATGTACCAGTCACAGTCACAGGTGTCACTACTTAGCCTCCCTATGTTAACTTAACTCTTGCATTAGCAGCTGCTTAGATTCCTGAGGACACTGTCTTTCTCTTCTTGAAAGCCATGCATCCTTCAGTATCCAATCCTCATTAACAAAGAGAATGCTGTGAGGATTTTATCCATTTTCAAGCTAACTACTTAGTTTCATAAAGTCTCCTGGATGCTGGCATGGGACACCAGAGTTTAGGGTCAGAGACAAAGGCTATTATGACTCATGGCACAGAAAGAGAATGAGCACAGCCATCAGCTTCCCTTGCCTCATAGCCCCATGGTAGAGTTTCAGATAGGCTCACATAAATACCTGCATACATACTGGGTTGCATTTATTATGAGAAAACAAGAGTTGAGGTCATTTGAATCCTTTATAAAATGGGTAGTAAACATGCCTGCCCTTTGCTCCAGGTATAGACATGTGTTACTGTACTGGGCAGGAAATGCACAAGTTCTTTTCTCCACAGAGAGTCGGAAACTGCTTTCCAAGGCTTACTGCTCTGCAAACGACTTTGTAAGTTAATTCTGAAAAAAAGTTAGTTAGTGTGTCTATTCATAAAATCTTCAGACAATAATTACAGATTTATATCATGACAAATATGTAAAAAGTACAGACTAATAAAGAAAGGTAGTATTAAAAATAATCAACTTTTGGTATTATAAAGTGTTATTAAGAGTAATATTGCATATTTATATTTCATATTTTTAAACGTTATGTTAATGTTGTATTTTTAACTTTTAAAATTCTCATGTTGGTATTTTGATTTTTATGGGTTTTTTGACCTATATTTGATAAATCCAAAAATTTTTAGAATTCTGTGAATTCTGTATCAATCTTTCATATGCACATGAGTTTGTGCATTAATATAAATGCATATATAAATTTTAAAGTATTGTTATTAATATCTAGGTACTTATTTAGATAAAATTATAAATATATTTTAAAAATATATCTCAGAATATATTTTATTGAACTATCTATTGGCAGTTTAGTAATCTTGCATTAAATTTTATTATATAGCATACCTGAAGTTATTAATTACTGACAAATATATATATTCTTAATATCATAAAAAATAGTTAATAGAAAAAATGCATTCTGTCATTTCTGTGATAGATATAACATGGGTCATCTTTAAACTCAAATTGACATAGAAAGTACATGGAAAAATAAATTGTCAAGTGTATTTTAACATTTGTTTGGACAAGAATATACTAAAACATAAAAATAGGATCAATATTAAAAACAGTAATTTATCAGTTACAAAATCTTATATATTTATATGCATTTTTGAACTATCAGATAACTGTATGCTGTCAGATAATATACAGTTTATGTATCAGATACATACATTTTGAGTTCTGTTTTTAATCTTGCTCAGAGAAAGATCCTCTTTTGGTCACCTTTAAAGATCTGGTATTTATCATTTATCTTATTTATCATTTTAACATTTTAATATGTGGGAAAGTCTTGTACATCAGACAATTTTTTCCTTAATTGAGAATATGATGCACTGTTCATAGAAAATAAAAAGGCAAACCTTACAAATGAATGAGTCAGTGTGCGTGATAAAATAACAATTTCACAATAAAGTAAATATCATAGAGATTGTTGACTGAATGAAATAGAGGAGTAACTATGTTTGCTTCCCATCAGTGTCACACCTGCTTAGAGATTAAATTGCATTATTTTATGCTACATTAAAATGGCATTTTCTAGAGTGATATTTTATGATTCTGATAGGCAGTTGTGAATGCCTTTGTGAACTCAGTAACATTTTGCTTTCTGCAGTGAACATTTCTATTAGTGACAAATCATCCATAATTTTACTTCAGGAAAGAAAGAATGTTAGCCAGGACACAGTTATATACATCTGCTTTTTCTGAGCCAGAAAAATAAGACATTTTAACATTACTAATAACTTCTAAATTCAGGCAGATGGAACTTCAATTTAATGCTTCATCTGAATATCACCTCCTACATTTATTAATGCTGAATAAAAACTTGTGCTTTGAAGAAAGAATATGTATTCTATTTCATAACTTTACATTAGATTATACTTATAAACTGAATGCAGTTGACAACTTCTAATATGTGCATATTTTATTTTTATTAGAAACATTTTGAAAGCAATATGGAGATTCCTTGGAAATCTGGGAATGGAACCACCATTTGACCCAGCTATCCCTCTCCTCGCACTATACCCAAAGGACTTAAAAACAGCACACTATAGGGACACAGCCACATCAATGTTTATAGCAGCACAATTCACAATAGCTAAACTGTGGAGCCAACTTAAATGCCCTTCACACACACACACACACACACACACACACACACACACACAATGGAATTTTACTCAGCATTAAAAGAGAATAAAATAATGGCATTTGCAGGTAAATGGATGGTGTTGGAGAAGATAATGCTAAGTGAAGTTAGCCAATCCCAAAAAACACATGCTGAATGTTTTCTCTAATACAAGAAGGCTGACTCATAGTGGTGTAGGGAGGGGGAGCATGGGAGGATTAGATGAATTATAGATAGGAAAGGGGGCAAGGGATTAGCAAGGATGCTAGAATGTGATGGACATCATTATCCAAAGTACACATATGAAGATTCAAATTGGGTGTCAACATACTTTATGTACAAACAGAGATAAGAAAAATTGTGGTATATATGTGTAATAAGAATTGTAATGCAAAAAAATATAGTACATGTATAAAGACATGAATTGGTGAGAACATACTTCATATACAAAGATATGAAAAATTGTGCTCTATATGTATAATAAGAATGGTAATGCATTCCGCTGTCATGTATTTAAAAAAATAAAATCAATTAAAAAAAGAAACATTTTATTTCCATGTGTTCATAACTTAGTTATTTTTTCATTTTTTTTGAATATTTGGACCACACATTTTAATCATGTTTTTAGCATGTAGGTTTCTGGTTAAGCATTGCAATTTTATATTTAAATATAATGGCGATTATTTTAGGAAAAAGTATCTAAATAATATAGTCCTAGAAAGAAGATGGTTGGTGTTATATTCACTTGGAATTTATAACAGCTTTCTAATAGTGGGGCATCTTGTTTTATCAGTGGCGGAGGCAATGGGACAACCTGGCTCCTGCTGGACATCACACAATTGTCCCTTCATCTTCTCTTCAGCTAGTTCTCTGTGTGCCTCTTTGCATGCTATTTATGAGAAAGCTTAGTACTCTAGAGTTGGCATTAACAACTTTCATTCTGTGGGCCAGGCTTAGCCTGGACTCTAATTATACACAGCATTTGAGTGAAAATGGTTTTAACATGTTTAAAGGGTTTAAAAGAGAAAAAGAACTAGGAAGAGGTGGAGGACAGAAAACAAGAACAATAAGAACAAAAACTAGAACAAGAGCAAGAAGAGAAAAAGCAAGGGAGGGACAGGGAAAAGTTACATAGATCATATGTGACTTTCAATGTGTTAATTATTGACTATTTAGACATTTCAAGGACATATTTATTGATCTTCTCTCAAGTACCTTATGAAATCAGGTTCCCTTCGATTTCAAACTATCAAATTTGATAACTTTACCTGAATTCACACCTATGCTTCCCCTTTTTGTACTCATACTGTGAAAGCTGAACATTTCTTTGTTGTCCCTTGGCTAGCAAATCCTCTGTTTTATATTTAAATGGCACAACTTAAATGACCTCCTCCATTGATCACTAATTTTCTTACAGCTTAGATTTCTCAACTAGAAATTTTCCATCAAAAATGAAACATGTTCTATTATAACAAAATCCATTAAAGTGTTAGAATGTAAATCTACAGATATATGCCTGACTTTTGCTTCCATGGTTATCCTACTTTAGTAATGCTTCTGAAAGTACAATCCTGGGTGGGTGAATTTGTCTTAGAACTGCAGAACAACCCCCTTTTCCAACTGCATATCCAGGTGAGTTCAGATTCTCTTCATTAATTCTAGCCAAACCACAACATCAATAGAGAGTGAATATAAGTAAACATGAGAACACACCTGGCTTCTACTAAGACAGACATTTGATAGAACTACACGAAGTGTATTAAAAAATAACTCTGAGCTTTCTTATATTGTAAAATGTAATTTTATTATCATATATTGTTTATGTTAATATATAATGAGTTTGTTATTACTGGTTAAAAATTAATATTTTTTTAAAAAATTAGGTTTAATTTCTAATAAATATTGATCCATATACCCAAACAAACAAAAGCTGTTTAATTCCTTGTGAAAGGAAAGTTTGAGAACCACTGCACCATAACATGAATTCAACTTAAGTAAAAACTGTATTGCAACAGATCTCTTCAAATATGGAGACCTGTAGCATCATCTACTTTAAAAGTTCTCTTTGAAACCAACACCATGCTAGGCCCAGAATAAGTACTTAAGAAATATCCACTAATGATGTAATGCATAGACAAAGTAATTTATGAGTGAATAGAAGAAGAAATCAAAGCAATGCAGCTCATGAGATAATTGCAGTGGTGAATCTATGGTATGTCCAAAGTGTCCTATAGGGCTTTCAGCTCATACAATAACTGTCATCATTTCTACAAAACAAAAGAGGAATAAAGGCATGGCACAAGACAGTTGTAACTATTTTCTCTGATTAATACAACATTCCCTCACATTTCCCTAACTTTGGATGTTAGACTCTTACCTCCTATTGTATACTATTCATAAGTGAGTAATATAATAACAAGATTGTTACAGAGCTAAATTATAAGTTCTAGCTCATATGACATATGGACATATTTTTGTGTTTGTTTTTGGTTTCTTTTGCTAGAGATTTAAAATTTTAACAGAAAACTATCATGTTAAAAAAGTAACAATTTTTAAAACATTTGAAAATTTGGAAGGACAAACCTAATTGCGCACTATAGTTTTTAAATAATATATTTACAAAGAAAAGAAAAAGGGATACAATTAAAAGAAAATAGAATAGCATATTTTAATATATATTTTGAATCAGGGGATGAAAATGATGGCAAAGAAGCCCCTTAGATGTTTCAAGACTACCCTCAGTTTTTTTCTCATGTAGCATATTTTCATGTGCCATGTAAAATATTTATAAAAGCTATTTAGGAAGGGATTAAAAAATATTTTGGGGGAAATTTTATTTCTGCCTCTAGGGCAGGAAAATATTTCAACTTAATTATTTAGAAATCAAATTACTTTTAATCTTAACCATTCTTTTTTTAAAGAAATAACACTACAATAATTATTGAAACAGTATGTCCAGTGAGTTAAACATTCCAATGAGAATATACTAAACTAGTATAGTGATTTTTATTTAAGGAAATACAATGAGAAGAAAAGTAAGCAAATTATACTATTATGACCCAACATGTAAGAATTCACTGCTGTTACCAAATTAAATGAAGAAATTAAGTGTTCTAATAAGGACAATTATTATTTTTAACCCTCAATGCACACCACTCAGAATTTCCTATGATGTTTTGAAAGCCATATTTAAAAATTTTGTGTCTGCCAGGAGCAATGTCACACACCTTTAATCCCAACAGCTCAGAAGGCTGAGGCAGGAGAATCATGAGTTCAAAGGCAGCCTCAGCAACAGCAAAGCGCTAAACAACTCAGTGAGAACCTGTCTCTAGATAAAATACAAAATAGGGTGGGGATATAGCTCAGTGTTTGAGTGTACCTGAGTTCAATTCCCAGTACAATCCTCTCTCCAGAAACAAGAATTTGTTTCTTCTGAAATCAGAAAATGATTTGGAGAAAATACCAACGCAACTCTTCCATTACACAGAAAACTTCCCATTTGAAAGATCCAACCTACCACTTATATTAATCTTAAGGAATGAAGCACTTAAACTCAAATAATTTCAAGGTTTTATGTGCTATGCAGTATTTGCCTCTCATACAAAATTTCTTGAAATGTTCAACATCAATCTCCCATCAAAAACAGTACTTAAGAGAGGAAACAGTGACCTACCTGAGCCAAAGGCTAAGAACATGTATAAATGGGATAGGGCACTATCAAAATAAAAATAGTATTGGATAATTGAAAACAATTAGACACTGGAATGAATGAATATTTAAATTCATTTTACTATTAGCATCAGTTCAGGTATATAAAATGAAGATATATATATATATATCCATTATTAGTACATAGGATCTTTAGTTATCAGAAAAGTACTTCAGGAAGAATAAACAAAAGGAATGATAAGAATCTTACAGCAATTTTTTGCATTTTGATTGATTATAAAATATGTTTTTACTTTCCATTTCTTTAACAACCATGCCCTCCCTCCCCACTGTTAACATGAACCAAATCATGATCATCAATGTACTGACTTCTCAATTGATTTCTCTATGTATGGTCTTTTTCTTCTCCCATCACTTCTTATGAAGCAGAGTGATTTCTCCAAAATCTAAAAAAAACAATCCTATTGTATTGCCCAATTGAAATCCTCCTCAGAGTTTTAATTGAACCTAAAATAACACAATGTTTAACATTATATACATATATTGCAAAAAATGGCAGTTAACTTGCAGAAATAACAATGTAAATCTGTTAATTTTTTTAGAAAAACATACAAGATTGTTTTTATCTCTTTGCTTCAAGTAACTGATGCTTAAGTTAGCAATGGGCACACAATGCTTTGTGGTCCGTAAACACTTTTGACTTCCTACTGAAATCCTATTATTAGTGTAAATTGAATTCTGATCTTTTTTGAGATTCAGCAAAAGAGATATCATGTACGCATGTCATGTTATGAGTTCAAACAGCATTGATAGCATTGATATTTACTATTAGAAACTTCCTGAATGCTTTTATGTTTTATGATAATATGTCTTTGATGGACAATTCTCTTTAAAATACAAAGTCTGAATTACCCTGAACTTGTCACTTGTATAAAAACATGATTTTTACAGATAAGATCACATTCATTATTTAAAAAATATTTTATTCTACTTAGTAACCAGGATTAGTATATAATATGAGCAGAGAATGGAAATGACTACCAAATTGCATAATCTATATGATGCTGAATTCTAATTAAATTATAGCTGTATAGTGCTTACATAAATTCTTAGTCATTGGAGGCAAGTATTTTTAGCAATAAATCTTAGGATTCTGTGTATATTATGTATAACAAAGACGATTTTTGAAGAGAAAATAGGGAAAGGTGATTTTGGACTGCTCTCAGGAAAAAATAGTATGAATTCATGAGAATTTTGCTTTGTACAAGCATTTCCTACTTCATTAAGGAGGGTAAACTCAGTGGGATTTAAAAAAAAAGAGAGATTGAATTATACAAAAAGAGGGAAGAGTACTAACAACATAATATTCACTGCTTAATAATAGCTGCTTATCTAAGAATAACTTCCCATATTCACTGAAAAAAATTTGTGTGTCAGAAAATTGACATATAGCAATACATAAAATATCATCCTTTCTTCCAGGTATGTGTTATGATGCCTGGCTAGTACGGTGACACACACCTGTAATCCCAGCAGCTTAAGGTCCTGAGGTAAGAGGATCACCAGTTTAAAGCCAGACACTCAAGTGAGACCCTGTCTCTAAATAAAATACAAAAATATGTCTGGAGATGTGGCTCAGTAGTCAAGTGCCCCTGAGTTTAATCCCCAGTATAAATATAAAAAAAGATATTTTTTATAGTTTGTATGTTTGTATGTGAGATGTCCCACAAAAGCTCACAAGCGATACAATGCAAGAAGTTTCAAAAGAGAAATGATTAGTTTTTGTGAGAGTTTTAATCCAATCCGTGAATTAATCCCATGATAGAGATTAACTGAATAGTGTTTGAAGTGATAAGGTGTGGCTGGAAGAGGTGGGAATTAGGGAGTGGCTTTGATGTATATATTTGTACCTGGCAAATGGAGACTCTCTTGCTCTGCTTTCTGATGATCACCATGTAAACTGTTTCCCTCTGCCACTTATTCCCACCATGATGTTCAGCCTCACATTGAGCGAAGAGAAATGAAGCTGGCCTTCATTTGAGCTAGATGGAGCATACATCTAGCTCAATAAAATTAAAAATGTTACTATAAGCTTGACCTAATGAATTTGAAAACCAAGAAAATAAGTCTGGAGAGGATTATATTTATTCCCATAATTGTCTTAGTTGCTTCCTAAAAAAAGGAAGAAAATTCCTAATAGGAAAGAAAAAAAATCTAGATATTTAACAATATGTTATCTGCCTTACCCAGCAAACAATAAGAAATTACAAGACACATAAAGAAAAACACACACAAAAAAATCACATATACTATGCAGCACATAGATGTGCCAGAATTTCCAATATAAAAAAAGGGCAATGGCATGAAAAATAAGATGTATGAGATAAAAGTCTATTTTTGAAAGCTTTTTACATAGTTTATGAAATATTAAAATCTATGTCTTATAGTATGACTGTAGAAAAAATTAATGGTAAATATCACAAAACAAATTAGCAATTCTTTAAAAAAGACCCAGAATATAAAATTAAGCAAATTCAGGAAATATAATGACTCAATCAGTTTTTAAAAAGTCAGAAAAAATATAGAATAAAGATAAATTTGGATCTAACATAAATAGCAAGAAGATAAACTTAAGTCACATGTATTATAATTATAGCAAGTATAAGATATTTTAATTTAAAAGCCAGTAAAAGATAAACAATTGTCAGTGTTCTATCATAAGGTACATACTTATTCTATAAAGTAAATGAATGAAAAGAGAGACATAAGAAGAAATCTAATCATAGGAAAACTGGAATGTTTATTTTAATATTAGGCATTGTAGACATCTGGAAAAATATAACCAGAAATGAATAAGGACATTTTATCAACTCAACATATGAATTCAGCAAAATGATATAACTGATATAAAGAAATATAGGCCTATCAACACAGTTTCAGAATTAAAAAAGCAGAAGCTGAGAAAATAAACAGACAAAAGAATAAAAAAAATCCACAAATTTGGTTAAAAATTTTCTCAGTACTTAGATAGAACAAGTTTAAAGAATAGAAAAGAAAATCGAAGTACCAGTCAATTAAACTTTGCTGACATTTATGAAACTTTACATGAAACTATAAAAAATGCAAATTTTTGAAGTACAGATGGTATATTTACTTCCTTAGCTACATTCAATGCCATAAAATGTCTTAGTAAATAATAAAAAAAACTGAAACAATTGTGAGTATGTTTTCTGACCAAAGGACAATTAAATTATAAATACAAAAAGAAGTTATTTAGGATATAGCCAAATAGTTGTAAATTGAATAGTTATAAAGCTGTCACAAATCAAATATATGAAAATGGAAGTTAAAACACTTTTAAATTTAACTAAAATGATACAGAAAATCAAAATGCTTATAGTATCACTGAAACAGAGATTAGGTGTAAAACATTGCATCAATCTAATAAAATAACAAATTCTTAATATAAATTGTATAAATTTTCCCTAATAACAAAAAAGAGCAAATTAAATGTAATAAATTTTAGAAAAAGAAAGGAAAGCAAACACAGAACAGGTGAGCAATATAAAAATATTAATAGAGCCAATACAAGATTTAAATAAAAATACTAAAATTGAGAGACCGCAGCATACCAAAGAGTATTAAAACAGAAGGCATGACACAACCTGCAAGCATAAAGGATGAAAGACGTACAAGTACAGGTCCTAAAGTCTTTGAGATAACAAAGAATATTATGAGAAAAGCCATGCTGACATAAAGGATCAAACTATACAGTGAACACAAAAAATGTCATTAAATTGATATAAAGAATAATATAAAATATAAGTATACCTATAATCATAAAATAATTATTGTGGGGGGAGGCTTTATAAAATATAATTTAAAACTATTTTGTACCAATAGAAAATATTAATTTTACAATTTTATCATCTGTTAAAGCATTTGCAAAAATCATATGTTCTACTTCAATTTTATAGTACAATATATATAATAAAATATTAATTTTAAATTAGAAAACAAAAATGCTTTTAATATTAAAAGATGATCTAAATTTAAAGAGAATATTCCTTAAGAAGGTCTACCTAGAAATGAAACAAACAGCCTCTACCTCAGAGCAAAGCCTGTTGAAGGAAGGAACATGACCTTTGTCCTTGGAAAGACCCACAGAGCATTCCTAGGCACATTCCCACCCTGCTAAGTTGTTTATCTACAAATGAAATCTTCGGCCCCAGGTGTCCCTGACTCAGTCAGGCTAGGTGGGGACCCATAGCAACCCCTTAGCAGCCACCAATCAGTATGGGACAGGGAAATACCTAGGATGCCAGATGACCCTCCCAGTAGTTCATGGTGTTGGGAAACCAGGTAGTTCAGCAGAAACACCCCTTTTGGCTTAAGCCAATCAGTTCAAACGAATCCCCTTCTTATAGTAACCAATCACCCCTACCCAACTTGTTCCCAACGGTGAATGTGCTAATCATGTTTTAGAGTTGTTATTTGATTTTCCTGAGGTGTGTGATGATTTGCTAAGAGATGCTATGAAGTATGTGAGGGTCCCTGCCTTCACCAAAGACTGTATAAAACTTCTGTAAACCCTGGGCTCAGGGACTCTCAGGGTAAACACCTCTTTGCTGTTTACATAGATCTTGGTCTCTGGTGGTCTTTTGGGGGTCCTGAATTCGAGCATGACAGAAACAATAACTTTCATAGGATATCAACCTGGTCAGAGGATTTGAAAAATTTTGTACAAAGTTGTACTTAAAACTACTCTGGGATAATTAATCCAAACTATATCATCATTTGCCATTAGAAATTTAGACACCATGTTATGCTTGAATTCGGGAACCCCAGAAGACCACCAGAGACCAAGATGGATGTAAGCAGCAAAGAGATGTTTATTGCAAGCTAGCTCCGTCCACTGCATGCACACAGCAACTGGTGACATTGAGAGGCCCCGAGCCCAGGGTTTGGAGCAGTTTTATACACTCTTGGGGAAGGCAGGGATTTCACATACATCAGAGCATCTCTTAGCAAATCATCACACACCATTGGAAAATCATGAAACAACTCTAAAATATGATTAGCACATTCACTGGCAGGAGCAAGTTGGGTTAGGATGATTGGTAAGTACAAGAGGGGGATTCATTTGAACTGATTGGTTTAAGCCATGAGGGGAGTACATGCTGAACTACATGGTTTCCCAACATGTTATCAACCACTGTAAACTACTGGGAGGGTCATCTGGCATCCCAGGTATTTTCCCTGTCTCATGCTGATTGGTGGTTGCTAGGGGGTTGGTATGGGTCCTCACCTAGCCTGACTGAGTCTGGGACACCTGGCTCCACAGATCTCTCCTGTTATTTGTAGATAAACAACTCAGCAGGGTGGGTATGTGTCTAGGAGTGCTCTGTGGGTCTTTCCAAGCACAAGTGTCACACCCGCTTCCTTGGACAGGCTTTACTCTGAGATAGTGGCTGGTTTTTCAACCATATATGTTGGTTTCTCATATTTAAAAAAAAAAGTCAAGACATTGTTCAATGTGAACATTCTGAACATCTCTTACATATCAAAAACAATGCTTCAAATTAAATAGACATTTGTATCATTTTCATCTCTATGCAGTTTGTTCTTGAAAACTTTTATTTTTATTGCTCATTAATGATCCATTTTAGTTTATGGTGATAGAAATCATAAGTTAAATAGATTTATTATTATTTATTTATTTAGTGCTAAGGATTGAGCCAAGGGATGATTTACCACTGAATTCATCCTGTGTATTTATTTTATTTTTCATTTGAGACAGGTTCCTCTTAAGTTGAAGAGGGTTAGTTAAGTTGCGGAGTCTGGCCTAGAACTTCAGATGCTCAAGCTTCAGCATCCTGGTTCACTGGGATTACTGGGGTGCAACACTGCATTCTGCTTTATAACCTCATCCTTTGCTGAATCAATTTGTGTAATTGCTTCATAAAAATTGTCAAAGCCATCAATATGATGCTCAGTTATGTGATTGCATGTAAGTTAGTTTTCCCAAATTGGGGTGGCTGATATCCTACTTTTCTATGCATTGTAATCACTAAATAAATCCAAGACCTAACCTACAATCCCCAGTCTAATTTACAAGACTTTATGATGGAGGTTAGTGGGATATAAATCTGAACTTTGAAAGTTTCTCATAAAGAAAACCCTATGCCCAGGTGCCTTCTCTAGAGATCTCTATCCAACATTCTACCATGCAATAAAACCAATTCTTTACAAAAATTTTTGAATAAATAAACAAATAAAAAGAGCAAAAACAGAAACTTTGCAGCTCATTCCAGTTATCGAATGTCATTGCGCTAAACATTTGCTAGAAATTTTTAAAAGTAAAAGCTACAGGCAAATGTCATTTACTAATATAGATGTAATATTCTGAAGATATTAATTAAATTGAATCTAAATGGTTATACTGGATATCTGTATAATGTGATAATTTTATAAATGTACACTTATACAAATAGTATTAAACATGAGACATTTATTGAAAGAAAGAACCCATCATGAATAAAGGAAAAAGGAGAAGAAGTAGGCTGGAGTATTGTTTGGGTAGTGTGCAGGTCAGTTAAATGTTAAAGAATAGTTAGAGATGAAAACTGGATAGTAAGAATTTTGCACCACAGCATAGCACAGTTCTGACATAATCCTGATAAGGGAGGGCATATTTCTTGAGCAAGGGCTGACAATAAATAGAACTGAACATCACGCAGAAATGGGTCTTGCCTGGGATCCCAGCTGCACTCAGTCACTGGCTTAAAGCAGCTCAGGGTGAAAATGGCCTAAGCATTAATGGATTTGCCAGGCAGGACAATGATTCCACTATATTCTCTGAGGCCATTCTTCAGGAAGGAGATCTGAACAAGTGTCTCTCCAGTATGCCAAAATATTTAATGTGGTTTATAACAAGAAAGTAAAGTGGCTGTAACATTTAAAAATAATTTAACAAATTTAGTTCTAGACACCTTTTCATTACTTTTTAAACATACGTGTCTTATGAGGAAAGACTTATTTTGACTTATAATTTTTTAAGTTTCCATCCTTACTTGGTTCCCACATTTGCTTTATGATTCATGGAGGGGAATACAATATGGAACAAAGACTGTTATACTTATGGCCAGAAACTGAAAGAAAAAGGAGAAGGAATACACCAGGTTCTCACCATTTCCTTTAAGGACATGAGGAAATGCCTGAGACCTCCCAGTAGGCTTCACCTCCTAAAGGTTCCATAACCTCCCAGTAGTGCCATTGGCTAGGGACAAAACATCAATCATAGTCCTTTGGGGGACATTCCAGATCCAAATCATAGCAAATTTCATTGTATGTACAGAAGAATACCAGTATATTCTCTGCAATACTCTCATTAAAAATTTTTTAAAAAATTAAAGAATCATTCCTATTTTAAAAAAAAAAACTATCAGAAAACTAAAAATAGAAAATACTGATTTTGGCAAGATAAATGTCATCTGTCAAAACCCTAGATTTAATATAATACTTAATAGTCAAAAACCAATATTTTTTTGTGAAAATAGACATAAAAATTTTTTGGAACCAGAGACAAGACAGACTTATTACATATACCTGTTTAATGGCCAATTTGATGATGAAATACCATGAAAACTATGTGTTTATTTTGACAGAAGGTAATGGATCAATTGGATATAATTTGGGGGGAATTTGTAATGACCTGAATCTTTACATTGTGATGATATACACAAAAAATAACATAAAAAAAGCACAAACACAATTTAAAGAGATAATTATATAGAAGAAAGTAGATATAGGAGTATAGGCAAAAATGTACATAAGAGGTTTGCAAAAACAAGAAAAAATGGAATAAGAAAAAAGAGGAAAGAAAGAAAGGAAAAAAGAAAGAAAATGAAAAAACAAACAAACAAAAAAATTTGAAACCTTGAAGCAGGCAAAAAGTTTCTAAAGGAAAAGACACACACAACACATTAACCATGCAAAGATATGATATAGGTTATCAAAACTTATTATGCATTCCCTGTAAGATACATTATATTAAAGCCTCAGATGTGCAAAAAAAGATGTTGACATACATTATTAGAGAATGAATCTGATTACACACTTTATAAAATCTTTTAAAATTCAAGAAAGTCTCTGACTGGGGAGTGCAGATGGATCCTCACTATACTGACTGTATTTTCTGTCCTTGTCTAGGAAGTAGTGAAATAACTGGATCAAGGTTGTCATGCTTTTTATCTTTTGAGGAACCACTATAATGTTTTTCATGATGGTTGTGTTCATCTGACTTTCCACCAATAGTGTGCAAACTCTCTCTTTCTTTCCACATCCTTCGCAGCACTTGTCATTTTTCTGTCTCTGTTTGTGTTTGGTGCTAGAGGTTAAAGCCAGGCCCATTCCAACCAGATGCTCTACCATCCAGTGACATGCCAACATGTTTGTCTTTCTGACAATAGTCATTCTTCCTGGAGTGGAGTGATGACCCATTGGAATTTTCATTTGCATTTCCCCTTTGATTAGTGATATTGAGCATTTTTTTTACACCTAGTGTCCATTTCTGTCTTAAGAATGTCAGTCATTGTCTATTGACTAATTTTTCATGAGATTATTTGGGCTTCTTGCCTTGGAGTTCTTGGAATTCTTTACCAACTTCTTCTCAGATTTATAGTTAGCAATTTTTTTTCCTATTATACCATAGTTTGTGTTTTCTTTCTTGACTATTTTACTTTACTGTGATATAATCTAATTTTTCTATTTCTGCTTTTTTGTTATTTTTTAATTGTTTTAATTAGTCACACATGACAGTACAATGACCTTGACATATCATACATTTGAAACAGATGGGATATAATTTCTCATTATTCTGAGTGTGCAGGTTGCAGAATCACATTGGTCATGTAGTCACGTATATACACACAGCAATAATAATGTCTATTTCATTCTACTGTCCTTCCTTTCCCCCATACCCCACCTCTCCCCTACCATCACTTCTTTCTACCCAATCTAAAGTAATGCAATTTTTTTCTCACATCTTAATACATGTCTTTTGTATAATGATGAGGGTCTCCTTCCATCTTCCATGCAATTCCCTTTCTCCCTTCCTTGCCCTCCCACCTCTCTTCTCTATCTAGAGGTAATCTTCTTCTCATGCTCTTCCTCCCTACCCCATTTTGAGTCACCCCCTTATATCAGAGAAGACATTTGGCATTTTTTTGGGGGGGGGTGGCTAACTTAGTATAATCTGCTCAATTGCCATCCATTTCCCTGCAAATGCCATGATCTTGTTATTTTTTATAGCTGAGTAATATTCCATTGTGTATAACATAAATACCACATTTTTTAATCCATTCATCCACTGAAGAGCATCCAGGTTGGCTCCACAGTCTAGCTATTGTGAACTGTGCTGCTATAAACATTGATATGGCTGTGTCCCTATAGTATGATGTTTTTAAGTCCTTTGAGTATAGGACCGAGAAGAGGAATAGCTAGGTCAAATGGTGGTTTCATTCCCAGCTTTCCAAGGAATCTTCATATTGCTTTCCAAATTGGCTGCACAAATTTGCAGTCCCACCAGCAATGAATGAGTGTAGCTTTTTTCCCCACATCCTCACCAGCCCATGTTGTTGTTTGACTTCATAATGGCTGCCATTCTTACTGGACTGAAATGGTATCTTAGAGTAGTCTTAATTTGCATTTCTCTGATTACTAGAGATGGTGAGCATTTTTTCATGTATTTGTTGATTGATTGTATATCCTCTTTTGAGATGTGTCTGTTCAGGTCCTTGGCCCATTGGTTGATTGGGTTATTTGGTCTTTTTTTTTTTTTTTTTTTTTTTTGGTGTTTAACTTTTTGAGTTCTTTGTGTACCCTAGAGATTAGAGCTCTATCTGATGTGTGAGGGGTAAAAATTTGTTTCCAGGATGTAGGCTCCCTATTCATCTCACATATTATTTCTCTTGCTGAGAAAAAACTTTTTAGTTTGAATTCATCCTATTTATTGATTTTTGGTTTTAATTCTTGTGCTATAGGTGTCTTACTAAGGAACTTGGGGCCTAACCCCACGTGAAAGAAATTAGGGCTAACTTTTTCTTCTATTAGATGCAGAGTCTCTGGCTTGATTCCTAGATCCTTAATCCATTTTGAGTTAACTTTTGTGCATGGTGAGAGATAGGGATTCAATTTCATTTTGTTGCATATGGATTTTCAGTTTTCCCAGCACCATTTGTTGAGGATGCTATCCTTTCTCCATTTCATGCTTTTATCACCTTTGTCTAATATAAGGTAGTTGTAATTTTGTTGGTTGGTCTCTCTGTACTCTATTCTATACCATTGGTCTACCAGCCTGTTTTGGTGCCAGTGCCATGCTGTTTTTGTTACTATTGCTCTGTAGTATTGTTTAAGATCTGGTATAGCAATACCACCTGTTTCACGCTTCCTGCTTAGAATTGCTTTAGCTATTCTGGGCCTCTTATTTCTGCTTTTGTTTCCTTTGTCTTTGGGGTCTAATCCAAATAAATAAATATAAATGAATAAATAATAACACAAACTTGCCATTTCAAAGATATTTAGTGAAGCATTATTCACAATAGTATAGGGAAAAAAAGTTATCCATGAACTTATGAATGGATAAAACATGGGGTACTTATACTTGATAGAATACTGTTCAGCCATGGAAAGAATGAAACCCTTCTTTTTTCAATTGAATAGATGGATCTGAAGATCATTGTGTAGACTGAAATAATCCAGACACAGAAAGCTACATTCCACACTTGTATGTGGAATATAACAGTTGATCTCAAAGAAGTTGAGTGTAAAATGGCAATTACCAGAGGCTGGGGAGGGTAGAGAGAAAAGGATGTAAGGATGTTATAGTTAGAGAACAGTAAAAATTTATGTGGTGCACAGAATTTGCAGAGTAGTAGGTTATAGATAATGGTAGTATGCTATACTTTTCAATGAGCTAGAATAAAAAATTTTGAAAGTTTTTACCATAAAGAAATAATAAATATCTGAGGATATATTTAACCTGATTTATATATACCTGTTAAACATATACCAGATTCAAACATTATACAATGTATCCATGCATTGAAACTGCTATTTCAATAGTATGTACAATTTCTATGTACAAATCAAAAGTTCATTTATTCAGTTTTCTTCATTTTTTAGAAGAAGAACAAGTGAAATTCTTCTGAATGTTAGAAATCAGGATAGTTACTGCCTTCACAGAAGATGAAAAGCCCTGAAAGGGTTTAATGTTGTTGCTATTTTGGGAAAAAATGTGAATGAAATATATAAAAAATAGGAAAATGTTTGAAAATACACTTCTTAAAAGAGATTCTATGTATTCAAACTATAATCACATTAAAAGACATTCAATTTTAATAGTCATCAGGGAAGTGCCAATTAAAATAGCAATGAAATATTACTGCATAACAAATAAAATAGCTAACAAGTAATGACTTGCTAATCACTGGTGTAGATGGAAAGCATCTTAACCATTCTTGTATTTCTGGTTCAGATGTTAAATAGTTTGGAAATTCATATAAACTTGTGTGTACACTTCAAAATGAAGTAATTTAACCTCTAAGTCGTTTATTAAAGTTATGAATTGTACACAGAGATGCATAAATATTTTATTCTTGAAAACATCAAATATTATATGTATACAAATATCAGTGAACAGGTAACTAAATAAACATTATTATATCATAATGCAATGTGCATAAAGACACCTTATATACATAATATATAATATTGCTAGGAATACTACGTAGTAATATTTAAAAAAAAAAGAACAGCTAAGCACAACCTCAAAGGTGAATCTCAAAAAATAGCATGCTGAGTAAGAAAAGAGAAAGACAAAAGAGTCTAAACTTCAAATTTCACTTTTTGAAATTTGTAAGTAGGCAAAACTCATCTTTAATCAAAGAAAGTGCAAGGGGGATTGACTGAGGCTGAAAGATAGGATATGGATGGATAGGATAATTAGAAAGAAAACCTTTATGATCTGATAGAACACAGGGTAGTATTTCTACTTTTTTATATTTGCTAAGAGTTGCTTTGTGGCATAGTATATGGTATATTTTGGAGAAGAATCCATGTGCTGCTGAGAAGAAAGTATATTCTCTTATTGAAGGATGGAATATTCTATATATGTCAGTTAAGTATAAGTTATTGACTGTAGCAATAGAAGAGAATAAAATCATAGCATTTGAAGGTAAATGGATGGATTTAGAGAAGATAATGCTAAGTGAAGTTAGCCAATCCCCAAAACCAAATTTTGAATGTTTTCTTTGATATAAGGAGGCTGATTCATAGTGGGATAGGGAACAGGAGCATGGGAGGAATAGACGAACTCTAGACAGGGCAGGCATTGGAAGGGAAAGGAGGGAGTGTGGGGTTATTAATGATGGTGGAATGTGATGATGATTATTATTCAAAGTAGAGGTATGAAGACATGAATTGGTGTGAATATACTATGTATACAACAAGAAATAAGAAAAATTGTGCTCTACATGTGTAATAAGAATTGTAATTCATTCCACTGTCATATAATAATAATAATAATTATTATTATTTTAAAAAACGAAAGAAAACCTTATATGATTATAGGAATGGTTCATGATCATTATAAGGTAATATTGAATGGTCATATAGTTTTATAATTTATGAACGCATATACCTAAAAAAGTTTAATTTGTATGAAAATGGTATCTTGATCATGTTAATTATTAAAAAAAAAATTAAACTCAGTGTAATGCCTTGATTTATTTTATGGTATAAACATAAAAATAAAATATGTTGTATTTCAAGTATATGCCGACATTAATGCATTGATTTGAGTAGTATAAAAAATTAGAAAAATATTTCAGATGTCTCAAATTTATTAAGAAGCCTTGATATGACTGTAAAATTAAGTAATGGAAACATCCTTATTTCATTGCCGAAAGCAGTATTTTATTATTGATTCCTAGAAATAGGATGATCTCAAAAATGAACTTACTGAGTTAAGACACAAAGCATTATAGATATTTACACACATCCTTGATGTTTATTAAATGGTCAATGCATTGTTTTGTTTCTTATTTAGTTTTCTGATCTACTACTTCATTCAGAAAAAAAAAGCCAATTCCTTAAATAAATGTATTATACCTACCAAATGAGTAACTATGTTCTTTATACAGAATAATTTCAAGTTGAAAAGATTTCAAGTGACAAAAAAAATGAATTAAGTGTAAATTTTTTTGTTTCTTATTAATGAATCTTTGTGGAAAACAGTAAATTTTGACAAATAATTTGTAATCTTCTGTGAAGAACAATGATTTAAGTAGGTCATCTGTCAGTAAAGAGGAAAAAACACTTTATCTTGGGGCAGTAAATAGAGTACTGGAATTTATCTCAAGTTCATTGAAGTCATATGAAAATCTCAGTTTAATGGTAAAGAAAATAATGAGAAATGCTTTTAGATTCAAATAACAGTTAACAGAAAAACTGACCATAAATAAACCCCACAATTTTCATGTACCAGAAATTGGGAAACCTGTCAACAACTGAAAAACTATTTTCTTGTGAGAGTAAAAAAAAGAAGGTGATTCTGATGAATTCAATTGACAAAAATTCTTTTGAACCATAATTGACTGGACAGTAAGACAAGTTAACTCTTGCTGTTATGATAATCTAATAGACAAGAGAGATATTCTTTATAAATGATATATTAATTCTGCTTAATTTTTAATATTTTGGAAAATTGTGATAAAAAGCATGTATTGTGTGATTTAACATCATAAATCTTCATTCTATCATACAGTATTTTTACTTTAAGCACAATAACAGAAAAGAAACAAAAACATAAACTTTCATGCTCCAGAATATTTGTGTCCTACATGACTTAAACTTTATTTCCACTGAATAGCAATTGCCCTTTTTCTCATTCACCCAGCACCTGACACCCCTGAGTATTTCCTGCTTCTATACATTTGTGTACTTCAGATATTCATAGAAATGAAGTAATGTGCCATTGATCTTGTGGTGACTGGTTTATTTCATTTTTCATAAAGTCTTCTGATTCTTTCATTATGTACCAACTGACAAGACTTCTCTTTTTGGTAAATGAATGATATGGCATTGTGTGTATATATCATATTTTCTTCAAGTATCCACAGCTTTTTAAGTCTTTCCCACATGTTGGCTATTGTGAATCACATTGCAGTGACTTCAATGGATATATATATATATATATATATATATAGAGAGAGAGAGAGAGAGAGAGAGAGAGAGATATTTGAGCTGATTTCAAATCTTTTGGAAAATACATGCAAGTATTACTACTGCATTATGTGGTAGTTAGACATTTTTGACACACTTCCATACTGTTCATTAAAATGGGTGCCCCATTTTGCATTTCCACCAAGATGGTATAGGATTCCAATAAATTATTTTATGCTTTTGTTTTTCTGATAATGACCATCCTAAGAGGTATGAAACAATATCACTTTTTAGTTTTAATTTGCAATTCCCTAATAATTTATATCAATCATTTTTCCATATACCTGTTGGTCATTTGTCTGTAATCTTTGGAGAAAAATCTATTTAATTGCATTAAATCTATTTCTATTTTTATTTTTAATATTTAGTACTAGATATTGAACACAGGAGCACTTTGCCACTGAGCTACATATACACTCCTTTTATTTTTATTTTTTTTTTTATTTTAAGACAGGGCCTTGCTAATTTTTAGAATTTCACTGAACTGCTAAGGTTGGCCTCAAACTTTTGTGATTCTCTTATCTCAGCCTCCCGAGTTGCTGGGATTAGAGGTGTGTGCCACCTTACTTAGCATCTATTTTTAAGTTTAAATTTACATGTTTTTTGCTAATTAGTTGTAGGATAATTATGCTTAAGATTCATTTACAGTTTCTTTCTTCTTTAGAGACATTTTGTAGGACAATGCTTTTAAATATTTCATATGAACCATGTAGCCTGATGATAAATAGTTCCTGAATATGTAATAATTTTTGGTTAAATTTTAGACTTGATTATCCCTTTAAAAAATTAATTTGTCTCCTTTTTTATAAATTTGACCAAACTAAATTAAATTCAGCAAACATATTTTAAAACAGCCTAAATGCCTCTGGTCAAAGGAAATCTTTAGTACCTCTTTAGTATATTTATTTCCAATTATTTTTATATATTTTTTATCTGCAATTATCTATCTTATATAAAATATGCAGTACTGATTTTGTGACTTTATATAATGTGTATTTGTCTCATTAAAATATTTCATATTAATATGAATTCTTCTATGTAGATGGTTATTTTATCATAAGATGGTACCATCATGTAGCTCTTAGAGGGTGTGACAGGAGAATCTCAAATGTGAGAATACCCTGGTCAATTTACGGAGACCCTGTTTCAAATTGAAACATTTTTAAAGGGCAAGGCATGTAGTGCAGTGAACAGCATCCTTGATTTCAATCCCCAGACCCTTCAAAATAAAAATAAAGGTGTATTAAGAATTGTAATGTAGGAGCTGGGGATGTGGCTCAACCTGTTGTGCGCTCGCCTGGAATGTGTGCAGCCAGGGTTCAATCCTCAGCACCACATACAAACAAAGATGTTGTGTCCACCGAAAACTGAAAAATAAATATTGAAATTCTCTCTCTCTCTCTCTCTCTCTCTCTCTCTCTCTTAAAAAAAAAGGAATTGTAAAGTAAAAAAAATTCAATAAGAGAGCTCATGTACAAGGGCATAATTTGGCATGAACATACTTTTATACAGAGTTATGAAAAATTGTGCTGTGAATGGATAATTATGAATGTAATGCATTCCACTATTTTCCTGTATTAAAGAAATAAATAAAATTTTTTAAAATAAGATTTTTTAATTCAACTTACTTTGGTTTGGTTTCTTATTTTATATACAATATCAATGAGAATAATATTATTTAAAATGTTTATGTTCATTTCCCTTGGGAAAAAAATCCTCAAGACATGATTTTTTTAAAAAAAAAAAAACACATTCATTTTAGACAGATATATTTGAATATGCATATCTAAAGTTTGTATGAACATTTTAATATGATGTGATTGTAACTTAATTTCTACCTGTGCATGTATCCAGCTAATAATATAATAACTATTATAGTTACAAATATATGTTTACAAATATATAGATATTTATTTTAATATGTAATACTACTTTTATAAGTTCTTTTATATAAGTTTCTACTGAACATTGTTTGCTCATTATGTTACTTAACATTTTTTAGTGACTTCAAGTTTCATCATTGATTATATAGTTGCAGATTTGGTATTTATCTAATTTCTATTTGTTGGCTATTTCACTTCAGTGAAACTAATTGCTCAACTGTATATTTTGTCATTTCCTTTTTAATTCATGATATTGTGTTGATACAGTTTTAAGGGAGTTTCAGTTTTGACCTTTATATTTAAAGAAAGTGTTAGGATTTAGATACGTGCTGTCTTCCCAACAGGAGTCCTCTAAGCAGGAATGTTCATAGGTGAAATCAGTAGATTATGATAACTGTAACATAATCATGAATTAATCTTTTTGATGCATTCATAATTTGAATCAGTTACTTGGTGATAACTAGATATTTGGGGCCTGTCTAGAGGAAGTAGGTGATTGGGGGGTGCTTTTGGAGATTATATTTTGTACCTTGCTCTTTTGTAAACTTCATATGATTTTTACAATCTAAAATCTAGTGAAAGCAGAAAAGCTAAAATTTCGTAAAAAAATCACATATATGAGGAAAATTAATACTGGATACCAAATAGAAAATGGTAGTAAAGAACTGTAGCAAAGGGAACCAGGAGATTACTGTTCAGTGTGTAACCCTGGAGTCTTAAGTCCTTCAGTTTTATTTTATTTTTTTATTGGTTGTTCAAAACATTACAAAGCTCTTGACATATCATATTTCATACATTAGATTCAAGTGGGTTATGAACTTGAATCTAATGTATGAAATTAGATTATTTTTTAATAATCTGTATTTTTACCCCAAATACAGATTGAAGAATCACATCGGTTACACATCCACATTTTTACATAATGCCATATTAGTAACTGTTGTATTCTGCTACCTTTCCTTCAGTTTTAAACCTGCTATATTCTAGAGCACTATGTGACACTGTGGGTACTTTGCTTTTGGGGAAAGTATGGACTGAGAGGTTACATGTCTCCTTTCATCACATGCGTTCTGCAGACCCTTTAAAGATTAGAAAATTTTAAATATTCTTACCTAGACACAAAAGATTTGGACAACATTTTCTAGCCACATCATATCAAATAGAGAATAAAGATGGATATTTTAAAAACTCTCTTCCATATCACATATTATTATACCTTACTATTTCTGCTTTTTGTTTCTTTATCAATAATATTACTTTTCCACTGTTACTCTAAATATGTGAGAAGAAAAAATAATTATAAATGCCATTTTTCAGTACAGGATGAGTTTATGACAATGTACTCTATATGAACAATTTTTAATTAGTCCCAATGAGTAAATTAACTGTAAAATGGCAAGACAGTGCCTGGCAATATCTTTTCCAGAGCAGGTAGAAATGGCCTCAGAATAAGATTTTTTAAAATTCTAATATTTTGTTAGTAAATTTTTAGTAAAATTTAAAGAGAGAGAGAGAGAGAGAGAATTTTAATATTTATTTTTTAGTTTTTGGCAGACACAACATGTTTTTATTTGTATGTGGTGGTGAGGATAGAACCCAGGCCGCATGCATGCCAGGCGAATACGCTACCCCAGCCCTTTCAGAATTTTTAAGATATACTCTTACATTTGGGTTTTATAATAACATGTTAAAAGAAACTTGAAGAGAACTAGTGAGCTAAACATATTTGAGAAAATAAGTTCCTTATTTGTAAATAAACACAATATGACTGTTAGAAAGAACTGTACTTGGTAAATTTGGAGGTACCATAAATGGGCAACAAATGGTTTTATGGTTACATGAGTTTATTCCTCTGGCACATAATCCCCACAATAAGTTTTCTAGTCTGTTTGTCTCTATCTTTCTTGTAATGATTCAGAAATTAAGAATCATTTCATCCTGGGACTTTGCCATGTTCAACACATGGCTTGTAAATTCACCATGCTCAACTATTGGGTGGACAGAAGGGGATGTGGTGAAATAGCTGATACAGAAGTGTTTTATGGCTAATGTTGAAAAGTTGTCCGTATGTTTTCAGTTCACATGTCATTGACAATATCAATTCTCTGGCCATATTTAGTTTCAAGGAAGTCTTGAAAATGTGAAAAAGTTTTTTCACAAAGTATCACTAAAAAAAAAATACAGCAGATCTTTATGAGAAAATAACCTTATACTCTATTGAGTTTCTTAAATTTATTTATAATATCATAAATAAAAATATTACCAAATAAAAAGATTATTTGTAAACAAATGGGATAAAATGTTTATATTTTAAAATGCTTTTTAAATTTAAAATGTTTCAAAGACAATAGAGGAAATGACAAACTACAAAATGGATATTAATGTTATCTATGACAGAATAAGAAATAACATATTCTTAGTCCAAAACGATAAATAATATAGATCAACAAAATAATATATTCAAAGAGCATAGGGTAAACATTTGTTCAAATGCAAGTCATAATACAGTTAAATTAAGATTATAGCACGAAGGTAAAGTAAAAATATTTAAGATGTATTTTAAAAGAACATTTTATTGTCTTAAGATTCTCACCGAAAAAATCATTAATCATGTATTGTACCCAAAAGAAAAATCCAAGAAAGAAAAATGAAACATGGAGTTTAGTACATCTAAATTCTAATTAAGTATAGAAATATTTGCACAGGTTATACAAGCATTTCAAAATATTACCCTTTATGATTGTTCAATTTAAGGAGGAGTGAATATAAATGTAAATTAATCAAATCTTAATATGTAAAATATTTTCCCTTTTATTACTTGGATTCATGAAAATGATACTCTTAGTTTCTCATCTCTCTACCATACACACAATTTCTTTCCAGTCAAGAAATAATAATTGACAAAGTTGAGAAATCATGTAAATATATTCCTTAGTGTATTCAGTGTGCCATGCATTCTATACAATATCTATGGAAGGTGAATATCACTTAAAAACCTTTCTTACATAGTAAATATAAGAAATAAGAGATAAAATTGGTTTTAAAAGATAAATATGAGTTCACTAAGGACTTTAAATATTGAAGAACCTGATAATCAAGGAAAGGGAAATACTAGAATAAAAAAATTGCTAAGAAAGTAGATTTAAAATCTTCATGACAAATAAGTATAGGAAGTGATACAAATATTAATTAGCTTTATTTATCCATTATATAATCTATAAATATTTTAGAATATCATATCATAAATATATTAAAATTTTATTTGTCAATAAGAAATAAAAGAACATATTTGAACATATGTATCTTATATATAATATATATGATATGTATAATATGTACTTCTTTAGTTTCAATATCAGAATCTTTATAATGTAAGAAAATTGAATTGTACTCTTTTTAACTTGACTTCTTTCTATCATTAGGTAGATAATATCAATGAATCAAAATTTCAGAACAAAAAAATGTATAGCATGATATTCTGCATCACTCTTTTCCAAATGATTATCCAATTGTCAAATAGGTACATACTAAAAACTATAAGATAGGAGGATCTGGTCCTAGGCTATTTTATATCCCTATTACCTGGTATTGTTATCAGCATATATGTGATATCAGTATGTATTTATGAATTGATTTATTTGAATGTAACTTTTAGGATTAGGTTTGTGTTTTGGAAATACACTGAAAAAAATTGGAGAAAGTCTTATAAAGGTGAGAAAATAGATGAAATGAAAGTAATTTAAAAGTATTGGAGACAAAGAGGGTTTATAAGAAACTAATTTTTTAAAGTTATTTACTTAATATTGTTCTGAAAGAAAAAAAATCATCAGTCTTGCATGACCACAGTCATGTGAGGAGTCAAGAGAAAGGCCACATCAAGGACAAAGATTGATTGGTAGCTTTGAAATCTGAATTAATTGACAAAAATTGACAAATTGGAATCAACTTCCTCAGGCTATAACAACATACCATGAACTGGTGACTTAAAGTAACAGAAATTTATTAACTCACTGTTCTAGAAGCTGGAAGTCTGAATCAAGTTGCCAGTTTGGTAGATGTGAGATGGTTCTCTGTGGATTCTGCTAACTTTACAAATGGACTCTCTGTATGAGGTTCAGAAGACTTGGGAAGACATACAAGACCTTAGGACCATGTTCTAAAATTCAGTTGACCAAGAGCAAATAATTGACATTATGAGAAGTAATATTCACTCAAATGACTATGACTCATTAAAAATAAATAAATAAAATAAAGGTATTATTTCTATATACAATTAAAAATATTAAAAAGGGTGGAGGGGGGCTGGAGATATAGGTCAGTTGGTAGAGTGCATGCCTTTCATGCAGAAGGACCTGGATTTGATCCCCAACACCACCAAACAAACAAACAAACAAACAACTAACTAAATAAATAAATAGAATAAAATGTGATTTGGAAGGAAAGATAAATACAGAGTGACAACAAAACTCTTGATTCCTGCATGGTCCAAAGGCACTTTATGCATGGAATTTTAGAAATTCTAATATCATTTTCTGAAGATAATGATTATTGAAAGGTTGGAAATAAATAATGCAACACATAAGTAGTTGCCTTATTGGACACAGGATGAAATAAAGAATAACAAGAATCAATATACATGTGCAATGCCTTGTTACAGGGAACATAGCCTGAACTAGAGGTACTAGCCACAGAACCAGGTCCAAAGAGAAAAGAGTTGGTGAAACACCAGTAATGAAGAAAACTAGATAACTGTCAAGTGTCTCAAAATTAGCCCAACTACTATTCTTTATCCAATTCCAAAGGCATTTTTTACATTCTTAGGTATTTGTTAACAGCAACTTTTCACTCTTGCTACCAAATCTAGGTGACTTAAAATGAAAGAAGTTTATTCTCAGTTCTGGATCGGGTTAGTCCAAAATAAAGATGTTGACAAAGGAATATTCCCACTTAAGTTTTAGAGAAGAATCTTTGCCTTTTCCAGATTTTGATGATCCCAGACATTACTTAACTTGTGATAACATAACTCCAATCTGTACCTCCATCTGTAAATGTTCTTTAACATGTATGTCTCTCCTTACTCTTCTATAAGGAACTGGATTTAGGGCCCTGGCAAAATTCAAGATAGTTTCATTTTGAAATCCTTAAATAATTTCCTTGCAAAAAAAATCATTTTTAAATAATGTCGCATACTGAGGTTATAGGTAAACATAATTTGGGGGGAATACTATTAAATCCACTTCAAAATTATTAAAAAAATATTTTAAGGCAATGTATCTATAAACAATAACTTGTTTCAAAATGTGATATTTAAAGCAGTGAGTTTTCCCTTTTTTCACTAGAATTCATTCACTCTGAATTCTCTTAAATTAAAATGGCAGCTCTTACTCTAATATACCTTAATTCTTGTGGATAGGTAGTATACTATTTTTTCAGAAAAAATGATCTGGCTCCCTAATATTAAGCTTTTATTAGTGAAGATGCTATTAGTATGGTAACCAAGAATGACTATTCTAGGGTCTAGGTATTTGCTGAGCACTCATTTGCCAACTGATTTAAACTGTGAAATGAAATACAAGTTATCCAAAGTTTGTTCCTCATGTGTATTCATGTCCTTGCTTCAAACTATTGAACAGAAATGACATGCCTGGAGTAAATTCTTTGGGTTAGAAAACAAAGATATGAATAATTTGTAAAATCCATGTACTACCTATCTGGTGCTCATGGTGAGCCCTCCTTTACTCTACTAGTTCAGAAAATTATTCCACTTAATTTCCTTTAATGTAGTGGATCATATTCCCAATGATCATAAAAAAACTTAGATCATCTTAACTTTCTTACTTGATTTCAATAAAAGAAAACATGGATAAATAATGTCAATTAAAATGATTGAATTATATGCTCACATGTTTTTTTCATGTGTACATGATATATTAAAATTTGCAATTAAATCTGTTTTCTAAAATAATATGATTGTTACTAAGAGCATACACAGATTGGGTAATTATCTGTTGTTCTGCTAAAGTTCAACTATGTTATCATCCTTGTTTAATATATATTCATAGCTCTAAAACATGAATTCAGATCTTAAGACTTCAGATCAATTTTAAAAATCTTCCTTCCCAATGCTGCTATAGTATATGAAAAGTTTGGCATCTTTTTATTTGTCAAATTGTATAATCAGTTTTAGAAAAACTTTTTGTTTCTCTGCAATAAAGACTACTGGGTATATTTTCACATACATTTCCAAATCATTATTCACTTTTAAGATGATTCAGTTCTGTTAATATTCCATAGGACAGTAGAAATAATATAGAAAGCTATTATTTTACTTTTGTATCAAATAGGTACTAATATTCAATTTTTATTTTTATCAAGACTCTTTATTGCCTACTTTAAGTAGGTTCCAAAAGTCCCTAGAAACCATGTACTTTGCAGTGATATAAAGTTATAGCTATCTTTATCCTTTGTCTCATTTTCTCAGATATATCACTGTAATATTTTGAATTTGTTGTCAAATTATAAAAGTGTATATGGCTAAGCATCTCAATATCATTAACCAAAATAAATTTATAGTCTAGATAGTCTTTTGAATCAATGAATAATTAAATGACTATTTTGTCTTATTTAAAAATAGAGTTTGATATAGATTTTTGCCAAAATTAACTAGTTCAAACATGACAAGAAACTGCCTACATATTCTCAAAATTTCTTTCTACATAATATTTATTACTTATTAAAAAAACATAATTTCACTGTTAAGGTGTACCATAATACACCTTAAGCAAGCATAAAAAATAATATAATCAATAATGAATCACACTGCTATCATCTACCTCCTGAAATATGTTACCTTTTGGGGCATACTCACTTGTGCATTCTTAATAAAAGTATATAACAAAATCAGGAAAAAAATCAGATAAATCCTCTTTAAGGAAAAGTTTACAAAATACTAGTAAATATTCTTCAAAAGTTTAAAGGTCACAAAAAATAATGAAACAATGAGGATTTGTGTTGGAAGACACTACTGAAATATGGCTCCTAAATGTTTTACCTAGTTCATATTGGAACCTCTCACAGAGAAAGAAAATTAATAGGAAAATGAAATAAATTTGAGGAAGATATGTAGGTTGGCTTTTAGTTATACAATAATTTATGACAATTTACTAATACTTACATAATTTTAAATTTTGAAGAGCATAAATGAAGGATATGGTAGTTCCCCATAACTCACCAGGTGGAGACCCCCAGTGAAAACTTTCTATGGAATATGTAATATGTTTTTCCACTATGCATACGTCAATGATATGTCAATGATAAAATTCAATGTATAAAATTGGCAGAAAAAGAATTAACAACAGTAACCAATAATACAATCAAAACATTATAATAAAATGCTCTAATAGCATTTTTAAACCTATAAATTGTGTATTTTGGGAAATTCCCTTTTAATATTTTGAGGACCAAATATTGTTTATATATTTAATATTTTTGACTACATTTAATCACATATACTTGAAAACATGGGAAGCAAAACCATGAATAAGAGGGGATTGCTATCTGTGGGAATTTTTATAATATGTTTATGCCTTTTAGTTTATTCTGGATTTGTTTTGAAATTGAAAATTTAAAAAAAATTTATGACATGAAAACTAATGACAGATTATTTTTAAAATTTCAAGATACTGGTGAAGATGAAAGTATGTGTATTCATTTCTACAGAACGTTATTGACACTCTGGAAGGTAGTTTAACTTGAAGCAGGAATTCGTTGTTTTTTTTTTTTTCCCCCCTCAAAAAAGGGAAAACATTCTCTATGAAGTTATGGTTGACTTTTATCAAAACTAGATGATACTATATCAATTATTTTTAAATATAAAACTTGTTATCTTATATAGCCAATATGTAGCACCCACAGTAAAATCATAATAAAGATTATCCAAGAAATATGAGATTTAAATTAGAATATTACAATGTGTTTATAATTATTAATATACATACTTATATACACATGTGTGTATACATACGTGCTTGTATATATAAATAAAATATCTGTAGATTGTCAATTATGTGTGTGGGGAGGTGTTTTGGGTGGTGTGTGTGTGTGTGTGTGTGTGTGTGTGTGTGTGCGCGCGCGCGTGCATATGGGGTCAGAGAAGGAGAGAAAGAGAGAGAGAGAGCTCTCAGGTGCAATTGGCAGACTGGGATAGAAGCTAAAATTGCAGATTGTAAAAGAACTCTCTTTCAACTCAATGAGATTTTGGAGTGAGTCAAAGAACTCAGAGCTCTGAACTAAATCAACATCTCTGAGATACATCAAGATTCAGTTAGAAAGAGGTTAATAAAGGAATCAGGTATATATCTAAACTCTAACAGTAACAATGATGAAAACACCATAACTATGATGCCTCTCAGAGATAGGAAATGTAGCCCAGAGCAGCAGACCTCAGAAGAAGATGATAGGACAGTATGCCTATTGTGAACAGGTGATATCAAACTCTGAGGCCAATTCTGAAAGTGGTCCAGTAGAACCGGGACCAGCACAAAAAATTAAGTTTAGGTCACAAAATAAATCCAAGCAACAGTATTCATGAAGAATAAACTAAATGTTGCACATTTTCTGAGAAATTATGGTAGTTAGAAGGAGAGATGTTGGAAGTGGTCTCCCTAACAAAACATTATTTAAATTATATCTAGTTGTTTGCTTTAATAAATTTAACCTTCTCTCTGTGTGTTATTTCCTTTATAGTCAAATACATTTATCATTTCAATAACTTTTTTCAGGGATAAGAAAATAAAGCAGCTACAGTAAATCTCAAATAGTTAATTATACTCTAGAAGGTATTCTAACTAGAAACAGGAATTAGTTTTTTTCCTCAAAGAAAGGAAAACATTCTCTATGAAGTTGTGGTTGACTTTTATGAAGACTAGGTGATACCATATTTATATGCAGAAAATGTAGTTTGCTTGGTTTCATTTGAAAAAGTCCCAGAGCAATTTTCTTCTTATAAATAAATATCCTACAAAGAGTTATTTTTAGTTATTTAGAAAGTTGAAATAAACACAAAGTCAACCTTAAAGTATTGGAAGGTCACACTTTCAAACAAACTAATTTAATTTCATTATATATTTTACAAAAGGCAGAGATTCTTTTAATTGTTGAGAGCTTATCTGGCCAAAGTTTTCTCTTCTTTTTCCCCTCCATTTTTTAATTTCTGTTTTCTTCCCAAATTCCACTATATAAAGTATTAGAAATATGTTTGAAAGTATTTATATATCCATGAACATGCATTTTTTTATCCAATAATTATATATACAACTCAGGAGGTATTTTTTTTTATTGTTGGTCGTTCAAAACATTACACAGTTCTTAATACATCATCTTTCACAGTTTGATTCAAGCAGGTTATGAACTCCCAACTTTACCCCGTATACAGATTGCTGTATCACATCAGTTACCCTTCCATTGATTGACATATTGCTTTTCTAGTGTCTGATGTATTCTGCTGTCAGTCCTATTCTCTACTATCCCCCCTCCCCTCCCCTCCCCTCCCCTTTTCTCTCTCTACCCCTTCTAATGTAAATCATTTCTTCCATTTGTATTATCTTGTCTTACCCCTCCTTTCCTCTTATATATCATTCTCACTCCCTTTCCCTCCCACCTCTCATCCCTGTTTAATGTAAATCTTCTTCTCAAGCTCTTTGTCCCTACCCTGTCCTTGTTTACTTCCCTTATATCAAAGGGGTCATTAGGCATTTGTTTTTTAACGATTGACTAGCTTCACTTAGCATAATCTGCTCTAATGCCATCCATTTCCCTCCAAATTCTATGATTTTGTCGTTTCTTAATGCAGAGTAATACTCCATCCTGCATAGCAAAAACAATGCTAAGCAGGAAGTGTGAATCAGGTGGTATAGCGATACCAGACTTCAAACTATACTACAGAGCAATAGTAGCAAAAACAGCATGGTACTGGTACCAAAACAGGCAGGTGGACCAATGGTACAGAATAGAGGACACAGTAACCAATCCACAAAACTACAACTACCTTATATTTGATAAAGGGGCTAAAAGCATGCAATGGAGGAAGGATAGCATCTTCAACAAATAGTGCTGGGAAAACTGGAAATCCATTTGCATCAAAATGAATCTGAATCCCTATCTCTCGCCATGCACAAAAGTTAACTCAAAATGGATCAAGGAGCTTGATATTAAATCAGAGACACGGCATCTGATAGAAGAAAAAGTTGGCTATGATCTACATACTGTGGGATCGGGCCCCAAATTCCTCAATAGGACACCCACAGCGCAAGAGTTAACAACTAGAATCAACAAATGGGACTTACTCAAACTAAAAAGTTTTTTCTCAGCAAAAGAAACAATAAGAGAGATAAATAGGGAGCCTACATCCTGGGAACAAATCTTTAATCCACACACTTCAGATAGAGCCCTAATAACCAGAATATACAAAGAACTCAAAAAATTAGACAATAAGATAACAAATAACCCAATCAATAAATGGGCCAAGGACCTGAATAGACACTTCTCAGAGGAGGACATACAATCAATCAATAAGTACATGAAGAAATGCTCACCATCGCTAGCAGTCAGAGAAATGCAAATCAAAACTACCCTAAGATACCATCTCACTCCAGTAAGATTGGCAGCCATTAGGAAGTCAAACAACAATAAGTGCTGGAGAGGATGCAGGGAAAAGGGCACTCTTGTTCATTGCTGGTGGGACTGCAAATTGGTGCAGCCAATTTGGAAAGCAGTATGGAGATTTCTTGGAAAGCTGGGAATGGAACCACCATTTGACCCAGCTATTCCCCTTCTCGGTCTATTCTCTAAAGACTTAAAAAGAGCATGCTACAGGGACACTGCTGCATCGATGTTCATAGCAGCACAATTCACGATAGCAAGATTGTGGAACCAACCTAGATGCCCTTCAATAGATGAATGGATAAAAAAAATGTGGCATTTATACACAATGGAGTATTACTCAGGAGGTATTTTTTACTAATTTGAAATCTGATTCTAAGAAGTTCATTGACTTCTGTGTGACATAAGCAAATTCCTATATATTTTTCTATATGTCAAAGGAAATTTAAGAATTTAAATTAAAGTTATATTGCCTGAAATTAGAAACCTCTGAGTTTAATTTTCTTTCTAATAAAATATTTTCTCAAGACTTCAAATTTGTCAGTTAAATCCACCTTTTTTATTTTTATTTTTACTTTGTTCTTGAAATAGCGTCTGTTCTCTAAGTATTCACATGGTTATGAGTCAAAACTGACAATCAGAGTAAAAAAGTTTATTTTTTCATGTTGTGAGTGTGAATTCACAGTATTATATTTATAGTATAATAAACCATATTACTAAGTGATATTTTAAAGAAGTTTTTACAACACAAATTTATAAATTATGGTAAAATATCTATATAAAAATATAGCAAATAAATACTAAATATGTAACTTGTTTTTATTGATTTTATGTTTTTAAGTACATGACAGTGGAATGCATTACAATTCTTATTACACATATAGAGCACAATTTTTCATACTCTGTTTCAATATAAAATATATGACACCCAATTAATGTCTTCATACATGTACTTTGGATAATGATGTCCATCACAAAAAACAAAACAAAAAAAACTGTGTCTCTACATTTTCTGCAATTAAGTTTTATGGATATAGAAAATAATATGCTATATAAGCTTCTAAATTTTGTTCATATATGACAAATCCATACATCTGTGCTTAAAACAACATATACAAACATACATGTACTTAGAATAAGGTTATTGTGCTCTGCATATGGTTCTGAAACTTATCCAACTAAGCAGAAAATATGGGCATATTTCAGATCACTAAGTGTGTATGTACCTAATTCTTTAAATTATTTTAATATTCAAATTAATCATTATTTACATTACCCAGCTTTTACATTATTCATATGCATTTATTTTTTGAGATTTTAAAATTATAACTAAAACTGATGTATTCCAGATATATCAAATTTTTGATAATTTACATATATTCTATAACTAAATTATGTTGTGTAGGTGAGAGAACATGTGCATGTTTAGTGTTAATTGATACTGTAGTTTCTACTCTAAAATATTTTATTCCTCACCCCAAATCAATTATGTATGAGAATGATTATTTATCTCCAAACATCATTAAAATTTAGAAGAAGTTATTAGACAAAACTGTTTGCTGATCTAATAGAAAAATGTTCTTTTTTTTTTTTTTTTGGTACTGGGGATTGAACTCAGGGGCACTTGACTACTGGGCCACATCCCAGCCTGATTTTGTATTTTATTTAGAGACAGGGTCTCATTAAGTTGCTTAGCACCTTGCTTTTGCTGAAGCTATCTTTGAACTCAAGATCCTTCTGCCTCAGCCTCTGGAGCTGCTAGCTCAATTTTGTTTTAATTGACACTATCTTATTAGAGTGTATTAGAGCATCTATTTTAATAAGTTTAATTGCTATAAAACTTGTGTGTTGTTTGTGTGTGTGTGTGTGTTGTGAATTGCCTTTTTAAATCCAGCAGTGGATTTACGAGTTTTACTAGCTCTTTATATATTTAGGTTCATTAGTTTTATCTTTAAGACTACAGTCAATATTTGATCCTATGTTCTAGCATTTCATTTGGAAAGTTTTCTTTCACTATAAAGAAGTTTATATAAAAAGCTTTAGAATGCTTCAAATTTATTGCTCATTATCCTAATCAAACATTCAACAAAATATTCTCATCATTTCCATTTTATTTATTTTGTTTTTTTGAGTTGTGCCTGGCTATGTCACCTAGGCTGATCTTGAACTCCTGAATTAAAATGCTTCTCCTTTTTCAGTTTCCCTACTAGGAGCACTACAGATTACTGCATTCTTTCAAAATTTACTTTAGATCATAATCTTTATTTTTATTTTAAAACAATATTCCCTCTTACACAAAATATATGGAGAAAGTTGAAGTGCACAAAATGACAAAATTCCTTGCATGCACATCATCCTGGAATATTCACATATTCTCTCATCTAATAAATATATTTAAAAAAATATATCTCTATAAATAACAAAAACCTAGTATGTCCTGAATAAAGTAGTATTTGGTTTATTCCTGTAAATACTTAGGGGGGATATTAAAATACATATGAATCTTGTGGACTATTTGTTTTAAAAGCATAAGATGAAAAGTCAAAAAATTAAATTGAAGCAGAATCAACATCTACATCTCCCAATGAAAATGAAAATAAACCAAGCAAGATTGCAAGTACCCTGTTGTCTAGGTTGGGAACTCTTATGGGATATTATTTTATGATGATATTTTTATATTCGTCTTTTAACTCTATTGTTTTCCCTTGTCTACTCAATAATATTAACATAAACTCATGGATTCCTCTTCAATTTGACTTTTTCTTAATTTATTTTGGCAGAGGATGTCCTATGATAATCCCTCCAGAGACCGACCTTTGGTAAAATCATTAATTTTTAAATCTATTTAATTTTATTCAGAGCTCATGGTTATCTTTATTAAATAAGATGATGTCCAGCTCATTACTATATAAAGGGTAAGCAAGATATGGATCTTCCTTTACTTCAGTTACAGCTATAACTCAAGCATAACAAGAAATTGATAAATATATGGCATAAACTTCAAGACTCCATTGAATAGAGAAGAATTCAATTTTGTCATAATATAGTTGAAACTAAGAAAAAATGCTGATATCTATCTCATGTTTCCCGTTCAGTGTATAGTCAAAAATAAATTTTAAAAATAGTTTCATATCAAATACACACAGCATTCATTCACTAAACATCAATTTGCAAGAGAGGCTATGACAGAAGTCTTTGTATCTCAGCACGAAGAGTTCTGTTAAAAATAAGGGAAGGCTCTTAATGTCATTATCCACTCTGCAGTGGACCAAAAATCCATTATGTGAAGAGTAATGGATAAAACAATTATGTAGAGGCAGAGACATTTTTCTAGACTAATTGGGAGGTGACAATGATTTATCAGGATCCTCATCTGAATTTTAAACACTTGAAACCGGGATTTTGTAGGTCTAGGAAAATAGTGTATATTAGGAAATTGGTACTGGCTCTCAGTTAATTTCACACATGCCAACTGAAGTGTCTTTGAGACATATGCTGGGGAGAAGGTCTAGGTAACTGTTTTCTGTGGAATTATCAAAAATTTGTTGTCAAGGCTCCCTACCCAGAGAAAGCACACCAGGCGTCTTTCCTGATTTCTCATGGTTTTGCCCTATCTTCAGTTCCTCCCATAAAATTCTTGATTCCTAATCTTGTTTCTGAGGAAATTCTGCCTGTCAATCTACATGCTGCGGCTCCTTAGCTTCTTTTTGATCCTGATAAGTACTTCTACTGGGTTTAATTAGTTATCTTTTTTGTAACCAGTTACACTTTTATGTGTGTAGTGTTCTATACTATGTTTCCAAAGACGTCATTTATCAAAGACAATCATGCAACTGATATTTCCTTTTATCTTGAGCTTGGCTGAGCTTGCAGAGGGACTCACAACTTCCCTTTTTATAATGGTTTCCTCCTTACCAAGTCATGGTTTAGTAAATGACACTGAGTTTGATTCTGTTCAGCTTAGCCTGTGATTTCTGTGAAGAGTGAGAAGCTGGCTCTGTTGTCATGAGAAGTGGGACTGTGACCAATTGTTCATGTGAAGCAGCTGCGTAATTTCTACTGCCGGTCTCCAGTTCACTCAGGGCCAGGCTTCTCTTTTTCCCCATAGTTACCATTGGCTTCTTAAGAAAAAGGCAGTATTATCTGGATTATCGTGCTTCCCCAATGAGGGTGTGGCCCAAAATAAGGCCAAATAACTTGGATGCTCCATATTTAATATCTCAGATGCACCCCCAAGCTGCGTATATTCTGTAACTGTCCCTTCCTCTCTGTCATTCCTCTGTAGTCTATGATTTACAGAGTGGTTTCCTCCATGGATACGGCTATCTTTGTTTTGTATTATTACATAACAAATTTTATATAGTTAATAGCTTAATATAATATGAAATGTTATCTTGTTGGTCTGTAATTTAGATGTCAACATGTTTGACTAGATCGTCTGCTTACGGCCTCACAAGGTTGAAATCAATGTAACACTTAGAACACACTCATTTTAGAGAGTCTGGGGGAAAAAATCCTATTAATCTTATTCAAATGGCTGGCTAAATATAGTTCTATAAGTCTTGGGGCCTAGTCTCCTTTCTCATTGAAAGTCAGTAGTGCTCATTCTTATTATGGAGAGATGACCTTTATTCTTTGACCTGTTTCCCCCTCCACATTCAAACCCAGGAGTAGTTAAGAGCATCAATACTGGCAAAACAGCAGGAGACCAAGGGGCCCTAGGATGGACATTATAAAAGACAAACTCAAGGAGTTCCTCAAATCCTTTTTGCCCTTCAAATCTCTCTGATAGCCTCATCTGCTATCAGCAGGACATTATCCACACTTAAGGGCTATGTTATTGCTATGGGCCCACCCATGGTAATCCAACTATTCTGTGGTCAGCTACAACATTTGTCATAACATAACCATGCAACTATTGTCTCAATATATTCACTGAATCTTGGTAGTACATTGGGGCATCTTTAGCCATTTTAGAAATCCATTAACCTACTGTGCTTTCTCATGTCCAGAATCTTCATATTACAGGTTTACCAGCAGAAATTGTTCATGTTGTTTAGCGTTGATACAGATACTTTTGTTGTTCTTGTTGCTTTGTTTTGCTTTGCTAGGAATCAAATGCTTGCAAGGCAAATACTGTATCAGTAAACTATACCATCTATACCCTGCAGGTGCATTTTTTTTTTGGTAAATCTTTATGTCTCTGTATTTGTAAACATCTATAGTATAAACATTTGTAAAAATGTCAGGTAGAAAGGGATATCTTGATAGTTATTCATTTTTCAAAGTCCTTAGTAATGCTATATTATTGAAGGAGCCAAAGATATGAAAGTCAAGGAGAGAGATGAAGCATTCAGTTATATAATTGTAGGCAAATAGCCCACAAATTAATAAATAGAATGTTGTTTCTTCTGTTTCTACTTCACCCCATCAGTAAATGAGGAGTTCTTGACAACACAGTTGAGGGGATGACTAACTCTGGATAAATTACTGATGTTAACAACCTTTTTATTTACTCACAGATTCAACCAGGGTAGGGAAGACAACTCATGCTAAGGAGTGTCACACTCACGTTGTGCTCAAGAGAAGATCAAAACAGTAGAGGCCATAGGAATCTGGCTTTGTAATATTATACCTGTGAGGGTTTTCCCTGGTTCTATGGGAAGCTATATCTGTCTGAATAACTCTTCAAAGTAACAACGAAGTAAAAATCCCTAATCTAGGTTCAGTAGTAACAGTGCCAGGTCTCCTTCATATAGAATGATACTGGATGACAGTGCCTTATCCACAGAAGCAGAATGTGAAAGAGAACTTGAGGAAAGGCCATCCTCACTCTTGGTTTGAAAGAATATCAAGGCTGCATATAATATGTGAATCTTAATTTCATGCCTTATATCATGAAAATTAATGGAAAATTCATGGTGGTTAAAATTAGAGTTACGACAGGGTGGAGATAGGATAGCTATGGAAGCCTTCATGGTGGATATGACATGTAAACTGAGGTCTGAATGATACCTTATCATTCAACCCAAGAACCAGGAAAGGCATATTTTTAAAGATGATGCAGATAAACCGCAGAAGCCCTAAAGGAGAGAGAAGTTTTCCTTGATTAAAGATAGAAGAGATTTCAGTGAGACAGTGATCCCTTCAATGAGGAAGGGAGTGCTGTAGGGTGAGTTGGAGAGGCAAACCCTTGACAGATGCACAGATAGGTATTTATATTCAGGCATCACTGGTTTTGATAAAGTGTGCATCTAGAAGTCACTGTAGGATTTTAAACAGGCAGATGACATGGTTGAACAAACCTTCAGTGAGAAGCATGGAGAAGAGCCAGTAGCAGTGTGCACTTTAAGAAGAAAAGGACTTGTCACTACGGTCTGAGGCTCTGGAAGGCTGTCTAGAAGAGGAGTAGCAGGCTGAGACAATGCCTCAATCCACTGCCTGGTTACAAGCCTTAGCTTACTTCTTTAGGAATTCAAACGTGAAATATAATTTTGCATCATTTATATGCTTGGGAATGAAGCAAAGAAGAAAATCATTACATTAACTAAATAGGGACACTGATAACCTATAATTTTTCAATTCAGAGAGTTATTGTCAGTGTTATAGAATTTAAAATTTTTATCATCTGAATAAATTTTTAAGAGATGAGATGTATATATTCTCACATTAGTTATTGTCATGTTTTGTTATAACTATCTAAAACATTGAGAAATGTGTAAATCATTAAAATGTCAGTGCACACGTAAACAAACACACGCACATATATTGAGAAAATACTATTTGTGTTTTTCTGTTATTCTGCATCTTTCCCTGGACTTTCCAAGGTTAATCTAAAAAATATATTTTCCTTGAGCAATGCAGCTTCCCTGTCTTTATTCCAATAAATTTATTTAGTAATTTTATCTATGAATATGGTACAGTATTTCTAAAGGTCACTGTCAACTTTATTTTATTTACTTAAAAAATAAATATGATCAAACTGAATTTGATAATGAATGAAAAGCAAAGAACTAACAATAAATCTACTTTATTGGAAATTTACTCAAAGGCATGTAGGTGGCAAGTAATTGAAACCACATTTGAAAAGCCACTTGAAATTATTGCTATCTTAGTGTAATAAAAATATCATGAAAATTGAGAAAGTCTAGGAAATAGCAATCTGCTTGAAAATATTATCTCTTCACAATAGAGGAGGAAATTGCATTTATAGTTCTGGTAATAGCAAATTATGTGAATACCTAGTGAATGTGGCAGAAAAGCAAAAAGAATAATCAAGAAAAGTTTGTGAATATAACTTTCAAAGAATAGAAAAGATATTTAAAAATTTAAATTCCAGACAAGACAGCTGCCTGACATTTCAGACTACACAGAAACCTTAGGGAATGCTGCTTTAAAGTACTGTAAAAAAGGAAAACATTCTTCAGAGTGTAAGATTTCTATGCTCCAGAATGAGATTCAAGAATCCTTATTGTAAAATCATGTGTCTCAGACACTCAACAGCACAATGTTATGAAAATACTGACCTAAGACATCTGCAGAAAACATCTTTATATCCAACAAAGCTCAGATGCAAACAAAACTAATATTATCAAATCCTCACAGGAAAAAATTACAATTTTTAAATGATTTTATTAGTGATCATGGATATATGTGTGTGTATACATATGTGTGTGTATATATATGATATTCACATTTGTTTTATATATATATATATATATATATATATATATATATATACACACACACACACACACACACACACACACATACACATACTCATATATATATCATGGTATCACTGGTATTTATGCTTTGTGCATCTGGAAGTCACTATAATATTTTTTTTCTTTTTTTATTGGTTGTTCACAACATTACAAAGCTCTTGACATATCATATTTCATACATTAGATTGAAGTGGGTTATGAACTCCCAATTTTTACCCCAAATGCAGATTGCAGAATCATGTTGGTTACACATCCACAATTTTACATAATTTTCTATTAGTAACTGTAGTATTCTGCTACCTTTACTATCCCCTACTATCCCCCCTCCCCTTCCCTCACATCTCTCTCTCTACCCCATGTACTGTAATTCATTTCTCTCCTTGTTTATTTTCCCATTCCTCTCACAACCTCTTATATGTAATTTTGTATAACAATGAGGGTCTCCCTTCATTTCCATGCAATTTCCCTTTTCTCTCCCTTTCCCTCCCATCTCATGACTCTGTTTAATGTTAATCTTTTCTTCCTGCTCTTCCTCCCTGCTCTGTTCATAGTTACTCTCATTATATCAAAGAAGACATTTGGTATTTGTTTTTTAGGGATTGGCTAGCTTCACTAAGCATAATCTGCTCTAGTGCCATCCATTTCCCTGCAAATTCCATGATTTTGTCATTTTTTAATGCTGCGTAATACTCCGTGGTGTATAAATGCCACATTTTTTTTCCATTTTTTTATTGATTGTTCAAAACATTACAGAGCTCATGATATATCATCTTTCATATATTTGACTCAATTGGGTTTTGAACTCCCCAAATACATAATGCAGACTCACTTCTGTTACATACTCACATTTTTACATAATGGCATATTAGTGACTGTTGTATTCTGCTACCTTTCCTATCCCCTACTATCCCCCCTCCCCTCCCATCTTCCTTCTCTACCTCCTCTGCTGTTGTTCAATTCTCTCCCCTTTTTTTCCCCCTCCCCCTTGCCCCTCATAACCTCTTATAATTTTGTGTATCACTCAAGGTCTCCTACCATTTCCATATGCTTTCCCTTCTCTCTACCTTTCTCTCCCCCCATTCATCTTAGTTTACTGTTAGTCTTTTCCTCATGCTCTTCCTTCCTGTTCTATTCTTAGTGGCTCTCTTTATATCAAAGAAGACATCTGACATTTGTTTTTTAGGGCTTGGCTAGCTTCACTTAGCATAATCTGCTCTAATGCCATCCATTTCCCTGCAAATTCTATGATTTTGTCATTTCTAAGTGCTGCATAATACTCCATTGTGTAGAGCTGCCACAATTTTTTTATCCACTCATCTATTGAAGGGCATCTAGGTTGGTTCCACAGTCTAGCTATTGCGAATTGTGCTGCTATAATCATTGATGTGGCCTTATCCCTATAGTGCGTTCTTTTAAGGTCCTCAGGGAATAGTCCAAGAAGGGCGATAGCTGGGTCAAATGGTGGATCTATTCCCAGCTTTCCCAGGAATCTCCATACTGCTTTCCAAATTGGCCTCACCATTTTGCAGTCCCACCAGCAGTGTACAAGTGTTCCCTTTTCCCCACATCCTCGCCAACACTTATTGTTGTTTGACTTCATAATGGCTGCCAACCTTACTGGAGTGAGATGGTATCTTAGGGTGGTTTTGATTTGCATTTCTCTGACTGCTAGAGATGGTGAGTATTTTCTCATGTGCTTGTGGATTGATTGTATGTCCTCCTCTGAGAAGTGTCTGTTCAGGTCCTTGGCCCATTTGTTGATTGGATTATTTGTTATCTTATTGTTTAATTTTTTGAGTTCTTTGTACATTCTGGATATTAGGGCTCTATCTGAGGTGTGAGGGGTAAAAATTTGTTCCCAGGATGTAGGCTCTCTATTTACCTCTTTTACTGTTTCTCTTGCTGAGAAAAAACTTTTTAGTTTAAGTAGGTCCCATTTGTTTATTCTTGTTATTAACTCTTGTGCTATGGGTGTCCTATTAAGGAATTTGGAGCCCGACCCCACAATATGTAGATCGTATCCAACTTTTCCTTCTATCAGACGCAGTGTCTCTGTTTTTATATCTAGCTCCTTGATCCATTTTGAGTTAACTTTTGTGGCTGGCGAGAGAAAGGGATTCAATTTCATTTTGTTGCATATGGATTTCCAATTTTCCCAACACCATTTGTTGAAGATGCTATCCTTCCTCCATTGCATGTTTTTAGCCCCTTTATCAAATATGCCACATTTTTTTTTTATCCATTCATTTACTGAAGGGTATCTGGATTGGTTCCACAGTCTAGCTATTGTGAATTGTGCTGCTATGAACATCGTTGTGGTAGTATCCCTGTAGTATGCTCTTTTAAGGTCTTCAGGGAATAGTACAAGAAGGGCAATAGCTGGGTCAAATGGTGGTTCCATTCCCAGCTTTCCCAGGAATCTCCATACTGCTTTCCAAATATTTTAAACGGGCAGGTAACATAGTTAGGAAAATCTTCAGTTATAAGCGATGAGAAGAGCCAGCATACCCACAGATAGAGACACACACACACAAACACATATACACACACACATACCACACACTCTCTCCTACACATATGTACTGGTGATTGAACCTAGAGGGTTTTTAACACTGAGCCACATCCTCAGTCCTTTTTATTTTATTTTTAAAATTCTGAGTCAGGGTCTGACTATGCTTCTTAGAGTCTTGCAGAGTTACTAAGGCTGTCCTCCAACTTGTGATCATCCTGCCTCTGTCTCCTAAATCTCTAGGATTACAGGTGTGTGCCACCATGCCTGGCACAAACAGATGTATTTCACTGATTTTTATGGCAGATGAATGCATAGAAATTGATAGATAGATTATGTAATTAATTTTGTTTTGGAAAATAAAGGAAACAGATATTTTAAATCTTCAAACTAGAGGCTAGAGAGAAATGGTGATAAATTTTACATATAAATTATAAATTGCCTAGTAGAATATAAAAATTAAGTTGAGAGAGGATAGAAGATACAGGGCTTTGGTTTGGGAGAGATAGAAAAAACGGGAAATGAGAGAGAGATAGAGAGAGATAGAGAGAGAGATGCAAGCACAGACAGAATCACTCAGCATTCAGAAGAGTAGGAACTACTCTGCTTGAGTGGCAAGAAAGATGAAAGAGGGTAAAATTCTCAGTGTCACATTGACCACATCTGAGTACTTTAAAGTTCATTTGGACAATTTCTTTATGACAATGCACTTTAAAAATTCCTTTTATCATAAAATTACCAAAAATGTTGCTGCTATTGTGAGTGGTGAATATTGATGTGCTTTTAAAATCATACTTTTCTTAATAAGATTCCATCCTCATCACTAGTCTCACCCAAATATATATTTGATGTCATTGGCACTGGTCTCACAGACTCCAAAATGATAATGGAAAAAAATGTGCATCATTCTAAGCTCTAAATTTAACAACTTAGATAAAATAGAACTCCTCTTTTTAGGACACACTCCAAGACCTAACACAAGTAGAAATTGTAAGCCGAATTTCCAAATAGTACAAATTTTAGACCTTATAAAACCTACATCTACCCCTGAAACGGACAATTTCAAGATGTGTGGACAAGTCTCAAGCATCCAACAAGTGATATTGAGGCAAGTAGTCAGGAGACAATACTAAGTCACTATCATTTAGAGCTTCAGTGAGACATAGAGAGACTGGTTTTATCAGGGCAAAATGAGAGAAAGGTCCTTGGATGGTGCTATTGCCACATTATTTAAAACAATCTAAAAGGCAGTCTCTGGAGATTACTAAATAGTTCTCATTTCCTACAGTACTTTTAAATAAACTTTATTTTTTAGACAATTTATAAGGAAAAATGACAGTGAAAATTAGCAGTTTTCAACATAATTCAGTTTACCAATTTTTAATATTTATGAGAATAGTATATGTGTTGTAATTAATGAATCAATGATAGCCATAATTAACTAGAGTACATTCTTAATTCATATTTTTCTAATATCCTTTGTGTTCTAAAATCCTATCCAAGATATCCCATTAAATTGAGTAATCATGTGTTCTTAAAGAAACTGTTGGCAAACAATTTATCATATTTTTCTCATTTTAAAGGATGTTTATAGTTTCAAAAAGTATTTTCTGATATTTTGTAGAATGTTCCTCCACTGAGTAACTGGTATTTTTTTATTTATTTTAGTAAAATTTATTCTTGAGAGGAAGAACACATGTTAACATGCAATCTATTCACAAAATATCATTAATCCATACCATTAACATGTGTCACATCTGTTGATGTTGGGCTATATTACGGTTGGCCAGATTTCTCCAGTGTGAAATTGTATTTTTTCTTCCTGTCAATATTGTACTATTGCAGGCAAGAGCCGCACTTTTGGAATAAGATATATGTACTCCATCTTTGAGGGTGAAGAACCTACAAAGATGATTTGAATAATTTTGCTCAGGGAATTATTTACCCATTACTCCTTCATTCACGTATATAGTGGATTATATGTATAGATGAGTTTGTTCTCTTGGACACTTATTTGATTCTTTGGGTTACTAGCCAATACAAAATTATCTGTTGTTTAGATTTTTATAGACTTGTCTACAAAAATCTATGTCATTTGACTCTTTTTTATTACCTCATTTAGTTCTACATATTATTAAGATTTATTTTGACATAATTATACAGGCTTGAGATATAATTTGTTCTAATTCTGTCCCCAGTACTTTTATTCTCCTCCTCCCTCTCTGTTTCTTCCCCTTTGCTCTGTTGTTCTTTCTGCTATTCATTTATAGTTTTATTTACTTATTTTATTAGTGCCTTGTACACGTGTGTGAAGGTAAGTCTCACTGAGGTATGTTTACATATGTACATAGAAAAGTTAGGGCAGATTCATTTACCATTCTTCTGTTTTATACAGAAAATCTTGCAGGACTTCCTTTAATCATATCCTTCCACAGCTGACTTTTTCCAGTCTTTGGTTTTCTAAAAATTTATTTTGTCTTCATCTATGAGTGATATTTTCACAGGGAATTGAATTCTGGGTTGGCACATCAAGGATATCAGTCTTTTGTCTACTGCTTCTATTGTTTCTTTTTCTTTGAAGACAATATGCCTTTTTTCTGTCTTCTTTTATTTTATTTTCTGGCTGCCTTTATAATTTTCCTCTTTGTCTTTGTTTTTGGCAGTTTTACTATGACATTTCCGCTTCTGCTTTTTTAATCCTTTTTTTTGGTTTGCTTTCAGTTATTTTCTTGTTGCCTGCCTGATTATTTTTGCATGAGACCCAGAAATTATGTCTGATACATGGCAGGACCATTTAAAACTGAATGTTTCCAAAAATGTTTGCTTCAAGAATCAATTAGACAGTGAGAAGTAGTCCTAAATACAAACTCAAACTGACTTTGTTTGAAGATGGCTTCAGTTATTTTAGGACCTGGCTGATTTCTGTTTGTTAAATGTAAAGCACATGCATTAAGGGTCCCAACCAAAATTTCAGTGTGTAATGGGCCTCGCACACATTGGCCTCAAGTTCAAATTCATGTCCTCTCTTCAATGCTGTGTAACTGTCTATTTTAAGTTTGGTAAGTTTCATAGCCTTTCAGACTCAAATAATTGTTCAGCTTCCTAGACTCCTATCCATTTAGGAAGCAAATTCTTGATGAAAAAGTGGTGCCCATAGTCTGCCTGCAGTTCTTTGCTGTCAGGTGCATATAGAGTTCTAACATGCCCATGCTATAGAAGGCCTTTGTTAACTTCCAAGTTAGTTTGTTTGTATTACTTTTTGATCTTTAAAATAGATGTCTTTCAAAAATATTAATCTTCTTTGGTTCTAATTAATTATACATTCAGTAGAATGCATTTTTTGACACATCATAAATAAATAGAGTATAATTTCTCATCCTTCTGGTTGTACTTGATGTGGAATAATATAAAACTATATATCTTTTTATTTTTCAGTTGTTTCCAATTAAGGGTCTGTTTCATTGCTGCAAATGGGTCATACTTCTTTTTAGCTGACCATATAATATACCAATTTCAAAATGTATAAAATCATGACACAAAAATAATATCAAATACAAGATTTCTACATTTTGATGAGATGTAAATTGGTTTAGTTTTATAAGAGAAGCATTCTATTTTTCAGATTAAAATTAAATTTATAATATACTGCCAGATTTATTGTGTGGTTTTAAACAAAACTATACTTAAAATTCTGGGTATACCATAGATTTTGATGAATGTCCAATGAAATACTGTGATCTTTAAATAAAAACATGTTTAAATATATACCTAACAAATAAATTTTACTAATTTACTTTTAAATCACTCCTTAACACCAAACATCTGTTCTAAAAATAAACTGCTTTGTGACAAAAGTGCAGGTTAATATATAACTGGCACAAAATAGGAAGTTTTGAAATAGTGGACATGATTTGCAATTTTTGGTTAGAGTTTCTCCTGTTATAAGCTACATTTGTTTTAATTTCATGTTCCATTGTCTTACTAATATTAGCTTACTAGCTTTTTCATGTTTCTGTGGTACTTGGTAAGTATTAAAAATCTGAGAAAACTTTAAGTGAAAATTTTAATGTTGAATCAGTTGAGATGTTTGGGATTCAAATAACAGAAAATGTGTTCTTTTGTAAAGGAAATAAATATTGAAATAATAGAGCCAACTGAATAACATTAAATTATATATTATCATCTTCAGGAATATCATTAAACTATGAGTCAGGAAGTGCTTTTCTCACTCTTTTGGGTGCTGAGGTAAAAGAGATTCGTTTTTTACCTCCTTCCATCCATATGCAGCTCCATGCAGCAGTCCCAGGAAGGAGAGTTGGGTACTGATTGAACAAAGGTGAGGCATGCAATCAAACTGTAAGTAACAGGGGCCTGTTATATGTATTGTAATGAAACTCAGTGATAAGTGTTCCTTCTACTTTATGGTTGAAATCAATTTTTCTTTATTCTTTCATTAGTTGATGGACACTGATTCTGTTCCTGTTTTTTTTTTTTTTTTACCTATTATAAATAGGTCAATTCACATGGCACTTTGCTAACGTGATTTCATTAACTTTGGACATATCCCTAGCAGTGGAATGATATGCTATATATATTTTTAATTTTTCAAAGCATCCCTAGTTTTCCCTATTGTCTATAGTCATGTACATTCCCAACAACAAGGGTACCAAGGTATACTTTTTCTTACATCCTTCCCAAAACTTACTATCTTTACTCTATTGATAGTAACCATTCTTACTGCAGTAAGGTAGTATCTCAATGTGGTTTCAATTTTCATTTCACAAATTATTAATGATGTTGAGTATTTTTAATATACCTCTTGTTCATTTGCATACTTTCTTTTGAGAATTATCAATTTTGGTCTGTTGCCTGTTTTTTAAATGTTTTATTTGACTTTTGTGTATGTGTGTGTGTGTGTGTGTGTGTGTACCAGGAATTGATCCCAAGGGCACTCAAAAACTGGGCCACATCCCCAGCTCTTTTTTTTGTATTTTATTTAGAAACAGGGTGTCACTGAGTTGCTTATGGCCTCACTATGTTGCTGAGGCTGGCTTTGAACTTCAAATCCTCTTACCTCAGCTTTTTGAGTCACTGGGATTACAGGAGTGAACCACCATACCCAGTTGGTTTATTTGAGTTTTAATTTTATTTTTAACTTTAGATGTTTTAAATGCACTTTATACATTCTGGGTATGAACACCTTGTCTGATTGTTATTTTATAATTATTTCTCCCCTTTTCTAAGTCATCTCTCTAGCTATTGGGATTACAGGCTGCACCATTACCTATTTAGCATTTTCCTATAGTACAGGGATATTGGAAATGTATTCTCTGTTTTTCTCTGTTTGTAAGTGTCTTTAGCTCTCTGTTTCCAAAGGATAGCTTTGCTGGGTACATTATTCTCATTTGGTAGTTTCATTTTGTTTTGCTTTCTGCTTCATTTGTTTGGAAATCCTGTGGCACCCACACTTGTCTCTTCAGCTGAGGGTCAGCAGTCAGGTGAATTGGAACTCCTTTATGGATTGGTTGTTTCCTTCCTCTTACAGCCATATTTTCTTCATATCATTCACTTTTTGAAATCTTGATTATCACATGCCTTGACTGAGTTAAATCTGACTGATAATCTTTACCTTTATATACCTGAATATTTGAATCCTTCTCTGTGTTTGGGAAATTTTATGTTATTATCACTTTGAATAAGCTTCTTTGGCTTCTCAAGTATCTCTGGAACCCTAGTAATCTAATATTTCCTCTAGTCTTTGTGTCCCAGAATTCTCTTAAGCTTTCTTCTTTCTTTGTCCTTGTTTTGGTTGTTGTTTGTTTTGCTCTGAATGTGTGTTTTCAAATAGCCTGTTGTCAAGTTCACTGAATTACTCTAAGGATAATACCAAGGTCCAGGCTACTGCTTATAGTGACGTAGGTGGACACAAGGGCATAGATCTCTGGATTGTGCCAGGGAGATCCTATAGCATTATCTGTGAGCAATGGTCTGGTGATAATTATTCTACCCAAGACCCATGGATGGTGGTCGAGACAGTTTCTTGGGTACCTGGGCTAAAGTTAAGATGAATCGCACACGTGAGTATCACAGCCATAACCTTGGGGGAGAGTTTTGTGTGCCCCAGTCCTACTAAGGACAGTTTATAATGCAGGTCAAAACCCAAATCTGTCTGACTAATATACAGGCTTCTACCTGATGCCTCCTTCTACAGTCTCCATCTATAAGGTCTGACCTGGATAAGAAAGCCTTTGTTTTCTGCCTGGTGCTGTGCTGTGTTTTATTACCCAAGACTTGATAATGAGCTCTAAGACCAAATCCTATATAGCTTTCCTGCCCTGATTCCAAGAGAGTGGATTCTTGCTCCTTGCTCTTCTGCCTGAGGGAGGAGTATTGGTGGACGTAATCTATTTTTCCACCTGACAAAATAATTCTAGTAACTTAGTCCATGGATATTGGCTAAGGTGGAAGTTGTAAGGTTCTTTTCTGGTGCTGGATTTTCACCAAGGTGTGCCTAAAATTGAATTTAAGTGTTAAGACCTGGACTGAATTCCCTCTTCCTTCCCTAAGTATGAAGTGTCTTTTCATGATGTGCAGCTTGGAGTTGGGAGAAGGGTGTCATGAACTCATTGTGGTCTCTCACCTGGCTCCTTCGTGCCTGTGCAGGTGGTTTGGTACATCAGTAGCTGTTCAACATATCATGAAGAGAGCATGGACAGAAGATAGTCCTCAGCTGCATCTCACTCTTTTTTTTTTTTTTTTTTTTTTGGCAGAGGGGAATCAGGGATTGAACTAAGGACACTTGACCCCTGAGACATATCCCCAGTCTGATTTTGTATTTTATTTAGAGACAAGGTCTTATTGAGTTACTTAGCACTTCACTTTTCCTGAGGCTGGCTTTGAACTTTTGATCTTCCTGCATCAGCCTCCAGAGCTGGTGGGATTACAGATGTGTGCACCCAGCTGCATCTTACGCTTCTGAATATTAATCTGAACACTTTAATCCTTCAAAATCATGCCTTTTTATGCCTTTCTCAACTAAGTTTTTGTTCTACTTTACAGATTCAGTTATACTTTCTGTACAAATTTATTCTGTCTAAATTCAAAGTGTTTTTCTATATGATATCACTGAGTTTTACCTAAATATAATGATATACTTACATGAGACAAAGTTTTAATGCTGGGCAGTGACTGGCAGGTATTGAGGTTATATTATATTACTATAGCAATTAAGCATTTAGTATTCAATTATTTTATAGTTCAAATTAACTATTGACATTTAAATATATACTATTCTTATTTGTCAAATTGAGTTTTTAAAAACAATTTATGCGCCACAGAACTGTGTCTATTGGTAACAAATAAACTTTAACTTTTAGTATTTTGAGGAGTATTGAAAATACTGTAAATATATCCTGAAGATGGTATAGGATAACTGGAATCCTGAAACCATAGTTTTTCGGATATACAACTACTGAATACTATATAATGACTTCAAGTCTCATTTTCTTCGCCTATAAAATGGTAACAATAATAAAACCTAAACCATAGAATTGTGAGAATAAATTAAGTGATGTTTTAGGAAGCACAGTACTTGACATATAATAAGGAGATATTAAATTACTATAGTTAAGGTAAATAATAGCTAAATACATTAAGAATTCAAATTAATTTTAATATTTAAAAGTATGTAAATTAATATGTATCACTGGTACTAATTAACTTACTAGAACTGAGACTTGCTCTGATCATGAGTAAGGTCTTTTAACTATTTTATAATGAAAGCTACAATCTATCAAATGTCTTTAAAGCATAAATTCCATGTTCCCATATTATCATGATGTAGTGTAATATTCTGTAATATTACCATGATGCAGAATATTACAAGTGGTACTATCAGGCAGAGAAATTTTGTTAGGCTGTAGTTAACAATGAACCAGGAAATGCATGGCAAGTTCACAAATGTTCTTTAAATTATTTTAGGGTCTTCTTTAAACTACTGCCAAAGTGGATAAGAAAGTAAAAGATAGTAGTTACTTTGTAGAAATAAAGAGAAACACAGGAGTGAAACAAAGGGAGAATATGTGAAAAGAAAAGGAATAATGGGATTAACTCTTGACAGGATCTATTGATGTTTATGAGAAGCTAGAAATTATGGCTATGGGTATCTCCATTTGTCTGGGAAGGAAGATTCCTTTAGTAGTGCAATTTCTGACCAGTTACTGACTGCAGTTCTCACTTTAACTTGAGATTGACTCATAGATGAAGTCCTTCTAAATAGGATGGCCACCTGTTCCGGAGAGTACCAAATAAATTCAACAACTTCAGTAGCTGATGTGAAGGAGGAGTTGAAGACCTGATTGTCAGAGAGTACAGAAGGTGGACTTCAGTTCCCATGGTAAACATCAAGCAATAATAAATTTGGGAACAACATTGTCTTCTTTAGCAATTTCTTCTTGGACCTGGTCCACTCTCTCTTTTGAGAGTGCTCTCTGCTTAAGACTCTCTTTGCTTTTACTTTACTTTCACCTCAATTTCTCTGATAATAAAGTACTCTTCATGGTTTTTATGTTTTTTTTTTTTTTTTTTTGTGTGTGTGTGTGTGTGTGTGAATTTAAATTTTCTTTCATTGGAACACAAAAACCGAGGTTTGGAGTTTCAGCTTCCTGCTTTCCTGTGACAATGTGGTTATATAAAAAATATGCATACAGCTTATCTTATGTATTACATCTTTATTTGCTTTTTTGTTTTGGCTGAGCAATACTTTCACATGCTAGTCTACATCAATTATTAATGAGTACTTGCTCTTCAATTTTTTTTGTTTTAATGGTTACACGGGTCTTATGAGTAATTAGACCAATATTTCTGGTAAAATAGGTAGAACCAAATTACCTGTTAAATATTAAGAGTACTTATTTATATAGTGTTCAATGCTCAGAAAAAAAGAAATAAAGAAAAAAGGAAATACACCAGCCTCACCAGCCTTAAGTGAAAGACCATAACTTGAAGTCACATTGAAGGGTCTAAATGCCAGGTACTCATTGAATCAGGTGAACCATTTGATAGCTGACAACTTTAAGATGTCTCTAAAACAGGAAATTGAAACATTAAACTTCTGTTAGTTACAATCCATCATGGTCCTAACAAATCACCACAGGATATTTCAAATGGCATATTATTGCTCATAATCCATCTACATGAAAGAACAAGGGACAGAGGCTTTTGTTGCTGCTTGTGTTTTAATGATCTCAACAATTTTTCATCCTTTTGTAATTGTGCATAGAAATATGTGAAGTCCTAATGTTCTAGCTGCATTCACCACTCCTGGTGAATTATTCTTTTAAGAGAATATTTCATGGAAGACAAATCCATTTTATAAGACAAATGATCTTTTGTGAAAGTACACATTTAAGAAAATTTCTGTTCCTCCTCTTTTGCAAAACTTGAGACAAGTATGAATTATTTTCCATAAAAGTTAGAAAAAATTGCATTTCCTTAAAATAGATGCAAAAATGTATGAATAAATGTTTAATAAAATAAATTTCATACACTCACGTTCACTTTAAGAAATAAAAGTATAATGTATACTTCATTTCCCTTCTACAGCAAACTTCTTGCACCTAAACTTTTAGTTATTAGCATTAATATAATTATTTTATCAGAATCTTTAATTAATGATGTATAAATAGTGAGCCATTATATATTTTTAATCCTTATTTTCATTAATTACACCAAATGATTTACTATATTTCATATGTAATTTTACAAAATTTTAGTGAACATTATGTAATTATATAAATCATAATTTAAACTAAAGACACTTTCAAATCAACATACACACACTTTGAATTCTTTCTTGTATAAATTTATAGTTGTTGATGGACATAGTATCTTTATTTATTTACTTATGTGGGGCTATGGATCAAATCCAATGTCCCACACATACAAAGAGGTTAATGAATAAAATTTTTTACATTTTTAACTAATCCAGGTTTAACCACTATAATCAAGATTATCACAGAAAATAAAAAGCCTTCAGGTATTCAGGTATTAGTTTTAGAACACTAATAATCTTGAGTAACTGACATGCATTATATTTTTCTGGGGTAAAAATCTATAATTTAGCAAAAAAAAAGAGGTAGAAAAAGATGACTTTCATAAATTTCCTTGAAAAGTGTAAGGAAATAGCAATATATTGATATGAAGTGATATTTTTTGAGTATTATCAGAAGACAGTAAAAGACTTTCAATGAGCAAAGTTACAGATTAGTGAAAATAAGTATTTAATTTTAAGACTATTATTGGAAACTTCATTGCTTCTTATGATACAGAAGATTCTATACTATTTTTAATAATCACACCTTTAAAACCAAAAATAAGCTTTATATTTTGTAAGAGAGCCTGGGAAATATTGCTTCACAGTTTGCAATATGTCTTTGAATATTAATTTCATGGGCTGAATCTTTAAATAAATAAGGAAAAGAAGAAAACACTTAGAATTAACAAATAATGGCTTTTTTAGAAGATAACACCACAATATTTAATGAAAAGAAACAAAGAACCATCATTAAAAATTCAAAAGATTTAAATTTTAAAAGAAAATCATCTTTATAAATATTTATTAGTATATTTAATAAATTGTTTATTTAATAAATAGTTTCATGTCAATGAGTATAAAATATTTCACTTTTGCAAATAATTACATCCTGAAATAACTTAGAGCCTATGAAGGGATTTTTGAAAATTATATTGTGCATTTTTAATCCCTATTAAATATTTGTACAACTATAAAAATTCTAGCTTAATGTCCATTTGGTACAAATTTTCAAAATTAAAATTAAATAGAATGGCTATTTTCAAAGAAGGAGCCACATTGAGAGAATCTACAATATATTTATAGAGTATAGAAGCTCCATTGTCATAAGAGATTCAACCCAGTATCTGAAGCACGGCACTTTGGGCAAACAATCTTTAAGGGCTTTGTTGGAGAGCAGAGTTTAATCAGTTCTGATGGTAAAATTCACCAGAACTTTTGGGACTTGTTATTAGAATTGGTAGAGAAGGAGAAAATTCACTGTGGTGAACAAAGTTAGGGAAAGACAAAGAACGGATGGAAAGGAAGAAATAAAATCAAAACTTAAGTTTTAAAAAATGCAGTCTTTGCTTAAAGATGTGATCACAAGTTTGAAAAAAAAATGTTAAGCTATCAAGAGTTTAATGGGGATAAAAGGGTATTCCTAGCTGATTCACAGACCTCACAGATGACCGCAGATCTTTAGACACCGACATTGCAAAAGTCTGATTAGAATTGACTTGCAAAATTGAACAGTGAAAATTCTCCAAGTTGTATGGATTCAGAGACGATTATCATACAGGGAGACATGTATTTCGTTTGTTTCAGCATATATATTTGTGTTTCCTGTATGCATACATAACCATCCACAAAGGCAGCAGAGGAAATTTTCTTTCCTTTTTTTTTTTTTGGTCTATCACAGCAGAGGATCATTAGATTTTCTTGACCCACCTTGTTTTTTTCAGTTTCTATGACAACATGCTCTTCAGTTTACCTCACGCCTCTCTAGATGCTTCTCTTCTATTTTTCTTAATATTTATTTTTTAGTTATAGTTAGACACAATACCTTTCTTTTTATTTATTTATATATTTATATGTGGTGCTGAGGATCAAACCCAGGGCCTCGCACTTGCTAGGCCAGCACTCTACTGCTGAGCCACAACCCCAGCCCTCTTCTATTTTTCTTGTTCTTTTATCTCTAATTGACCCTGGAGTGTTCTCCGTTTGTGTGTGTGTGTGTGTGTGTGTGTGTCTGTGTGTCTGTGTATGTGTTGTTGTTGTTTTGGTATTCTTTTAAAATTCTGTTTATTTTTGCCAATCTCCAACCCTTTGTATATTTTCCACAGAGACTCATGTTTGCTAGGCCAGCACTCCACCTCTGAGCTACATCCCCAGTCCCAGGCTGAAATGTTAAACCATGGCTCTTCTTCCAAATATAAACTGCTAACCCTGAGTCTGCTTTTCCTTTAACACTTCTTGTATACACCCAGCTTCATATTTGACATCATCTTCTAGACATCTGTCAGAAAACCTGATATTGCTTTTCCAGGCAATAGGTATAGCTACGACTGTTTAATTTTTTCACTGCCTCTGCCATACCTTTTCCTTTCTCTGTCTTCCCTTATTAGCAATTTTCTCTGACTGTGGATTCATATTTCTCCAGTCCCTATTTTCTCATTAATTTTAATTACTGCACTTTCCAAATCACATCTTTAGTACACACATATTTATGAATGTATTGAAATCATCGTGTGTATGTGTATGTGTGTGTGTGTTGTTTTGGTTTTCTTTTAAAATTCTGTTTATTTTTGCCAATCTCCAACCCTTTGTATACTTGTCTACAAAGATATAACAGTAACTGCTGTTGATGACACAACTGCATTTTCTGTGTTTCTCTTGTCTCCGTGTACATAGAATTTTCTGAGATTCGTTGATGATATCTACCCATACTTTCTTGACTCTGTCTTGAGCTGTGTTTCATAATTTTGTGTCTCTGGGTAATCTCCTTCCTTGTTACATTTGACATACAGATTATGTCAAGTGGATATTCTCAGTTCCACCATTTTCTCCTATCAAATAATTATTAATTTTCAAAATATATCTTTAATTACTTTTTTTTTTGATGTGGGTGTACCCCAGGGATTGAACTCAAGTGAATTCTACCACTGAGCCACATCCCCATCCAGATTTTGTATTTGATTTAGAGACAGGTTCTCAGTTGCTAAGTGTCTCACTTTTGTTGAGGCTGGGTTTGAACTTGTGATCTTCCAATCTCAACCTCCTAAACTTCTGTGATTACAGGCATGAGCCACTGCACCTGGCATCTTCAATGATTTTTAATAACAAATTTTATGTGTTAATAAATCAATATCTTTTACCTAAGAAATCACTCTCAGTATGACTGGCTTTGCTTTCTTAATATAAATCTGCATTTTTATCTCTTTTGAAAATTACAGTGTAAACTCCATTTTTCTGATAATTTCCACATCTTTTCTATGGTAATGCTAAAGACCATGGTGAAGAATATTATTCATTCTGTATATACCTGTGATAATGTCTGCTCATTATGCATGAGTACTATGTAGATTGAAAAGATAAATTCAGAAAAAGAAGCAGGTTGAGCTATGCAACATTATAGAGAAATTTTCAATTGCAAGTTGCACTTAAGTTTTTCAGACAACATCCACCTGAAAGATGAGGAAGTTGCTAACAAAATTCATATATTGTTAACCTGCATAAGAATGCAGTTGGTACCATTTTGTTGTATAGGATTATTGGAAATAGAATTATCAAAGAGTTTATCCTACTTACCTTTAAATATCTTTTATACAGAAAAGTATACATATTGCAAATATACAATTAAAAGTCTAATCTTTCCTGTGCAATAAACATACACATCAAAAAGTGATATACTGGGCAGGGGTTGTGGTGCAGTGGTAGAGTGCTCACATGCAAGGCACAGGGCTCTATCCTCAGTATCAATATAAATAAATAAATAGATAGATAGATAGATAGATAGATAGATAAACAAATAAAATAACAGTATTGTGTCCATTTACAACTAACTAAATAAATAGAAAAAAAATTAAAAACTGATATAAAAAAATGGATTTGTATGAGAATCCAGAATAATATTGATGCTTGTTTAATTCACCACCAAAAGTAAGAATTATCTGAACTTGTTAAGTGTATAGGTTTTCTGTTTGCTTGTTAGAAACCAGGTTTTAAACTTTTTTAAAAAAATTTATAAGTGTATCATTTTATTCTGTAAAATATTGGAAAAGTAAAGGATAACAAAGTGAAGAAAATAAGTCACTACCAAATATTTAGGATATATACTTTTGCATCTCTCTCTCTCTCTCTCTCTCTCTCTCTCTCTCTCTCTGTGTGTGTATATATATATACATATATATATATATATAAAATATACATCATACAGAAACTATATGTATGATGTATATTATATATATAAACATTGTTTGTGCAGCATATATTTTAAGTTCCACAGCATATGTAATTATCTTCTTGTGCCATCAAATATCCTTTATCACATGACTGGATGACCTTATAGATTCCCTTGAGTGGTTCAACCTTAATTTAAACTACTATCAATTATTGGCTATTTAGCCTATTCATTATTTATATTTGTTATTTTGGTACTTAAAATGCACAATTGCTTGATTATTTTAATGTATATTTTATTGTGGTAAAATACGCAAAAATAAAATTTTCCATTTTAATTATTTTTTATATAAAATTAAATGGCATTTATTACATTCACAATGTTGAAAACATTCCCAGATGCACTTAAAAAATCTTTTTATCTTCCCAGATAGAAACTGTGTACTCACTAAACTACAACTCACCATTTTACCAATCCCCACCTCTAGGAACTTTAATCTAGTCTCAAACTCTGAATTTATTTATTCTAGATATGTCATAAAGTTGGATCTAAATAATATTTGCCTTTTACTGTTTGCCTTATTTCACTGTGCATAATGATTTTACTGTTCTCCATATTGTTCTTTTTTTAAAAGAAATTAATTCTTTTTAGTCGGTTGAAAAACATCCCATTATTTGTATGTAGATTTTATTCTTTATGATATAAAATCATAGATTTTTTTGTGCATTTTACTGTATTCTCTGTCACAGATATTCATTCCAATTGCTACATGCAGTTAAGATATCATTTATTGAGATTACTGCATAGTAACCCACTGTGAGGATTACAGTAAGGCATTTGGTCATTTTAAAATTTTGTTTTGACTACTATGAATATTACTGCTAAAGCATTCTAATATGTGTGCTATCATAAATCTATGTTTTTGTTGTTATGTTATGAGATATCTGGTTCATATGTTGTACTTTGGTAGAGCCAAAGACCTTTCAAATTTCATTATATCAATATTCACTTCCACCACCATGTGTATTTCAGATATATACAGAACAGATTTCATAATAACATTTTTTAAATATTTACCTTCCTTGTGAGCAGACAGTAATATAGCATTCTATTTTCAAATTTCCTTTTTCTTGAAACTTTTTTCCTTTGTATTTTGTACACATTCATGTTGGGTTTTCTGTATTTTTCTCATTCATTTGTTGAAATTTGCTATATAATCTGGTTGTTCTTCATTGGAGATATTGTCTCTGATGTTGTGCCTTGTCTTTTACTCTTTTAATAGTCTGTTGTTTAGATAGGGTCACTATATTTCCTGGGCTAGTCTTGATCCTGTGATTCTCCCACCTCAGTTAGGATTATATGTACCAGTACTACACCTGGATAATCATGTGTTTCTATAAATAAAAGTTCCTATTCCTAACGTAGTCCAATTTATAACCTATTTTTTTTCTCATTGGGTTAGCAATTTGTTTTTTCTTTTTAAACATAGTGGTTTTACTCCATGGTAACACAAATATTATATTTTACTCTATTTCACAATTTGAAAAAATGAATGTTCTGAACTCAGAAGAAACATCCTTTACCTAGAGATGATTATTGACATTTTGAGACGAGAATAAAATGATAAATTAAATAATATAGAGAGTAGAACAAGAATATTAATATAACTTCTTGTTTTAATCCATTCTTCATAAATAATAATTAGTAAGGCCAAGTGTTGATGAGCATGAGGGTGGTAATGGATTAACTATTTGTCAAAAATTAATTAGATATTATTTTATTTTCCATTTCATATTATCTACATAGTTAAGTGTGCATAGATCAACTTGCAGAATAACTAAAATGAGAAGTTCTATTTGTAAATCTACTATAAATATTAATTTTAACCTAGTTCTATTTATTAAAACCTAAATTTGATGGTTCAAAACTACATCATCAATAATGATAAGAAGCATGTTGTTTGCTCCTTTTCTTAGAAGATATTGCACCAAAAATGTTCCCATTCCTTGAGTAACTTGTGACTGTAGAACTGATTTATGCATAATTAAAGCAAGCATCAGCTCTATTAATGTGATTTGAAGGACTCTATGAAAATCCCCCTTAAATAAATTAACTCCCAGTTGTATCTTTTTAAATTTTCAACATTAGTATTTTTCCCTGTAGAGTTTTTGTAGAAGATGTATATAGAGAGTTAGGCATTACATTTCCTTGGAGAGGTAACACATTATCTAGCTAATGAATTAACAGAGAATAATTGGTTGGATTTCCACTACTGTCCATATTTATTTTTTTGATCACTAAATTCTGAAGGGAATAGGAAAGTAGAAAAATGAAGATCATCAGCACAGGAAAAGGTAGGGAAATCAGTGAAATAAAACAGTGTGATACAGGGGGGTATTTAGATTGTGGCAAGAAAGATGGAGAGAAATGAAAGTGTGTATGTTCATGTGTGTGTATACACAAACACATATATACATTGCATCTGATTATAATGTTTCTTTCAGAATGTTTGTAATATAATAAAGTTTGCTTTATTTTCTCAGCATATAACAAATATACATATTATATTAATATCTAACTGAAAAGTACAGTTTTCTAGATTGGAAAAAAAACATGATAGGATGTGTTAGAAAGTAGAGACAGCCTAAATACACAGATTTGAAAATGGAGACCTATTATTACTCAAAATCAGTCAAAAAATTAACTGAGAATGTCTTTGAACCTGATAATTAAACATCATGAGAGAATCCAAATACTTGATGGACATTGTGTCCTTTGATTAAATGTCTAGATGAATAGATCATTTCTAGAAAATTCCATGAGTTAAGCAAAATGGCTTATCGAAAATAAACTAAGGTTGTGAGTTTACAAACAAGCCCCAACAAACTATGGGGGGGAAAGCATGAGACAGAGATAGAGAGGATAGGGAAACACTTATCTGACTAAATCCTTGAGTAATGTGTAATGTGAAAAAAACATCTGGAATCATGAACATTTGGAACTATGAAGCAAACTCTACCAGTGTTCCACCTGAATCCCCCTTGCTGTTACTACTTTATTACACACTGGCCCCCATTGTTTAATTGCTTACACATTGCTTGAGGACTCTTACTAACCTGGAACCCACTCAGTTCCTTGTGAGTCGGGCTACAAGTGCAGGAATTAATGATCTGTGACACTAATGCACGTTCTACAGCAGACAAAGGGTTTGTGCACAAATGTCTCTCATTTCTTGCTTCTCGGGAGGAATAATTCTGAGGAGCATGTTCTACATTATTTCTCCATTGAGCTTAAGCTACAGTGCTAACTTTCCCCATGATGTAGCTTGTGCAGTTTTCTTCCGGTACTTACCTTACTTTCATGCCCCTGATAGAATTTCCTGGGAATACCTTTCTAATGAACTGCTCCAAATTTTTGTAAAGGTCTGCTTCTGGGTAAATTGAGATTATGGCTATTGTGCAAAAAGGAGTGCTAGAGAACAGAATGTCATCATGATAGGATTTTGGAATTGATATGTTTCCCGCCAGATGGCAATAAGAACCGTATTACTGGTAGTCAGTGAGGTGGCAAATTCTATAGCATTGAAATTACTAAAACACTCCCATGTTAAAACTCACACTTTGCAAATTGATCCACAGAGATGGGAATGAACTAGTTTATAGAACCTGTCCAGCATTTGAGAAAATGGGAGTAGTATGAATAAAGAGAATCTATTGATTTTTAATCAAAGTCTGAGATTAGGTGTATAAAAATGTTAAAGAATATTGAGACTCTCACAGTGATATGTTCTTCTGTAGAATTTCTATTTGATCTTGATTCTGTAAGAAGTTTATGAAAAAAATAAACAACAAGTCAGGCTACGTGTATCCAAGTACATCAAACATCAAATCAGCAACTAATATAATTTGAATATAGGATCCAATTTTATATTTAAGCTTGCATATTTCTAATTTGCCTAGCATATAAATATTTAGTATGAAGTTATTTTCTCATGCATGTATTCTTGATGAGTAGTTAACTGTTTTTTTTTTCTTTCCCCTATTCCAATATGTCCCCTAAAACCTTTTCTTTAGTTACCCAGCAACTCAGGGCATCCTGTGAAATTCTCAAGGGGAATGGTAACATTAAAAATTGAATTTACTTTTTATTTTTCTTGCTTTAGGGATCTTATTTCTTGAATTCCCCATTAGCTTGGAAGTTCTCTGATGAGTTCAAAGAGATATTTTATTTAATTTATGAAGACTTTATAGTTTTACATACTGGTATAGATTGGTCTGCAAATGACTAGTGTTTTATATTAGAAAAAAATGTCTATATAATCTTAAGTAAAAACATGATATCACTTAATATAAACTTATCACCTTACTTGTGGTAGATTTTATAAATTCTGCTTTGCCTCAGGAATTACCTGATTACTTACAAGTTCTAACTTATAATATTTTATAAATATCAGCTTAACTTAGTGCCTCTCTCTAAAAGTATACACAAGTATAGTGTTGGGAAAAAAAATATAAGCTTTTTAATCATACTTCTTGTGTTCAAATCCTAGCTCTAATTTTTTCTAACTCAATTACCTTGAGCAAATTAATAAATCCTCCATTGCATCAGTTTCTTCATTTATGAAATGAGGATTATAAAGCCTAATGTAGCCTGAGAAATAACTAAATAATTTAACACAGAAACTATACTTTGAACAGTGAATGACATATTTAAGAATGCAATAATTGGAACCACTTGGTAATTGTATGTGTATGTTATCTTCTACAGTTTAAATTTGCCTTAGATATTAGATGTTAAATGTTTATAAATAATATAGTTAGCTGATGTGTATAAATACCTTCAGTTAAAACTTGTTTTATCAGAACAATAATTCATGTAATGTACTAACAATTTTTCTTTTTAAATAGGCAATTTAAGAAATCCAAAATGGAATTGTTTTATAAATTAGATAAAACATAAAAATAAAAATTTTTGAACTACAGAAGTGATGAATGTATATCATACTAAACAAATAGAATCTATGATGCTTTTCTAAATAATACCCTACCTACTATCAATTCTTATTAAACTATTATAAGAAATGTCAATTAAAACAACAAACTAAAGCTATTTGTTATTGTTCATAATGAAATTTTGGTAAGGAGGTCTGAAAGTTAATGCCATAATTTAATCATTACAATTCTACATATTATTGTTTTGTTTTTTCTTTCTACCTTCCTCCTCCTCCTCCTCCTTCTTTTTCTTCTTCTTCTTTTTTTTTTTTTTTTTTTTTTTTTGTAGTGCTAAGGATTGAACTCCAGGCCTGAGACACATGACTCAAGTGCTATGCAACTGAGATACATCCCAAGGCCCACTGACCTCTGTACTTTCTTACATTGTCTCACATGTGAGCTTTTGAGGAACACTTCATATCCACACTAAAACACATACTAAGACTTAGAAACAAGGAAAGCAATTAATAATAGGACCTGAATAAAATTATAATATTAAATTATAATACATCTACTTTCCTTTCCCAAAACATCCCTTTTATATTTTGAACACATATGAATTATAAAGAAACACCACTTGTTCCTTGTAAAACTTCTACCACAATGAAATACTAGTGATATTATATATCTTTTAACTTTTATTAAGAGTAATTTGTAAATATCTATTTTTTCTTTCAAGCATTAAAATTCAATCTTTAGACATTTAATTTATAATCACAGAAATTATCATAGTATTTATGTTATAATATTGTAGGGATAGTGCATCTTGAGAATAAATTAAAACTACAGTAAACGTTGATATGGCCATAGGATGTACATTAGGTTCCAGGGTTTCCATAACAAATCACTGCAAACGGGATGGCTTCAAATAAGGTGAAGGATTCCAGAATCAAGGCATCAACAAGGGTTGGTTTCTCATGGATGATTTGTGAGAGAACATTTCAATTATCTTTAATATTTTAATCACTCTGCTTACTTTTATCTATTTTTTAAATTTATATATTTGTTCTAATTAGTCATAATCACAGTAGAATGTATTTATGTACTTTGATATATCATCATAAATGGAATATAATTTCTCATTTTTGTGATTACACATGTTTTAGAATCATATGGTCATGCAGTCACATGTGTACTTACTTAATAATGTCTATTTCATTGTACTATCCTTCCTACTCCCATCCCCCCTCCTCTTCCTTCACTCTCCTATATCTAAAGTAACTTTATTCTTCCCTAGCCCCATGCCCCTTATTGTGAATTAGCATCCACATATCACAGAAAACATTCAGTTTTTTGGGATTGGTTTATTTCACTTGCCATGACATCATCCAACTCCACTATTTACCAGTAGATGGCATAATTTCAAATATTTGAAAAAATGTTCAACATCTCTAGCAATTAGAAAAATACAAATCAAAAATACTCTAAGATTTCATCTTTCTTCAGTCAGAATGTCAATTTTCAAGAATACAAGCAACAATAAATGTTGGTGGGCTGGGATTGTGGCTCAGTGGTAGAGCATTCGTCTAGCATGGGTAGGACCCAGGTTCTCCTCAGCACCACATAAAAATAAAGGAATTGTGTTGTGTCCATTTACACATAAAAAATAAATGTTTAAAAAAAACAATAAATGTTGGTGAGTATGTGGGGAGAAAGATATACATTGCTGGTGCAAATACAAATTGGTACAACCATTATGGAAAGCAATATGGAGATTCCTCAGAAAACTTGAACTGGAACCACCATTTGACCCAGCTATCCCACTCCTCAGTTTATACCTAGTGGACTTAAAATCAGCATATTACAGTGATACAGCCACATCAATGTTTATAGCAGCCCAACTCACAATATCTGAACTATAGAACCAACCTAGGTTCCCTTCCACAGAAAAATGGATAAACAAAATGTAATATATATATATATATATATATAAATATATATATATATATTTATATATATATGAATATTACTCAGCTTTTAAGAAGAATTGTGACTTACTTTTAAAATAATATAATTTAAGTTATTGAACTGCTAAGTATTTTCAGCATTACTCTAATAATATTTAATTAAAATATAGGAAATATGTATATATGTATATATACACATACTTATTTATTTGCATGTAAACATATAAATGATTATTCATATTTCAATATTACTTTGTTTCTTAGATACAATCACAGTGAAATCCCAGAAAAGCATTAGAAACAAATTTTTCTTGTCCTTGGGAATAGTTTGTCAAATAGATGAGTCCCTTACAAACTAATTTCCTTAAACATATCCTATTATATTCAGTCCTATTTAAAAATTCAAACACTTATTGCTGTAGGCAATTTGCTAATTCAACAAAAATACTGCATAGTGAGAGCCCAGTATTACTTTCTACTTGGAATACATATGACAATACCTACTATTTTATTTTGAATGAAACCTGTAAATCTAATTTCTTCTTTCTTCATGAAGCATTTGAATGATATGAAGGTTATTTTCTGTGAATAATTTTACATAATTATTACTTTACAACTCTTTCCTCTCTCCTAGTACTAACCAGAAGTAAAACATTTGAGCTCAAGTCCAGTCCTTATGGTTAGAGAAGGGATGACCTTGAATGGCTTATTTCTTCTTCAATAAAACAAAAAAAGTTTGTTAAAATATTTATGGATTCATATGTAACATTCCCTTTTTTCATTCTAACTCAGAGTCAATAAAAAATACCTGTAATTTGTACTAATTGTAATGCTAATTGGATAAAATAACTATAGATAGTACACCAACAGTTAAGCTAGCAATTTCTCCTAAAGACAACTTCAAAATAACGTGTAGGTTTTCTTTAATCCAGTAAGTTATATTAAGAAAAATAAGATAGAGGCTGTAAGAAGGTTGAAGATCTTGAAAGGAGAAACTCAAAAGTACCTCTCTAGAGAATGGAGTCTTCCTCAATCAGTTGAAATAGCCATTTCTTCTCTTCTAGAGTGATCATTATTGGAGTACGGAGAAGTAGGCTCAATTCTCATACTTCCTTTTTTTCCTTTAGTGGAGATATAAAATATAAGCCATAGGCATTCTCCCTCCCACAGGATTTGTCCTTCCTATCCCTGAAGTTAATATGAAACTTCATAAAAAGTTAGTTTTACCCTGTGACCATTCATGACCACCCAAACTCAATATAAGGAGAATCCACCAAAAGTGTGTTCCTGAAACATACAGTGCCATTAATATCTTCCTGTTTCTATTGTTATTCTCTTGTTATTTCAACTTGGCATTGTTTCTTTCTTTTCCTTTTGTACACCAATAGGAAACTTAATTCTTTTATTTTATATCCAGAAAATTCTCTTTACATCCTGATAACAATATTCAGCAAATTAGCTTTTGAATTCTAAATGTTAATGGGATTTTTTCTGGTTGGCTAGTATTCACTGGTCCTCTTGTATCTTGAATACATTCCTTGTTTATTTCATTACATAGTTATAGTTTAATTGTCTTTTCCAATAATTAATTAGAAATGCCCCAAAGCATGGTTTTGAAATATTCAGATCTATCTTATAGGTGTGGCATGCTTATCACTATGAAAAATATATATGTTACAAAACTTTGTTAAAAATATGTAATATAAATACATTTTCACTCACTTGAAATTACTAATTATTCAAAGGCAATAAATTCCAAATAATAAATAATATAGAGAGGGTTTAAAATATTTGTATACTTGGGCTTATCTAATTCATTTATGTATTTCTTACTTTCCATAATTCATTTTTCTGCTTATGAAAGCTTATTAAAATATTCAGTTTAGTGAGTTCTGATGGAAAGGCAAAAACATTCATTTTTCTTCTTGTATCTTCTAACTTACTTCTTAAAGTGTATATTGGTTACTATATTTTAATATAGTAGCTGATAGAATGCTCGCTTTTGCTTCCCTATTTCAACTTAACAGAGGTTGGTGTTGTTAATACTCTCAATATATCTATAAATTGAGGCGCTATTGTGTTTCACATTTTTCTTTCTAGAATTCATTCTACTATGTTTTGTATGTGAGAGAAAAATATCTTCTAAATATAATACATGTGTATCAATTTTACTATCCATGTCAACTATCCTGAAGTTCTACATAGTAGGTACACTTCAAGAAACCCTGGGTGACAAAGAAGTGGGTGTGTGATAAATGGAGGAATAGGTAGTGTCTAGGGTTCCCAGTAAACATAGGACTTTAGAAAGAGGAGTTGCAAAAACTTAAATTGCCTTGGATCACAAAGCATTCCTCAAGGAGTGACTCATTGGTCACCTGCATCATAGATGCCTATGATGTGTAACTATTATTCCTTGCTCATTTAACTATAATGAGGTAATTTAACATTTTTTAAAAATAGTTAATTACAGGTTTCTAAGCCTTACTTCTAAGAAGATGTAGGGTGGATCTTGTCTATCTATATTTTTAAAAATACCGTGGCTAGTGGTTTTACTAAGTTTCACAACCACCAATTGGCAAGTACTTTATTTCACCATCTCACGGTTTATCAAGGTGTAATCCATCGGGCTTTATTAAAATCAACTCTGCTTCATTTGTGATTTGAATGAATTCTATATTCAGTTGAAGATCCCCACTCTCCATTTAATTTTGTTATGACTTCTTGTTGACAGTGATGAAACGAAGTCTAAAAATGATTAATAAGACATTTTCAAAATTAGAGGCTTAAAATTCTACACTCAGTTTTCATTCTGCAATCCATTTGCTGTGTCTGGAACTTGACAATTGCTGAAATTTCTTAAAGAATGTCCATTCCTAGGTCTATCAACACTTTGTTATAAATGTGTTTTGCTGAGGTAGGAAATTTCCGAGAGACTGCTGAACTTTATTATGCTAATGTAAATCTTGGCCTACTCAGAGGAATTCTATCATTCTGTCCCCAAGTCATCTTCTTTAGATTTTTCAAGTAATAACATTTACAACATAAATAGTACTCAGTATGATTCAGGAGTTCCTGTGCCTATCTTTCAATATGATTAGAAATAGTGTTTTACTTAGCAACTCAATTTGTCTAACTCAGCTTTATCACTCTATATCATAAAGAAGAGACTGACAATGCTTCTGCCGCATAGTCATAGTATTGTAACCATTCTTATAAGATCTAGGTAAGTAACTATATAAGAGAATGAAAAGTTTTATTAAAAGTTCCATATATTTATTACAAAATAGGACAACTTAAGGTATTGCTTATACAAATGTAATAAATAATGTGTGATAAAGTTTGTTATTCATAATTATATTTTTAGGCAAAATATTAATATACAGTGTGTAATTTATTTAAAAACACTTTTATTTGTTCTTTTTAGTTGTACATGACAATGGAATGTTCTTTGACATATCATAACTACACGGAGTATAACTTCCCATTCTTGTGGTTATACATGATGTGAAGTTACATTGATCATGTTATACATATATGAACATAGGAAAGTTATATCTGATTCATTTCTGTCTTTACCTTTCCCATCCCCCTTTCTTCCTACTCCTCCTGTTCAGTCCAGTGAACATCCACTCCCTACACTCCTACCCCACTTCTGCCTATTATGAGTCAGCATCTACACGTCAGAGTGAATTTTAGGCTACAGTGTGTAATTTTTGAATGAATGAATTTTTACATTCAACCTATGTCCATGTAGAGTTTGGAATGTATATATGCATGCAAAACACTTTGAATTAAACCAATAATAGCATAAAATGCATATAATTTTAAAATTAAGTCATATTGGATATGGTTACTATACTAAAAAAACACACAAAACATTTTCTAAATATTCTTTTATTTTACCTAGTGGTAATTTTTTCAACAACACATGGCCAAATAAATATTAAATTATTATAGAAGAAAAATTTGCCATTTGTCTTTCTCTGATTTTCTTTTTGTTTTAATATTGTTTTTCTTTGTGAAAACATCGTAGTCAATTTTGTTCACCAGCATTTGGAGTGTAATTCATTTCATAATCCTCTAGGAAGTCCTTCAAGGCATAGCTGGTCCTTGTTTTGCAATGTTTGCTACTCTAGAAAAAGAATTACTTAGAATATAACTTCATCATTCTAGAAACACTTTCATTTAATTAAAATTCCAAATAATGTGCTAAACTCAGTAAAATGTATGACTTCTTTAGTCTGTAAATATTGTGAGACATTTTATGGACATGATACTTTATATTTTGTGAGTGGTAAACTAAATCTTATTAAAACTTTAAAAATAAATATTATCACCATGCTTTCCATTTATCTGGTGAACAATATCAATATTCCAAGAAAAGGTGGTTTTATTTAAGTGATGAGTTAGGAAAACATTTGATTTTAATTTATTGATAGATTTACATTTACGCTGAGTAAAATTTCAAATTCTCTTGCTTCTTCAGCCATGGCAGCAGTGAAGACTTAGTATGCTAAAAAATGAAATAATGCTTTAATTCAAAACTTTCTGTTATTTAACAGGTAATATTTCCTCATCTAATGCTACTTGGAATTTTTCATATTGAGAGAATTTATTGTGAATAACTATAATATAAACAAAATTTATGTAATATTTACAAGAAGAGAAAACTCAAACTATCTTTATTAATTATTGGTATTATAAAATCCTTATAGGATTACAATAATAAAAATCATATGCAATTGCAAAATATCTGGCCTTATTTTCAACAGATATAAAATTCAGATGAAATAAATATACATATAGTAAGAAAAAATGTAAAGAAAATCAAAGGAGACACAAAGAAAAGATGCAGAGGCAAGAAGCTGTGTTTATTTATCTGAAAAGTTACATAGCTCATTAGTACCATGACTACATTATGATCAGTATTTCTTTAATCCCAAGTGCTAGATAGCTGAGATCAAGTCCAGGCTAATTAAAACACAGAGCCCTTTTCTCCAAGGACATCACCATAGAAATTAGATAGTGTACCTACATAGTTATCTTACTAGATTCTAGGAGAAACTCCTGGGCATTCCCAACATGGGAAACATGGTGCCTGTTAGCCCCAGGGAGTTTGCTCACCAGAGGAACCTTCCATGCACATTTCCATGGTGAGAATACCTACAGAAGAGTTCAGTATAAAAATGTTAGTTAATACAGTCAGTATGGAAAAACCAACTGGAGGTTCCTCAAAAATATTACTAGGTCTATCATATCACCCAGAAATTGAACTACTGTGCATATACACAGAGGAGATTAAATCAGTATGTTTTAAAAATATATTCCCATGTGCACTGCAGCACTGTTCACAGTAGTTAAGGAATGGAAACAACCACCTTAACTGATGAATAGATAAAAAATATGTGGTACATGTACAAAATTGAATAATTATTAGTCACAAAAAGAATGAAATATTGTCATTTGTGACAACATGTATGAAACCAGAGATAATTATGTCAAGTAAAATAAGCCAGACATAGAAAGATAAGTACCTCAACATTCATATGTGTAATCTAAAGCGGTTATCTCATAGAAGTTGAGTTTAGAAAGGTGGGTAACAGAGGCAGGCAAGACCAGGTCGGGTAGAGCAAGGGGGAAATGTGGATCAATGGGCACTAAGTTATTACATAAGATTAAGTAATTGTGGTATGATATGGTATAGTAGGTGACTATGGCTAACAAAAATCCTAAAGAAAGGATTTTGAAAGTTTTCACCATCAAGAGATGATATATGAGGAGAAATACAGGCTGAAGTTGACTCAAACATTTTACGAATAATACATGCATCAAATCATAACATGTAACCAATTAACATGTAATATTTTAATACTTCATATATCAGTTTAAAATAAAAAGCAAAATAACTCAATTAAAAATGATAGTATTTAAAAATATTTGAACAGCAAAATATGCTTACTTTTATTATAAATATATATAAAATATATATATATATATATTAAATATATATATATATGTCACACAACAATTCCAGGGCAAGAAATCCATCAAAGTTTTTGCTTTCTGCTAAGATACAGAAAGTTTTAAATATTTCACAGAGTATCTGTGTTGCTTTCAAAACAGAAATCATTCAAGTATATTAAGACATTTTACAATTGTGGTTATTAAAATTATTTGCCCAATTTAAGATTCTAAGTATTTTAATGACTTCTTTATAGCCTGTGTTACCATCATCCCGTGTGACAGAACATAACCAATTTATTTATGACAATAATTGTATTTACTTATGGTTACTGGTTTAGAATGATGAGCTAATACATTTGATACAGGATTGACATCTTGTGAAGACTAGAGAAAGATTACTAGGACATAAGATCCATAGTGCACTCTGAAGCTACTCAGGAAAGAGAAGTGCTTTTGGGTGGAAATACATATAATCACCTCTAAACTTACATTTAGAACAGCAGTGCAACCACAAGATTATTCACATCAAGATAAATCTCCAAATCCTAAACTGAACATGACACCAGAGTCAGAATATATTTTAGATTCGAAGGAAAACAAGGATTTAGAAGTAATAAATCCAGTAAGAAATATGATAATCTCAGAAAAAGTGTGAAAAGTTTCCTCTATCCATGGAGGTGACAGTGGATAAAGAAGCAGCTTAAAGGCTCAGGCCTCATTTATTTATTTTTTTCTTATTTTTGATACTGGGGACTGAACTCAGGGGTGCTTACCTGAGACACATCTGAAGCACTTTTTTATATTTTATTTAGAGACAGAGTCTCACTGAATTGCTCAGGGCCTCACTAATTTGCTGAAGCTGGATTTGAACTTGTGATTCTCCTGCCTCAGCCTCTCAAGCTATTGGGATTACAAATTTGTGTCATTATGCCAGGGGAAGACAGTAATTTTTTAAGTGCCCAGATGAGAGAACTGGGTAAGGCAGAGATCCCCTGCGGGGAGGCGGGGGGGGGGGGAGATGTTTATACTCTTCTATAGTTCTGTTCTGGAGTATCCTCAAAGCCCCACATGATAATGCCTTGATCGTCAGCTTTAGAATATTAGAAAGTGGCAAAACTTTTAAGAGATGATGGTCTACGAGTGGCTCTAGAAGGGAATTACGGAGAACCAGTATCTTTCTTTTGTTTACTGGACAGGAAGTAGATGGGATTCCTGTACCATATGTTCTTGCCATAATGTGCTACCCCACCACAGGCCCAAAGGAAACTGGGCCAACTGACCATGGAGTAAAACTAAAACTTCCAAAACCAGGATCCAAAAAAGGTTTTCTTCATTTTAAGCTGATTTTATCAGGTAATTGTTACAGTAGCAGAAGGCTGACTATTATACACTATGAAATCAACCTGAAAAGCCCTTTACGTTTCTAATTTTGTTAAGAAGTGTCTGTGTTCACTTAATTATAAAAATGATGAATCAGTTTGTCTCATGCCTTTTAGAAAAAAATCTGCTCTGTTTTAAAAAAAGCAATCACATCATCTGCACTGTATTCGAATAACTATCACTGCTGATTACAGTTTTTTCATAAAAAATCTAGTTAAATATTCTTTTAATAACGAAACACTATAGACTTAGCTGTCAATTTACAGAATAATTGGGAAATCCCTTTATAGCAACAACATGCCTTGAAAGGATCACATCTTCAAATCAACATTAAGTGTAGTTTTATGACTGTGCCTTGAGTTTTGAGCTATACTTTTATGGAAAAATAATGGCTATTCTAAAGATTTAGTATAATCATCAAAACTAGGAATATGCTATATTCTCAGTCAGATGTTTATTTTCTAATATATACAGTTTTTCTAATTTGAAAGTTCAGTAAGTTTTAACATCAATTGTTCTTTTTTTTGAGAGAGAGAGAGAGAGAGAGAGAGAGAGAGAAAGAGAGAGGGAGAGAATTTTTCATTTCTTTTTAATTCTCGGAGGACACAACATCTTTATTTTTATGTGGTGCTGAGGATCGAACCCAGCGCCCTGCACATGCCAGGCGAGCACGCTACCGCTTGAAACACATCCCCAGCCCTCAATTGTTCTTGTTATTATAAAACAAATGGATAACTCACAGCTAACAATTATATTTTGAGGTGAGAGAGAGAATATATGAGTCATGTAATATTGTATTTGGGGTTAAGCAATGTTTGCATATTTATAATTATTTCAGCACTGATTATCTTTTCAGCCTTTTTCATAAATCTGTGTGCATATCTGGAAGTCTTATTTAGGGTGGTGAATTCTATAAACCTGGATACATTGGTCAGAAGTGAAATCCAACATTTGACATGCCTTTTGCTCCACAACACCAGAAGATATGACACCATTACACTACAGTCTTTCTGAAACTCTCCTAGGATGATGATGATGGCCCTTCTCATCATTTTTGTTTTCTTTATTTAGATGAATTCATTCCTGGGAGAAAATTTTAGAACATTTGAATTCTGTCATCTTCCCCTAATAAAGTTGCCTATTGTTCAATAATTAAATAATTTTGGAGAGAATGCAAACAAACTTACCTTTTCACAAATTCATTTTCATGCAAGCAATGTTCTTTCTAAATAAACAAGAGTCAACAATTGGAGAAAAATATCAACAATACAGTTTTAACATAAAAGTGGTTGACTTTTTAATTGAACAAAATGGCAAGTGAAAGTATATAAATATACTTCAAAATATGAAGCAAAAATTTCTAAAAGTAAAAAGATTTTTTTTAAGCAATTCCCTACTCAGGTATCAGAACATGTGTGTAGGTGTGATTAGAATTGGAAGTGAGGATTCTTGCAATATAAGTTCCAAATGCATCCTGAAAAGGGAAATAAAAATATGGTTTATTCTATAATATTTATAGAAATAAAAAACAAGATAGTGTAATGATTCAATAAGGCCATTTAAAAAATGATAATATTTATTAATTTTTTTTATAATTTGAAGCTCAGTTAGGTGTAACTAAAATAACAAGGATTACTCACAGTGGGATCCCACTATTGGCTGCCAATTACTATGCAGCAGTAGCAGCTTGTCTTGATGTAACACAGCATGAATTTTTCCCAGTGGATAATAAAGTTGATTTTTTCCTGCCTTTGTGTTGGTGGTTTTATACAGTATTAACCCAGGATCAGGCTTGTGAAATGAAACATGATTTCATTGTTTGCAAACCCAGTTTCTCTATAAGCTATTTTTGTTCCAATTTTATTTCAAAGATACTTAAATTACTAAACTAAAAATTTAGATTGTTTTCTTCTAATTAGTGTTACTGTGCTTTTGTAAGTCAATATACAATTTGAAAGTATGTTTTTTACATGAATATAATTATATTTATTTTTAGAAACTAGGAAAAAATAGTTGCCAAATAACTAGCTAATAATATAGTGAGAAAAAAAAACAAATATAACAAAATTGTTTTGCAAAGTATTGGAATAACCTCTACTAATGTTTTCAATGATACCATACTGTAATATTTTTATATAGCTTTTGTTCAGAAAAGTAAGTTTCATGTTGCACACGAATTAATGGTATTCTTTTAGATTCATGATTAGTTATCTAGAGTTATAAAATTGTATAGATAAATTAAAAATTAAAATTTAATATTTTTCTACCTTGGTAAGGAAAAGCAGGTTAGTGTAGTAATAAAATAATAAAAATGATGAATAATGTGAAAACATGTTATTTAATCAGGAATGATAAAATTTGAGATCACTGATATAAACACACTTTCAAATAGTATGTTGACTTACAAAAGCAGATTCATATGGAGGGCTTTTTAAAGCACAGATTGGCTACTGTTTTCATCATCTTTTACATTGCTGTGACCAAAAGACCTGACAAAAACAATTTTAAGTAGGAAAACTTTGAGATCTCATGGTTTTAGAGATCTCAGTCCATAGAAGGCCGACTCCATTCCTCAGGACTCAAAGTGAGGTAGAACATCATGGCGGAAGAGTGTGACAGAGGGAAGGAGCTCACATGATAATCAGAATGCAGGGAGAAACTCACCAGATAACAAAATATACCATGGACGCCATGCCCCCAATGACCCACCTCCTCTAGCTATACCCTACCTGCCTTCTGTTATCACTCAGATTAATTCAATCAGATTAATTAACTGATTGGATTTAGTGTGGCAATGCCATACTAAAATAACTGTTCTAGGGTAATTCTATAATCCCCATTGTGCAAACATCCTTTTTGAGGAAGAAAGGGAAGGACAAATGAATGGAGAGGAGATACATAGATGCAATCATAAATAAATAGTTGGAAACCAGATTTGCTTGCTATAATTGTGAGAATTAAATACTTAGAGCAAAAATTGGGCTAGTAGATTGGGCTAAAAAATATTGCTTCCTATTTGCAATATTTTCACTGGTTAGCTTCGTTGGTCATTTCAAGTCGGCTTGACTGGAAGCAGACTCTGAGATAAGAATTACCATGAGGGAAGGATCTGAGAAATATTCTTTGCATCATCAGGTCTAAGAAGAGGGACCAAACTGAGCTAAGCATAAGGAAAGTTGGAGTGTGATCTTGTAATGGTTTATTATATATGTCAACTTGAGTGGGCCATTATATTTTGGGGCATTCTGACTCTTTTTGTGATGAAAATACTAGGTGAGAATAACATGTGAATCATCAGACTGAGTAAAGTAATTTGTTCTCCCCAATGTGAATCATTGTCATTCAATCAATAGAGGACCTGACTAGAAGAATGACAAAAGGGTGAGGAAGAAGGAACTCTCCCTGCCCCTCTTTGCTTGAGATACCATTCTTTTCCTGCTTCCAAATTCCATCTAACAGATTGATTCTTCTTGGTCTTCGGCTTTCCATCTGCAGACTTTAGCAGTTTTCAACCTCAGTAATTATGTTAAGATAGAAAAGGATAGACATTGGAGAGTAGGGAAGGGGAGTAAAGGTTGATAAGAGGTCAGACATTTTAACAAGCATCAACAGGTTACAAAATAACTTCTGTTTCTCAGAAAGCATATAAATCTCCATCTTGTTGAAAGTGACTGTATAATCCATAATCTGGCCTGCGGGACAATTGAAATATCAAAAAAAAAAAAAAAAAAAAAAAAGCACAAGGCGCTTATCAACTTCTTTTGATGTGACTTTGAAAGGAGGAACATGGTAAGACTTAAAGGGCACTGTTGCCCCTCTCAGGCAGGCTGAGCTGGGAGTTCTGAATCTTTTTTTCACTTTCTTTTTTTTAATATTTAATATTTCTTCCTTGCTTCTTCCCTCAGCTGTGTTGTTCATGGTGTTCATTCTTGGACTCTGTGGAACACGAACCTGATTCCTGACAACTGATGGAAACAATATGAGCCAATTCCTTATATTTATATCTCTCTAGATAGATGGATCTACCTAGAGATAGATATCTAGGTTAATTTCTCTGGAGCCCACTAACTAATATAGATGACGTTCCAGGAAAAGTTTCCTCAGAACCACAAGGAAGTTCTGAGTTCCAGGGTGGTACTTCAGGATTAGTCAAGATGGACATTAGGACTGACCTTTATTTACCTCTCAATTGACTAATCCCTAGCTGTCATTTAGTTCTTATCAGGTAGGAGCATTTTGTGGAAAGATCTGAAAGGTAAAACATGTTTACTATAGCACCCAAGCAAGTACAGTGCTGAGAAGCTCACACCACAGCATCCAGCAAATGCATTCAGTATGAATTATAAGACTGCTTTATAAAACACTTTCTTACTTGGTGCTCACACCCATTGGACATCATCATCCTTCTTCTTAACACTTGTTGACCCAGTATTTCTTGTTCTACTCCCCTGACCAATTCCTCAAATAATTTGTCACTACCTATGAGACCACAGTGTTTTGAACCCACAATCCTCCCACCAGTACACCTGGCTCCAGGGATGCTTTTAACTGGAGGTGTTGTGCAGCATTAATTTATTTTTTGACAAGCAACCACAAGCTAAACCAATTGATTATCAACCGAGTTCAATCATTTTTCCCTTTATTAACTAATCCACATGGATTTTTTTCCATATGTACACATGCATATGTAATGATAAGTTGATGAAGGACCACAGGTGCATCAGTGGAGACAGCATGGAGGACTGAGACAAATCCTGATCCCTGAGGCCTTGTTCATGCCTTAGCCTGTTTATATCCCTTTCTTCTTACAATGATGGTTGCAGCACGGCAAGCATCATATGATTTTGGTGTTTAATTGAACCCAGCTCAGAATGGGTGGATCACTGCATGTTATTTCAACATTGACAAGGTCAAACATGGTTTGTCAGAACAAAGTAGAAACTAATATTTAAATGGATAAATATGTGTCAAACAACACAACATTTCTTAGCATTATAGGTGACTGGGATTACCAACTGGGATTGTATTAAATTCCACACAGCATATTTTGCCAATATGGATACATCTAATATCATTTTACTGTTGTACAAACTTGACCTTGAATCCTTTACTGTACTGGGCCTCACTCAAATATGACAACTTCATTACTTATTCAGTTGCTTATTTTTGGGTTAGAAAAATAACACAAGAAAATGGCCTCATTTTCCATTGAGAAGAACTGAAGAGATTATTACTATATATGTTTACCATAAAGCTGTAGTACTATTCATCAAGGGCACAAAATATTAATGGTCTAAAAACTGACTGAAATAGGGAAGTTAGGCAAGAGACAGTGACTTTTTAATGGTGTGGTTCTACATAATATCTTGATATCCAAAAGTGATGGTTATATGGATATATTAGTTTCCCTGATGGCTGATCCCTTTCCTTTAGAGATATTGCTTTTCAATTAATTCTCTCTACTGGTTTTCTGAAAGACAGTATCCTTGGCTACCTTGTCACTGTGATGATTTTTTCCTTGATTATCCCATTATAATTTAAGTATTGATTCATCTTATTTGCCATTAGTAAGTGAATTTCTGAAGTGCAATCTCCTAACTCTGTCCCTCAAAGATTTTCATGTCTAGTCAACAAGAATATGTAAGATCCAGAACAAATATAGTTCAGAATTATAATTAAGGAAAAATAGAGCATACAAAAATTTGATTTAAAATGTATTGATATAAATATATGAATATGAAATTTACAGAATGCAATGTATAGGCAATGAACCCAGTTGCACATTGATCATTGAACTTCTAAATAATGTTGGGGAACTTCTCAATATATCTTTAATTTTATCACCAGAGTATCATCTAGACCTTCCTGCAGGAATAGTCAACTAGTGAATGGTCCAAACTTACATAATGTAATCCACCTTCATGTCTTGTTGTCTAAATATTTTGATCCATATTTTTAATATTTTCATTGGAAAATTTCATATTTCTGCTCTATTTAGAATGGATCATCACTTTCCTCAAGATTTTTGAAGTACCATGTGATGTTTTAATACATGAATATGCTTTATAGTGGTTAAATAAAATTAAACATAGATACATCCTCAAAAATTATCATTTCTTTTGGTGAAAACATTCAAAATACTTTCTTATATCTTAGTAAAATTTCCCCAGGTTTTAAAAGACATAGCATGAACCTGATTGCCTGTATCTCAGGCCCATTCATGGATTGTATATTTCGTAAAATCTATATATTTATATCTCCTTAAGGACTGCTTTGATCTTAATAAAAATTTCAATTTGATAAACAGATTATGTTTTGAATTATAATTATAGTTGTTACAGTACCAAACATAGAAACATCTTGAGGAGATTATATTTTGACCCACAGAGTAAAGAACTCTGCATTTTCTTCAATTAAAGGAGGACCTGTTTTGCATCAGAAAGTTTTGAGCTGTTTCCTTTTTTTTTAAGAGAGAGAAGAGAGAGAGAGAGAGATTTTTTTAAATATTTATTTATTTTAATTCTTGGCGAACACAACATCTTTGTAAGTGGTGCTGAGGATCGAACCCGGGCCGCACGCATGCCAGGTGAGCGCGCTACCACTTGAGTCACATCCCCAGCCCAGAGCTTTTTCTTTAGATACAGAAGTTGTGAGAAAATCTGGGAATTCAAGAATATTAAATGTATTAAACAAATTTCTCTACCTATTACCATACAGTCTCATTTTTTTCATGTAAGCCCTGGACTTAATCATAATGTATAAATTTATGGTGAAAATTTAAACTTTTTTTGGAACCTAGTTACTCTTATGTTATCTTCCTGGTCTTGAAATTTATTCTCTTACTATATTATATGAATATCTTTTAAGAAGCTGTTAATTTTGCTGTTATTATGTAAAGACTTGCACTAATGATTAAACTTCTTTTAGCTTTTAATGTCTTTGACATCATGGAAAGCTTTTCACTGTTATATCTTTACTTATTTCTCTTTCATATACATCACAAATAATAATTGATGTGGTAAAATTGCTAGTGCATTTTTTTTTCCAGTGGTATAGCATCACATTTTACCACTATTGAAACTTCAAGAAAATATAGTGCTAACTCATGTCAGGGACAAGGACTATCTATGCTTGAACTAGAAAAAGGATCCTCAGTACTCAGCCTTCAGGTGGTAACTCATCACCAACATCTTATCATAGTGTATGCTTTTTCAGACCAGTTTTGAGCCTGTTATTTAATAAGTATCTCAAGGAAGCATCTACTCTAATAAAAAAAATCAGAAACATTTGTTGAGAAATGAAGAAATCATAATTGGGCAGAAGAAGAAGGTGGACTGCAATTCAGTATATGTAAAAATTTCAGCATAAATTTTAGGGATATTGAAAACTGATTGGCCTTTCAGAGACATGGTGTGTTGGATGAAGGATCCGGATCTTCAAATGTCCACAATAAATAGTCATTTACTAGATACAGAAAAGAATCAAGAAGTTGGGGAAAATGACATTTTAAAATTTCATTCATATTCATTCACAACTCTTCCCAAGAAAATAATAATAATAATAAATATATATTTATTCATTAGTATATTCATAAAAATATAATAATATATTAAAGCATGCAATTATTTTGTTATCATATATTACTTTGATGCAGGAATGTACATTCACAGTTTGCAGAATAAAGAATATTTTTTGGCCTAAAATTATAAGCATCAATTATTCTCTTTTATTTTTCCTCATTCTAAATTTATTCTGCTCACAGTCAACAGCTTTCAAATCATTAACTTTCTTTTTCTACTATTTATTTCAGTGTCACGACCCCCTTGCCCGCAAGGAAGACGCGACTCAGGAATCTTCTTTCAGCAGTTTATTCAGGCCCTTGATATTCTTCTAATAATTCTTCTAATCCCCGGAATAATAATTATTGGATGCCCCTCCCAGCCTTAATAAAGCACCGCGAACCCCAATGCGAAGCTGCCACGTGGACCCTTCTCACAGGGTGCTAGAAAACGACACGCCAACTTTCTCTGATAAGGAGTTGACAACACGCCAACTCTCTCTGATATGGAGTTGTCCTTCACAGACCACAGAGGAGCCAGCGCCATCATGTAATGGCGACCACAGTCCACAGGAACGGCTCACCACATTTCAGTATTTCTAAATTCACTATCATTTCTTGTTTTCCTTTGCATGTTTATATATTATAGGTCAATGTTAAAAAATAATGAGATTTAAGATATCTTAAATCCCTTGTTCCTTGCATACTTAATATTTGCTTCCATATTCATAATTTTTTAATAAAATTTAATCCTTTTAAAATACCAATATCGAATTACTATATTATTTATTCTTAGTAAACATTTCAAATCTAAACCACAGAGTATGCTATGAGTACATTGTCTTCATTGATTTTTGTTGTCCTCATTAAAGATCATAATTGACTTATTTCTTTCAAATGCTACTTTTATGTACTTGGGAATTAATTTCAAACACTGATAGAGGTAAAAATTTGGCTATTATTGTCAAAGACATAAAAGACTAAACTTACTAATTTTTTTTATCTTTGCCCTATATCCTTCTTTCTTTTAAAAAAATCTGTCCTCAAAATACATCTCTTGACTCCCCTGTTGTGGCCTGTTATCCTCCTGAGCATTTTAATTGTCCATTATTCTGAAATTTTGTTAATGTCTGTATTACAAAAGGTCACTTATTTACAATTATAGGATTATTTTTCTTCCTCCTTCTTTTTTTTGTTCTTTAATTTGGTGGAATACATTCTTCAGAAGCTTCTTGGGAGAGTTCACACCAGTGATGGTGAAGTATCTAATGTAGAGAAACTCAAGTGATCAAATATTTTGATACTTTTACATGAGTGCCAGAGAGACTTCATAGTAATAATATCCTCTCTGAATTATAATGGTTTACTTTTCCTCTTCAGTATAAGTTCCAGTTTTGGTTTTAAGAATTATTAAGCCATTTTGATTCCTGATTCTTTTTTTTTTTTAATTTTTTTTTAATTTTTTTTTTAATTTTTTTTTATTATTGGTCGTTCAAAACCTTACACAGTTCTTAATACATCATATTTCACAGTTTGATTCAAGCGGGTTATGAACTCCCAACTTTACCCCGTATACAGATTGCTGTATCACATCAGTTACCCTTCCATTGATTGACATATTGCCTTTCTAGTGTCTGATGTATTCTGCTGTCTGTCCTATTCTCTACTATCCCCCCTCCCCTTCCCTCCCCTCCCCTTTTCTCTCTCTACCCCTTCTACTGTAAATCATTTCTTCCATTTATATTATCTTGTCTTACCCCTCCTTTCCTCTTATATATCATTTTGTATAACCCTGAGGATCGCCTTCCATTTCCATGTGATTTCCCTTCTCACTCCCTTTCCCTCCCACCTCTCATCCCTGTTTAATGTAAATCTTCTTCTCAAGCTCTTTGTCCCTACCCTGTCCTTGTTTACTCCCAAACCACCTTTTCCTGCCTTTTAAAATTTCACAATAATGTACATTGATATGAAGTTGTAAATTTTTGCTTTCTCTTTCTTGAACTGTTTCTTTTCAAATATCACTTTGTCTCAAAACAGAAATTTTCAATTTTAATTTATTAAATTTTTGTTTATTTTACTTCCACAGGTTTCCTTTTTTGTTGCATTCTGTAATTTACATTAGGATGTTGGAGAATGTTGCTATTTATATTTTTACTTTTATATTTAAATATATATATATATATATATATATATATATATATATATATATATATATACATTCTGTTCTATGGAGAATTTTCTCAACTTGTACTTTGTAGTATGTGGCATATTTCTTCTCTGATTTTCACTTTTTCTGGAGACACTTGTCATCAAATTTTTTTTTAATTTTATTTTCAAAATTTCTATCATAATGCTTCTTTTCCTCTAATATTTTTCTTCTTTATTTACTTTGATACTTGTTTTTTATTAGATATTTTCTTCAAAGAACTTGGGGATTTTTATTGTGATATCAATAAGAATAACTACATTATGCTAATTTTTAAAAAGTTCACAGAGTTAGCAAGAAGGCAATGTTTAAATTCTACCTCCTCCTGTCTGTCCACCAGATGTGATTGTGCATTATTGTCACATTCCCGCTGTCATGTCACCTATGTTATGCTTGTTTTAATGGAAGAGAAGTTGTGAGTCATATCCAATGGCAGAAGAAAATATTTAATGTTTCTGCCCAAAAGTTAATGAGTCCACTTGTGCTCACATTCTACTGACCAAAACAAATATACTGGCCATATGTAAATTCAGTTTAACTAAAAATATAACACTACCATTTGGCAAACAAACAAATAAAAGTTTATGAAAAAAACAATGAATGTTGGAAGTGGTAACATTGTAATGACTGATAAAATTCTAAAACAATAATTAATTGTACACTTCAAGAGCCTGAGGGGGTTTACTTTAGTGGTGGGAATTATATTCTTTTTTTTTTTTTAATATGAGGGCCTAAATTTTATGTCTCAAATCCTTAATTATTGGCAAATAAACTTAAAGAGAAGAATTTCCTTTCATTCCATTCCTTGGGAAATGCACTGAGGGGATGAGTCTACCTCTAGCCACCCTGGAACCTAGTACGGTGCAGGTTGTGGAGTTTTCTTCTTCAGTGTTTAGACTGACTTCAGGTGGGCTTTATCATGTGTCTGTTGCAGGGGAGTGCAGACATGACCATCTGAGTGTACAAGTTATTGTCTTCTGTCTGTAACCAATATAACCTTTAAATTTTTTAATATCTTGATTTTTTCCAGGTAGAACCCTACCTATGCAATCCATTAGTTTTTTTTTTTTTTTTTTTTTTTTGGTCACTTTCTCTTCTCTCCTTATGTACATATGATTACATATAAAACAATCATTATTCTTATCTTGGCTTATCCACTTTGATCTGGGAAAAATTAAAGAATTTAGAAGTGATTATTTTGTATTACCCAGAGAAGATAAAATAAAGTGACAATTTTACCTAGTTTCTTAGAGGATGATTAAATGACCCTGTGACAGCAAGAGTGCTAAGTAAAGTTATTTAATGCTTTCATGAAAGCATTAATATGGTTTTATTGCCTGAAATTATCTAATACTACATCTTCACTTATATATTCTCTATGGGTATACAGTCCCCATAGGCTGAAAAATGCTAAACATATGCAAATGTAAAACGTGAAATTTGCTGATTGTAGTTTAGGTGGTAAAGCAAGAATAAGGGTAGGAGATTAAATGGTGACAAAATCATTTGGTTGATTTTTAAAATTTGATAAGGGTTTTAAATAAAATAAGACTGTATGGTCATTTAATCTATTATAATTAGGATAATCAAAGTGTACATAAATTTAGAAACAGTGGTAGTTTAAAGAGTGACTGAACATAAATGCCTGTAAAATAGCATTAAAATTGTACTCTAAACCTGGCACACCTATAATTCCAGCAGCTCAGGAGACAGAGACAAGAAGACTGCGAGTGCCAAGCCTTGGCAAAAGCAAGGTACTAATGAACTCAGTGAGACCCTGTCTCTAAATAAAATACAAAATAGGGCTAGTGATATTGCTCAGTAGTCAAGTGCCTCTGAGCTCAATCCCTAGTATCACCAGAAAATAAGTTGTTCCCTGCCATTAAAGTGCATTTGGCAATCAATAATGTAACATAAAATATCTAGTTATTTTTGAAAAATAATGTCATATTGCCTGCTGAGATATGCAAGAATAAAATTTTAAATATGCTTGCAGTACCATTCAGCATAAACTTACATGGTATATTTAAAGCTTGACACTTGTATTGGTTAGAAAATCACTTTATTTGAACTGCAAAATTTCCTTTCTATATATTATATTGTGATGTTACTTCTATGACTCTATATATCACATTTTTTTCTATGCCAGGTTCTTCTTACATGAGGTGATAATAAACTAGTAGCCTCTTTGCTCCTTTTTCATTTCAGCAGTTCCAAATCATTGATCTTTACTCTGCCTCTGGCAGCTGTTCCAATTGTAGTTAAGTCCAATATCCTTTCTTTGTTTCAACCACACAACACCAATCTCATCAGCTGTATACTCTATATGTAATACTAGAACCAGCTGAACTGGAGGTTGAGGACCTTATGAAATATCTGGATTCCAACTTCCTTGGCTTTTTAACAATTCAAATCTCGTCCCATTTTTCCTGCCACTTCAGGAATTCTAAGTACTTCCTGTCATTTTTATACCTATTGAAACTCTGTTCCTCTATTTTTTCTTTTTATTTATTTTATGCATGGTTTGAAATTGTTTGTGAATATCCTGTGCTTAGAAGGTAGCATTGTGTTTCTTTATTTTTCAACTGATTTTTATTTATATTTGTTCTTTTTAGATAAACATCACAGCAGAGTGTATGTCAAAACAGTATCGTGTTTCTGCAGAGTTTGGTAGAAACTCAAGCAGTCAGATGAGACTTAGTAAAGATATTAAATTATCTGTACCCTTTGAAAGATGGTAACTATTTGCATGTCTGAGATGAATGTGCCATGATCCAGAATAGAAAACAGAAGAGCTAGTAAATAGAACATTTATGAGTGGAAAGAAAAAGAGAATAAAAAAATAACTGGAAAAACTAAAATATTTTATATATAAATATACATATATATGTGTGTGTGTATATATATACGTTTATGCATATATATCTACATACATTCATATGTATATATACATATACACTAGAAATTAGATAAGTGTAACAAAAGACTTGTTGATAACTTATCACAGGATGTAAAAAAGTTCATAATAAAATGAGAAAAGTAATTGACAAAAAACACAGATGTAGAAAGCGTTGGACACCAAGAAGATAGGTTTTAAATGAACTAACATTGCTATTAAAAGTTGTGTCAATTAAGAGGAAGATTTCTACGAGTATGAATAAGTTTTTCATGTTTGAATTTCATTATGGCTATAGCCATGATTAGTTTGAAAAAAAGCATAACCATAGAAGAAATTTGAGATGGACATAAAAAGATATTGCAGATATATTATCTATTGAAATTTAAAGAAATGCAAGTGTCAAAGTGACTTTATGGCTTGAGCCAATGCTGGAATTGCAATACTACCCACAGAAATGAAAAAATAGATTGAAAAGTGATTCCAGGAAGACAGGAGGTGGAAACAATATGAAGGTTAGGATTTGAATTATGATTATTGAGTAAGCAGTAATGGTAGGACCTTTAAAAGGAGATATCAAATAGGTAGGTAGAAAAATATTCTTCTTTTATTATAGGAAAAAAAAAGAGGAAGAAACAGTTTTGTAAGGATATTAAAATAGATGTTACATGTGTAATTCCAGCACTGTAGCATGAAAATTAGTTAAAGTGAATAATTTTCTAGGTGAATTTTAATATATGAATATTTTTCTAGAGTTGAAATGTTAGAGAGATCCAACAATTATTAACATGAATAAATCTACACTCCAAAACTACAAAAAATGTTTCTGTGTAATACTATGCCTTTTAAAAAATATTTATTTATTTATTTTTTCGGACATAATATATTTAATTTACTTATTTATTTTTATGTGGTACTGAGGACCAAACCCAGGGCCTTGCAAGTGCTAGGTGAGCACCCACCTGCTGAGCCACAACCCAGCCCCATAATATTGTTTCTTATGTATAAATTCCTTTCTGTTCTCCTGATTTATCTCAACTTATATGACATTTATGAAATGTAATCATGCACAGACTTGATTTGTGGACAAGTTACATAAAATGGAGAAAAAGAGTGTGATCTAATCTTTTACTCCTTGAGACACAGGACTGTAGAAGATAGAATAGGATATATAGTTCTCAGTCCATTCTTCTACTAGGCCAGTCACTTCCAACTTCCACTGTTTGGATATGGGAAAGGTGGAATGATAAAGGCAGAGATTTTTTTAATGTTGGTGGTAACTACCAACAGAGGAAATTCGTTGACCTCAGGGATTTGTTCGCTCTGGATGGTAGCTCAGACACCAAACAAAAAGTGTGGGTATGTGATTTCCATTGGGTCATCTTTAGCTTGCTCTAGTTATTTGTCCCACTAATAAGATTCAATAGAATGCAACCAAGAATGATTAACAATCTGCTAGTGAGACTTCTTTCAGTCTTTTCCAGAGGTCACTTGCAAAACCTGATACTCCTGCCTCTTTTAGATTCTGGACTTCTTCAGTTATGAACACTGGAACAATTTAGGCCTCCTCTAACTCAGAAAAAGACCAGAGTGAACAGCATGGAGACTTGGGTACCAGAATTTAGTCACTCCATTCTTTCCAATATTTATGTACCACAAAAACTAAGTCCCTTTTTCCTAAACCTCCAAACAAGTAGCTTCAGTATCGTATAGGCTCACATCTACAGGGAATACAGATCGGGCTCTCTCTAGAACTGTCTCACTACCCTTTTCTTTCCCTCACTGGCCTCCTGTGGGAGGCTGTATAGGTTCTATAGTCCCATTAAGATTGGAACAAGTAACAATGTTTCAGAATCTGTCTCATATGGGGAAAGCCAAGCCACACATGTCAATGTTTCTATTCGATGGCTCTGTTCTTACGGTTTAAGTGAAATAGTGTATATTTAATCCCTTATATGGATAGACACTGGCAAACTTTAAATTAAGAAAATGCCATTGTAAAATACTATGTTTTGAAAGAGAGATAAAGGTGGTTAAGTAGAAGCAGGCTACAGACTCCAGCCTTGCTGCAGATTGAAATTTAAACAGGAAGAATATAGGTTTTCAGCATTGTGGGTGACAGAGGGAATACACTGCAGCAAATGATTGGCCTGTCAGAGATTTGGAGAGACTCAGGTATTCTAGTTACTAGAACAAAAGCAAGAAAGAATTCATCAGCCCTGAATCTGCACCTGAAGCAATGGAGCAGGTCTAGGGAGAGGGGTGACAAACAGAGACAGAATGATGGGCAAAGGTGACAAGTTTGTCTTGGAAATAGTGGTAGAAAAGAACTCAGACTGAATTAGGTAAGAGAAGAAACGCAAAATGCACTGATATAGGAGAAATACTCCACTTTTCTCATCCTGTTGGTGGAGAACTGTGGCAGGCTGTCATTTTGTAAAGACCACACTTAACCTGGAAGCTCTGAAAAGGATCAAATTTCTAAGCTTTATCCTAGCTAAAGATACCTGCAAATATTTCTGAAGGGGATGCATTTCAATAAGGCCATCTAATTAGCTAATGTAGTGGGATCACTGTGAGACCAAAGCTGATGAGCCCAGGTCGTCAGCTGATGTGATGGAACTGAGAAAAGTGGGCAGAGAGGAGCAGGTGGGGTGCTGAAACTGTGTGGGAGAAATGCCATTATCATGCACTGGGAACTCTGAGGGAGGACACACCCACTGCTTTTTGGCACAGTTTAATTTGTCCAAGTAGGTGTAAACCAAATACTGGGATTCATCATAAAACCTTTAGAACCACCATGATCCCACTAGAGAAGAGTGGGGTGAAATCATCACTGACAGCCCCCTGTGAAGTTCTTTGCACTAAGCACACACAGCCACCTCTGAGTCAAGAAGAGATCTGGCTTCTGGGCCAGACACAATCTACAGCAATTCCCTCAGACCCTCCAGAGAGCTCCTAGGAACCTAGGCATTCCATGGATGACCAGAGCTTCCTGCATTCGTGTCAAAGATGGACAGGGTGAGGCTTGAATTCTGTGCAGTTTTTGAAGGTTCACACTGAACTAGATAGTAGAAAACCTAAATGTACAGCTCCCCAGTCCAGCACAGAGATGGCTGGTAAGGTCTCCATCTCCCTGCCCAGAGTTCAGAGGTCATGATTTTGAAGGTTATGTTTTCACTGTACTTTGCAACACCAGTCAGATCCAAACTTGGAAAGACTTTTAAAAATTATCTCCAACACAAAATCCTTCAAAAAAAGTAATTAGGGTCTTCATTGCTAGATTCAGATTCCCACTAGTAGTGTCTTCTGAGTTTATTTAATAGGTTTACCCCATTGTTGGACATCATGTACTTTAATCTAATTTTAAGTTTTTCTTTTTTCTTTTATGTTTTAATGTGTTAACAGAATTTATTCTTTATTTTTCTTGTTTGTCTTTTTACACTCTGCTTTTTCCCTTTTCTCTTTTTGCATTTTCTTCTCTCTCTTTACTGCCACTCTAACCTTTTTTTAAAAAAAATTAAATATGTTTTACAAATTATTTCCCTTTCCAAGTTCTGTATAGTTTAATGTTAACTTCATTTACTAATATACTTAAATTTTCAATAATTTGCACAGCATTACTCCTGTTTTCCATTTTTGGATTTCTGAAATTATAGAGAACATTTTCAAATAATTTTTGTTTTCTATTTGTATATGATTTGCTTTCAAGAGGTTGTAGTTACTGATAATGATTATCTCATCTTAAACTGGCATGAGACACAGATCATATCACTGTGAACAAACCGAGTGATACTTTAATGCAAAGATATACCCACTCAGATGGAGACATGTATATGTATAAAACACTGACTTCAAATGATTCTAATTCCCTAGTTAAAGGCATAAACTGCAGATTGGATTAGAAACCAAGACCTAATTTTATGTTGTCTCCAAGAATCATATCTGAAAGATAAAACATTCACAGACTAATAGTGAAAACAAGGAACATGGTATTTCAAATAGATAAAATCCAAAAGCAGTCAGGAGTAGGTACTCTCATATTTGAAAAAGCAGGCTTAAATTCAAAATCTGTCAGAAAAGAAGAAAATCATTTCATGTTAGTAAAGGAAAAGAAATAATAATGATTTTAAGTATCTATGTCCTAAACTTGGTGTGACCAATTTCCTAAAACAAGCATTACTTGATATAAAGACATTGATTGACCCTAATACAATCATAGAAATGAACATCAATATACCACTCACACTAATAAGTCATTCAGACAGAATATCACAAAAGATACATTAGATTTAAACTTTATTATAGATTGATTGGACTTAATAGACATCTACAGAATATTTTACTCCACAAAAACTGAATGCTTTTTCATCTGTTCATGCAACTTTTTCCCAAATTGACCATATATGAAACAAGTTATAGCAGGTTTCTCGACAGTTTTCAGATCATAATGGAATAAAGTTAGAAATCAACAAGAAACTTTACAGAAACTAGAAATATGTGGAGACTGAACACTTCTGAATGATGAGTGGGTCACTTAAAAATAAAAGTGGAAATTAAAACTACTTAGAATAAAACAAAAAAATGGAAACACCATATGTCAGAAACTCTAGGATAGAGCAATAACTGTTATAAGAGGAAGCTTATAAGTATGAATACCTATATAACAAAAACAGAGAAATTGTACCTCAAATTTAAAAAAATTAATGCAGTTCAAGGTCTTAAAAAAAACAACAACAACAAAAGACAAATCCCAAAACTACTAGAAGGAAAAACATAATAAAAATTAGAGCTGAAATGAAGAAATTAAAACTAAAATAACAATGTAAAGTATCAATGAAAAAAAGAGCTCCTTCTTAAAAAAATACACAGCATCAAGAAAGAACAAATATTAAAGAACCTAAATTAAGAACATTACAGTCCTATTAGACTAGGCAACATCTCACAACCAGGTACTTCACAGATATCTTTTCCCACCTCTAAGTTTTTATAGAAATCTGGGTCTAAGCTAGCAAATTTGAACTTAGAAATTTCCTCTCCCAAGAAAATGGAACATGACAGAGGAAAAAGAACCACCAATGTAAAGATAGTGATCCATCATCCATTTTTTTTTTTCCAAATCAGGCTACATCCAGTTCATTGACTCCTGTGAAACCATGAGCCAAAACCACTTTTCCTCCCCTAAGTTTTTCTTATCATCTCTTTGGATCACAGCAATAAAAAGCTGATTAACACAGTCTCTTCAGCTATTTTTATTATTTTTTTAAAGAATTAACATACATTGCTTCTTTTGTATGGAAATAATAAGAATCTAAAAGTCCTTTTGGAATGGCAAAATAATGAATTATTGTCAGTTGGGAGGTGTAACTGATAAGATGATTGGTATTTATTACTTTAACCTGATGTCAACCAGAGGTTGTGCTAAGTAGTTCATGATGAACAGGGGAAGCAGGGTTAACTTATTCACAGGGAAATAAACAAGAAAAATTTGTGTTGAATAGTATGGAATATCCAGTCAATAAAAGGAAGAATATGGGGTCAGGATGAAAGGGTCAGAGTCATGGAGTTCATTGAGTTTTTTTTTTATAAGAGGGACAGGGAGAAATTCTAGAGATAAATGTAATTTCCCAGGATAAACTTTACTTGTGTTTCTTATTAGATAGTCATCCCTTAATGCTCAAGAAATACCCTCAAAAGGAATAAATCTGATCTGTAGAGAATAAGAGTGCCTTGCCCTTTCCTTGGTCTCGGTTATTTTAAAGATAATCCTGTTATAACTGCCCTTGATTTCAGAAATTGTTTTTAGGATTTGTTTTTATATTAATCTTCTTAGACTTCACTCTTGAAGAGCAAGAACTACTTATTCTTGCTATTATTTCTCTTTATATGGTATCTTCTTCATGGCAAGAGCTTAAAATTCACAATATTGATTTGTTTTCTGGAAATTGTTATTAAAATGGAAAGTCACATGTATAAAAATATATGAACCAATTAATACTATTTTTCAAAATGAAGATGCATTTAATATGTGTTACATGCATGAAAATCTCAGTAATAAAAACTATATGTTTTAAAATATTTTAGTATATATTTCTTATATTTCAGAGATTATTTTATTTGATGTCAGAGTATTTTGCTCTATAATAAAGAAGCATTTAATTTCATATTCTGAAGTTGAATTTCTTCATTAAGTTACATTAGTAAAAACATCTACATGATTTATGATCAAAAAGTTTTAGAAATATTTCTTTACATATTTAAGTTAAATCAATAGTTATTTTTCACTCAATAACATGTAATTACACAGCTGAAATGAAATCGAGATACCATTTAGGAGATGACCTAAAGATTCCAATAGAGTTAATTTAAAAGTTTTATTTTATTTTACAAAGTAGTAAAATTCATTTTAATGAAATTAAGTCTTTTGAATAAAATGAAGTTAATGAAGGATGAAGACAATGGTAAACTCCAAATGTCCCAACTTCTAGGTCAGCACTTACTCTTCTATATAAAAGACAATCAGAGAAAGAAAAGATAGAAAAAAAACAATATATGGGAAATTCTTTTATTGAAACACCAATTACTAAAAATAATTGACATTTGCTCACTATCTTTGAGTATAGACATTTATAGCTAATTTTTACACAAAACTAATACTGCAAATAAGTATAATGAGTATGATATCTTTCAAATGTGCATTTTAATGTTTTAGTGATAGAATGTTAGCTATAGAATAGGTTCACTCTGCACTGGTTACCAACATATATGACTCAAGGGAGACAGAACATAACACCACACAACAAATTAAATGAAGTAGAATTGTTCATTACGAAGAGGCAGCAAGGAACACAGTGTAGGATCCACTGAGTTGGTCTCTGAAAGCTCAAGAAAGGTGTCCAGGTAGATTGAGTGTTGACTGCATATGCTCCACTCGCTCCGCAGTTGGGTACAACCAAAGGCATCACAGGATTATGGATACCAGGAACAATGTGTTACACTGGGTAAACATATTGCATACAATTTCAATATCTCCTTATCAACAGGAAAAATCCAAAATTTTAGTCATTACAGTATTAACAATAGTTAAAACTGTTACAGTCCATTTTCTGGTGTAAAACTCATACTCATGACTGCCTCATTTTTATTTGTCTGCCTTTTACACTTTTTTGCTTCTTTTAATTAGTTACACATGACAGTAGAATGCATTTATGCACTTTGATATATCATACATAAATGTGGTATATTTTTCACTACCTACTCAATCCATGTTTCCCTTATCTTTAGTTAGTAACATGACTATGTGGAATGTGTGATTTTTATTCCTGCAGGTACCTAGTATTTGATGATCTTCTCTTTGTTAAGTTGTTATTACTTCTATTAACTGAGACTATTGTGTGGTAGGATTTCTGAGAGACACCTCATTCAATTTCTTTTATTGCAGGTAGTCCTTTCAATTCCTAATATATGACAACCAAATATCCTCTAGGTGATTTTATGGAGCTCACTAGATAATACAATGAACCTCTTCTCTGTGATTCAGTTGCACAAAGAACCCAAAATAGCCAAGGCAAAATCTCCACTTCCATTTCATGAGAATTTGACATGATTCTCTAATGGAAGTAGTTCTCCTGCAGCACTATGGCTCATCAACTAACAATAAGACTTACAGACTATAAAGCGAAAATTCTTAAGCTCTACTCTTTGATGCTAGAAGAGCAATCACTTCGCACTCCTGGTTCCTTGAACCACGAATTCTTGCTATGGAGAGATGAAATAATATACTCAACCCTCAGCATATTTTTCATATTGGGCCTCAAAATCTCAGAGCAATATGCCTTGGATGGTGTATAATTAAACTTGTAACAGACCTCTGATACATTAGTTTATTTCAACAAATATTCAGTCTTCTCTCCTCTATAGCTACCCTCTCTCTTCCTGGATTTATCCTTTTCCATCAGTTTGACTTGAGCCTTAACCCAGTGATATGCTTTAATGGATAGAAAATGAGCAAAGTGTCAATATTAATTATGTTCCAAACAAAGGCTTTAAAAGGCTTTATATATGCTGGCAGTGTGTCTCAGTGGTGAACTGGTTGCCTAGCATGTGTGAGGCACTGGGTTTGATTTTCAGCAGGGCATATAAATAAATAAAATAAAGGTTCATTGACAACTAAAAAAATATTTTTAAAAAGACATTACTGTCTTTCTCTTAGTCTCTTTTGTTCCTGCCATGAGAAAAAATCCATGCACACAATAACTAAACTTCCTTCAGTCTGGATTTTTATATAACATACATGTGGAATATTCTTACATTGGAGCCATTTCAAGTCCAATAATGCCCAACAAAGATTTGCAGACTCATACTTGATCAGTCAGTCTCTGATATAGAAATAAAGCTTTTTTGTTTTTAATTTCTTTCTTTTTAAGTCAATAAAGATTGATGTTGATTTAGTCTTCTCATTGCCTCCCTATTTCCATCAAGACAGCTGCTTCTGGTTGTGGGACATATGACACCATAGTGAATTCTGTGAACATGAAGTTATTGTCTTACTTCCCTTTAAGTTGATAAATTTTAAAAAAATATTGACTTAAATACCATTGTAGTGCTACAAATGGTAAATGTGTATGAGGTTTAAAAGAAGCACTACAAGATCAGAAAAATCTATATCAGATTTAGCTATTTTCTCTTTTGAAGGAAAGTGCTGCCTCTTTGATAATGGGTAGAAACAAAATAATCATCTTGGCACCAGGTTGCTGAGTCATATGATTAAGACACAATTTTCAAGCCATAACACTTGGCTCAGATACTATTTCTGATTTTTGTAACTAAATTTTACTGGATCATGGCTAAACCCATTAATTGTCATACTGCCTATGACAGCCTTTGTGTTATAGTAATAGTCAGAGTACAGTAGCTTCACAGAGGTAATTTGTCTCACAAAGCCTAAGATATTACATTCAGACTCTTGACATGAAAGTTTATTGACTGCTACACCACCAAATACCTGCTAAATTTACACATAAAGCTTAGCTTTGATTTCATTTATGTTAGATTGACCATCTAGCACATAGCCACAGTTATATCAGTTTCAATGAGGAAAATGATAGATTTCAGTCAATTATCCCCTTTAAACCTGCCATCCTAGCTGCTTTGGGTACATGAGCCCTTTGAACAAGCACCACATTGATTGAGAAAATAAGCTTACAGATGTTTACAAAGAAAGTTCAATATTTATTCCAGGTATTTTGGACAAGTTTTCCTGTGCTGTCCTTTCAGATTCCTAATCAACTTACTTTTAATGATTGTAATAGAATTTGGAATAGTTTAAGTGCACAAATCAAGACATTGGTCCTTCCACAAAAAAAAAAAAAAAAAGGGCAATTAACTGTATCACATGAAGTTCTTAGCACTGGGGAGAATTTTCTTCCAACCCTTTGATTCTAGTCCACTCCAGACTAAGAAAGGCTACCAAGTGCACACACAGAAGGCATTTTGTGTTGACTTAACAAACTTAAAGTTTTGTCAAACATAAAGTGTGTCAAAACAATGATGAGTAGAGTATTATGGATTTGCAACTGAGTCTCACCACACGGTTTACTTTTAAATAAACTTACTATGCATCAGATTGTTTACACATATATTGGAGATAAGAGTACTACCTATTTCATAAAATTGTTGTGAAGAGTAAGTTCTCTAATACATGTAAACTTCTTAGAATAATATGTGTCATATATTATCCATTAACAAATATTTGAAAATGCTGCAGTGATAATGGGCAATGCTCCATCTATGCAATAGATAGAGTGGCTTTCAGAGAGGAGTTTGGCATTATAAAAAATCTTCTAAATGGTAAGTAGTGAGATCCAGTAACTATCTTGAAAGATTTATAGAGAAGGGCCTGGAAAGAATGAAATCTTATTCAAGAATATTTGAGGGTCTGATTCTTGCTGAGGGTGAATGACCCAGGAGGCTATGGATTTTAAGTCAGGGAAGAGAGTATTACTAGATCTCTGTATCAGGTATTGATGTTAGGATAAAACCATGCCTCAATTTCAGAAAGTGATTATAGTCACAGGTCAGAATCATTGTTGGGTCATGAGATTCTGATATTCAACATAACCATGAGGACCACCCAGTTAATGACTTCTGTGATTTCTGTCTGAAGACCTAAAATGTGCACATGCTTTTAGAGCAAAACTCCTGATGCTCTTGTGAAGGCAATTACTCGACCACACTAACATACCGTTACTTTGATGAAAGCATAGCCCACATATCTCCATATAAGCTTCCGCCTCATCTTGGCTTCCTGACTCCTCCCATTATGTAACCTAAGAAACCAGATATGAGATGCTGAAAAACTTCTTTAGGGGAAAAAAGTGAACATTAAAAATGGACTATAGAGGGTAGATAGGCACAAAGCTATTTCCACAGTTTTGCTTATGAGAAAAGCAAAATACATACATGTGTGCTTTTATATGTAAGTAAATTCATATTCATACATATATGTTTATGTAATTATATTTTTATAAAATATATTTCTTGTTTGAACACAAGGTTGTAAACCCATGAGAAGAAAATGTGATTGTGTGTATGTGTATGTAACAGCATATATATTAGGTGTTTCTCTTTATTGGTAAAGATATGGTGTTGGTAAGGATGAAGTAAATTTGGGGAGCTGTCAGAGCTATAAGAAGTGAAAGTCTGATTTGAAAACTCAAAGATCTGAATTAGATTGTAACAAAAATATCTATATATTTGTCACACTTGTGAATGTATTTAAAATTATGCAAATGCGTGGGAATACGGCTATATAAAAAGCCTACAAATGTGGGGATGAATGTGGAGGTTTGGAAACTAAAGGAGCAGCTTCTCCTACTTCACAGTTTGTATAGGGCCATGTTCAGCATGTGCTTACTGTGGAGGTTCCAGAAAGCTTGTAAGAAGCAAAAATAGTTTTTCTGCTCAACGACTTCCAGGTAGCTAAATGTCTTCAGAGTAGATTATAAATGATTCAAAAAGTTATAATTACTATCTTATGTAAGTGAAAAACTGATATAGCCTTGTGCCCCCAATTAAAATTATTGGGAAAGAAAAGCAAATTTTAGCAAGCTTTAAACAATCCTATATAATCAGAGAACCCAGTCTTTATTTAGGTCTAAGTGTTTTTGAGGCACCTTAGGAATAGTTTTAGTGTACATTTACTCCTTTTATCCTCCCAGAGAACTTATATGGCAAATACAGTTTTTTAACCATATTTGAGGATACAAGAGAAAAACACTTGTTTTTTATGTTCTGCTACAAATTACACAAAGTTAGTAGCTTAAAAATTTAAATGTATTTTCTCACAGTTTCAACAGGCCAGAAGTCCAGGCATGCCTGAGCTATATGCTCAGGGTAGGGACACGATTGACTAAAATACGAATGAGGGCTCTGCTCTGCTGTAGTTTTCATCTTGAAGGTAGAGTCTTGTTCAAATGCTGACTAAATGTTGTTCTCTTCAGGTGTAAGACAATGGCCTTCAGCACCTCAAGGCTTTCCCTCTCCATAAATATTTTCCAACATGGTTGTTGGCTTTTCCTCTACCACCCCAAGGTGAAAACATTGACCTCTGTTCTGAATCATTCTTTCTGATTTATTTTTCTGATCTCTAGGTCAGTTTCAAAATGGCTGATCAGTGTAGGTTAGGTTCACCCAAGATGATTTCTGTTTAATGTAAAGACAACATATTAGTGATCTACTTGTGTGAATTACATATTAGAATTTCAGCTTTGTAAAATTAAAGGGCTATGAATACGAAAATAAGAACTCAAGATATCCCTATCTGTGAATCCAATGATTCTAGAGTTAAATCCAAATATTCTACCAGAAAACTTCTAGAATTAATAAATGAATTCAGCAAAGTAGCAGGATATAAAATCAATACCCATAAATCAAATGCACTTCTATACATCAATGATGAAGCCTCTGAAAAATAAATCAGGAAGACTACACCATTCCCAATAGCCTAAAAAAGTAAAATACTTGGAGATAAATTTAACAAAAGAGGTGAAATACCTGTACAATGAAAACCAGAGAACACTGAAGAGAGTAATTGAAGAAGACCTTAGAAGATAGAAAGATCTGCCATGCTCTTGGATAGGCAGAATTAATATTGTCAAAATGGCCATACTACCAACAGCACTATGCAGATTAAATGTAACTTCAGTTAAAATCCCAATGTAATTCCTCATAGAAACAAAACAAAAAAAGCAATCATGAAATTCATATGGAAAAATAAGGGACCCAGAATAGTCAAAGAGATCCTTAGCAAAAAGCAAAGTGTGAGACATTATAATACGAGACCATAGACTATACTACAGAGCTATAGTAAAACAAACAAACAAACAAAAAACAGATTGTCATTGGCATCAAAATAGACATGTAGACTAATGGTACAGAATAGAAGACACAGAGACAAACCCACCTTTATACAGTTATCTCATACTAGACAAAGGTGCCAAAAACATACAATGGAGAAAAGATAGCCTCTTTAACAAGTGGTACTGTGAAAACTGGAAATCCATATGCAGCAAAATAAAATTAAGTGCGTATCTCTCACCATGCACAAATCTCAAGAAAAAGTGGATCAAGGACTAGGAATTAGATGAGAGAAACTATGCCTAATAGAAGAAAAAGTAGACCCCAAATTTTATCATTTCAAATTAGGCCCCATCTTTCTTAATACTACTCTTAAATCTCAAGAAACAAAATCAAGAATAAATGAATTGGATGGATTCAAACTAAAAAGCTTCTTCTAAGCAAAAGAAACAATCAATGAGGGGAAGAGAGAGCCTACAGAATGGGAGCAATTTTTTACCACATGAACATCAGATACAGCTCTAATCTCCGGGAGTTTAGAAGAACTAGAAAAACTTAACACAAAAAAAGAAAGAAAGAATGAATGAATGAAAGAAAGAAAGAAAGAAAGAAAGAAAGAAAGAAAGAAAGAAAGAAAGAAAGAAAGAAAGACAAGACCAAACAACCCAATCAATAAATGGGCTAAGAAACTGAACAGACACTTCTCAGAATATGGTATACAATCGATCAACACATATAGGAAAAATATTCAACATCTCTAGTAATTAAAGAAATTCAAATCAAAACTATTCTGAGTTTCCACCTCATCCAGTCAGAATGGCAGTTATTAAGAATATAAGCAACAGTAAGTGTTGGAGAAGATGTGGGGGAAAAGACTCACTCACATTGCTAGTGGGACTGCAAAATGGTGCAACCAATCTGGAAAGCAGTATGGAGATTCCTTAGAAAACTTGGAATGAAACCACCATTTGACCAAGTTACCCCACTCCCAGGTTTATACCCAAAGAACTTAAAAACAGCTTACTACAGTGATGCAGCCACATTAATATTTATAGCAGTAAATTCACTATAGCTAAACTGTAGAACCAACCTAAATGTCCTTCAACTGATGAATGAATAAAGAATCTGTGGTATATATACACAGTGGAATATTACTCAGTATTAAAGGAGAATAAAATCGTGGCATTTGGAGGTAAATGGATGAAGTTGGAGTATATCATGGTAAGCAAAAAGTTAATCCCCAAAAACCAAATGCTGTTTTTTTTCTATGATAATTGGATGCTGATTCATAATAAGAGGGGAGGGGCATGGGATAAATGGGGAAACTTTGGATTGGGCATCTGAGGGAGAAGGCAGGGGAGGGAGCCTGGGTGTTGAAAAGATGGTGGAATAAAATCGTCATCATTACCCTACGTACATGTATGATTACATGAATGGTGTGACTGCACTTCCTGTACAATAAGAGAAGTGAAAAATTATGCTCCATTTGTGTACAATTAATTGAACAATATTCTACTGTTATGTATAACTGATTACAACAAATAAAAAATTAAACAAACAACAAAAAAGAATTTCATAGAAAGGTATCTATTTTTGTATGAATATACAGACCTAATTCCTTTCTTGTGCATATGTTATCTAACTTTCCCAGCAGTATTTAGTGAAAGGATTTTTTTCCCATTATGTATTTTTTGCATATTTGTCAAAAATCAACTGACCCTAAATGTGTGGATTTATTCCTGAGCTTTATTTTTTGTTTTATTGCTCTATGAGTTTACTGTTACATCAGAACCATGTTGTTTCCTTAACCATGTTGTTTATGCAAACTTGCATAAACAAATGTAGTGGGGTTTGGAATAATAGTACTAAATTCTGATCTACTGACAGAAAATATTAATAACATTCAGGAAGTTTTTCAAATATGCACTCTCAATTTAATATCTTTCTTTATGTGAGTATCTTCTTTGTTGAGATCATATATTATATATTGAGATTATATAGAATATCTGTTCAGATTATATACATTATAATTCTCTTCTGGATTATATGTGCATTTATAACGTTAACACCAGTTATGAGTCAGCAATGATGTCACAAAAGTACACCATTTTTTTTAAAGGACCACACTTATGAGTTTATATTAGTTCCTCACTGTGAAATTTCTCCAAACTTTATCTGTTGAATTTGGGCACCTTTATACACAGCAAGGGACCAAAATTGTTACTTGGGGTCTATATCCAAAACAACAACAAAATTTTATGTTTCTTGCCTCCCTGAAGTTCCAAAAAATTAACAAACTTGTGGACAAATGGATCTTGAGCCCATACTTGATTATATGTATTCTTCTAGCTATTTTCCTCAGGTTAATAAGGATGAAAGTTGGTAAGTTATGAACAACTTTGTATCATTAAGCAAACACATCTAATTTTACTTCTACTAGCCTCTGCCAGGACTCCATTGAAGTTCTGGCTGCCTTTGGCTGGTCTTGTACAGCAATAACATTTTAAAGGAGGTTATCTTCTGTTTCATGTTCATGATAACATTTCTAAAATGTTTAACGCATTTGAATTTTAAAGCTATAGGAATTCTCCAAGATATTGGGAAAATCACAAGAACTTACTCAGAATTCTTTGGTCAATATTATTGACTGAATATTTGTATACCCCCAATGCTTACATGTTGAATTTATAATTCTTAATGTGGCTACATTGAGAGATGGGAAGCCTAAGTAAAAAATTAAGTCAAAATAAGATCATCAGGAGAGGACCCCAATCTGATGGGATTTGTGTTCTTTAAAAATGAGAAGTCTAGGACTTGTTCTATTTCTCCATCAAAAGCACAAAGGGAATTCTACATGAGTGAGAAGGTGGCTATCTCCAAGCTTGCAACAGAATCTTTACCAGGGATCATATCTTCTGGTACTGTGATATGGATATCTAGTCTCCAGAACTATAAGAAAATAACTTTATTTTGCTTAAGCCTCTCTGGGTGGTATCTTCTTAGAGACTGAATTGACCAGTAGACAATTTTCTTACTATTGATGTACAGTTACCTTCTCCCTCTACCCACTCATTTTTTTTTTACTCTTTCTCAATCTCTAGTGGTTTACCTCCAACAGAATTATAAATGTAGTCTAAGAAGTGAGGACCTATTACAAATCAATTTCACTTAAATGACTTCCTGCAGATTTTTTTGTTTGTTTCAAGAAAATAACCTCTCTTCAACAAAATCTCTATAATTGTGGCCAGAACCCAATATGTCTGGCTTTTAATGCCATTTCTAAACAGGGGGACCTTGATGATCTAAGGTTATCATGAGAGACTGAAGTAGGGCCTAAGCTAAAAGACAACCCAATTGTTCACATTTCTCCTTAACAAGAATTATATGTCCTGTTCTCTCATCCCCCAATTTAACAACCACATTATTTAAAAAACTTAAATTGCCTAGTTTTTCCACAAAACCCATACATTTTCCTTATTTCATGCTTTTCATAATCACGTATCTAACTGTTGACTGAAAGAGGGTAGAAACTTCTGTCCATCAGAAAAAACCTTACTAATTGTTTGTTTTTTGGTGCTGTAAATCTACAGTATTTATCTCACTGACTACAATTTCTGTATTCTATATTATTCCAGTTTCCCTGGAATAAAACAGGAACCATTCCAATAGCTATCTGAACCCACTCCTTTGCTATGGTGCATAAAAATTATTTCAGGTTATTGGAATGGCCTCCAAAGGTATTCCTCATTAACAGGCAAGAGGGAAATGCCATTCGTGTACAGTAGTAGACTATACAATTTGTTGGACTCATTTACTATATATCATGTATTTAATATTTACTGACTTTCTGTTTTCTTTCCTCATGTTCTACTAATTAGTCCCAAGACTCTCATTTTTGTTTTTTTTTATAATATATACCTTTATTGTTCATTTTATCAAAATTCCCCCAAACTTTGAAAGATATGAGACTTTATCTACTTGAAAGTTAGCATATTGGCCTGTTATACTTTCATGCATGATGGCAGAGGTATGAACTTCTTGGTTGGAGACAATGAATTATTTACTACATTCAGAAAAGAGCAGTAGTCAGAAAATTATCTCTTATGCTTATTCTCCAGGCTCCAAAAGTAGGAGTTGCATTATAAGTAATAAAGCACAGGAAGAAGAAATCCATTTATTTTTTGCATCATTGGCTTTTGAACCCAAGTCCTTATATCTCTAGGCAAATGCTATACTACTGAGCTACACTCACAGTCATGTTTATTGTATTCTGAGGCAGGGGCTCTCTAAGTTGTCCAGACTGGTATCAAACTTTTCATACGTCTCCCAAGAAGCTGGAATTAAAAGTGTGAACCACTGTGCCAAGCCAGGACTTCCCCTTTTTGCTTAATGGAGAATGAATCTGCCTGATGTAGAGGAGGACACTACATTTTCCACACTTGACACTATTTAGACCTGCTCTTTGCCCATGGGTGGACACTACCTCTCTCTTGCAAGCAAGGGAAATTTTGATACAAAATCCTTGAAAGAAAGACTAGAATAAAGGCAAGTAGTACAAAGAAAGGCAACCATGTTTTCTTCAGAAAGACAAAACACATGAACAAGCATCACTGTCTTACTTTCTAGTAGAAGTGCAGTAACTTTTTTCAAGAGAATATGACTTTTCACATAATAAACATTTTGTAATCACAAAAGTTGCTAATATTTACTATTCATTAGGCCAAGACTGATTTGTATGTATTTGTGTGTGTGTATCCATATTAAACTGCATCATATCCCTACAAGGTACCTTTTACTTTTATCTTTATTTGCAAAATGAGCACATAAGAGGCACAGAGTAAAGTAAAATTTACAAGATGTAAACACCCAAATCTGAGGAATTTATCTAAAGAATTTTTTTTAATTTTATGTTTTTATGTTTTTATGGTTCTGGTGATAGAACGTAGATCCTCAGGCATGCTAGGCAAATATTCTACAGTACATCAGCAGCCATAATCTCAAGATGCCTGACCTGAGATCTTATAATCAACACCTAAAAGAGTACTACAAGGAGGACTGCGTATACTTATAGAAGGTTCTAGATCAAATAAGGCTTTCATCACTGAGTTGTACACATGGTAATTCAATGGTTGATTAATATTAGAAACCCTGATCATATGTAATTGAGATAGCCAAACACCTTCAAATAACAACTGTTAGAAGATTTGCTTCATTTATAAATGAATAAAACCCAGTTCTTGAATCAATGGTCAGTTATTTTATTGGGGATAAATACATGAAACAAATGATGTTTATATAATGTTGTAGGTGCAAAAGAATCCTCCCCCCGCCAAAAAAAAAAAAAAAAAAAAAAAAGCTCAGCATATCACACATTCATCCTGGAAAGTAAACTTCATTCTAATCTCATGTAATAAGAAAAAACTATGCAAGTCAAACAGGTAATGTCATTTCATATTGCAGGCATACACAATACTTTTATAAAAATACATTATCTGCATAATGTATTCTCCCTGATCTTTCTATATGTGGAAATTTTCTAATGTGCAAATGAAATTGAAACTGTTGACACACTTTTACATTTTCTCTTGATTTGAAAATTAAATATGTAATCTAAAAAAAAGAAAATATATATATAAAGAAAAATGAAACATGAATGTACACAGAATTTTTTAACAATTACAAATTTTTTTTAAAAATTACAAAAAACAGATAAGAAAATAGAGGCATTTAGCATCATTCGGAGAAGACATTTTATTCTTTATTTTTTTCTGGATTGTCAGAATACAACACAGGCTATACTCTGGTCCGTAGGATCTGAATTCTTGCTAGTATGAATTAAAATCTGTCCTATGATTAAATTTCCAGTGATTTACAAACAAACAGAATGAGATGTTGCACTCTATGTGAGTTGAATACATTGACTGAATGATTAGCATTTTTGGTAGGTGACTTTAATGGCCACTAGAGAAAGAATATGTGAGGGACAAACTGGAAAAGAAAAAAAAAATAAGAAAGTATTTATATAATCATGCAAGTAGAAAATGATAGCAAGTGGGAAGGCAACATAAGGGTAAGTTCTTTGAACTCTTGGTGCCTGCATTCTTCCAGAAAATCATATGGGTTACAAATAGATCCCTGTGTATTTTAAAATTGAGTTTAAGGTGCTTAAGGGCAAATATATAGTGACCTAAAAAATGAGTGAACCAAGGAAAGCTTTAAGGGCATGATATTTGCTCTTTGACTAAATAAGTAGGAAACATGTTGGTAAAGTCTGAAAACAGGATAGAGAATTTTCAAAGCAGAAAGAATATAATCACTGAGAGCCCTAAGGCATGAGAAAACATGGTACTTTGGAGTAACACAGTATTTCTTATTTTGTTTGGAGGACTTTTTTAATAGTATAGTATAAATATATTAATCTTTCTAGGAATTTAAGAATTCTTGTCATTTTAGGTGATACATTATAAATTATGAGTAAATTTTTATATCAAGCTTATATTTTGAATGTTTTAATAAAATATTTTACAGCAATCTGAAACTATCCATTGTAGATCTTTTAGATAGACAATTTTAGGAATTTGAGCCCTGGAACAAAGGCAAAGCATACTGTTCATTTTATATAATTAACTAAGAAAAAAGTAAAAACAAGGAAATGAATGAATATTATATTGCATGTGAATTAATCAACTGCACATTTACCAAATTGTAGATTAAAATGTGTTTTACTTATCTAATATAGATAAGATACTTCCATAGTGTTGATGGGGTTTCTTGAATATTGGGGCTAACAAAAATGAATTTTCTATCTTAATGTTTGTATTTGCTTCTAACTAATGAGATGGCAGAGAGGACGATACATTGCTATATAAAAGCAAAATATCACATTAATATTTCATGGTTGCACATATTTTATGCCCAATAAATATAAAAATTCAATTTTAAAACTAATAATGCTGTTTTCTTTATTTTAGCATTGAAATTTGTATTAAAAAGTTGAAACATTTTAATGTGATGCCCATAATTTCAGTGTGAGTGAAACATACAGATGCAACCAAAGTAAACTTGCCTGTTTGTAGAGTTACTATTAGTTTGTAATTCAACATAATCACTGCTTCTGCTTTCTATCTTCAACCAAAAGTTCAATTGGGAAACAAATTTAAAAATTTTTTTAAATTAGCAAAGAAAACAGTATGGTCAAGACAGACAAAGTAATTGTCAGAGGAATAATTGGTTGAGTCATTAGCAAATTTATCTGAAGTCAATAAATGCTTCTGTAAACTCACTCAGTAAATACAGATTTCATATCATCATATTTTAAATTGAAAGCGTGTACATTTATTAATTATTCAAAAGAAATTTAAACAAATTTAATTATCACCCTAAAAATGTTTACCCAAATGAAAACCCTTTCAAGAACTCAAAGGTGAAAGAAATCTCATGGATTCAGAAACACTGGTATGTGAAGATTTGAATACAAAGCATTAAAATACTTTAATAGCCAGGTGCACACCTATAATCCCAGCGGCTCCAGAGGCTGAGACAGGGGGATGGAGAGTTCAAAGGCAGCCTCAACAACAGCTAGGTGCTAACTCAGTGAGATACTGTATCTAAATAAAATACAAAATAGGGCTGGGAAAGGGGCTCAGAGGCCAACTGCCCTGAGTTCAGGTCCCAGTAACCCGCACCCACCAAAAATACTCTGATAAAGATCAAGAGAGATGGGGAGACATATAGTTTAAAGCTTTCAATGGAAATGTAGGAGAAGTCCACTCTTTTTTTTCCTATAACCCTAATGAAATAATTTAAGGCTATTAACCTGAAACTGACATGATCAAATTAATACTTTTGTTAAGACAATCTAAATGAAGATTTAAAAAACCTCTTTGGGAGATAAGATTGAATAGAAACTATTATAAAAGTTTGGGCAAAATTAAGATGGAAATTGAACTTTCATACTGGCGTGGTGATGAGAGAATTAAATAGATTCAAACAACTTAGTATAAAATATTTACAGTATTTTGCCCAAATATGTGAGAAATGAATCATGAACTCCTTAGCTGATGGAAATTAGATGTTTTCAATATTTTTTAGAAGGGATTATTAATGAGAATGAAAGAGATAAAGAAGATTGTGATTTTAGTAGTGATATGATGGGGTTTTTTTTATAAAAATACAGACAAGTATACACAAATTCTGTTGAGAAGTGGTAGTTACAAAGAAAGACATTAAAAGGGCCATAAATTTTATTATAGAACTAAGAAATCACATTATATGAAGATATTATAAAAAAGATACTTCATTTCTAATACTAATAATACAAAAATAAGATTGAGATATAGGAGAAAAAAAACTATACAGAGCTGATGATTTTTGAGATAATAGTGACACATTAATCTTAATTGATACGCTGTCCAGTCATGTTTTATATTTGGTAAAAGATGATGGAAAAAAACAATGTTGGAGGTTTTAAAAATGTGAACAAAATATTCTAAATTCTTGGGAATAGGTATGAGATTAGAATCACATAGTTAGGGACCTTGTTGAATTTGCATGACCAAGAATTCATTTTCTTGCCAATCTTATCAGTGTATGAATTTCTTATTACCAAGTTGTAGTAATGCAGGCAGACAATTGTGTTAGGTTTTGCTAAAATAGTTTGATCCACACCACCCTGCTGGAAAAATAAAGGCAATATTTGTGACAAGTGATTCAAAAGTGTCAAAAGGCAATGGTCATTGAGAGAAATGATGAAGAATCTTAAGTTTCTGTGACATGTATTGGAATCAAGAATTATTTTGAAATTTAAAGAAATTCTAAAATTGAAAAAAGCTAAAGATTGGGTCATGAGTTTGTGTCAGTGTGTGTGTGTGTGTGTGCTGGTGCACACCTGTGCACATGTTCACATCTGTGTATCATTTGTTCTTGTGGCTTAATTAAGAGGAGCAACAGAATTAAGTTCAGCTTCTTTCTTGGATGATTAGCAATACAGTAAATAGGAGGGCAATTCCAATTTTCAGGAGGTTAGATTATAAGCATAATTTTAAACTCATGAACAAGTTTTTGGTGTTTTTAAGTGCATTATTTAGGGACATAACAGAAGAGGTTAACAACATGCTTTGAAGAGGGAAATTTTAGTGTTTTTAAGTATTAAATATACCAGGTGATTGATATTCAGAAGGGATTTGTTAGGAAGATAAGAGAACCCTAAATAAGAGATGAGAGGGGTGATCATTGTAACATCACACCTAGGCTAAGCATCCTTGGAAGATCCTCTTATGCATAATCCCCCAGATTAATATCCTGAACTCAGTGGAAAGAGCACTGCCTTGGCTCACTGAAGGACAGACAAGTAGGTGTTGTCCCAGTAACCTGATGGAAATTGGTTCTTTAGTTTGGAGGCCAGCCATCCACAAGTGACATATCTTAGGAAAACTGCTTGAAGTTTGGTCATGCTAAGCTGTTGGTTGGCTGCTCTGCACTGTATGGACCAGGTTCTGAAACAGCCATTTACTGAAAGAACAGAATTGCAGAGAAAACATGTACTGTGGGAATCTGCTGAGAAGCACCCTAAAACCTAATGCCCATCTTTCCTTCACAGTTCCTCTTGTTCCCTCTATTGATAAAGTTTAAAATCATGCCAGCCAACAAAATTCCAATATTTAAAGAGCCTAGATCCATTTTAGGGGGGAAATATTGGGTACATTTGGAGCTGAGAGTTAAAATTTTTGATAAATATCCCAGTAGGACATATGTTGAAAATAATTCACTGAAATAAACTCACAACGAGAAAAAAATAAGTTAGGAAAGAAAAAAGATTTGAAAATTAAAAAAGAATGGTTGCTCCCCATTATTTCCTTGTAAAATTATAGAAATTTGACACATAAGTCAATCTTTAAAAATAAATGAATGAGCTGGGTATGATGGCCCACTTCTGTAATCCCAGTAGCTCTGGAGGCTGAGATGAGAGGATAGGGAATTCAAGCCTGCCTCAGCAAAAGTGAGGTGCTAGGCAATTCAGGGAAACCCTAGTTTTAAATAAAAGATACAAAATAGGGTTGGGTTTTGTTAAGGTCTGTAGACAAGTCAAAATAACACGTGGTATTTTGCCAGGGAAATGTTAGAGTTCGTAAACAAGTCTGGATGGTGCCTGGCAAAATGCCAGAGGGAGTGGTTTGAGAAGTAACAAAAGCAAGCCATTAAGTGTGGAGATTCCTTATTGGTTGACTGATGTATCTAGTTTATGCTAATTAAGAAAAGCTGTGCAAAATGTATAAATAGCTCTGTTGTCCTACAATAAACGGCTTCCATTCCTGCTGTATCAATCTACAGAAGTTATTCGTCAACCCCCGGTTATTATGCTGCAGCCGGACTGCGGCAGGGTTTGTGACTAAGTGGCCAAAAATGCTCCTGAGTTCAATCCCCATTATACCTCAAAAATAAAAATAAAAATAAATGAATAACTTTGATATCTTACCAAAAAAAATTGTCATTAATCAAAACTTATGATATTTTACTCTTCCAGTATATACAAGCAAAGGGCCACATAGAAAATAATGGATATTTGCAGCCATCCAGTTCTACAGAATCTATTCAACTTGGTCACTATAGTCAAAAATAACCCTAGATAATATATATGCAAATGAGTAAGGCTGTGTTCCAAAGGCACTATTTACAAAAACAAGAAAGAGGCCAGAACATTCTGCTGTTTCACAACTGTGGTCCTGACCACTGATCTATACCAATGAAAGTGGCTAACTGATGAGTATATACAAACAGAATACACTAGATGATCATTGTTTCTTTCCTATAAATTTTTCCAATTCTCAAAATTCCACACATTTCTTTTAAAGTATATCAATATTATAAAAGTGTCTAATCCTCATCAATTTGATACACTCTAAAGGAACATTCAACATGTGACTTTAAGCAAAATAAAATTATAAAATTTTATTACCTGTTTTCAGAAAGTAAATTGATGGCATGATGCTCAACTTTGTTTAAATTTAATTTAGAAGTAGTCAAAATTCCCAAGAGAAACAAAGATATCCAGAACCACGTTTTCATTTCTGTTGCTTCAACATTCAGAAATTTGGCCACAGGTTTTAAATATTTATTTTTCAATAAGTAAAAGACGGCAAATGTCAATGAATAAATAAAGTACTAGTCTTGTAGTTGTTTTATAGATCTTTCTTTAAAACATGGTATTTAACTAGATAAACTTGAACAGCATTTATTGAAATCTTTCAAAATCTTCTGTATCACACATATGCACACCCTCTTCTGGCTATCAAATTTCAAACAAAAAATATTAAGTACTAGAAGATATAGCCATAGTCTGAATATTGATGTTCTTCTCAAATTCATAGCTTGGAAGTTAATACCTAGTATAACAATACTCTGAGTAGTGCCCCGTTTTAAAGAAATCACATCATAAGGCTTCAACTTCATGACTGGGATTAAGACTCTTATGAATGAGGCTTGAATAGCCTCTCCATTTCAGCCATTTAAGGATACAGAAAAGACATCATCTATGAGGAACAGGATCTAATCAGGCACTGAATCATCTAGTGCCTTTTTCTTGACTTCCCAGCCACCCAAACTGTGAGAAAATGAATTTATATTGTTGATAAGTTGCTAAGTATAAACTATCTTGTTATAGAAGCCTGAATTGACTAAGATAGAAACTTAGAAGTCTGTGAGACTAAAGAGAATGGAAGGCCACACTTACCTATGGAATAGCATAAGCTATAGGATGCTTCAGAAACACTAGCATGTCCTATTCAAAAGCAACAAGAAAATCAGTGTGTTAAGAGTTTAGGTTTCTAAAAGGATGGCAGAACATGTGAAAATGAAAGGTTTGAAAAGAAGGCAGCAGACTAAGCAAGAGATAAGGGGAACTCCCTAGCAAAATTAGATGCAGAGGAGTACTGAAACCAAGGGATAGCAATAAGTACTGATAGTTTGGTGTGATTGTCTGAGTGCTGTTTTAATCATCTTTTTTTTATTACTGTGACTAAAGGACCTGACCAGAACAATTGTAGAGCAGGAAAATTTTATTTGATGGCTCACAATTTCAGAGGTCTTAGTCTTTAGAAGGCCAGCTCCTTTTCTGGGGTCAGAGTGCTCAAGGTGAGGCAGAACATTATGGCTGAAGAGTGTGGTGGAGGGAAGTAGCTCACATGAAGATCAGAAAGCAGAGAGAGACTCCACCAGTCATATAAAAAATATATACCTAAAAGCCAGGACCCTAATGTCCCACCTCCTCTAGCCACACACCATCAGCTTTCAGTTACCATTCAATTAATCCCATTAAGTATCTAATTCACTGATTGAGTTAAGGCTCTTGTAACCCAATCATTTCTTCTCTGAACTTTATTGCATTGTCTCACACGTGAGCATTTTAGGGGACACTTCACATCTAAAACATAATAAGTACTCACCAGGTAGGAAAAAATGTTTTGTACTCTTGCCTATTTAGTTTCAATTAATAAATCCTAAGTTGTGGAAATCATCTAAGAAAAACATTAACTTAAGAAAGGATTTTCACAGTTTAAATGGTAGAATGGGTAAGAAAATTTAAAAAAAAAATAAGATAGACATGGAAGAAATACAACGGAAACCTGAAAATAATGATTTGAAAACCATGTGAATTTCAAGAATGTGACTGATACTTGCGAAAAAAAGAAAAATCACAGAGAATGAGCATTATTAAAATTGCCCACATTTCAATTATTAGTGGAGATGATAAGAGAAGCCATATTCTACAGAGGATGCATTCTTTCCCTAAGTGTACTTAGGTTCAAACTCCCATCCTTCCATTTAGAAATGATGTGATCTTGAAAAGGGTTTTTAAAAACATTGTTGAGCCCCAGTTTTACCTGGAAAATAGAAGTGGCAATTGTGACTTTTGCAAAAGTTATAACTAACTCAGAATCAAATCATTAATAATGTTGAGTCAATTTGAAACCTTTTTTTTTTTAAGACAACTACTTTTGCTTGTGATGGCATTGAAGACTGAGCAGGAGTTAGTGTGCTAAATGAAAAAGGAGCCAATGAGCTTATAAATGTACAAGTATATTTCAGGAAGTATGACATTTATGGGAAAGAACAAAATCTATTTCAGTTAAGTGGGGCAGGTTTTTGCTTTGGGTTCCAGTAGTTACAAGCTACTGTGCAAAGCAAGTATTTAAAGTGATAGTGACTTCTCTGCATTAATCACCAAATCCAGAAAGTGCTTGCTACATGTCATTTATATTTGTTAATCAGTAGATACTCAGTGTTTTAACTACTATACGTAATACAACATGCAAAAGAGTTAACATACTGCTACCTAAATCCACTATTCTGAGTTTAATCATGCTATTTAATTGCCTAGTTTAATTTGAAAATAATTGTTCACAGCAATTAAGTAAATGCCCCAATTTCATTAACAGACTTTCTAATTAGAACCTACAACATAAAAGTGCTAATGTTGCTTCATTAGCTTTGATTTACTGTTTCTAATACTAACTTTTCTTATGATTTTTTCTTCAAACCTGAGACTGTATGTTAGGGTTAATTACATTTGGTTCTTGCAAATATCAAGAGATAATTATTCCTGCATTAAAATACAGATAGTATTTATGTTAAAATTTCATATTAACTTTTCGCATTAGACATATATTGGTACCAACATTTTAAAGCCTTCTTATTGCACTTTGAAGCAATTAGTGAGAATTGCATTTGGCTTGAATTGTAAGCAAACAGGTTTTGCAAAATTGAATATGCTCTTTCACATATGGTATCCAATTGTAAAACAGAATAGTAAAACAAAAGAAAAAGATGTATAATTGTAATGCAAGCCCACTATTGAAATCTTGGTTTAATTGGCAAATGAAGAAAATGGAAGATAATTTAATTATATTGTAATCCAAGAAGCACCATAAAAAATCTCTCAATCTATAAGCTATTGTTTGCTAATGAAAAACCTAAGAAATTAATTAACTTTTCTATTACAATCCTTTTTTTTTGTCAAATGAAAATAACTTGTATGTAAGGAAGAAGAGAGTGTGCAGCTAAGTAATTGTTATGTGAACTTATACACCCACACACTTACACTAAACACTAAACATTTTTCATGGAAACATGGTTATTAACGTATACAGAGCATAGTATAATGGCTATGTAAGGAGGTTGAACATTGGAGATTGGAGTAAAGAGAAGAAATAAAATGTGAAGTCTTGTATAAATCAACCATGTTTCTAAGGAAGAAGCTTAATCCCATGAATTCCCTTTTTCATAGAGAAATGTGAAAAGAAAAAAAAATGATTAAATTTAAAAATATCCCACTTAGCTGTTCCAAGTTAATAAACTTTAAATCTTGACCATCTTAGACTCACAGAAAAATTTGTTACCTGTCCCCATACAGGTACAACATCCCCCCACTTTTGAAATTTTGCACAAGAGTGGTATTTTTGTTGGAATCAATGAACTTCATTGACACATTATCATTCAATCAGCATAGTTTATATATATCAGAGATCACTCTTCATGTTGTACTTTCTGGGTTTTGATAAATATGTAATGATATCTGTCCATTATTGCATTGGCATACTCGATAGTTTCACTGTCTTGAAAGCTCTCTACTGTTTCTCATCTCTCCCTCCTTCCTAAACTTTGGCAACCACTAATCTTCTTAACATATCCATAGTTTTGCCTTTACTAGAATATCATAGAGTTAGAAGCACATCGCCTTCCAAAATTGACTTATTATACTCAGTAATATGTATTTAGTGTTTTCCATGTATTTTCAGGGTTTGGTAGCTCATTTCGTTTTAGCAGTGAATAGTATTCCATTATTTGGATGTACCACAGTTTGTTTATCTACACTTATCTATTTATCTACCAAAGGGCATCAGTGACTTCCAAATTGTGTCAATTAGGAATAAATTTGCTATTAATAATTTTGTGCAACTTTTTGTGTGAACTTAAGTGTTCAGTTTCTTTATAAGATTTCAATTCCTTTAGGTAAATACTCAAAAGTTAAATTGCCGAATAGTATAGTAAGAGTATGTTTAGTTTTGTAAAAACTGCCAAACTGTCTTTCAAAGAGGCTGTAACATTTTAATTCTCACCAATAATAAATAAGTATTCCTGTTTCTCCATGTCCTCACCAGCATTTGGTGTTCTATTTTGTCCATTCTAACAGGTGCACATAGTAGCATTTCACTGTTGCTTGAATTTGAAATTCTCTAATGACATACGATGTTGAATATCTTTTCATATGCTTACTTTCCATATGTATTTATTCTTTGATGAAGTATCTGTTCATTTCTTCATCTATTTTTAAATTTGTATTGCTCGCTTTTTTACTGTTGAGGTTTAGAATCCTTTCATATTTCACATAAGAGTTCTTTATCAGATGCAAATTTTGGAAATATGCTCTCCAAGTCTGTGACTTATCTTCTTTTTCTCTTGATGTTGCATTTTATATAACAGAACTTTTAATTTTAATGAAGTCCAGCTTATCAATGATTTCTTTATAGATTTTGCCTTTGGAATTTTATCTAAGAAATCCTTGTCATACCTAAAGTCATCTAAGCGCTCTCTTCTGTTATCTTGTGGGTATTTCACAGTTTTGTGCTTTGTAATTTAGTTAATTTGGGGTTAATTTTTATGAAGGGAGAAAGATTTGGTGTTATTATTATTGTTATTATTTTTGCATGTCTAGTTCTTCTAGAAACTTTTGTTTAAAAAACTATTTCTGGTACATCATAATGCCTTTGTTCCTTTTCTTGTCTTAGAATACTCCTTTTTTACCAGGATATTCCTGGTGATACTTCTCCTCAGACTTACAACAAATTTTACTGGAGAATTTATATGGGTCCACCATTGTGCTTTGAAAGGTTTTTAATTATTGATTCAATTTATTTAATAAATATAGGCCTAAAGGATTATTTTGTATTTTGTTGTTTGAGTTTTGTGAGATCATGCTTTTTAAAGAAATGAACCATTTTATTTAGGATATAAAATTTGTAGGTATAAGGTTATTTATAGTATTTCTTCATCATCTTTTCAGTATCCATGAGATCTGTAGTGATGTTCATATAATATTTTTAATAGATATAGATTGCCTCCTTTTAATTTAAATATTATTTACTATCCAAGAGGTTTATAGATTTTTTTCTCGTTTAAGAAGAAGCGTTTAATTTTGTTAATTGTCTCCAGTAATTTCCTGGTCTTGATTCTGTTGATTTCTGCTTTAATTTACATTGTTTCTTTTCTTCCTGCTTTCTTTAGATTTAACTTAGTTCATTTTTTTCTAGTTTCTGTCATGGAAGATTTGGTGACTGATTTTAAATCTTTCGTCTTTTTAACATATGACTGAAAGATATAAATTGTACTCTCTACATTCTTTCAACTATATCAAATAAATTTTGATAAATTATATTTTCATTCTTATTAATTTCAAAATTAAAAAATAATATCTTGAGAGTTCATCTTCTGACAATGTGTTATTAGAAAGAATGCTGTTTAATACCCAATACTTTTGGATTTTCCAGCTGTTATCTTTCTATTACAGAGTTTTAGTCTAATTTCATTAAAATTTGAGAAAATAAATCATTATCTCCATTCCTTTAAATATGTCAAGGTGTTTGATAATAAGGAATATCATCTATCTTCACAAATGGACCATATGAATTTGAGTAAAATGAGTAATCTCATGTTATTGGATGAAATAGTCTATAGTCAATAAGTTATATTCAGTTGATTTATAGTGTTGATTTTGGCCATATCATTTTTTTATTTTCCACAAATTTATATTTTTATTTGTGAAACAGGGGTACTTAAATACTCAACTATAATACTATTTTATTTCTCCTTATAGTTCTCTTTTTAACCATGACTTTTTATATTCTTTTTTGTTCATACAAATTAAGGATTTTTATTTCTGTTAGATATTGACTCCTTTATTGTTTTATAACATCCCTTATACCTGATACATTTTTCTTCTTTGCAGTCTGCTGAATTTGAAATTAATATAGTTCCTTCAAAATTTCTTTTGATTGATATTAGAATGATATCTTTTTCTCCAACCTTTTACATTTAATCTAAGTGTTACTCTATATAGTTGAAGAAAACAATACATAGTTAAGTCTTAGTACTTAATTCACTATGAAAATCTCTCTTTAGTTAGCATATTCAGAAAGTTGACATTAAAAGTTATCAGTGATATAGTTGTATTACTATCTACCATACATGATAGTGTTTTTTATGTTACCCTTGCTCTTTGTACCTATTTCTGCCATTCACACTTTTTCTGAATTTTATACTTATTTGTTTTTTTTTACATATTTATATGTTTTAATTTTTGTCTTATTTTTTGTATAATAATTATGTTTCTCTTTTTAAATTTTTTAATTAGTTGCCCTAGAAGTTGGAATATACATTAACAATGAATAAAATAACAAAGCAAGAGGAATTACACTACCTAACTTTAAAGTACACTACCAAACTATAGTAATTAAAACACAATGTAAAAAAGATACATGGACTAATGGAACACAAAGGAGAACCCAGAAATAAAACACAAATTCACACACAATGTTTTAGTCATCTTTTTTGCTGCTGTGAGCAAAAGATCTGACAAGAACAATTAGAGGAACAAAAGTTTATTTGAGGGTTCATTATTTCAGGGCTCTTAGTCCACAGAAGGACAACTTTATTTCTTGAGATTTGAGGTGAGATAGAACATCATGGTAGAAGGGCATGGTATGAGAAAGAGACTCAGTACATCACATCAAGAAGCAATGAGAGAGACTAAACTCAGATCACAGACACATATGCCCAAAGCACATCCCCAATGACTGACCTCTTCCAATCATACCCTACCGTAGTTACCACTCAGCTAATCTCCAGCAGGGCATTAACACACTAATTAGGTTAAGATTCTAGCAGGGGATTAACACACGAATTAGGTTAAGGTTCTCATAATCTAATAATTTTACCTTCAATTTTCTCTCATTATCTCAAAAGGGAGCTTTTGAGGGATACCTAATATCTAAATCATAACATACTGTGAAGTTTTACAAAGTACCTAAGGGCACAGATTGGGAAAGGGGCAGTATTTTCAATAACTAGTGCTGGGAAAATCGGACATCACATGTAAAAGTGAAACTAGACCTTTAGTCTTGCAGGTCACAAATATGATTAAAACTGATTAAATGCATACCAGAAAGATCTGAAACTATAAAACTAATAGAAGAGAATATGCCAGAAACACTTTACTACATTGTAATGGACAAGATTTTGTGGGGTTAAGATTGCAAATGCATATAAAACAGAAACAATAATAGAAAAAAAGAGATTATATCAAATTAGAAAGTTTCTGCACCAAAAATAGAGCAATCAATAAAGTAAGAAGACAATTGACAAAATCAGAGGAATTAATGTAAAGTATGTATCTGCCAGGGAGTTGACAAATAAATATGTGAGGCATTCCATAACTCAATGACAAAAATACAAATAACCTAACTTTAAATGGACAAAGGACTTGCTGGACACAGGAGCTTAAGAGGCTAAGACGGTGTATCAGGAGTTCAAAGTCAGACTCAGCAACTTAGCCAGGCCCAAAGCAGTTCAGTGAGACCCTGTCTCTAAATTAAATTTTTAAAAAAATAGGGCTGGGAATGTGGCTCAAGGAATGAGTGCCCCTGAGTTCAATCCCCAGAATGGTAAAAATTAAAAAAAAAAAAAAAAATGGACAATGGACCTAAACAGGTGTTTCTCAAAAAAAGCATACGAATGTGTAACAGGTGTTTGAAAAAAATGCTTAACACCATTAATCATCAGCAAAATGCAAATCAAAACCACAAGATATCACCTCACCTCAGTAAAAATGACTATGATCAAAAAGACCAAAGATGTTAAATGCTTCTGAAGATGTTCAGATAAGAGATACCTTGCTCAATGTTGGTGAGAAATGTACACATTATGGAAATCTACACATTATGGAAAACAGCATAGTGCTTCCTAAAAAGATTAAAACAATTAAAAAATTAAAAATAGATTTCATATTGTCCATAAATCCTGTTACTCTGTGCATGTGTGTGTGTGTGTGTGTGTGTGTGTGTGTGTGTAATGTGTATCTATCCAAAGGGAAATAAAATCAGAATGTTTCTGAAACACCTACATTCTTATGTTTATGTTTATATTATACTAGGCATAAAAATTTTTTGAAAAAAATGTAAACCACCTATGTGTCCTCAATTACTGTGTAGATAAAGAAAATGTTGATAGGGACACAATACTACTCCAGCCATAAAAAAATGAAATTCTGTAATTTGCAACTACACAGATGGAACTGAAATCATGTATTAAGTGAAATAAGTCAGGCCCAGAAACTCAAGTTCCACAAGATCTCACTCACATGTATAATCTAAAAAATATTTAGCTTACAGAAACCAAGAATAGAGTGGTATTACCAGAAGATCAGAGTATAGGGGGACAGAGAGGGAAGGAAACAGATGGATGAATAGGTACTAAGTTAAAAAGCAATAAGAATTTCTGCTGTACTGTGCATAGGAGGGTGATGCTAGTTAATAATAATACACTATAAATTTCAAAATTATAGAAAAAATATTTGAAAGCTTTCACCATAAATAAATGATAAATCTTTGAGGAGCTAGATATGTTTTACAGTTTTTCAACATAACACAATGTACACATGCATGGTATACCATTCGTATTTATAATTTCTATATTTTTATATACCAGTTAACAATCACTTTAAAACTAATTTTATATGATTTCACAGTAATTATATTTATCTTATTAAAAAATCCTAATTTCTACCTTCTATTCCTTGTATTATCATTGCTTTCATCTATTTCACTTATACACAGGTATACTTAAGAGTAATTATATATACACATGTTTGTAGTCATAAATAATTGAATACATTGTTATTTATATTTTGAACACTTCTCGTCTATTACAAGAAATAACAAAAAAAGTTTGCTTAATCTTTAACTTTCACTTTTTTATCAGATGCTATTTAATTTATGCAGATTTGAGCTTCTGAACTATATTTTCATTCTCTATAAAGAACTTTTTTAAACATTTCTTGTAAGGCAGATCTGTGAGCATCAAATTGCTCTAATTTTTGTTGCCTAAGAAAGTGTTTATTTTTTCTTTAGTTTTGAAGAACAGTTTAGCAGATTAGCTGATTTTTCATTGGTGGATCTTCTTGTTTTTTGTTTTTTTTTTTCTTTTTCTCAACACTTCAAATAAATTCTTGGAAAAAATGTGTGTAATTCTTATTTTTGTTTCTCTACAAATGAAGTATGTTTTTCCTCCATTTTCTTTTAGGATTTTTGTCTTTATATTTTGATTTCTATAGTTTTAAATTATATTTCTAGGTACATGTTCTAACTGTTGTTTTTCCTGCTTGAAGTTCTCTGAGTTTCCCAGATTTGTGGTTTTGTATCCACTGGCCTTAATTTGGAGAAATTGTCCTTCATTATTGCTTCAAATAATTCTTCTGTCCATTTTGTTTTTTAATTTTTTCACCTTCTGGTATCCCATTGTGGTTATTGCAAATTTTTATTATTTATTTTTTGCCACATTGCTGGAATAATTCTTTCCTCTTTCTAAATCGTTTTTTTTCTGTTAAATATTTAGTTTTGCACATTTTTTTTTCAAGTCTTCAATCCCAGAGAATTTTTTTCTCAGCCATTTCCAGTCTATTAATATATTCATAAAAGGTATTCTTAGTATCTGTCCCAGTGTCTTTACTCCCTGTTATTACTTTTTTATTCTGTTAAAGTTTCCATCTAAGATTACATTATTATTTTGCTTTTGCATATCATCTTTCTACTGAAACCCTTGACTATTAATTTTATACTTATTTGATTGTTTGATTTCTTGGTCTAATAATTGCAGTTGATTACTTTTCTAAATTTTGTTCAGTCTCTTCAAACTTTGTTTTTTTATCTACTATTAAGTCTTGGAAATTTTTGTCGACAGGTGGACACTGGAGAAAAAGGAGTTACAGTAAATAGGTCTTTACAGATTCAATGTCCTCTTAATAGGCTTCAGGATTTCTGCAAGCCTGAGGTTCTGCACTGTAAATATCATCAGTTCCTTTCGATTTATCTTCCCTTGTGTGGTGCAGGATGTCTGGAAACAGAGTTATGTATTTCCTTCTTTTATATGGAAGGTTAGAAGCAACTGAAGTTGGGTACTTTCTTTCCCTGAGGTAAATTAATCTCTGATAAAATCCTCACATTTAGGGTTTGTTAAAACATTTTGGCTGGAAATTAAGCTTTCTTAAGAATACAACCCTTGATATTTTTTTAAACTTTAAAAAATTTGAGAGAGGGGGGCTGGGGATGTGGCTCAAGCCCGTAGCGTGCTCGCCTGGCATGCCTGCAGCTTGGGTTCGATCCTAAGCACCACATACAAACAAAGATGTTGTGTCCATCGAAAACTTTAAAAAAAATAAATATTAAAAATATTCTCTCTCTCTCTCTCTCTCTAAGAAAAAAATTGTTTTGGTCGTAGATGAACACAATATATTTGTTTAATTCTTTTTACGTGGTGCTGAGGTTTAGACCCAGTGCCTCACAAATGCAAGGCAATTACAATACAACTTAGCTACAGCTACAGCCCATCTAACATTTTTAAAGTGGTCACTTTCCTTCCCCATGTCAACCCTTTTTTCAGGTATTCTTGGTGAGTACCTGATTGAACTTCTATAAATAAAACTAATAAAAAATGTGGGGGCCTCCTTATGACCAGGTCTTTCTAGAATTTGTATCTCTGAGAGTTGTCCACACTATTGCTCCAGCAATCCATATAAGACAGTTCAGATTTTCCTGCCATTCCACTGGTTTTTGTAGAGACTTGTGATAACAGATTTCAATTCACATATATTGTGATTTCCCATCTGCCTGACTTTCTGTCTAATTTTGGTGGTCACTGGTTTGCTGTGTGATTCTACTTCTCTGTGAATCTCAAAAGAGTTGTTTAGCTTTTGTTGTGGTCATCTTTTTATTAATATGAAACAGTGGGAACATCTAAGCTTCTTACACTCCAGACTATAAATAAGAGTCATCCCGTTAAATTTTGAAACTCTACTTAAACTGTTATTACTTTTTAATTCTGTTAGAATTTCCATCTCTGCTTAGATTATTCCTTTGCTTTTACACATCATCTTTCTACTGAAGCCCTTAGTCTATTAATTTTATAGTTTAATATTTTATTTGTTTGTTTGATTTATTGATTTAATAATTTCAGTTGATTTCTTTTCTAAAATTTTTTAAGTCTCTTCCAACTTAGTTTTTTTACTGATTATTATGTTTGTAAATTTTTGTTGGCTGGTGTACATTATGTACTGGAGAAAAAGGATTTCAGGAAGTCATGGATAAATGTGGATACTATTTGTATTATGTATACAAATTTGTGTTATTTATGTTATGTGCACAAATATTGGAAGACATTACAGGCAGTGGTCTGGAAGACATTTTGAGTGTCACCAGATGCATCATGTGACATGGCATTATAAGGAAAAGACACAACAGATGTTCACTGTTTTCTACATACACATAAAGAAAGACATCCCATCAAAGTGGAAAAAAAAAGTCAACTTTGTCAAGCTTTTTCCAAGAATTTTATTTGAATATTTTATAATTTTATTGTGGCAGTTGAATTGTTTCTAATTTTGGCCGTAAATGGAACTTCAGCAAAACAGTGAAAGAGAGGTTTATCATTCACAGGCTTCTATGATAATGAACCAGAAACAGGGTGGCTTATAACAGCATGCATTTATTTTCCGCAGTTCTGAGACTGGTAATGACAGATCAGGGGCCATCACTGAAGCATCTGGTGAGGTCTTTTTCCATTTGACAGAGTACCATCTCCTCTTTCTTTCCTCCCTTAGCATAAAGAGGTTGGAGAGCTCTCAGAGGTCTCTATAAGGACAGTAACCATTGTGAAGGCTCTGCCCTCTTGACCTCATCTTTTTCTCCAGGTCCAACTTCCCAAACCATCTCCAGGTCCAGCTTCCCAAACCATCACATTAGTGGTTAAGATTTTCACATATGAATTTTGAAGGGACACATATACTCAGTCCTTAACAACAGAACCCCTATGAAAAAGTGAAAGTTTGACAAGAAGTAAAAATGCTAGAATTGATAAAATTAAATCTCCCAGCTGTCCCCATGAGAAAAACACATATCTGCTTATATAAGATCATCTTCATTAAAGAACTAACTCTATTGACATCACAGCACTACGCTGGCATAACAGTGGTGACTCAAGGCAGCAAAAAGCACTGAAGTCTGTACCAAGGACATCTGTTACATTCCTGTACACATATGTGGCAGTGGAGGTGATTTTAACTCAGAAAACAGGGGAGTTGGGGGCCACTGTTATAGAAGAGGACTTCTACTGGAAGAGATAATTTAAGCCCTGTCCTGAAATACAGTCTGAGAAAAGAGTCAATTTCAGAGAGTCTTAACTAAATGACCTATGTATGCTTAACATTCCTTCTTTGCACTTTCTTGTTAGAGAAAGTAACAGGGAAAGAGACAACATCTAGGTTAGGAATTTTAACTTCTGTCGGGGGGCCTGGGGGGAACACTTCACTAAATCTGAGTTCCATTTTTAATTTTGTAATGAATGATAAAGACATGTAAAATTAAGCAAGTTCCTACTCACTTAATGTAGACATAGGGACTATTTTCAGCTCTTCACTATGTTAAATAAAATGTACTTTGCATTGAGTTATCAACTCTGCTAAATATAATTTGTGAGGAATTCAGATACCTTGTATTCCTAGTGAGTTGGATGTGTGCCACCTATTTGTCATCCCAAGGTATTCCCTGTGTTTCTGCACTCTGCATTTCCTTTCTTTTATTTTGTCTTCCTGAACAAATGGCAATTAAAGTGACTCCTTTATCATGTACAGCCAGTGATTTCTGCATAATAGATATTCCAAAATGTTTGTGGAATAAAATTAAAAATTGGTCACAGCAAGAGGTTTTATTGCAATCACTACAAGTTGATTTCCCAATATATAATTTGTCTATTTTATTATATTCAAAACAATTCTTCCTAATAATTTTGCATTCTAAGGCAGATTTTCAACTAAAATGCCTGGAAATGCTACATTATTATACCTAAGCCCAAGATGGAATGTTTTAATATATGTTCCTATTAATGAATCAATTTTAACTATATTCATGCTCCTAGAACAGACTTTAAAACTATAGTTCTATTCACTGAGGTAAAAATATAGTGTACAAATGATTATAAGATTAAGAATAATTAACTTTGTAAAACTTATATTTATGCAATACACATTAATTACATATGGATGGAGAATTCTGCCTATAATTTTCATTTAAAGACAACTTTGTAACACATTATTAAAGTCCAACAGCTGTGGAAACAAATGTAATCTTAGTGACTATATATACTCCTTTTAGATTAAAAGAAAGGTGCAATAAACCCACTTCATGTAAAATAAGAGTTTGTGAGAAACAGGTGACAACTTATTCACAATGATTACATGATAACCTAATCTAGGTAGCTTACACATGTCTGGTATAAAACAGTTGTTCTTTGTATGAAGTTGAAACCTTCCTTTCAAGAATAAGCAAACATCTGTTTTTTTCTGGGCATAAAGTTGACTTTTAATTGTTTCTGTGATAGTTTTCTTTTTATTCTCATGTTATATAAGATGTAAATGAGGTTTTTCTTATAAAGTAAGTTTCAGCTAAATAATAACCAAAACCCTCACAAACTTGTGAATCTGCAATATTTTTCTGTCAGCATATACTTTAGGTTCCGTGTGCTATACAGGCTCTGTAACACCTGTTTACTTTTCCCATAGTAAGTCAGAGGGGTCACAGACAAAGCTTAAATTGTTATGATTTTGTTCCAATAAAGCTTTATTTACAAAATCTAGTGGCTGATCTGAACCATAGTTTCAATAATTTCATCAATGTCAGCCTATAAATTCTTTTGGAAAATTACATATATTTTAAAAAAATGCTAGAGAATAAATACTGGTTAATTTTTAAATTAACCTTAAATAACATTATGATTTTTCCCATCACTTAAATTGTTTCTTATTATTTTCTTGAAAACAAAATTTGCCTTATTTTCTTATGGAATCTTAAATACACTTATGTAATTGCAACAAATTTATATTCATTTGTAGAAGTGAGACCAATTAGAACATTTGAAAGAAGACAATATGGAAATTTCTGGATAACTTTTCATGAAACATGTACTGAAAATACTGATTTATCCTTCAAAAGGTAATTAAAATATAACTTTGACTTACTTTAAAGTGTTTAGGGTTGTGATTAAAAAGAGATGATGTGGTATTTCACCATCCAGAAAAAACAGACTCTCTGGTCATTGGTCAGTTTGCTCTTTCTCTGTTACTACATTTTGAAATCTGTTCTGCTCTCCACCACAAGAAAACGAGATCTGAGTAGCTGTGCTTTTTGAAGGTCTTATGTTTCTAAGTTTGACAAGTGACAACAGGATTAGACTCTTTTATACTTGTTTCTTCTAAATAAAATTGGACCAAAGAACACCTCTCTCTTTGTTCCTCCAATATAACTGTAGTTGCATTAATTCACTATCTGAGGGATTGAGATTTTACTTGACTGGATTAAAAATCAACTACACTAAGTTTTCACTATTTCCATTCTTTGTTTTCCTGGCATTTCTCTGATTCATATGCAAAAAAAAATAGTTAAGAACTCTAGCTAAGCATCATTTCATTAAAGTCATTCGAACTAACCAATTAAATTATCTTGTGATTGTGTTGAATAATGTATTAATCAGGTAATCTTTAGAAAAAGTAAACATTACCATAGTTTGAAATCATAGTAAATGTTACAATAAAAATAAAAAACTTAAGTTTTTGAAATCCTTTGTAAAACATCATTTTTAGTTTAATAAGAAAATCAATTGTGCAAACATGGATTAATTAATTTTATAACTATGATAGAATTTATCATTTTATGCTTTAACTTCAATATCCCATTTTGCCACTAGTAACTACAAATGTAAAAACTTTTGTCATGCTGTTTTTAAGTCCTTAGGGTATAATCCAAGAAGAGGAATAGCTGGGTTAAATGGTGGTTCCATTCCCAGTTTTCCAAGGAATCTCCATACTGCTTTCCAAATTGGCTGCACTAATTTGTGGTCCCACCAGCAGTGTATGAGTGTACCTTTTTCCAGAATCCTCTCCAGCACTTGTAGTTGTTTGTCTTCATAATAGCTTCCACTCTTACTGGAGTGAGATAGTATCTTAGAGTAGTTATAATTTGCATTTCTCTGATTGCTAGAGATGATGAGCATTTTTTCATATATTTGTTGATTGATTGTATATCCTCTTCTGCGAAGTGTCTGTTCATGTTCTTAGCCCATTTATTGATTGAATTATTTGATATTTTGGTGTTCTTCTTATTGAGCTCTTCAGATACCCTAGAGATTAGAGCTCTATCTGATGTGTGAGGGGTAAAAATTTGTTCCCAGGATGTAGGCTCCCTATTCACCTCACATATTATTTCTTTTGCTGAGAAAAAAAAAAACTTTTTAGTTTGAATCCATCCCATTTGTTGATTCTTGGTTTTAATTCTTGTACTATAGGCATCTTATTAAGGAAGTTGTGGCCTAGCCCCATGTGATGGAGCATATTACAGGGACACAGCCACATCAATGTTTATAGCAGCACAATTCACAGAAGCTAAACTGTGGAGCCAACCTAGATGTCCTTCCGTTGATGAATGGATAAAAAGGGAAAAAAAAGTGGCATTTATACACAATGGAATATTACAATAAAAAAAGAATTTTTTTATTGCTGAGTATTATTGGCATTTGCAGGGAAATGGATGGCATTAGAGAAGATTATGCTAAGTGAAAACAACAAATGCCGAATGTCTTCTCTAATATAAGGGGGGTGATTCAAAATGGGGTTGGGAGGGAGAGTAAGAGGGGAAGATTACCTCTAGATAGGGAATAGGGGTGAGAGGGAAAGGGAGGGAGAAGGGGAATAGCATGGATGGTCAAAGGAGACCCTCATCATTATGCAAAATACATATATGAAAATGTGAATTTGGTGTCAACATACCTTATATATAATCAGAGATATGATAAATTATGGTATAATGGTGTATTAAGAATTATAGTGCAAAAATAAATAAACAAAAATAAATTTAAAAAATTATATCATGATCAACTACTTTTTTAAATGTATGCATGCGAATGTTCTTTATAAAATATATGTATGTGAAAAATTATCTTCTAGTGTTGCATTTTAAAGTCTATTAAAGTCAATTTGATATAAAGCAAAAAGATCCCTGTCATAGTTAAGTGGTATAAGTTAATCAATCTCTAAGTCATTTATATACGACATTGTATAGATAAACAATGAGTTAGTATAAGAATTAAAATAAAATAGTAATAATGTAGCACAAAGTTTGAGACTCCATAGATCTTGGTTTCCTTCCTCTGAAACAGATCATTCTAGTGATGCTAATTCTTAACTAGAAAGCATAAAGCTTCAAAACATAAGTTTTTATTCCACTTCACTAAAAATAAATTTATTTGATTCTTTGTTATATAGAAAGCCAATTTGTCAGTCATATAAATCATTCATATGTCATGATGTGCTAAATTTCTGAAATGTGAAAATTGTTTTGTTTGACCATGTAAAGTTTGTTTCTGGGAGCAAAGATTAAATATCCAGTTTTGAAATATTTTCCAATTTTAGATGATTATATTTCAATTTTTAACCTCTATATGAAATCAGAAAATTAAACCTATTTATAAAATTTATTTTAATGAGGATAATTCATTCATGACTCATTAAATTCTAAAATTAGTGCTCTGAGCTGTATAACACCCTGCTGACGACAATATTTTGTGTATGACATTTTATATTTGTTTTAAATGAAAGCTTTCTACTGCCTCATCTAACTTCAAAACTGCTACTCATAATTAAATCTAGTAATCATTTTTCATATCAAGAAATTTTAAATGAAATTCTAGGATAATAGTTAAAGTATTCAATAGCATTTTTATTTTTTGTGGTACTGTAGATTGAATCCAGTACCACTACCACTTAACAATACCTGCAGGACTTTCTTCTTCTTATTTATTTATTTATTTTTTTAAATTTTGAGATTGGGTCTCATTAAGTTGCTGAGAATTCAAATTTGAGATTGTGTTGCCCCAGCACCCAGAAAACCTGAAATTTCAGGTCTGAGCTACAACATCTAGTTAGTCTTTGTAATTTTAATTTTTTTTCCTATGCATAAGCCTGCAGTTAGCAACTGAGGTCTAAATACACAAAACAATTAAATAGATCCTTTAGGGGATTAAAGGAAAATCACAGGACAAGAATTAACTTCGAATTCTCTATTTTCTTTTAATTATTCTGGATATATATATATATATATATATATATATATATATGTTTTAGTTGTTGATAGATCTTTATTTTATTTATTTATATGCAGTACTGAGAACCGAACCCAGTTCCTCACACATTCCAGGCTCTATATACTTTTTTTTTTAATAAGCAAAAATGAGAGTATATCTTCATCAAAATTGAAACTAGATAGCACTAATGACAGCATACTATGAAATGTTTGTGCAATACAAATTATTCAATTTTAGAATTTATAACAAAATACAATAAAATACTCAGAGTGAAATTATAACAATACAGACAGTAGGTATATTTCCAGTGTCTGTCCATATGTGATTAGGAGAAGTGGTGAAAAAGGAAAGCCAGTCTCCTCATTGTGAAACAGCAAGAGCAGAAGAGGACCAGAAGGCATATCACACCAAGGACTTCTGTCCTGTTCCATTCTAGAGATGACTGTAGATTAGTTTAAAACTCTAGCCCCTGATGTAAAAGGGAATCTTTTCTTTATTCCTATTTCAGGTAATTCATCATTGGCATATAGTAAATATACTGAATTTTGTATGCATAGTATGTATATTGCAACTTTTCTGAATCCATTGACTAGTTGTAGAAGGTTTTTGGTGGAGTCTTTGTGGTTGCCTATGTATAAGATTAGTAATAATGTGAATTTCTTTTTTCCAGTTCCTGTGTTCTTTATTTATTTATTTTGCCTAATAGCACTGCCTAGATTTTAGTAAGAAGATAATAAAAACAGTAAAATTCCACAACCATGTCTTATTTCAGGCCTTAGAAAAGTTTCAGCTTTTGCCCATTCAACATGATGTTAATTGACTTATTATATATTACTTTTATGTTGATTGATGTTCCTTCTATACCTAATTTCTTAAGAATTGTAATCATGAATGGGTTTTGAATTTTGTCAAATATCCTTTAGATATCCACTGAAATGATCTTATACATTACAACCCTCATTCTATATATGTTGTATATCATGATTATTGATTTTCACTTGTTGAAACATCTTGCATCCTGAATAAATCTCAAATGGTCACAGTGAATACGTTTTCTAATGTTATAGAATTCAACTGGTTAGTTTTGGCTAGGAATTTTTACATTCGCATTTATGAAATTATTGACCTGTACCTTTCTTTTTTTGTTATAACCTTGTCAAGTTTTGGTATGAAGGTAATGCTGGCCTTGTAAAATGAGATTGAGAGAATCCCCTATTCTTTTATTGTCTGGAGTGATTAAAGAAAAATTGGCATAAGTTCTTCAAATTTTTTGGTAGAACTTGGCACTGAAGTTATCATGTTGTAGATTTTGTTAGGACACTTTTATTACTGACACAATTAAAATAGCATGTCAGTTAAAAATATATTTAATTAAAAATGTTCCTGAGAAATTCTCAGTGGTCTCTTCCTAAACTACTGACTTCAACACAAAATCAAGACAAATGTACCTCACTCTTATTTGTGTGCCTAGTAATGAGAATAATTTACAATTCTATCAAGCATATAAAAGAGCACAAAACTGTAGATAGTAGGTCCCTCCCTTGTTTTCAGTCTATCAAAAGCTAAAAAGGACAAATGTTGTTATGACTTAGAAGATTATATAAATGAATAATAAAATTCCCTGGAGGTGAACCGATGATGAACATACTGCTGATTATAGACCAATTACATTTTGCAAAGACAGAATTATTTACCCTTTCGGTCTCATTTTACTGCAGTCCTCCTTGCCTCAGTAATTGGTATCACCAGTTTTGCAATTCCTTACATGAGTCAATATGTTGTCAACTTTGATTCCTCCTTTTGGCTCATTCCATGAACTGTATTTTGAGCAATTTCTATTGGTTTTATTTCCAAAATATGCTTCAAGGGCATTCTTTCATTTCCCTCATTCCTGTGTCATCAGCTATGTTTAAGTCAGGGAAAAAGTATTGATGTTTGTAAATATGTATCCCCTAATTTCTCACACAAAAGGCTGTGCCAACTTAAAAAAATATATATAAGTAAGATTATATCTCTTTGCTCAAAACCTTCACTAGCTTTTCCAGGCACTAGCAACAAAATTCCAGCTATCCATCTGGAATGGTGACACAGGCTTTTAATCCAAACAGTTTAGGAGGCTGAAGAAGGATTGTAAATTTCAGGCCAGCTTCATCGACCTAGCAAGAATATGTCTCAATATAGAAAATAATAATGATTATAATAAAAATGGCTAGGGATGTGGCTCCATGGTAAACCACTCCTGGGTTCAATCCCCAGAGTGTGTGTGTGTGTGTGTGTGTGTGTGTGTGTGTGTGTGTGAATCTCAAACCATCTACCATGATAACTCAAATATTTACTGCTATATTTTGTTATTTCTTAGTATAATATGTGAAAAGCCCAAATCCTGGCCTGGCTTTTCTCTGCCTGCAACTCCACTCTCATATTTTATTGTCTCATTTTCACTCTTTAAAACATATCTTAAATATTGCCTTCCTCACCAAATCTTTACGTGTTTCCATTACTATCATCCCTATTTTCTTTCTTCATAGTACTCAATAAAATTATTGTCAAGTCATTTATTTGAGGGATATTCTTATTTATTTTTTTCTTACCTAGACTTAGACAATTATATTCTTAGTTTTTGGCATGCAGCCTGACATTATACAATTCCAAAACAAAGTTGGGTAAATAAATGAGTGAATGTCTGATTATTCTCACAGTTCTTCTAATAAGTGGTTTGACAATAATACAATAGGCAGCCAATTTAGTATCATATAGAAAAACTTAGTATATCCTTTAAAATTAAAAGAAAATGCTGAAAGCATACAAATATTTAAGATAAAATCTACTTGTTTCTGCATTCTATTGATTAATTATGATACCAAAATAGATAATTAAAATTATCCTGAGAATCACTTAAACACAAAAACAAATGCAATAAATATGTTTGTAAAAAATGCAGTATTGTTAATAAATAAAAGACAATATAAAATAATAATTATTTAATTATTATAATCATCATCATTTTCCTTTTGAAATATGTAGGAAAATTTAGGGCCTTATCAACAAATGAAACACATTAATAAAAAATTTAAAGTGAATGTATTAATATATTTTATTTGACCCCAAAATTTACTATTTGTTTTTATATCATGATATTAATAAATCTGAGAATTGTGTTCCATGCTGGTCTCAAAGCAAGTAAAATTATAATTAATTCATGTGTTTCTAACCAGTGTGCATTTCCAGAATGCATGATGACATCAAAAAATAATATGGATTTCATCAAAAATAGAAAATTAAAAAAAAAATTTAGGAAGCAGTTGAAACAAATTACAAACCAAGATAACAGCTATGACATTATTCATTCTATTCCTCTTATTGAGTCATAGAAATAGTATTTATAGGGCTCACCTTTATAATGATATAACATAGTAAGTTGATGTCATTCTGAAAACATAAACTGGTTTTATAGGGAAAAGGAAAGTTCTAATTAAAACCAGTGAAAAGAAACACTATCATTTTACTTATTATCAATTTTACTTAAGTGGAAAATTAATTTCCTTAATTTGGGAGAAAATATTGTTCTAATACTAAGCATGTCACATACATTGGAAAATTATTTTAGAAAGAAATAATACTCAATTTTGTCTGACATGTGGATTTAGCATAAAGAATACAAGCTATTAATTTAATATAAAATATAATGGAATTAAAAAAGAAAACACATTAATAGCATGTGGAAATTTCTATTCTGTAAGGTGTATTGACAGATATAAAATACATAAATTTATTGCAATAAAACCTGTGCCATTCACAAAGTTTTTATGAGAAGCAAAGAAGAGGAGGCTGAAATGACGTTACATTATTGCTCTCTTATAACTGAGGTAAGTGCAGAACCAAGGTGAATTTCAACCAACTGAAACAGAAACTAGTAAAATCTTTGCTGCATATTGTATACTTGCATGTAATAATCCTAGAGTGAGTGGCTAAGGGTTCTATGGTCTAGCTAGTTCTAAGTAAGAGCTAAGTTCAGGGGAGGAGTTTGAAGAATATACATAGCCCACATAGGAGAGCAAGGCTTTTTTTTTTTTTTTGTACCAGGGACTGAACCCAGGGGCAATTAACCATTGAAACAGATTCTTATCCCTGTTTATCACCTCCCCCCACTTTTTTTTCTTTTTGAAAAATGGTCTCTCTGAGTTGCTTATGGTTTCTCTAAGTTGCTGAGGCTGCCTTTGAACTTGAGATCCTCTTTCTTCAGTCTCCCAAGCAGCGGGAATTACAGGCATGTGCCACTATGCATGGCAAAAGGGACTAAATAAGGTAGAATGGGACCCCTGGGTTATTGCCGAGTTGCTGCTTAGCTTGCTGACCTGGTCCTAATTGGAAAACTGAGCTTTTTAGAACTTTCTTTCTTTTTCTTGTCATAGTAAGCATCAGTTAAGGAAAGGGAGTCAACACCGGGAAACAGCAATGTTTGTAAGCTTCAGTATGGGTCACACAATTCTAGCCATATGGTTGACATTTTTCTGTTCTTAATTGTAAAATGTTTTAAAAGATTTTTTTTTAATGTCAACAGTATTAAGGCATGAAGAGTTAGAATTAAACCCAAACTATGAAAATGTATCAATGTTTTCTCTTTTAGAGAAGAGCACATTTTCTTTTCCCTATATTTCTAGGAAGATATACTTTATCATTCTGCATTGACAACACACTCTCTATTCCCCTCTCACCCACAGGCATACACTTTCATCAGTAGGTGGATTCTGTTGGTTCATCCTTGTAGGAAGTTCTCAACACAGATCACAGACATGGTAGGAACAGAGGGGATATCTCATTTGAAAGAGAGTGAAACTTATATGTACCGAGATTAAATGAAAGCTAGTTGATTTCTTGTGTTATGTTAGGCATGATGTCAAACATTTAATACATTATGTTATCAATACCTCTGTGTAGAGTGTTCTTGTCATCTTAATTTTGCAAATAAAATATACTGAGGCCTTGGAGGGTTAAAAGAACATGGCCAAGTTTAAAGAGAGACATAAACTCCAGAGTGACACTTGAAGCTCTTCTGGATAGAAACAATGAAAAAGTGGCTTGATACATCAAAGCTGTAGATGAACATTGCCTTTTGAGAGAGCTCCTAGGACAATAGTCATTTTCTAAATGAGTAGCTGCAGTAGCCTTGTTCTTGGGGAGGTATATTTCCTGTGCAGACCAGGACTGTTTGCAATATGAATTTTGTTATATTTGATCATTAAAATGAGGAAGCTAAGCATGATATATTATTTGTGCAATGGCTTTATTCCTGTTTAATTGCACATTGACAGTTTTTGTGGAATTTTGAGTTTCAAGGGTTTGGTTTATGAGTCCAACTTCTTACCATGGACTTTGTCATTCTGCAAAGTGAATATTAAGGTAAAGTAAGAAAAATGAGATTTAAAAAAAAAAACATTGAATTTTCTCATGGCCACATTGTTTGTTGGCAGTAGACTTCATATTTGAATCTTATTGCCAAACTATTGCTATGAAAATTATTTATAAACAACAAAACTAAACAGTGTACTGTACTTATGTTTTTGCTCCTCATCTAGCATGAACTAACTTAAATAAATAACATGCAAACAACTTTTTTTAATCTTTTTTTTTTTTTTTTTTTTTAGTCAAGAGTCAGACATAGGTGGTTTATAGCAAAACAAAGTTGGGCAAGCTGACTTTAACCTATGTCTGATATCTAAATGTAAATATTTCTCCTGTTTACTTATCTGCTATTAGTTAGGATAGACATGCACATTAAAGGAACAAGACAGCTAGAAATCCAGGGCATGTCTTCCTTAAATTTATATTCTTGTCTCTTTTAGCTTAAATCCTAAAGTAAGTCCAGGAGGAGGAATAAGCATGGGTGCAAGAAACATATAATTTCTATAACCTTCAAATTGAACTTTCAATTATAATATGGAGAGATAAGGGCTAGGGAGTGGTTCAATGATAGAACACTTGCCTCGCATGTGTGAGGCACTAGGTTAGAACCCAGCACCACGTTAATAAAATAAAATAAATAAATGTATTGTATTTATCTACAACTAAAAATATTTTTTAAAAGACAAGAAGAAAGGAAAAGTAGATATAGTTGTTTGTTCGAAAGAATATTCAGAGAGTGAGAGAAGATAGAATTGAGAAAAGAAGTAACGGCAAGAAATGAAACATCACTCATATTGTCAAAAGAGATGGAGACAAATGTGTATATGTGAAGACAGCAAGTGGGAGGTTGAAGGATGTGGTTCTGATAGGTGCTTTTCTATCAAATCAACTCCAACACCACAGCAGCACCTCCTACCTCCACACGAGGGCAGCACAGGTTCTGAGGCAAGGTGGATTGTGTTCTCCCCTCAGGTGCTTACTATCCCTGTAGCTTTCATCACTTAACTTAAATTCTCTTAGTCTTCAGTTCCTCTTATAAAATAATGATCACAAATAAAATTTAAGAAGGAGGCTTGGAGATTCTAAATGAGGTAGAGAAGTTCCTATCACATTAGGGCACCATAAATATTAGCTGTTTCTAAACTATTACTAATCTTGTCTCTCCTAAATTCTTCCTCTTTATAAAAGTGATCTGTTTAAATCACACCTAAGCTTCTCTCTTTACTGCTGCATCTACAATCTTAAGTGACAAAAATGATTAAAAGTCCAAGTGCCTTGTTATGATATATAACCTCTTCTGGGTTTCTGCAGCTTCCTTACTCTGCACTTGAAACTTGCCTGGAGCACCTGCTCTACAGCATAAACCACCTGCAGCTCCCTACAAGAATGCTTCTGTGTCTCGTCCCCTTGCCTTGCTAAGTACACATTGTCTGCATGAAACTTTATTCTTCACTACTCATTTACATTATTGTTAAATTCTACCACTCATTCGACATCTCAACCAATACTGGTCTTACATTAAAAAATCTGTATTAGTTAGCTATTGAGGCATAACAGACTATTAAATATTCAGCTACTTAAGAACACACACAAACATTTAGTCTTCCTTTTATGGGGCTAGCTTAGGTGGATCCTCTGGCTCAGGCTCAATTGCAAGATTGCAATCAGGATGTCAGGAGGAATACATTGGTAAAGTATGTTGCCTTTGAACAAGTAAGGAGTATACAGAGAGTCCTCTTATATCTGTTTCTTACCAACTGCCTTCAGCTCAAAATAACATTCATGTCAAAGTAGTACATGATAGAAGGACATATTCTGGTATGCTTTTTGAGCCTCTGCAATATTGTACCTAAAACAAGTAAAGACGTGAGTCTCCAAGTCAGATAGATGTTGTATCTTTGTGTCCACTCTTCCAGGAAGTCCCACTGACTGTTCAGTTTTGACAAAAGTAATCAAAATTATCACATTATATTAGAGCTATTTGACTTTTGCATAAATCTAAGCCCTTGACCTCCATGACATCAGGATCTATCTTAAACTTCTCTTTCTGCAGCACAGTGGAGAGCACAAATTAATTACTAAAAATGTGTTTAATTGATTATATAATAAAATATATGTTTATAGCCACTTTTTTTAATGGCTGAGAACTATTTTTCTATAACACAAATTAAATCCCACTCAGCATAGAGGAAGCATATTTTCATTCTCATGCAGGAAATACTAAATAGAAAAAAAATAGCAATGTTTAAAGAGAGAAATCTTAAAGTATAATTCAAAGGGACTAAATGAATGCTTTGTATAGAAATAATAATGTCAATATATAGCATTGTTCAGGAAGCCACAGCTGTTTAATATCTACCCAGAACTTCAACACAATTGAGCTCTTGCTACTAGTGAGAGATGAATTTGTATGCAAAGCATGCTTATTAAATTCTTTAAAAGCATATAATGAAATATTGTTAGTCAGTGGATTTTAAGAAGACTGGGTCAAAATAAAAATCACTTATCAGCATATATGGAGAGAAAATATCGTAACTATTTTACCTCTGTACCACATTTCTGAATAAGTGTCAACAATTATAAATTGTCTTCTAACAGAAATATTAAGTTGAATTACTTTATTTAGTTTGTCATTGAGATACTTCAGAACAATTACTAGCTTCTGTAAGAAAGTAAACGTAGCAATCACAATCTATTGGATTTAACAAGTAGTATTTATTATATAAAACTTTTTAGTTCAAGCTGAATGTCACAATTAAAGAGCAAAATTATTCTTGGCTGAATGAGGTAAGAGTTTTTGTACTATACAAAGAAAGGTAATTATCAAGTTGATTCAAAGACATTCATGAATTCTTACATAAGCAAATATAAAAGACTGCACTTTCTTGAACTATCTTCCACACTTTCAAAGCAATTTTCTCTGCCCCCGTGTGAAAAGTTTCACTGGGCCATGAGTTAAGCCTCAGTTCCTGAGGATAACAACCCGTCCCTTCCTAAGCAATAAAGCAACAGTCCTTTTTTGTGGATGTGTCCTCTGGTCAAAAATACATGTTAATACACTTGTCCCTTTGCTGGAGTTTCTGTTCTTCCATTTTTTTTAATTGTTCCTCAAAGTAGCCCCCCTACAAAAATCCATGTAAACACCCTTTCTTGCTTATTCTCTTAGAAACAAATTTTTTTGGAAGCTACATTTCTGATGCATTTCAGTTAAGGGGAGGGGGTGGGCTTTTACATTCTAATATCACTGCTTATTTTAAGGTATAATCAATTTTATTTTATCTCGTATTAAAAATTTAAATTTAAGGTAGTTGTGCTTCTAAAATAACTCACAGAAGAAAATTATCTTTCTTGTTCTTTATCTATCTGAGTTCTTTTTGAATGCTAATTATAAAATATGAATTAAAGGTCAAATAGTGAAATTTTAAAAACATATTTTATTAATAATTTGTTTGAGGAATGAGTTTTATAACGCTATAAAATTAGGAAAGGTAAATTGTTTTCCAATGTGTTTTCAACCCTTAAATTCTTCAGGACATTTTTGCATTAACACATTTTCTAAAGTTTTAAAAACAATTGCATTTTTACTTAATTTTTGTCATGTGTTAATAAAATGAAAATAGGGCTAGGGGCATGCCTCAGAGGCAGAACACATCTGTCATGTGCAAGATCTTGGGTATAATCCACAAGAACTTCAATTGAAAATTTTTTAAAAAATCAATATTTTTTTACAACTTGCATTATTAGAGAAATATAACAATGGAATATATACTTTCCTGGAACAATCATGACAGTCATTAAAATATAGGAAATTTGATCTCCTTCTTCACTCAATGTGGGACTCACAGGTAGGAGTTTCATAATCTTCTCACTCTTAGATAACGGTCAGCATTCTAAATAACATTGTTCATTGTTCAAATATACAACCTAGTTATACATTTATCTTACCAAATAATTATTTCATCTAGATTTTGAAATTTAAAAGAAACTTATTTTTAAAGGAAGGAAGAATTGGCATATGGCTTGTTGAAATTAAAAAACAAGTATGGTAGTAATAATTGTTCTCAATAATCTGATACATACATACAAAAAAATCAAATAAAAAGTAAAATCTCTATTGAACCCCATTTGATGCAGAACCACAGAATTAAACAGTAAGATGTATTCAAACTGCAATTTGGGAACTTTAATTTCATAATGTATTTAAATCTACAATAAATGTATAATTTTCAGTAGTTCAACTATAAAACAGTAATTATTATTAAATACAATAAGAATTTATTTATTATTCTTATTTTGTCTAGAAACAATATCCTATATTGTTTCCATTTTTTTCCATCTCTCTCTCTCTCAATCTCAAATAGAATTAAGAAATTTTGTATCTTTTAAAGATTCTAAGGAATCTCCATTAGCGATTTTTTTCCTTAAGTGCTAATGATGCCATAAAAATTTATAATGTGCTTATTTTAAATAGTTTCCATAATTATTAAATAATTTTATTAATTGTCCTTTGTCCTCTAAAATATTTTTATTCTAGTGTGACTTACCATTTTTAAAGTATTACAATTATTAAAACAAAATATTTCCTTTTCTTTAGTTTGCTTAACTGCTAATTTACACATTTGTAAAAAGCATTACTAAATTAAAAAGAACATCATAAAACATCAGACACATGACTCTTTTCATCCAAAGTTAAATTTAAAGGTAACAATTAAATTTAACCAAAATTTGTACAACAATTTATTTCATTTTATGTTAAAATACAGAGATATAAAAATGATAAGAGTTTAATAAGGTATTTTAGTTCTTGTTTTCTTTGCATTAATTTTAAATTTCAGCATTTGAAAGATCATTTTCTGATTAACATCTTCCTGATGTTTGTTACTTTGCAGTTAGCTGGTTTCAATTTCCACCTGAAATATGATACATTTCAGCAATGTCATTTTAAAGAGATTAAGTATCCTGATGTGTGACAAAGTGAACTCAATTTTAAATTATGCACAGTGAAATAACGAAAACAAAATGAAATGAAAACTCTATTTGTCAGGGGCCTGCTATCGAGTATGTAAATCATTTACAACACATGTTCTCTTCTCTTAAGGCTCATTTTTTTTCATACTATTGAGTACTCTACTCTCCTTAACCTATTTTTTAACTTCTCTGTTTATATGTTTAGTTGAAGTGCAGATCACACATATCTCCTGAAAATTTTAGTTACATTTTATTCATATGTGTAATTGGTTCTCTTGTCCCAAGCACAAAGAATAAATGATAAATTAATTCAAAAACAGAGATAGGAGAAATAGTCAAAACTTATATCAAATCTCCTTCCTTTTTTTTTTTTTGAGAGAGAGAGAGAGAGAGAGAGAGAGAGAGAGAGAGAGAGAGAAGGAGGGATTTTTTTTTAATATTTATTTTTTAGTTTTCAGCAGACACAACATCTTTGTTTGTATGTCGTGATGAGGATCAAACCCAGGCCACATGCATGCCAGGCGAGCACGCTACCACTTGAGCCACATCCCCAGTCCCAATCTCCTTCCTTTTTATATGGATTCATTTTAGAGTCCAAAGCTTAAGCGGGATATGATTTTCCTAAGGATCATTACAAAGAAAAAAATATTTTTTTATTGTTAGTGATGGTGTTAAAAGCTATATTTGAATAAAAGCAATTCCTAAATTTACACAAATAATTAAGTAATAATGCATGTGTATTTGCCTGGGGAATTTTCTTTTCTAGACAGATGACATAGTACCTCTAATTATACTCCCAACATCGCTCTCAAAACACTCCTAACTGAGGTGGTAAATTTTATGCATACATTGGGATACTTCTAAGCAAAGCCACACTTTTGCATTGATATGCAATGCTTTCAAAAAAGCTTGAAATTTTGCCATTATATTTTATTATCTTCTTAAGACCTTCTGATGCAGAACGGAAAAGAATGATTAATTTCATTCACAAAATATTGCAAGAAAATGTTAAAAACCACTTGAAATTGTCTCAGTAGCCTTCAAGTGATGTGTGAATCCAGGCAAAGTCTTTTATTCCAATGTTGTTTGCTCTTTCCATTAATAAATGTTGTGACAGTTGAACTCCCCCATGTATCACCAGGCAACTTGTTAATGCAACAGTTTACATTTGTTAGAATTCATTGTCATGACAGAGAATACAATACCATCTTAACAGGATTTTAGCAGCATCTCAAAAGGGCAAAACTCAAAAGGAAAAAAAAATACAAGGTTTTGAAGTCTAGATTCAAATTAAGTGTTTTACCACATATCTAATAAGAGGACAATTGGCTCAGATTTGGAAATTTCCTTTTAGGGTTGGTGGCCATAGTGAGGTGAACATCTTGAAGGGAATCTACATAAATGTTTGTTTGGTAAGTGAACAGTTTGCTCCTGGAAACAGACTATCGCCTAATATTTATCTCCAGGAATTCTCTGAAGCATAGAGTAAACCTATAACTTCAGATACAATCTTATCTTTCATGACAAGTGTTTCATGGTATAAGAACTCTGGGTGCAGTTACTCTCAATTCCCTGCTCCTCCTAGTGGTTATTCATCACTGAAGCTGGAAAATTTTCCATTCCAGTTCTGCACTGCACTTGAAGAGTTATGCTGCACATGATTTTTCTGATGGTGGCAGTGCTATGAATCATGATACGTATCTCAGTTTCCCCTCTTCTAGTTAGATGATCTTTTATTGGCTCATTTGATGAGAACACTGTGAAAAACTTCAAACCAAGAAAGTCGCTCATTTTAACACTATAAGATTATTTTTTAAAAGAGTTTATACTGTTTCTAAACCAGGATCTAGAATGACTCTGGAGAAAACATACCATTTGTTATCTGAAGAGCTAATGCATGAGGTAAGGTGAATTAATAAAATTTGATGTTTCATTTATATATCTCAATGTCTATATAAAGATCTCAAAGTGTTCTGTGAAACATACATATAACATTCTTCTCATAAAAGGGTGCACTCACTATATTTAAAGCCGAGTATTATGTCCAGACATGCTTAATTGGAACAACTTTTTTCAAAATGAATTAAATATGACAGGTAAGGAATGGAATGATTTTATCATCATTTAGTTCAGTTTAATTTAACTATAAATTATAATAAGTGGCACAATCATAGATTGAAGAACCTTATGCAGAATTTTCCACAAGTGACTAAGGGCTTGTATTCCAAATTAATGTTTAAATTTTCTCTTTATTTAATCAAATTATACATCTATAACTTTTTCAAGTAACACAAATAATAGACCAAAATATATAGTTTTATAAGGGACTAAGATAGATATAGTCGTCAATTTACTAAGGTAAGAAATTCCTTTGTAATTTTCAGATATAACCAAGAGTATTTTATAACAAAGTCATTGGTCAAAATAATATTGTAGAGTTGTTAAGTGATGTACTGGTACCACCAAGGTGTAGTCACAGATAAAAATTAAGTGAAAACATCATTAGATAAAGGAACAGTGGTGTGTGACAGGGAATCATAGATTCACATCCCTGACAAGCTTTATAAATTTAAAAAGGATGTTAAAACGTGTCATCTCTGTTATGTTTTCATTTTGGGGTTTATCTGTTTTGAAAGTTTGACTATGAACTTCAGCTTCTACATGTAGTTTTTAGCTCTTATTTCAGTAAAATCAGAAATTTCCTTTACTAAGTGAGAACAAAAATTGATTAAGGGCTTTTTATTCTATTTGGCAGACAAAATATCAATCAGTGTCTGAGTCCATTATTGATGAAACTAAATACTTTTATCCATAAGCAGCCTGTGTTTAAATAAGCCTGTTGGCACACCGAACAAAATAGGTGCGAAAATAGTAGTTGGATTATTTGTATGTTTTCAACAAATTGCATTGGTTATTAGGCTCATATCATGAAGTAATTAAGGTTATAGAAAGCAATCTTAGCTACAGATCCAATATAGACATGGATGTGAAGAAATAATGAATGTTCTTTTTACAATAATGCAAAATATCAAAACATTGAGGAGTATAAAAATCAAATGTAATAAAATAAATACACACAGGGCCAACTGAAGCATGCTAACTGTGGCTGCAGTCATGCAGGTCTTGATAAAATGTCATGAGTGGAAGACATCTCTCCTGTCCATTTGTCACGTCGATCCAACATTTCAGAAGAAACTCTTTTCTAAAAACAATCTACTTCTGAAGTACCCCTGAGAATGTTTGATTGCATATTTTCCAGTAGAGTGAGAGTAAAAGTATAAGAGGTTGACTGTTTTTTTTCTTGTGGCAGGAACGCATCAACCCAGGGATCTATATCCTATAACTTAAGCATACCAGTGGTCATATATACTAGGCATTGTACTTTCCATTTTATTTTTCTGAAGTATTTTTCATAAGAAAAGACTCCTTGTAAATATTGATAGGAATCCTATGAAGGAAAAGAGCCTTTATTATTGATGTTTGATAGAATGTATGACAAAACCCCTTTGCAATAGATTCCTATCTCTTCCTGAAGTGACATAGAATTCAAGTAAGCAGAGGAAAAGCAACCTAATTGGGAAACAAATTATAATAATGCCAGAAAATGTGGACCTCAGGCATGTAAAAGCCATCAGAAACTTTCTTGGGTAAAGAATTTCAAAAGGACTTGATATTTCTTTTAATTTTTGTTTTTAAAAGGGATTATTGCATTTTTATGAGAGATTATGTTTCAAAGTGGCACAGAATCATTCTACTTTGGCTGAAACCCTCCAATTCTTCAAGTTTAGATTGATTTATACACAAAGATAACAGTAAATGAAAACATAAAATTGCTATGATCTAACTATGACTAAGAAAGTATTTGGGAATCAAGAACAATGTTATTAAGTAATCATTTAATTTAAATTTTCTATTTACTTAAATCATACATACATATTATTGTATCAGATGTAATATCAAAAATGAAAGGGTGATGTTCCCTAGTTCAAAGTCCAAATGTTGATGGTTATTGACTTTACATCCCATCATATCTGTGGATCACTGTATATACTTGTCTTCATTACTGAAGGAGAGGTGGTACAAATATGGCCACTTTTTGTGTTAGAAATGACAATTCTAATTCTAATTAAAAAATTCAATATGCACATAAATGATTAGAGCAATGTCACCTTTTCAAAATATAATGGAAAAGCAGGAATTAAAATCATACCAATAGCAGTTTTACTTCTTAGCTATTTATATATTTTTCAGTTCTCAGTAGAGAGCAGTTGTTTATTTTTTTTAATTCTAAATTGTTACACATGACCGCAGAATGTATTACAACTCATATTAAACACACATAGAGCATGAGTTTTCATATGTATAGTTGTATATAAAGTATATTCACACAATTTGTGCCTTCATACATGGATTTAGTGTAATGGTATCCATCTCATTCCACCATCTTTTTTTACCATCATGACCTTCTCTTCTCTTCCTGCCCCTTTGCCCTATCTAGACTTCGTCTATTCCTCGCATGCTCCCCCTCCAAACCCCACTATAAATCAGTCTCATTATATCAGAGAAAACATTTGGCATTTCTTTTTTGGCGGGGAGGGGGATTGGATAACTTCACTTAGCATTATCTTCAACTTTATCCATTTACCTGCAAATGTCATGATTTTATTTCCTTTTATTCTGAGTAATATTCCAATATCTACATATACCACAGTTTCTTTATCCATTCATCCACTGAAGGGCATTTATGTTGGTTCCACAGTTTAGCTATTGTGAATTTTGCTGCTATAAACATTGATGTGGCTGTGTCCCTGTAGTAATGCTTTTTTAAAATCCTTTGGGTATAGACCAAGGAGTAGTATACATGGGTCAAATGGTTCCAGGTTTCCAAGGAATCTCCTTACTGCTTTTCATATTGGCTGCATCAGTTTGCAGTCCCACCATCAATGTATGAGTGTGCCTTTTTCCCCACATCTTCACCAACACTTATTGTTGTATGTGTACTTAATAGCTGCCATTCTGACTGGAGTGAGATGAAATTTTAGTGTAGTTTTGATTTGAATTTCTCTAATTGCTACAGATGTTGAACATTTTTTCATATATTTTTGATTCATTGTATATCATCATCTGAGAAGTGTTGTTTCAGGTCCTTGGGCCATTTATTGATTGGGCTATTTGTTTTTTTTTTTATGTTTAGCTTTTTGAGTACTTTATATATCCTAGAGATTAGTGCTGTATCTGATGTATGAATGATACAAATTTTCTCCCAAGATGTAGGCTACCTATTGACCTCACTGATTGTTTCTTTTGCTGAGAAAAACTTTTTAGTTTAAATCCATCCCATTTATTGATTCTTGATTTTCATTCTTATGCTATAGGAGGCTTATTATGGAAGTTGGGGCCTAATCAGACTTGATGGAGATTTGAGCTTGCTTTTTTTTCTAATAGACACAGTGTCTCTGGTTTAATTTCTAGGTGTTTGATTCACTTTAAGTTGAGTTTTGTGCATGGTGAGAGATAGGGGTTTAATTTAATTTTGTTGTATATGGACTTCCAGTTTTCCCAGCATTATTTGTTGAAGAGGCTATCTTGTCTCTAATGCATATTTTTGATGTCTTTTTCTAATATTAGATAACTAAAATTATGTGGGTTAGTCTCTGTATCCTCTATTCTGTACCATTGGTCTACCAGTCTATTTAGGTGCCAATACCATGCTGTTTTTTTACTATGGTTTAATTTAAGGTCCAGTATAGTGATGCCACCTGCTTCCTTCTTCTTGCTAAGAATTGCTTTAGCACTTGAGTTCTCTTATTTTTCCAGATTAGTTTCATGACTGATTTTTCTATTTCTATGGGCAATTTCATTTGGATTTTAATTGGAATTGCATTGAATATAGTGCTTTTGGTATTATGGTCATTTTTGCCAATACTAATTCTGCCTATCCAAGAACAAGGGAGATCTTTCTATCTTCTAAGGTCTCCTTCAATTTCATTCTTTAGCAGTCTGTAGTTTTTGTTGTAGAGGTCTTTCACCTTTTTTGTTAAGTTGATTCACAAGTATTTTTTTTAAGGCTATTGTTAATGGGGTAATTTTTCTCATTTCTCTCTGAGGATTTGCCACTGAAACATAGAAATACCTTTGATTTATGGTTGTTGGTTTTGTATCCTGCTACTTTGCTGAATTCATTTACTAGTACTAAAAGTTTTCTGGTGGAATTGTCTGGGTCTTCTTAGAATTATATCATTGGTAAATAGTACTAATTTGAGTTGTTATTTTCCTATCTGTATCCCTTTAATTTCTTTGTCTGTCTATTTGCTCTGGCCAGTGTTTCAAGATCTATGTTAAATAGAAGTGGTAAAAGAGGACAACCCTGCCTTGTTCCAGTTTTTAGAGGGAATGATTTCAATTATTATCCATTTAGAATGATGTCGGCCTGGGGCTTAGCATAGACAGCTTTTATTATGTTGAGATATGTTCCTGTTATCCCTAGTTTTTCTAGTGTTTTGAACATATATGGGTTCTGTATTTTATTGAATGCTTTTTCTGCATCTATTGAGATGATCATATGGTTCTTATCTTTAATTCTATTGATGTGATGAATTATGTTTATTGATTTCCATATGTTGAACCAAACTTGCATCCCTGGGATGAATCCCACTTGATTGTGGTGTACAATTTTTTTGATGTGTATTTGTATTCAATTTGCCAGAATTTTATTGAGAATTTTTGCATCTATGTTTATTAGAGATATTGGTCTGAAGTTTTCTTTCTTTGATGTGTCTTTGCCTGGTTTTGGAATCAGGGTAATATGCGCCTCATAGAATGAATGTGGATGTGCTCCCTCTCTTCATATTTTACAAAATAATTTGTAGAGTATAGGTATTAGTTCTTCTTTATTAGTCTTGTAGAACCCAGCTCCTTATTCATCGGGTCCTGGGCTTTTCTTGGTAAGTAGACTCCCAATGGTGTCTTCTATTTCCTTGCTTGAAATTGATATGTTTAAATTATGTATATCATTCTTATTCAATTTGGGCAACTGTTATGTCTCTAGAAATTTGTCAACACCTTTGATATTCTCTATTTTATTAGAGTACAAGTTTTCACAATGATTTCTTATTATCTGTATTTCTGTAGTGTCTGTTGGGATATTTCCTTTTTCATCATGTATGTGAGTGATTTGAGTTTTCTCTCTCCTTCTCTTTGTTAGCATGGGTAAGAATTTGTCAAATTTATTTATTTATTTCAAAGAGCCAACTTTTATTTTTTCAAGTTTTTAAATTATTTATTTTGTTTCAATTTCACTGACTTGAGCTCTGATTTTAATTATTTCATATCTTCTACTGATTTTGGTGTTGATGTGTTCTTCTTTCTCTAGGGCTTTGATATTTGGTGTTGGGTCATTTATTTGTTGATTTTTTTCTTCTTTTAAGGAATGAACTTCATGCAATAAACCTTCCTCTTAGTACTGTATTCATAGTGTCACAGAGATTTTGATATGTTTTTATCAGTGTTCTCATTTACTTCTAAGAATTTTTCAATTGCCCTCTTAATGTCTTTTGCAACCCTTTATTCATTCAGTAACATATTATTTAGTATCCAGGTGTTGGAGTAGTTTTATTTTTATTTTATCATTGATTTCTAGTTTTATTTCATCGTGATCTGATAGAATGCAGAGTAGTTTCTCTACTTTTTTGTATTTGCTAAGAGTTGCTTTGTGGCATAACATATTTTCTATTATAGAGAAGAATCCTTGTGATGCTTACAAGAAAGTATATTTGATTATTGAAGGATGAAATATTTTATATAAGTCAGTGAAGTCTGTTATTGATTGTATTGTTGAGTTCTATAGTTTCTTTGTTTAGCTTTTGTTTGGAAGATCTATCCAGCGGTGAAAGACATGTGATAAATGGATCAGAATTATTGTGTTGTGGTCAATTTGACTCTTGAACTTGAAAAGAGTTGGTTTGATGAACATAAATGCTGCATTGTTTGGCGCATATATACTTTAATTGTTATGTCTTATTGGTGTATGATTCCCTTGAGTAGTATGAAATGCCCTTCTTTGTCCCTTTTGATTAACTTTATCTTAAAGTCTACTTTATTTGATATGTGCATGGAAATCCCTCCTCCTTCAGTCTGTTTGTGTCATTTCCTATGAGATGAGTCTCTTGGAGGCAGCATATCTTGGGGTGTTTTGTTTTATTTTGTTTTTGATCCAATCAGCCAACCTATGTCTTTTAATTGGTGAGTTTAGGCCATTAACATTCAAGGTTATTATTGAGACATGATTTGTATTCCCAGAAATTTTTGTTATTTAACATGACTTGGTTTCTCCTTTGATTAGCCTTTCCCTTAGTGTAATACCTCCCTCCGATGATTTTCATTGTTGATTTTTATTTCCTCTTCATAGAATATTTTGCCAAAGATGTCCTGTAGTACATATTTTCTAGCTGAAAATTGTTTTAACTTTTGTTTATCATGGAAGGTTTTGATTTTATCACCAAATCTAAAGCTTAATTTTGCTAAATATAAGATTTTTTTATTGGTATCTATTTTCTTTCATAGCTTGTTATATGTTGTTCCAGGATCTTCTAGCTTTCAGCGTCTGGGTTGAAAAATCTGCACTTATTCTAATTGGTTTTTCCCCTATATGTAATCTTATTCCTTTCTCTTATGGCATTTAATCTTCTCTGCTTATTCTATATGTTAGGCATTTTCATTATAAAGTGCCTGTGGTGGATCTGTTGTGATTTTGCATATTCAGTGTCCTGTAAGCCTCTTGAATTTGATTTTCCAATTCATTAATTCATGTTTGGAAATTTTTCTGATATTATTTTGTTGAAAAGATTTTTCATTACTTTGGTTTGGAACTCTATACCTTCTTCTATCCCCAAAAGTCTTAAATTTGGTCTTTTTATGCTATCCCATATTTCTTGAATATTCTTCATATGGTTGCTTGCCATCTTCATTGTGAGGTCTACATTCATTTCAAGATTATATATTTTGTTTTCATTGTCTGAGTTCCTGTCTTCCAAGTGGTCTAATCTGTTATTGAAGCTTTCAATTGAATTTTAAATTTGGTTTGTTTCTTCTTGCATTTCAAGGATTTATGTTTGGTTTATTAAAACCTCTATCTCCATATTGACATAATCTTTTGCTTTCTGTATTTGTTTGTGTAGTTTTTGTTGAAATGGTCTTTTACTACCTGTATTTGCTTTCTTATATCAAACTTTAATTTACAGAACATTTTAATTATGTACATCTTGAACTCTTTTTTTGTTCTTTTATCTGTTTGTGCTAGTCATGGTTTCTAATAATGTGTATCTTGATTTGTTTGGGGTACTTTCTCCCCTTGTCTTTGCATGTTGCTCATGTGTCACCTTCTAGCACTGTGGATCTGAGGCATTACCGTTTTTACCTTATAGGCTTATAGTGACCTGTAGGGTTCCAATACCTCTCCTTTGAAGGGAAGGACTGTGTTAAGAGATCCTAATATAAGCAAAATACCACCTAAAAACAAATAGTTGTTATTAAGATGTTTGTAGTTTGGTCAAAATGTACAGAAATGGTGAATTCAATTATTATCTACAATATAATCTGTAGGTTTGTAAAAGGGTTTACAGTTTTTGATGGTGGACAAAGAGCTGGGGGTGAGGTGTAGGAAGATATGCTGAGGAGGTATGAGATGAGGATATACAGTTATTATATCTTAGGAAGTGTGAAAGAGAAATCTAAAGAATAAGGTTAGTAGCAAGAGAATAGAGAGGTAGTAATTTTGGGTAGACAAGTAAGAGGGAAGGCAGTAGAGTATATAAAACAAACACACATACATATTAAGAAAAATGTAAATAATGTTAAATTAGTAAAAATTGGAGAGGAAAAATAGAAAAAAAATGAATATACTACACAACTGTAATATGCTATTCAGTTGTCTCAGTCCTCAATATCCTAATTCATGCAAACTATTTGGTTTCACATATTAGAGATGTGAGGGCAGGAGAATAAAGAAGGAGAATTAAAAAAAAATCTGAAGGAAGAAACAAGGATTGTTTTGGTTGGAGGTCAATATCTTTCCCGCTTTTCTTCTCATCCGTTAGGTGGGGTTGTCTGTTCTTAGTTGTTATCTCTGCTGTCAGGATGGTTGTGGTTACCAGGGTGTGAGGATTGGTCTTGGGTACAGGGCACCTGGAAGTGGAGTACAGCACTTGCTGCTACCTTGAGAAACTGCACCTCAAGGATCTCCTTTGGGATCTACTCCTGTGATGTGGGCACTGGGTCTTATCTCATCTTACCTGTAGACCTCACAGTTCCTGTCCTCTAAATTAGTCTCTAAAGTATATCTCCCTCACCCTCTCCTTTTCTACTCCCTAATCAGAAACTTTCTCCCCTGGGGTCTTGTGTGTTGCATTTTGGTGGCTGCACATCTGTCTCAGAAAGCTGTTTTGAATTGGGCAGTCACTCTGCCGAGTTAGTGGCTACTGGGGATTGGGGGAAATTAGAAAACTCTGCATACTTGGCTATCCTGTGTTCCAAAGTGGCATTCTCCCCAACTAAAGATGGGGATGGAGGTGACCCAAAATGGAGGCAGCTGCTTTCAACAATGGGGTGTTTCGTCGGGTGTGGGGAGCCTGGTGATGGCATTGTGTGATGTTTTCAGAGATGAGCTCTGTGGCATGCAGTGTTGCGGCTGTCAGCTGTCTTCAGAGCATGTGATGTACCCAGGTGCAGGCAGCCTATGGAGAGTAAGGGACTATGGCAGTAGGTGCTGAGTCCAAAGATGAAGGCAACTGGGGGAGCTCCACGTTGACAGATGGGGGTCCACAGGGTAGTGGTGGCCAGAGTTCCTGCATGTGGGTAGCGGCTGAATGTCCTTCCTGGGAGGCCTCATCTGGTAATTCTGCACTGGTGATGATGCTGGTGGTACTGTTAAGGCACCTGTGAGTGCTGAGGCCTGGGGCCCAGTGCAGCATTGCAGCTGTGATTCCTGTGTGAGATCAGCTATGAAGGAATCACCAATCCCTCTCACCAAAGCAGTATCCCTACTAGTTGAGACCCAGGTCCAGAGCAACACAGAATGCTACCTCCTTCTGATCTGCCGTCTTGGAATCCCCTCTCAGATCAGTTGTTTTTAAAGTGCTTTTTCTCCTTATATACAAAAGTTTCCTTAATCCAGAGGGCAATTTCTTACAGGCTTGGTGAACAGAGCAGGATCATGTAGATATTTCATGTCAATGACTTTCAGTTTGTTCTAGGTTCATGAGAAATATTATGGGATATTTGCTAGGACCATATCCTATCTAGATTTGAATACAGATTAAGTCCCCTCTTCCTGGCCAACACCTACTTTCAGAAAGTGGAGAAAGGGAGAATCATATCAACTTTAAGATTTTATAATGGATGTTATATGAAATCCCCAGTGGACAATATTTTCTTTGATGGTAGACTAAATTAGGGTTCCATCTATTTTCACAAGAAAGGACATTGTAAATATCCTCCAAAAGATTTCATCCAAGAAGTATGTGCATTATTCTTTCTTTAAATCCCACTTGTTTTCCATAAAATTTCAACTCCACTAAGTCATGCTTAGGGTCTTCTGCTTCTGTTTCATTCTAACAATTTTGTATTAGAGATTCTTGTTGACATGTGAGTCATGGATAAAGATTTGGGAATATCCAATTCATATTCCTAAAAGAATAATAAATCTTTCTAGTTTTTGTTTGCTTTGGTTTTTGTTTCTATTGTGTCTAGGTTTGAAGATGACGGTTTTCACTAGAGAAAGTTCAGGTATTACTATCAACTTTTTGATGCCTGCCCTACTTTGAAAATGATTTAAGTTGAAGAAATGACAAATTAGTTTTGTAAGCATCTGAAAACATCATGAAATGGGTCAGTGATCCAGAAGGGGTTAGTGCTGGTAAAGTGTGTCAGTTATCACCTAGGTTCACACAAGAATTTTACTTTACTCTTTTAGCCACAAGGACCTGTGCAGTCTCAAGTATGCATAGAGACCCATGTTACTGCTGGCAGTGGTGTAGGCTAAAATGCAAGTCCATCCAATAAGGACACAGGTTATGCCTGGTAGCTCTAGAGCTCTGTCTTTGATCACTGGCCTGGCCACAACAGTGTTGCCTGAGGTTTGGGGGAGTGTGATAGAGTTTGTCCCTTGTTCATCCAGGCTGATGTTAAGCTAGGTCATTCCTGAGACTCAGAGTCATAGAAACCTGCCCAGTCTCACCACAGCAAGCCTTGCACTGAGCTCTAAGACAAAGAAACCTGGACAGGCTCTCTGACCTTGCTGCTGATAAGTCACAGAGTTGCTTCTGTTTGCCAAAGGTGATTGGGGGAGGAGGATAGAACCAACTCCACCTCACCTTAAAGTTTGAGCATCTCATTCTATTAACCTTGGCCTGGTGATAGGGGTCCTGGATCTCTGTCCAACAGCGCCTTTCACCATGGCAGGTAGTACTGGATTTTAAATTAAATTCCCAGACTTATTTTTGTCTCCCTTCCCCAAGCAGGAGATATCTCTTCCCTGCTGGGCTACTTGAAGTAGGAGGAAAAGGAGGGAAAGAAATAAAGGTAACTTCTCCCAGATAAAAGCATACCTTAGGGGCTCTCCCTTTATTTCCTTAGCTCTTGAGATAGTAGTTTGGTGCTTGTATAGCTATTCCACTTGGTGTGTCTCTGGGTAAAGAACATCCAGATGTCTTAGAGATCATTTTGCTCCACACCAAGAATCTGAATTTCTTTTGAAAACTTCCTTTTAATTGTACTCTACTAGATTTAGACCATTAAATGTTTGGATTAATTTTCTTTCATTTCTAAGGCACTTCTCACATGAACAATTTTGTTCACAACAAAAGATCTTCAAAAGTGATTGTAATTCTAAATCCTCAGCTTTGAAATTACAATTCTTTATATAATCCATTTAATTAGAATTATAGTGTAATTCAAGCCAGGTATCTGGCCCAGAGGAAGCATAAACTTAGATTTATATAAATAAGACATCATTAGAGCTACACCAATAAATAACAATAGTTTTTTTTAAAAAAAAATATATTATGTCTCTAAAACTAATTAATAGCATAGTCATCATCCATCAAATTCCTGACAAAACAATTCCTGACAGACAGAACTGAACAAAGCAATTCTCAGGGACAAAATATAAGTTTGTTTATAGTGTGTCCAAGTGATAGCTTCTCAAATTATTTCAAGAGCAGACTTTTTGTCCCATTGCCTATCAACTTTGTATAGGTTCTCTTAAGTGACAGAACACAAACTAACAAGGAACCATGGGAATAAGACAGGTTATCACTAAGGGGTGAGGAGTTGTCAAACTTGATCAAATGCCCACAAACCAACTAAATGCAATACGATTTCCTTGGAGACAAAATTAATTTAATATTCGGAGTCTTGAAGACAACAATGCATAATTCAGACCCAGTATGAAACTTATTTTACCATCACTGTCAGAGTTCCCCTGAGTTGGAGCTTCAATAGGTATTAGTTGAGCCTGCTGTTTTAAAATTGAATATTTTGAGTGACAACGGCAAGTGGTGTGTGCATGTTTATGAATACTACTACATATTGCAGAACTCCCCAAAACATCACCAGAAAACCTATTAATGAAGCAAAAGTAAGTACAATCCACTATGTTGAACGAAGGGAATCACCACTAGACTCAGTCTTAGATTCTTAATCCAGTGAGTCTTACTGCAATGTTGGAAGTGGGGTGTTTATTGGTTTCTTAGGAGAATAGGTTCAAATAGTTTAAGAGAGGCCTTTCAAAAAGAAGAACGAGTTAGGATTAGAAACTGTTCAAGGCATAACAATTTGGAATTTATGTGATGAGAAGACCTTCTTAAATCGGACCTTTAAACTATTGATTGTCCTGGTTAGCTACTGCTGCTATAGCAAAGGACAACAGCCTGGGTGGCTTTCCAATCATTCTGAAGGCTGGAAGTCTGAAATCAAGGCTTCACATGGTGGGTTTTTTCTGAGTTCTATATACTCAGCTTTTAGATACCAGCTTCTACCTGTATGTTCACCTGGTCTCTCCTCAATGTATGTGTGCATTCTCACTGAACTAAGTACAATAATCACATTGAAGTAGAACTCATTTCAATAAATTCATTTATCCTTAATTACCTCTTTAAATACCTTATCTCCAAATGAAGCCATCTTATAGTTTCCTGGGAATTAGAAGTTCATATGAAATTTTGGTAGGACCCAATGAAACCCATAAGATTAATAACATTTAACACAGGTGAGTAGATTGCCACTTACTAAAGTGGTTAATAGTCTTTTCTTTCCTAAAAAAGTGTTTATGTAATAAAGGTATTCTTTTTTTAATCACTTACTTAATGCTTTTCTGTTGAAAGTTTGGCTTGGCTTTGCAGTTACTAGTCCAGTGCTCTATTCTTGCCATCACACAATGTGAATCTAGAGAAATGACTGAATCTTTATAGGTTGTTCCTTCAATATAGTAGCAATATAAGAAAATTCTTAGCAAATTACCTATAAAAAGTCAGGGAAGATGATGATATGATGACAACGAGGATGGCAATGGACAATGATGATAATGCAGCTACTGATGCTCCAAAGACTACAGAATCATGATTTAGAAATAAATTCGAAAGTCAAAATGATATCACAAAGCTCTGATTTCAGGGCTTGCTCTTGGTAAGAGTAATAGAGTAAAGGGTCTTTCCTGTAATTTAGTATTCTGAAATCTAATGTTTTGGAAACTACCAAACATTAATTTGTACATGAGATATTTTATTCTTAAATAAATCAAAGACATTATTTGTTTTCTATTTTAAGGGGGCATAGAGATGCTATTTAATTTACATTGAATTCTTCACATAAGGAGTGAAAGAGCTAGGAATTGAACCCACACCTGTCTGATTCAAGCCTCATGTTGTTAAGCATTATTTTATTTAATCATCCATTTAACAAATATTTTTTGGGAAAAAAGACAGAGTAGTAAATTATTTTCATCCCTTGAACTTATAGCTCCCTTCTCAATCAAAGATATTTGGACTTATTTCAGATAGATAAGAAACCACAAGAGAATCACTCAGATAAAAGTTTGATGGCCTTGTTTGCATGCACGCAAGATGCAGTAACTCTAGGAATTCGGTCACCATTTCAAAGATGAGATGTGACATGCCTTCTAGCTGAGGGAGTAAAAATCCTTAACACTATGGAATAAATTCCCATCCTTTTTCTGTGCCTGGGGGAGATGCATCTATAATTGATTACTCAAGTTCCAGCTGTTCTCAGAACTGTGTCATTGAAGTCATGAATTATTTGCTGAATCTAATATGTGGATAACAGTTAAATAAGCACAGTAAGATTATTTATCTTGCATAATCTGTTTTATAAATATACTTGTCCAAACAGAAGATATATGTTTATAAAATAAATTAGTCTAAAATTAATGAAAATAATAGACAGTACAAAATCAATATACATGCCTACAGACACACAGAGAATAATTTATTATGAAATTGAGTTTAAGACTACTTCTCAAAACTTTCAGAGATGTTTATTTGGAAGATACCTGTAACTGTTTTTACCACTATTTTCTTAAATTAGTTCACTTACTTCTTTGGGCATCATTCTTTTTTAATCCATTCTTTGAATACAAATAGACGTTTTCTTTACCTACCTTACTAGAGCTATATTTGCTAATTCTGCCTACGAATTTCCCTAAGCATTCTTTACATGACATTTTTTAAAAAATGTTGTCCTTTAATGTTTATAGAAATCAACCAAGGATTATTATTTTTTTTAATTCAATGTATTTAAGGCTGATATTTCATGCTTCTCACAAGCTTCCAGCTAATGCTGCTGCTGCTGATACTCAGAATGACTATATGAGTACCAAGGATGTGGACCTATACTGCTGAAGAACATAGCCACTAGTTACATGTGGTTGTGGAGCACTTCAAATGTGTCAATCAGAATATATATGGGCCATAGTTTAAAATGAATAGTAGATCTTGAAAGCTTAGTATGCAAACAAGTATGCAAAATATACCAGTAAAACTGTCTTTTATAACGATTGCATTTCAAGTAGACAATGTTTTGGAAATATTTAGCTAGGCAAAATATATTACAATTAGGGCCATCTGTCTCTTTTTACATCTTTGAATAGCCGGTAATTTTTCAAATTAATATTTGCCTAGTATTGTGGGGGTTTTTTGGGGGGGAGGGGGGCATGGTACCAAAAATTGAACTCAGAAGCAATCGACCACTGAGCCACATCTCTACCCCTATCTTGTGTTTTATTTAGAGATGTGGTCTCACTGAGTTGCTTAGTGCCTCACTTTTGCTGAGGCTGGCTTTGAACTGGCAATCCTCCTGACTCAGCCTCTAGAGGGCCTGGGATTACAGACATTCACCTCCACATCTGGCTTTGTATTTTGTTTTTATTAACCTGTTGTCATGGAGGATCAAGACTAGCATGTGACTCAAAAGGACTGAAATGGCACATCAATATTGCTGTTCTTTAGTACTCATACCTACTAATGATGCTAATGTGCTACTTTTCCCCACAGGATTATGGTCCTTGTTAACACAAGGAATCTTAGTCAACATCAATTTAGAGGGTAATTGGCAAGTTAGAGTCTGGCAGGTCAGTTCTTCAGTGGTATTGAATAGACACAGCTCTATGTGCACCTCAAGAATAATAGTAAGATGTTAGGAGTGAACATTCTAAAACAGAGAGAGGAGCAGGAACAGCCTGAAAGGGACACTGGCAGATGAAATTTTGTTTCCTCTCAGAATTCCTGAGCCTTGGGGAATGATTCATAGTGAACCCTGGGCTTCTGTTTTTGCTTTCTGCCTATCTTTGAAGTCATAAACCTCCTTCATGCAACCTGGTATGTGTACAGGTATTCTGCCCTACTGGACTCTGTTAAATTGATAACCAGTGCACATTAAATTTGCCTCAGATACCGCCAGGTGGATTAGATATTTCCAGTAGACCATTTTGAAGGTACAGTCATCCTTTGATCATTACAATAAGTTTTATGATGTCAGAAAAGTAACATTTCTAGAATACAAGATACAGTTAATTTAATAAGAGCTAAAAGGAACTTTCTAAAAATCCAATGATGCTTTTTCTATCCTGGTACAATTACAGGGAATGTTTGGAGTCATGTTGTAATCCCTGCTTAAATATGTGATTATTTCATTTCAAACTTATACAAAGGTAAAATGTAGTTTATATGGATTTTTTGTAAGGAATGTTGAGATAATGAAATGTCTTGGAATTCTCACTTATGAATAGTTTCGCTCGAATGGATAAGTTTGCTTTCAACAAAGTAATACTCTGCAAACACATAGCAACCTTTCTCCTATTATAAACTGTCAAAGTGCACTGACTTATCAGGATCTATGTGACATACACTTCATGTGGGCACACATACTTAAAGCATTGCTTTCTCTGAAATAATATGTATTTAATTGCTTTCTTATAAGATATGAACCAGACTCAGAAATTCAGTTACAATATCATGGTACTATAGTCTTTTCTATATGTGAATCAATTAGAATAAAACAATTTAAATTAAGGTCTTGAGAGAAAAAAAATGCCCCATGCAATTTCACTATCTTCTCTGTTCCTTGGTTTTCCCATCCCAAAGTTGAATTAATAATGGTATTTAAATCATAGGGCTGTTGTAAAGGAAAAAATGGATTAAAAATTGTTGACCCTTAAAACAGTTTATCATGTAAAAACTATTTGGTAATTGTTGCTATTAACCAAAATGGTCCTAATTATGATCCAAAATACAAATATCATAAAAGAGTTAAGAAACCCCCCAAAATCTTCATTATACACATTTACAATTTGTAGTAAGCACCATTTATAATTAAAGAATTGTGCATTCCATTTTTATTATATTTCCAAAAAGAAAAATTTTAAAAGAAATCTCACGTTTTGATGTCATTAAACAATAGTATCCCAACATTTTGAAAGTTCATTTGAAATACCTTTTCAAAGGAGAGAAAATTTTAGTGTTTTCCACAAAGATGAAGCACAGAATATTATATTCTCTCATAAAATTGAAAAAAATAATCTGTGTATGGCACTTATTTTATCCAAATATAAAAATATATATTTCTTTAGATTTTTTAAAGCTTATTATGTGATTTTTCAGTTTTATTCTGGATATTATTCAATATGTAACAATTCCATGGTAATCTTGAAGATATGAATCATGCATCATTTATGACTCCTGAGGTATTAGCATGTTGATAATTCACTTTTCACTATGCAATGTGATTATTTGTCTCAATATTTTAGCCATTCCAAAGTGGAGTGCATTGTTATAGTCAATATTTTAAAATTACAAAACTACAATTTGAAAAGAAAGAGACATGGCAACTAAATGTAATGTTATAAATTAGAATGGAATCCTAAACAAGAAAACAACATTAGGTAAAATCTAAAGGAATTCTAATAACATACAGAATTTAGTAATACAATATTAACATAGATTCTTTAGTTGTGATAATTGTGCCATAGCATTATGCAATATGCAAACAATAAAAACAAACAGGAAAACAATGGAGGTGTTATACTAGGAACTTATTTGTAATATTGTAGTAATTTTTCTGTCAATCACAAACCAATATTAAGAAAGTTTATTAACTGTCAAGATATTTTGAGATTCATTAAATTTTTACTATTAAAATCCTTCTCTTTACATTTTTCAGCTCTTCCTTCACCTTCTTTTGTCCTTCTCTGTCATTCAATGTGGTATTCTTCCTAAGAAATTAGAATTATGAAATCCTAACATAGCCTACATTGAATATGTACTTCTGAATTAAAATCTAAATTTTTTAAATACGAGACTATTTTTAATAAATATATAAACATACTTTTAACTAAACATTGTATATATTTATTTACACTATTCTCAAATAGAGATGATATTTGTAGTGCAAAGAAAACAAGAGTTAGGAGTAAAACCCGGTGCATCTTAGAGATACTTCTAAATCAATACAAATGGCAGAATAAATCATGAATATCTCTCCCAAGGTGGAAAATAATGTTTGTTCAGCATTCTCTTCCTATTTTCTGCCTTCCTGGAACCAATATTTGCTTGAATAAAAAATATCAGTAAAGAATTCATACCATGAGTTTTATAAAAGCTATTTCATAAAAGTTAAATGATTATTTTTACTCTATCTCATAAACTTAGTAACCACATTTTACTTTTATTTTTTTTACTCCTCAAAATGTGTTTATTAAACCTTATTAATTTGAGGTTTTATAGTACTTTAGTGATTTTTATATGAACTCATTTTGATTCAGAATGAGATCAAACATGCATTTTTGTACAGGTTTTTGTCAAGGATACCTTTGATATCTATTTTTAAACTTCAGGAAGGCTAGTTCTCCAACCCACTTTTCCAAAGTGCCTCAAGGCAGATGGAGAAAGGGGCAGGGGTTAGTGGAGTTTGCAGGCATTTCTGTTATAGAGACCCCAAATTCTTCAGATTCTGACCTCTCCTTTCATGGATGATCTGCCCCAAATTCCAAAGTCGGTGTTGCCTGGATTATACATTCTGTTTTTTATATTTCTTATGTGGAGCTTCCATCCTTGTTACAGAATTTCTTTAATTGTTTTACTCTGTTTACAGCCATTATAGTAACACAGTCCTGTGCATTAATGCTTTTGCTTCATACCTGATAACACAGGACTTAGTGCTTCTATTTTCTCAATTTAAGGAAAAACATATAATAGCACCCCCCCAAAAAATCTTCTTAATTACTACATGTCTGAGTTCTGTAGCACAACTACCATTTGCTTTTCAAAAACCAATCATCTCATTTTGAACATTCCAAAACTTATTAACATTTAATAGTAAAATGCTATTGCACTTCATTGTTCAAAGCATAACATTTTACAGCAATTGAAAGTTATATTTAATTTTTAAATTTTATTATGAAGTTGAATGTTTAAAGAGTTAAGTTAAAATTTTATGTGATTTTAAGTTTTTACCATTATGGACTACAAAAGGTTTCTAATCAAAATCAGAAAATGTTATTATAGTTTAGAACATTTGTAAATTTTGTGAACTGCAGACCTAAATCACAGAAGTCAGCCTTTACTTTTGAAAATTCACATTAGACTCTCCATCTCTACACTAAAGGGTTCAGATGAATGTTGAGTGCTTTGAACAGGAAGGTATGAGGAAATTAGGACAGAGAGCTACAAGGGACATCATGAAGACACTCTGTATTATCTATTCTTTTTTAGAGAGTAGACTGACCTTCCTTCCCAAGAATTTTCTGCTTAAGTCATACTGTCATAGGAGACATAAGATTTCAGTAGACTGATGCAATTCAAAAAATAAAATTATTTGTTAGATTAGAAAGTCTTAGAATATTTCAAATTTAACCACCCCCAGGTGTTTGCTGACCTTCTGTAGTATGGCACAAGCCATGTTCAGTGCTGTCTTCAATGTGCCCACTGGACAGATAAGCCAACACTTCATGATCTATACAGTCTGGTATAAATAAGATGTAGACAGATAAAAAGGCAATTACAGGGGGCTCAGGTTGTGGCTCAGTGGTAGAGCACTTGCCTAATACATGTGAGTCACTCGGTTTGATTTTCAGCACCATATAAAATAAATAAATAAAATAAAAGTATTGTGTCCATCTACAACTAAAAATGTTTTTTAAAAAAGACAATTAGAGTGCCACATCATACATGGTTGACAACACAGATACGGGTGTCTGATGGTAGAACATGGGAAGAGTACCTAATCCAGATTAGGAGGTAAATTCAAAGGCTTTTCAGAATAAATAAGGCTTGAGTCAGATTTTTTTTGTGGAAACTAAGAGGTTTTATGTAAGGAATGATTATGTGAAAATATGAGGACAGAATTTCAGAGAAAAAGGTTTAGAACAGCAGGACTTAGCCATTGCTAATCAATGATTGCTTTAAAATCTAAGGAAATAGAAAACTCTCCTGCTGAGAATACTTACTCACTTATACTATTAACCAAATGTTTGTGTTCCCCCATAAATCCATACATGAACATAATCCAGTGTGATCATACTGGTAGTTTGGGCTTTTGGAGGCAATAGGGTGATAATGGTGGAGGTCTTATTCTGCGCTTACAAAAAGATGCACCAGAAACCTGCTTCCTCTACCCTCTCTTTCCTTGCTCTGGTGAAAAGAGGAGGAGGCCCTCCCTCAGAACCTATTAGTGCTGGTATGCTAATCTCCAACTTATAGCCTCCAGAACTATTATATGTAAAGTTTATTGTTTTAGCTATCCAGTCTATCAATCTTTTGTTATTGCATTTTTAACTACTACATAAACCCACATATTAAGTTGGTGATTCATTTCTGTACTTTCACACTTTGTAAAATCTATTGTCATATTTTTAAAAAAATTTTACTAAGGGCAATTTATGAGATATAGAATTTAATTTAAATAATGCAAATGAAATTTAATTCATCCAGGCACAGTGTATACAACTATAATTCTAGAAACCTGGGATATTGAGTCTGGAGGATTATGATTAATTCCAGCTGCAGCAACTTAGCAAAATTTTCAGTAAATTACCAAGGAACTGTCTTACATTAAAAATTAAGTAAATACAAAGGATTGGAGATATTTGTCAGTGTTAAAAACACCTTTTAGTGTGTGTGTGTGTGTGTGTGTGTGTGTTGTGTATATATAAATTGAATTGTCTTTAGATTCAAATTTGAAATGAAGGCTACTATTGTTTAGATGTCCCTTGAAGTTGTAATTTCTAAAGGGTAACTGGTATATCAATATGTATATTACTTTTAAAGCAAATCTATTCATTTATATCTTGATTATACTAAAAATATAGAAAATGCAAGAGAGCCTCATGTCATCTGGTAGATGAGATTCAAATTCAAGAAAATTGGGTTGCTATAAGACATTTTTCAATAAATCTCTTCTCAATCCATTCAGGCTACATTTAGGATGAACTAGAGACCTTATGCTATTTGTTTCAAATAGGAAACATTAAAAATAGGCTTTTTATTTTTTTCTTTTTCATAAGAAACAATTCTTAAAAGAGAATTTGTTAGTTTTCCAGGTGGTTAGAGTCTAATTTTAGACAAAATATTATTCTTATCCAAGTGTGTAGTTATGTTTCTGATAGAAGTAAAGATTTATATACTCACACATATCCATTTTCTTCTTATTTGGTAGCTAGCTGCAATTTTTTTTTTCAACAATTTTCAAAATTGTTCCATCCAGGGCCTTCAACTAAGCAAGTAACTTATTTCCTTGGTTTTATACATCTATTTCCTTCAGTTTTACAGTAAATAAACTTCTGCATTGACTAATTAGACTCAATGTGCTAGTTTCTTTCACTCAAAAATCCTTAACTTGAAAACTGAATAGTTGGTAATTTCAGCCCAAGTTCAATCAAGCACTGGAAGACTTCTACTTAAAAATCCTATCTTTTGTTGTATACAACATGAATTCTAATCTATTTTCAAAACCTTTTTAAAGATGTCATTTTCTGTTACCAATGAGGATTGTCATAATGGAAGATGAGACTTCTTTGGGGATCACTGGTGATCTCTTAGATGTGGGATCAATGTTTGGAGCTTCCAGCATCAAGTGTGTTCTAACTGCCTAGAATGCCAAGATTCATTTTCCTATTTTCACCCAGTTCTCTTTTTTTCCCATAGCAGAGAAATGTGCCACCATATTAAGAGACATCCATGGCCTTTCAAGTATTTACAAGAAACTGAAAAACTGAATCATTTCTTTGATGCTGTCAGCATACTCGCAGCTGATGACAAAAAACTGGCTACACTGAGAAATATCTAAATTTAAACCCAAATACATATTGACTAGAAATGCGAGAGTTTCTATTCACTGATTAAAAACCTGTTTCAAAAGCATTATTTAAAACATTGAAGATGAAGTTTCTGGAAGGGAACCATCATTTCATTGTGGAAAACACTCGTGTGTGTGTGTGTGTGTGTGTGTGTGTGTGTGTGTGTGTGTGCGTGCCCGCGCGCGCGCACCTAAAACAACCAGAGCATGTAATTTCATAACAATTTCTCAAATCATGGTTATTTATTTTGTTTTCAATATTATGATATGTAATTTTAAGGATACTTCAATGAAGAGAATTTTAGTAGGGATTACACTGAAAGATCTTTCATGGTAAATTTCTGTATTGTGGAATGGAGAATAAACCATAAATAGAGCATGACATCAAAGACAAAGGAAGGAAACCGCCAGACCATAGTACAGAAATAGCTAAGAAAAGCACAGCCAAGAAGTAATGGATTGCTCATTAAAATGTCTGTAGTGAGTTTTTGTGGATACAAGGTACTTGAGATATGATAACCAGCTTCTGCTGTCTTAGAGCATGAACTGCAAATGCTATGGGATGAGGCTGCTTGGCTAGAGAAAAGCCAGGGTTAAAAACATCCATGAACTTGAGAAGAGGAGACACAGATCTTTACTTAGGGAGGGAAATTTGATGGGAGAGAGTTCAGATTTTGAAGTGGAGGGAGAGTTAAGTATATTTATTATGGGGAAGAATGAGGAATGCAAAAGGCAGCTGGTTAGAGAGTTTCTTGTTAGGGGTTTAAAGGCTCTGTGATGAGTCCATCTCCATGGCATATGCCTATCATCCCAGGAGCTCAGGAGGCTGAGGAAGGAGGATGGCAAGTTGAAAGCCAGACTCAGCAAAAGTAAGGAACTAAGCAGCTCAGTGAGATCCTGTCTCTAAATAAAATACAAAATAGGGCTAGGGCTGTGGTTCAGGGGTTGCATGTCACTGAGTTCAATTCCCAGTAGCCTCTCTCCAAAAAAAAAAAAAAAAAGTCCCTGTGATGAATCAAGCATTTGATGAGTGGACATGATTAAAAAATTAATATCTTATAATTCTAAGTTCAATCAAGCATTGGAAAATATATATTTAAAATCTTATATCTTTTGCACAAAATATGAAGTCTAATGTTCCTTAAAACCATTTCTAATCTTTCCATTTTTCTGTTCAAGATGAAGATTGCCAGAATTGAAGATGAAAAATACAGAATGGAGGAAATGTTGACCATACAAATCAATGAGGTATCCATAAAGTGTTGAAGATCCCTTGGAGAGAAAATAAAGAGAAATTACACCAAATTTTGAAGTCCTAAGTTTCTTTAATCCTTTAATTTAAAAATAATAATAATTTTAACTTATACAAAAATATTAAAACAGCACACGCTGGTGGTTACTGTATTTTGACATGCAAACACAGTGCCTAATGTTTAAATCAGTTTAAACATTTATCTGATCAAATACTTGCCATTACTATATGTTGAAAAATTTAAAAATTCCTTTTTCTAATTTTTTGACATGAATAATATAATATTTGTATCTGTAGTCCAACTAATACTTCTTGCTCCTGTCTGACTTAGTACACCTTGGTCAACTTATCTTCCTTGTTCCTACTCTCCATAGCTTATGACAATCATCCTCATCGCATTCATCGCACCATTTAACACACTTTTAAAGGTTCCTTACATGACTGAGATTTTTACATTCTTGTCCTTCTCTGACTGGCTACTTCACTTAACATAATTATTTCCAGTTCAATCCAGTTGCCAAAAATGACAAGATTTCATTCTTTTGATGACTGATTAGTATTTCTGAGGGTATATGTGCTACAATTTCTTATCACTTCATCAGTTGATGGGCCCTTAGATTGTTTCAATTTCTGGACTATTGTGAATAGTGAAGTTATATTTTTCTAATGGTGTATCTTTGATAGAATCTAACAGCCTAGATACTAATGAAGGTATTATTGAATATTCAGAATATATAATGAATCATAAAGAGTTCAAAAATCTTGACCTCACTAGAATTGTAATTATATGAGCATAGTTATAATCAGTTTTAAAATAAAAAATTCAAAACAACAAAAATGAATAATGATTTACATATTTTATTGCTGAGAGCCACAGCTGAGTCGGAATGGCCCCTGGCATTTTGCAACTGCGGCATTTTATATCTGTATAAAGGTGATTTTTGTGATTTGATTCATGTTTAGACTTTCACTCACCCATTAATTTTATGTAGTTAGTCATTAATCTTTGATAATATATATAAAATTGTACCTTCAAGTAGCAAAGTGATCATACTTACTTAAAGTACTTTAAAAGAAAAAAACAATATTCTCCATGTATATACAATGGTGTTAATTGAAAATTAAACAAAATGAAATCTTATAAAAAAAATCTATTTTCCAAGGTTTTTTGTTCATCCTATTTAAATCAATAGTGTCAAGTCAGTACTTTCTTTCCTCCTAGAAGGATCTATAAAGGGATCCTAGGTGTAGTTCTAGGTTATTACCATGAGATGGTAGTATTATGAAATGCATAGCATTTAACCCCTCAGACTATTTCAACTTGATGAAACCAAACTAATTTTTTGAAAATAACACTTGAACTAATTATATAGTGTCTATAGGAAATTAGATATCACCTTTAAAAAACTATTAAAATATCAGTTTAAACCCAGATCCTATTATGGCTCTGATTATTTGCAGCTTTTCCTCTTGGGAGCAAACTGCATTGATTCAATTTACAACTGAAATCCAAATGCAGTCATTTCCAGTTTCTCTATTAGTGTTTGACTACTTCCCTGGCTGCTTCTGCCAATTCAAGATTTGAGTAAAGCCAGAAACTGTAAAAATCTTTTTGCTAACCTGATGCCCTGCTCAAACTGTGTTTTTTTTTTTTTTTTCTCAGTAATGATCAGACTCTCTCTAAGTGACAGGAAGAACTTGTCCTTTCCTAAAGCCACAGTCAGGTAACAGATAATGGACCTGGTTTAACACAATCTTTACTATAGTAAGAGCAATCAGCAAGCCCTGACAATCAAATTCAATATTACTTTGAGGCATGTACACATTTTCAATCTGTATAAAAATTTGAGGAAAATTAAGATAATTTATTGTCTATGTTATTAATAATTAAGATATATTTGAGTATTAAAGTTAAATATGACATTCTTGTTTACATTTTGTAGAGATGGTCAATACGTACAAAAACATTTTGAAAGTACTCTTTTATGTAGTGACAATAATATTAGTATTATATGCTTGAAACTATAGTAGATTTAAAGATTTAATTAACTTTATTTAATCACTAATTTAATAATTAATAATTGCCAGGGGTAGGCTTTATTAGTTTGATTCTACAGAAAATAAAGTAGATGTTGAGCATAGTTTTTAACTTCAAACAGCCAACAAATGGCTTTGTTATATTTTGAACCAAGGTGAGTATGGCTCCACAACTGTGCTTCAATTCATTTATCTGTATGAAGAAAATATAACCCTCTGTATGCTATTTTGTCCTTAATGGAGATGGTAGAATTAAATATCCCTCCAACTGTCACTAACTCCAAGTTATAATAACATAACTGACTTAATTATAATATTTCATGTGCAGTGACAAAGTTATTTCTCTCTGGTAGGCTCACTCCAAACTTTTAACACTTTCAAAACTAATATTAGGTCAGGTTTCCATAATTCCATAAATCAGTGCACAAGAGAGCATGACACTGTTTGAAAGTCATTTTGTTTTGTTTTATATTAGTTTGATTTTGAATATAATTCCTAAAAGAACAAACTCCATAAAATCTATACGTTTAATTTCTTACATTGAAAAAAATATCAAACTACTGCAATAAATACCTATTAGTGCTATATACCAAAGTTTTAAGGTGGGCATAGTCCTGTGAACAAGGTTTTCCCTTCTCCCTTTTGCATATTGGTCTTATTTATAAGATAAGAAAATATCTCAAGAAATGTATTAAATGGAAAAAGTGATATGCCCATTTGAACAGTTTCCTATAATTATAATGTATATAATATTCAATTATAATTATCACATATGAATATTTATTTATGAGATAATTTATATGCCTATTTATCTTACACTGATTTCCGGCATTCATATGTTGATAGAATCTCCTGTATATTATACATATTGTGTGATACTTTCTGATATCTATTTTTTATTGTATTTATTTACACAGTCCTGGGGATTCAATCCCCAGGGCAAATACTCTATCACTAAGATACATCCTCAACCATATTATCTGATTTTTAGAAAAAAAAAAAGAAAAAAGATTCCTTGTGAACAGGTAATTGAGAAAAGACTCATTTTTCAGGCACGTAAGTCTATAGTTATTAAGGTATTCAAACTGTTCCTAGGGAGTAGGCAGCTCTGGATTTATATTCATGGACATTCTAATGCACACAGAGAAATTAGGAAGATGAAGATAGCAAAGGCTAGCATGTTATACTTGTTTATAAGAAATTTAGTTTAGCAATACCCATACTAAATACCCAGATAACATTGGGCCTTTCACTTAGAGTTCGAAGAACTTTAGATTGTTTGGTTTGGCATCTTTGCAAGTACAAATATATTCTTGTAGTAGGCATGATGCTTTAAATGATGCCTCGGGGGTAAACATCATGGCCTCAGTTTAAGATTCTGAACATAGAGAAAAATTATCTCAATTAGAAATTTAAATTGGATAAATTAATATAATTTATTAGAAAATGTATTGTCATCACTTTTTTGTTAGAAATAGCACAGGATTGCATAAATATCCAATTGATATAAATCAATATATAGGTAGATATTAATGCTGTAGATAGAGATATTTACCTCTGACTCTAGGACTATTAAAAATAGCCTGGTTCCCCTACTTTTTTCTCTTTAAAGACACTTACAGGTATCACTTAGTCAGCTATTTTCTGTGACTTTGACCAAAATACCTGACAAAAATAACATAAAGGAGGACATGTTTATTTTGGCTCAAGGTAGCAGAGGTTCAGTCCATGGTCAGCCAACAACATAGCTTTGGGCCCAAGCTGAGGCAGAAAATCATGGTAGAAGGACATGACAGGGCAAAGCAGCAACAAGGAAGCAGAGAGACAGCTCTCTCTGCTCACAGGGACAAAATATAACTATAAGCTAATACTTAAATATAAGCTATAATTTATTGTAACCTGTAACTTACAAGATGGTCATGTTCACAGATCATAAAAGTTAGATTTATTTTGGGAAAATGTATTCTTATTTATTTATTTATTTAAATTTAGAGAACCATTAGTCTTTAACTTTCAAAAAATTAATTAATTAATTAATTGATTTCAATGATAATTTTATCTATTAAGATAGAATATATTAAATAAATCCCATAAAGTTTTTAACAATACCTAGGACAAGGTATCATTTTTTAAATTACTCTGTAATTTGCAGCTTTAATTCTGAGATATACATTAAGAAAGGACATAAGTGTGGGAAATTTTCCTTATGTGAGAAACAGTAAACAATGACTTATGTATACCTAGAGGGTCACAATTGAAATACCATCTACAAATAGCATTTACATATTTAAAAAAATCACCGTGGTATATTCAGTGTGAATTTATGCACTGCTAAATTCTACAATGTACATGCTTGTCATTTGTTTAAAAGTGTTTCTTCTTTGTTTTTTAATGAAAACCTCTCACATTACCACAAAAATATTAAATGTTGGCCAAATCTTTAAAAAGGGAGAGCATATAATATGTGACTGGAATTAGAACTGCAATGTCATGCTAATCTCTCATTATAAGTATCTGCATGACTTTTCTATGTATTGTTGATTATGGATTAAGAAGAATAAAATGATGATTTAAAATAGATAAAACATAATGGCTTGGGAACACATACATAAAAAGGGGTGTGTTTTAATGACATCCCAGAGATTGTCCATCATCTAATATCAAAAACAACACACAAAGTCCAGAGACTCAAACACTCAGTGGATGACATTTTTCAAACCATAAAAATGAGAGCACTGACGTTGGGAAGAAACCAAGCAATAGCTGTTTATAACAAAAGCAAGAGAACACACAAGTAAACAGGAAAAAAAAAAAAAAGTCTAGTGAAAAGTGAACAGCAAAATTACAGTTTCCTGAAAATAGAGATGTCATGTCAAATACACGTGAGTTGTAATTATGATCTGACCAAAATAGAAATATTCTCAACACATAAAAAATAAGAGACATTTATGACAGAGCTTGTCACATCAAATCAGCATGCACAAAAAGGAGCAAAAAGGTATTTTAAAATTTTACTTTTTGCACTTTCTTGTGTATAAATATCAATTAGTACATTTAAACAAGTCTTTATAAGCTAGCAAACTAATTAAATGTTTTTAAAAAGTGATCATTTTTAAAATGATTTGTAATGGAACAATACCACACTCTCTGTGGATGGAATGTGTCACTGTCTTAGAGGCCTCAGGCAGGACCACTGCTATTTTAAACTCCCTAAAAGGCAAAAGTGGAGCAGAAAGAATTAAAGGACAAACTGTCTGATACCTGCATATTCACTTCTATGCAGTAGTAAGGGAGATGGCCTGCAGCTATGGCAGGGAAACTAATCACACATGTACATTTGATTAATTTTGATGTGTTAGAGGGCATTTGACCTCCTGAAGGGGAAGTCATGAGTTCTATAATGAGAACCAAAATGGAACAAATACAGCTACCACCTTGAGAAATTTGCTCTGAAAATGCTTTTGTTATAGAAAAGTACCCCCCCCATTACATTTTGGAACTTGTTTAAAATTACAGAATTGATAGAACCTACTCCATAAAGAATCTCTGAAGTAAGATAAAGAACCTTCTGTCATAAAAACAAAGCACCAATTGAAAGATCAATATATCCCTTGCTCACTATAATTTATGAAAGGAAGTTTTTAAATATAACATCATTACTTATAAAGAACAGCAACAGCTCTTAATGATTACTCCTTGATTTTCCTAATTATACAACAACATTTTCTTGCATTTCTCTTTCCTAATTCAATTACTTAGAGGGGGAGACTATTCAGAAAGGTATTTGTGAGAATTCTTATTTTATATATTACTAAGCAGTCTGAGATGATTTAGTGTTCTACTTAAATATATAAATACATTAAACATATGTTTGGGGGTAAAGGATTATCACAACTAAAAAGAGCCGATTTTCCATTTTTGAGGTTAGTTTTAAAAAGAATGCTTTGTGTTATAACTTTCGTTATATAGATTAACACCAAAATGATTTAACTTTAAATGTACTATTTATACAGAAAATATAGATAAAACTATCTTATATATATTTTAATCATACTATTTTGTTTAGTCTAATGTTGCATATAAATATTTTACATAACTCTTTACAATGAATCTTTGACACCACCTTCCTTTTTACACAAGCTAACTTTTATAACATTAAATATTTTTCAAAAGCTTACCATTTCACTGCCATTAAATTTCTAATGAAATCCTGAAAATTTTATACATACTATTTTCACATCATTAGAAGAGTGTTATTTTAAAATTTTATCTTGAGGTGTATAATCATGATCACTAAAACTTAACCACTTGCAATTGTGAGTTTTCACCCTCAGGGGTAAAGTTAACAGACAAACTGTCTTATGTTTTAGTTTGTTTTAAATGTGAATGTCTATAATTTTCTAAATTTTTTTTCAGGGTAGTAGAACTTGTAAAAAACAAAGATACTAAAAAACCCGCTAGTAAAATGCAAGAATTAATAAAAATTAGAATATAAAAAATTGTCCTTGGCATTTTAGAAAAATTTGTCCAGGAGAGTCAATTCATCTCATATAGTTCAGAGTGGAGGCAATAGAATGTTAAAACAGGAAACAGAGGAAGTGTTAGGGCTCACATTTGTTTATGTCAAATAGATTCTAAAACACAGTACATTGTATATCTTAATATTTTTAGTTTTAGACATTTCCAATAAATATTTTAGTTAATATATCTCAGACCTTAAAATAAACAGAATGCCTTTTCTAAGTATTCATAATTAGAATGAGAGTAGGATTGGGGAAAAAAATGTCATCTTAGATACAATTTTCCATGATGATGTTTGAATCAATATTGTATAGTGAAATTATAAAATATCATTGAGATTGTTTTGAAAATCATAAGTGATTGGAGGGAGACTTACTGGGTCTAATACATAATACTCATTGATATCAAGACTTCAAGTTTTCTCCTGTTGAACTACACAGTCAACACAGCACAATTTATTATCCTATCTGGTTTGTTGGTAGAAATTTACAATCTAATTCTGTAATTTTATGAAAATATGAAGTAACTAGGAGAGCCAAAACAAATTTGTGAAGGAAGACTCATGCTGCCAGATTTCACACTTCCTCTAAAGCTATAGGACTGCCGCAGTCCGGCTGCAGCATAATAACTGGGGGTTGACGAATAACTTCTGTAGATTGATACAGCAGGAATAGGAGCCATTTATTGTAGGACAACAGAGCTATTTATACATTTTGCACAGCTTATCTTAATTAGCATAAACTAGATACATCAGTCAACCAATAGGGAATCTCCACACTTAATGACTCGCTTTTGTTACTTCTCAAACCACTCCCTCTGGCATTTTGCCAGGCACCATCCAGACTTGTTTACGAACTCTAACATTTCTCTGGCAAAATACCAGGTGTTATTTTGACTTGTTAACAGACCTTAACATAGGACATTGTGGTCTTGGCAAGAGGCAACACACTGAAGAGTTCAACCTGTCTGAAAAATCATTGGGACAGATGACTATAACATCAAACCAATCTTACATTATGATATTGAGACAGGAAGATAGATCTCTCATTGGCAGTCAGGATAAGGCCTTGGAGAAGGATAGGAGGGGAGGGGGATGTCATGCCAACCTGAAAGGAGAAGCAGTTCTGAATGACATCCTGTTGCTTGCCCCTCCCTGTCAGTGTTAACCACAAGGTCTTCTTCTAACCTAGAATATTTATTTCTGTTCCTCATAGCTTCAACCACAGCAGCCCTTCCTTAAATAACCTTGCCCTTACCCCTATCAAAGGCCGACCACAAGCAGACCCCTTACACAAAATGTTTCCTCTTTCTGACTTGTCAAAAACTATCAGGTGAGACCTGTCCTCATAATTATATAAATAGATAATTGAAAATATGCACTGATGATTGGCTTATTTTTTTTCTTTTTTTAATTGATTAAAAAATAAATGATAGCAGAATGCATTACGATTCTTACTACACATATACAGCATGATTTTTCATATCTCTTTATATAAAGTATGTTGACACCAAATTTGTGTCTTCATACATGTACTTTGGATAATGGTGTCTATCACATTCCACCATCTTTTCTAATCCCCTGCCCCTCCCATTCCCTCCCACCCCTCTGTCCTATCTAGAATTCATCTATTCCTCCCATGCTCCCCCTCCCTACCCCACCATGAGAACTACTCAAAGATATCATCTCACTCCAGTCAGAATGGCAGCTATTATGAAGACAAACAACAATAAGTATTGGTGATGATGTGGGGAAAAGGTACACTCATACACCACATTGCTGGTGGGACTGCAAATTGGTACAGCCAATATGAAAGCAGTATGGAGATTCCTTGGCAATCTGGAAATGGAACCACCATTTGACCCAGCTATCCCTCTCCTTGGTTTATACCCAAAAGACTTAAAATCAGCATACTACAGGGACACAGCCACATCAATGTTTATAGCAGCACAATTCACAATGGTTAAACTGTGGAACCAATCTAGTTGCTCTTCAGTGGATGAATGTATAAAAAAGAATGTGGCATATATACCCAATGGAATTTTACTCAGCAATAAAAGAGAATAAAATCATGGCATTTTCAGGTAAATGGATGGCATTGGAGAAGAAAATGCTAAGTGAAGTTACCAATCACACACACACACACACACACACACACACACACACACAAATGCTGAATGTTTTCTTGATGATTGGCTTATTAAGCTTTGAGTTCAAAGAGCTTGGTTGGTCCATGCTGGCATCCCTCACCTTACCTATCTCCTGGACTGGGCCATCAAATAAGCCTTGAAAAACCCACAGACAACAAATCCTTGACATTCCTTTCTTGGGGCCTCTCCCTATCAGGGGTTCTGCTTTCTATTATTTGCTCTGACCCTTGTGTCTTGGGATTTCATTCCTCAAATTTGTGAGAACCTGACTCCTGGGTCCAGAGTTATGATAAAACCCTTCTATTTCAGGTGTTTCCATAAGAGAACACTGATGAATAAGTACAGTGCATAAAACCCCCAGAAATGATCCTCACATATGTGGTCAACTGATCTTTAAACAATTTGTTAAGGTAATTCAATAGAAAAATTAAAATGTTTCAAGGTGGTTACATGAACACATGAACAATTTATATGAGCACAAAAAACCTTCAAAATCTTCCACACAGCATGTACAAACATTAAATATAACAAATACTATATGCATGCATAAGAGTTTCAATTATATTTTGGAAATGAACAAATAACACAGGGGAAAACCACTTTCAAAACTTGAGATAAGCAAAAGTTTCTTAAATAAAACCAATACAAACTCAGAAATAATCAAAGAAAAAGCAAGTTACATTGAATTTTTTTTGAAATTGCATTTATTTTTTGCTTTCCAATACACTGTGAAAGTGGGGGAATAAAGGTACCACAGAATGAAGTTATTTACATATTTTATGTATAAAAGACATGCATTCAGACCCCAAAACAATGATTTCCACTCAGTAAAAAGAAAAGCAAATTGAAAATATGGCAGTAAATTTGGAGACCTTATCAAGAAAGATACAGAAATGTAAATAAGAACACAAGGAGCTAATAAATTCTAGAAAACAACAAAAATGCAACCCTTAATTCATTACAGTAATTTAGAAGGTAAGTTACAAAATACTTAATAATGTAAGATCACATTCACATAAAAATGCAGAACATAAGAAATTACATTGATATAAATATAAAATTTTATAATAAGGGGAGAAGATTGACATAAAAGGGTATGAGTTAAAATAATAACAACTGCTAGATAGAGACTTTTTTATAGAAGTGTAAAATGACAAGAATAACAACAAAGTAATTTTATAGAGAAATATATAGAAACTGAAAAAAACTCAATGTGAAAGTTTAAAGGGACGTAATTAACTAACAAAGAGGGAATGAGAAAACTGGAATATATGAAAAGATTAACCATAAGGCAGGACAAAAAATATGAAGCATAATACATAAACATGCAGAAGACACATAAATCATGCCCTCAGAAGGTGTGCATATGTGTAATGCCACTTAATTAAAAAAAAAAAAAAATTTGGGGAAGTAGACCAGAATCTGTATTTAAAGAGGTAATTGCTGAGAATTTTCCAAAGCTACATGAACAGTTAAATCTTCAAAGCAGTCAGAAAAAAAGTGAAGAACATCTTTAGTTGCAGCTGATCTCTGAACAGGAACACTGGAATGGGAAATGATGCAATAATAATATCTTTCAAATATTGAGAGAAACGAATCACTATTGCCTTCTCAGAAAATATCACATAATAATGAGAAACTAAGAGTTTGGGGATAAAAATGGAAATGGAAATATTTTATATTTCCAATAAATACAAATATATTGTATTTATATTTATTATTACATAAGCTTATGTTCTTTTTTGGGGGGAGAGGGCAACACAATACCATTATCTATTTATTTATTACGTGGTGCTGAGGATCAAAGTCAGTGCCTCACATGTGCCAGACAAGGGCTCTACCACCCAGCTACAACCCCAGCCCTGCTTTTGTTTGTTACTGTGAAAGAAAATGAAATCAAACAGAAATTCATCTCATAACTATCTTTAATAAAAAATAGTGCATGCTGTAGTATCTACAGTAACTAATAAATGCTTTTTTAAAATGCAAATAGAGGCACAAAATAAAATGACAAGAATATTATCTACAAGTAGCAAAATAAGAATCCCCGAATGTTGACAAAAGAAAAAACAATTAGAAAATATATGGTGAAATTTTATTTTAAAGAAAATTATACCATTAAACTCCAAAAATGGAAATAGACTAATTGTTCCAAAGGGAAAAATTTTAAATTCTAATTTACAAATGAACTCAGTGTTATGCTTCTTACAGAAGAAGTATAAACTATTGGAGTAAAGTAAGTTTGAAAGTAAAATAATATTTATCATGTAAACATTAATTAAAAACAGCTGATCTAATCAGATTACAAAGTATTGATGTTTCTGTTAGAAAAGATCATTTATGCTTCAATATCAACTCCTACACTGAGACTTTTACCAAATCTTTATTTGTTGTGTTTGTTTCATGAACCTTAGAGGTCCCTATAAACAAAAGAGCCCCAGAGTGTCTTATGTTGTCAATTTGAAAGCTCAGTTTATAAGTTATAATTTGATGATAGCTTTCTGGTTATATTTAGCACAACTATCTAACAACTGGGAAGCGGTGTATCTCACGTTTGTGGATTTCTAAACCATAGGCATCAATAATACTGAATTGTTCTGTTTATATAAGATTCAGAAAGAGGCAAAATAAAATGTATGGTGAGAAAATCGATTTTTTTTTTTAAAGAAAAAAAGGAGGCTGGGGATATAGCTCAGTTGGTAGAGTTCTTGCCTTAAGTGTACAAGGCCCTGGGTTCAAACGCTAACATCACAAAAAAAAAAAAAAAAAAAAGGAGTTACCTGATTGTTCACAGAGAGGAAAGCTGAATCACACATATTTGTACACTTGTTTTACTTTCTTTCTGTGTATTGTATTTCAACAGTACTATTACAAAAGTTTAATAAAAGGGTAACAAATGAAGATAAAACCTGGTTGATCCAATTCATTGGAAAGGTCGAATGAGAATCATAAAAAATGAACAATATTGATTTTAACAGGAGAGATTTTTTAAAAATATTTTTTTAGTTGTATATGGACACAATGCTTTTATTTTATTTGTTTATTTTTTTATGTGGTGCTGGGGATTGATGGAACCCAGTGACTCACACATAGTAAGCAAAAGCTCTACCTTGGCCTAACTGGAGAGATTTTACTTTGAAATGCAAGTGAATATTTTTTTTAAATCAATACTCTTTTATTTCTATATAGCATAAATAAATCCTAGCAAGCTGAATCACAATCTAAACTTTTTCACTAACTAACTGAAATGCAAATGCTTTGTTTTTCTGTTCTATTAGATATCAGGTGCTCTGAGTCAGGCTGTAGTAATTTGCCCATCATTCTTATCTAATAAATTTGTTCTATGTTTTCTTTGTAACTGCTGTCTCTCCTCATGTGGCTGAGAAAGTGTATTTTGGAAGATACACAGTCACATAGTTTTTTGCCAAGGTCAATGCTCTGGCTTGGCACCAGAATCACGAGGCACTCACAGCTTTGTAGGTTCAAACAGCAATTCTTTATTCCCGCTCTCACACCGCCTCCACACAGGTCCAGGGGCAAACACGTTCTCCCGTCTACCCGCACAATTCACCTACTCCACGAGGCTATCTCCAAATCCCATTTTAATCTCACGAGAACTCAACTGGAACAAGCAGCAGGAACACCCTAATCCCAGCAATAATCTTCAACTTCCAACTTCCCTAAAACCCATTATCTTAAACTGGCAACGCCTTAAACTCAAGGAGCTGGTTACTTCCTCAAACCTGATCAGCTCTAAACCTGGATCCGCCTTGGTCCTTGAGCAAGGTCACCTTATTAAAGCATGCATGCAATGTCCCATCGAATGTCCTCTAAGCAGCATGGGGTACGCTTGGCAAGGAAATTTCCATGCGTCATTCCTACTTGATAATGGCCCTCAGCAGTTTTTATGGTGTCATATTTAATAGAAGAATAGGAAATCTGTTCCACAGCCCAAAATTATTCCTAAAAACAATATTCTAATTCATATATTTGGACTGCATGATATGCTTTTGTCCAACAAACTTAAAGCACAAGGGATGTGGGTAAATGTGGCTCCCTAATCAAAAGGGTGGAGGTAGATAAATACATCCCATTACAATTTCTGTCTAACTATCAACCTTAAACTGATTGTTATTTTATCAACCAAACTCCTTGGAAGACTTGATGGTACCTGTAAATATTCCCTTATCTCCCATTCTCTCCTCACTCTGAGTATTTTGGCCTAAGCCCTCATCATGTTCTCACAGAAACTTATTACCACCTTAATCAAAGCATCATGGGGGATGAATCAAAAGAGATAATTTATTATTGCTCTATTTTTCTTAAATAAGATATATATGTATATGTGTATATGTATGTGTGTGTATATATATATATATTAAACTAAATTTATAAAATAAAAAGGAAGTTGAGTTTAAACACAAAATTACATTTACATCATGGAAATAAAGCTGCTTATCTTATATATTAAATAAGATGTATATAAGATATATGTATGTGTGTGTGTGTATATATATATATGTATATTTATATAATCTCCTTCATAATGTCGTTCCTATGTATCTCCTTGCTTTGATAAAAATTAAATGTTTGCCATTCTCAGGATTCTATAACACTTGCTATCTCTGACATCTATTCAGACTGCTCCCTTTATTTAGAATTACTTTGCAATTGATATTAAACACATTTGCTTTAAAGTCTAAGTCAGGTATGTTCTCTGAATGAAGGTAAGCAGTTTCTGGAGACATTTAGCACACCTTTAGAATGACATACACAGAGCTCTATTTTAATTACCTTTTGGTCTTTGTCTTATATTTGTACAGAAATTACTTAGACAAGTGTGCGTTAAGACCCATGGAGAAAAGTAAATACTCAATAGCTATAGCAAGATAGGAAGGTGGGATATTAAGAGGGTGTTCTGTCTGCCCAGGTACAATTTCATTTGTAAAACAGGAAACTCATTTATCTACTGATAAAGAAGTCTATGGTACTGCCATAGAGAGTTGACAAGGGGACATTTAAAGTGTTGATAAGGAAAAGAATCAATTCCTAATAGGTGTGGTTAGCTCCCTTAAAGTTTCTCTAATTTCAGGGTCCTAATAAATCTTACAAGTTTTGGCTTTCTTCACTGAGGATTTTTCACTGTGAATGGCAAGGACATGGTAGATAGCTGAAATGATAAGAAATAAGTTGTGAAGGAGAGGGAAGAACAATGTAGTGAGGATATTTAAAAGAGAGTTTCCAAAATTGCACATTTAGAGTTGGCTTCCTTCTTGAGAAAAGCTGATGTTGTGAGACTGAGGAAAAGAAGGGGGATAAGATTTTAATGAATTTGAAGATCTTGTATAATGGACATAAAGCAAGAAAAAAAATTAGAATCTTCCCCTTTCATTTATCATTACAATTTTGTAAAACATATATGTACTTGCTTCACCACTTATTCTATTTTAATAAATTATGATACTGAATTATTCACATGATAGTCTTCTGAGTTTGTTTCCAGAAAGTTACTTATCTCTTCAAGTTGATAAAGCCAAATATCTTTCAAAATTCTTCATCATTCTTGTTATGGTAATTGACAGTGTTAACTTAATCTATTGAAAAATTTTCTTCCCCTATTCTTTTATGTCTGTTTTACCAATGCAAATTGACTCCACTTCAGTCTCAAGGATGAATCACATGCCCCCAGGTGGTCAATCAGCAAGATTCTATGTTCTCCTGTGGTGGTTACTCTGGGGAAGAATATTTTTATCTGAAGTTTATGTGAATTAACAAACTCCAGGCATTGCTCAGGAATTACCTACTTTAATAAAAAACAAACATGCAAACTTTTCTTTCCAAAATTCCTGAGATAAAGAAGAATAATGATTCTATACTGATGTACTATGATGTACTATTTACTAACCAGTGTACTTATCTCTTGTGTCAGTACAGGGTGAGTTGTGGTTGCTATTCTTAATGTAAAGATAATCAAACTTTATAAAATATAAAGGAAGTTGAGTTTAAACACAAAATTATATCATGGAAATAAATCCGCTTGGATTTGATAACAATTGTGGACTATGTAATTATGTCAACCAAAAAGTCCAATTTGTAATTTATGCAAATTTATGTGTGTTTTAGTTACTCCAATATATGGTAATACAGAGGTACTAAACAAAACCAGTGTCTTCAAATTTGTACATTTCACCCTACTTATATCTTCCCACTCATGCTCTCATATACCCCAAATTTCAAATTTTGAAGTCTAATCTTCAAGGTGATAATATTAGGCTAGGAAATTTTATGAGATAATTAAAAAAATGGGAGGAGTATCCTTACAAAAGTGAACCCTTATACCATGCGATGTTACAGTAAAAATGGACTTTTTGAACCAGGAAGCTATCCTTCTATAGACACTGAATATGCCAACCTTCAATCCTGTAACTTCTGGCATCCAGAACTGTAAAGAAATATGTTTTTGTTATTTGTTAGCCACTCATTACATGATATTTTGCTATTTCAGCCTGAATGTACAAAACTATGCTTTGGTTATGATAGCTGCCACTGAAATGATTCATTTTCCTTCCAGTGCTCACTGCAACCTTTCCTGCTTACTTTCACAGATTAAGAGTTCCTAAACCACAGATTTCATATCAGTATCAAATTGCAAAAATTCATCACTGGGCTCCAGTGTTATACACAGTAAACAATTTATGTAAATTATTTATCAGAAAATTAATAGTTTTGTTGAAATTATATTTTTCTTTTTCCAAATTTTATACAATTATTAAATTCATCTCCAATATTGCTCTCTTCAAAGCAATTTTTCTACGATGCTAAAATTTGAGTAATTTGGATGTTTGAAAACTCATTGTGTGTGTGTGTGTTTTTGTGTGTGTGTGTGTGTAACTGTTTTTAATTTTCTCAATATGTTGGATTATTTTCTCCCTTATCTTTCTGGAAAGTAACAGTTTCTTCAGTAGAATGGAAGTATTTTTATTCTTCTTCCCTTAATTGTATTGTATGAAGTACATAAAACGTTACACTACACATGATGATTTTTTTTTAACTTAAAGAATATATCCAATGACTTAAGATGGTTTCATTAATACTTTCCTCTTTATATACATGTATTATATTATAGTATATTGATTCCATTGACATATTTATATTTGTAAAGTTTTTTTTCATTTTATTTAAATAATCAACCCTATATTAAAATTTTAAAAAAACAATATAAAATTAGTAACAAATTAGAAGAAAGAGCACTTAGTTTGAAAAACTAGAATAACGATTTTTTTGGTATACAGTAGTTAAATATTACTCCTAATTTTAATATTTAGGAGAGTATCCAAAACTATTTTAATATTTTATATAATAAATATGTCTACATAAACTTTACATTAGGATTTTAAAATTTTAATTTTACATTTTATTATGACATTTTAACGATGTGATCTAATAAAAGCTTATCTAAATTCTAAAAAGCACCTTTCTTCATTTTTGATGGTTAAAATTAAAGTTTAGGGGAAATGGAAAATAAATATCTTACTTTTGATAAAATATCAAAAAAAGCTGCTAGAACTGAAAATTTTTGTTTAGAAAACATTGATTCAGTTTTAAATTGCCCAGTGATATTTGTGTCTCAATTCATTTATCTATTGAATATGTATGATTAAAAAATAAATAAAATATAATATTGAATGAAAGTGTCTAAAATAGTTGAGAACATAAAAAAAACCTACTCAATATAGTATAGACTCAATTTTTCTTGGAAATTCTGAAATAGACTCAATTTTTCTTGGAAATTCTGAATTTTTCTTTTTTTTTAGGTTTTCAAATGTGTAATTGAATGATAAGAAATGATAAGAAAAAATGTCTAGTAATTTGTAGAATACTTTATGTATATATCAAAGCATTCCGAAGTTTTTCAGAATTATTATTTTAATTTGCTATTTGGAATTTCATTAAAATATTTGCAACTAGATTATATTCTCATCATCCTTAAATCTAATAATTATGATATTCAATTTCTATATATGCAAAATTCTGTAAATTGTATCAAGAGTAATTTAACCTGAGAATTCTAAAAATGTCTTAACTTCAATTCCTATGTTGTAATTACATGACACAAGTAAAATAAAATCACTTGGTATCAATTTTACCTTAATCCAGAACAAAAAAAATAACACAACAAAACTCTCTCCTCTTTTTGCTGCCTTCTAACTTCTGCTTCTTGTATATCCTTTCCCTCCCACTCTTCACTTCTCCTTCACTTTTTGCTTCTTCTACTTTTTCTATTCATTTCATGTACCATGTTAGTTTAATATTTATTTTCTTTAGTACCTATTTTTTTCTCTACTCTAGAGTATTACTCTAATAAATGGAAATCACAAGCAGATGCATTTACAGACTGAAAATGAAATGATAGAAAGTATTTCATGCAAATGGCATCTGAAAACATGCAGAAGGAGCCACTCTCATATCTGGCCAAGTAGAATTCAAGTCAAAATCAGTCATCAGTGTCAGGGAGGGACATTGCATAGAAGTAAATTGAATAATAAAATGAGATTATATAACAATTTTAAATATTTATGCCATGAATTTTCATGTATCAAATTACATAAAACAAAGAGTAGTTGACACAAAGAGACTCATAGGCACCAACACATTAATTGTAGGGGATTTCAGTGCAGCACTATTACCAATATAGAGGTAATCCACTCAGAAAATCAACAAGGACAGAAGATATTTAATGTGTACTATAGGTCAAATAGTCTTAAGAAACATTGAAAGAATATTTCACCAAATAGCAAATGAATACATTGTTTTTCAGCTGCTTATAGAAATCAGTCATATATTAGAGCATAAAGCAATTCTGGAATAACACAAAATTAAATTTATATAATTTCTTGTACCTTTTCAGAGCATGATGGAATGAATTTAGAAATCAAAAGCAAAAATTATCTCAGAAACTAAAATCGTACCTGAAGATTGGTCAATACAATTTTGAATGATGAATTAATTATTGCTGAAATGAGGAGGGGAATTAAAAAAATTAAATAACACAAAAATGGAAATGCAACATAACCATATATGTGTGATACAGCTAATGAAGTAATACAAAGTTTTTAGTTAGGAGTTCTCACATAAAAATATCAGAAAAATTTTCAAAAAAAAAAAAAGAAGAAGAAAAGAAAAAAGAAAGAAAGAAAGAAAAGGATAACCTAATCATGAATCTTAAGGTCACCAAAAAACAAGAACAAACCAATCTGAAAACTAGGAGAAGGAAATAAATAATAAAGATCAAAGCTAAAATAATAAAATAGAAAATTTAAAAATAAAACTAATAGGGTCAATGAGACTATTGGTTCTTTAAAAAGATATAAACAAGATTAATAAACACTTAGTCTAGCAATCCAAAAGAAAAAAGAGATGATCTAAATTAATAAGAATAGATATGAAAACTAGGATATAAAATAGACACCACTAAAATCCATAGGATCATTAGGGACAATTTTGAAAACTTATGTTTCAGTATACTGGAAAATTTGAAAGAAACATCTTAATTTCTAGCCACATACACCTACTAAAAGTGAACCAAGAGGAAATAGAAAACTTAAACAGACAAGTTAAAAGCAATGGTATTAAGTAGACTCCCAAAAATGAGCAGTCTAAAATCTTATGGGTTACAGCTTAATTTTACCAGATTTTTTTAAGAAAAACTAACGCCAGCACTTATCAAAATATTGTGTAAATTAGAAAGGGAGAGAATACTTCCAAACTCATTGTAAGAAGAACTGATACCAAAGATAAATAAGGATCCTAAAATGAAAGAAAATTATGACCAATAACTTTAATGAAAAAACATACAAAGGTCTTAAATTACACTTGCAAACCAAATTTAAAAACACATCAAAAAGACCACACACAATGATTGAATTGCCCCCCTTAGCCCCCCAGGGATGGAAGGATGGTTCAACCTATACAAATCTGTAAATGTAACACATGACATAATTGGAAACAAGGAGAAAAATAGCACAATTATTTCAATAGATGCAAAGAAGTCTGTAACAAAATTCAAGACCATTTCATTATGAAAGCCCTGAAAAAACTAGAAATAGAAGGAATTTAGCGGAACTTATTATGATAAATGCTACATATAACAAACCCCAAACTCAGGATATAATACCAAAAATTAATAAATGAGATAGCATCCAATTAAGAAGTTTCTGCATAGCAAAAAGAAAACACCGTGAAGAAAGTGTCTAGGGAATGGTAGAACATGTTTGCTAACTACTCTTCTGACAAAGGATTTAAAAAGAACTGAAAAATCTTAACATTAAAAATAAACAAATAACAAAATTAAAAATCGATAAATGAACAAAATAATAGTCATTTCTCAGATAAGAAATTCAAATGACCATCAAATGTGTAAAAAAGTTTTCAATATCTTTAGCAATTAGGGAAATGAAAATCAAATGTACACTGAAATTCTATCTTACACCAGAGAACAATCATCAAAACACAAACAATAGAGCTGGAACGTAGCTCAGTTGGCAGAGCGCTTGCTTAGCATTCATAAGGCCCTGAGTTCAATCCCCAGCACCAACAAACAAACAACAACAACAATAACAACAACAAAAAAATAAACAAAACACAAACAATAACAAATTCTGATGAGGATGTGCAGAGAAAGGAACTCCTTGTAAAAATGTGAACTAGTACAGTTGCTATGAAAATCAGTATAGACTTTCCATAAAAAAATAAAAATAGAACTACCATATGATCCAGTTATATCACTCCTTGGTATTACTCCCAAAGAATTAAACTCAGCATACTATAGTGATACATACACACCATAATTACTGGAATGTATTTCACAATGATTAAGTTATTGGACTAGCCTTGATGTCAACTGACAGAAAAATAAAGAAATGTGGTTTATGTACATAATAAAATTTTATTTATCCATAAATAAAAATAAAATTAAGTCATTTGCAGGAAAATTGATGGAACTGGAGATGACATTGTTAAGCAAAATAAACTAAAATCAGAAAGAGTAACATTGCAGGCTTTCCCTCATATGAAGAAGCTAGAAAAAGAAATTTAACAAACAAACCAAAAAATCAGGAGCATAATAAGGAGCCTATTATTGTAGAGGAAGGTAATCAGAGCAAAGTGGGAGACAGGTTAAGGGGAATGCTTTAAATCAAAGTATTTTATAAGTGTGGTTTACAGGGTACAACACAAGGAAACCCACTGTTCTGTATAACTAAGGTGGACCAATAAGAAGAAATAAGCCTATGGTTTTATATAATATTCTTATATTATTCTTTAAGAACTTTAATTTTTTTTTGGGAAGTTACCAGCATGATGTTTTTTAAAAATATTTATATCAATTCATAGTAATTTTATTAACTTCTTTGTTCTTTTAACTGTAAGATATTTATAAAATTTAGTGAATAAATTTTTATCTTGATAAAATAAGCCTCCTGTGCCTTCTTTGAATTTTTAACTAAAATTTTGAGAATTTTGTCACATAGAATTCTGAAAAAAACAAACAAAATGATTTATTTATATATTTATGTACATGGTTGAAAATAGAAAAATAATGTTTAAGTTAGGTTGTCTGAGATTCCAACTAACAAATAACTCTAAAGCAGATGCTGTTACAGAAAGTAATTATCTTGCATAACAAAATCTGGTTTCTTTAAAACATTCTACTCTTTTATACCATGTGTTCACTTATTCTCAGGTCTGCTCACCTTACAATCTAAATATGTCTCGCATTCTAATCAGCACACGGAGATACAATTACATTCAGCTAAATAAAATGTTCTTTCTGGAATGCTTAATTTAATTTATTGATGTTATTTTAGAATTTATAAAACAATATTTGATAACATACATAACCTAAATAATGAAACATCCAGATCTTACATAAAAGAAATTCTGAACTTAATCTTTTTATATGTTTTGTAGCTACTTTAAATAATCTTCAAGTATTAAGAAAGAATAATCAAATAATATTTAAGTTTTTTATGATGTAACAAAAAAAGGATATGGAGATTAAAGATAATGTTCCTAGAGTATGGGAGGCTTGAGAATTATTTTAGTATTTTAATGCTTTTAGAAAATAGTAAGTCAGATCTTATGAGTCTAGGTTCATTGATTATAAGAAAATAATGATGGATTCAGATCATTGAATATTTTTTATCTTCAAGTAGAGAAAAACTGAGTCTAATAAGCTCTTCAATATAAAGTTTACTCATTTCTCATGGGAGGAAGTTTCTTCTCCTTCTGGAAGAACCCAGCCAGACTTTAATCAAGTAATTCTCACCAAGAACATGGTTTTTTATAAATTTCTCTTTATTTTTTTTCATAATTGACCATAATTGTCCACACCTAAATTTCTACCTATTTTTCTAATTGTACTTTCTTCATAAACACTAAGGAACTACTTGTTATACTGATTTTTTCTTATGAATGTTCTTCTCCTTTCATTTGAATAAGAAATAGAATTATAAATAATCATTCCATTTTTATCTAAATTTTGTTTCAATTAACTTTACATATTAAATATGTGAACAGTTTTTTATAAGTTTTTATTACCAATTTGTTTATATTTTGTTGAAGTTTTATTTCTATTATATTATTAATCTGATGTCCAATATTTTCAATTACTCAATCAGAAAAGTTTTGAATCTCTACAATTGAAGTCAAGAAATTGAAAATAGACTGTCTATCAGTTTAAGAAACACGTGCATTTATTTTTCTCCCATTTGTTATACAATAACATTTTTCTCTTCATAACTTTTGCAAGAGCTTATACTCTAATTTAGAAAATTCATTATAAATCTGTTTCTTTATTTAGAGATAATTTCAAAATGTGGGGGAAAAAATCTAGACTCATATTTTGACACAGTCACTTTAGCTATAAAAGTCCTTTTTATCTTTTATGTTTTTATATAAATATAACAATATCCAAACTTCTTAAGAAATTGTTTTCAATTTTATCATAATTGTAGTATTCAGCTAACAAAATAGTTTATTGAGTTGAATATATATTTTTATTGTATTTTGTTCATGGTAGATTTTAAATCTGTTTTAGAGCTGAGGTTGTAGCTTAGTGGTACAATGCTTGCTGAGCATATAGGTAGGTAAATAGATGATAGCTAGCTAGCTAGCCAGCTAGATAATATATAAGTTAATATATTGATTCTGGCAGTAATTATGCCTGTGTATCTTTTGGTGCAACAGCTTAAAATAATTTCTCTCTCACTCTTTCACTTCTGCCTCACATATAATAGTAACCACCTCACCACTTCCAAGCCTGCAACTTGTTATATATATACTATGTCTTTAGGGTACATTCTCATTTCAATGATTACATGTTGAAAGCAAATATTTTATGTACAAATTGCTTTTCAGATTAGTAAAATTTTCACTATTGTTAGATTTTTTTCCTTCACCAAAAGAGAGCATGAAATCAATATTGTTGGTGGTATTTTGCTATTAACCTTTGTACCTGATAACCTTTAAAGTCATGACAAGATCTGAATAGAGTTCAGACCTTTACCTTACATTCATTACTATACATAACTATCAATCAGGAAAGACTCTAAAATTATGTTGCACATTTACCCCCATGGTGTTACCTTAAAAGCTAGGTAAACAAATTAAAATATATTTTTAACCTGGCTTAATATTTCCAGACAGTAATCAGGATTAGAATTTTAAATACTTTAAATTTTGCTTTGCTCAGATGTAGATATAAAATAAGTGTAGTAGTGTGTCAAAAATTTCCCCTTACAATCTGCTCTAAACTTTTCTTTCCAGATGTCTAACTACTTCTTACCCCCTTCCCATATTCTGATAATGCTGGGTTAGTAAACTATCCTCAAATAGCTAGGCCATTTCAAACACTACTGTTCTGCTTTGCTTCTTTCTCCTGGAATGTCTTTCACCACTTTCTCCAACTGAATTTAAAAATGCTTTAATTATTGATAGTTTTATTGTGTCTAGTTTGCATATGAAAATGCAAATTCTTTTGGCACTTAGAAAATATAAATATGTGGAAAAATAACCCCCATATTTGGATATTTGCTATTGCTCACAAAATTAGGTATATTAGAATACACTGAAATTAATCTGTTATTTGAATTTTTCAAATTTTCAGAGGCCATTTGGTAAAAGTAATTTTAAAATGATGAATATGTTTAGTGTGATGACAATTATTTTGGGTCTATCATAGATATGTACCAAAATTGTTATAGATTTGGGGGAAATTTTATTATAAGTGGAGCCATATTAAACAAAATAGTAGGGAAGTTAAAGGAGATGCAGGTGCTTACTTAAGGCCTGTGTGTCATAATGGTCTCTGAACTTTTATATGGGTCATTTTGTTCTAAAACCATATCCTTTTTCTCACAGGTAGAATTGCTTGCATCACCTCTCATCCCAGAAATAAAAAGCATATGTTCTGGAAAGTGCATCTTAATGTCACCTCTTCTGGGGAAGCTTTTCTGGGTCATTTACTTTGGTAGACTTAAGCATTACTCACTGTACTGCTTTTATACTCCTACCTGTTTTTCTTGTAATAGTTATCTTCTCCATGCAAATCTTTATGTTTCCTAAGAAAATTACTTTTAATTCTCTGGCATATTAATAATTTAATCAATAAGCATTTATTTGGTGGGGGTTGTTTAAGCATGCCAAATTCTAAGGTGGACCCAACCATAGCAGATATGAACTGCACAAGGTAGGTTTTATGTGAGGTGGCACCTATTTCCAGGCACAGCCCAACATTGTCTGGCATTAAAAATTGTTGTGGTTGATTGATATTTTGTATCCACACCAGTGTAATTTTATTCTTAAAATATCCTATGACTATGCGCTTTTTCCCCATGCAGTCATGAAAGCATTATTCATGTTTTACCTCAAGTAGAAGTATAAACATACTCCAGAAAAAAAAAAGAAAGAAAAACATAGGAATTGATTCTTAACTAACATGTTGCAACATGATCAGCCTCAGAAGAAGTAAAAAACATTATATACTAAGAAAGTATTTATAGGAAGAATTGTGAAATTTGATAAAGTAATACATGAAAGCTTTTTAGAAAGATAAGGAAGAGTTTACAAGGCCAGGGGAAAAAGACAATATAGGGAATGGAATGGGAGATATCTTTAATGGGTAAATCTTAGGAAGATGATATATATACAAGATGGAGCCCGTGGTCAAAATCTCCTGCTCCAGCAGCTCTAAGCAAAGGAAGTGTAGCTAAGAACTAGGACCCATGTAGTAGTACACACAGATCTTCCATTTAAAATTCTGCACTAGTCAATTTTAGAAGGTAAACCTGTCAGAATATTACATGTTGTCTTTTTTGAAAAGTAGATGTCCTGGCACATTTATATGTTCTCATCTTATTTATTTCAAAAGAGTAAATTTCCTTTCAAGTCCAAAAAAAAAATGTATATAGCCCCAAATTAGCACCATGACATGATATTTTGGAAAAATGGATATGGCACAAAAAGTTCTAAAATTACAAATTTACTGGGGAGGAATCTAGTGTAATTTAATATCTCCATCATAAATAGAGAAGTAGTGAAACCTACACTAACCACTAACTCATCTACTGAAGAATAGATGAGTCAACATGTGATGCTCCATGTGATTCTCTTTACTATAAAGAGGTAAAAGGAAAGAATAGATAAACCTGACTGATAAGCAAAAACAAACAAACAAAAAAATAAAAACAAAAAACAGGGAGAGTCAGCCAGAAAGACTTGATCTTATAATATTAATTTAGGATATGATATAAATTTAATAGAGTAGTGGGAAGTCTACTTACCAGACACACAAAAACTGTGTTATGCATGAAGTTTGGAATATGTCATATAAATTACCCCCAAGTAATACATGCAGAAATATGTGAGTTTTTCTGTACAGAAAGAATGACTGACTAATTATATTCTTAAAATTATATTTTAAGATATATTCTTAAAAGCTGAATGGAAGTATGAATAGCAAGTCACTCCAATAAAGATGAGTAAAACTATAGATTTCATTTGTGTGTATTTCTATTTTGGTCAGTTGTGACCAAAATACTTGACAAGAAAAACTTAGAGGAGAAAAAAATTATTTGGGATTCAGGGTTTCAGAGGTTGATTCAATAGATAGCCATCTCCACTGTTCGGGGGCCCGAACAAGGTGAGATAGAACATCATGGAGGAAGGGCCCAGTTGAAAAGGAAAGCTGCTCTGATCATGGTAGTGTCAAGAACAGAGGATGGCAGCTCAGGACAGAAGCACCCTTCCAGGGCACAGCTCCAATGACCCAACTCCTCCAGCCATACTCCCCCTGCCTACAAACCACCTGTCAGTCCTATCACGTCAGGGTGGATGAATTAGATTACATCTCACATGATCTAATCATATACCTCTGAATATTCCTACAGTAACAGGATCTTTTGAGGGACAGACATCTCATATCCAAAATATAGCAATGTCTACCTATTTCTTTTGTTTAAAGCTATAAATTTACCTGAAAATCCAAACATACAACGTAATAAGCGGATACTAATTAAATTAAATACTTAAAGATTAAACAAACTTTGTATATAATAATTATAAATGATGTCTAAACATTTTTTCAAGAAAATCCTTTATAGGATTTTAAAAGCTAACATACTAAGAGCTGAAGTCTAAAACTTTTAATTTTTAAAATCATAGTCATAATAAAAATTAGTTTTATAAGTTTAGGGAATAATTGCTCCTCACATACAAAGTTGTGATAGTGAAATAAAGCACCTATGCAACCTGCCAAATAATTAGAAAAATATAAATGTATATGTCCTATAAGTGCAAGTTGGAGATGACATTTCATTGTTTATATTACATTATCAACATATAAACAATTATATAATCTTTAAGAATACAACTATTCTAATTGAAAGAGTAAAATAAGACTATGAAAACTAAGTCCACCAAAGAAGAGTTGGCATATGGTTATATACAGAAAAAACAATAACAATAGGAAATTTACCTTACCAACTGCTTAATAAAAAAAAAAATTAACAGATTGTGTGCTAATATATTTTTACTTTTTAAACTGTCAATCAAACAAAATATAGCAAATACTCAATATTATTGATGCTTCTTAGAAAAATATTAAAAAATTTTAAAAATTATTAAATCACTAATATTCATTTTAAGAAACAATTTGAATATTCAATCAAGGAGACTAGCAAAAGTTTAATTACAAGGATATTCTCATAGTGTTCTTAATAATGGTGGAAATGTGGAAACATATGTACAATGTAAGGTTAGTTAAAGTAAACTTAAGGTTACTTAATGTAAGGTATGTTAATGTATCATACTTAAATGATGAATTATGCTATTTAGTTATTTATAATTAATTTATTTGTGAAAAAATACTATTTCTTTAGTACTTATGTATCAAATCCTGCGATTAACTTGGGTGCACATTTTTTAGCATGAAGAGTCACTTATCAAAATCAATTGAGAAAGCACTAATAAAGTAATAATTGAATGAAATTATTAGATTTGATAGTAAAATAAAGCACCTATATAATTTGCTAAAGAATTCGAAAAATATAAATTAATATGTCTTATAAGTGCAAGTTGGACATGACTTTTCAGACCTGAGATCATCAAGGAGAAATGATATGAGGAGCTTTTAAAATTGCTAGAACCTTGCTGTTTTTCAAGTGCAAACCACCGTTTAGGGAGAAACAGCATTGGCCTGTTTAAGCATCTTGTCAAGTCTGCCTGGAAGAACAAAATGATGCCAATAGCAAGAACCAGGAGGTATCTAGGTGCAGAAGTTTGGAAAAACAAAGATCTTCCTCTTCCTAAAAAGGACGATCCTTAGGGATTTTTCCAATAATACAGCAGATTCCTGAATTTAAAAAGAAAAAAAAAGGCAATTCCTCAGTAATGGGCAGTTTTTCCTGCATCCCAAAGTCTGCCATACACTTCTAGAAAACACATTTTGAGTAAATGGTTACACTGGTTCTCAGAGACCTTCTTTTTTCACATTTGTCTTGAAGAAAAGAGTACACATTCCATGAAACTTCCTTTTTGGATGGGAGGAGAATGCTCAGTACATTTTTAAGTCTATGTAAAAATCACTTTAGTAAATAAGAGTTTTTAATGAATAAAATGTAAATTTTCCTTTTATATAACCCTCAAGACAAGCAAGGAGATATGGTAGAAACTATTTTATTATTTCATAGTTTCCATGATAAATATTTGGTATCTATTATGCTCAGATAATTATCCATCTACAGCAATCTTCAAATAGGAAACTTTGTACTTACACACATATAGACAGATAAAACACAGACACTTTTTTAAATATAAGCAATACAACACAGGGATTTTTGTTTTGTTTTGTTTCTCTGCATCATTAGTACCCAGCACATGGAATATTTCATAAATATTTGTTGAATGAAATTAACCAAGTTTTGCTCTTGAGACATCACCAATTAAATAGGGCAACACAAAAATATCTACAGCTTTTATCAACATTATAATGAAATATTTTGAAATGGCCAGAAGTACGATGAAATAAGGGAAAGACAGAAAATATCTTTATTTCTAGCTTTCTTCCAACAAACTAAAAGAAGAAGTCATAAATATTAATTTTGCCAATTTTATGTTGTTATACTCAAAAAATCAAAGGAAATCAAATTTAATAGTATGAAATTAAATATGAAAACTTATCAAGGTCCTGGATAAGAAAGCTATAAATAATTCAATTAAAAATTATGTTAGAATCAGTAGTGACAGATCAGACCAAATTGCTGGATAGTTTCTTCCCCACAGAGGAACATCTTTCATTATAGGTGATTCTTTGTATTCAGGATGGAGTATAAATTTGCGTTTCTGTGGCTTTCTCACTATTATTTACATCTCCACAGCTGGAGTTAAACCACAATGACAGGAACCATCTCTAAGCAAACAAATGAAATCCCAGGGTTTAGCATAGTGCCTGCCACATACTTGAGATCTGATAAATATTTAGAGAATGAGTAAACAAATAAGTTAGTGCAAATGAATAAATGAGTGAGTTGATGACAAAATATTGGAGATAGAGAACCAGGAGGAAAGTTCAGTGTATCAGGAATGCTAGCGGATGCAAACCTCTTTTTCATGGTCACACAGACAGATCAGGAGTTCCACAAGGTGGTCAGGAGCATGCGTAAATAGAATGTCTATGGGAACCTTTAAAATGTTAAATATTTAAGTCAGCTTTTATGTGAAACATTTTTAAGAATTATAAAATAAAAAAAGACTTCTAGTAAAAAATAAAATAAATAGAAAATAAGTTCAGTACTTGACATTACTGCTTTGCATTAGGAATAACTGACTCCCATAGAAAGCTCGCATTTCAATTATTCCATTGCATACTATTAATGACAGTGATAATTGAGATTTAATATAAAAGATCATGTTCTGGGTCCAAATAACATATAATTTTGGATAATACACAATAATATATTTTTAATGACCACAGTAAGAGTGACTTCTATGAGGTTTTTCCAATGGTGATATTATTTAGGTATTTCTAAAAATAAGGATGAGATTTCTTTAAATGCTTTTGTAAATCTACTTTTTAAAATTTTTATGAATCTTCTCTAAGCATTTTCAAATATAGTTCACAAGAAGCCTTCATTTATTCAAATAAAATTGATTGACATTCATCTTTAGTGATCACTCAATCACTTTTATTTTCAGACCTTTCTGGGGGCTGACATTTTCTTCATTTTAATTAATATTTGTACATCACTTTTATTGTCTTGTTATATGATTTGTAGGTGAAACATAAAATGAGATGATGCCTTACATATTTTTGAATACAAAAAGTATTTTTTCATGATCAAACTCACTACTGTTTTCTTAGAATTAACAGGAAAACCTCAGCCTGTCCTTTTTCATCTTCTTATGGCAAACAGCCTCAGACAAATTGACTCAAAGTACAAAAGAATGAGTAATGTGCAGCTGGAATAATCCTCTATAAGATGAATGAAAGCTGACAACTTCAATTACAATTTGAACTGTCTCTTTGTGTATGAATGTGATTTAATGGAAATCTGATATTCAATAAACCTGACTTTCTTCATGATTTATAATAGCTAGCCTTAGGTTACCCAGATGCATTTGAGAGCATGAAAAGGCACAATGCCCTTTTCTTGTGATATGAAAATTTTCAGTCAACCAAAAATCAAAGGATCTTTATTTTTGATCAAAAAGAAGCATATGTGTGACACTAATAAATAAAATTTTAAAACACAATTAAACCCCCAACCCCTAAAGCCTCTCTTTTATTTTAGAGCAACATGAATTATCTGCTGAAATTATGCTTAATCATCCTTTCACATTGCATTTAATTTCCTCTGCTTCACTGTGTTTAAACTAACTTAAAGAGAAAGTATTCCCAGGAAATCTTTTCCTGAAATCTAATATCTCCATATATGATCTAACCTTAAGCAATAAATATTTTTATATGACTTTAGGATACTTATTACATGCCTACTCATCGTTGAGAACATAATTAAGGGCCAGGTGCATGCTTAGCAAATTAATGCTGGTTTCAATTCCCAGCATCAAAGCAGTATAAAATCAAATGCATAAGGAACATAATTAAATCTGTAATCCAGGTCAGGAAATTATTTGAAATATAGTTCTCAATATATTTCTACTTATATTTTTTTGAAAAAAAACTATTAGAAAATATCATAATATGTTATGACTTCATTTAACTCCATGATGGTCATCATATACTGATTCTACATAAAATTCATTCTTGTATAATAAACCTATAGTAGATAAATGAAGAATGTACAAAGAAGTATGTTCAGTGGTTAACATAACTTGTGTCACTGACTTTTAATAACAAATATATTAAGACTTGTTATTTTTTAAAAAAAGGATTTGTAGGTTTGCCAAGGGTGAATAACTTCTTAGTTTGCAGTTAGTACGTGGTAGAATGAGGATGAAAACTCACATCTATATTATATAAGGTAGCTATGTACATATTCCAATTTGAGGAAAATTTGTCTTTGTAAAAAGTGTTGATTAAATTCAATCTGGTTATTGTATGTTTGTTACCAAAGGATTAGCAGTCAATCTATGTATCTCAATCCTTTGTTCTATCATATATCTACTATTTATATATCATTACTGGAGGTTAGTTCCCCGGAAGTTGCCTATGTTAGATCAGCCTGCAGAGTATTATTATTCTATGCTTTGAGGATCAAATTCCATGGAAGGGACAGGTAGGAAGCAGGACTGTTTAGAGGAAGCAATTTGGGTGGTAAGGATTCTTGGTGAAAATCTCACTGAACATAGTCAACTCTGAAACTTCAGTGGTCCTTCCTCTATGTCCAACATGTGGCCTACTAAAGGACAGTCTTTCACTGTCCTTCATATACAATCACTGGGTATAAGCTTCCTAGAGAGGCCTTTCTGTAACCATGATAATTTAGAAGCATACTGACAGCAGATGGCTCTTTGCTAGTAGTACTCCAAGCATCAAGAATTGGAAATACACTTTTAGCCTGTGTTGTGCATAATGACATCTACTCCACAGGCATGCATACAGTTCACTCTATACAGTTATACAAATAGTGCTATGTATATACAACTTATAAATTATTTTAGATATAGAGGTACCAACAGTCATATTTGAACACATTATGTTAAAAAAAATTGAGTCTAAAGCTCTGCAATTTATTCAGTTATTCCAACAAACATGTACTTCATTTGCAAAACAAGGGTAGAGTAAAATGAAACAGAAATGCATTTCATATCTCAGAAGTCAATGAGCTTTGACTATTTATTAACACCTTTAGGCCATGAAGAAAAGTTTAGACTTTTGCTATCTCTGTCCAGTAAGGATAACTGGAACAGATATAAACTATGGATTCAGCTTCGGGGACTCAATGGTCAACATTTGAAGAAGAGATGTTCATCTCAATATACAAAAGCATATATTCAAACTTCACAAATGGTGAATCTTCTGAGTGTGGTTTCTCTTTCTCGGGAGAAATAAGACTAATATAGGTTTTGGTACTAAGAGTGGTTCTAAAAGAATTGAATGTTAAGAAGGAGTTTTCTGAATTGGTCTTGGAGTTTCTGGATTCTTTACTCCAATGCAATTAGATTTAATTAGCTACATTAACTGTAGCTCCAGGAGAAAAAAGAAGCAAGTGCACAATGTCACCTGGCAACAGAGGTACATAAAATATCTACAGTGGAAGCTCTTAATTAACCACTTGCAATAAGCAAGGACCCACATGACTTCTATGGCAACTTGGAAAAGTTTGGGTGAATTTTTGAATTTTACAAGATTGACTAATTGCTCTTCATTTTGCAGGACAAAGAGGAAAGAAAAAAAAAAAGGAGCAGGGGATTTCAATTCCCCATGCACCACTCAAATTCCACACAAATGACCTGAAAGCAACTTTGTCTAGCAAAAGGGTTGTGGCTTCTGAAAATCAAACACAATCCCTTCCTGTGACTGACTTGAGTTAAACAAAAGACAAACCCCCAACCTTGCAGGATATCTACTGTCCAAGTGAAGGCATTAATTTGGAAGGAATTCAATTGTAAAAATTTGAAATGGGGATGACTTAAATTTTAATGACTCTTCTTTGCCAGTGGAGGTTACCTCCTCACCCCTCTGGAAGTAGCTTCCCTGACTTCAGCATCAGTCTGCCCACTCCTGTCTAAAGGGAATAACCCTGTATTGACTGAGGAAACTTCACAGTCTGCCCCTTGCGTCGGCTGGTTCTGCATTTACAAGTTCAAACCAACCATGTATCAAAAATATGTGGCAAAAAAATTGCCTCTCTCCTGAACATGTAAAGATTTGCTTCCTGTGATTATTCCCTAAGCAATATAGTATTAGAACTATTTTTACATAAAAATTATACTATACTATGTATTACAAATAACCTAGAGATTATTTAAAGTATGTGAGGGCATAGGTGTTGTGTTTGAACATGAGTTGTCCCTTAAAAGCTCCTGTGTTAATGCGGGAATTTTCAGAGGAGTAATAATTGGATTGTCAGAGCTGTAACATAATCAGCTCCATCCTAGTTTGAAGAGACTGTGTTAATTGTATGTAGGTGGGCATCATTGGAGCAAGTGGGTTCCTGGCAGTTTACCCGGGGGGGGGGGGCTCATCTTTCCTGCAACCTCTTCTCCTCTCTCCGCTTTCTGACCATCATAAAGGGAGCAGCACTCCTCTAGTGTGCCAAGACGTGCTGCCTCATCTTTGGCCCAAAACCATAAACTGATCCTCTGAAACTATGAGGCAAAATAAAGTTTTCCTTCCCTAAGTAGTTCTTGTCCTATAGTTTGGTCTTAGCACCAAAAAAGAAAATGACTAACAAACACAATAAACAATATTAAAATATTATGTGTCCACAAATTGTGGTATCTACATGAGTCCCTGGAACTAATTGTCCACAGATAATGAGGATGACTATAGTTACCTCCCAGGATGCAGTTGCCATGAAAGACAATGCTCATTCTTCTCAGGACTCACCCCATCTCTCCTATGTGTTTCTCCATCTGTTAAGTGGTCTAAAGTCCTATTGCTCCCTATATTGGGATACAAAGTGATTCCATCAGGACAGCCACACTACACACACACACACACACACACACACACACACACAAGACAAACTTTATATAAATAGCAACCTAGGAAACATGTATGAGAATAAATGTTGGGGTGGGGTATATTGGTGGAAGGAATATATAGTTGAATCAAGCCAAAAGTATTGATGTGGCCCTAGTAACCAGAGATTTTGCATTTAATATTGCATCTGAAAGTTATAAGACCCTAATTGTTTGTTTGGTTGCTTAAACCATAAACTAAAACGTGGCCTACAGTGAATGAATTAGAAACACCAGATCAACCTTGGTTTGTTATAGAGAAAGGCTTAGATAGAATGGAATAGTAAAGTGGATTATCATTCAAGAGGTACTACTCACACTGTGGGAAGGGTCAGAATGTTGAGGGCCACAGCCGAGTTGGGATGATGCATGGCATTTTTGCCAGAAGTAGTGGTTGAAAGGTGACGCCAGCAAGCCATTAAGATGATGACTTTTGAGTTCTCGCGGAGTTCCCCTTGAGTTCTGGTTGAGCTCTCCTGGGGATTCCTGAAGAGTTCCTGTTGGTTGGTGAAGTCCCGGTGGTGGGAGTTCCATTTGGTGTGTGGTGTGTTCCTGGAGGAGCTGCGTGGGTGACATTCAGGAGAGTTCCCAGGGAGTGTGCTGGTGGAGTTTGGAAATAAAGTTTGTTCCTGCTTGAGTGGCTCTTGATTTGCCCAGCCAGACTGTGGCATCAGAAGACATAGCTTTTAGCACAACACTAAGAAATGGATTCATGAGGGGAACTTGGGCATTCATGAATACTTCTGTGGATTGCTCTTTTTCTATAGGCCAAAACTTATAGTGGGATCTGTGGAGACTAAATCAAGAAACCTCAGTGCAGTGAGGGTAACTAGATCCTGGTGACACACAGGCATCGAAGACAAGGTAGGCACAATTACCACACTAGACAGCACCATCAAAGCAGCAATCAGAATAGTCTGACCAGTGACGTTGGCTAGTGGATCATGCTGATCATAGACAGGTAGTCTACTAAATTCTTAATTTATCTGTAACAGCAGAAATGGTCTAGGTCAAGTGAACAAAAATCTGAGCTGAAATTAAAAATAAATAAATAAATAAATAAATAATCAATATGAATTGGCATATACCAATTTATAGGCACAGAACCTATTGAATGATGGACAGGCCAGATTATCTTGAGAAAAGAGCCTGATAATCTACTAAAAATTCATACTTTTATTCACTTTACCAGGCTTTTCAAAAAAAAAAAAAACTACATCCAGAGGTAACTGTGAATTGAAGAAAAGAGAATAATCAGACTTGCAAGGGCTATTGGGATCTGGCTCTGAACTGTACTAATTCTAGGAGAACAAGGAAATTACTGTGCTTCACTTGGTGTAATCACTATGGACATAATTGCTGTAAAAATAGGACCTTATAGCAGTATGGTTACCAATTAAATGTTAGCTCAGATCATTCTTTGATTGTTCTCCAGTTTCAAAATGAATAATTGTGATAGATATATTCAGCAAATGCAGTCTTCATGCTGGTTCTTTGACCTATGAAATGAGAACCATTATGGTAGAAAAAGTCAAACAGAACTTACCAATACTGGTTTGATCCAGGAAAATGGGTTCTCCAGAAGGCTGTATATGCTCTGGATAAGTCTGCATTGTATGGTTCTATTTCTTTCATGGCCAGGATCCTTGAATCAAATGTGGGAGTGGCAAAATGGGCCTATTTGCAAACTGTTTACTCCTTATCTCCATGAACTTATGTTTTGCTGCCCTAGAGACCTATAGGTGTCTCTCTTCATAGAGAGTAATATCTCCACCAGAGCACACAATGATGGTTACAGTGAACTGAAAGTTAAAACAGCTACTTTGGGGTGCTCATGCCTCTGAGTCAATGGGAATATAAAGGAGTTGTGGTGCTGGCTGGACTGACTGATCCTGACTACCAAGGGGAAATTGGACTACTACTCCTTCATGGGGATAAGAAAGAGCGTGTCTTAAACACAGATCTTCTAGAGAACCTCTTAATAACTGTGTTCTGCAATTAAGGTCAGTGGAATAATACAACAACTAGTTCATGAAGGACTACTGGGGGTCAATAAAATTCCAGAATAAATCTTTGGGTCATTTCACCAGGTAAAGAACTTACCAGCTAAGGTGCTAAAGAAAAAATAACATGATAAAACATAGTAGTATTAGAAGAAGATTATATATACATATCAGTTGTTACCACCTGGCCAGTTACAGAAGCAAGGACTGTAACTGAAATGAGTAATTTTCTCCATGACTTTTTTTTTTTAAAGAAATATGTTTGTATCCTCTCTCTCCCTCTTTTCTCTCACCTTCTCTCTATAAATCTATATCTATATCTATATATATCTAGATCTTTCTATATATCTATAGATATGTATATATATATATATAGAGAGAGAGACATATATGTGTGTATGTGTGTATGTGTGTCTTCATTTTTTTCTTTTCTATGTCTTGTATGTATAATACTACACATATTTACTTTCTATTATGATTATGGACATCATTGACTTGTTTAAATTGTAATTATTAATTTTATATTTAAACTCAACTAAGCCCTGGGGTGCCTGTATCTTTGTTTGAACATTATTCTGATTGTGTCTATAAGGGTGTTTATGGATAGGTTTATTATTTGAATGGATAAAGTAAGCACCGTAGATTGTTGGTGAGCCACATCCAATCTTTTGAAGGCCTAAATAAAACAAAAAGGTGAGGGAAGAATTTCATTTCTCTGCCTGACTTCTCAAATTGGGACATTCTTCTTGTCCTGTCTTTGTACTAGGAATCAGAGAAGAACTTACACTTTCATCCCTTGAGTTTCTCAGGTCTTCAGATCCAGACTGGAAGTGCATTATGAGCTCTCCTGGGTTTCCAAGTGTCTAACTACAAATTTGAGGACTTTTCTGCTCACAATCACAGAAGATAATTTCTTATAATATTCATCTATCATTATGTGTTTTCATAATGTGTCTATTAATACGTAATTGCATATGCAAAGTTTTCATGTGAGTGAGGCCCAGAAATACAGCAATGCAAGGTAGGTAGGTCATTATCTAATTCCCAACAATAAGGAGATTAAATGTCTAAAGTAGATTAAATAAAGACAAAATAACTTCTGTTGTTGTTGTTGTTATTAGCCTATTAAATGTAGAGTGGAGGATGGGGGAAATTATTCTATGTACTTATATATCTAGTTACTTTCACTCTGAACAAAGTGACAAAGAGAAACCTATTTTCATATTATTGTCATCACTTAACCACCTTATAGAAGTGGTGAAAGTCAGAAATAGCAGCAAATAGGACCTCATAAAATAAAAGGAAGGGTAAAAATGTACCCAAGCAGTTTATTCAATAGTTATACTGAATAGGTAAGATGACTCAGAAACTAAAATGGCTTATAAATATACACCAGCTGTCTAAAAAGTACTTCAAGGTAGATAAGAACACTTCCCTCCCAACCCCAATAAAAAGCCACATGAAAAGCAATCCCAGGGAAGTGTCACCTTTCTTGCCCGTTCTCCCTTTATGCTTCTATTCGAGCCATCGCCATTGCTTCTACTTCAGTGGTGTAATTCTTTCTTCCATTAACTTTAATAGACACTTTGCCAATGTTGAACAATGAGATCATTTTACACTGACTGGGTTGATGAGAAATACCTCCACTCAATTAGTTTCTCAGTACTGGCATATTTTGAAATGAAGAAGAAACAGACAATCTGAAAATCCTAACATGAAAATTAGATAAAAGTTTTCCCATTTTTGTACTTCACAAAGTTTGAAAGCCGTAACACATTTTGTATAGTGAAAAATGGGGAAAATGTATTTATCAAACCATTGGAGGATAGTGGATCATATTCTATCCTCAAAACATGTAGTATTGGCAAAACTGTCCAAAATATTTTAAATATTTCATTTACCAGGATAAATTCTCATATATTTGTGAGTTTTGCATTTTTATTGTGACTTTCCTCATAATTGAGATTAGAGTATTATTTGCTTGAACATTTTATGTTAATTTGGTTTATACTTCCTAAAGTTTACAAAACCCCTCAAGTATATCTCACTTGCAATATATTATGATAATTTCTGATTATTATATTATAATTTTAAACATTCATGAAGAATTCACTACTTTGGAAAGAACTGAAAGAAAAACAAGATCTCTTTCAGAAATACTAGTCAAAATTATTTTATGAATCTTTCAAATAGCTAGAGAGCTGGGAAATTGCAAGGGGAAGAATATGCAATGTATTTTATTGGACAAATACATGTACTCATTTTATGTAAATATATTATTTTCCATCTCTTTTCCACATGCCAACACTAATTTATATTACCCTTACCTATTATGTATATCACACACGAACAAACAAATCTATCCTCACATGCATACATGTACATATATATAAATAGAATTATAATTATGTATATATTCAATAAATTTTCCAAATTTGACTGAATAACTGACCGAATATTTGTATTCTTCTCTGATAGAATGTTGAGCTTCTTATTAAAATAAATCAAAATGCCTAAGAATTCTTCTTGATTGCCTGAGGTTAGGGAGATTATTTCCTTTTAAGTTCACTCCCCTGTGAAGAGGGTTTGAGTATAATTGCCTACATAGATTTTTCCCGTACATACTAGAAGCATTTTTCAAAATTTCCATTTTTCATGGTGTTTTCATCCATCTGTGTAATTCAGGTAATTGATTTAAAAATGGAGTAACCAAATGTTAACCTTTAATTTTGGTTTTTCAGAAATTATGAGAGATACAGCATTTAAAATTCTTGTGTATATACCTCTCAGCTTTAGAGAAAGTATAGCAAATGTATTGCTAGGTGAAAATGTATGTCAGTTCAAAGAACATTCCATATCAAAAATATTTAAAAGAAGTTGAAGCTTTCACATATTTAAATTAAAGCAAAGCAAAAAAAATGAAGAAGAAATTTCAAAAGGGAATGATGATTTTCCAAAGTAAGAATACACAGAACACATAACATGTTATCCACAGACATTTTCTCATTTACTATGGCATGGTCAGACTACATGTTCTAACCCTTTCTAAAGTCTTTTCACCATCTGGTTACCATAATCCTTCCAACAGTTCAATGTTTCTGAAAAAAAAAAATATATATATATATATATATGCATTAGGTAAAATATACTTGTAAAAGAAAACCTACAAATCTTCTGCCAAATACAGGATAAATAAGTCAGAAGAAACTTTACATCTTTAATTCTTCATAGACATTCTTTCTTATGCATGTCTGCATGCCATAGGAAAGTTCAGTCTGAAGAGATCATTTGTGATCAGGAAAGAACACACATTCAAGGCCCTGACACTTAGAAGGTGTTTTAAGATTTAAAAGGTTACAGTTTAATTCTGAAGAAATTTTCCCAGAGCTTTAACAGCAGACTCAATTCAAACAGCAGGTTATGATCATGGAATAAAATAAAATAATTAACTTTATTTAAAGTAATATATCAGGGCAGTATAGGAACCTGTGTTTACTCAAGCTGACTTGAAGAGCAGATACCAAATTCCTATAGGTCACATTGGTGTGCCTGATTCTAGATACAATTTTAAGTTAAATTAGAAATTTCTCTGAAATAGAAAAATATATTTAGTGTGTAAGTTTGCTCTCATATGATAATGTCTGGTTTCCCCTGGAAAGAGCTCATTTCCACTTTGCAGTCACAAGACCATGAAAACACAGGTTTTTCATAGTTTATCAGTTGATATAAACTTTCTGTAAAGCATTGGAGAAATAGAGTGCAAAAGTATGGAAAACGTATAAATCTATTTTTTCTAGTTCTAAATTTACTCTAAAGATAATTAAATAATGCTTTTTTTTATTTAATAATGCTTTTTTTTTTTTACACATGCCTTAACTTCAACTTGTTATTGTCAGTAAAGTTATGATATAGGAGGTAAAACCTAAAAATGTATTTTTAAAATGGCTAAAATTGAAAAGAACTGAATGATCGTACAATATATCCAACTTTATGCTTCTACCAAGATACAAGTTTTAATGATATTTAATGTTATGGGACAGTGTACACAAAATACTGTAAAATTAAAAAAAAATGAAAAGAGCATGACACATTCATATGTAGTGAAATTTTTATCAGGTGCACATTTTCCTACACATGCATATAAATAAATTCATTCATAAGTGAATATGAAAGTCAAAATAAATTTGTATTGAAGATATGAAATAAAATTAAGCTATTTATCACAAGATCTGATCTGTTCCATTTTTTTCTTCTCCACCTGCAGCAATTATCCACTAGTATTCTCCATCTATGTCCTTGTGGCTCTTCCCCTGCTGATTAAGCCTTTGGTTTCTTGTAGCGGAGGTCTTCGGAAGGATTTTCACAGTGACAGCTTTTTTCCTTTCCAACTACAGGACAAAAGAATGTTCTCTGGTATCTCAGAGGTTCTCCCTGTGACAATCTGGTGGTTTTTCTAAAGGAAAAAAAAACAAAAAAACAAAAAACTTTCAAATGGGTTAAGAGACCATTACCACAGGTTTTAAGAGATACACATTTTCATACAAACTCATATTTACACTCCTAAACCTCACCAGCATTTTTAACCTTCTCACAGCCTTCTCTGTTTGGCAACTTCAACACAAGGTGAGCAGTGTTAACTGCTCTGTTATATTAAACATACCTAACCTCTTCAGATCTCGACATAGTTTTTTACTTTTGTCTTTTCTCTTATGAATTCTGGGAAAGTTATTTGTTTGATGCCTGAAGAAGATTTTTTTTTGTGGGGGGGGGGAGGTAAGGACCAAAGCTTCTTTTGTTTATCTCATGAGATATCCAAGAAAAATCCAGAAATGACTAATAGACTAGGCAGTAAGCCAACTCATACAATAGTCACTCACTTGATCTTGATATAGAAGCGTTGTTCATGTAATAAACACAAGTTTTAGAAAATTTAAAGTACTGAAATGATGAAAAGCAATTATAGAATAATTTTTAAATCATTTAAATAAATGTCTGCATAGCTTCTACTTAATTGATTTTTGTCTCTTATATCCCTTGAATCCAAAGAAAAAAATTAAAGTCAGAAAATTAAGTATATACAAAGGGAACTCAAATCTAAAACTGGACTATATTGCTTCAAATATATGTGCTTATTTTGAAATAAAAAAGAAATGACTAATAGGATCAACTTGAATCCAAAGTGGTATTTTTTGCACTGGAAAAAAAAATTGCTTTATGTGTTTCGGGAAGCTTGCATAATTTATTGGTTTAGTGTAGCTAAAAATATAAAATTGAGCTTGAAGATATCAATGTTGATAATATTGAAACATAAACAGGTAAGTGTAAAGGGGTACAGGACAGTGAAGGAGACATTAGAATTTGGCATGAAGAAAAGTTCAGCAGTCATAAAATGGAAACCACACGGAACCTTATTCAAACAGTGTAGCATAAGGGGAATGAGAGCTGGAATGCCTTTTTTTTTTTTTTCACCAAAGCTGTAGCTAATTCCAATCACTTGAAGCAACTTTTATTTAAAATAGTGGGAAATCCTAATCAAAGCAGACAAGCTTCAGAAAAGCAGAGACTGGTGTGTCAAGACCTCCCCAACTATAGTTAATTATGACTCCTCCAGGAAAACTACCATTTCCATAATATTGGGACCATTCATTACTACCAAAACTATATCATAACTACCCCATCATCCCTGCAACAGAAAGTCAGATCCTCACAAAGAAAGCTTGCATGGGAGTTACCCAAAGGGAGGACTGAAAAATTGAGGCAAGAATAGGAAGATACAAATTCCTTAAAAACTCCATCTCTGTGAGCACCAAATAGTCCTCTCTCTGAGATGTTCCCTGCAGTATATTACCCCCACTTCTCACTTTCCTCTAAGAAACTTTGTTTTTCTGCTCTGTGTTTTGTTTCAATTATTGCTGGAAGAATCTCAAGAACCAGCTCCATAGGACCACCATGGCTATCCCAGAACTGCTATGGGCCCTTGTCTTGTGACAATATGATAATAATGAAAAGATGATGCTGAAGATGAAGATGTAAAGTTAAATTCTCTGAGAAGAAATAGTTCCATGAGGTTTCTTTGCTAGAAGAACTATTTTACATGATGAATTTCTCAAATAAAAATCAGTAATCATCCAGGCTTACTATAGCATTGTATTTGTGTGTGTGTGTGTGTGTGTGTGTGTGTGTGTATGTGTATATATACACATATATACACATATATTCATTTATTCAGCATCTGGAAAATCTACAAATTTAAATAGTCATTACCAGCTTGCAGATTTTGAACAAGAGTCCATAAAATGTTGCTTATTTCTTACAAGTTACAAATCCAAGGAACAAATTAAAATGTGTCTCACAGACTCCAAAATTCTTCTACTTATCATTGTTTCCTCCTGAAAAAGTTGCCACAGTAAAGATAATATTCTATGATCAGTACAAACCAGCCTGTGTCATTTTAAATCTATATAAACTAACTTTGAATTAGTTATCATTGTTTATTACTCCAATTTTTTAATGAGAAAACTGAGTCACAGGGTAGTTAGTAGTTGTTAATTAAGTCGTCAAATATGGTACAACTCAAATCAAAAGGCTCAAACATATCCTGAGACTGGATTCAGAGAGTGTGTTATCTCATCAGGGAATATCTGAGGTTTTCATTATATAGTATAATATAATATAAGACAATATAATTATATGATATAATCTATGTACAGAGAGAAACCCTTTAGATTTTTGCAAGCACTGTATAAAATAAATCAATTAAAACATGTATTTCAGTGGTGTCATTTTAAAGTCAAACATAGTGAACAAATAATCTTAGAGTGTTTTGTGTTGTTATAACAAAATACCTGACACTGTGTACTTACAAAGAGCAAAGTTTTATTTAACTTAGTCCTGGAAGTTCAAGGGTATGGTGCCAGCCATTGGCTTCTGAAAATGGCCTCAAACTGCATCATGACCTGGGGCATGGCAACGCAGGGTAAGAACCCTTGTGGGGGATAGAAGTTATATTGTTAGGTAGCAGATAGTCATGAGTAGAGGTGGAAAAAGGGAAATTGGAGTTTATAGAGAAATTAGAGTTTACAGAGAAATCAAGCCTAGGACAATGTTGGTGCACAGAGACTCAGGGACCTGATTCTTCCTGAAGATAACTATTAAATCAATGGAATGAATAAAACAGAATGTCTTGACAGTTGTCAGGTCATGAAATTAACCCGTGGAGTCTGACAAAACCAAAAAGGCATAAATAAGATCTGGCTCCCATCTCAGTGCCACATTCTCACATACTATAACCTTAGCGTCCTTACTATATTATTTAAATTTCACCCTAATTATGCTTTTTTGACACCCAAGGTACTTCTGTGGGTTTTGCTTTGGCATTCGCATGTGTAGCAGTTTCTAAGACTCTAATGTGATCAAACTTCAAATCAGGCACATGAATGAAAGAACTGAGGGGAAAAAATGCAAATCATTAAATTCCTATTAAAACCTCAGCAGACAAGAGTGACTGTTGCCAGTCTCTTCTGAAGCAGGTCTGCTCTTTCACTTGGTTTATATGAAAATGTATTGTCTCGGTACTTAAATAAAATTTTCTTTGCTGGATTTCTGCATTGTACATAAATATTTCTCTTGCAAAGAACAAAAGAACTGAGGATTCTCAGCTACTTCTCCAGTCTCTGGAAAGGACATGAAGCAAAAGAATCAGGCAAGGTAGACAAACTCATTTTATAACAACCTTCTCTCATGGTAAATTATCTAATCCTGCAAGAGCAGGAATGAAATTCCCTCCCAGAGTTCTAACTCACTACTTGAAGGGAAGCATTGATTCCTCTTGAAAGCTTAAAGGCTGCCTTGTTTTGTCTTTGATGTTCCAATTCATAAATGGTATAGGCCATGCTGTTTAGTTTTACTACTTATAATTTTAAGTACACACACAACAATGAAAAAGTATCCCAATATAATGCATTATATGCTGCTTTCTATGAGGTGTGGTTGAACCTTAAAAGACATGGAGATTCATGGCTCAGAAAGAAATCTTTAGGAAAAGCCTAGATGAAAGGGATATTAAAAGGTGGGGGCTGTCAACTCCTTCATATCTACTTCATCTTTTGAATGATGACCTTACACAATCAATAAGAAAGTAACACAGGGTCCTAACCACTTGTTACTTTGTAGGATTCTGCCAATATGCTATTTTCTCCCCATGGAACTCCATGTTGGGTTATAAAATCTTCATCATTCTTACATCATGTTTTCCATACTAAACTCTACTTTCTTTATATTCTTTTCTCAGGTGTTAATAAGAAAAGATATTCTTCTTTTCTAACTCATCTCCCTAAGATGATCTTACTGACTAACATATTGGTAGTGAGAGCAAATTTAGATTTGCTCTAATTTAGATTAGTTGGCCAACAAATTAGTTGGCTACAAATTCATGGTAGAGGTTTTGAACTGCTTGCCTCACTGAACAACAAACACCAAGATCCCAGGCAAGGGCACAAATTGTCCCCCAGGGCATGGCAGAGGCCTAATTGCTGAACAGTTTTAATAGTATTGACTTGACAAAACCATCTGGCAGAAGGAAACTCCCTAACCAGGGTGGTGAGGCAGATGTTCAAAAACCACAGTCAACCATGTATGCAAGGGAATGAAATAGGCTGGCTATTATTCAATTCCATTGCCACACTTCTGAGGGATAATGAAAACCCAAGGGCCTAAGAAACTTAATGTGAAGACCTGTTAGAGTCTATAAACAAGTCTGGATGGCGCCTGGCAAAATGCTAGAGGGAATGGTTTGTGAAGTAAGGCCAGCGAGCCATTAAGTGTGGAGATTCCTTATTGGTTGACTTCTGTATTGAGTTTATGTTAATTAGATAAGCTGTGTGGAATGTATAAATATCTCTGTTGTCCTACAATAAAGGGCTCCCACTCCTGCTGTATCGATCTACACAAGTTCCTCGTCACCCCCCTGGTTATTTTGCTGCAGCTGGACTGCGGCAGATGGTGGCCCGTACGGGGAGCCCCGGGACACTTGGGGGTAAGTGACAAAAAAAAGCTGCCCATCCATAGATAGGACGGGAGCAAATATGCTCGTCCCTAGATAGGGCGAGAGGAAAAATGGCCATTTTGAAAACATGGAGAAGACTGATACAGTATGTTTGTGTCTTGGTTTGTCTTGAAATGTTGTACTGTCTTTGTGACGAAAATATGGAAGGGGTGAGAAGTAAATTACTAAGGGAAGAAGGCACCCCAGTGGAACCAAGAATAGTTAGGGCATGTGTTGATAAGAGCCCAGGAACTCTAGTCAGAAAGAAAAAGAAAGTTCAGAAGAAGAAGGATTATCAGGAAAAAAGTTTCAGCAAAAGGCTATTACTAAATATTTTTCCTTACCCGAGGGTGCGTGAAACCATGTGGCGCCTGCCACGTGGGAAAGCCGGTCATGGCGCAGCAAGGATTTTCCAAGCAGCGGCAGCTGGCTCTTCCCGCCCCCACCCAGGGAACAGGACGCCACTGCGAGAGCCCAAATCCAAACCTGTGCCCAGAAGCAGGGCTATCTGGGGCTGCCCAGGATGCTACAGCTGGCAAAAGATACTAGGCAAAAGACACCACCGATGTTTGGTTATTTTCAATGCCAATAACTAAGCTACAATGGTTCTCCCACACCTGGAAGCTAATTAGTAATGAGCACTATTAAGGTTTATTTCAAATGTAAAAAACCTTGAGATAATGTACTAAATTGTTCAGAAGGTTGTTTTCTTAGTGCCTGCTGGAATACTACAGGATTTTCTTTAGCCATCCGGAGTTCCTGCCTTCATCCCAGTGCCGGTGAGGACGAGGGTTGAAGAATTTCCAGTGTTGCTGAAAACCAGAGGAAACTTCGGCTGAGAACCAGATGAGACTTCAGATCAAGCTAGCTGCCTGCAGAACTTACCTGGACTGTGATTTAAGCTAGCTGCCTGCAGAACTTACCTGGACTGTGATTTACCTGGACTGTGAGTTAATCTATTGAGACATGCTTTACCTGGACTGAGACAACAAACTGTAATCTACAACAAATTGTAACTTGGTATCTTTGCTAACGGTGTCATTGCTGGTATAATTTTTCCAAGGGCTTCTTGCATGGAGCCATCAATTGGCTTGGTATTATGGAATTTTGTATCCTCCCCTTCTGCTCTTAGCAGATTATTTATGGAGTTTGTGTAAAAATCACTATGGTCGTTATTTAAATCAAACAAAATGGGGAAATATTAGAGTCTGTAAACAAGTCTGGATGGCGCCTTGCAAAATGCCAGAGGGAGTGGTTTGTGAAGTAAGTCCAGCGAGCCATTAAGTGTGGAGATTCCTTATTGGTTGACTGCTGTATTGAGTTTATTTTAATTAGATAAACTGTGTGGAATGTACAAATATCACTCCTGTCCTACAATAAAGGGCTCCTACTCCTCCTGCTGTATCCATGTACACAAGTTGTTTGTCTCCCCCCCCCCCCAGTTTGCTGCAGCCAGACTGTGGCAAAGACCAAAGGGCTTGCTTGGTGGCTCAAAAAGAAGCCCTCCTTTCCAAAGTGTGAAGAGGATTTTAAGGTGATTGAATACTCAACTGAGGAAGCTTTGTTCTTTAAAAGTTAAGACAATCCTATGGCATATTTTTTAGAGTCATTTTGTTCTTAAACATTTTTTTAATGTTTAGAGACTGTAAAATCAGCCCATTCCTGCTTAGTAAGAATTAAAAGCACCATGAAAGGAAATCTTACAGAAAAATGTAAGTTCTCCCTCAACATCTATACCTATGTTTTGTGTAGTCATGGTGACCAACTAGATTTAAGTATTAGTATAACTCACTCTGAGACACACTGGTCCTGAAAAGAAAGGGAAAAGACTCTACTCAAAAGTAATTTGAAATCATACTGGCAGGAGTCAGCATGCAGAAGCTATGAGATCACCCATAGAACCAGAATGTGAAGGTCCATGAGGTCAGAAGATAAATAAACTGAAAAAGGAGTATTTATTGACTTGAATGCATGTAAGGAAGAATTGACTTTACACAAAGAACACACTGCCCTTTGCACTACTGAAATTTCCTGCTTGAGAGGAATGTCTTGGTTTTACTGTGGACTTTGTCCACTGGGTATTGTAACAATGTGATAGAGAATGAGGCTTTGAACCATGACAATTAGTTTGATCTCCAGAAGAAGTGGAGTTTAAACACATTATTCTCACCTCTGTGGTAGGGGTAAAGTTTGAGATCAAAGCTCCGTCAGTATTTTATTGAATCTCAATAAGAATCCCAGATACCAAAAATCTGGGAAAGATTTTCTAGCTGGTGATGCTCTCTGAGGGTGTTACATGTCTCTGAGCATGACCAAAGTTGTAACCCGGAAATTCTCTCAGATTCTGCCTTACTGATGTCTTTACTTGGCTAGTTCTAATGTGTACCTTTTTCCTGTAATAAATACGACTGTGACTGCAACAGCTCTCATGGAGTTCTGTGAATCATTAGAGTGAATTATTAAATGCAAAACAGTCTATGGAGATCAGTAAATTTATAGACAACTAATCTGAAGTGAGAGTGGCTCTAGGGAACCCCAACTCCCAACTTATGGTTGGTGTCTGAAGTGACAGCAAACATATGGGCAGTAGTCTCTCATTCTTTATGATTTGCCTCACACATTTTCAAGGGGATACTCTCAGTATTTAGAATTTAATATTCTATGTAAGGATTCCAACGGTGGGTATAGACTCACTGCCAGGTTGGCTCTGAGAAGCATGGAGAAAATAGAATCTCAGTCTGAGTGAATCTGAAAAGCTTTAACTGTCATAGCAGATGGAAGAGGAGGAGAAAAACAAATGAGGAAGATAGGCATACTAGAGTGGATACATTATGTGATGCCACAAGAACTATCAGATAATTCAATTTCATGTGAAGGCTGGAGAAGCATACAATTTATCAAGACTATCAAGAACACACTTGTATGAGGTTCACCATAATTATTAAGAAGTTTAGTAGCAACTCAAGGTAGGCTAAAGTTGAGATTAGAATGGTCACAGCCCTTGGTTTACTAATAGCAATGAAAAATATGGGTCATTTAAGAATGACCAGATCCTTCAAGGAGAAGCAATTTTTGTGATGAATGGAGAGATCAACGTGGAAGCTAAGATGGTTTAATCTTCAGAGTGTAATGGAAGTTTGGTAATAGATCATAGGATCTTCGGGAGCAAAGTCATGAGGCCAACAAGGGTACTGAAGGATGTGATAATCATGTAACACATGATTAAATAAAGAAAAAAAATGAGTGAGCAGGAAGGAAAGAGCAGTATAAAAGTCAAAATTTGTTTCCCAGTTTCCATCGATTTCCTCTGTGGACTTCATTGACTGGAGAGCTTTCTATGTCTGTGGGAAGAACCCAGCAACATCATAGAAAGAATAGGCTATACCAATTGCATAAGTTCCTTTCCAAGTGGTCATTTGCTTGTATGATAGAGAAATGCACACAAAAAAATAGAAACAACTAAAAAAATGATTGAACACAGCATCTGAGTTAACAAATGATTCTCAGAAACATGAAGTGCTATCATGTCCCTACTCCAATTAAATTGGGGATCTTCTGGTCCAGGTGAAAAATGGAATCTTTGTGAAAATTCATAACATCGTAAGTTCCCTGCATTAGAGGACTTATGTGACAGTCATTTGAACAGTATCTGAATATTTAAATGCAACTAACACACTTTGTATTTGGAGTAATTTGCATATTGGGAAAGTGGCAGGTGTTTTAATTGCTATCTATCATAGTAGAAAAGGGCAAGGAAGAGATTCTAAAAAATTTCTAACCAATATTGTAAATCGAAACAATAATCCTTGAAGAAGGATGATAGAAATTAGTGCAACAGCTATAGACCTATAAAGTGAAGAAGTGAGGGTTCCTATCATACCAACATTCAAGTTTCCATACTGAACCATGCAAAACCCAGATCAATTTTATAGAGTACCACAAAATTACAAGTAGGTGGTCCATCAGGATCTGATGATTCAAATATGAAACCATGCTCAACATGGGTAATGTGATGAAGATTTTCTCAAAATATGTGAATTCCAGAGCATGGAAATAAACCTTATGAATCAAGGACCTACAATTCAGTAAAATATTCAAGAATCCAAATCATTAAAAGTGTGCTGGACTATTCCTTTCCAAACAAAAGCCTGATTACTTCATCTTGCATTCACTACCACAAAGACATATATACGACACCTAGTAAGTATCTTGAAGTTCTGCACACAATATATTTCACTCCCAAAAGCATTTCCCTTGACTTTACAGAGAAGGTGACACGGAAGCCTGTTTGCTTTGAGTGAAGCCTAGACTAAGAAGCAATCCTGAAGTAGGTCCAGGTTCTGGCACATTCAGCACCTCAGTAGTATATAAAGTTTTGGAAAGCAAAATATGCACGGTGGAGTTCATGGAAGCCTTAGTAGGATCTAAAAATAAGCTCATAAGCAAGGCCATGCTCTTTGAAGCAGAAAATTATATATCTTAAAAAAAGAGACTGGCATGCACTTGTCCCATGATAGAGTAGAAGGCTTAGGAAGAGCAGCACAAGTGAACCTTGTCTGGATCTACACCCTTGAAGCTGAGTCCTGCCAGGTTTCCTAAGTCAGACAGTACCAACAACAAATTTCTTGACACAAAATTGATATGTTTTTAACTGAGAATAATCATGAAAAGAGGACATAAGCAAAGAATCAAGAGCAAATTACATAGACTCCCATATCACTAGAATATTTGCAGGGGCACTCTTCCCTCAGGGCACATTAATGACAATTGAAGGAAGACCAGCTAAATTGAAGATATAGAAGGTTTTTTTAATTTTTATCGTGGTTAGCTAAATATGTTGGTTCAAGCAGAAATTGGACAGTGGCTGCTTTGCAGTCTTATTCATAGGTAGCATAGGATCATAAACTGTTATCCATATTGTTTGAAGAAGTAGTTACAGTTAAGAATAATGCTTACATGGTCAGATGTTCAGGAAACCATGGGAAAGAAATGTGAAGATCAGAGACAAGGATGCCTGGCACAGAGACATTCAGGGGGATATAAAGGAGCCAAGACAAAGTACAAAGATATTCGTGTAATATATTAATGTGAAACAAAAAATGTCCACCACAGAAGGACTATTGCACAAACAGTGTGTATAATTCAGTTCATTGTTGTTAACCTAATTTTTTGTCAATAGCCTCTTACTGATGAAGAGAGTGAACATAGAAACTATTAGTGTATGATAAAACGGATAAAGGATTTCTACATATACTTATTATCAAATTTGATCTAGATACTCCCCTCTTTTAATGTAAAACAGAAAAGAACACAGAGCCCTGATATAACCCTATGGCTCAAGGAAATCAACTGGCCCTGAATATCCTGCAATGGCCATTACTTTGTTCTCCCAGGAATAGATGTATTTCAGGCATGTCATGTGCTTTACCTTGCTAGTTCAGTCACAGAAAACTTTAGTGTATGGAGCACCTATTCATGGGTATGAATTTCTGCCCAATTGAATATCAGACGAGGAGACCCTTCACAAGAAAGGGAATTTAATGGTAGTTCCAAACTGCATAATGCATCATTCTCAAATAGCTGTACTTATAAATAGTTGGAAACCATGCTAAAGGTGCATCAAAACTGCTAGTTTTAGAGATAATACTGTGAAGATGAAGTTCTATTCTTAGTAAATAAGAAGGTTTTGGCTATTCATTCATCCCCAGTAGAAAAGTTACTTGGTAAGTCATGGAGTAGAGACATGACTTCCAAAGGTCCTTTTGGTTAATTTGTGTTTCTCCTTTCTAGAATTGAAAGATCTGTTAGGATAGAGATCTTGTAGGATAGAGATCTTGAGCATAACATTTTAGTAGATGAACAACTGGCAAGAAGTAACACCATCATATTTCTGTCAGACTTACCTGATTACTTGGAAAAGATCTGAATATTTTTACATCATAAAAGCAGCAGAAACACAAGTAAAACTCAGCTTATTCATGCATGTATGTTATTATTCTCTGTACCTGTGAATAGACATGTACAACAACTTCTGCCTGAGAAAGATTTGTTCTATCAGTGATCCCACCCCTAAAATCAAATTTTGAACTATACAGCTATGTATCAGGCAGAAAATCATCAGAGATTATATGTGGACCACAGAATGAATTTTAGAGGAGGGATATAATAAATTTCAGCCCAAGTAACTACAGGGCTGAGAGCTATTATATTCTCTCACTAATACATCCCTTATAAGTTAACATGTTGAAATGGTTAACTCCTAAAATCTGGAGGAACAACTTTCTTAACATGAAGACTACTTAGCACCCAGATACTTTGAGAAGAGACAAGCAGCAAGTGGGGAGAGCTGCCATTTTAAAACTTCATTTTTGCTTCTAGCAAAATTGGAGGTGAAACTCATAATTCTCAAGATGGTGCCACAAAATGAGTAAGTAAGCTATACTAGAGGCATATTGATACTTCCACCTGACATGGACTCCTCTGGTGAGCATTCTTTGCTACAGAGCTGGTATTGACTTTGTTGCATCTTCATCTTGGTCTCTTGTCTACCCCTAAACACTTCTACTATCTTGTTTTTTTTTTCTTTTTTGTTGCTATTCTTCAATAAAATTTAGCCTCTAACTTAAGTCTTACCATCTACTTTCTGAAAGACCTGATTCATATAGATGAGCATATATTCTACAATGTTTGCTCATAAGGAGAGAATCATGAATGAGTGGGTATTTTCTTCCACAGTACAAAAACTTCAACTCTCAAACAACGCAAATTATCAAGCACAATAAGGAGTGAATTATCAGCCAATCTTTAACTACCACACTGCTAGAATCTGCCCGTGTTCATTTTGAAGATACTCTCTGCAAGGTCTGAACATAGCCAAAGAATACACAGGGCAGGCATCCTAACGCCCTGCCTTTTTCTCAAAATTACCTTTTTTCATAAAGGCTCTTTCAAGAGACTCCTCCTTGGCTGGGGGATCTAATACCTGCTCCACAATTAAAGACTTTCCCTACCCAATTCTTTCCCTTCTCGGTCACAGGTACCAGACATATTCCATGGTTTCATGTCTCTTCGTACTTACTCCTACTTTTCATTCCTTGTTGTCTTTCACAGGCATTTCCTATAGTAACTTTCTTAAAATTTCAATACCAGTTTTCACTTGCTACCTTAAAAACCAAACTAACACAGAGTCTTTCCCATTATTGCAATGAATATTTAAAAATTTCCATGTTAATGTGAAGCCTCTATCTTAATTTTTTTTTCCTTTTCTTTCACCCATTGCTTCTGGAATTGTGTCACATATTTACAATATATTTTTCTAAAACAAAATATTTTAAATATGCTTAAAATCTGTTATTACTGTATTTTATTGATATATTCAAATTATTTACTAACCTATTAAAGCATTTTCTGAAATTGGCCCTTTGTTCTGAACTTATTCTATTTTAGATGACATTTCTTTAAAAACAAAACCAACAAAAAATCTAGCATGAAAATTGGATTTTTTACCTTAAATGCACTCTAAGTTTGAGGTTACAATAGGATCATCTAATTCCCTACTCTGTATTCTGTACTTATGTTAATAAAGTCTAAGATCAAATTTGCATTTTTTGCAGCATGCAAAAGAATCCTATAAATGCTTCATGCACCTAGAACTCATATATCTTTTTTTCATATACCAGTGTGAAGACTTGTTTGCTTCACTCCATATTTCTGAAGTTGTTTCTTTGAAATCAAATGTGATTCTTTACATTTATTCCCATTAGTTTTCATTTAATTTGCTTTGGTCTGATTCATCAATACTCTTTCACATCCTGACTATACTATATATTATTTATATATGCCAAATTAGGTTCTCCTTCAAAACACATGCATAATGCCACCTCTCTGTAGGAATAAATGTGGAACAGAATAGTCTCAGTAGGCATGTGTTGAAACACCTGCTTACATACTGACATAAATGTCTTTTTCAGCATTTCTAAATTTTGTCCTTCACCTATGTTTGGATCTATGTAACTATGTATTTACTATCATTAATTCTAGAGGGTTTTTTTACCTTTTACATAATTTTATTAAGAACAATACCAAATATATATGTGTATATATGTATACATATGCATACATATGTACACATATAAGTACTTAACAAAGGTGCTTCACAATCATTCTTCATCTGTTCAGTAATAATGAAAAAGGGAAGATTCTTAAGATAACTGATGTTGGAAAATGTTGGTTTTTTTAATTGAATTGAATTGAATTTTTAACCAATTTCCTATAATCTCAAAATTTCCTGAGAGAAATATAACACATAATAGAGTGTACAACTAATTTTGACTTGCATTCAGACAAAGAATTTAGGATTTGCCCAGACTCATGGACTGTTCACCTTAGTTGAGAAATTCCACTAGGTGAAGAACAAAAAAACTACCTCTTAATACATCACTCTCCTTGTTTACCCAGTTCCAAACTCAATCCTGACTTTCTATAGAATTTTCCACTTAGTAAACCCAGCTTCCTAGTAAGCACATTTTTTTCTCCCAGCAACTAAAAAGATCATGTTTTTCTTATCAATCCCAGATTTTCTTGGAATGCGGAAATGTAAGAAGGTTGGCATTTCTAACCACTGTAACCTGAGAGAAAAACCTGTCCAGATAACCATACAGGTTCTAACTTCATTTCTTTTCACAAAGGAAGTATTCCTCCCCTCCTATATTACTTGGTATGAGTTACAATGTATTATCCCTTTGGGTTGATTCTGGTCCATTCAAATAAGAGAAAAAGTGTTTAAAAAGGCAGAAACATAAAAGCCATGAATTTTCCCCTGCAGGCCAAAATTGTTTCTGTAAACACTGACTTATGCTTTAATGGCAAATTCACTACCTTCTTTTCTTCTTCATGTCTTCCATGTGCAATTGACTATGATTTTTGTCACATTTTTTTTTAAAGAGAGAGTGAGAGAGGAGAGAGAGAGAGAGAGAGAGAGAGAGAGAGAGAGAGAGAGAGAGAATTTTTAATATTTATTTTTTAGTTCTCGGCGGACACAACATCTTTGCTGGTATGTGGTGCTGAGGATCGAACCCTGCCCAGGCGAGTGCGCTACCACTTGAGCCACTTCCCCAGCCCCTGTCACATCTTTTTTACCATGTATTTACTAATTTTTATTCATTCTACTGTCTTTCCTATTTCTATCCCCCCTTCCTTCCTTTCATTATTCATTGTCTACTCCAATGAACTTCTATTCTTCCTCTTTTCCCCACTTTGAGTGCCAACAATAAACAGATTATTCAATTTATAGTGGCATAAAAAAATGACAGTTCAATGCAGTCACTCATTTTTTAAAGGATTTTCTTAGACAAAACTTAAGTTTTCTAATTATAGTTCATTTATGCTACTGTTCTTCGTCCAAACATATTAGTTATCAAATGTTATTAATCAATGTTTATTTAAATTTTTCCCATTGATTTGCAAAATAACATCAGCTAAAATAACAACTTAGGCAGTATGTCCACCTTTATCGAATCAAAATACAGGGCATTTTTGCAACCTTTCTTTCTTTCTTTCTTTTGTCCTCATAATGAAATAAGATCCTCAAATGAAAAGAATGATATTAATCAGAATATAGTCTTGAATTTTTAATGAAAATTTGGCTATGTCTAGAAAAAGCATATTCTTTTCTAGAGGATTTGATTGTTTTAAGTATTCTACTTCATAAAAATAAAAGGAATAGATTCATTTATGTATAGTTTCCTTCTTTAAAATAGAAAAAAAAATATTGTCTGAGAAAATGTTCCTCACAAAAATGTTTAAGCAGAATTTAATCTGATAATATGCCAGATGAAATGTGTATACACTAATATGTTCTATAAATGTAAACTTTGTCTTAAAGGAAGGGAAAAGGAGAAATTTGTTCAGGGAAATTCTGGAATAAAACTGACTGAAAATATGAAGAGGAATTAATCAAACTAAACTTATGCATAGTTGAGCTTTAAAGAAAGTAATTTTCACAACTCAGTGGCAATTTTCCTTGTCATATTCAAATTAAGGGAAAATCTCTATTTTCATATGTTATACAACCTCAAATATGTTGTCTTATTTATGAGTGTTAGGTAATAAGAAATTTCTGTATACCACCATATGCCTCCCCTTAATGGGATGATTTATTCTTTCATTTTGTTTTTCATTTTCATTCTTGGTCTACTTGACTATATATAAATTAGTATGAATGCAGTATTTATCACATAAACCAAGCATTAATAATATATTTTAATGCTAGTTCAAGAATGAAAATGATACTTTGGAGAATGCAACTTGAATTCTAATATGTTGGTAATGAAAACAAAACTTAAAGTTAAGTGATAAGTTAAGCAATATTTTTAGTGCATTTTCAAATGGATAAGAGACTTGAACTTCAAAAATTCATGTTTTCAAACATATCCACAAGTTAAATTGGAATTTGGTGTATAAATCATGTTTCTTAATATTATAAACTCAATATACTGTAAAAGCAAAAATAAAACAAAAAAATCTTTGAAACTTTTCAATAGGGCGATGATTATCAAGATTCACTTACTAATAATATTACCATTATTTTTTTCAAATTTTTTTTCATTATTTTAATAACATAAGAGTTTCTAAAACAGATCTCAACTTCTGCACTTATTAGACTTTGGGGGAGAGTTGCTCTGTGCTTTCTAAGATACTTAGTAGCATTTCTGTCATCTAACCACTAGACCTAGCACCTACAATGGCTGCAGCAATAAAAACTGTGTGCAGATACTGTCAAAAGTCCCTTGTCATATGTGTGTGTTGTTGAGAAAGAGGCATTGCCCTGGTTTGGAAATCACTGAACTAAATGTATTAAATTATAAAACACTAAAACTACACACCAGTTGGTCACAGAATTTTTATAGGTTTTATTTCCAAACTTTCAACAACTATAAAAGATATACCTAATATTCATAAAGAAATCTAAATTTGTAACTGAATGGAATTTGCTATGTTTTATAAGTAAATTGTGGTGAATTTAATGAATATAGAGATCAAGTTTCAGAAATGTGAAATAGAATGAATGATAAAATTAGCTGAGCATGAAAAAGTGGCAATAATCCACCATAGAAGAAAACACCATAGAAGAAAAACACCATAGAAGAAAAAAATTATGGATGGCATCTCTTATCAAATTTGTCATAGATGCTTTTCATAATTTTTTGGAGGGTATTAGCAAAGATTAAATTATCTTAACTAGGAAATATATTAATATTGACATGATTAAAGAAATGTGTAAATTACAATCAAGAGTTATCAATACTGAAGCATCATTTTCCAAACTAGAAATAAATTTTCTTCTAAAGAGATTACACCAGATGACAACATGACGTACTTCCTTTTATAAGATGGCTAAGCAACCAAAATTATAACTCATCACATCAAATTAGAAATTCCTTTTTTCCTTGTAGTTTGTTCGCTTCTCAGTCACCAATCTGCTTGAAAAAGACATATGGCAGAATCTTTAAAAAGAGGTCAACAGAGTGGGTGGAGAACATAGTTTTCCATAACAACAGAGATATATAATTCCTGACACCACCTGGTACACTGTAAATTTTTCTTTTTAAAAATGTATCTCTATCAGAAATTAAAGGGAAGGATCATCAATATAATTTATAGTTATTTTGTTATTTATAATTTTCTTTTTATTATTTTTAGCTGTAGATGGACACATCTTTTTATGTGGTATTGGGGATCGACCCCAGTGCTTCCTAAGTACTTGGCAAGTGCTCTACCATTGAGCTATAGTCCCAGCCCATTTATAATGTTCCTGGTAATATAATTTTAATATAATAAAATATAATATCACTATAATATGATTACAAAATAATTAATACAATATATAATAACATAATTTTAATATCATGTAGCAATTATCAAGTCTTTGCCATTCACTTGTTTCTTTTTTTAGTCCAGCGATTGAACCCAGGGGTGCATAACAACTGAGCCACATCTCCAACCCTTTTTTAAAAATATATATTTTATTTTGAGACAGGGTCTCACTAAGTTGCTTAGGGCCTTGATACTTTGCTGAGGCTGGCTTTTAACTTGAGATCCTCCTGCCTCAGCCTCCAAACTGCTGGGATCACAGACAAGCACCACCTTTCCTGGCTCATTTGCCTTTCTCGCTGCCTGACACATAGACATATCTCAGCAAACATTTATTAATCTACATCTTTTCCCTTTTCTTCTACCTAAGTAATAGTTCTGAATACCCTTGTCATTTGTTTATTTTTGTCTTCATTTGATGCTTTAGATTCTAAATAGAAAATATTATTTACTTATTTTCACTTCCATTCTTTCTTGATTCTCTATTTATTTAGGTTTCAGAATTCTTCTGCCCTGGTGCAGTGTTCCAATCACTTCCATGTCTCTGATAAATATTTTAGTGTTCTGGACAGTTTCTCTCTTCAAAACTGACACTTCATTATACAGCTTCTTAGAATAACTGCTGCTGATGGCTCACAGGTACGTTTCTCACAAGCAATAGGCTTTCTCCAAAGTGACACTTTGGTTCAGAAGTGTTGCCCCTAACAATTGACAGTTCCACGTGGGAATATAAATGTCTTCAATTTTTGACTTAGTTTGGGCCATTTCTGTCTTTTAGGAAAGCTTTTCAGTTCTAGGGATCCCCATCCTACTGGAGTCTCAGTTGCAACCACATTGCAGGTAAGCTTCTTCCTCTGACCAACTGCATGTTTCAGGATTATCACCTAAGAAAACTCTAACGAATCTTCTATATATGGCTTCTCACAAGGCGAATAAAATTAGAAAAATAGGTTTCAACCTAATCACAAAAGTAGTAAAATTTTGAAGAACAAAAACCTTAACCAGGTAAGATTCTTATACCAATTTCAAGTCTCTATTAAGGAAAGAGTAAGCCCCTGAGATTTGAAATATCTGCATGAATACAGAAAATGAATTGAGCTCTTATACTCCTCTGTACCAAGGTGGCTCTCCCTCTACATTTTTGACATGTTGGACCTGATAATGCTTAGTTGTAGAGGGATGTCCTGAGCATTGTAGAATATTGAGAAAAATTTCTGATCCATATTCAGTAGATGCGAACAGTATCTCACTCCTCAGCTATGATAATTAAAAATGTCTCTAGATGTACCAAAATGTGCACTCACTAAGAAGCCTAAAAATAACTTCTGATTGAGAACCTTAGCTCTGAACCTCTTTACTCCAATTGTTATGTATATCTCTGTATTCAATGATACTGCCTCCCTTCCTGAAGACACAGCAGCAGTCCCAGGAGAGGCAAGAGACTTACAAAACACTGTTTTCCTTCAGGATTTATATCAGTCTATTTTTGTGACTAACAGACTAAGCATACCTTGACTGAGGATATTCTGTATCTCTAAAGTAAGAATAAAAATTGCTTGCAGCACTGTTGTTGTAGCTCTGTGTTACAGCACTTGCCTAGCATGTGTGAGGCACTGAGGTTGATCCTTAGCACCATATAAAAATAAAATAAATGTATTGTGTTCATCTATAGCTAAATTTTTTTTTAAAAAAAAAGATCACGTGCAAATAAGCAGAAGAACCTGGTCAGTCAGTACCATCAGAAACCACAAGCATTTTATGTGGTAGTTTGCTGAGGGTACTTTACAAGGGATAGAGATACACAACTTCAGATTGTGTGGGAGGTAAATATTATAAGGACTCAGGATCCTTCCTTATCAGTGAAGTATTTCAGTCAGGTAAATTAAGATATAATTGGGTTTTCTAATCCAACACTAAGAATGAAGTATAATTCTTGGTAAGCCTTTTCAGATTTAGTGGATATCATGATTTTCATATGCAGGATTATAGGGGAGGGCATAGAAGCCTGCAGCCTTACAGGCTGTTCAGATAAGAAAGGACCCTGCAGATTGCCCATGTTACGTTCCTGAACTTTCCTTTGGCTATGTGATCCATCAGACACTGGTCTATAGCAGGTATCTTTGGATTTTATGTGCAATTGGTATCAATTCTTGATAAAAATAAAAAATAAGCAATAATATAGAAACTTAGGATGCTAAAACAAAGGCACAAACTAAAGCACAAATCTATATATGCTGGGTTCTGTCTTGTCCATCATATCACAAGATGGGACTATTCTGTAGCAATGGATAATAAGATAAAGTGGTATATTCAGGATCATGGGTGAGGAAGGTCAATACATGCAAGTAGTAACCAAAATCAGGCTGTGTCTCCCTATATCTCCTCTCAGGGAAGACTATCAGGAGACCAGGCATGTGCAATTACCTTAATGGGAATAGTTTTAGGGGAGGTGGTTTGATATCTACTTTGTACAGAAAGAATTATAACCTATATTAAGAACATATGTCAGCTCATATGTAGTGACAGAGAACCTGCCTTATTGAACACAAAGAGAAAGAAAATTTGGAAAATTGGTAAGAAATTTTCTGGGGAAGAAGCATGCATAAGAACTGATGGGAGTAAACATGTAAAGAAATCTGGGTCATGTCTTACCTTAATAGAAAATATCCATAGTCACTGCTGCCATTGCTCACCTCAGTGCTGAGACAATGGGTGCACAAATGGAGAAGCTCTGTGGCAGAGATAGATATTTTATATAGAAAAAAATGTGGTTGTACTTGTATAATCTAGCTACTGACACTATCCAAACTACCACTCAGAGATCAACACTGAGCCTCCAATATGAGACCTTAGTTAAAGAAAAACAACCAGTCACTTGGTAGAAGTTAACAATATTTGGACTTTTTTATAGGGGAAGGTAGTAGTTCACTTTGCCTGGTATTGACATACATAATGATCCCTCAATTATTTTTTTTCTTTTCTACAGAGACCTGGTTGGCATAACCATAAAAAAACATAAGCATCCTCACTCCATTTGCACAATGTTCCATATAACAATGCATGGGAACAAGGAATATGCTTTATATGAAAATAACACTTGAAACTAATCATGAATTATATATCCACATATTTTTCAACCTATCAGCCCACCTAGAATCTTTTATCTTAACAGAAAGGAACAATAGTGTTTTCAAGATGCAGTTGAGAAATAGAACATCAAAGGATATCCTGGTAGTACTGGATACTATCTTCCAGGATATAATATGCATCCCAACTCAACAAATGTTTTATGCCTCAAAAACTTCAAGAGTGTAATATATATAGGCATGGGAGCCAAAGGCTACAAGTAAAAGTGGTTCCACTCACTGTAACTCTCAGAAAACCATTTGTATTATCTATGCTTGCCTTTTTATTACAAAAAAGCAGTAGACAAAAGTTGATTTACTAATATGCATGATTTCTCCCAGTGATAAGGACTAGGTGACAGTGCTATTATATGATGGAAACAAAGTATATGAGTAGGACTCCGATGACCTACCAATGAATCTCTTGTTGGTCCTATGCCCATTTTAAAGGGACATGGATATTTCACTAGGCATGGTTTGAGAAAGACATAGTACCACGTGTTCCAGGACATTTAGGGTGAATTCTGGCAGACTGCCTCCAAGCAAACTGCCCAAATAAGCAAAGGTGCTAATAGGATCTTTGGGTTTTCGGGAAGGGAGCAAGCAGATTTTAATGCATCTTTGATATGCCCTTGGGTTTAGTTGTAGCAGTAGAGGTTGTGATTCCATCACAGTAACCTGTCTAGTTTTAGAGCTCTAGGAAATAAGACAACCTGGAATTCTGTAAAAGTTCTTCCCAGATGGAGCACACTTCACAGCAGAAGCCTGTAGCTCTGAGGGGCAAAGGTATTCACTTTAACAATGATTTTCCATCTGGATCCCATCTTTGCATCTGGAAAACTTATGCTCTTCATAGTTAACAATTTTGGATGCTAATTGTTCAAAGCTGTCTCTTCATAGGGAATTGTCCTCTGCCACAGGGAATTGGCATGTGCATGTTTAAACTCTTTTCTGTTCTGTGGTCCTAGGACCACCCCCAGAATGATGATTTATGAAGAGGACACAGCTTGCTGTTATCTTTACGGCTATAATTTATTACAACATAAGATAAAAAGAAAAAAATCAACAAAGGAAACTGCAAAACTGCTGTCTGGGTAAAATCCATGGAGGAACTGGGAGGGGGAAAACATGCACAAGCTTCCAGGGCTCTTCTTCCATTGAAATCTTTACAGAAGTGAGGGATGTGGTTTTCAGTGGGGACTGATCACACAGGCCTGCCAGGCTGTGTACTGTCTTGTGCAATGTAGGAAGAATGCTAACAATGATCAGCTGATGCAGGGATGCAAAATGTTAGCCCCCTTGCCTTGATCTGTGATCTCATACAAGAGCTCTCTAAGTACCAGCTCTCCAAGAGGTTCACACTCCACAAATGAGCTTCTTGCTTCAGCACCCTCACTTCATACCTTTCCTCATAGTTCTGCTCAGAGCTCTTCCTAAGAAAACTCTGTTGACAGTGCCCCAGTTTAGCATATGTTTCCAGGCAATGTAGTATAAGGAGACAGTCCCAGTAGTGAGTATCTGAGAGAAACTGTAGAAGAGATGATGAGGTCTAGTGACTTGCAAATGTTAAAGTAACAATAAGAATCCCCCAGGATATTGTTAGCTCTAAAATGCCTAGAACTTCTGATGGAGATTGAACAAGTACAAAATTTTCACTTATGACTATAATTCTATGAATCATAATTTTAAGAATTATAATATAGAAATTTGTTCCTTTTACTAGTAAAATAAGTACATGGCAGGTCCAGTTTAGAGCAATAACCTTATGTTTGAAATGTAAAATGGAAATAGCTGAAATCTCAGCAGATAGCTGAAAGTAAATAAGAAACATAATTTCATCTAGATTAGAAGTCACAACAGAATTAGAGGGGAGACTTGGTAGATTGTTAGTAATACAAGCACAGGTGCACACACACATATATACATAGCACTGTCATGTACTGTTTATAGTCCTTGATGCCAAAGAATTAAACGGATATTCATTATAGTGTCTCTGGCTGTCTAGGACAATATAGTTGCTTTGTGATTTTGATTATAAATGACTGTCCCTACTTTGTGTATGGTGCTAACAATAACAGGTCTGTATAAGAATAAGAGAGTTAATCTGTCCTACTGGGTAGGGTTGGTGAGAAGATTAGAGATCTTAAGCTCCTTGATGAAAGGCTAATCAATGTAGTCTTAAATTTTTCTAATTTTATAATCCTGAAAATGTCTGCCATTGAATACAAATTGAGCTTTTGCTTGCAAAGGCTCCAGTTACAAATCAATCAGTTCATTATTTAGTTGAATGTAACAAAATTAAGTTGCGTTTAGCCAAATCAGCTTCATGACGTGAATACTATTTTGAATCTCATTCATTTGGTACTAAATTAACCTAGGTACTTGCATATTCCTATGCTACCCTGCACACACTTTTCTTTCATTATGCATTAGGCTGTTTAATAATATATTTTATTTCCTTATCTCCCTTACAAATCTATGGGCCTTGTGAAGTAATTTTATCTAGAATGTTTATGATATGTTATGCCACCTATCATGGGTCATATTCTGAACTCATGGGATAACTAACTGCATTTGACATTCCAATATTGTATTTAAAAATACTAAAATCTTATTTGAGTGTTGGCTCATATAATAGGAAAAATAAGTTTCTATTGTATTACCCTGAAAAGATTAGGAAAGGATATTCATATCTATACATATCTTAAACTTCTACAAAAATTTCTTCTCTAATTATTCTCTCCAAAGTTTGCTGAATGGCCTTTATCAACTTTATTTCTTAAACACACATTTATTCCTGTATCTTAATGGGGGTGGCCTAGATCTAAATTTTCCAGAATCTTTTTTTTTAATATTTATTTTTTCAGTTTTTTTAGGTGGACACAATATCTTTATTTGCATTTATGTGGTGCTGAGAATCGAACCCAGTGCCTCATGCATGCTAGGCAAGTGCACTACCACTTGAACCACATCTCCAGCCCCTTCCAGATTCTTTAACCCACAGGGCTACAGTTTAGATTCTTCCAATGAGACATAATCTTGTAAGATCTGGAAGTTTGAAGAGAATCATAAGAAATTATTGACTAGCAGAAATTATGAACAGGTTCCTGGATAATGTAAGCTTCAGAACCATGGCTTCAAATGACAGTTTCCTGCTGTCCTCACCAAAAATGTCCATGTCAAAATGTCAGGCAGCTGCAATCTTCAAAGTTAGATTTCCTCTTCCTTTTGTGGTTCTGCATTTCCTAAGAGTCAAAAGAGGTCTTCTTGATCTTCCCTAGCCCAAGCCTTTCAATGATTATGTAATCCAAATATTTCCTGTATCCAACCCCCTCCTGCCTAGCCTGCAGGATTTCTTTATTCCTGACAAAATCAGGAATGTAGTAAAGCCTGAAGAAAGAGAACACAGACACACACTCACACACACACACACACACACACACTCGCATACACACACACACACACACACACACACACACATATATATATGACTTAAATTTGGGTAGAGTTACTTCTAAATCTCACCTTTTAGAGATACAATCATTTACTAAGGCCTAAATCAGTATTTAAGAGAAATAGAAGGAAAATTTCTAAAAAGAGGAAATTATTTTAGGGAATTTTTTAAAAAGTATTCTGATGGATTGTCAATTGGCTGGAGGTACCACTTTCTCTTCTCTTCTTTCTTTTTCAGTATGTATGAGGGTCTTATTTTCTTTAAATTTATGTTTAACTGTCAGATTAAAAAAATAAATAAATTTGTAGATTTTAGGGGGGACTATGTAATGTTCAATATATGCATGCACAACATAATGTTTAAGTAAAGTTTATTGTTTATTTATGGTAAAAAATTACCAAATCCTTCCTCCTAGCTTTTTGAAATGCACACCATATTTTGTTACGTATAACCACTCTGTTGTTCAATAAAGCATCAAATCTTCTTGCTCCTATTAACTATACTGCAGAAAACATTAATCAAAATTTCCCCACCTCTAGAACCCCTACTTTCCCTGGCCTTTAGTTTCATTTGCACAAATTTCCTATGTAGAAGTTATAGTATGCATATCTACCATTTTTGTAAAATTAATGTAAAATGATAGAGGAGCTCCTGACTAAAATTATGATTAATAAAAACCAATATTTAGTTAATCAGACATGTAGATCAATGGTACACAATAGAAGACACAGAGACAAACCCACATAAATACATTTATCCCATACTAGACCAATGCACCAAAAACATATACTGGAGCAAATATATCCTCTTCAACAAATGATGTTGGGAAAACTGGAAAGCTACATGTAACAAAATGAAATTAAACCCTTATCTTTGATCCTGCATGAAACTCAATTCAAAGTGAATCAAAGGCTTAGGCACTAGAACAGAAACCCTGCACCTAATGAAGGGAGAGTAGGCCCAAATCTTTACCATGTCAGCTTAGGATCTGACTTCCTTAACAAAACTCCTAAAGTACAAGAAGTAAAATCAAGAATCAATAAATGGTTGGGCTAGGGATGTGGCTCAAGCAGTAACGCGCTTGCCTGGCATGCGTGCGGCCCAGTTCGATTCTCAGCACCACATACAAACAAAGATGTTGTATGCACCAAAAACCAAAAAATAAATATTAAAATTCTCTCTCTCTCTCTCTCTCTCTCTCTTTAAAAAATTCAATAAATGGATGAATTCAAGCTAAAAAGCTTCTTATCAGCAAAGGAAACAATCAATAACGTGAAAACAGAGTCTATAAAATGGAAGAAAATCTTTACCACATGCACCTGAAATACAGCATTAATCTGCAGGATACATAAGAAATTCTAAAAAATTTAACATAAGAAAACACAAACAAATAACACAATCAATAAATGGAACTGAACAGATATTTCACAGAAGAAGAAATACAATGGATCAACAAATATATGAAAATATGTTCATCATCTTTAGCAATTAAAGAAATGCAAATCAAAACTACTCTAAGATTTCATATCACTGCAGGCAGAATGCCAATTATCAAGAATAAAAACAAAAATAAATTTTGACAAGGATGTGGGGAAAAAGGTACACACATACATTACTGGTGGAAATGGCGATTGGTGTAACCATTATGGAAAGTGGTATGGAGATTCCTCAGAAAACTTGGAATGATACCACCTTTTGATCCAGCTATTCCACTTCTCAGTTTATACCCAAAGAACTTAAAATCAACATACTCCAGTGTTGCAGCCACATCAGTGTTTATAGCAGCTCGACTCACATTAACTAAATTATGGAACCAACGTAGATGTACTTCAAAAGATGAAAATATATATCACATATGTATTAATTGTATCTCTTATTCTGTGAAATATATGTTCAGTATATACATATCCTTTCCATCATGTATATATGATGGACTACTACTCAGCTTTAAGAGAGAATGAAATTATGGCATTTTCAGGTAAATGGATGGAGCTGGAGAATATTGTGCTAAGCAAAATAAGCCAATCCCAAACAACCAAAGGCCATTTTTTATTCTGATAATTCACAATAAGAGAGGGTGGCTAGGGAAGAATATAGTTACTTTAGATTAGGTTGAGGGGAATAAAGAGATGGGAGGGATACATATTTAGGAAGAGTAAGACGTTATTACCCTATGTCCATATATTACTATGTAGCCAGTGTAAATCTACATCATGCACAATCATAAGAATAAGAAATTATACTTCATCTATATATGTTGTATCAAAGTGCATTCTACCATCATGTACAACTAATTAGAACAGACTGAAAAAAATGTTTATTTTTAAAGTAAATATATTGATTTTTCTAAAGTGAAATTCAGATTCTTGTGTTGTATTTTACAGATGACAATATAAAACATATACTATAAAAGAAACAAAAGCAATATTCTCGAATTTACATGAGCCACAAAAATATATCAAGTTATTATACACCAAAACTATGTTTGTGCTTGTGTGTGCATGTGTGTGTATGAGCTGACAGTTTATAATTTTTTTTTAATTTATTGGTTCTAATTAGTTAAACATGATGGTGGAATGTATTTTGACACATCATACATGGGGTATAACTTTTCATTTTCTGATTATACATGAGGCAGAGTTACACAGATTGTGTAACCATATATGCACACAGGATAATAATATCTGATTCATTCTACTATCATTTCTACCCCCATGTATCCTCCCCTGTAATTTTTATCCTATCAATAATGACCAAGGATTGTGAAAGTCTGTAATGACATACACTGATTTTTATTTTAAAATTTTACATGATTCTTGGCAGTAATTCTCTCTAAAAGAGTAACCATCTGCAGGATGAGTCATTTTATACATTTGTTTAAAATTTTTTAATGCCTTTTTTTCTACAATTAAAATCTAAATTTAAGATTTTGTATTATTTAGAGTGAAATTTATATAATTGATAATTTGACAGTGGCAAAATATTTCCAAATAGAAAAAAAAGAGTTTTTTTTCCCAGATATATTTATAATTGGATAAGTCAGATCACAGACTGGAGAATTGTTGAAACTATTGAAATTCATATGGTAAGTGATTACTCTTAGAAATGTTACATGGGTTTCCTCTCTTCCTGCTTCCAATACCATCCCCCCAAAAAAGTATAAATAGGTCAAAAATGTTTTGTAATTGTCTTTCATTTTTGAAATCATGTGGTGAGGTTCTGGAGATGGAGGGTCCTAACATTACATGACAAAGTCTAATTACATAATATGGCAGAATCACACACTTAAAATGAATAAAATAGTAAATTTTAGGTTATTTATATTTTACCACAATTGAAAACCAAAAAAAAAAAATTCTACTATTTATTGGTCACTAAAGTTCAGAAGTATCCTTTATTTTCTTTATCACTGATCATAATGAATTGTTTTCAAGTAGGGAGGGTTGAAGCAGAAAAATCAATGTCTTTTCTTTTGTTATGAAAAATGCTACAAATCAAATGGAGAAACCATTAAAATAATGTAAGATTAATTAGAAATCACTTTATATTAAATTTTTATAATGAATTGGTTAAACTTAGACATGAAATGTAAGAAAAATGATTTAATCATTTAAATATGAGGAAAGGGAATTACAAAATGAATATCTAACTAACATAGAACCAGTCTTCTTTAGAAGAGTAAAAGACAAGAACAGGACAGCAGGTAAACACAGTGGAGAAAATCCTATGGTGTTCTACCATAGAAGAATGTTTTCCTCTGGCTTAACAGCTATGGAGTGTCCATGCCTAATTTGTCTTGTTTCCAGCCAGTCTTCTCCAAAGGAAAGTTTTTCCTTTGACTCACCACCTCAACTTTCTCAAAGGTCCCAGTCAGTCCTCCAACAGAGACACCTGAAGGAAAACAGCATGCACATGTCCAGAGGAATTCCATATTAACTACCCACAACCTTCATTGCCCATTGTTGCAGTCAGTGAGCATCTGAAGTTAAACACATAATGAAAAGCTATGTTACCTTCTTAAAAAGGGAATCTGGTGGAAAAGGGAGAGGGAGTTTCTCCTCCTTTCTGTGCTTGGAAACATCTAAGTAAAACTAAAAAATATTTATATTTTGAAGATTTGATAGAATCATTTGTGAAAATTTTTAGTCTCGTTTTATTTTGGAAAGGAGGTGTTTGACAGCTTTCTCAAATCCTACCATGATAATTGGTTTGTTTACATTTTATGCTTTCCTGGCAATTTATATTTTCTGAGAATTTGAAGTCAATTTTCAAATCTATTTAAACAGTTGAGCAAAATATTGTCCTATAATTAGTTTACTCATATGGTTATGAAATTACTCTCTTGTTGATTGCATTAGCTACAGGTTTATCTATTTAATTGGATTCTTTCAAAGTACAAGATATTGAATTTATTTATCAGTGTTAGTACTTATATATTTTCATTGTGAACACACATTCTCGTTAAGACACATAGGGATAATTTGACTCCATTTCCAAATTCTTGAGCCTGGTGAATCAGTTATTTATATTTAATTTTAAAATTTACATAAGTACTTGAGAATTGGAACCTTGAAATTTTAATATTATAAGTAACTCAATTATTAAAAATGAACCATATTAAGAAAAACTTGATATATAATAATCTACAACCATTTATTATATGCCATTAAATAATACCAAAGCATCAGGTATAAAATTATGGAGATCATTTTGTTCATCTCCTCAAATATTTCATATTATTCTTGATAGTGTATCTGTTTTTTCCCTTGCTCCAGATGTTTAATAATATATGTTCTGTCATTATAGTTTATTTTACCTTTATCTAAAGTTTTATCTTAATAAAATCATGTAATTTTTATTCTCTTACATATGACACTTCTTGAGTGACCAAATTATTTATTTATATTATTACTTATCCATGTTATGGCATCCACAGTATATTTTTTTCAATGCTGTATATTATTTCACTACATTTTTATCCATTCACCTGTAGTCAGGTATTAGTGTTGTTTTCAATTTTGGCTGTTACAGTAAAAGTTATGAACATTCTTGTACAAGACTTTTTATAGGTTATATATATATTGTATATTTTTTAATGTGGTGCTGAGGCTCAAACCCAGTGCTTCACATATGCTAGCCAAGCACTCTGACATTGAGCCACAACCCCAGCCCATAGCCATATGATTTTATTACTCTTTGAAAATACATAAAAGTGGAATTTGTGAATATTTGGAAGCCTCAAGTTTACTGGAAACTGTAAATTTCCATGGCAGTTGCTTATTTTTACTTTCCCTCCAGTAGTATGTGACATATTAGTTGTGAAATATGTACTCCACACATTATCAAATGTGGAATATCAATTCTAATATGGTTTTATTTAATTTAAAGTTATATGATGTTATTGATACTTTTTGACTGTTTTTGTAGATATGCAGTACTGTTTCAATTACAATTTTAATTTACACTTTTTAAATTTTTATTTGTTCTTTTTTAGATACATATGACAGTATAGTATGTTTTGACATAATTTCTAGTGACAAATTCAAATATCTTTCCATGTGATTATTTTCCTTTTGTGTATATTTGGTGGTGAATTGTATTTTCAATTCCTTTGCATTTTTTATTTGTGGTACCTAATTTTATTGAGTTATAAGAGTAATTCAATGTATTCAAATGAAAATCCTGTGTCAAATATTTATATATAAAGCAACAATTATTTTTATATTATAGTTTAGATTTTTATTAGTAACATCTTTTGAAGAACAAAATGTTTTATTTTGATAAAATTTAGTTTCAATTTTCTTATGTTCCTTGATTTTTATCCTACTTGAAATATTTTAGAAACTTTATAATTCTAGTATTTGTATTAGGTTTATGTTCAATATGAGTTAATATTGTATATGGTATGAAGTAAGGGACAATAGTTTCATTTCCATCTATTTCATTGATTCTGACAATTTTCTTCAAAAATGTCTATGCACTTTTAATTTTAAAGCAATTTACTATTAATACAGTTTTATTTCTAAACACTCAATTGTACTCCATTCTTCTATGTATCTGTTCCTATGACATTTTAACACAGTGCTTAGTTTTTATTCATATAAAAATATGACTTCATTTGATTCCATGACTTGAGTAATATTTTGCCTTGAAATAGAATGTTAATTGATTTTTCTTCTTCTATTTAAATTTATTTCATTGTCTCCTTTCCTGTATAATTTTGATGAAAAATCCAAGGACATTCAAGTTATACATCTTTATTTTTTTCTTGATTCTTCTCAATAATTTCTTGCATTTTGTTTTTCAGCTATTTGATTATAATGTGCTTTGAATTTTTTTCTTTGCATTTACACTACTTCTGGATTTTTAATGATTTTTAATCCCGAAATTCATATATTTTCCTAAATTTGGAAGGTTTTAGGCATTGTATCTTCCCAATAATCTTCTCTTTCTCTTCTCTCTCCTCCTGAGTCTATAATTTTCAATGTGTTAGGTTTTCATTGTCATATATCCCTGACATTTTGAGTGTTTTCATGAGAGTTTCTTTTTTTTCTTCAGATTTACTGATTCATTTTTAAGTTCATTGACTTGTTCTACAGTCACCTTCATTTTGCTTTTATACTCATCAAATGATTTATTTTTCATAGAGATGATATTTTCTTCTTACCAACTTTAAAGTATTTGATTCCTTTATATAGTTTTCATTTCTCTTCTGGAGATTTTCTGTTGTTTCCTTCATCAGAAATGTGTTCTTATAACTCAATCCATTATAGTAACAGCTTTAAAGTCCTTGTTTCATGATTCTAACATCTGAATAATTTTATAGTAGTCATTTGCTGAGTGCCTGTTCTATGGAGAATGGTTAACATCACTCTCTTTTCTCAAAAGTTTAGTTTGTATACGAATACTGTTAATGTTGTGTTTGAAACACTAAATTATATCATATCTCTACAGAGTGTTGATTTATTTTAGTGTCAATTAATTTTGTTTATATTTCAATCTATTGCACATGTATGCTGAATTTAGCTTGGATCTAAGTTCAAACAGGTTTTCATGTGCCTTGGTCCCATTAAACATTCTTCTTTTATTATATTCACAATAATGTTTCTTTAAAAATTTTTTATTAGTTGCAGATGAACAAAATACCTATATTTTGTTTATTTCTTTTTATGTGGTACTGAGGATAGAGCTCATTGCCTCACACATGCTAGGCATGTGCTCTACCACTGACCTCATCTACAGCCCCCACAATAATGTTTTTTAAAGTCCATTCTCTCCATTATGGGGTATTTGTTATTCACATCCTTTCGAAATAAACACATTCCGTTTTTGAGATAAATGTCTTATACTTGGTTCGGTCCTCAGGCCAGTGTCTTTTAGGTTTAGCAGTAGCAACAAAGTCCAGCATCTCAGAAATAAGCACTGTACATACAATCTAGAAGGCATCCATCAGCAAGGGTGTGATACCTGGCTATGGGGTTATAAGGGTAGGAACAGAGAGCTCAATAAGAGATGTAACTGGGGTAGGGACTTAATCAGTTAATCAAGAAGGGCAACTAAATGGCCTCTAGCCAGAGCTTTCACACACTGGGGAAGGACAACATTTGAGCCATGTTTTTTAGATGTAGTTTGAGACAGTTTCTCTCTCTTTGTCCTCTGACTTATTCGCTCAACTCTGCAGTAGCATTTAAGATTATTCCCCTTGCTCCTATGGCAGAAAAGATGAAGGCTTTCTGTAAAAGACAGAGGGATATTACATCAACATCAAATGCTGGCTTCCTTCAGGGCACGGAGGAAAAAAAAAACAGGAATCAGAAATGTAAATTTTCTAGTTCATTGCCTGAATAATTCTGCACCTTGAAAAAAAATCTTTCTGTGTCTCTTTACTGTTTACATTTCTCCAAGAGCTGTTTCTACTCTTCTCACCAGAGTTTTTAGGTTGGTGTGTGTGTGTGTGTGTGTATGTGTGTGTGTGTGTGTATGGTTGTTGTTGTTTTTGGTGAGATATTTTGAGGTAGAAACTTACTCTTTTATACAATACTGAAAGTCTAATATGTGCACCATTTTGGCCTATTTTCTAGGACTTTTTGTTGAATATGTTGTAATTACTGCTTTGATGGGGGTTATTTGAGGGAAAAAAAACCCATTAAACTGTTCAGTGAGAATCTTAGGAATCAGAAATCTAACCCAGTGTCAAATTTTATTAATAATTTTAAGGCATCAATAAATGAAGAATATACCAGATAAATCAATGTAGTTCCCCAAGTCCATTTTTAAAATATCCTAATGTACTAAAAAAGAGATTAACATGTGAGGTCTTTAAGTGGTAACTGAGTTCATTTCACATATAAAGAAGAAAATACCTCCCTCATGAGATGTTCCCATTTTATAATGGTTGCATACCATAAGGGACATTTTTCTAAGGAGTCATGTTTTGTTTTCAGCCTAAGAAATCCTGGAAATAAAACAGATTCTACCAAAATCAATATATACTCTCCAAAATTATTAGTAGTTGTTTTCTCATTTTATTAGCATGATGTCTTATGATACTAAAAGATCTTTTTGATGGTAAGTCACAACATACACTAGAATAGAAGAAGATAGAAGTGTTTGTGGCTTAAACTCCAAAATACAGAAGCTGCCAGGCAAGGCCACACACATGGTTGAATGTGAAGACAGGGTTAATAGCAATCTATCTGGAGGTGTAGGAAGTAGCATGTGCATGGCAGTTGGGATAAAGTTAGTGAGGGTGCTGAGGCTCACTGAGGATTGAGTAATTTGAACAATTTGTTGAAATCCAGGACACAGGACCTGACCCCAATTTTAACTTGGCCACAGGGTTGCTAGGCTGTGAACAATACTTTAGTGGTTCCGGTATGTATTTTGTCAGTTGGTTAAGAGGGGGTACTCACCCATCTCTAGCCAGAGGCTCAAAACAGGGTAAATACATTACTTCAAATGTTATACAAGCCTACAGCTTACCTGGTTCATCTTTATTCTCTTGGGGTGCCCACCCTCTAAAGAGGGAATTGCAGATCTGCTGCATAACGACTTAGTGTATACTATAAGGTATTAACATTTTGTCAAAGGGAATTCTAAAGGTAATATGGGAATCCACTTCTTTTATCGTGTAGTTCCCACCATACAGGGTAAATCTGGAGCAAGATGCAGTAGTTTTCAGGTTGCAATTATTTTTAGCTCCATTTCCTTTTATCTTCTCCTGGTATAGAGAAGACCATGAATCTTTCAAATGCCTCCATTGCCCATAAGTCCAGAGTATTAAGAACAGGTGTAACCAATCAAAGAAGATGCATAGTACATTGTCTTTGCCAGGAACTGATAATAATAAAAAAAATTACAACTTGTAAAAACAATGGCAGTCAATGCCCAGCGAGGTAGAGGCAGTATGGCTTATGAATATTTAAACCCTGATGGGCCAACTAGATGAGTTAAAAATTTGGCCACCTCATCCTGGATAAAAAGAGGGAGTCTGAATTTACTACAATAACCATTTTTTTCTTCTTCCTTTAAGAATCTACATTTATTTTCAAATTATTACCCTCACCAACTAAAAGTATTCAGCTGTCAGCACAGGCAATCTGATGATTGCATATGGGTATGCAAGGTGTCACTCTTGCCAACATCTGGTGAAAACTGTAGGTAGGGAAAGTGCTGGAGTGTCATCTTTTCCTATAAATAAAGCAGGAGATAAAAACTAGTACTATCACTATAATCTTTGCAGACCTATATTAATCTAGGGTCCTTTGGAGAAACAAGACCCAAATGGTACATGTGTATACCTATGTCTATATCTTTTTGTATCTATGTGTCTGTCTACATTTGTATCTATCTATTTATATGTATTTTCACACATAAATACATATGAAAGACAGCAATTTATTTAAAACATTGGTTCATGAAGTTTTAGGGACTGGGAAGTCTGAAATGCACAGGGTGGATAAGTAGGCTAGAAACTCAGAAAATGGGTATAGGTGGCAGAATAAATTCTTCCTCTAGGGGGCCTCATTCACATTATGCAAGGAAATTTTCTTTATTCAGAGCATATTAATTTAAATGTTAATTATGTATAAAAATATATCTTTATACAAAATTTAGATTGGCATTTGTCAGAACATCTGGACAGCATAGTGTAGCCAAACTGACCCCTAATATTAAACATAACAAGATCATTTTTGAGCTCAGTTATTTTCTAGTATCTGACCTTTAGTTTCAGCCTCCAAAGAGAAATGAGACTGGGCTGAATCTCAGCTATGTAAAACCAGAGAAACCCAATTTTGTAGCCTCCTCAGATATTTCAAGCTGTTGGTACCCCTGTCACCATGTGTAGAGAGGTTCTTCCATGGGTCAGATTCTTCCAAACAGGCCCTGTAATCTGTAAAGTCATTGCCTTAACTGTCAGGGTCCAAGTAATGTAATTAGCTCTAGTTTCCAAGCAGAGGATCAGTTCTTCCAAGAAGTGTGGCATCAGGATCTCAAAAGTATCATTTCTGGATTTTTTTTTTCTTGTACACAGAATGGTTAACTAGTTGTACCTACCATTACTTTCAGAGTCACAGATGTTACCTCAAGTTGATTGGCTCTCCCAATTTAAGCAGACAGGTTCAAATTAGAAAGTAATTCAGGTATTTTTCATACAGAAGTTCTTAGGGATACTTGCAGAATTGTAATGGTGTTCATATTTACATTTGAGAATGCAGATGTATGGAAATTATAAAATTTCTATGCAAACCGGAGTTGTTGCATAAAGTAGGAATGATTATATGTCCTTTTTGAATGGAGTAAGGGAGCCTGAAGCAGCATTCCTTTACTCTTAATCCTCAGCTGTTGTCCAGCTTTTCCTTACACCCTCTGTGGGGAAAGCCATTGATAACCACTTCAGAGCAAAAATTGCCATTGGCACAAAGGAACAAAGGCAAAGAAGACAAAGAGTGGAGCAGAAGCTGCCTATGGCAACTTTCCCCTTGGATTGGAATATATGATATTTCTACACCCACAGGCAGCATGCTGGCAATGCAGAGGAATATAGAAAGGAGAGGAATATATATAATCAGGGGAAATTAGAAAGGAGGAAGGATATATATATATATATCTTGAACCTCACATTTCGGGGGTATTGGTTCAAAGGAGACTGAACCACCTTACAATAAACTGGAAGATACTAACACATAGAAACAAGTGATAAAATTGTGATTATAGTTTATCCAAATACTAAAATGATTATTTACCATTAGAGTACAAATTATGTTTGGATTTTGGTTTGTTTCTAAGTACAGGGGTTGTGGGTCATTTTTGCTGATTGCAAGGTTGATAACTTTTGAGCAACTATCAGCATTAATAAAATGCATATATGGTTTTGCTCATTTCGATTGTGAAGTTGTGTCCTACAGAAATGTGATTTATGTTGTGGCTTCTTGAAGGAATATCCATGAAGAGGCAACTAAAGTTATCCAGGTTTGCACTGTACAATGGAAAATTCTTTACATATTTTGTTGAATTGTTGCAGGAAAATCAAACTTAAATAAAATGCAAAGACACCTGATTTTGTTTAGTGGTAATTGCTAATGTTATTGAATTTTTTGAATAGAGAAGATAATTCAGATTTTCTAAATACCTATATGAATAATCATAGTGATTATATAACAATTTGTCTAAGAAAACATAATACTTTAATTATCCACTAGAATGTATATTCTTTAATTATATACCCTAAATACAATTTGAAGCTCTGAATAAATTTACTGATCCAACTAAGTAATCATATCTATAAACATTAATTGTGCATGATGGGGAATTTTGCCTAAGTTTCTAGCAGTGTGTTTGTCAACAAGATAGTTTAATTTTCTGTGGATCATTTTCCCCCACTCTATGTTGTTATTCTGTATTATTCTGTATTTGAGCATTGGTTGTATGAAATTTCTTTATATGTTAGGTAACTTATCTATTTTCTGCCCATGCATGGATTATTTGACATTATGGATACTATGTAAAGTAAATTAAATTTGGTAAGAGTAATCACTATCATCTTTAAATATAAGTTTATCTGTCAAAATCAAAGAATGTTAAAGCTAGAAGAAGAGGAGATAGGTAATGTCAACTAGGATCCCATAAATGTTCCTGAGAAAAGGCGGAGAAGTTTAGTTGGTTTTACAGATTGCATATATTTGTTCTCCAATGTATAATGTTTCCCCTTTTTTAAACAACTCTTTTTAAATGTACCAGAACAAAATAAAAATGAATTTGTCATTTAAAGGTCAATAAAAAAAAAGAGAACAAGGAGAGAAACTGTTATCTTTCAAGTTTTGTATATTTACTTTTACTTATAAGGAAAGTGAACCATACGAATTATCTTACTCTAGAAAATATGTGACTCTGTAGCAGTACTAGGCCCTGAACTCCAGGTGCAATTCTTGGTGGTGGTGTGTTGTCATTCAGAAGACAACCCTGCTCATTTCTCAGAGGGGAATCATCCTGAGAAGCAGCTAGGACTAAGGGAAACCAGTGGACAGAATCCCACCCAAGCATCAACCAAATCTCAGTTCTGTTTTGTTGTTAATTTTTTTCCCAGAATGTCTGATAACGTTTTTCTCATCTTTTACAGACTAAAATCAGAATTGTTTTCTTGGGACTTCTCCCCCCACCCCCCAGGAGATACTGCCTTTGGTAGTTCATAATATAAGTGTATAAGTGATTGGAGCTAATTATAAAGGTAAATTGTTTTCTGTGGCAGCAGGCTTGAAATTCCAGCTACCCAGGTGGCAAAGGCAATGGGATGACCAGTGTGAGACCAGCCTGGACAACTTAGCAAAACCCTGATTTCAAATAGAACTCAAAGGGACTGGGGATATAGTTCTACAGAAGAGTATGTGCCTAGCATGTGTAAGACCCAGTACTGGAAAAACAAAGCACCACACACACGAACATATAAAAACAATAAATCTTTGTCCTCCCCGAAATTCCTGGGTATTATTTCACTTGAGAAACATATAACTTATGCACAATTAGTGCATATTTTCCTCAGATATACACTGTGAAACTCACTAGGCTATGTGAACCAATGCTATAAGGGAAAAGTTTTACAAATAGTACTTGATGTTACAGGATTATATCCAAAAAACAGAGCAGAGTCTGTTGTTAGAGTCTGTAAACAAGTCAGGATGGCGCCTGGCATTTTGCCAGAGAAATGTTAGTCTGTAAACAAGTCTGGATGGCGCCTGGCAAAATGCCAGAGGGAGTGGTTTGTGAAGTAAAGCCAGCGAGTCATTAAGTGTGGAGATTCCTCATTGGTTGACTGATATATTTAGTTTATGTTAATTAGATAAGCTGTGTGGAATGTATAAATACCCCTCCTGTCCTACAATTAACGGCTTCCACTCCTGCTGTATCAACGTATACAAGTTGTTCATCACCCCCCGGTTATTTTGCTGCAGCCAGACTGCGGTAGTCTGTAATCCAAGTAATATATATAATAAAAATTATGTAAAATTCTACATAATGAGGTACATTTTGTTTAAATGAGCAAAACACTTCTGTGCCGAGAAAGAGAGAGAGAGAGAGAGAGAGAGAGAGAGAGAGAGAGAAAGATAAGGAGTTCTAAAGCACTCATGTATATCTCCATCCAGTGCATCAACAATAGCTCTATGAGAAATTGTGGATCCTGTTTATAAAATAGAAAACAATATATGTTAAGAAGTAACCTATCTGCATATCAATTGTATTTTCACTACCTAAGTTATTATTTCTATTTATTGTTCGATATGTAGGGGTAAAACCATTTACACATTGTTTGTTAAATCTAAATAAATGAATCTGGCTCCTACTAACTAAACTTCATTTTGTGTTATGTGATTTTTAAGAAAATGAGTTTAAAGAATAATGACAACAGTGATTATAACAAATTAAATTTTTGCTCAATAATTTAAATTCTTTATATTTAAAGGTAAAAAAATCTTGTGATCTCCACGTATATTTACTTTATTATCTAAATCTAAGTATTTTCTTTGTCTTCTTGAATCAGTCCACAACACAACTGAAACTGTAGAAAATGAAATCATAAAATGGAGAATTTTACTTATGTGAGGCTATACATTTTAACTTTAAAAACAATCTCATTAGTAAAATAGCATTTGGGTTTTGAAAACATTTACCATTTTCCTCCCTGCTTACTCTTTTAGGCTTAGCTCTTAGAAATAATTTCTCTCAAAGCCCTATTATTTGAAATGACACATCCATTCTAAAATTTAAAATAGCATCACTTCAATGTATGGACATCATATTAAGTTAGAAATCCTGGCCTCACCTGCATTAGGCAGTAGCCTTTCCTTTATACGTTGCTTAGAAAGTTAGAGGACTTCTCCCCCCACCCCCCAGGAGATCTGCCTTTGGTAGTTCATAATATAAGTGTATAAGCGACTGGAGCTAATTATAAAGGTAAAGTATTTAGGTTGATGTGGTGGTGCATGCCTCTAATCCCAGCAGCTCAGGAGGCTTAGGCAAGAGGATCACAAGTTCAAAACAAGCTTCAGCAACATAGTGAGGCCCTAGGTAACTTAGTGACAACATGACTCAAACCAAAAAAATAATAAAAAGGGCTAGGGATGTGGCTCAGTGGTTAAATGCTGCTGATTTCTATCCCTCGTAACAAAACATAAATAAATAAAAATTTTAAAAATCAAATATTTGTTTGAAAAATAATTTTAAATCCCCAATAAATATTATATACTTCATTTATGTAATGTAGATAGAATAAATGGGGATATGCTTATAAATAAAAATGTCAAATACACTCTCTATGAGTTCTTTCAACACGCATTCCTTTCTTAAGCATAAAAAATAAACATAAAGTTGGTAATATTTCACGTTTGTGTTTCATACCATTATGTTTATAGAGAGGAAATCTAAAACCATGTGTGCTTATATTTTTGCCTACAGTCACATAGCTAGTAATAGATTCATCTGGGTTATAAATAAACCTGAATTTTCTGTAGATTAAAAGAGCAGATTTACATTTCACATATGCAAAATCTACAAATCTAGTGGGCACACTTTGGCAACTCTTCCCTACCTGTCATTATTTCATCTTAACTTTGGACATCTCCCACGACCTTGGCAACAGAGAAGGAAAGAGAGAAGGACTCCATCAGCAAAGAAGTGATTCATCTCACAGGTAACATGCATCATCTTACTAGTTCATTCTATAAGTCCCCATTCAAAAACATGGGATTTGATAAATTGAGTCTCCCATGTAATTTTAAAAAGAAAGAGGTACAGAGAGTGAGAGCAAGCACTGGTTTTACATATATGGGTACTATGAAGTAAAATCCAACAGAGTTCAAGTTTGCTAGTTTCAGAGCTTACTCAGTCAAAATGCCACCTCTATGTGTACAAAGAATATCAACATTCTTTTAGTTGATTCAATTTTATGCAGACTCATCTATAAAATACAAGGTTGTTTATATCAAGGACTGTGCTCAGAACCTAAAACTAAGTGGACATTAATTGATTTATTTTTTTTATAAATTATATCAAAAAGCTAGATAACTGTTGAACAGAATTATTTGCAACCATACCAGACTTTCTTAACTGCATAGGCTTTTTTCCTTGTTGTATACTTGTTATATAAAAAGGATCTTCTTTTTTTATTTTTAAATTTGTTTTAATTAGTTATACATGATGACAATAGAATAAATTTATGCAGTTTGCTATATTATGCATAGATGGAGTGTAATTTCTCATTTTTCTGATTGTACAAGTTATAGATTCACATCAGTCATGCGGTCATATATATAATAAAGTAACAATGTCTGTTTCATTCTACTATGCTTCCTGCCACCAAATCTCCTCCCCTCCTTTTCCCTCACTGCCCTCTACATAATCTAAGGTAACTGTATTCTTCCCTAGTGTCTCCTGCCCCCTATTGTGAATTAGCATCAGCATATCAGAGAAAACATTCTGCCTTTGGTGTGCTTGGACTGGCATATTTCGCTTAACATAATATTCGCCTACTCCATCCACTTACTGGCAAATGCCATAATTTTATTATATTTTTAAAGCTGAGTAATATTTCATTGAATAAAAATATATATAAAACATATTCTTTATCCATTCATCTATTGAAGGACACCTAGGTTGGTTCCATAATTTACTATTGTGAACTGAGCTGCTATAAACATTCTTGTGGCACCTTCACTGCAGTATGATGATTTAAAGTCCGTTGGGTATAAATCAAGGAGTGGGATAGCTGGGTCAAATGGAGGTTCCATTCGGAGTTTTCTGAGGAATCTCCATACTGCTTTCCAGAGTGGTTACACCAATTTGAAATGCCACTAGCAATGTATGAGTGTGCCTTTTACCCACATCCTCACCAACATTTATTTTTGCCTGTATTCTTGATGATTGCCATTCTGAATGAGATGAAATTTTAGAGTAGTTTTAATTTGCATTTCTCTAATTGCTAAAGACGTTGAACATTGTTCATATTTGTTGGTCAATTGTATTTCTTCTTCTGTGAAGTGTCTGTTCAGTTCAAATACCCATTTATTGATTGGGTTATTTGTTTTTTGTTGTTGTTGTTGTTAAGTTTTTTGAGTTCTTTAGTAAGAAGGATATTGTGAAAGGATGCCCAATATTTTGTTTTCTTTAAAGAATTTAGGTTTAGTCCACAATATATCAGTGGCATTTTCTTATTATAATGTGAGATTTAAGGCTGAGGATAGGAGATTGAAATAATATCTTCTCATGATATATTATTTCAAGTGGAAACTATTCACCATCATAATCAAATCCATATTACAGTAGTTGTGAGAGCAGGAATATTGATGCCAGTTGTAGTAACTTACATACCTAGGGAATAAACAGTTCTGTTGCACTTCAAACTTATAGTCATAATGATATTGATTGAGAGGACCTAAAATATGCCATGTTTTATGATTTTGTTTTCCTTCATGAATGAAATCCCCAATATTAACTTGGAACTAATTTTATTTAAATATACTGTATTATCACATTTAGTAGCATAATTTTTCCTAGACATGTCAAATCATTTTTAATGAACATTTTAAATAAGGATTAGAAATTGAATTAGAGTCAACTACTCTATTTAAAAAAATAATAATAATACACTTCTTTCTTTTTCATATTTGGGGGAAATCTAGCATGCAATTCCTTTATATTTCAAGTGAATAATAAAATATTTGATTTTCTTGTAAATCAATACTATTCACTATTGCTTACATATGAAACTGAGTTTCAATGACCAGAATGTTGTAGTTTAACTTTCATTGCTGAAAACTGTCAGTTAGCATGTTACTTAGATGCATTCTCTCTGAATCTTTTTCACTGTCTGCATTCTGACACTCTCTACTACCTGGCGTGTTCTCTCATGGATTACTGTGTCAATTATACCACAGTTGGAATACTTATTCAAGTGTATATCTTAGAGGCTTAGTGAAAATGAGAATATAATTCCTGTGTCAGAATTGGGTTCTTTTCCCACAGCTTCAGAATCCAATCAAACACTGCCTTTTCCTTTGGCAGAATTCTAGATTTTCACAGACCTAAACAGGCTGGACTGATTATTTAAATTTAAGAAATGAAGTTTAAATAAAATTATATTAGAATTTGTAGATTTATTTTATTTAGTTCCAGTTTTTTTTTTTTAATCTATCAATCTGTCTTTTCTATCTGATCCATCTCTTACTAACAACATTTTTCCTGGTCTAATAAATCTTAAAAAGTATTTATTTATTTATTTTATTGAATTTAAAATTATGTTTTTTGGTTTTGTTTTGGTTTGGTTAAACTGAACACAGCAGGCCCAAATTAAATTCAAACTCTGAAGAAGACTGACTACCTAAATTCTCACCATTTTGCTTATTTGTCTTAATTCTGACACCAGAGGAAACCGCATGATCCACGGTCATCTTTATGTGTTTAAAATCCTTCCTATCCTCATTTCTTTTTTAAAATTGTAATTTATTATATATATATATATATATATATATATATATATATATATATATGACAGCAAAATGCATTACAATTCTTATTATACATATAGAGCACAATCTTTCATATCTCTGGTTGTATACACAGTATATTCACACGAATTCATGTCTTCATACCTGTACTTTGGATAATAATGATCATCACATTCCACCATCACATTCCATCCCATGCCCCCTCCCTTTCCCTCCAACCTGTCTGTACTATCTAGAGTTTGTCTAATCCTCTTATGCTCCCTCTCCCTATCCCACTATGACTCCGCCTCCTTATATCAAAGAAAACATTCTTCATTTTTTTGGGGGGATTGCCTAATTTCACTTAGCATTATCTTCTTTAACTCTCTTCATTTACCTGCAAATGACATGATGTTATTCTCTTTTATTGCTTAGTAATATTCCATTGTGTATATAAGCCACATTATTTTTTATCCATTCATCTATTGAAAGGCATCTATGTAAGTTCTACAATTTAGCTATTGTGAATTGGGCTGCTATAAACATTGATGTGGCTGTGTCCCTGTATTATGTGCTTTTTTAAAGATCTTTGGGTATAGACCAAAGAGAGGGATAGCTGGGTCAAATACACTATCCTCATTTCTCTGCAATTGAAAGTTAGCTTCTAGGTCAATAATTAAAATCTACCCTTTACTCAATTTTGTGTTCTTATCTCACTCCATTGTGTTTTGTTGTTGAAATCACAGTTCACACTAAGTCAGACACTCTAGTGCTCCAGGTTGCCCTACACAGACAACATGACTCATTTGACCTTCCTGTCATACTGACTAGTCTTCAATTCCACATAAGCCCCTCATGATGGCCCACAATGGGGTAACATTGCCATAGTCCACTTACCCTTCTACTCTCCTAGAGCAACACTTCATACTTTCTGTTCTCAAATCCCATCCCAACTCTCCTTATTTTCAGCTTTGATCTTGCTGCTTCTTTCATTGAAACGAAAACAAAAAAGAAACAGGTAAGAACCTTCACAAACTTTCTTCATTGTATTAACCTTATTAACCAGAATTTCTGCATCTATGTCTGTAGGTTCTTCTTGTCTGTTTACTTTAAAAAGAGTCAGATGTACTTGTATAAGGAAAAAATGGACCCTTGAAATTTGAGTTAATATGATCATCAAATAAATTACCTGTTTATTGAGCAGTTTTAATAATATAACAGGGCAGATACATACCTAAGTGTATGCTTAAACTAATCTCTTGCCACTTAGAAATACTTGTTGGACTTCTTCATTGATATCCTCTCCCTGCTTAAACTTTTCCATCTGCATATGTTTCCCGTCTAAACAGACAAACAAACAAAAAAAGAAAGAAAGAAACAATGAAAGCAAAGGAAAACAAATTTCTCAATGCTTCTTCACTCTTTTTGCTCCATTCTTGCCTCTCTTCTTTGCTGCTGTGCTTAATGAAAGGACTAGCTGTACCACTATCTAGAGTTAGTCTTTTACCCTTCTCTTCAACCTATACTAATTTTATTTTCATCCTTTTCTCAAAGAATCCTTTCCCCATCCAGGTCACCTATAATTCACACATTCTCACTCTTCAGGGTATTCTTATTTTTTATCCTATTTATTCAACCAGCAATACATAAACAAATTGACCCAACAGATCTTTTAAATACTTCTTTTTCTTTAATTGCTCTGACACTATGTTTACTGTTTTCCTTGGATCATGCTCCACACTCCAACTCTTTTGATAGTTCCTGATAATCTCCATGATTTATTAATTACCAATGGTAATGTTTAAACTTCTGGGTTTTTTTCCATATTCATTCATTTGATGCTCACTTTCCCTTTCTTGGCTAAGTATTCTAAATAAATAATTCAGGCTCTCACCTCCAGAGGCTTTTGTTATTGTTTTCTGGTGGTACTGGGACTGAACCCAGGGGTGCTCTACCACTGAGCTACAAATCTCAGACTTCACTTCTTTTTAAAATTTTTTGAATCAAGGTCAGATTCAATATCAGTCCAAGCTGATATTGAATTTGAAACCCCCCTGCCATGGTCTCCCAAGTTGCTGGGATTACATGTTTGTTCTGCTGTGCTGGACGTTCAAAAACATTTTAACTGAGCTCCAGATTCGCTTCCAAATACTTTGATTGCTTCCCTCCTGACCACCTACCTGCTCTGCTGCAAAGCAGTGGTATTTCCTGCATGAGTTATTTCAGTGGCATTTAACTGTTCTTCTTAATTTCATTCTGTGTTTGTAAAGTCTATTTTCTTCAAAATTGCCAAAATTGTCCTGTTAAAATATTACACCACATGTCCATCTTGTGAAAGACTTCCCAAATCCCTCGAAGTAGAAGCCAAATTCTGGTAACAGTCTCTGTGGTATTTCCCACTCCTTGTGATCTCTCCAACCACATCTATTTTCTCCCTCTAGCCACAGTCTAGTCTACTGCCCTCATTACTTTTTCTCAAACTTGTCAAGCAAAACACAGTCTAGTCTATTGCAATCACTACTTTTTCTCAAACTTGTCAAGCAAAACTGTAGCCTCAGATTTCTCTTCCTCAAGATAAAAGTATTTCTTTTTTTATTTTTCCTCTTAAGCTTAAGTCTTGATCCAAATTTTACCTGCTCAGTTAGGTTTCCCTAAATACTGTAATGTTGCATAAAACAAGCCTAGAATGCCTACTCCATTTCCTATCATATTTTCCCCCACATTTTATTATTCTCTAAAACTCTTTAGTTAATCATATTTTATCTTTTGTTCCCATTATCCAAATAATGTCTCCATGTGGGTAGGAATTTCCTAAACTGTTTTATTAACTGCTTAAACCTTAACAGTTGGAATTGTGTTTAGCCTATGAAAGGCATTCAATAAAATTTTGATTATAACTTCTACAGATATGATCACTTTTATAAATATTTTGTTTTATTGCACTCATAATAAATCTATGATGATGCTGAAAATAACATTGCTTCAGTCACTTGTTTCACTGCTTTGTCAAAAGATCTGACAAGAACAATTTAAGGGGAGGAAAGTTTATTTGGCACTTTTCATTTCAGAGGTCTCAGTCAATAGACAGCCAATTCCATTGCTCTCAGCATAAGAGGTAGAACATAATGGTGGAAGAGTGTGGCAGAGGAAAACAGTTCAGAACATGGCACCAAGAAATAGAGAGAGAGAGACTACTCTTCTAACCACTGACAAAATGTATACCCCAATACCCCACCTACTCCGGTAAAACCCTGTCTACAGTTACCACTCAGTTATTCCCTATGAAGCTATCAGGGGATTAATTCTCTTCTTAATTAAAACTCTTACCTAATCATTTCATTTCTAAATTTTCTTACATTGTCTTACACATGAGCTTTTGGGGGACATCTAATATCTAAACCATAACAAATATTAAACTATATGAGATTCACAAATTATATTCACAGTACATAGGATATATCTAAAGGTTACATAACAAATGGGAGTATTGTTATACTCTATCACCAAAACACATATTTTTAAAGATGCTTTTTCAGAATTTAAAAAGAGGTTGCTATTTAATCAACAGTAGACCATTTATTTTATTTTATAACAAATATCTTTTTTATATTTTTTATTAGTTGCTCATGACAATACAATGATCTTGACATCATACATTTGATTCAAAGGGGTATAACAAATATCTTAATGAGAAAAGTTTTGAAAACAGAAAGTAAAGGAAAACAAATATAAATACCTATGTAAATAACATCAAGTCAAGAAATAGGATAGTTTTGCTACTAACAGGATTCTCTTCTGTTCCACTCCTGTGTATAGCCTACAAACATATAACTATCCTGCCTTTTCTACTAATCAGCTCCTTGCTGTTCATTATAGTATTTCCATTTATATGTTTGCAACTAAAATTATAATTTACTTCTGGAGGCTTTTAAATTTTATATAAAATAAGGTTGAATATGTTCTGTGTCTGACTCCTTTGTTTGATATTCTTATTATAATTTTACCTGTATTTTTCTGTGTTTTAAATCATGAAATTACAATTGACACAGTGTATGCTTGTGTGAGTATAGTGTGAGTATCTGAATTACTATAATTTATATTTCCAGCTACTACAAATAAAGCTGTTTTGATAATTTGTTTACATATCTACCTGTGAAAGAATTCCCATATATCCAGAGGGGAAGTGCTACTTAGAAACTTTCATGTCTTAGTAGGTAACACCAAACTGCAAACCAGTGTATACAGATGTAAGTAATTTATGAGTGTTTGTCTTGCTCAATACAGTTACCAATATTTCCTATTATACATCTTTGTAATATTTAATTTTTGACAATATGGGTTCTCATCTTGCCTTATATTGACATTTTGAGTCTCTCTTTTGTGTATACTAGAAAGATTTTGAGGAAGTTATTCAATGATTTTTACTCATTTTCTTCTTTTGTTTTGGTCTTGGGTGAGTTTTTAAAGCATTACTTACCAGCACTTAGGATGCTCTAGCACTTAGCCACATCCCCAGTACTTTTTATTTTCAAATAGGGTCTCTCTAAGTTTCTGAGGCTGACTTTTAACTTGTAATCCTCCAGCTGCAGCCTCCCTAGCCACTGAAATTATAGGCACATGCCACTGTGCCCAAAAGCATTACTTTTTTATTAAAGCTACAACTGCTTTATCTGAAAAATTTTTACAAATAGTTTTTCCATGTGTGTTGTTTATCTACCATCTCTAGTTGCCTTTTAATGAATGTACATTCTTAATTTCAATGTACTCATATTGATTTTGCTTTTATGTCTTGTTTAAGAGATTTTACCTATCTCAAGGTCATTAAGACATTATATGCTACTTCTAAATTTTACTTGTTTTATTTTTTACATTAAGGATTAAAATTCATGAGAATGAATGTCTGTCTATACCTAGTGTGAGAAATGAACCCTATTTTTTTCCTTGTAAAAATCTGATTATCCTAATCTTTGGTTATTTCATCATGGAAATCCTTATTACTTACATTGGATTTCTTAACTACTACAAAAATAATGGCACATAATAGTTAATGATCCTTTCTAATTTATTTGACATTAACTGATATGCATCAGCCTTTTATTAAAGTAATGCCATATGAAACTTGTTTTATACTTGCACCAAGTAAATAGATAGAATACTATCTATTTATTGGTGCTAGTTTTTAAAGGATCACGATGATTTAAATTTCACAGTAGGCTGATATATACTCCATTTGTCACTCATATGTCATGTTTTACTGACTTTAAGTCAATGGCATCATCTCACACACAAAAAAGTTTACCTCAGCTTCTTCCATTATAAAGTTTTAGTTTTTTTATCTGATAAATTCAAAATATAATAGTCTATAAAATGAATAAAATTGTAAAATCATCTAACATATTGAGTGTATCCATGCATTGTTCCTATAAAATAAGGAAAAATAAAGCTTATAAACTTTTACAAATTTTATAAGGAAAACCTCCTTAAATGCTTGCACTGATTTTATTTTATTTGTATTTATATTTTGCTAGTTAAAGATGCTGAATAATGTAATCAAGCATTAATTGTTTTATTTGCAATAATAACTAATTATACTGACCTTCGTCTAGAGGGGGAAAGACAATCAATCCACAGGATTCCAATTATATCTTATACACCATGACTGTGGCTTTTCCTACACTCGAAAAATGTGTCTGTACTTTTGAGGAGTAACTGCTGCTAAGAATTGATCTTGTCATCTGGAAATCTAGATCCAGATTCTGTATGTGTTTTCATCTTAAAGTAGGAAAAATTGAAATACAGATGGCCACAAAGCTCTCAATAGGAAACTTGAAAACACCTCTTCCCAACCAAATTCAACATTAAAAAAAAAAAAAAACTGCCAGAAAACAAATGGAAAAATAAAATACATTTCAATTTGTGTGGGCTTGTTCTAGTTTTTGATAGTTTTTCTTTCTTTTTTAGTACTACAGACTGATCTCAGTCCTTTTACACAGACAGGAAAGTGTTCTGCCACTGACCTGTATCTCTAGGCTTCTGTATTCTATTTTGAGACAAGGTCTCCCTGTGTTGCCCAGACTGGCCTTGAATTTTCAATGCCCCCACTTTAGCCACTAGCATTCTGGAATTGCAGGTGTGTGCCATGTCTAGTAATCATTTGATTCTTAAGATTTAATTATTTTTAATGTTTGAATAGGTAATATAGTTTGTAAAATATATAAAAACTAATTATAAAAGTATATAAAAACTAAATTCCATAATAGTTTTTTGTCTACTATTTTTATTAGCAATGCATAATTTATTGTGCATATTTTCAACACTAATATGATTTAGAAGTATGAATATGTGAAATAACTTGGAAGTATTGTTTGATTTAATTAAATTATAAATAAACAGATCAGTGAATTATATGGGATTCAAAAGATAGCTAGTTGTCAAAATATGCACTTTTGATAAATTATTCAAATATTTTGAAACATTAGCACAACCTTAAAACTCTTTTGAATTCTGTAAAATCATTTGAAAACTATATATTTATCTAAGTAATAAAATATATATAAGAAGTAATTTGTCTTAAATTTTAGGACTTCACTTTTTCTTTTTCTTTTTCTTTCTTTTTTTTAAATTTTTTTATTGGTTGTTCACAACATTACAAAGCTCTTGACATATCATATTTCATACATTAGATTGAAGTGGGTTATGAACTCCCAATTTTACCCCAAATGCAGATTGCAGAATCACATCGGTTACACATCCACAATTTTACATAATGCCCTAATAGTAATTGTTGTATTCTGCTACCTTTCCTATCCCCTACTATCCCCCCTCCCCTTCCCTCACATCTTCTCTCTCTACCCCATCTACTGTAATTCATTTCTCTCCTTGTTTATTTTCCCATTCCCTTCACAACCTCTTATATGTAATTTTGTATAGCAATGAGGGTCTCCCTTCATTTCCATGCAATTTCCCTTTTCTCTCCCTTTCCCTCTCATCTCATGTCTCTGTTTAATGTTAATCTTTTCTTCCTGCTCTTCCTCCCTGCTCTGTTCATAGTTGCTTTCATTATATCAAAGAAGACATTTGGTATTTGTTTTTTAGGGATTGGCTAGCTTCACTAAATACACCATGGAATATTACGCAGCACTAAAAAATGACAAAATCATGGAATTTGCAGGGAAATGGATGGCACTAGAGCAGATTATGCTTAGTGAAGCTAGCTAATCCCTAAAAAACAAATACCAAATGTCTTCTTTATTTTTCTTTTCGAAAGATATCCCTTTCTATGTTAGCTAGACTTGCCTCCAACTCCTGGCTCAATCCTGAGCCTCTAGAAGAGCCATGAATTCTTGCATGCACCACTACACCTGGTTTAAAACTTCACCATATCAGTCAAGTTAAAGCAATGAATAGCAAACTTAGTCACACTGCATGCATATATTTTTAAACAATATCTCACCTGCTCTAGTGAAATAACACAAATGCATGTGTCAGGATATCAAATCATACTTATGCTTAATAAATCAAGCTATGAATTTCCATCCCATGTGATAGAGTAGTTTAGTAAAAGATAATTGAATTTTCCATTAGGACTGTGGAATGCTGGATTTCAAACTCATATTTGGTTTAATTTGGATATATAATCTTCAACAAATAATAGAAGTTTCATGAATAATTAGAGCATCATATTTTCATACCTTTTGAGTCTCAGTTACTTCATCTGATCGTGACTCAACAAACTACAGCACATGGGCAGAGTCCAGCTTACTTCCTGTTTTTGTGAAAAATAGTGGAATTGAAGCACACAGTCATTAACATATTGTTTATGACAATGCACATCACAACAGTGAAGTTGAGAATTTGTGGCAGAGGTGATATGGTTCACATTGTCTGGAATGTTAACTATGTGACGTTTTACAGAATAGTTACTGACCCCTGGGCTAAATGGTATTTCAGGTCGATTTCAGCTGTTAACATTTCATATATTATTTTCAATAATAAAAGCTATCTGAACAGGAGCATAATTTAGACAAGAAAACAAGTGTATATTTCTGAGAATTATTGATTAATTCTTGATTCATTCTACTAATCACATCATAGTAGCACACTTTCCCAAAATATTTAAGACCATTGCTTATGCTGTAATTGGGTATGTGAATACACATGGCATTTTCCAATTTTATCTAATAACAAAAGAAAAATTAACTAACCAAATAAATCTAAAATAATCAGAGAGACTGATTCATGACAGAGATGCCACAATTAGAGTTGCACAAGGTAAAAAGAACATTTCTTGTGAAAATATCAATATTTCGTGATGAAGTTGGTTTTGATAATTTTATACTTATATTTACTTACCTGGACCTAGATCAAGAATGGTGCTCAAATACAAAGTGATATACAAGAATCAAAACTTGTTCATTATAATACTGCATATTAGTCAGTGAAAATAATTTAAAAATTGGCAATATTTATTCCAATGTTGATAATACATTTGCGGGAAATTACAGAAATGAGAGTGCTCTCTATAAAGGGCTTGTTATAAAGAAGAGTAACTGTAACCAAAACTGAAATCATAAATAAAATACACTTATAATTGGAAATAGAGTTTTTAAAAATAAGATAATAAAGTATAAGGTAAGGGGAAGAGTAGGCCTAATCTTAAATATGTGACTGTCAGTAAAACATCTGTCTTTAGTTCATTTGGCAAAAATGAGCTGAATTATCTCCATGTTCCAAATACTTTTCTCATAAAGACAATTCTTCATTCCTGACTACTTGGGACTATTTGTGTTATTGTTCAGTAAATATGTGTTTTGCCCTTTTTCATTTCTTCCACACTGCTTTTGGACTTGACAGGTGACATGCTTTTGCTAATATCATATTGGCAGATGTGAAGCAACCTATAGTTGAAGAGTAGATTTAAATGTGCCTGAATGTTTGAGTAAAATTCTTACATTCCTCTCTTCTAAGAGAAAAATACTCTATATGTTGCTTATCTGTGTTCCAGAAGTAAAATAAAAATAGGTTTTGTCCTAATTTTAGCTGCTAAACTTGAAAATACTTTCACTAGAAAAAGTAAATTAATTTATCTGTGATTTACAAATCAATTCTAATGGCTAACTATTTTTACACTCACCAGTTTACATGACAGTGGAAAGAACTTTTGCAAAGTAGAACCAAATTATCTTGTACAAAATAAAAAAGAAATTATCGATATTGTGCTCATTTATAGTTTTATGATTTTCTTTATATTATGATAAGAAATATTTTACTTGTAAGCACATTGAAAAAGTGAAGCTACATAATATAAACATATATTCTATATATGACATAGTATATATATATATATATGTAGAATTATATATATATAATTCTACTAAATGTCTAAGATCTAAGATCTATGTAATATGTCACACTTAAGACATTAATTCCTGATGCACATAACATACATAATCTCACTGATTCTCAGTAATGATTTAAGGCACAAAAATGACAGTGTTATCTAGATTTCAAAAAAATTAAATCAAAGTACAAAGAGGTTAAAAAACTAAAATAAAACCTAAGGCTGGGGTTGTGGGGTTGTAACTCAGTATTAGAACACTTAGGTTACATCCTTACATGCAAAGGACTGTAGATTCAATTCCCAGCATCTATCTATCTATCATATCTATCTATCTATCTATCTATCTATCTATCTAGATGATATAATTATATACAGTAAATTACCATATTATATTATTTTACACAAAATATATAATATATAATAAATTTTATATGTGTAAATAAAATATATATATATATAAATAAATTTTTTAAAAAACTAGAAGTATAACACTTTTGGAGTCCCAGTTTAACTTCATTACATCATATAATACTTATATGTAATCATTATGGATTTGTAAATTTTTTTCATTGCATCAATTTTTTTCCCCATCTAAAGTACATAACCTTCAACCGTCAATAAAATTTTAGTCATGGAAACAATTATACAAAAATAAGATACATGCTCATATTGTTTTCTTTTAAATTACACATTTAGAAAAATGTGAAAGCTATATTTAATTCCAAAAATTAAATCAGTGAGGAAATATGTCAAGGTTTTACTTTCATGTAATTTTTACTTTATTTTGTGGATTCCAGATTTTTAAGTCATAAATTTGAATATATCAGAACAAATATATACTTGCAAGATTCTTAAATATGACATGATTCCAAACAAAATGTATTCTTTAAGTTTCATTTACTTTTTTAGAGTTTTAAAAATCACTCAGTTAAGGTCATTTTCTAACCTGTCATAGTATCCATTTATGTGAATAGATCTCAGTTACTAAATTCATAGTTATAAATATGAGATATTATAATCAGTTCTTGCTCTAATGAAGTGAAGACTGAAGGCATATAGCTTCATGTCATTCTAATAAGCATATATCAAAACACATAAGTTCAGAGAGCTGGTAATAATTTTAAATTAATTTATCTCATCAGAATTTTCTCAAAAGTAGAGACTATACCAAAATAGCAAAAGAGTTCATAAGCATGTGCACACACAGGCACACACACACACATCCACATACCCACACAACCAACACTATTAAAAATTTAACCTATGTTCTGGTAGTTTTTGCAAAGAAATCACTGTATTTTCTATGCTCACATTTATTTTTCTCCTTGTTTTATTTGTAAAGCTTATCTATATCAGATAGGTAGATTGATAAACAGAAAATTTATATAAACTGAATTTCAACAATTTCAAAAAACTTGCTGAGCAAAGTATCTCTGTCACTAATAATAGCTGTTGCATAAATGATTCTGTGCATGTGACAGGTCGGAATACATTACAAATTTGGAGAACATGTTTTGCTCATTTTGTTTTAGTTGTAAAATAATATATTTATAGATTAATGCTGAACATGAAAAATATTAGAAAAAGTTTTAAAACGATTTAATCAAAGAAATACCACTTATTTGGTTCCATTCTATCTGGTATTATAGTTAGAAATATTGTAAAATTAAAAGCAGTTAATCATATTTTATCATATGCAGGTTATTAAAACCAAGTCTAGTTACTTTTATTGCTAATGACAAACACGGCCATTAGATGTAGAGCTTTAGAATTATTAATGTTATTGCATTTATAACCATAAAATATCTATATTTAATGCAACATATTTTTGTTCAGTATTATTTACACTTACTAGTTGGGTAAGTTTTTAAAATTGTATTTAAATTAAATTTCTGCTGTTCTACAGAGACTGATTTCTAAATTATACATTGTTTTAACCTTATAATTCTTAAGATTCATTTTAAAAAGTCATAATTTTAATCTGGCAAAGTTAAAAAGTTTTTCAGGTAAAAAAATGTATAAAATATTTACATAGGTACACATACATCTAATCTTTTTGCACAGAATAATATGTTTTTACATTTCTGTTATATATACATAATAATTTCATGATTTTCTACAATTGTTTTGTTAGGGTACAAAATGAATTCACTCTCATTTGCTCATAATAGACCAAAAATGTTTTACTTAAATGATTTAATAAGGTATATACTATAAAAATTTTTAAAAGATTCTCTATGTGTAATTTTCCTCTTAATTTTTTTTTCAGAAAAAATCATTAAAATTTGGTGTTTTTGAGATCAATTAAGTGAGTCCAAACCTTCCTATAAACTGTCTTGACTAATCATCAATATTTTATCATCCCTCTATGATTCAGTCTTCTCTCCATAAAATAGAATATTAATTGTAGATTTATAGGATTAAATAAGTGAATCAACATTTTCTCTGAATCCCTTTTCTTAATTGCTGCAATAATATATTGTAACTAATTTGTGCAAAATATAATTTATTACTAGGTATAGAGTATAGGAACTGAGAATACATTAACAACTCCTAAAGCAATACTGTGGAGTGAGTGGGTTGTTGAGAACAAAGGGAACTCTGTGTTCCACCTGTTCCCATAGTGATGTATCTCTCCTTTCTTTCAGAAGTGATGCACTAATTGGAGTTATCCAAATCATGTCTATAAAGTTTTAAAATCATGTTTGGTACATATTAAGGCCACCATCATTGTTGCAATCAGTACTGTTATTATCAAATAATTGTAATCTTACCTGCTTCAGTTACAATTTTTTGCAGCTTAAGTATTACAAAACTGAACTTTAAGGTCTTTTCTCTTTCTCCACTCAATATTTTATTCATGTTGAGTTGTAAGTTCTATATTTCTTATACTGTATAGTTAAGATAATATTTTTGAGATATAATAATATTTATTGTGATATAACTGAAGTAAAATAAACTACATATGCTTTTTCTCTATAGTTTAACTTGATCATTTTTTTTTAAAAGTTTCTTATTAGTTATACATGACAGTAGAACCAATTATGACATAATTAAAAAGCACAGAATGTAATACTGATATGTAGATGGGTTCACATTTTTACATAAATGATCCCATCATCTGAAAATGGGAAAACATCATTTTCTTTATAATTTTGTTTTGTTTATTTAATGACTTTTTGTTATGACTAAGGCTTCCAATACAATGTTAATAGAACTGGTTAAAATGGAAATATTTTATGATTCTTTATTGTCAACAATTCATATTATTTACCACCAATTTGCAATTGATATCAGTCATTCAGTTCCATGTAAGATATTTTACTTTTCAGTACCCCAATTTTAACTTCTATTTCTCTGTTGAGATTTCTTATGTTTTTCATATATTTCAGGAGGATTCTTATTTAACTAATGGAGAATAGATTTGATATCATTCTTGAGAAATTTGCCATTTACAAATTATGAGCATTTTTAATTTCTTTTTTTTGTGAGGAGACCTTTTCTTTCTTTCTTTCTTACTCTTTCTTTCTTCCTTTATTTAGTTATTTTTCCTTTAGGATAATGTTGAGATTTTTATTTCTGTGAACAACTATGCTAGTTAGGTCTAGGTACACATATTTTCTCTCCAAATACAGGCAGTAGTTAAAACTGAGTTGCTTTTTCTTAGCTTTTACTAAGTGGTTGGCACTTGTTTCACACACAGACCAAGCGTGAATGACATAGATGTGAGTGGTTGGGATCTTAGTTTAGTTCTCTAACCCGTTGTTGCTATGTCATGTCTGTCCCACTTGTAAGTAGTTCAGAATTAGCCTCACAATGTGGATTCCCAAACTGAAAGCATGCCCATCTCCAGTTCTTTCCCCTGTGAGATTTTCCTTAAATGAAAGAGCCCAGTGTTTTGTTTAAGAATTTTTTGGGGGCTGGGGATGTGGCTCAAGCGGTAGCGCGTTCGCCTGGCATGCGTGCGGCCCGGGTTCGATCCTCAGCACCACATACCAACAAAGATGTTGTGTCCTCCGAGAACTAAAAAAATAAATAAATAAATGTTAAAAATTCTCTCTCTCTCTCTCCTCTCTCACTCTCTCTTTAAAAGAAAAAAAAGAATTTTTTGTTGTTGTTGTTGCTGTTGTTTGTTTTGTTAATTTTTCTTTCTTGAATTTAATTTTTTTAACTTTTAACTTTCTTGGAATATGTACTTGGGGTGCCCTGAAATGTGTCCTCCCAAATTAAAATGTTGAAGTGCCAATCATCATGATCTCACAATATAGTGTTATTTTGCAGTAGTGTTGTTGAAATGAGTTAAGATGAGGTCATACTGAAATCAGGTGGACCCTGAATCCACTTTGATATGCTTGATGACAGAGAGATGCTATGTGAATATTATAGTTGTACTGGAAAAAATCAAGGATGTAGGAAACAGACTGGGAGAGATACTTCCATAGAATCTGTAGAAAGAGTTTGACCTAGCCAGCAACCTGAATTACGTTTTCGTCCAATAGTACTATAAAACGAACAAACAAAAAAATTCTTAAGCCATCCAGCTTGTGGTACTTTGTTATGGTATCTCTGTCAAATTGATATCATACTCAAATATTTATTTAATTTTTATTTAAAACAATAGTTAAGGAAGCAATAATATATGATTCTTTACTTTGCTGTCATTCAAGGGTTAAAAGAGATACAAATTAATTGTTCAAGCCCATTTTTACTCACTTATAAATTCACTATAATATAGTGATGCAGTTCAGTAGTAGTCTAAGCCAATGTAGTCTTTATTTTTTTCTCCATTACCTATTTCTCTTATCACTTTTATCCTCATGTTATATACTGGCCCATTACTTTAAAGCCCTTGATTTTTTACAAAATCTGTTGATTGAGTCTTAATTAGTTATTAATTCATGTTTTGCATTTCTCTGATTCTTCTTTCTATAATTCTAATTTTATGAATATAAAATTTGCTGCATTGATTTTCTCTTGTAGTTACATACACTTTTCTGTCTGCTCCATATCATAAAAAAAATCTTTTGCTTTGTTTTTCACACCATCAATTGGTTGACAAACTCATCCCAATTTCATTATTAGTTATTTCTACAAATACATAATTACACATACAGTTTCTAGAGATCTCTACTGCTTTTGTGGATTCATGGCAATAATAGCATCTATTTAATAAGATCAATATTGTATCAGCTTTCCTTTAATATAATAATGGGAAATTTCCATTTTCCTCTACTCTTTGAAATTATGCTTTCTCCAGATAAGTCAATCTGTTGGTCATTTTGACTTTTTCCTTTTGTGAAATTAATGATATTTTGAGTGTTTTCTGTTAACATATAAAAGGCAAAGTAGAATGATTCACTCACATAATCAGTAAAAATTTTCTTAAAATCCAGAAGCCCCTTCTCCTGAATGTGTGGCCTTTCATCATGCTCTTGTTATCTTGTTGCCGTTTGTAGACTGGCAGAATTTGCTTTTGTGCTAGTGGATAGAGCATATGGCAAGCAGTCAGACTCCAACTCATCATTTATATAGGGCCCTTACATTGTATGTGGAACATTCACTTTCTAGAAATATTTGTGTTTTGCTTTTCTATTTTAGAATTTTGTGTCCAGGATGGACATTTTGCCAGTCTGATTTCCATCAGTGTAAGAAAATACTTGGATAAACAACTTATTACAAAGATCTATTTCAGCTCATGATTTCAGAGTTTTCAGTCTCTGATCAGCTGGCACCATAATTTCTGGGTCTGTGATGGGTCAGAACATCATAGTAGAAGTATGTGGTGGGAAACAGCTTTTCTTCTTATGGCAGCTAGGCAGTAGAATGAGAAAGGAATTGTTCAGAAACAAGTTGTGACTTTCAAGGACATGTCACGGACCAACTTCCTCCAATGAGGTCTTACCTCCTAATGTTTCTAACCTTCCAACAGCCCACCAGCTGGAAACTAAACTTTTAATATGATTCTTCTCTACGAATTGCCAAAATCTTATTCCAGCATTGTTCAAAAGTCCAAGTTCATGATACGTGAGGGACATTATTACCCTAGTCACAAGTATGACTGCATATATGGTGCAACACTATGTCGTGTATAGAGATATGAAAAGTTGTGCTGTGATTGTGTACAATGAATCAAAATGCATTCTACTGTTATAAATATGTAATTTAAATTAAAAAAAAACACTAAATTTAAAAACAAGTCCAAGTTCAAAGTCTCCACTGAGACTCAAGGGAAATCTTAACTGTGAGCCCCTGTTTAAAAAAATAAATAAATAATTCCAACACAGAAGGATGAGACAGGTTAAACACTCGTATTCCAAAAAGAAGAAATAGGAAATCAGCAAGGAAAGATCAGAGTAAAGTAACATCAAAACCCAGCATGATGAACATTAAATCCTATAGCTCCATGTCTATTCTCCCAAAGTATATGGTGGCAGGATGTGGGACTAAAAGGTCTTGGGCAACCTTGTCTCTGTAGCTTTTTCAGTTGTAGCTCACACGGTCCCTATCTTGGGCAAGGTCCGCTTGCTGCCTGCAACTTCTCTCAGTGGACATTACACATTTCTCGTAACAATAACTTCCTTTGGACTCATTTCAGCTTCAGCTGTACTCTCATAGCTTTACCTATTTTCCTCTCATGGAATTTAGAAAGGGACTCTGACCTTGCCAAATACTTTGGCCTCTGAGACCTTTCTTTTAAGTGTGAGCATATGGCAGGCAGTGTGAGTAGGTGTCTCTGTGATCATACAATTGTTGAATTTTGTATGATGTCATACCAGCACAACATGGACATGGTCAAATTCTGATGCAAACACAACAGCAGCTGAGTGCCCTTTGACTATTGCTAGAGTAACCTCTGAGTTTCTGGACAGGTGAGCAAGATGAAATGAATTCTGAGGAAACACCTTCCGTGATGGCCATGTGGGAAGAGGGTGAGCAAAGTCCCTCTTCTCAAATGAAAATTTTATGCCTTGAAACTTTTGAACCTATGAGGGCTGGCATCTGGCCAATTTGTGTGATGACCTGAAGGCATCTTTACTATTGTCCTAGTGTAAAGTGTTTTGTTTTTGTTTTTGTTTTAGTGGTCCTAATGTCTTCAGCAATCATACATGCTTGGTTGCAATTTTAAACATGCTTCTTTTCTGGCCAAACTTTATGTTTTTCAAATATTTCCGAATTTCCTTATCCTGTTGATTTTTACTGTATATTGGGCTAAAAACAGTTGAGAATACTCATGATACAGATTGAATACTGTGCTCCCTTGAAAATTTTTCCACATGTAAACTAGTCCTGCACCTTTAAATTAGTCTCACACAAAGTCTCAGGACATGGATAATATGTAGACAAGTAGTTCTTTGCCAAAGTACACCACAGATAGCTTTTTTTCTCATTCTAAATAGAGTTCTCATATCCATGTGAGACTTCATGCATAGTTTTTTCTCTCTGCATTCTAACCACCATTCTGGTCTTGTGTGGTGTGAGCTCCATCAAATTCTGCTTACAGAATTCTAGAGATTCTCCAGCTTGTATCTTCAAAGCATTCTAAACTTGTAATACAGACCAATTCCAAATGGTTCTGAAACACATTGTCAGGTATAGTCATAACAATGATTTCACTCTGGCTATCAATTTTCCGTGTTAATCATTTTTTTCCATCACTGTTAAAAAATACCCGAAATAAACAACTTAAAAGAGAAAAACCTCTATTGTTGTTCATATGTTATGTTGTATATATTAGTTGTTCCCCAGAATCTCATGATGAGACAATGCAAGAAAGTTTAGAGGCAAAATGATTCAATTATGAGATCCTTAACCTATTCCTTGCATTAATCCCCTGATAGGGATTATCTGGGTGGTAACTATAGTCAGGTAGAGTGTGGCTGGAAGAGGGGGTCACAGAGGCTGTCTCTTTGGGGTTTATATAGTTTGTCAATTGTGAGGGCTCTCTCTCTCTCTCTCTCTCTCTCTCTCTCTCTCTCTCTCTCTCTCCCCACTCCTCCCCCACTTCTTAACTATAAGCCCCTTTTCCCACCACACTCTTTTTTTTTGTCATTACCTTATTCCCTGAGGAATGGAGTTGGCCATAGGTTGGGAAAAAGAGACTTGATGACATGGAGAAAAACAGGAGCCAGCATCAATGTACTATTTAATCTAAGTCTCATATGTACGATATTTAAGCATCTAAAACAGCATTTTATCCGTGCTAAAGTCTTCTGCTTTTAGGTGTCCAGAGCTACTGTAAACAGTTTGCTTCTGCATTTCCTTTTATAATTAAAAATAAACATAAAAAACAAACATGAAAGCAATTACATCGACATTTTAAATATTTACTTGAATATCCTGTCATGTTTACAATCCACATTCAACTTCTTAACTTACTTCTTTATTAAACTCATTTGTTCTCTCAGTAAGTAGAATGTAGGAAGCCAAAATTACATGACTAACATGTATAAAGATCACTTTAATAGTCCTGTCTACTAACTTATCTCCAAGTATATATGTTTGTTGTTAGTTTACAAAAAAACAGTCCTATTAGCCTCATAAAATAATTAACTTTTATCAATCATAACTTTCATAAGTTGTGACTCCAATTTTCAGGAAATATGAAACAAATCAAGTTAGTTGTCAGTTGGCAAATACTTTAAAAATGTAATAATTGTAGTAATGACTCCATAGCTTTCTTAACTAATGTGTTTTCAAATTCTAGGGTGAAAGTAACATTTTTTGCATCCTGGATACATGGATTTCTATGCCCAAAATGAAGCAGACAACAAATTGCTCCACAGAATTTGCCTTGTAGTTGAGCAGTGAGGACACAGTGTACCTCGTGTTGATACAGTTAGTCATTTCGCTTTTCCTGTGGCACCTGGATCTTCATCTGTTTTATTCCATTTTTATTTTAGGGAACAAACTATAACCATGAGAACATTTGCAGTACTAGTTGCCACATAGTTGTAGAATTTTAAAGCTGGAAGAAACCTCAGAGATTAGCTCACTTAGCACATTAGGAATTTCTGAGATTTTGGCAGGCATGAAGTCAAGTCGCAACAAAAGAAAAATATGTGCCACACAAAGATTTGCGTTTTTCCAAAAAAATGTGTTAGAACAGAACTTTTACTACTAAATGTATACTCCTAACAAGAATGTTCATATGCTCCAGAGGCACTCTTTTGTTCCTGAGGTTTAAGCTATTGCTCCTGATAGAACCACATTCATTGCTATAACAGCCCTCCCACAACCTTTCTGAAAACAATCCACTGAAACTTAATGTTGGGTACTTTCCAGTGGGAGCATAAATTTAGAGCTAACTCTGTGTTGGCACAGAGGTACTTTCTTCAATAGCAATGGTAGCTACAGCTGTGTTTAAAATGGAAATTTTGAAATGCAAGCTTAGGTATTCAATTTAGGTAGATATTTACAGAAAAGTAATTTGGAATAATATATTTTTAAATGCCTTAGTCTCTAGAAATAATATCAATCAGGCCATTGCAACCATGGTACCACAGTGCTGAGGAGACATTATGAGTTAACAGCTATAAGAAAAGCTAATGGGGTAGATCAGATAAGCAGTTTATAAGGGGACTGAAAGAGAGTAGACTCATTTCCTTGTCACTTAACTAATTCTGCACAATGCAGCTGAGGACACTTTCTTAGCATCAAACCAAATGAATTTTATGGCTAACCTTCTTTTGCCAAACTGTAAATGACAGTTTCTTTCTTTATTTATCCCCCCCCCTTTTTTTTTGCTTAGACTTATTTTTTAAGTGCTAGGTTATATGTAGTATAGTACAATATACTCCTCAGTATTTAAAGCTGATGAAGGAAGTAAAAGAAAAAAAATATTTCTTTCATGAGAAACAGCTAAAAATTTTAGAATGATAAAGGAAACCTACACTTGGACCTTGAATATGTCTCTGAGAAGTCCCTGAGGTCTCTTTAATTGCAGGAATTTAATGACCTGGAATTGCTTTTTTTTTTTACTTTAAAAATTCTTCCAGCATGCTTAGAAATACACTCAGCTTGTTACTCCTATACATGATATTATAATGCAGTAATGACCATACCCATGGGGAAGTTTTCAATATGCTGTGGACAGCAGACAGTTAGCTCTTGCTTATGTGGTATCTCAGTTATAGCTGCAATAACAAATTACTATAGACTGAGTGGGTTAAGTAACAAACATTTATTTCTCACAGTTCTTGAGACTAGAAGTCTGAGATCAGGATGCCAGCATGGTCCAGTTCTGGTGAGGGCTCTCTTCCAGGATGCAGATAGCCATAATCTCCTTTTAGCCTCACGTGGTAGAAGAAAGCAAGAGAGATCCTGAGGTCTTTCTTTTTTTTTTTTTTATAATGTTATCCATTCCTTAGCCTACTTACCTCCCAAGGCATCTCCTCCTAATATACTCATGTTATGTATTAAATATCAACAATTTGGGGAAGACATAAAAATCCAATCCATATATGGGTTAATTTACATTCTTTGATTATACTCTGGTAAATAACAGTTAACTCTGCTGTATGATTAATAATTGGTGAATATCAAGCTGAATTTTTAAGACTTCATTAGTGATACAGGTAGTTGGAAATCACATGAAGCACAGTTTTAGGATGTTTCTTGCCAAGGAACTTGAAATAATTTCAAATAACAAGCAGATAAAATAGAAACAAGCACACATCTGAGCATGCAACACAAAGAATCTTATGACCAAACCAACACTGATGTTACACACATTCAAGAAAGAGTTAATGCTAATATATTGAATTTCATTCTCATTCATTTTAATTGGTCATCCGAATCAATGAATAAACAAAAATGTAAGTGGTGATTCGTGGTTGAATACATATTTTATATATTCACTTTATTTTGGTACTCATTGCTAATACTTTCTGCTATTGCAATTCATAGATTTCAGGTGGCTTGTATAAGAAAGTTTGGGTTGTGATCATTTGTTAGAGGACATTCATGACTCAAGGCAAATCTGGACTATCAGAACTGTGTTCCTTCATAAAAAACAACCTCATATACTTTGATTACTGCCATGAATCTTAGTCTATATTTACATGATATACTTTATTTTATTTATTTTTTTATTTTTTTATTTTTTTATTGTTGGTCGTTCAAAACATTACACAGTTCTTAATACATCATCTTTCACAGTTTGATTCAAGAGGGTTATGAACTCCCAATTTTACCCCGTATACAAATTGCTATATCACATCAGTTACCCTTCCATTGATTGACATATTGCTTTTCTAGTGTCTGATGTATTCTGCTGTCAGTCCTATTCCCTACTATCCCCCCTCCCCTCCCCTCCCCTCCCCTTTTCTCTCTCTACCCCTTCTACCGTAAATCATTTCTTCCATTTGTATTATCTTGTCTTACCCCTTACATGATATACTTTAGAGTTAATAAATACTCTGATAAAAATCTTGATTTTTTCATTAGTCTTTTTTTTTTCTCTGAAGCAGATATTCTAGTGTAGGTTGTCCCATATGATAACCATTAGCTATATGTGTGATGACTTAATATTACATTTACATTATATTTAATTAAATAAAATAAAAGCTATGTGACACTATCAATTTTTCAAATATTCAAAAGCCACATGGTGTCCTGTGACTATCATTTTGAACAGCACAGAATGTTTTCATTCATTGAAGAAAATCTGTATTGGCAGAAGTGCTCTGGTGAAAATTTTCTACCATTCCTTGTCAATAGTCATTGATCAACACATGCACACTGAAATTTAATTTTGTATGTTATTAATAAAAATCCTAATTAAAAAGTTTTCTCAGTTTATATTGACTCCCTATATTCTTGGTTATCTCTCTTAACACCACCCCTTCTACAATTGCTTATAGTGTAAACAACTGCATGGATAACAACATTTAATGCTAATCTTTCCTAATATTCTTAGCCTATTAATCTTTATGTAACAAATATAAAACCTAGGGTAATAACTGATTTTTGTGTAGTTAACTTAATTCAAGCCAGATAAAGAACCATTACTTCTTCAACTAAGTTATATAATGATTTGAAATAAGATTTTCCTTTCAATTTCCAAGGAAAGATAAATTTAAAATGTTCAGGTAAATTGAATGTTTTTGTTTATTTGCTTCCTACCCTGATTTTCTCTTCATATATTTTCACTCCAATGTTCTTTATATTTAGTCAAGGAGAAAAGGATAGAAGTAAAACACATGGTGCTATATTTGGTTCTTTTTTTTTTAAATAAAATAGTTGTTCATGAACACAGTATCTTTATTTTACCAATTTATTTTTATGTGGTGCTGAGGATCGAACCCAGTGCCTCACATGTGCGATACAAATGCTCCACCACTGAGCTACAACCCTAGCCACATTTGGTTCTTTATACTATTGTATTTGATTTTTAAACTATTTGCATTTGGAGGAATCTGGCTCTAATTTTGGCTAGCAGGTCAAGATCCATAGAAGTATCCAAGTTTGCTTTTTTTACAAATAGATATTTATTGAGGGATTACTATAAGCCAATCACTTATAGTAATTGGCTTATAGTAATCCCTCAATAAATATCTATTTGTAAAAAAACATTCAATTTACCTGAACATTCTAAACCAAAAACTGGCAACAGAGAAAGAAGTGAGTAATTTAGCTATTTTGAGTAGGGACATTCAAAGCAGTAGGAATTCATCCTGACACTGTGAGAAGAAGCCAATAAAGACATCTGAAAGAAAATGAAGCCAGTCTTAAGTACCACAGCAGAGTAAGCAGATACATAATATAAAAATGATGATAACAGTAGAAAATAATAGGGACTTCATGTAGAGAATAGTGCCAGCTATTGTCACTAAAAGTTTACCAGGAGAGGAATGGTAAGAATTCATTTACTTTATAAATGGATGAATCTGATGCTTTGTTGGCAATAGACTCTGTTCTGGGAGAGGACAGAAATAGGACTACAATAGAGGACTCATATTTATCCAGAAAAGGTTAATTAGCACCTGTCTGGGGAATTGTTGATTCAGATCATGAGAAGAGAACATATTCTGGATATACTTTAAAAAGAGATCCCTTAGAATTTTCTCATGACTAACAAGTGCAAAGTGAGAGAGCACAAAGAGAAAAAATGCATCTCTTTTTCACTCCTGGGAGCAGCTTGTTAATGGATCAGTCATTAAAGGAGATGGAAAAGAGTGATCTCCATCTTCATCAAGAAGTGAAACAAAGAAGGATAGAGAGGTAAATTTGTTAATTTTCTAATAATGATACTTAATACTGTAAGATTAGATGAAATCATCAATGGGAAGTGTAGAGAGAAAATTTCCCCCAGATTAAACCTGAGACACTCCTCTATAATGAGGACCAAAATAGAAGGAAGAACCAGCAAAGAGACTGAGAATACACAATGGAGGAAATTCAATGAAAACAGGTAAAACTGGAGCATACATTTGAAGGAACAGAGAGAATAGTCTCATCTACCAAAGGAGCTCTACATGCCAAGCAAGACGAATACTGGATTTATGAACTAATAGGGAAAATTTTGATAAAGATATGAGTACAGAAGACTGATAAAAGAACACATAAGGGAGAATAGAAACGGAGTGTTCACAGAGAGTGTGAGTAAATTCTGTTGAAGATTTTTACCATATAGAGGAGGAAATAGATTTATAGAAGGAGAAATGGAATGGAAGGCATAGTATCATGTGAGGATGCTCTAGGGATTTAGAAGTGAAGTATGGAAGAAAAGTTCATAGATAAGAAAAACCAGAATTCATCCATCTTGCAGAAAGTTAAAAAGAGCATATTGTATATAAAACAACATGTACCCATTTGATAGGAATATCTAGAAGTTCTTTTTTGGGTGCTTCTCAGTCTTTGAAGTCATATCTAAAATTAGGTCATTTGATGATATCCAATAGTTACTATACAAATGAGGAGCAAAAAATATGCAAAGAAATTGTTTTCTAGGAAATACAACATGTAAATCATTAGGCAATATTAGGAGTGATGTGCAACTGATGGCCATAACAAAATTGAAATCTGCTAATCAGAATGATTTTTTTCCCTCCTTCCTTTCATTGGCAGATAGGAATAAAGGCTTAAAAGAGGTAAATAATTAGATTAAAACATGGTTTGTGTGGATTATTTTAAAGATTTCTGTTAAAAAGTGAGAGAGGAACAAATATTTGAAGGTTCATTTAAAACTGACTACAAAATTTAAATAAGGAAGACAGAATATGTGAGAGTGTTTGGAGAACAATGGAGAAAAAAGGATTGTAGCTTCTGATAGAATTTAATGATGTGTAAAGACAGTGTTGGAAGGCGAATGAGAGACAAAGTTGGGACTAGGTATCAAACCAAGGGTGTGGTGTATGAAGCAGAGAATGGGAGGCCATTTTGAGAAGTTCAAGGTAACTATATACGAATAAGTGTTCAATGTATCAGAGAAAAGAACCTTGGAGGAGAGAAATCCAAAGTACTGAGAAAATCAGATATGGGAAGTTTTGTTTTTTTTTCCAGATAATTCTATTAATTAGTCCTAAGAACAAATGCTGGCGAGAGTGATAGTAAACTGAAAGCTAATGTCTGTGTAAACTGAAGGGTTTGACTGCAGATGCCTACATCATGGAGGGCTACTAGACATGACAGACTGGTCACATCAGATTCAGAAATCAGGACTCTTTTAACAAAGAAGTGGGCCTAATAACACTGAGAAAGAAATAGCACCTACATTTTATACTGTGTGGTTGCCGGTGTGGATATCCATATGATATTTTAAAATTATAAAATATGGTGTTTAGCAAAATGTAAGAATGAATGCTGCCCTATCTCTTCTTTTCTTATCTTTTTGTCTTAACTGCTTTCATCTCTTAGACCGCATTCTTCCTGCAGAGTGAAATTGTCTGAGACTAGTATGAGTGCTACAATTGCATACTTGATAGGCTGACCTTGGTCTCAGGCTACTTTTTGAACTGCCTGTGTTGTTTCTCTGCTGCCCTTCTACCCCCTATGCAGAAGTTAAAGGCACATTTGATCGGTCTCAATATGCATGTCTTTTGTACAGCTTCATGGTGTGAAAGTCCATTGCTCTTAATAGTTTTACTTCCCAGGGTAGTTCTACTTTTTCTCCTTCAAACACATTGACCTCCTAATCTTCTGAGCATAGAGAGGAAAAGATAATATACCAGCTATAAATATATTCAGTCAAGTCAGGCTGCTTATTTTCAGACTGAACATGCTGTTCTATTCCTACTACCTCTATTAGGAAGAAAAAATGTGATGTAGGTCACTCTTCATTCACAACTGAATTGAAAGGATTAGAAATATTTCAAAGAAAACCTTAGGGGGCTATTTTTAAAATCCAACCCAAAATAATCCAAATGGATTTAAGATCTTTTTAAACAGTTGAGCTTGTGTATTAAAAATAAACCAAATGATATGGTTCATCTCAACTAAAATCCACTAAGGAATGTTTTTAATTTGATTAAGATACATCATAATAGTTATGGATTGAGTCACTAGGGTGAGAGATGATAAAGCTTATGAATAAACATTAATGATTTTTGTAGTATAACATTTGATTTTCAGCAAACTTTGTACTGGAAATAAATATTGAACCACTTTGTAAATGTTTCAATTGCCCTAGGTTTAGAGTAAATAACTATGCATGTGCTCTGTCCAGCCTGCTCCATAGTTATAAATTTCATAAGAGCACAAACCAATAACCTCCTGGCTCATATTTGTTCTATAGTGATGTTACCCTGCTAGGATACAAGACACCAAAAAAAAAAAAAAAAAAAAAAAAAAACCAACACTGAGGACACATCCACCAGCACATTTATACCTAAGCTGCACCTTCCATAGGCTGCTTTCAGCCAAAGATTGAGCATAGCAAGGGCGCCAAGGATACCATCCTTGTAAGATGTGGAACTCTTCTGATAGATGACATTAGCTCAAAGAGTTATAATTAGCCTGACCATATCTTCCTTCAGAATTCATTACAGTCTAAAACTCTGCTCTTCCTCCTTTTCAGAAGACAGTCCTGCATTCTGGTCATATGGCTCTCCTACCTCATCTGTCCCCAGTAAATCACCTGACCTTTTACTTCCATCTCAGTAGCGATCTCACAGATGACCTGAAATAATCCAAAAGATTCCTGAAACATTCCAGGAACACAGAGATTAAGAAGAAAATTTAGTGCTTTCTCACTCACCAACAAGCAATTGAAGATACCACTTCCCTGAATGGTATCTGGGACACAAGTAATCTCTAGGACAATGTGGTCAATCCATTGCTAAATGTTTAAAGATTGATGACTTTATGAAATGTCTATATGGAAAGAAACAATACTTCAGATAATTTATCCAGGCATTGGAAGCACAGAAAGAATGATGCTGACAAAGACAGGGTAGTAGTTGATTACAGCTAGGTTATTCTGATGACTTACCAAGAGAAAATAAGAGTTTAGAAATGGCTGAGAAGCTGAAAGTGTCTAAGCATGAAAGCCTGAAATTGATAGCTAAGTGGCTTCAATTTCCTATAGTAGCAGAGTAGGCATATCTGAATTTTTATCTGAGTAAACTAAGTGTTGATCTTTCAAAGCATGGAGTTTCAGAGGTGCTTGAATGCTTAGAAAATGCAGATTAGTTATGGATGATCAGGGTTTTGGTTGGGGAAACCACCGATTCTGAAACATAGAATGGAGTTATCTTAAGGGGTGTCCTTCGGTATGTTGATTCTGCAGGTGCTTGTGGAATATGAAAGTTTGCAGAGATGTTCCACCTTGCTTGTTAGGAAAGAAAACTTCTGTTCTGCGGAAAGGTGCTGCAGAGATCTGTCACACATGGAATTAGAACAGCCCACTCAGAAGTTGCTCTCTTTGCTTGTCATGCTAGCCTGGCCAATAATTGGGATTAGGTCACAGGATCATATGTCCCTGGTTAATGGTGTGGCTTTACAAATTTGGAAATAAACTACCCACTGATGGAGTTGCAAGAAGTTAACCTATAGGTACCTGAAAAAACCAAAGAATTATCCATTGCCAGAGTAATTCTTCCTGTGGAGGAGGTGATAAGACACCTGAGAAAATGGAGTCTGAAATAATTAGTGATGAAATAAAAGACATTATGAGAATAGGTTTTAAAAGTAGAGTGCCTAATAGGATCTTCCAGTCCTGGTAGGAGCTGGAAGAGAACAATTAGAAAATGGCTTTGGTGGTTTTATTTAAGGGAGTACATCAAAGGCAGGGATAAGGTTCCAAAGATGAAGTCTTGCTTCATGATATCTTGCAGTCAACAGGTTGATTGGCATCTTGGCAGGCAACATCTATCTCCGAGAGACTGTGTGGCTACAGCAGGTTATCCCATATCCAGTGCTGTGTGGGACCTGGCAGCTGAATAGGACTCACATGTATCTGGGCAATCCTACCAGCAAGATTGCTGCTGGAAATTCACAAAAACCAGATTTTCCTATTCAATAGGCTTCCATGCAGATTTGGTCTATACATGGTCCATGGATGGCTCTTGACAATTATCCATGAAACTGGAATTTGAAATGTTTTAACAAGAGGGTTACTTAAATATAAAACTAGAATAATTTTTCCCTCATAGAATGAGACTACAGAACTTTAGAAGAACCCTAGGAAATGGAGCTAACTCACTCTTACATTGGCATTAGAAAAACTGGAAGAAGTAATGACCAATGTCCAGGAAATGGAAATGTCTGCATTTGAGATGGTAAAAAAGGGATAAAGAGGCTTATTAAAAGTAGCCAATAATGAAAGGATACATTATGTAAAAACAGAAGAGAAATTCTCCATAGCTAGTGTACAGACACCATTTGGGAAATAATGAGAGTAGCACCTGCTTCATAAAGTTCACTCATGGTTCTCCTCCATAGATCAGGGCCAATGATGGTAGGAGAAGTAATCATAAAATCACAGATTGGGGCTCATTAATATCCATGGGAATGATGAGCCCCAAAGTACTAGAGACCAGATGGCAGTGCTTAACTAGAAGAAGCCAGGAAGCTTTAATTAGCATAATGACTTGTGAGATTGAAGGGATAGCTGAGGATCTTTGACCCCCATAATGTTGGGTAATAGTTAAAAGAGCATGATGTCCTTAAGTGCAACATATGAAAACAACAAGGGTGCCATTTGACATATATTACCCCACAAGGCAAAAATAGATAAGCATGAAGCAAAAGATGGTTGTTACCATAAAGAGTTATATTCCCTGGCTTATTTCCCAGAACTGAGTCAATTTTTCATTTTAGAAATCTTTGCTTAAATAATCCTTTCTAAGATGGGTTTCCATAACATTGTAGCGAATATATTCTCTCATCATCATCCCCCACATTCCCCAAAGAGACCTATAAACCATTTACTCAAGCCATTTTATGCTTTTACACTTCGAGACACAGTCTGAAAATTGGGATTGACGTACGAGGACAAAACATCACCATGGACCCTTTTTTAGAGAAGGGATTTTTATAAGCCAGATAATAAATGGAGTCCTGGTTAAACTCCAGAACGTGGATAGACCTGGGGTGAGAATGAGAACCCAGAGGTCATTTCTCAGATCTCAGAAAGTGTAATTGAATTGATACTCTTGGCAGTTAGGAAAGAAATCCACATCCAATTCTTGCCCTCTCAGGTACTTATTGTCATACTAAAGACTAAATGCAGACTTCTACAACTGTTTCCAACTGAGGTCAACATAGTAAATCAAAAACAATGCAGTATCCTGGGTAAATAACAAAGATTTTTATCAACATACAAAGTCTACAGTAAGGAGGGTGGGTATTTCTAATCATATCTCCTTTCAGTTCACAATTTTGGCTTACACAGACAGTGAATGTATTATGGCTGAAAGCTTATCAAAGTAACTCTCATCACAGGTTGTGTGCTTAATTTTTTTTTATTATTGAATCTTACTAATTAATGTCTTGGTACATACATTAAAGGTACATTACATTAAAGTAATGAATACATTGTTTTCTATCCCCATCAGAAAAGTGGATATGAGATCATTTATATTCACAGAAGATGGACAAAAATATTCATTTACAGTTTTGTCTCAGAGCTATGCAATATTTCTGCCATCTGTCAAAACAATCCAAAGATATGTGAACTGCTTGCACATCTTTCAGAACATCACACTGTTTGATCACATAAATGACATCATGAGATTAGACAGGATGAACTAAAAGTCGCTAGTACTTTGGACAGTTTAGTCAGACATCTGGATTCCAGGATGGGAGATAAACCCTATGAAAATTCAGAGGATTGCCTTTTGGATGAAATTTCTAGTGATGCAATGACCAAGTTCTTACTAAAATATCTGTTTGTTGTAAGACATTTTCCCATGGATATCTCATGTTCTTGCACTTCTCATATGAACAAATACTGACAGCCTTTGTTCTGAATTGGCTTTTCAAGAATGTTTGCATGCAACATAGCCTTGGGATATAGAAATAATGTTTTTCTCTGGAGAAAATTTCAGGCTTGTTTTTCACCCAACAGAATAAAGATAATGCCTTTATATGGAACAATGATGGGTACTTTTACACAAAGTTTGAGTCCCTAAGCTCAAAGTTCCTTGATTGTTTGCAAACTCTCTGTCTACACAGAATCCACCTGAGTTTTGTTTTGTTTTTATAAGTGCATCATAATTATTCATAATAATGTTTTATTGGGGCATAGTCATACATGCAAATTATGTATTTTAATTGTATTCACCTCCACATCATTCTCCCTGATCCTTCTTTTCCCCTCCTCAGATGCCCTTCTCTTATTTGCTGGTCTCCCTATTATTTCTGTGTCACCTGAATTTGTCATGTTGTCCCTAGGACACGTGGGCTGCTTTCTGCCCCATGAGTAATAACATCATTTGCATATAATTTTGGAGTCTCGTGTCATCTGCCAGCATCCATGCAATCTTGCTAAGCTAGATTCTTAGACTGCATATAAAATATAATTTCAAACCTTTCTGGTGAGGAGGATAGAATGTTCTCAGAGAGATAGTTCTGGAAGAAAAAGAATGTGGATAATAAATATGATATCATGGAATTGGAGAAGACTCCCTAGAATTGTTTTGCTTTCTTGTGTGTGTGCAAAAGGGATGTCATTAGGACAATGGTGCCACAAATCCTATTACCTACATAAATTGAATTTGACTGATTTAATGAAATACATGATCCCAATATTGAAACAATAGATCCAGTCATAATTTCTAGATAATATTGACTCACAGAAATTTTTTCTTGTAAATCTACCATTTAATTGGCTACTGATTTATCTGGCTGATAGAGGCTTGGACCAACTACAATTAAGTTGTGTCATAGGACCTATAAAGTTACTACTATCTGGAATTCAAAAAACAAGGCAAGCCAAATCTGCAGTACTCACTTCAACTAATTTCCTCTGGAATTACTAGATCAGATACACTAATCCCATAAACCTTTTGGATCTACCTTAGAATACCAGGTGAATTCCTACAGGAGTATTTATGTTGACTTATTTGATTGACTCAAATATTAATCCAGGTATACAAGAGAATGCTAATAATTGCTAAAACTTCACACTGAGCTGCAAAAAGCACATATTGGGCAACAACAAATGAAGACTATGGATTGTGGCTGACATGAGGGCTTCCATGGTCAAAGTTGTGTCATTGATCCTAATGGTAAAATCACAAGCAATATTCATGTCATCTTTTCACATTGGATGCCCCTTCATAGAGAAAACTGCCCAGAGATGCACATAAGTCATGAGACATTTATTCCTCCAGGACAGTTTCCCTATTGGTCAAGTGTAGTCTCGGTTTGGAAAGATTTCCCCAAACAATTCCTTAAATGTTGAAGCTTCCCAAGGAGAAGCTTCTTTATTGATATGTCTACACACCCAAAAGCACTAAATTTTAATATTCAATAAATATTTTTGAAAATAAAAAGTCTAAAATTCTGTTTTTTTTAAAATACCTTGAGGATACTTTATTAATTGGGATTAAAATGGGACTGGGCTAAAATTTATCCTTAAACCAAAAGAATCTATTTGAAAGGATATTAGAGAAAAAATACTTTTCTGATTATCTTTCACAGGTCTGTCTTATTCCTCATGCAGTTGTGATGCTTATCTTAAACCACAGACATTTACTGAGGATCTAGAATGTGCAATCACTTTATAGAATATTGGCAAACAAATAAGCTCAATAGATTAAAATGGCTAAAAATATTCAAGAAAATAGATATCAACAAGAATTTGCAAATAAGTTCATTGTAAAAAATCAAATGAGTTGATATTTGCAAACTAATTATTGCTGTTGGTATTTTTGGCACAGTGTTGAAGCTATTGCTATTGGTCCTCTCTTTCCAAAATTGAAACCATGATCACATTCCACTCTGACAAATATTTGTAGTATTTATATACAAATTATTCATAATCAGCAACATGACAACTTTCTTATTTTTGTATTAGCTAATAACTGTTTTATTGTTGTCCTAGAAATTTTGTAAAAAAAAAAAAAAAAAAAACCACAAAACAAAAGAAATTGATTCCCTCACAATTCTGTAAGCCAGGAATCCTAAGTCCAAACACCAGTGGGCCACAATCTCTTCCCAGGTTCTAGGGAAGAATTCTCCTCTTCCTCTTACAGGTTCCCTTAACTTCTGACATTCCTTGGCTTGTGTCAACATTATTGAACTCATCTCCATACTTTGTTCTTCTGTGTCCTTCCCCCCCCTCCCCCGTTCTGGAAGGATACAAGCTCAGATTTTAGGCCCACCTTAACACAGTAAGATTGCTTTAAACTAGTCACACCAGGAAAGGTCTATTTGTAATTAGATCTTCCAATAGGTTTAAATGTGTGAAAACACTCTCCAACCCGCTACAATCTGCTACCTGATACTCTCAGATATACATTTGCTCCATTTCCAAATCCCCACAAATTATAATTTTCTAAATCCAGAATCTTATTTAAATGTCACTAATCCAAAAAGTTTTAAACTTTCATCATCTAAATCAAAAGTATAGGTGTGACTCTGGGTTTGATCCATCCAGTGACAGATTCCTTCCTATCCATTATCTGTAAAACCAGAAAACCGTTTATCTGCTTGTCAAATGCAAGAGTGAGATAGGTAGAGGACAAACATTCTCATTTGGAGAAGAAGAAACTTGAAAGTATAAAGAAGCTACCCACCCAAAGCTGATCCAAAGCTCAGAAGGTTTAAGGATCATCTGTGGTTTGTTGTTTTTCCTTCTGTGCCCAGAACCTACCTCTGTCTATGTTTTTGTGATTTTGTGGGTTTTTTTTTGTTGTTGTTGTTGTTTGTTTGTTTTTTATTTCTCCAAATTCTCCTTTTTTGTTGTTGTTTTTTGTTTTTGTTTCACAGCAACAGAGATAAGCACCACCATATATCTGTTAGTTCATTTACTGGCTGTGGAATTTTGACCACAATACTTTAAAATAAGTGCTTTTTGTCTCCATTCGCAGACATGAGCTGTACAGGTGTTTCTCTCTAATGTTAGAGCCAGTGATGCTCACTCTCTAAATCTATTCATTAGTCACTATAAAATCGTGTTCTGACTCCATCATTTTAAATTACTGGCCTGTATACTTTACCTAAAAAAGCATTTCATGGTCACATCTGATTAAAATGGAGGGGATGATGGTATAGTTCAGTGGTAAAGTGTGTGCTTGTTTAGCATACACAATGCTCTGGGTTTGATAAGCAGCAGGCACTAGAGTGCACACACACACACAGACAAAGATGCAAACGTACACAGAGAGAAGAAAAAAATAAGGTAACTCTCTGAGCAAGATTTTATACCTTCCTTGCTCTCAGAAAATAGCACTAACTCTTTTGTATTAAAAAATATACATATTTGCTATCCAATAGTAACTAATTCCTTTTAACAGAATATTTCTTTCTGGGTAATTCTCAGTAGACCTTCCAAATGTCAAAGGCATAACTCTAGAAACTTTAGTGACAGAAAACTTTAGATATCCAGTGGAAAATGGCAACTAAAAAGATTTTACATACATTATTTCAGTCATTAGTGCTAAATAAGATTTTTTCAGATTTAAAAATAAAATAAAATCACATATTCTTTCCACCTATTGAACCATATAGTAAATATAACTCAAATGGGAAATATTTTCTCACTAAGAACTTACTTATCTTTTATAAGGATGAAATACCTATCTTAGTTAATGATGAATATACTCAGAAAATGTATTATGAATATGCTGTCAACGCAATGAATAAAAGCAAGCCAACATCTTATAACTATTGGGAGCAATAAAAAATACTAAAAGGCAAAGAAGTAGTTTGCTTCCAGTTAACCAGTATTAGTAAAGTAACAGGGTATCATTTTCTATTAAATAGAGTCAATATGCTGTATGTTACAAGTAACTGAAAAATCAATGTGTCTATAAAATAAATGCTACTATTGGTTTGTATATAATTCAGGTAATATTATTTTTTAGATAGGGAAGAATATTTTATTCTTTATAAAATCTGGAGTATTAGGACCAAAACAATGAGTCTGAGAATACTTAGTGGCCATTATCTACATAGAGAGAGAAAATAAATAAATATACTAAGCTGTTCCCTACACAGTATTGATTGATATGATTGGATATATAAGCTTACAAATTAGAATAGTTTAATGATGAGGAAGAAGTCATGGCAGGGACTGTAAAGGAAGTACCTGCACACAGGAATGGATCATGACACCCACATTTCTGTTTAAGGGAGGACTTTTTAAAAAATTTCTGGCTCAAATGTTAATTGTGGAATGTGTTTTCAGTGACCACAAACAAAACAAAACAAGACAAAACAAAAAAAAACTAGCAGAGGAAGAAAGAACAAGGCTATTAACACACAACATAGCTGAAAAGATGAAAATTGGATGGAAAAAAGAAACTTAGAATGAGCAGATTGTGTGAAAATGCCGTAGGGCCTTAGAGAAATAGAAATAAGTATGGGTAGCATTCCAGTGTGAAGATAAATAGAGCAATAAAGACCCCTGCCAGAAACACACGACTGCTGAAATGGATTGATAAACATTGTTTTAAATATGGCTTGTGAATAAATTTACAAACAGAATAAGATATAGAAAAGGATCTATAAAAGAAAAATCTCTGGGCAGACCAGCATCAGACAAAACAGTATGGGTCATACACAAAAGAAGAAATCCAGCCTTTTCAACTCCAAGAGTACCCTTTTTAAGAGTCAGGGCTGTTTTTTTTTTCTGAGTTCCTTCAGAGAAGAACTAGGAAAGAAGTAGGATCTTGCATATTTTGTGATTTGTTGATAGGCTTATGTGGATTTTATTACCAAGGCTTAATTCCATTGTGTGAATTTATAAAGTGAACAAATTATTTTACTGTGTTCATGAGGAAAAGAGTTACAAGGACCCTCTATTGTACTTAATGAACAGTTTTAGATTGATCTTCTGGACTAAATGAACTGCAATTAATGTAACACATTCAAGATCCTGGTGAGCACAGCTAGTGAGGCCCAGGAAACTGCACTCTTTGGAGAATATTCCTCAGCCAGGCTAACCTAATTTACATAATCTTCACAAATACCGTGTTAAAACCAAAACAGTTACAAAAAAGCAAAAGCAAGCATTGTGACACATCAGTCATTATCATATTCTAGTTAATCACCAAGGTGTTATTATGAGATAAATATTGTAAAAGCCCATTTTAATCATGAGAAAACTGAGGCAAAGAGAGTTTAAGGAACTTGGCACAAGTCATAAATCTTAGTGTTTCACTTAAAGCTTAACTAATCTGACTTCAGTGACTGTACTTTCCATCTTGTATTAAAAAGGGTACCAATGATAGTGAAGCCAGATTTAAAGATAGGTAGTTAGCTTAGTTGGGTAAATTGGGTCTAAAACTGAGTAAGATAAAGAAAATGAAGACCATTATGGAGAATGGAGTCCAGGAAACCAGAGCAGCACTTGGGGAAATTGAAATGTTAATGTCCCCAAGGTTGAAACCCATCCTAAGGAACTTTTAATGAAACAGCTCCCAGCAAACAGGGAGGTGCTGATCAAAAACCACCATAGGCCCTTCCTTCCCAGATTACTCCTTCAGCCCACATATCTCCCACCTTTTGGCCTTCCCACCTGCATTCTATCACTGCATGATAAAGGGAAACAAAGGAAAGAAGACCTTAGCTATATCCGCCTTACTGGTCCCTTTCTTCCTTGGAGAATTCTTTTCTGTTATCCTTTAATAAGCCTTCCACTTGCTGCTCTACACTTGCCTCAGTGTGCTTCTCTGGTGTTATACTTCAACATTCAGGGGCAGCAAGGACTGTCACCAGCAAACAGCAATAACAATAAGATAGCTAGCAATAATATATTTTATAAGACATAATTTCTGTCATAGATTTAAAAGTAAATACACTAGAATTTTGAGTAAAATATGTTCCTTTATCTATCCATAAGTATACTTAAATGCTTATATATGCACAAACACATATTTTTCTTCCGACTGGTATACATCTAGAATTGGGTAATAATGGGATGACATTATTGATAAATAACCAGAAAATTAAAACCTTCATTCAAGGACATAACTGTAAGGGTCCGGCGGAGCGTCGGAGGGAGAGACCACACAAGAGACCGGCTTCATGCAATTGGCAAAAGGGGATTTATTGAACCAGCATGCTGGGGCTCAAGGCTCACTCAGGAAGGGAGAGCAGCCCAGAGCCCAGAGCAGAGGTCAAGCAGAGCTTAAGTCTCCCTTTTTGGAGAGGGTGGGGGGCTTTGCATACATCAGAACAAATCATCTTGAGGCGCGGGAAAATTGAACAACAACTCTGAGCCATGACTAGTACATTCATTGGCGGGAACAGTCTGGGCAGGGGTGATTGGTCACTACCAAGCGGGGTACACATTTAAACTGATTGGTTTTGTGGCCTGGATGCTTTCCTACCGAGCTATTTGGAGCCCTTAGCTAATAAACAACCAGGGAATCAATGGAAATATTTACTGGGCAGTTCAGGTATTGTCCTAACAGCTACAGAGATTACAGGTTCTGGGGGTAGCAAAGGAATTTTAACAATACCTGGCCTATCATTATTTTTTTTTTTAGCCCAAGCCTTTCAATTTAGAAACTTTACAATGCCCACTCTTTTACACTTTAACTCAGACTCTTGCAGCTTAGAGTCAGCTTAGAAATTTCACCTTTACAATAACACTGTGAATTAATGATGATATAATCTTGCCAAGAAGTTTGACTTTCTGAGTCTGTCCTTGGAAATAAATGCTATTAAAAATAACTTTTGTTTTGAATTAGACACAATTGGTAAACCTCATAAGAAAATGTTATTAATTTTCACTTTCTATTTGATCTACTGTAAGACATTATGTTTATTTAGAAGTCCTGCATACATTAGTAAAAGCAAGTGCATGAGGTTTTAACTAGGAAAAGCAAGAGAGTAAAACAACATCCATTTATTTCTCCTTTTAGAACACTTCCCCCCTCCCCATTGCTGGGAATTGAACCCAGTGTTACTGCCGGTTATGGGTGAAGAGTCCTGCTTCCCCACATGTTGAAGTGTGAACATTAGAGAAGCACGCCAGGCAAGCATATGAAGCAGGGTTTATTTAAAAAGACTTCTCCCGTGAGGGAGAAGGGGGCCATAGCTGGTATCCTGGTATCCCAAGAAGTAGGTGTTCTGCCCTTTTTATATGTCCCAGGCTTCCTTTGTTCTCCTGTTTCCCCCCTTATCTTTCTCCTTCCTGCATATATCACTAGGTCCAGGAAGACTCAGTGAGATGGCCAAAAGTTGGGAAATAGGTGGGTTGAAGGAGGGAGGGCAGATAGAGTAGCCAAGGACACATTAACAACCTTATAGCTCCCTGTAGAGAAGGGAAATTCCTGGGACAGGTTACCTTGGCAACAGGTTGGAGCAGGGGCAGGTTCTTGATAAGGTCCCTCAGGGGACAGTCTCCAGAGACTCACTCAAAATTGGCCTCCTTGACGCACCTGACTGGATTTACCTGTCTACACTGAGTGCCTGTCTAATTCTGGCTTCAATAGCACTAAAAGAGATTTTTTTCTTTAAATTGATTAATGAACTATCATGTCTCAAATTATGATGGTTGTCTAACCATGCAAAAGCCTGAAGCTGTTTTCTCCCCAGTTTACTAGGGCAAACCCAGCTTTGGGTAGTTTCTGGTTCTTAGGTGAAAGGTGAAAATTTGGTATGTTACCAAAAAAAAGCACATAACAATTAACATTGCATATTATAGGGTGCGGGTCACTTTTAGTTCAAAGGCAAATGCCTGAGTGTTCCAGATAAAGGAAGCTGGAAGAAAGGTGGGTACCCAATGAAAGAGAAACCTCTTTTAATCTCTCAGCATTGGCTTGAGCCACTTGGGTGAGTGGACCTAACTTCAAAGGGTTAGGAGTGACTGAACCCTACTTCTGATAGGGGAAATTAATGTTCATACACAAAAATGAATGCTGAAACAACATAAAATTATAAAAAAATTCACTATAGATGATAAAGCATGCTCTTTAATATGTATACACATATCTTAAAACTACTGGAACAAAATGCTCAATTTTGCTAGGCACGTGCTTTATTTTGTATTTTTGTATTTCTCTCTCTGTACTTATGTATTCAAGAGTGATTTATGTTATCTAAAATAAATTATAAGATGTGTGAGTTGAGCATCATCCTTCAAATTTTTATTTATAGGTTTGTTTTTCCCAGTTTTTGTCCCTACAATCATTTTTAAAAGCATATTTTATGTGTAAGCTGTCAAACTAATTCAATAATTAATCATAAATATTATACTACCCAATATTTTTGATGAATACCCAATATTTTTGATTCCTCAAGTGAATTCACTTGAGGAAGAAATAAGTGCTCACAGAAATCTAATCATTTCATAAGTTAATTTTCTAAAAATTTCAATAGCCAATATAGTACACAGGACAAATTATATCTTCAGAGATTTTTCTCATCCGTGGTATCTGTACAGTTTTTCTTAATATTGCACAGGTAGTTTGTTCATTGTATTTTCCAAGCTTATTTTTTTTTGTTTCATAATTTTTGGGGATTCATAGTCTATTTCAGAACTGGAGACTGACAAAACAATTTTTTTTGTTTTAGTTGATAAAAGTTCTCACTATAAACTATAGTTATTCTCCAGGTCCAAACTTAATTACAGAAATATCTTAAGGTAGTAGTTGCTTTAGTTAACTCACCGACATGCAGTGTCTTGAAAAGTATGAAGGATAATGAAGGGTGAATGATCAGCAATAGCACCATGAGCAATCTGTCTTCTAGACCTTAATCAAGTGATGTCAGACGTGTATGATTATACCAGGTTAATTACTGATAGAAAATATCAATGAACCCATGAGTGTTTTAGGAAGAATGTTAGGCTTACTGGTGAGAATTATTTAGTAATCCATTTTAATATGTGTGCTTCTTATTCAATGGAAGGAAAAAATCATAATTTAAGAAAGTTAGAGGTAGCAAGATGAGTGTTCCTGGCAGGACATTTCTGAAATAGGCAAGGTTAGAAATGGGTCACACTGTAAGGGAAAGTATCCACAGAAGCCTATTAGCTGTCCCTGGGAAGCCTATCAAGAGCTAAGACCCTTAAATGTGATTTGGAATGAGTTACTGATAAAATCAAGGTGTTCTATCTTCGGAGCATTTAAATACACTACCCTGAAATTCAATAATTGTACCATGGAGATGCAAAAATGAGACAGTATTATAATTAAACAGCAAGAACAAATAGAAGGGTGACAGTCATTGTGGAAACTAGAAAAAAAAAAATAGAAAGCTAAAGGTGGCTGTATTCCCTGTTGGCTCCAGCAAACCTGTTAGAAACAGTGAAACACTTTGGGCAGATAGTAACCTTCTAATTCTTAAAGAAAATGAAGGATTTATATTGAAGAAGAGACTCACTAGATAGAATTTAATAAACAGCACTTAGTCTTTTCAAATATAGTATTTTTATTCTTCTGTTTATTAAATATCCCTGTAACCTCAGAGATGTAGAAAAAAATTTGGAGAATGTTCTCAATTTTATGTACTATTCAAGTGTGTTATCTACAAAAGTTGCTTATGAGTTTTATCTGTGGTTAGGAGTGTTGTAATTTTGCCTATGTATTTATAATTAAGCATGAAAATTGGAAGGAGGAATGCCATTTGTCATAATATGAATATCGCATATGACATTTACATGGAAGATATAATTTTATTTTAATATGTACATATATGCATTCTTTACCATATTTGCCCAAGATCATAATAGAAGAGCATTAATAATAAAAAAAAAGTGAGGCAAAAATTGAATAATGAAATGTGATTAAGAGTAAAAATATACAAGGAACATAAAATCTCTCAAGTAGAAGAGTGATACTAGAAAAAGACAGGAGAGTCATCATCAAAACAAACAGGGAGAAATATGTTAACACTGAGGTGAGGCCTAACTTTTGTCAAGAGTGAATCCATGCTTTACATGACTTACAAATTTTTATAATCCCCTTAAGAACATTAAAATATTTAAAATGCAAAATACATAAAGATAAGTATTTATTTAGAATGAATAAAGAAATCATAACTAATTATGAATTTAAAAACTAACAAATACCAACATTATAACAAAATCCCAAATTATGCCATATTATTATTAAACAACTATTTAATATACTGTAGTTACAATTCTCCTATTTTTAACTACATAATACCCGTTTCTTTGAAGAAAAATGTTTTGCAGTATTATTTTCTATAAAAAAAATAAAAATTATTTTAGTCTTTACATTAGAATTGTTGATTATTTGATCACTTATACAATTTATTTTAGCTTTATAGTTAATGATAATGTTATGATAAGATGTAATTGATAATTTGGCATGCTTAAAACTTTCCACTCATACATAAATATGCTTGCTGCTTAGAAGATGATTAAAAGTTTATATCCAGTAACCTCAAAATTTTAATCAATCTATTTTACATGGATCTCAATTGGAAACATACAAATTGAAAGACAGAAAGGAAAATGTATGGCATGATATGGGATACTTATAATTGTAAAAATGATTCTAGAATATTACTAATAGAATTGATTTTTAATGGACACCCATATCAATATTCTGTGATTGTAATTTTACGTAACACGATTGGCAGAATTTTCCACAGGCTAGTTACTGATCTGGGACATTGAAAACCGTATTTTATATCTACTTCTCATTCATTTTCAATACATTCATGTTAAACACCCATTTCTTATTTCAGCTTCTTCCTGACCTGATACCATTTGCGTTGGCACTATAGGATCAGAAGTCTTCCAAGAATGGACCATCTAACAATAATTTAAACTTGCAAGAATTATTGTGGGCTCATAATAATATCAAACTAAATTTAAAAATAGTGCCCCAGATGAAAATTTCTTTCAATTGAATCTCCAAAAGTTTCAGGGTCATTTTTACATTAATCAGACTGACAAAAAATATCAGAGGATTGAAGTTAGGGTGAAAAGAGACATTGATATGAAACAATGTAGGTTAAAAGTTCTGAAAATGTGAGTGTGTTACAGGCCCATTCCAGGAGTAGCATTATGGACCATGTCCCTCAGAAGTTCAGGAGGAAATCCACTCCCCTCTGTTTCTCTACTCATAAGCACAGGTGTGCTGTGCCTATGGACCTGCCAGCTCTTTAAACCAAGAAGAGTGATGATGAAATCAAGTAGAAACTATGCATCTCCTTTCACTTCTTTATTGCTTCTACCTCTCCTGTTCCTCAGCCTCTGCCTCTCTGTCCTCTACCTCTCCTGCGATGTGGTCATTTTCTTCTCCTCCACCTCTCTCCTCCTTCTCCTCCTCCTCCTCCTCTTCCTCCTCCTCCTCCTCCTCTTCCTCCTCCTCCTCCTCCTCTTCCTCCTTTTCCTCCTCCTCCTCCTTTCTCTCTCTTTCTCTCTCTCCAAATAGAAGTATAAATAAGGTGATAACAAAAACATAATTAGTGAAAACTAACCTTTGCATTTTAATCTTGTAACCTAAGATGCCTTAGAAAAAAATGTATATTGTAAAGAAATATTAGCGAGTTTAAATTCATAAATACTAAAAACTTATTACATGAAAAAGAGTACCCCCTATACTTGATCTAATCATACCATGGAAAAGAATTATATAGAGTACCTGCACATTATTCATTTTCTTAAATAAAGAGGAACACATGCATATGGATAGTGTAGTTGAGTTTTCTATAACTAGGTAATAGATGAAAAATCCTGGGAGACATTCTACAAGTAACATCCTGGGTGACATCCTAAAGTCAAACTAAAATACTCCAGTCAAACATTGGTAGAATTCCAACTTTGAATAGATGCATTTCTACAAATAGGTATGGTCGTGAAAAAAAAAGAGAACAGGCTCTATGAATTGTTGTTTTAAAACCGTAGAGTTGGGTGAAATACTTTTTTTAATTATTCCAAGAATTAAAGAATGCATCATAGCTATAAAATTTTCACAAGGTTAAAAGAACAAACGTCAAATCTGTATTTTTCAAAGAAACAAAGAGCCATGTCTATTGATTATTAGAGAGAGAGATTTACCTTTTACCCTACAAAATAAATAAACTACAGAACACTCTCTGACTAGTATAGTGACTTATCTCAAATCTCTTTCATTCTGTGTGTACTGAGGAGAAAATAGTTCTACCCATGATTGTAGGTAATTGTGGAGTATGTATGTGTTCATAATTATTGACACATATTTTCCATATTACTTAGTACAAGAAAATTGACAATATACAAAGTTGTATGTTCACTTAAAGGGTCTTATGTAGAAAACATTGATTTTGTTTTCATTTTGTTTTGATCATATTCAATGAAAAGTTTATACTTTCTTCAACTAAAACTGTAGTAATGGTATATCATTTTCAAAAAGCTAATGTTTCTTGATTTTCAAAAATGAAACCGGGGGCTGGGGATGTGGCTCAAGCGGTAGCACGCTCCCCTGGCATGCATGTGGCCCGGGTTCGATCCTCAGCACCACATACAAACAAAGATGTTGTGTCTGCTGAAAGCTAAAACTAAAAAAAAAAAAAAAGAAAAAAAAATGAAACCGGATATAAAGTATACATTGCTAAATCATGTGTTTTAATAGGTTTATTGATAATATAAACCACTGTGCTGGTCATTGTTGTTTGATTTTATTCTACTGTCATATGAATGTCTGATAAAAAGACCGCTAAATTTTCCAAGATCATATGTCAAATAAATGGCAGAACTGAGATTTAAATTCAAACATAAGTTGCTAATACATGTTCCACTGCAAAATGATCATCCTTCAGCTGGGTGCTGTAGCACATGCCTGTAATTCCAGCATTTTAGGAGACTGAGGAAAGAGGATACCTGGTACAAACCCAGCCTCAGCAACTTAGCAAGGCCCTAAGCAACTCAGTGAAACATTATCTCTAAATAAAACATAAAGAAGAGCTGGGGATGTGGCTCAATTTTTAAGAGCCCTTGAGTTTAATGCCTACTATCAAATAAAATAAAATAACCTTCAAATGTTGTTTTTCTTTTCTTTCTTTCTTTTTTTTTTTTTTTTTTTTTTGTGAACTAGCTAACACTTCTACCTTCATTGACCACTTATATATCTGTGTCTAGAATGTCTTTCCCTTGAAAGGAAAAGGTCCCGGGAAACAATTGATTAACACCAGGCTTACACTGTGAATTTTATTTTTTTTTTTGGCAAGTTAAATATAGACAAAGTTATACAAACAATTCCCAGTAGAAATTTTGTGAATTAGCTTTAGATGCTCTAGGTATCTCTCTTCTCTCCTCTGGAAGACTGTGTTCCAGATGAAGCCACTCTTTAGCCTATATCTAAATGAAAGTGCTGTGGAGCAAAGATATGGCTGACCTCCACAGAGAGGCAATTCAATAAAAAGCAAGCAAACCTCCATAATTTTAAGCTGCACTTTTTTTCTGGTATTATCTCTTACCATAATGTGGATGCATACTCTCCCTTGCCCCTCTTTCTGTGTGTGTGTGTGTATAATATTTCATATATAATACAAATGTAATGTTATTTATATATACACATATGTATATGTATATGCACATATATATAATTTTTAATGAATAGATGTCCCTTGGTATCAAAGGTGGATTGGTCTCAGGAAGCAAAATCTGTGGATGCACAAGTCCCTTATATCAAATTTTGTAGCATTTGCACACAACCTTTGCACTTCTTCCCTTATAATTTAAGTCTTTTCTAGATTACTTATAATGCTTAATAAAATTTAAAGACAATTTGAGTATTTGTTATATCGTATACTCATGGAATATAAGGAAAAACATCTGTATGTTCAATATAGATACTTTTATTTTATATGAATATTTTCTATTCATTGATGATTATACCCGTAGATGTGAAATTTACAGATATATAGGGACATGATGACTGATATTATTATGACTTTTTGAATAAGGTTAGTTAAAAAAATAATGACTGAACTTGATATGTATTTCTTTGATATCATGCGATTTAACTTTAACTTTTCTTTGACTTTAACTGTGCAACTACATTCTAAATTGTTTAAAACTGTGCGCATTTTCACCATAATAAATTTTTCATACTTCTCAAAGTCTGAAACTTCACACAAACACTGTTTCATAGCCTAAGATGCCCTTGCCATATGGTAAGTGCAAATGTTTCCAAAGCAGCAAATGTTCCGTCAGGGAGTCTCACTGATGTTTTCATTGGATTGCTCTATTATCAGAACATGGCTGCCAAAAGAAAGCACCTGCACAATAAAGCATGTGCAGTAGCTGCCAGGCTGCCACAGTGGAAGGAAGGAAAAGTGCATGCTGACATGTTACCTGTCATCCTCCGATCTGCCACGTAGGTTATGATAGATGCTTCTGTGTATCTGACATCTCACAATAACTCCTATATTCAAGGAAGAACCTTGTGTCCTTGGGGATCCAATGGAAAATTTACTCCAGGGTTTCTGCTTTGAAGACCCTTAGGAGATGTTGAATCATAACTGGCAAAAGAGCAACCTATGTTCTTTCACAGTTTCTCTTTTGACTTTCAAGATTCCTCAAACGAATTATGGAATTTTAATGTAATATATTCTAAGTAAATTAGTTATTTTATGCTTTTATAAATGAAAAACATTATGAAATAAAATCTGAAGAAAAGTATCTGAGATATATGTTATCAGTTTTATTTAAATTTATCAGGTTATATTTTAATAGAACCATAGTAAAAGTTCATTATGTGTCGTAAATAAAATGATCATTGTACAAATTACCTTAGTCATATAATTATTCTAGTTTTTTCAAATCTGAAATTATCTGTGAGCCATTCTTGAGATATTAACTATATGAGCATGCATAACCACACACATGCACTTAATTTTATTAATGAAATTGCTGCCTGTTGTTAATTTTTAAGCTTAAATTATTATTCTTTTTAGCTCTCTACAGAAGCTCAATGATAGAAAATTCACTTTTACTTTACAATGAAAATTTCAAGTTGTTTTACTTGTCAATATACAAAGTCAATAAGAAATTCAAATTGCAGAATAATACCAACTAAGAACTTCCTCAGTACCAGACAAGCTGATTGTCTCAGAAACATGATTACAGCAATTTCACACACTGTCTTTGTGCTTCCCAGAACTAAACTAAAAATGAATATTTCGAAAAATTAAACCTAAGGCTGATTTAAGTGTATAGCCTACATATTATAAAAATAATTGCACAAATACTCTGATGATTTTTTTCCAACATAACAACAATATAACTAGAGAAAGATATTCCTTCTGACTGTTTAATTCAATTATATCATAAAAACTCATTGTGCACTTCAAAAATAAATTAACTCAAGATGTTACTCAACACCCCATCTGCTATATTGCCTTAAATGCATTCCATGGAACCTGGATAACTTTAAGTGATTTTCCATCAAAAGCCAAGGGCTGTTTTTTAATGTTCGACTTTGTTTCAGAAACGACCTCATAAACTCTTTGATGGTTTTCTTTCCTTTTCCTTCTCCCTTTCTCTTCCTGTATGAAAGGGAAATATGCTGCAAAAAATGTTCTTACCTGCTGTCTTTTATGTAAATTACATTTGATTGCAGTTTGGGACTGTTAAAGAAAATGAAGTTGCCACCACATTTGCACAATGCAGGAAGAAACCCATGGAAAAAGTAAAACTACCTCAAATTGATTCCCTCTGTTATTTTCTTCCACTTTTTACTATTCATATGCATTCATTACTTTGTATAAAAGACATATTGTTCAAAAATATTTCAAATATGTTGTACAAAATCCTGTCTTCTAAATAAAGTAAGAGAAAATGATTAAGAAATCTTTCTTACCTGATAGTATTTAATTGAAATTAATGTTATTCCTCAGATAATTTGAAACTGTGTTATTGTATATAATAAAAGACTATCCACCCAGTTACTCAGTTTAGATCACCACCTGAATATTCTAGTAAACTTTAAAGTGGAATATGTCTTTCCTGGTATTCCAGAATCACAAGCATGGCACATGTTACAGGCACAATGTATATTAGTGAAGAAAAGAAGGAGAGAGAGGAAGGGAAGAAGAGGAGGAAAAGGAAGGAGGGAGATAGGGACTAACAAAGCAACTCTGTTTCCTTCTCTCTCTTTCTCTCCAAACACACACAAATGAGCACACATGCATGTGTTCACACACAGACACACACATAGACCAGAAGTGAGAGCTAGAAATCAGATTCTTTTTAAAAATGAAGATTATAATATACACCTTGAATTAATTTTATATGAACAATATGTAATGGATCAAGTATCTCATACGAAGTAAATTATGCTTAATGTATATTGGTTTATTTTAATTAATGAATAAGATAAGAACCCAGATAAAAGGGAAATTGCATGGAAATGAAGGGAGACCCTCATTGCTATACAAAATTACATATAAGAGGTTGTGAGGGGAATGGTAAAATAAACAAGGAGAGAAATGAATTATAGTAGATGGGGTAGAGAGAGAAGATGTGAGGGAAGGGGAGGGGGGATAATAGGGGATAGGAAAGGTAGCAGAATACAACAATTACTAATAGGGCATTATGTAAAATTGTGGATGTGTAACTGACGAGATTCTGCAATCTGCATTTGGGGTAAAATTGGGAGTTCATAACCCACTTGAATCTAATGTATGAAATATGATATGTCAAGAGCTTTGTAATGTTGTGAACAACCAATGAAAAAAAAAAGAAATTTTTTAGCTGATAAAATAAATTAAAAAAGAGATAAGAACCCAGAGGTTCACTCTGATAAATTCTGATAGACATTAGAAGAATAAAAACGAGTAAAGATTTTTGTATTTTTTTCCCAAACATCACAGGAGCTAAATTGCTTACTGAAATTTTATTCAGTAATTTTTCTTTCTTCCTATTTATTTATTTATTTGTAAATTTTTGTGAGCAAAAGGCTTAGACTACAAAAGACAGTCCAATGATTTAAAAATAATTTTGTGTTATAAAAAAAGTTGATTTAAAAATCATTTTATATTATAAAAATGTAACAATAAATAATTGAATGAGATTTCCACTAGAATTCCTGCTCCCTTTCATTGAAGTCCACTTTCTTTACCTATCATAAAAATGCAATGAGTACTGGAATATCTTCTATCTCTTTTATCTCCTGGGAGAAATAGACAGGGCACAGCAGAGACATGATGCTGTTCATAAGTGTCAAGGAAGAGACCCCTTCAATACCTATTCCTCATGCCTCTCTGTGATACTAAATTTGACTGAAAGAAATGGCAGCATAACAACATATTTTTAAATCTTACCTAGGTCTCAGAGAAGTTGGATTTTACATGGTTATAAAAATATTACAGAAACAGCAATTATTCAATTTTTTTATATAGTTCAAGATGTAATTAGTCCCTAGTAATGGAGATGTCTAACTATTTTGCCTCCATAGTCTCTATCAGATATTTTTAAATAATTATAGTTATATACAAACACTGCACATATTTAAAGTATACAAAAATATATTTTGTAATTTTTATAGAAATATAAACACAAATCAAGACCTCAAGACAATGACTATTTATATAATCTCCATTTTTTTTTTTTGTACTCTAGGTTTAACCCAAGGGCACTTTACCACTGAGGTACATATCTGGTTTTATTTATTTATTTGTTTATATTTTGAGACAGTGGGTTGCTGAGTTGCTGAAGGTCTCACTGAATTGTAGAGGATGGCCTCCAGCTTTTGATCCTTCTGCCTCCACCACCAAGTTGCTGGGATAACAGCTGTGTGCCACCACACCCTGATTCTTGTTGCTTTTTTTTTTTTTTTTTTGTAATTTCTCCTTCTTACCTATCTTTATCCTTCAATTCATTCCAAGCAATCATTCATCTTATACTGTTGCTTTAAATTAATTCACACCTTTTAAAATATACAAATTGAGTTTTTTAACCATATTTTGTTTGGAATAATTATCTTTATATTCCTCCATATGACTTTTTTAACCATTTGCTCATCCATATTTTTAAATTGCTGAATCATATTCTGTTATATGGACATAATAGTATGTGCTTGTCCATTCATTTCTTAACAGATATTTTAGTTGTTTCCAATTTGGGCTATTGCAAAGTAAGTACCTATAAATATGCATAGAAGATTTTGCATGGATATAAGCCATCCTTACATTTGCAGAATTATCTAGGAATGACAAGTTATAGAGTAAATTTTCGTTTGACATTTTAAATTAATGGCAAATAATTTCTAATCTGATTGTACCCAACATTATTATGCAAGAGTCCCAATTCTTCCACATAAACACCTGTATTTGCTATAAACAGTCTTTAAAAATCATATGCATTAGAATATATGTATAATTTTCTTTGTATGCTCTTGTTTGAAGTTCATTTACCTCCTTCAATCTCACATTGAAGTGTTTATAAAATTTGGAAACCTGTTATTTATTAATTCTTTAAATATTCATTTGTGAAGTTCAACCAGTTTCACAAACTTCTTTTTAAAGACTACATATGTGTGAGTTCCATGTTTCTAAAACCTGCTGTATTATGAGACAATGGTTTGGCTTGGTTCAAAGAAACTGATTAATATGCACAGCTTCTCCTGTTTTTGTAGAGTTATTTTGTTTTTGTAGATTTATTTTCTGTTTTTCAAATTCTGACTAGTGGCCTCTTTCTGCAATGTCCTTTCCTTGTCATTAAGGATTTCTTGAGTTAGCTGTTTTCCTCTGTTAATTTCCTATTATCTTTCAATAATTCCAGTACACTACTGGTCTTAAAATGACTGTAAGTACAAAATGCAATAATGGATTAGAAGTTTTGTGTCAGGGCTCTTTTAATTCCAGAATAAGCCTATGTAGATTTAAGATATGCAATTATTAAAATAGAAATAAATGCATTCAAAATAACATTGAAATGTTATGAACTCTAAAATATGTATCTGGATCTTTAGGGTTCTACCATCTTTAGTTTCACATTAATGCTACACACAAACATAAAAAATAAACATAAAAACATAAAAAAAAATTCACAGGTGTTAATTGTAAATATCCTGTCCTAGATGATCTTCTGACCCTAAAGTCTATAGAAAGAGTAGTTTATTTAGTAGTTGAAACTAAGACAGTATATTTTCTGAATCACCCAGGGGCAGGTATGTAAGATTTTTTTCTACTCATTTATGACCAAGGTACTTAAAATGATAATGATTCGACTATAAGAATTTTACTGGACATCTTCACATGGACATTTATTAAAAATTTTTAGAGTTTATTAAGTTCTGCAACAGTCATAAGGTTATAAACAAGATAGATGCAAATGCCTCCCTCTCCTGATAAAACCTCAGGGTACAAGGAAATGCCTATACTAAAAATGTAATCACAATAAGACTTGGAAGTGCTATGAGAGGGGAATTAGATGATACACTGTGAGCTTTGTGAGAACGATCTTACAAATCAAGGGTGTGATTTTTCAGAATTAATGAAATCTTAGCTGAGACAAGGAGGGAAATAAGCCATGACTCAAAGGGATGGAAGAGAGTTACCTCAGATTCAAAATGTCCAAATACAAAGCATTTGTTATCACTCTTTTTTTTTTTCTTAAGGAGAGAGAGAAAAAGAGAATTTTTAATGTTTACTTTTTTTAGTTTTCGGCGGACACAACATCTTTGTTTGTAAGTGGTGCTGAGGATGGAACCCAGGACGTATGCATGCCAGGCGCTACCACTTGAGCCACACCCCCAGTCCCCTTTTTCCTCTTGATTGTCTGCCTTCTTCATGTTGGTCAATACTACTCAACCAATAAAAAAGTTAGAAGACATTTTAATTCATCTTTGTGTACATTGTGACAAGTTAACGTCTAACAATTTGTGTCATAAACAGCTTTGATATTTCTTTATTCTCTGATACCTTTTCACTGTTACTGGTAAAATACAGGAAGATTCTTTTCCATGAGTCTCTGTAATGTCCTCCTTGTCTACAGCGTATGAATGCCTGTGTACTCCTGTAGCTAATACGTAAATGTGTCCGTTATTTTGTCCACTGATACTATATGAACCACTAGGAAAGTTCCCCCTGGTTCAATAGCATATGAGTGAAGAGATGTCTTAGCAACAATTCTAGACCAGGCTTGGAAAAATCTCAGGCTAACACAGAGCTTCATATTCTTAAGTCATTCTAAAGTGAACCAAATGTTCCGATGGACTTATAAAATGCCTAGTCTTGTGGTTCTGCATTCTTTTCTGCATACTGTTGCCCAAAGGATATCACCTTCAAATCTACCAAAATGTTCTCACCATTCACATAAAAAATAAAATCTTGAAATGTGTCACGTCATAAACAGCATCATATCTGACCACAACGTGTGGGTTTTCATAACATTTCTATTTTCTCCTCAATAGTCTTTCAAAATTGTGGAGTCAACAGCTTGTTAGCATGTTTGTTCTCTCAACCAAATTTTCATTCTAGCCTTTCCTTCACCTTATCTCCAGTATATTTTTGTCTTAAAAAAAAAAAATCCTTAGGTGCTGCCATCACAAATCTCTCCCTTGGGGCCTTAAGCAGATATAGATTTTTTTTTTTTTCCAAGGAGTCTGAATTTCTTGTATAAGTGTGTACCATTTAATGATTAATGAGATTTATTTCCTGTCTACTTGTATATTTCACCACAAAATTTCACACTCCCTAGGGGTAAATATAAAAACATTTACTGTCTGAGTACCATGGCCAATCATATTGAATTACAAATAAAAGTAAAAAGGAATTAAGAGCACATTATACTGACTACAACAGCTATTTTTGTTAACGTTACATATATTTTCATATTTTCAATAAAAAACTTAGGAAATGACAAGAGAAAAAATATAGACCACTTGTAAAACAACCCACAAAATAGGTAATAATAGAAAATGCTGAATATTATTATCTTGAGATCATCAATAGGTTCTAGGAACAGTTTCCAGTGTATGTGAATAAAGTGGAAAAAAATAAAATTTTTACTTCTATTCTATATGTGGCAGTTAGAACAGGGTGGAAATGATGGCTTTATTTCCAGGAAAATAAAATATTTCCTGTAGCATGGAAAGACTCCATTTCCTCTAAAAAGTAATTAAAATTATGTTACCAACATAATTTGAGACTTTAATAGTCCATATCATTGAATTGACAGAAAAATCTAGAAACAAAGCAATGAAAAAGAATACACGTTGAAGGCAAAGAGGATATAGAAAAGCACAAGTTGTGAAAGAACACAAATAATGATAAAAATAAACAGACGAGTAAGTAGATGGAGCCCCTAAAAGCCCACTTCAGAGCTGAAGTCAGTACAGAGGCACCGTGGTTGTAGTTGAGTATCAGCAGTGCTATGGGCTTTGCCTCTCCATATTCTCCAGGACACCTTTCATGTCATGTCTACAGCCATAACACCTTCTTTGTTAATGTCTTTCCTTCAGCTCTTCCCCACCATCACCTATTCCCCATGTAGCAGCCAAAGAGATCCTTTAAAAGTGTATCACGGTGTTTTATTACTCTGTCCAAGGACTTCCAGAGAATTCCTGACTAAAAACAAACATACTATTAGTCTCAGATAGTTAAGTCCCTAAGTAACTAGTAAGCATCAACTTATTTTCTTTCTTCTTTACTCTGTTTCAGCTATAAAACCTGTGTGCTTATGTATCTTTTCCCAGAAATTTGATATTTTGGGGTCCCATTTCTCTGAATTGCTCTTTCACACTAGTGTTCCTAAAGTCCTCTTCCTCAAGTCCCTAACTCCAGTGTCCTTTCCTCTACTTCTATTGAGTTTATGTCCTCAATATTTGCTGAAATTATATAAAAATCTTACAAGCTTTTTATTATCTATTGATTACTTGGTGATGTAAGCTTTATAAGATTAAGAACTTAAAATGTTTTGTTAGTTCTGCATTCCCTGTGTCAGGAAACAGTAGGACATAGGAGGATGTCTGTAAAAGACTTTTATGAAGTAGCTATTATAATTTTTGAGTTTCATGAACCTAAATTGGTGAAAGTTAGAAATTTTACCAAGATTATATTGCCAGAATTTGACCTCAGATATGTCCAATTTCGGAGATGAAATGTGTTCTTAAGTACCACTTTACCTTGGCTGGAACTACATTCATCCACAGCTAAAGGACTGCAGTGTTCTAAGAACTAACAGTTAAGTACTAGTTCTAAGTGGAAACATCATGAGGAGGATTTAAAAAAAAAAAAAAAGAGAGAGTGTCTATAGAAACAGGTTGAGTTCGTGGTCAGAAAAGATGTATGTCTTTGCTTTTTTTTTTTTATTGTTGTCACTTGTGACAAGTAAGAACTTAGAATTCTAAGTTTTAAGTTCCTGAAATTCCTAAAATGAAATGTTCAAACCTACCTTATATGTGCTTGAGCAGGTTCAAGATAATATCTGCAAAGTATACATTTCAAATATAAACTCCTTTATTAAAATGTTAATTTGATTTTGATTATGTACAAAAGAAAATCCAGGCAAAAATTGGTGCCATTGTTCTTGAGTTGAGAAAAGTACATAAAAGTTTATTTAATGCATGGCCAGTTGATTGGCACCCAATCTTATCATTTTTGTGCTATGATATTTAGCACACTGCCTGAAATGTTCAGGTGCTTAATAACTGTTTAGATAATAAATATATGACCTATTGTTGCCTATTGTTTTTTTTCTTTTGTCTCTACTGAGATAAAATCTTGTGATGCTCACAGGGTAGTGTGTTTTGAGTGTGTCCCACACAGCGCCTGTGTGGACAAATTAATTCACAATGTAACAGTGATGAGAGGTGGGGACAAATAGTAATTCATTGATTCATGGAGGTTCTTTCCTAATGGATTGTCATATACCTTATTTGTATATAGAGTTTTATCACTGGAGTGGGTTAAATGTTTTGAAAGTGGGTTTCTATAAAAAGCACTTTGGTCTCCTCTTTCTTGCTTGCTCCTGACCTCTCTTGCAATTTTGTCTACAAACTGGGACAATCCAGCATAAAGACATTCTTTTGATACCAGTGCCATACTTTTGGATTTGCTAATCTCCAGATCTGTGAGCCAAATAAATTTCCTTTTATTTTGAGTATTTCAGGTATTCTGTTACAGCAACACAAGATGGAATAAGATGCAAAATATATGGAGAATTCACATATTGAAAGAATTTTATATAGAGAGGAAAAAAAGAGATTTCCTTGTCCCTTCTAAGCTCCAGTTTATTGCAAGAGAGAATTATCACTCTGTGATGATGCAATCACCTCTGCAGGTCTATTTGACAGTAGACTGGAAGCAAGCCCCTTCCCTACCACAAATTCTCCACTTCTGCCTGGGAGTGGCTCAGAGGTTTTGGCTCCTCAGAGAGTTGTTCAGTTTCAACCAGAAGTAGCTCACATGTCTGCAGGAAATGGTAGGCTGCAGTCCCCAGAATGTAGGAGAGAGGCTGAGGAATCCCAAGTCAAGCAAAGTTAAAGGGATTCAAGCAGCAGTGGGAAACATGTTCAATGAATCTGTTAACCCCAGATTTCTAGCTGAGAAATAATAGTTTCATATTCCAATGTTAAAAAGGTATCTTACCTGAAATATATGATTGTAATGGAAAAATATTTTCATAAAACTGAAGGAGAGATACTCATTTTCATGCCACTGGTCAGGGTATTTTCTTATTTCCCAATCTGTAACCTTCAAAAGAAAAGAAAAAAATAACAAGCAATTCACAGAAGAAGAAATACAAATGGTTAACAAATATATGAAAAATGTGCAACATCTCAAGCATTTATTCATTGTATTTCTTAGAGAAATACAAATTAAAAGTACCCTGAGAGTCCATCTCACTCCAGTTGGAATGGCAATTATCAAGAATACATGTTAGTGAGGATGTGGGAGAAAGGGTACACTCACAACATTTCTAGGGAGACTGCAAATCGGTGCAGCCAATCTGGAAAACAGTATGGTAATTCCTCAGAAAACTTGGAATAGAACAACCATTTGACCCAGTTATCCCACTCACCCTTTGGTATATATCCAAAGGACTTTAAATAAGCATATTACAGTAACACAGTTACATAAATGTTCATAGCAGCTCAATTCACAATACCTAACCTATGGAACCAACCTACATGCCCTTCAACAGATGAATGGATAAATAAGATATGACACACACACACACACACACACACACACACACACACACACACACACTGGAATATTACTCAGTCATTAAGAAATCATAGCATAGGCCAATAAATGGATGGAACTGGATACTATTATGCCAAGTGAAATAAGCTAATCCCACAAAATCAAAGGCTGGACATTCTCTCCGATATGTGGATGCTAATACACAGTAAGAGTGGGAGAGAGAAGAATAGAAGTTTATTTGATTAGACAAAGGGAAATAAAGGGAAGGAAAGCGGGGATGGGAATAAAAAGGAGAGTAGATAAATTGGATAAAACTTTTCTATGTTTATATATGAATACAAGACCAGTGTAATTCCACATTATGTATTACCATAAGAATGAGATCCTAATTAGAATAAGACATAATCCATGTACATGTAATATGTCAAAAATACACTCTACTGTCGTGTATGTGTATGTGTGTGTGTGTGTGTGTGTGTATCACAACAAATAAATACGTAGAAAAAGAAGAAACAACATTTATTTGAATACATGAGTCCTCAGCACATGATTTTGTCTACTGATAAGGACATTCTTCCTATAGCATTGCCATTTCATGGGTATTTACATTTTGCCTAAGTTTTTGTTCTATTTTTATCAATAGTCCTGTTTGTAAGTACTGGAAACAACCTATGATTTTTGTTGTACCTTTCATTATCCCACAACAATATTGGTTTATGCTTTTATCAATACCAAGAAGAAATTTTGTTAGCTTATTATTAATTTAAGAACATAGCAATTATAGTAGAATTTGTAGTGGTTTAAAATAATTGAAATCCTCGTGAAAGACATAAATATAAGCTACACAGATAAGCATAAATCCATCATTAGGAAAGACTGAAAACATTTTATAGACAGTTTTAGTCATAGGATATAAAAGAAATTCAACATGTGAAAGACTGACTTTCACATTTTCTGACAACATACATTTTATATGGAATAACGATACAATATAGGTAATACAAACTACTTTCACAATAATTTATTGTAAAATGCTCTGAAGACTTAGGGCTTAATTGTGAATGAACTGAATCATTTTATATTTTTACTACAAGACTACAGGGAGTTTTGAGAGTTCTTGTTGGGAGATGGTAATGTAGCTGAAAATATGTTTTATTTTTACTGTGGATGTGAATTAAAGGCTCTCTATGGAGTGAAATATGGGAAATAATTTACCGCTTTTAGACCTTAGTTTTTCAACTGATATAAAAGATAATATTTCTCCAGTGGGATGGTGCATCCCTGTAATCCCAGTGCCTTGAGAGGCTATAGTAGGAGGATTCCAAGTTAGAGGGCACTCTCTGAAATTCAGTGAGGACTTGAATCAAAATAAAAAGTTAAAATGTCTGAATATATTGCTCAGAGATAGACTAAGCCTGGGTTCAACCCCAAGTGCAAATAAATAAATAAATAAATAAATAAATAAATAAATTGTGGTTCTGTCTTTAAAGTCCCCCAGACCAAGCATCCTTTTCATAAAGTGTCTGCAATCCCCACAGGCCCTGATTTTTTGAAGTTGGGATCATAGATAATACAAACAGTTGTCCCTGATTTTATTTTACTATATTAATCATTCTGAAACTGGATTCGGCCTCTAGTGAATCCAAAAGAGAAGTTGGTTTTCTGCAGATTTCTTTGCATTTAAGTAGTGAAATTGAAAATGCAGATTGGTATCTTGGAAATTAGCACAGGCCAGGGATTCATTGGACAACACCAAATGTAAAATTGATTCTTTTTTTTCTTTGCAAGGTAGAGTAACTCAGAGTTTTGTGATGTTGGGTTTTGGTTTTTTTGTTTTTTTTCAGTGTCTGTGCTTTAGGATGTCTGATTAAATGGGGAATTAGGGACTCCTCTGCTTCAGTGGTCATGCAACTATAAATGAACTTTTGTTAGAAATGAAGACAAAGGAGCTCTCATTTTCTTTCCAGTTTCCTTAGGTTATTAAATTAAACTTTTTTTCAATGCACATTTTATTTTTTTATTTACAAACTTATTTCCAGCTTTGTTTAAAGAAATATTATAATAAAGTGAAATCGTATGATAAAAAATTGGTCATCACTAAGGTATGTTTTATATACAGATGCCATTAGAGATGAACTTTAAAGTAACAGTTAAAACATACTTATAATCCTGAGTAACTTTGATAACTAAAAATGAATAGAAGCATTACGAGAGGTATTTCTAATCTCTTCTTTACAGATTAAGTGCTTTGGCTAAAATAAATTTTATTGAAAGCAATTTGAACATGGTCTTTTTGATTCAGAAATTGCCATTCTTCCTTATCAATAACTTGTATGTAATTTTGATCATTAACACCTTTCTGCAATCTCATGCCTGTGCAAATTTGGAGTTCTTTACTTGACACTCTTTAGGGTTACTTTTTCTGTTTTATAAATAAATACTCCCAATGTAGTCTACTACCCTCTCAAAAAACTTTATATATTTTCTTTTAGCATTTCCAAACTTATATCTAACAAGTAATCATTTATTACTTGGCAAAGAGCCTCTTAGATAAAAGACAAAATTTACCTAAATATTGAAAGTGAAAGCCTCTCTAAGGCTTTCCTAAATTCACTTATTCATAACATCAAAACAAATCCAAACAGCCTCTGATGAGCTCATGAGATCTCCTGTGGGGAGGTTCATCCATGGGCACTGAGTTCCAGTCAAATAGTGGTTAAAAGTTCTGATGTGCTTTTGCATAAGAGGGTGACTATATATACCAGCAATGTCCTGTATACATTTGAGAGAGCTAGGAGGAAGTATTTTAATTAAATGATTGAGGAAATATGTTTAAATGGATGCAAACACTACCCAATGTACACTTGCATCTTATAGAATCCCCAAACTATGTATATATTTTATGTTTATGTATCAACAAATTTTTAAAAATAGAATAAATCAATGGATATGTGAAACTATGAAAAGGACCTCTTTTGCTTTTAAGCATATTTACCTTGCTCTGAATAAAATTATCAAAGTATAAGTTAACATGGAAATAATTTGTACAAATTCAATATTAAATACAAGAAATATGAAATCAATTTTCTCACCATTTCTTGTTTATATGTTCTTGCTTATTTTGACATCATCATCTCCTAACATATGTGATAGTTATTCCTTAAGAGAGACAATGATACAATTCAAATATGTTCTTACTAAGTTCAACATAGTTACACTTTAAGATGTGCCAGGCACTTTCCTGTGTGATCAAGATAGGGTGTCAGACAAGAGTGAACAAGGTCTGCTTTTAAGAAACTAATGTTAATGTTTGCAGTTTGACATCAAATAAATTCTGTGGCATTCAGTTAAAATCTATATTAATTGAATGTATTTATCAGTTAATCTTCTACCATCATCTATCATCAATTTATTTTTTTAATTTTTTTTAAAGAGAGAGAGAGAGAGAGAGAGAGAGAGAGAGGGAATTTTTTTAATATTTATTTTCTAGTTCTCGGCAGACACAACATCTTTGTTGGTATGTGGTGCTGAGGATCGAACCCGGGCCGCACGCATTCCAGGCAAGCGAGCTACCACTTGAGCCACATCCCCAGCCCATCTATCATCAATTTATAAAGGAAGAAAAATGAGGTCAGATTCCAAGTGCTCACTATATATTAAAATTGGACTTTACCACTTCTTAAGTGTAACTATAATGCACCAGTGAAAAAAATAGATTCCAGTTTATATAACCAAACAAGCCAAGATCAAAATATGTCAACTACAGAAATATTCTGTTTTCATAGTGATAAAACTTTAAAAATTCCTTAGGGCATCTAAAGATCTTAATAAAAATATGTTTATTTGTAACTAGCAAAAGAAGTTTTGTCCTATGGGATGGTTTACATAGCAAATTGTGACTGAAATGTAGGTATATTAAATGTCAGATCACAAACACTTTAAAGATAACACACAGAATTCCTTTAGAAAACACTTTTTAAAAAATTTCTTGATTTAATGAGAAAAAAAAATTTTCTTTATCATTTGGAAGGCTTATTTTATCTTTCTGACCAAGACATATCTCCCTGCAGATAACATATAAAGTACTAATGTTCAAAATCACAAGATATAGGATTTAATGCATTGTATATTATTTCAATCCTTTTTCACTCACACAAAAAGTCAAATTTGAAGAGCAAACCAAAGCAGGGAGAATATACTAATCAATTTGAAAGGATTTTCTCTTGTGTAAAAAAAAAAAATATATATATATATATATCTTTCCTTATATAAAAATCCATAAATAATCTTTGGATTTAGAGCCAATTTTCTGACCCTCACACTAAAAGTGTGACTAATACATTACATCTCTTGACTGTCTTCCAATTTATTTATTAAACCTAATCTGGAGGATGTGGATGAATTGGACTTGAGGATATCACAGTTTGAACTGGAAGTTTGAATACCTAATGATAGGAACAGGATTTGGCTTTATGTGGTGAAGTATAAAACTCGTGCAGGATTCAAAACTAGGAACAACACTGTTACTGTCACAGGATTACCAAACTAAGCTAATTAGCACAATTGTTGGAGCTTTTAGGTCAAAGTCACTCACTTTTTCTCATGAGCAATACAGTAGTATGTAAACAATGACAATAAAATGGTATAAACAGAAAGATATGAGAATCCTGTTTAACACTCTCAGCAAATTCATCACTTCAGAAAATAAATTACAAACTTTCAAACTTGTATGATTCTTTTTCATGAAAAATTTTTATGATTATATTACACACATTATATCCCATATACTTCTGAAACAATATAATCTTAAAATTAGAGTTATGTTATTTTAATTATTAAAATTAGAGTTATAATTTTAAAATTAGAATAAGATGATAAGCTTATCTAAGAAAATAATGTGTTACTAGTAACACTACATCTCATTTCTCAAGAGATTCATATTTATGCATTTTAAGAGAAAACAAAATCTATTATTAACAAAATTTAAGAAGTCATATTTGCGATGACTTAAGAATAAAGTGTGGAAGTTAATCTTTAATACTGAAACTTATATTTTATGAAAATTTTCCATGCTTACATTAATTAATCCATAGTTTCTACTTTAAATATGGTAGAGATGTTTTTCATGTTAGTGTCAGTTGGTTAAATAGCATGAAGAATTTCAAAAATGGGCAAGTTATGTAATTTTTTATGGAATTTACACAGGAGTACAGATGTAAAAATTAAATTTTTTATCTCAACAAATGATACATAAATACCAAAGAGAGAGAAAAAAAAAAGCCCTGACTCTCCATAGGTTTTATGCTAAAAACTCTTCTCAAAATCTACCCATGAAATTTCTCTGTGTGGAATTCACAAATATGGGAAAAACAATTTAAACCAGGTTATGCTTATTAGAGCATTAAGACCTAAGGAAACAGTCCATGTGACCTCCAAATTAAAATATATTATAATGTAATATAAATTATGTTAGTTAAAAACACATTTAATTGTGGAAGCACATAACCTCAGGCTAGGCAGAAGTCACCAGTTTCTGTATTTTTCTGCCTAAAAATATTCTATATAATGTGCTATAAATTCTGAATGGCCATCAATTATCACCATTATTCACATCTTGGCTGGGAAACAATTTCAAATGATTAATAATTTTGAGGAACTCTATGAGCTGTCTCTATATTCATAAAATAACCAGCTCCTTTGGAAAGCCCCAAACCTTTTTCATTATCTTGCCCAATTTATAAAAGTAGCATGCTGTGATAGTATCAAAGACATTGAAAACATCTAAATTCATCAAGAATCTAGAGGGAATTGTGGATATATATAAATAGGAGAGTTGCATGATTATATGCATGTTTAGATACAATACAAGATGGATAAAATATAAATATTTGTATTTTATATATCTATATACATATATATATATGTATATGTATGTGTGTGTATATATATACTCACATTCCCTATAAACAGTCAAGTTGTTGCCATGTCCTATATTTCAACTCTTTATGAAAAAACCATAGCTGCTAATAAAATAAATATCTGAAATACTGATAGAAGGAAAGAAATGAATGTAAATACCTAGCCAACACCCGTTTTTCCTTGCCTTCTTTGAAAAAAGGCAGTCTAAATCATTTGTGTTTACTATAGGCCTATTCATTAGCAATCACCTCCTTAAAATCCCTTACAGGTAGAGTAGATGAAACTTTGTTATTCCAAAAGAGGTGAGAGTACCTGTCTTCAAAGTCTGCCCACCTACACATTCTGTTTGCTTTGCTAACACAATGCATGGAAGTGGAACTGCTAGCATCGAAATGAAAATACAAAATCCAAAGACAATGTGAACAGAGCAGAGTAGGAAGCTAAAGACAAACACACAAATAAACAACATTATGTGACTAAGGAATAGCCCAGGCTGTGGGATGGATGACATGGGGTTACTTGGGTCACTGGCAATTAACTGACACTGGGTCCCCCAGCTTCTGGGAGTGATGGTGGCTGTGACATCTATGTTTTATTTCTGGACTTGCTGTTGGCTTAAGTGAACTGCATTTTATAAGTTGAGCTTCCCAGGGCAATTCAATTCTAATAATTTGATGACACAGAGATAATGTGGTATAAAACCTTACCACTCATCCCAGGGTGAGATGATGTACTGACATCCTAGCTCCAAGGCTACCACAGAATGAGCTAAAACCTTGGAGGCAACTTCATTATAGCACAATTTTTATCCATTGCTCAAATCTACTCTCTTGATATAATTTCCAAGTGGCTATGAAAATATTCTGTACTTATTAAAATATTATGAATGTATGCATGTAAATTCACTGTAAGTCTCAAAATCTGGGACTACTTTGGTATAAGAAAGTGATAGTGAAACATGCATTTAATTAATATGTGCTATGCTTTCATTTTTCCAAATAAGCAAAATTAGTATTCAGAGTCACTCCTTTCTTCTTTCCCCTTCCTTCCTTCTTTTCTTTTCTCTCTTCTCTCCTTTCTTTTCTCTGTCTCTCCTTCTCTCTCCTCCTCTCCTTCTCTCTCCTCCTCTCCTTCTTTCTTTCTTTCTTTCTTTTTTTCTCTCTTTTCTCTCTCTCTCTCTCCCCTCCTCTCCTCTCTTTCTTTCTTTCTTGTTGCAACGGATGGAACCCAGAGATTCAGAAATTCTCTACTACTGAGATACATCCTTAGCCTTTTTAAATTGGAGACAGGGTCTTCGAAGGTCAATCAGACTAGTTGCAAACTTGGTGTCCGGCCTCAACCTGACATAGCTTGGATTACAGGTGAGCACCACTATTCCAGGTCTTGTAGCTTGTAGTGTATTTTTCTAACCTATAACAAAGTCATTCCTGTCCATAAAAATCTAAGTTATTTTAACATTCTTAAAATAATATGTTTATAGCAGTGATGTAGATATTAGAACTCATGGGATATAATATGGTTTTTCACAAGTGAATTTCATAATACTTGGAAAAATGCAAAATAATTTTGATTGATGAAATAATAAAAATAGATGAGTGGTATAAATAGTATTACCATTCTGTTAAAAACACTCATAATGTAATAAAGTAGGTCTGGCTCAAGGTTTTATCCATCCTGTAAAGTTTTAAAAAATTCTGCCAATCCCTAAAAGTTTTCTTTGGAGAATTCTGGGTTTCTTTTCTATGTGCACATTTAAAACAATTTCCCAAATTTTCCATAAAAGTATTTTATATATAAAACTATATAAAATAATTAAATATGCCAAAGAGATGGGGGAATTAGGAATAAATAAAAGAAAAGCCACATATGTATTGATAAAAATTTATACATATCTAGTCAAAATTTAAAGAGAGCTGTTAACTAAATTAGGAAAATGTATAGTGTTTATAAACTGGTTTCCTGCAAAGTAAGAAAAAATCCTTCTAATATAAATTATCTCCAGAATTACAGAAAAATACCTTTTCTAAATAATGTGACAAAAACTCCCTGTAAATTGTTTAACACTGTGTAATTATAAAATTCAAATACATCTCATTGTTCATTCATATTCACATAGAATGCAGGGTTTCTCTTTGCGACTAAAAGGCTCAGGGGTCACTCCAGTTAAATTGGGCTAATTGGGCTGCGCAAAATAACCACACAAGAGTCACAAATACCTTTTTGTTTGGGGTCACTGTGATCACTCCTCTGACCTTAAGGGTCCTCAGGAAGAGAGAGTGCAGAGAGCAGGCTGACTCCTTTCATTGAGAAGTTATTCAAATGAGGCAAGGGTCAGGTTTCAGGGGGCTGAGTCTATCTGCAGGATGTCCACTGTCAGCAGGTTGACTGACACCTGGGTAGGCCACACCCAAGGGCACAAGAAGAGAAGGGGACACACACAAGGCACTTCCATGGAAGATTCTATCCTAAACAAGGTGAGTGGTTATATTACAAAGAAACAGGTGAGCATAGCTTCACCCATGGGGCTATAGCAAGATACACCCATGCAGGAGACACTGACCCTGGAACCCAAGAAGGGTGGGGAAAGCTCTGCTACATTTCTGTGACTGAGCACCTCAGCACCCAGCCGGTAGTGTGACTCAATCAAGTGCAAGGTTGGTCTCCCACAATAGAATAACAACTCAAAACACTATTTTTTTTCTATTAAAGCTATCCAAAGGAAAACATCACTTGATCACTTGATACATATACATATTTACTTTAAAAGTATCATTTTATGGAAATTCTCTCTCTCTCTCTGTCTCTCTTTGTAATAAAACACTTGAATGACCTGAAATTTTAGTTTCAGTGAATAAAAATCTAGATTGAAATGAATACCAAGGAGGGACTCTTTCATTTATCATATTTTCTGAAATATGATTGCTGTTCCTGGTCTCATTTTGTCTTTCTGTTCACCTAGAAGATAACTAAGCATTTGCTGAACATGAAAATGAGTGCATGAAAAAGTAGACATCAGTTTCTGAGTAGCTGATGAATAGTAAGTATATTGTTAAGAGAAGAAGAAAAATAACCTCTATTTTTTTTCTTCCAAAGGTTATAAAGAATGTCATGGAAAGAAATGCAATCTCTATTGCAATAAACAATCAAAAGCAGTAGTGGTCAAGTAAATATTTCCATTGTAATTTATTGTTTCAATGGTTATTTATTGAATTGCACCATTGGGTAATTTATCTCACAGTCAATTTTAATTAAAACATCTGTTCACACTCCAAGGTGGGCTATGAATGATTAACATGCTGGCAAGGTTTTTGTTTGTGTATATTTTTTAATCAAAGAAATTCATTAGGCATGACACCAATTTAATTTGTTCACATTAACTAATACTTATTATCAAATAATTAAAAGAAGTGCTAAATGTTAAGAAGTGGTTCCTGAAGAATGAATAACTATGGAGCCCACGATGACTTTGTCAGACATAATAGCAACCTGTTCATTATGTAAGCATCTCCCACTGAAGGACAAGAGCCCTAACAATATTGCTGATTTCTCCTAAGGAACTTGGTGGTTCTATTCTACCAGGAGTTGAGTCAACCTGAATAGGATTAAAACATTCCAGAATGCACTTTGGGAGATACAAAAATATATGATGCATGCACAAGGTTATTTTTATTTGAACTAATCTCCTTTGTTTTATAAACTTAAAGTACTATTTTTTTTACAACGGGTTTATGTTAATCTGACAAGTCTTAACGATTCTGCAAATAATGTACTTTGATTTGTTATGTTGAAGAAAAAGAAAAAGGAAAAGTGAAATGGAATACAAGGAGGAGGAAGAAGAAACATGCTCTTTATTGGGGGAAGTAAACTGGAAATAATCAAATAATTGCTTTATTTATGATTTTAAATACATTTACCCAGCTTATAATTGCTATGCTCTGTAACATATTGGTAGAAAAACAACATTATAGCAAATTTAGTTTAAGATTCTAATTCTTTTTCAGGAGCAGTTCTAGAATCAGGCAACATTTCATTCTATAAAATAGAATGAGAGCTCTAGGGGGCAGGAATAACAGTTGATTTTGGTAAAGTGAGACCAAGGAAACCAAATAGTAGAAAAACACTAATTTAATTTATATCAGGTTACTTCTAGTTACTTTTCTTGGAAGGAATAAAGCAGAAGGGACCGCCTTATGATGCAGTTTCAGGTTGACTGAGACATTTCCATTTGGTTGCTGTGTGTCTGTCTTCAGGAAAAACTGTCTTATTTGGAGACATACTTGCCTCCTTAAAGTTTCTGTTTGCTCACGTGACATGTAGCTTAAATAACTATATTTATTTTTGTTGTTGTTGTTGTTTGTTTTGGCTGTTGGTGTCTAGCGTAGGATCTCAGTCCAAAAAAAAAAAAAAATAGCCTCATCTAAATTTTGTTTTATAGCATGAATAAGTCAGAACCATTGAAATAGTGCATATTTTAGAATAAACCAATCAAAGTAAATATTGTGCATTTTACCAACTGAAACAAATATGACTGAGATTTTACAGGAAATGTGCAATGTTGAAATAAAGTTTTATTTTAATGATCAAAGTCTTACCTGTAAAGCAAACTAGACATATTTATTTTTTACCTAATTAATTTCAAAACTTTTTAACTACTTTTTAACACATTCAAACTTTTCTTAATTCTTCAAGCACTCTTATTTAACAGTTATTCATCAGATTAAACATTTTACCTTAAAATTATATTGTAATCAGGTAAGTACAGAATAAGGACTCAATTACTAGAAGTAATTGTTTTACTTTTAAACTATTTCAAACTGAAGTAATCACTTGAATGTAAAAAAGGACATTATATCCTGTCATCAAAATGTGAATATATTGCTGTATTTGATACTGTTGGTTAACATTTTTACAAGTGGGCTGGGATTGTAGCTCAGTGTAGAGTGCTTGTGAGGCACTGCCTTTAATCCTCACTACCACATAAAAATAATAAATAAATAAAGATATTGTGTCCATCTACAATTAAAAATATTTTTTAAAAGTTTCACAATGTAGATAATTTTAAAATACACAGCATAATTTTAACACAGTTTTGACTAAATGGGCTTTTCCTCCCAATTTCTAAATGTATGTGATTTTAATTTTTTTCAATACTACAGGACTCCCTCATATCATTAATAATCAGGGTTGTTAGCAGTAACCCTGAAAAAAAATACTAATTCTTAATAAGTTTCTAGCTGGATTTATGAACTTGATTTATATGAATTTCTCAAAAATCAGGATGAATATGTTAAGAACTTTAAAACTTTAATTACCACTAATACAGGAACAATAATTGGTATTTATTTCTCATTTTATATTCATAGTTTTCCTGTGGAGGTCTAGTATAAGATGTTGCACCTCAGTACAGGAAAAAGAGAACTTTGCCATCAGTTTATGATCCAATTAGTCTATCTACATATTTATTACACAGGAGACAGTTTGCCTGACAGTACAGAAGCCATAAGGCAAAAGCAGTTTGCAGCCTGTCTGCTCCTATGCCACAGTGATTATCACATTCTGTCCTCTCCCTGCTCCAGGCAACACCAAGATGGGGAATGAGGGGAAAGTGGTGAATTTGATCCTTCAGGAAGAAAGAAAATTATCTTAGACATTCAAAAAAATCCAGTGATCATCTAAATTGAATAGCTTTTATTTTATTGTGTAGTATTTAAGCAAATCCTGACATTACTGTTCTTCATTCCAGTATTATATCATATATATATATATATATGTATGTATCTATATATACAAACATATATATGCACATATACATAAATATGTATATTTATATATAATGTATATACATGTTATGTATACACATATAAATATATATGCATATATATAACATAGATGTTATGTGTTGCTGCTATATTATTAAGGATAGCAGGTGATATTCTAAATTAAAAGTTTATATTACTGCAGGAATAGTCACAAACAACAATGGAAACACCATATAAGGTAAGCATCAATCTGTGCTAATCATAAATGGGGTTCAGCCAGGTTGTGAGCCTATCTAAGGAAGAGTTAAAGTATGGGTTAACAAGCTGGATTGCCATTGCAATCAAACAACTCTTGCAGGCCAGAAAAGATGGAAATGTTATTTAAGTATATGACTCAAGCCATGATACAAAATTAGTAATTGAACTCAGCTTTGTTTTTATTTTGTGACTTTGAAGTCATGTGATCAAAGGGCTTCATTATAATAACTTTTAACTTATTATAAATGGTTTTCTACCACATCATGATTTTAAAAACTAAAATATTTCAATTCAATTAAAGGTCTTATGTGAAAGTCATATCCTTCAATGAAGGTTATGACTTCAATGAAGGTCTTAAGTGAAAGTCATAACATTAGTGTAGAGAACTCCAAGTTATAAATCTTGGTTGGAGAAATACTGAGCTATGCAGTTGTTTTACTCTAGTATTTTCTCTTCTTTTGATTGGTTATGGGTATGCATGCTCATGTTGTATTCAGTATCGAAGAGCTGTGTTTTATCCACAAATCCTCATTCCTATAAAATCTAGGGGGTCCTCTATTAAAATTATTGTTTACATTTTGCTTTAAAAATAAACATTCAAATGCACTCTTAAGAGTTATCTGATAGCTACTCAGTTCTTAAGATCCATATTAACACTCTAGAAACAAATAATAAAAGTAGTATTCAGGAATTGAAGGAAACAATGAAGTTTATGATAGTCTATAGCAGCTTTTAGCAGCCAAATAATCTAAATTAAAATTTTTTAAAAAATTTTTCTACATGTAGGAAAAATAATTTGAGTACATTTAAGGTAGATATTTTCAACATGAGCTATTGCTTAATTTTTCCCATTTTTATTTCAGGAGCATGATTAATGTCTCAACATTAACATCTCAAGTATTCTTCCTCAGACCACATATGGTGCAATTATCAAGTATGGAGCATTTAAAAAATGCCTCACCGCAGGACCTTAAATAAAACACCAGTCCTGACAAAGATCCCATAATTTCAAAATGATGTAGAATTGATTTTTTTTTTCAATATAGGCATTCATTTATATATCCTTAAAATGTTATCTACTTAGTATTCATGCATACAGGTTAATCATCCTCAAACATAGTTTTCTATTGAGTAAATAGTATAAACAAATTAATGGCAGTTTTTAGTAACAAAAAACAATTGTAATTCTAGCCATGTTGTCATATGCATGTGAGTGTGTTCTAATCATCTAACCTTTGTGAAGAAAGTATAGTAAGTAAATGAAGTAAGAACTGTAGAATTTCTTTTAAGTCTAATGAGTCTTAATCAAAATTAGCAACAAAATCTAGTATTATATCCTTTAATGTCCATTAAGAGAAGTTTAACGTACAACTTGCTTCCATCCATTTCTCTGCAAAATAAATAATATCTGTGGTCTAGAGCATTTAGATCTTCAAATGCTGCATATTTTAGGGAAAATGTTATTTTTCATTTTTAAGATGTTTTATCCCACACTTCAAAGTGATGACCTCAAAATTTGGCTCAATGTGTGAATCTAACATAAAAACTTTCTGTGAGTTTGTTCATCTCAGCAAAATCTATATAGGGCCATAATGAAGGTCTGAGAAAGTGCAGCACATCATGTAACACAATTCAATCTTTTGGACTGGCTTGAAATGGAAGATGAATTGCCTTTCATTTCTAGAGCAGAATCTCAGTTAGGGTTTAAGGTCAATAAAATACAAAACAGAGATCATGATTTATAAATCTTCCTTGTTAATTTTTTTACTAAAATCATTTCTAACAAATATTTTTTTAAATCAAATAACCATTCAAGCACATGTGGCTAAATATATATGTCTTTAAATTGCGTGAGGACAGTTTGAAATAATGGGTATCAGAGTTTAATATATTGAGTTAAGAAAGATGATACTTCTAGAGTAGATAAGTGAGCAATGAAACCTGCACTAAATCTTCCTTTTCCTAATCTGTAGCCTTTACTGTAATGCATACACGGCTGAGGAGTGTAATACACTTCATCTACTCCATCTTCTGCCTGCTGGAAATCATCATGGAAATTCTATTTATAACATGTTGTAGGGTTTGCAAAAATTGTGGGTATTAGCTACAAAACTAAGGAGTAAATCACACATCATTATTATAATCTGACTGCAACTAGCAGTTCTACCCATTGTCCTTGTCGTTTTTTCTATTTCTTCAATTTCTTTAATCTTAACTTCATGAAAAGATAATTAAACTTTATTAATCTATTTGATTTAAATTGTCATGCTTCAGTAATCCAAGAGATATCAAATGTTATCAACTATTAATTAACATTAATCTGATAAGGTAATCTATATATCATGAATACTAAGTTTATAAGAGAAATACTATTTAAAAACTGTTACATTTTCTACATATTAAAACCATTTTAAATTCTGTTGCTTGTTATAAATAGAAAGCATATGAATTTATAAAACAAAAATACTACTAATGTATACTTAATGTGCTTTTTCATGTTTATGCATATTAACTAGGTAGGTTTTGAGAACACCAATCAAAGAAGAAGGGAAAATTTTAAAATACGTTATGGAAAGCTGTTTGGGGTAATTTCTTCCAACCATTTAAATTTACTAACAGTTTCTTGATAACCTCCCCAGATGTCAATGGCAAACAAAAACTTTCAGTGTGATGAAAATATAGAACTGTGTATATTTCACACTGATTTTCTACCTATCACCAAGCAGGTTTAGTGTTACAGATTTCTATAAAAATAAGACTTCACATTTTATTTACTTGCTTGTTTACTTATCAATGTATGTATTTATGTGTTTATTTATTTCTTTATTCTGTGCTGAGGATTGATTGAGTCAAGAATATGGCAAATTCTAGGCAAGTACTCTACCACTAAGTTACATCCCTATTCCAAATGGATATTTCTAACAATGAAGCTAGGCATACATCCAGAGAGCCCTCTCTCTTTTTTGAAATAAATTTAAAAAATGCTTACAGAAATATTTAATGCATATTTAAAAGCATTGTTGAAAATACAAGAAGTGAGGTCAAGTCATTCACATAGACAAAAATGATGTATTCTTCCAAAGATAAATGCTACTATTAAACCAGAAATTCCTTCCTGGGAATACAAAGGTTTCTGCAAATTTAGAGTTTTGTGCAATAAATTTGTGCAACAGGCTGAATCTAGTGCCTGCAAAAGAGGCAAAACAGACCAGAAGTCCCACATTCCTTTTTGTCACCATAGCCTGAACCACACAAAAGAGGAAATAATCCTTAAGAAATAGGGCATGAAGGAAACTTATTTTATCCATACTCTGTATTAAATAATGAAATTGTCTTTTCTGTATTTCAATGCAAGTTTGCATACCATCTAGATTTAAACATTGAATTCATCTCACATATATTCTGTACCCTTCTGAAAGACAGAAAGAGAGACAACAGCAAGGGCTATAAGAAAGACCATCAGAGTGACTATTTAATTTAATTTAAAGTTATTCACAACTGTAATATTCCCAAGATGGAAAAAAAGAAACAGCATACACAAATTGATAGAAGATGAAAATATGCAGCCATGTTTCAACAGTTCTGATAAAACAGGTTATGGAAAATAATTCTCTTGATGTTTTCCCAAGGTTTGACTCGGGTATTTTAAATCAATATCACATGAACATAAGTTTTGAATTATATAGTTGTTGCATTCATTGTCCTTAAAGAATATACCTCTGGGGTAGATTATACAACTCAGGCAGGCAAAAGGACAGGATTTGTTTAAGTATAAAAGATGTTTCTGAAGGAGCCAGAACTTACCAATGTCTTTTCTTCCTTTGAGAACTTAAAACATGGAGCTTGTTCAAAATCAAATGGACAACTAATGAAAATTAAAAGTAGTGTTCAGCTATGAGTTCTCAATACAAAAGTGCTTTTTTTTCCAAAGAAGTTAATAATTTTAAGATAAACTGGTAGGAATAAAAAGCTGACTTCTTGAAAATAATAGAACAAGAGAGAAAATGACAAAAGAAAGATGAAGAGATTAAGGATATTATTCAAGTCTAGCCCTTTCATTAGCAGAGCAGAAATAAGGTCTTGTAGGAGCAGGAATTTTGCTTGTCAATAGGATGCTAGAGGATAGCTTCACAGTTTTCAAAGCACTATGAAAGCATGAAATGCATTGCTTTGCCTAAGTTCTGAATTTCTTTAAAAATTTATTTCCCACATTTTACTCATTTTCTATAACTCTGTATTCCTAGGTTGTTATGGTTTGGACCTAGAATGTTCTCCAAAGTTCTATGTGTTCAGAGGTGGGTTTTATGGAAAATGATTGGATTATGGGGCTCTGATCTTGTCAGAAGATTGATCCATTAAGAGCTGAATATATTACTGGAATATAAGACCTAGTTGAAAAAAGTAAGTCCCTGGGGCTTGTTCTATGAGTCTTTATCTTCTCTTAGGCCCCTTCATATCTCTCTCTCTCTCTCTCTCTCTCTCTCTCTCTCTCTCCTTCTTGCCTGCCAGGAACTAAGCATCATTTTTCTGCTACATTTCTTTATGAAATGAGCCTTGGAGCTGCCTCACCATGAATTGAAACTCTTAAATCATGAGCCAAAATTAAAAAATCTTACTTCCTGTAAACTGCTCTTGTCAAGTATTTGGACACTGCAAGAAAAAGCAGACTAACACACAGCTCATGCTCCATGTTGTTAGAACTTTAAAGAATCAACAGCATGATAGTTTTATATTCTTCAGTTAAGTTAAAAAATTATTTTTCATAGTTTTAAAAATTATAATTCCTAGTACAATACAAATTCATGGGTAAATGTGTTCTATACATTGAGGATTTAGTCTTCTTCAGTAGAAATAGACTGCTTCACTCACCCATAGTCACAGCTGGAAAGTCACAAGCCTTTACATGAGGACATGTCCATTTTATTGAAAGTTAGACAGCAGGAGTCAAGATGGCTTCTGTATGAAATGCTCTGAAAATATTGATTATTTATGAGAAATTTAACATTATTGATATCATATCTATAAAGTTGTTGATGTGTATCCTTGGTATTTTAAAAGACTTCATAAATGTCAGCTACAATTTTGTGTTTGAATCAATGTTATGGAACTATATGAGCATTGACATTAAAGTTTCCTTTTAACGGTTTTTTTTTTTCTATTTTCAAAAGGAAACAAAAATTTAGTATTAAGAAAGCTAGTAATAAAAAATTACCTTCTTTAAATTTTATTAACTCAGAAAATGTAATTCCTAAATATGACAAAAAATTGATCCAGCTGATGTAGCAGATAGCAATGTCACATTGTTTTGCTAGAAGTATTGTCTACTGGGGTAGTAGGCAATTTAAGTTTTATTTGTTCTGTGAGAGAAATTAAAAGGGAATAGAAGAAAGAAGGAATTTATCTGGAATTATAAGGCAATGACCAGAAATTCTTGGACACTGGGCTTATTGCAGCTAAAATGTTCTGTCTATAGTGCCTGGATTCAAAGTCCACCTGTTATAGACTTAACAGTATCTTCCTCCCAGCAAGTTCATATTCCATAACCTCAATGCCCAGTGTGAATTCTTGGAGACAAGTCTTTAGAGAGTTAATGAAGACTCAATGTCTTCAAGAGATGGAGTCAGAAAGAGAGGCTTCATCAGAAACCACCGCTGATGGAAACTTGATCTTGAAATTGTATTTTCCACAACCATGAAATAAATTTGTTTAGGTTACCAGTCAGTGTTACTTGTCAGCCACGGCTGATGAAGAGCCTGTCACTCTGCATTCCTACTTTCTCATGGCACTGGGGGATATGTAAGTCACCCTTGTTAAGGAATTTGTATGGCTCAAGTCAAAGGGAGGATATTTGGGAATCATGTTCAGTAAAAACTTTGTAATTTACATCAGACACTGTCTTCAGCAGGGAAGGAAATTCTGAACAATCGTCAAATCCAAGAGTGGTGGAGGTGCTGGGGTTGTGGTTCAGTGGCAGAGCACTTGCCTAACACGTGTGTTAGGCACTGGGTTCAGTCCTCAGCATCATATAAAAATAGACAAATAAAATAAAGGCATGTTGACCATCTACAACTCAAAAAAAAAAAAAAAAAACAAACTTCCAAGAGTAACTTCACTTCCAGGAAAACAACGCTACTGATGAATTCTCTTTACTTGTTTTTCCCAGTAATATATGTTCTTCCCTGTATGATGAGTCAATAGAATAATTGAGCTTTAATACTTCTCTGAGAGAGGGGAAGGGATGATGAAAGAAAAAAAGATAGAAAAATGTATCCTGCTATTAAAGAAATAAAAATTGACTGAACTTATACTGTCTCATTAACAGTTAGAATCATGTTATGCCTAATATTTAGGTGGTAGATCTTTTAAATTAAAGGAATTGAAATTTAAAGGGCACAAAAAGTAAACAACCTTTACTCGATGGTTACTCTAGCACTGTCTGTCAGAAACATAGTAGCCAAACTTCATATGCTTCTCTGGGATCAGGTGTGAAAAATGAAGGTTCCTTCTAGAAAACTTGAGTAGATTTTTATTGGTCACACAACTATTCACACAAAATTTTACAACACAATAAACTGTATTTAGCCTGTCTAATCATTTTTGCATATAATGATTCTGTTCTGCTTTTCATTGAAATTCCATTTATGTCAAGAATTTTTAACACTCCCTATTGATACTTCTATGATGTTGCAGATGTTGAACATATTTTGCAAAAAGCAGAGTTTGTTTTTAATGTCTTCTAGAGAACTCATGTGTAATAATTCTTTAAAGTATGTACAAATGAGTGAAAAAAATACCTGATTTGTTAAGCTTAATTATTATTTAAATTTTTCAATGAACAAAATGACCTTAGCACCTCATCTTGACCTAACCCTCATTTTCTTAGAGCACCAGCTTTAGGAAACTGCTAATTTTAAGTTGTTTCTCTGCCCACTTTGACATGAAAATTATCTCTAACTTTCTTGCAGTTTTACCAGCAAGAAATGCCCTTGTCAAGGACCTGGGGACTGTGGCTTTGAAATAAAGTCATGAAGGTTAGAACTCCTATCTCGGTAAGCCCATAAAAACCTATACCTTTTATTTTCAGGAGAATAGAGTTTGGACATTCTCCCTTATTGCAGAAGTAGTAAATAAAATCATCCTTGCCTGTGTTCATTAAAAAACAGAGCCAGGCATTAAAGCAGAAACATAACAACAAAAACAAAGATTTGACTTGGTAACTAATACAAAATGGCAATAGTTCTGAAGAAAGCAAGGATAAGTGGAGATGTATAGCCAGGGAATAGGTTGAGTTGGGGGCTGATGGAGGATGTAGCAGTAAATGAAACATTCGTAAAAGAAAACATCAAGGTTAGGTGGATATTTTGCTAAACTGACCAAACAGGAATCTTTTTTTAATACAAAAATTCTATCATTTATATGTACCACATTTTTTATATCCATTGATCTGTTGAAGGGCATGTGGGTTAGTGTTAGGGTCTGTAAACAAGTCTGGATGGCACCGGGCATTTTGCCAGAGGGAGTGGTTTGTGAAGTAATGCCATAGAGTCATTAAGTATGGAGATTCCTTATTGGTTGACTGCTGTATCTAGTTTATGTTAATTAAGATAAGCTGTGTGGAATGTATATATACCCCTCCGGTCCTACAATAAATGGCTCCCACTCCTGCTGTATCAGTGTACACAAGTTGTTCGTCACCCCCAGGTTATTTTGCTGCAGCCGGACTGCAGCAGGTTAGTTCCATAGTTTAGCTATTTTGAGTTGAGCTGCTAAAAGTAGTGATGTGGCTGTATTTTTGCAGTATGCTGATTTTAAGGCCATTGGGTATAAACCAAGAAGTGGGATACCTGGTTCAAATGGTGGTTCCATTCCAAGTTTTCTGAGGAATCTCCATACCACTTTCCATAAAGGTTGCACCAATATATATTCATACCAGCAATGTATGAATGTATCTTTTTCCCAAAATTCTCCTTAACATTTATTGTTGCTTTTAAACTTTACAATTGCCATTCTGACTGGGGTGAGGTGACCTTGGAGTAGTTTTGATTTGCTTTTCTCTAATTGATAAATATGTTGAACATTGTTTCATATATATATTTACAGTATTTTTTATTTTTCTTCTGTGAAGTGTCTGTTCAGTTCCTTAGCTCATTTATTGATTAGGTAACTTGGTTTTTTGGTGTTAAGTTTTTTGAGTTCTTTATATATCTTAGAGATTAATGCTCTATCTTAGGTATATTTTGTAAAGATTTTCTCTCATTCTGTAAACTCTCTCTTTATGTTATTGATCATTTCTTTTGCTGAGAAGAAGCTTTTTAGTTCGTATGCATCCCATTTTTTGATCCTTGATTTTACTTCTTGAATTGTAGGAGCCTTGTTAAAGAAGCCAGTTCCTAGGCTGACATTGTAAAGATTTGGGCCTATTTTTTTTTTTCTTATATTAGGCACAGGGTTTCTACTCTAGTGCCAAAGTCTTTGATCTGCTTTGAGTTGAGTTTTGTTTACGGTGAGAGATAGGGGTTTAATTTCATTTTTGTTACATATAGATTTCTAATTTTTTCAACACCATTTATTGAATAGGCTATCTTTTCTCCAGTGAATGTTTATCGTGCTTTTGTCTAGTATGAAATAACCATATTTATGTGTTTGTGCCTGTATCTTCCATTCTGTACCATTGGTCTACATGTTTGTTTTGGTGCTTTTTGTTAATATGGCTCTGTACTATAGTTTCAGGTCTGGTATTGTGATTCCTCTTGCTTCACTTTTTGTTAAGGATTGTTTTGGCTATTCTGGTCTTTTATTTTTCCAAATGAATTTAATGATTGCTTTGTCTATTTTTATGATGAATGTCAAGGGATTTTAATTGAAATTGCGTTAAAACTGTATAATGCTTTTGATAGTATGGCCATTTTGACACTGTTAATTCTGCCTATTTAGGAACATGGAAGGTCTTTTCATATTCTAACGTCTTCTCCAATTTCTTTCTTTAGTGTTCTGTAATTTTTATTGTAGAGATCTTTTACCTCTTTTATTAGATTGATTCCTGAGTATATTTTTAATCTATTGTGAGTGGGGTAGTTTTCTTAATTTCTCTTTCCGTACATTCATCACTGATGTAGAGGTATTCATTTTGACTTATGAGTTTATTTTATAACCTGCTATTTTGCAGAAGATTCTTGTTTCTGACAAACCATTGTGATTAAACAACATGGGAAGAAAGGCAGAGGATGACATGCTGTGGGGTCGGGCTCCAAATTCCTCAATAGGACACCCATAGCACAAGAGTTAACATCTAGAATCAACAAATGGGACTTACTCAAACTAAAAAGTTTTTTCTCAGCAAAAGAAACAATAAGAGAGGTAAATAGGGAGCCTACATCATGGGAACAAATCTTTACTCCTCACACTTCAGATAGAGCCCTAATATCCAGAGTATATAAAGAACTCAGAAAATTAGACAATAAGATAACAAATAATCCCATCAACAAATGGGCCAAGGACTTGAACAGACACTTCTCAGAGGAGGACATACAATCAATCAACAAGTACATGAAAAAATGCTCACCATCTCTAGCAGTCAGAGAAATGCAAATCAAAACCACCCTAAGATACCATCTCACTCCAGTAAGATTGGCAGCCATTAGGAAGTCAAACAACAATAAGTGCTGGCGAGGATGTGGGGAAAAGGGTACACTTGTACATTGTTGGTGGGACTGCAAATTGGTGCAGCCAATTTGGAAAGCAGTATGGAGATTTCTTGGAAAGCTGGGAATGGAACCACCATTTGACCCAGCTATCCCCCTTCTGGGTCTATTCCCTAAAGACCTAAAAAGAGCATGCTACAGGGACACTGCTACATCGATGTTCATAGCAGCACAATTCACAATAGGAAGACTGTGGAACCAACCTAGATGCCCTTCAATAGACGAATGGATAAAAAAAATGTGGCATTTATACACAATGGAGTATTACTCTGCATTAAGAAATGACAAAATCATAGAATTTGGAGGGAAATGGATGGCATTAGAGCAGATTATGCTAAGCGAAGCTAGCCAAGCCCTAAAAAACAAATGCCAAATGTCTTCTTTGATATAAGGAGAGTAATTAAGAACAGACTAGGGAAGAAGAGCACAAGAAGAAGACCATCATTAAACAGGGTTGAGAGGTGGGAGGGAAAGGGAGAGAGAAGGGAAATAGCATGGAAATGGAACGAGACCCTCAGGTTTATACAAAATTACATACAAGAGGAAGTGAGGGGAAAGGGAAAAATAATACAAGGGGGAGGAATGAATTACAGTAGGGGGGTAGAGAGAGAAAAGGGGAGGGGAGGGGAGGGGAGGGGGGATAGTAGAGGATAGGAAAGGCAGCAGAATACAACAGACACTAGGATGGCAATATGTAAAGCAATGGAAGTGAAACTGATGTGATTCTGCAAGCTGTATAAGGGGTAATATGGGAGTGCATAACCCACTTGAATCAAAATGTGAAATATGATATATCAAGAACTATGTAATGGAGGGGTAAGACAAGATAATACAAGTGGAAGAAATGATTTACAGTAGAAGGGGTAGAGAGAGAAAAGGGGAGGGGAGGGGAGGGGAGGGGTGATAGTAGAGAATAGGACTGACAGCAGAATACATCAGACACTAGAAAGGCAATATGTCAATCAATGGAAGGGTAACTGATGTGATACAGCAATCTGTATACGGGGTAAAGTTGGGAGTTCATAACCCGCTTGAATCAAACTGTGAAATATGATGTATTAAGAACTGTGTAAGGTTTTGAACGACCAACAATAAAAAAAATAAATAAATTAAAAAAAAAAAAAGAAAGGCAGAGGATGAGAAATGTGTTCACATAATGTCTGAAAGGTGATCAAGTTGAGTGTCTGATTCTTACTCAACTGATTAAGGGTGCTTGCTATCACTGATTATGCAGATCAGAGGCTCAAGGTCAAAAAGTCTCTTTGAGAAAAAGGCTTATATAAACCTGAATAAACGTTTCGTTAAGGTGAAAATGTGTGACACCTCTTTGGAATAATGTTTATGTTACCAGGCAGAAATGTTATATGTTGGGCAAGAGGCTGTGGGCTCTGATGCTCCTCCTATCCACAAATACTGAGAGTCCAACTGGCAAGAAACAAGCTTTATTCAAATCCAGCACTGAAGGAAGATAGAACTTTTTTGTTTCAAAGCACCATTTTCAGAAAACTCAAGGTCAAGGAAAGCTTTGTAAGAGAAAGTAGAGTGGGATAAAAGGCAAGAAATATGAATAGGTAGATTTAGCCTGTCAGTGTTGGAAAACTCAACAGGGCCAGGGTGCAGTTTCTGTTCTCTGAGTGAGGAAGTTGAGACATTAAAGCAACTTGTTGCTTTATTTCTCAGTATGAGGATATTGTCCTTAATTTCTGAAGGTGTCATTTTTGTTTCATTTCCTTCATGCAATATTTTCTAAAAACATTGCAAATGATTCTATCTTTGTTGTCCCTTTAAAATGATATTTTTAGCCTTACAAAAGGTACTTCAAATCAATCTGCCATTATTTATTGTCTACACAGTATCCAAAAAAGAAGTCCAAATCACTGATAAGACAAGTATACTGAACTTCCACTTCCTACAACTTGTTTCATTGATTTTCACACTTTTAAATCCTGACACCAGTGTCATGAAGTCATGTCCATTTAAGTGAAGAGGGTGGCATAAGTACAAAGGAATCCTTGAGAAATGTGAGTCCGCTTTCTTCCTATGCACTAAGAGGGGTAATAATGTCTGAAAGGTTATCAAGTTGAGTGTCTGATTCTTACTGGTAATTCCTCTGCTCTTTCCCTGGGTGTGTCTGAGATTTCTACATTTGGGTACCAATGCTCATAATACTTGTGTAAAAATGGAGATATGGTCTGTTTTCCATTTAAAGATTAGCTCTTACTTTGCATATTCCTGCATAATGGATAGAAATAGGTAGGTGGCTGTGTTTCACCATGGATTGTATAAACATCCCTGAACTTAGGAAATTTGAATTAAGTCTCAACTTCTGTCATTGACAGGATCAGGCAAAATGATAATAAGTTGCATTTTAAAAAAATGGCCTCTTAAATTATTCTACTATACTTAGGAGCAGATATGAAGTATAAAATTACTAGTGACACAAAACTAAGAATGAACATAATTCTTATATGAAGAAAAATGTCATTTTTACTACCATTGAAACCAAAAAGAAAATTTTTTTTCTTCATTTACTAAGTCCAAGAAAATCATTGCACTGAACTTTTAATCAGGGTCTGAGGATGTGGCACAGTGGTAGAAAAGTTTCTGTATATGTGAGGCTTTAGGATCAATCCCCAGCACTATAAAAATTTAAAAATAGATAAAATTTAATCAGATTTTTTTTCAAATATCAATGATGTAGTTTTTGAAAGATAAATATGTAGAAATAGTACTTATCATATTACTTTTTCAATGCACATTTTATTATAGATAATGCAATAGTCTTAAATGTAAGTCTAGAAGTTCCCAGTATCAGGGATTTTACAAAATATGGTCGGAATCTGAATATTTTTAAAACAATATAATGTGTGATTATTCTAAAAGGATGACAACATAAAACTATTTAAAGTAGAGCTCTTAATCAGCTGCAACATATAACCAGTCAAATAAAAGTCTAAAATAAAATTTACTTTTTATGCAAAGGAAGTACATTTTCAAATGCATCACAGCCTACACAATATAGTTTTTTGCAATTTGTTTCTTCATTAAATTTTAAAAGAAAATATATTTTAACAGATATAGATCTACATATTAGTTTATTTACTTATTTTTTTCTAGGTATTTCACCTATATAAGGTCATGAGAAAGGAAATCTGATATTTAAATTTTTATAAATATATGATTATGTTAAGTATTTATGAATATTTTGAATAATGATATGCTTTCTAACATCTATAGTGTGTCACTAGAACAATTCTTGAAATTTACATATGACCATATTGATTTAACTTCCTAGAAATGGCCTTCAGATTTACTGACTTAATACTATTTTTTCTCACTTGATTTCACATTACATTATTCCATCCCAAATCAAATTGACTTTCTTGAATACCAATGACAGGGGTCTGGAAGGACTACTCCAAAATATAGCAACTAGGCATTTAAGAAAACAGCAAAAAAGGTGGTCATGCTCACCTATCCCTCACTTGCTACCTTCTCCTGAACCAGGGTATAAACTCAGGAAGGATTCCCTAACCTTCCCATGAACTGACATACAGTTACATACAGATAGGCACCTTCCCTAAACCCAGAAAACAAGAAACATCTATCTCTTCTATGTAGTAGAAATTGATTAAGACAAAGGAGATTTCATTTTAGTAAAACTTGCAGGCCTTCTTTATACAACTGAGAGGGAACATAATTCTCCACATGATTTTCCCTTGAAGGTAATGAATTGTGAACAAACTGATCTGTGATCAAATTTTTATAACCCCATTATATCACCTTTACCTGAACATTAGTTAAAAATAAACTTAAGTTGTTTTATGATGCATAAATACATTTAACAATTTTAAATAATGTACATTGAAAATATAATTATATAAACATATTAACAGATAATATTTGCATGCTTTTTCTCTAATTAAAAAAAAAAGTCTTCACTTAACTCCTACTTTCTATTGCATTAAGAATTTTTGAACTCTTCCAGATGTCTAAGGGATTATAACATTCATTCTCTTCTGATTCAAGCAAGATCTGCCAAAACCAAGACTGAAATTACTATTTGGACTGTATTGACAAAAAAGACTAGAAGTGTAGAAATCAAGATGAGTCAGCTTTATAAATTAATGCATAATATAATTAATTTAATATTTATTCTTTCAATCACTGTGGCCTTTGCCCCCTTATTTATAACAAAACTTAAGTAGCAACACTTCACTTCAAAGTTAAAATTCCAAAATTTTAACTTTTGGAAAGTTGAAATTGGAAAACTCATTTTATTAAGGATATTTATCAAAGTCCCAAAAGAAAACAGAAGGTCCACTCAATAAAATCTATGAAGAAATATTTGTAAAGTAAGAGCACCAAAGGAAAGAGAACATCCAAGCACTTGCAACAAAGACCACCTGGGGCTTGCAAAAAAGGAAACACTCAAGTAGGCTGAAAAGCACAAGGGGAGGGAATAGTTACTGAAACTAGTAAGATCTGAAGCCTTGGGAGAAGGCATCTGAAAGAAGACTACTGACAGAAGCCAAGACCTTAGATGAATGAACGTAGCTACTTTCAACACACAGCCCTACAGGAAGACATGAGACTACACCACACACACGAGATGCGCGGGTGTGCTGCACTCTGGCTGGTCACAAAATAATGGAGCCACCACAAAAGCCTTGTAGATTCCAACAGCAACTCTTTATTCCCGAACTCTCACCGGCACTCTACACGCACGTTCTGGGAAAAATACACTCCCTTCCCCAGGCTCTGCATACCAGTTCTCCCAGAACCCTGGGAGAACTCCATGGGAACTCCAGGAGCAGGTGCCTGAGGTAGCAGGATACGCCCTATTCTTAGAAGGATCCACCCTAAACCCTGGAGCCACCCTAATCCAGCAGGATCCACCCTAAACCTGGAGCCACCCTAATCCCTGAGCAGGGTCACCTTTCAAAGCAAAATGCCATGCGTCATTCCTACTTGGCTGTGGCTCTCAGCACAGGCACACACGCACTCACATACACATACACACACACACACACACACACACACACACACACACTTCCTTCACCCCTATCCTGTTAGCTGAGCCCAAGAAAAGCAGCAGAGCAAGACTCATCAAGTGATTTACATAAAGGTGTCTCTGGGACACAGATGACAGATACAGTTTAGAGAAGGGATCTCAAGATAAAAGTGAAAATATATGAATCTTTTATCTCTACAGCTAATCTTTACTTAATACAATCAATAACACAAGCAAAAACATCATTCTCAAAATCTTCAAACTCCAAGAGTATAATACTATTTTTATAAATTTGTCAGGAAGGCAGGAAATGTTTATTTTAAAAAGGTAGTAAATTGGGTGCTGGTGCATGACTGTAATCCCAGTGACTCAGAAGGCTGACCCAGGAGGCTTGAAAGTATAAGGCCAGTTTCAGCAATTTAGACAGACCCTATCTCATAATAAATAATAATAATAATAATAATAATTAATAATAATAATAAAGGGCTGTAGATATAGTTCAAGGCTAAAGCATCAAGGGATCAATCTCTAGTACTGAAAAAGATCATATTGAAAGGGTAAAGTTTCTAAACTGGAAGGCCTGAATTAAAATGTAAAAGATTAGGTATTATTGAGTTCCTCTGTTACACCCAGATTCCTGAGATAGTTAAGACAACACCCTACTAGCCATTTAGCCTAGAGCCCTGTGCAGTTTGTCACAGGGCCCGAGCCAATCAGTTTGAATGTGTACCCCGCTTAGGAACAACCAATCACCCCTGCCCGAGCTGTTCCCGCCAATGAATTTGCTAATCAAGTCTCAGAGTTGTTGTTCAATTTCCCTACGCCTCATGATGATTTGTTTTGATGTATGCAAAGCCCACGCCCTCTCCAAAAAGTGTACTTAAGCTCTGCTTGACCTTTGCTCTGGGCTCTGGGCTGCTGTCCCTTCTTGAGTGAGCACAGAGTCCCAGCGTGCTGGAATGGATCCCCAATAAATCCCCTTTTGCCAATTACATGGAGTAAGTCTCTTGTGTGGGCTCTCCCTCCGATGATCCGCCAGACCTTTACATTATATTCATGAGACGATAAATTTAACAGTGAAAAGGCAAATCAGAGACTGTAAGAAAAGATTTGTGATTTGTAATATCAAACTTATACCCAGAATGTACAAAGGCCTTTTCTACATCTGTAAACACAAAAATGACATATTAGAAAGAAAACAAGGAACTGAACACATCCTTCACCTAAAAAGACATCCAAATAGCCAATGAAAATATGAAGGATTCTCAATTATTAGACATCAAACACATACAAATTAACACTCAATGAAAAAACCACTGTGCAACCACTTGAAAGGCATTCGTTGAGATGTATTATCAAAGTAAACAGCAATCTGGCTACTCAAGTAATCCAAATGGAGGTACCCATTCCTATGATAATTTTTAAAGAATGTATTGGCCATACTTTGCACACTTCTTCATTTAAGCTTGATATTTGGATAAAAACTGCTATGGGAAAAATAAGATCAGATCTTACAAACTTTTAAAGCAATTGAGTAATACAATTCAAATGTTAATCACTGGCAATTTGTTCTTTCTTTCTCTTACTAATGATTTGGCCCCAGATTTTTTGAGATTGAAATTGAACATGTGATGCTTCTACCCCAGTTCTGAGAATTTTTAAGTTTATGATTCTCAAATTAAATAGCTAGTAGGTTTGATAGTCCTTCCAAGTGTCCCAAACTACACTTCTTTACATTCTTGATCTTTGAATCGAATCTTATTATTTTACATTATGTCCCAATTCTAGTAGGCTCTATACTCATCTACAAACACTTTCTATATCCAAACCAACTTTAGATGATCAAGGACAATATTATCTCTTTTTACCTGGGGTCTTCCATTTGAACTTCCCCAAATGGGTACAAAGCATCTAGAAGAAACTTCAACAAACAGGAATGCAGAAGTATACATATCTATCAATACTGACACTACAGTACCCTTCCCAATACCAAATGAAATCGTTCAAATTAACATAGTCCAGTAAAAGTATCTTGTGTTTGTAAATTAACTATAATGTTTTAATTCAAACATCTCTGGGAAATTTTATGAAATCTTACTTAATATAAAAGAGGCTGACTACAATGAAAAATTAAGAAATTAATTAGTATTAGCAGTCATTAACATCAAATAGCCTTATTACTAATATTAATGTCAATAATGACAGTGGTGATTGACAGGCTGACAAGTGTGTATAACACTTATAAATTCACAGCCTACCAGTTCAATCTACTTTTTATTCAAGTAGAAAAATATTTAAAGGGAAAATAGCTTAATTGTTTTCCATGTCCTGAGTATGCTTGTAAAAAGCAGATTGTTTCAGTATTAATATTATGAAAAGAATTGCTTATGTACGTGTAAGAATCACTGTTTCTATTTAAGAAGGAGAGATGAAGAAAGATCATGAGGGAGAAGAACAGAAAAGCAGAGAGAGCAAGCATGAAAGAAGCCATTGTGCTATGGTAGAAAATGGAGAGATTTTATCAAAAGGATTCAAATTCCATGTATTAACAATGTACAGTTTAGGCAGGTTCATGGGAATAAATCACAAAATTTATCATGATGCCTTGCTTCATCTTATTAACCATCTTCTAATCTCAGTACACAGATCACCAATCTTTAGAATCATTTACTACCTTAATCTTAAAATTGAACCAAAAAATGCTATGGAAAATAATGGGTTTTTTCTATTTTTTTTTTTTTTTTAGTTGTAGATGTACACAAACCATTTATTTTATTTATTTATTTTTATGTGGAGCTGAGGATCCAAAACATTGCCTGATATATGCTAGGCAAGTGCTCTACCACTGAGCTACAACTCCAGCCTGGAAACTAATGTTTTAAAACAATCTGCTGTACTTTTGGGTCCTTATATAGGTACAAGAATCTATGTTTAATATATAGAGATATGAAAAATCATGCTCTGTGTAATAAGAATTGTAATGCATTCTTCTATAATATATAAATGAAAACAATTTACATAAAAAATAATCTATTTACAATTAAAACTAATCTCTGCAGATATGAAATCCCCTTTTGTAAAATGAAAGTATTCCCAAAATGCTACTTAATATTTGGGAGTAATCTGAAAACTACTAAAATGAACAAGAATGGAAAGAACATTAAAATATATTTAAGAAATATGCAATGAAAGAATAATCTATCCCTTACAGTGTCTTTAAGAATATCTATGTATAATGACTTAAAGATGTTTCTGCACTTGAATAACAAGTGTAATTTCAAAAGTAAAATAGACAGGTACCAAACTAAGATTGTCAAGGGCATGAATTGCTATTAACAATAAAATTCACAAAAAAATTAAAAGTAATAAATTAAGGTGAATAAGAGTCTGTGTTTGCTCAAGCTAATACCCCTCCCCCCCAAAAAAATAATAATGCTAAATTAATTACTTAGATAATTAATTTAAACACCAAACTCAACAAAAACCACATTCAATGAAGTAACCAGGATAATTCTGAACCAAATATCTGGGCACCTGGTAGCCCAAGTTGTTTATTTACAACTACAGTAAATAAACAAAACAAGAAAAAGCATTTGTCTACAATGCAATTAGATGAAAAAACAGAGTAAATGCACTTTCTTTGTCATGTAATACAGTCTTCTATCTCTAAACAGATTCTTGAACAGGGGACTCTTCTATGGTGTTTCCACTTCCTCTTTTACAATTTCACAATGTAATTATCTTTACCAGTGTGCTACATTCCCAGCTAATGATTTTCATTTTTGTCTCATGATTATGTTCAATACACTTTTCTAGTTAGTCTTCCCTTTTATTAGTAATACTAGATATTTTACTTCCAAGAATTCTCTTTTAGTCTTACATTGTTCTTTTTTATAGCTGTTTTTATTTTCATTTTCTTATAGGTGCAATATTGTCTTGAATCACTCTGCATTAGAATTGGATCAGTTTAAATTTCTCTTCTATAACTGGAATTATCTTTGCCTCCTACAACTTTTTTTTATACTAAATACTAGAATGAATTTTCTGAACAACTTCATTTATTTTCAATTCCATCCCCAAATTTCACTTTTCATAAAGCAACTACAGTGGATTTGAAGATATTTTAATCACCTGTATACTCTTTTGACAAATTACCTGAGAAATATACCTTAAAAGGAGGAAATATATATTTTGGTTCCTGATTTTTCACACACCCACCCCATGGTTTTCCATGTCCCCATCACTTTAGGTAACAACAGTATAAATCTTCATGACAGGGAGCAGTTTGTTGAACAAACTGGCTTAGCTCATGGTATCTGGAATGGGAAAGAGCTAACTTTTCTATCAAATTCCTTCTTCTCCTTCCAAATCTATTAAGTGATGAATCTGCACATAGATGTATCCATTTATAATGTCAGAGACCTCACAATCCAATTACCTCCTGAAAATCTCAACTCTGGAATGCTTCTCCATTGGGTACCAACCCTTCAATGCATGAGCTTTTGGGGGATCTTTAAAAATGAAACCATAACATAAGAATTCAATACAGATGATGACACTTTCAAGACCAAGCCCTATAATTACTTACATTACACTTCAAGTAAATTTAAGATCATTGATCTTATCCTACGAACCTCTTTATGATATGCCTGATTACTTCTTCAACAGCATCATTACCACTCTCTTTGGTAATAATAATTACCATAATTACCACTTTCAGTCTAAAACTCTCTGACTCTAGTACTTTTATTCCATCAACTAAGCTATTTTCCCTACTTATTTATTAATTAATTAATTTATTTTTTTGTAGTTGAGATAGACAGCATACATTTTATTTATTTATTTATTTATTTATTTATTATTTTTATGTGGTGCTGAGGATTGAACCCAGTGCCTCACACTTTTGAGGCAAGTGCTTTGCCAGTTAGCTAGAGCCCCAGCCCTCTAATTTTTTTATTTGTTCTTTTTAGTTATACATGACATTAGAATTGATTTTGACATTTTTATACAAACATAGAGTAAACCTTTCCATTAACAGCTTCTTCTGTGTGGCTTATTTTTCAGCTTATACCTCGACTTATCATATCTCCACTTATCATAACTCATTCAAATTTCCATTTAAATATCCCTTCCTCATATGGCATTATATAGTTAGAATTTACAGCAGAAACATGAACATAGGAAAGAAAGAGAGTCATACATACACACTGATTGTTAAAAAAAAAAAAAAAAAAAAAAAAAAAAAAGGATTATGTGACCCTACAGGCTGGAAAGTTCAAGATCTTCAAGATTTGTTGGTAAGCTGAAGACTCAGGAGATGGAAGGGTAACTCTCTGAAGGCTAGCAGACTTGAAAATGAGGTACAGTTTATGTTTTAGTTTGAGTTCAATGGTATACAAAAAAAACAATGCTTCATTATGAATTGAGGCAAGAACAATTCTCTTATTCAGGAACTCCCTTCTCGGCTTTTTTATTCTTTCCTGAACACTAAATGATTGGAAGGCCCTCTTGCTTTGGGGAGAGCAAACTGCTTTACTTAGATAATTAATTTAAATACTAAACTCAAGAAAAACCACATTCAATGAAGTAACCAGGATAATGCTGAAGCAAATATCTGGGCACCCTGTAGCCCAAATAAATTGATGTCTAAAATTAATGATTTCAGAGGCTTCATTTGTGACCTTCGTGAAATGCCTGCAACCACATTTATCCCACTCCAGCCTGATCTTTACTTTGTTTTAATTAATGTTATTGTTCTGGGCTAAATTGTCTCCCCCAAAATTTTAAATCTCAATGTGAGTGTATTAGGATATAGCAGCTTTAAGAAAGCAATTAATATTAAATGAGGCAATAAAGATGAAGCCCTAATACCATAGAACTGGTGTTCAAAGACAATAGAAGATGAATCTGGACTCTGAAGGTAAAGACGAAATGCCATGGCAAGCTAAGAAGGCTTATATGATTATCAGATCTTTGTTTGCATGCACTTTAGTGTTATTAATATAATACTATGACTTCAATAACTGCAGTTGAAATTTCATTTACCATTTTACAGGTACAGAAATCTACTCATTAGTGATAGATGAACAAGTGAATGAAATATATAACAATTTAGAACATTTCCTATAATTCTAGAAATTACCTGTCTTTTTCAAAGTGCACTATTTCGTTTTCCTGTGTGGATCTTTTTCTAATCTATCTAGGCACTACTACATGAGCACTTATGATTTCAAGGCTATGTCCCACCTCTGGGAAATATGCCTTTATCATTTTGCTATTAAATTTTTCCTTTCCATTTCCTCTCTGCTTCTTTTCTGAAACTTTTTTTAGATGAATTTTAAACCTCATGAACTGATTCATGTCTCTCCATGCTTCCTTCGTGTTACTCATCTCGATTACTCTATGGGAGATTTTCTTGATTTTTTTCTCTTCTATCTGTTCTGTTAAATATTTTATTTAGGCATGCATATTTTACATATCTATGATCTCTTTCATACTCTCCCATTTCTCCTTTTTATAACATCTTATTCCATTTTTATGTATCCAATATCTTCTTGAGTTTCTCTGAAATTGCTAATTAGAATTCCTTTTAATTCTTTTTCTATTTCTTAATTTGTTTCTTCATCATGAAAGACATGCTGAAAACTGGCACAGTGTCTGAGGCTGAGCATACCTGTAATTCCAGCTATTATGGAGGCTGAGGAAGAAGAATTGCAGGTTCCGGGCCAGTATGGACAACTTGGTGAATCCCTGTTTCAAAAACAAGTTTTATAAGGGCCCGTGTAGGGCACCCCTGTGTTGAATCCTCAGTCCCCTCCTCCCAGAAAAGTCATGCTAAATGTTTCACTTAGATTAATTTGTTGTAAAATCTGTACTCCTATTTTGCATATATGTTTTTGCTTGTCCATTAATATTTATGAGTGAAAACTTAAAACAGATAACATGGGAATCTTGTGGAATTCCTCAGTAGTTGCACTGATGTATTTATGCAGCAGGTCTTTGACCAGCTTGCAAATTCTGGAGAATTTTTCTGCATTTGCAAGTATGGTATAGGGTTAAGTAAATATCATTATGACATAGAAACAGAGCAAAGAGGCTAACCAATTCAACTAAAATATTTTCTTTCCATCCCCCTCTACATTATTCAAGTTTCACTCATGAATGTTCTAAGGTGATGCTTTTTTCACTGGCTCTTTCTTTAAGCTACTCAATTGCTTCTTCAAATTCCCCAAATGCATCCAAATATCTGGTCTGGTGATGATTACAGAGAAGCATATTTATCAAATCTGAATGAGTTGGTCTTTGCCCAAACTGTTCAACTCTGTTCTATTTTTCTATTTTTTTTCTTTTTTGGTTTGTAACTTATCTTTCTGAAGTCTAATTTATATTAACAAATTATTTTCTCTTTTGTTTATTACTGAGGGTGGAATAATTGTAGAAACCTAGCTTCAAGAAAATGATATATGACCACTTTCTCCTTGACTCTTTTCTAAAAGAGCAACTTGAATGAAGTCAGAACCATGGGAGGTCTTATCTTTTGGGAGCTCAAAGGCTTTTCTCTGGACCCAAAGGAAGTCAACCGGTAAAAGGGAGGAATTTGGGGAAGCCAGAAAAATAAGTATCATTTATGTTCAATGACTGATTGTTCACCTTCCTCATGTTATCACTGGGTTAAATAAATTTGAGGTCAATTTCTAGACATTTTAAGGTTGACAAATAGCACAATTTTGAATAAAAGAAATATTAGGGCCATGTGCTATAGAATATGCTTGTAATTCCAGTGGATTGGATTAGGACTCTGAGGCAGGAGAATAGCAAGTTCAAAGTGAGCTTCAGCAATTTGGTGAGGTCTTAAGAAACTTAGGGAGACCTTGTTTCAAAATAAAAATATAAAATGCCAGGGAATGTGGCTCAATGGTTAAACACCCCTGGGCTCAATCCCTGTTACCAAAAAGAAAAAAAGAAATATTAGAGACTAGTATTTGGCTTAGTCCCTTGGAATAATGTGAAGTCATGAAAAAGTAAAATAATAATATTATCTACTTCAAAAGATGATGAAAGAACTAAATAAAGTGCTGAGTATAAAGTGTTGTGCATAGAACCCAGGACATATATATGATGAATATATTGTTTCTATTTTTTACATGTTATTAGATCTAATACTATACTAGAAAACAAATAGTTGTTTATTTTTTTAAAAAATATTTATTTTTTAGTTGTAGTTGGATAAAATACCTTTATCTTATTTATTTATTTTTATGTGGTGCTGATGATCAAACCCAGGGCCTCACGTGTGCTAGGTGAGCGCGCTACCACTGAGCCACAACCTCAGACCTACAATTGAAGCTTTTAATACACATTTCCAAATTATCCAAAAGGACTGCACAAGTTCAAATTCCGTCTTTAAATGTCAAACAAGTTATCATCATTTTTTGAAAATATTTGTCAATATAAAATATAAATAAATCACAAGGTATTAATATTTCCATCACTATTTAACTATACTATTTTACTATGCTGTTTACTAATTAACTTTTTTTCCTTTTTAGTATATGACAGTGGAATTCATTATAATTCTTTTTTTTTCTTTTTTTAAATTTATATATGACAGCAGGATGAATTACAATTCTTATTATACATATAGAGCACAATTTTTTATATCTCTGGTTGTTTACAAAGTGTATTCACACCAATTTGTGTCTTTATACCAGTACTTTGTATAATAATGATCATCACATTTCACCATCATTAATAACTCCATGCCCCCTCCCTTCCCCTCCAAGCCCTCTGACCCATCTAGGGTTCCTCTATTCCTCCCTTGCTTCCTCTCCCTATACCACTATGTATCAGCTTCCTTATATCAAAGAAAACATTCGGCATTTGTATTTTTGCAGTTGGCTAACTTCACTTAGCACTATCTTCTCTAACTCCATCCCTTTACCTGCAAATGCCATGATTTGACTCCTTTGGCACAAGAATTAAAATCAAGAATCAATAAATGGGATGGAATCGAATTAAAATGTTTCTTCTCAGCAAAAGAAACAATCTGTGAGTGAATAGAAAGCCTACATCTTGGGAGCAAATTTTTATCCCTCACACATCAGATAGAGCAGTAATCTCTAGGATACATAAAGAACTCAAAAAGTTAAACACACACACACACACACACACACACACATACAAAAATAACCCAATCAATAAATGGGCCAAGGACCTGAAATGACACTTCTCAGAAGATTATATACAATCAGTCAAAAAATATATGAAAAAAATGTTCATCTTTGCTAGCAATTAGATAAATACAAATCAAAATCACTCTAAGATTTCATCTCACTCCAGTCAGAATGGCAGCTATTATAAAGACAAATAACAATAAATGTTGGTGGAGGATGTGGGGGGAAAGGCACACTCATACATTGCTGATGGAATTGCAACTTGGTACAGCCAATATGGAAAGCAGTATAAAGATTTCTTGGAAAATTGGGAATGGAACCACCATTTGACCCAGCAATCCCTCTTCTTGGTCTATACCCAAAGGACTTAAAACAACAAACTACAGGGACACAGCTACATCAATGTTCATAGTAGCATGATTCACAATAGTTAAACTGTGGAACCAATCTAGATGCCCTTCAATAGATGAATGGATAAAAAAAAAATTGGCATATATACACAATGGAATACTACTCATCAATAAAAGAGTATAAAAACAAATAGTTATTTCATAAATATCTATTGAAAAGAAAACAGCATCCTCTGTTATGTTCTTTGTATGTAATTAGGCAAAGCTCAAAATCACCCATGGATAAAGAAAGAAATGTAATGCCATGTTAAACTGATGGCAATGCCAATATGGCAGTTGTATTAAACAAACTCTTTAGCAATCACAGGATAGACGATTAATTGGAAACTGAGTGATCACATTGACTTGTCTCTATATGACAAACATTCACAATGTTTTAAATTAAAGAAAACTAAAATAATTAATATCATAAGAATAAAAAGATTATCCAAAAGACAACAAATTCTTGGAAGTTGAGGGTTGAAAGCTGCTGACCACTCAAGAAGAATTAATGGATTCAGAGCTCAGAATAAATGAAATAAAATGAAGATTCTGTTTTGCCAAATGGAAATATTTTGAGCATGTGAGTAGTGAGGTCAAGTTAAAAGGAGGTTATTAAGAGGGGCATTTCAGTTGTCTATCTAGGAACATTATATGTCAACTCTACCCCCAGATACTTACATATGGCTTGTTCTTATAAGAGAATAAAATAATGGAGCTTTGTTTTCACCCAGAGGAGACATAGATTATGGATGCTCTCCATATACCCATACCTTTTTCTTCCCCATTCTCTCTTATTTACCATTCCTATACTGTTATATGCTAATTTACAGCATCAATATCTGCAAAAATGTAGAATTTCCATTTTTTTCCTGTTGCACAGTAACAACTAGTTGAAAAACTTGGTGTGTGTGTGTGTGTGTGTGTGTTATGAGGAGCCACTTCAGAAAACACTCTAAGTCTGAATTCAAATCAAAGAGAGCTTTGTTTACCTGGCAAGGGACTCTCACCCACTCTTAGAGACTGATGCTTTGTGGGAGAACAGCAATTTCCTGGCCTGTGTGTTGGGAATTTAAAGATGAAAACCACAACTCAGGGGATTTTCTCAGCATCATTCAAGAAAGCAAGTTATAGGAGCTAAAAAAGCAGTTAGCTTAACTGCATGTCGGATCCGAACAAGTGTTAGACAACCATATCCTGAATTTCAGCTGAGCAGGGGCAATAGTCTATTTTTTTTTTAAATTTCTAACATACATGATAATAGTGGAATGCATTACCATGATAATTATCCATTCACAGCACAATTTTTCGTAACTCTGTATATAAAGTATGTTCATACTAAATTGTGCCATTATACATGAGCTCTATTATTATTATTATTATTATTTGCATTACAATTCTTAATACACCTTTATACCACAATTTTAAAGTCATGTAGACCCATAGATATGTATTCAAATCCAGGATGTAGCTCAACACGACCACTACCATATCCTGAGTTGGGTACACTCTGTGGGGTACAAAATACAGAAAAACATTTTTTTAAAAGAAGACAGCTTTCCTTTATGTTTCTCAGAAATGGGTCATGCAGTTCCCTCTTCACAGGAGCAGTAACAAAAAAAAAAAAAAAAAAACTAAGATGGAGTCTAGAAGAGCTAAAATAGAGTTCCTACGGCCACACTTTTTGTTCATATAACCACAGTGACTCCATTCCCGCTATCCCAGTACTAGTAAGTTATCTGATGTTTGCAATTATCTCATTTATTCATCATTTTACTACTTATGTCTGTAAGCCTTATGTCTACATAATCAAGCTAATACAGTTGTTCACAACTATATTGATTTAATCTTGTCTATATCTATATTAACCTAAGAGCCTATATTTATCTAGAACTATACTGGAATACTCACCTTTTACTGTTCCATTCCCACCCACCACTACCCCCACCCCCTGTGGCTTAAATCCTATGTCTTACAGTTACATGATTTTTTTACTATTACTTCGGCTTATTTCTGATCAACTTATTATGAACTTACATCTTATTGTTGCTTATCTATGTTATATTACCTTATTCCTGTAATCAATAACCTATGTCTATAGGTTATAGATTATGTTGATCAGTTCACACCACAAAATGTGTATACATTTATCCCTGTTTTTATTCAAGAAAATAATAAGCCACTTAGGAAATTTTACACCAAATCTTTCATTTTAAATACAAGTGAACAATCAAAGATCACAGTACTTTGGGAAATTAAAATAATTTAGTGTTAAAAAAACAGTATATATTTATAGAAACACTTAAAGTAGATAACATATAGAGTAAAATATATATTCTTTAAAAGCATGAGATTGTTCTCAAATTCAATAATTTTACCTACAAAGTGGAATATATTTTGTGGATAATGAACAATTAGAAAAATTGAAGAAAAGGAAGAACACTTAATTTAAAAATATATTGCACTTGAAAGAAAAAATCAATGATATTTCTCTGTAAGCATAAGGGAAATTCAAATCAATACAAATATTAGTAAATGACTTACATAGAAGTTGTATGTGAAGAAATACATTATTGAATGAAGGACTCAATATAAATGATACAATGGTTTCTAAAAAGAGAAATACAGTGTTTAGTTTCAGGTACTAAAATATATGAACAGATTCTTTTAAAAATACAAAGAAAATAAGTTTAATGCAAAATTCTAAGTTTAAGAAAATAATATGAAGAGCTAAAGAGAAAAAAAAATCTTTTTATTCTCACAGGAAAAATAATAGAATTAGACTGTCATCAAGAACTTGGAAATTGTAGGAAGATGTAAAAATCACTTTGCATTTCAAAGGAGAATTATTTTCAAAGTACAATCAAGCATGAGCCCAAATTATCAATTAAAATGTAAAAAAAATAAAATGAAGATATATTCATATTTTTAAAGACATCATTTTTTAATGTAGAGAATAACAGAAAAAACCTTAGAGATAAAGAAGTACAATATAGAAAATACTCAGATTGGCCCATCATGTAAGTCAGATATATAGAGAGATGACAAAAGCAAAGGCTTGAAAAAATGTGTACAATGGGGCTTGCTCTATCCTTTTTCTGGCTTTTCACCATGAAACTTGAATGGGTTCTAGATGATGAGAAAGAAGTGTCAGAGAAGCCAATCATCACAGTCAACCCTTCAGATAACTGGCCAACCCATTGGATAAGTGATCTCAGTAGGACATGCTATGTCCCTGAGAAATAATTGCCCATGTTGAGCACCAATGAAATCTTGAACTTTGCTACACATCATTAATGTTGCAACACATAAATAAAGGTAATTTTCTGGCAATACTTACCTATAGTAGAAAGATTTGCAACAGTAAACTTGATATAAAGGTATTCAGAAGATGATAGGTATAAATAAACACGCTCTTTAAAACTAGCAAGAAAACTGAAATAAAAGAGGCAAGTTCAGAAACAGAGTATGAGTACACACACACACACACATACACACACACACACACACTCTTTTGGTTGAAATATAAATCAAACAATATCTGGTATAAATTTCAATCAATGAGAAAATGTAAGAGAGTGAATTATTTTTTAATGCAGTTGTTTATTTTCTTCCTATGAACTCAATGTCATCCATATAATGCCCTATTAAATTCTATGAGTTTTATACTTTTTCATTTTCCATTTAGATCTGTGATCCAATTTTAGTAAATTTGTGTGTAAGGTCTCTGTGTACATTCATTTCTTCAAAGAAGGATGTCCAATTCTTCAACTCCATTTTTTGAAAAGACTGCCTGTCTTTCATTTTATTATCTTTACTCCTTTCTAAGAAGATCACAGTTGACCATATCTATGTGAATTTATTTCTGTGTTGTCTATTCAGTTTCATTGATTTATCTGTTTAATATGGATTTATATAGGCCAAGTCTTGAAGTTAGGTCTTGTCAGTCCTCAAACTTTGTTCCTTCTTTAATAGAGTATTCATCACATAAGATGAACACATGAAAGATAAAAATATGCAAAGCTGCTCTACATGTCATAGGGAAAATGCAAATGAAAACCAAAGTGAGATTAGAATAGTCAAACCCAGAGCACTAACAACACCAAGTGCTAGAAAAATCATTGACACAAAAGAATCCCTCCTTCATTGCAGGAATGCAACATGGTAAACCAGTTTGAAGGGGAGTTTTACAATTTTCTAAAAAACTATACATGCTCACTAAATAATCCAGCAGTCATGATCTATAAAATTTATTCAAAGGAACTTATAACTTAAGTCCTCACATAAACCTGCATATGAATGTTTATTTCCAAAAAATTGATTTCCACATATTGCAGGTAACAAAGACGTGTTTCATAGGTCAATATAAAAATAAAGTGAGGTACATTCACAATGGAAAATTTTCAGTGAGAATATGAAATGAACTATCAAGTCATGAAAATAGATGCATATAACTTAAATAAAAATACATAGTGGGAAAAAACAATCTAAAAGATTGTTAACTATATGATCTCAATTTTATGGCATTATGAGAAAGGCAAATCAATAAAAATTTTAAAAGGTCATTGGTTATATAGTGTAAAGAGAGAAGAAGGAAGGATAAATAGGGGGACCACAGAGTAACTTTAGGACAGAAAAAATAATCTGTATATTATTATAACACTGGATATGTGTTCTTATATGTTTGTTAAAACATGTTGAAAGTGAATTATTAAGAATGGACTCTAACATAAAATATGGACTTTGGGTAAAAATGATGGGTCACTGTACACTCAGAAGTTGTAACAAATGCACCATTTTGGCAGATGTTGATAATCAGGGAGGGTGTGAAGTGTGAGGAGATAGATTAAGGGAGATACCACAACATTGACCTCTCAGTTGTGCTGTGAAGCTAAAATTGCTTTAACAAATTAAAGTCTTCAAAAATAATGAAACATCCTTCATGTAAAACAATATGAAGTTTCCTCCAAAAATTAAAAGTTGAACTACCATATGATCCAACAATCTCATTTTGAGATTTATTTTCAAAAGAAATAGAATTACCATCTCAAAAGAATACCTGTGCCCATGTTCATTGAAGCATTATTCACAAAAGCCAAGACATTGATTTAGTTAAGTGCTCATCAATGATAGAATGAGTAATAGAAATGGGATGTGTATATAACTGTATTATTAAGTCTTAAAAATAAGGAGTTTTTCCCATTTACAACAAAAACAGGTGCAGGAGTGCCTGACTGGGGAAGTTCACCAGGCTCTCATTGAAAGGCCAAGGCTCATCCTTGGAGATCAAAACACACACACAGTGTCAAAGATGAAGTGCTTTATAGCAAAATGCTGCTAGCTTATATAGAAAGTGAGAGTCAGTTATCTTAGACCAGGAAGCTCCCAGGGCCAATCATAGTAAAGATCAGGTCATTATCTATGGTGCACGCACATCGGCCCTGCATTAAGTTTCATGGAGATCACGAACTGTTCACGTGCGCGAAAGATGGGAGGACCAATTAGTGAATTTCCAAAACCACTTGTTATCCACCCACTGGCAACTTGCCCTCCGCCATATTGCATTAGGGGCTTCTTATCTGAAAGGCCCCAGGAGTTCTAGCCGCCCACTGGCAACTTGCCCGCTGCCATGTTTGAAAGGCCCAGGGAGTTCTCAGGGAGACTCCCAACACTCATCAACTTATGCTATTTACAGTATAAGACACATTCATTATGCTTTATAGGGGAGTGTGCTGAAATTGTAAATAAATAAATGTTAACTTATTTAAAAATGTGTTCCTTATAGAAATATATATTTTGATCATTAGAATTAAGAACTAAGGACTACTACTTATACTGCATATGCTAATTTATTGATATTTTTAAATTGCTAAGTCTTTTTATGAACATTCAGACACAGATCTGCCATATAAGGATCTTGGAATTTATCATTTCCTTTATTAAAGGAAGAAAAAGCCTAACAAAGACAAAACCAATTGCTTTTCTTAGTTTGAACAGAGAATTGAGGTAGCAGGGCTAACAACAAAAAATTGACAAGGCATGATCAAAGGAAAACAAACCAAATTGCAAGAACAATAAACAATCTAAAAGCAAAGTAGTCATTCCAGCGAGTCGTAGACAGAACACAACATTGAAATTATCAGAAAATATGATTTTTTTTCAATTTCATTTATTTTGAATTTACAGATGAATTAGTACTTATCTATCATGTACACCACAAAGTATTAAAGTATGGATACATGGTGGAATCTGTAAATCATAAATCTAGTTCATTAAAATACACATTATATCACAAGGTTATCATTGAAAGAAATTTGACTACCAGGTTAAAGGCATGAATTGAAAAAAAAAGGAATCTACAAGAAGAGACTAGTAAACAAAGAGATAAAAGCTCTAAGAAAATATTAATAAAATATGAAAAATATTAAAAAAAACTAATGTAAATTAGAAATTTCTTTCAGGAGACTATGAATAGATTGGATATTGGCAAGTAGAGGCTGACCTTGAAAATAGTCCAACAGAAACTTCCCAAGCTAAAATAAAGAAAGGAAATCAAGAATTAAAGAAAAATAAAATACAGAACATAATATCACAAAAATGTACATCAACTTCAAAGTGTGTTACACAAACGTGAGTGTTGTACCATCAGGGAAAAAAGAAAGAGAAATTTCCTCAAATTAATGATGTGTTCCATACTACAGATCAAGGAAGCTCAGAGAAAATCTAACAAGATGAAAATTAAATAATTAAATTGATCAAGTAATGAAAGAAAAGTTAATTAACAAAAAGCAACAAAAGCTGTATAGGACTATTATGTTCAAAATGTAGTAAAGCAAAAGCAAAGAGAAAAATTGTGACAGAAAACTAACTACAGAAGAAAAGGCTTAGCTGTAAAGCCCCGGGACAAGTATCACAGTCAATCCCTCCTCAGAAACTCCAAAAACAAGAACAAAGAAAGAAATGTTTACTGTCAGAATAAAAAGCAGGAGAGAATTCTATATCCAAAAAAAAAAAAAAAAAAAAAAAATCTTCACTGAAAAAAGAAGAAACAAAGAATTTGTGAAGAAACCAAAACAGGAGAAATGTTTGCCCGCAGTCCATCCTGTCCTACAAAAATTGTTAAAAGAACTTCTTCGGAAGTAAAAATGACACAGGTGGAAAATAATGCTATACAGTACAGAAAGGAAGAGCATCAGAGAAGAAATGAATTAAAGATAAAATATTTTAGTTTTGTGAATGTAACTTTTGTTTAGAATAATATTTGTAACTATATACTAAGTAATTATAAAGTTTGATAAAGGTAACTTTTTGATTACAATACTAATTATAAAAATTATATTGAATGATTATAGTTGCAGAATAAATGAGAAGAATTACTACAGTGTTCTAAGGGAAGAGAGGAAGGAGTTGGAAAGCTCTATTACCAGCTACATTTGCTGCATTTGAGGCTAGAGTATTATTTAAATAAAGGCTTAGATTAGTTAAAAATAAGTACTTAAGGGCTGGAGCAGTACCTCCATGGTTTAGTGCTTTCCTTGCACGTGGGAGATACTGTGTTCAATTCTCAGCACCATATAAAAATAAATGAATAAATAAATATACACATTGTGTCCATCTATAACTAATTTTAAAAAAGTACAAAATACAAATATGAAATTGAAACTTGATGGCTGACTACCTCGAAAACTATTCATAATTGACAGGCTGGGAGAGAAACTAACATGGAATAAATAATTACATGCAAGAACAAAAACATTTTTTTTATATTCAATTTACTGCTGTACTGCTATAATCTGTGAATCATGGCTCCTGAAATCAGGAAAATGTAAACGTGTGAAATGAATAAGTATATGAGTGATTAAGAAAATTTTATAAATTTAATCAGCAGTAAGAGTTGTACATACCCTTCTTAGGATGTTAGAAAAATTAAATTACTAAAATATTAAAGTAAATATTAGTGTTGAGTATTATGAAAATTAGTAACTTTCAATTGGCTAAATATATTAATATAAGTACCCTACATGGATATACAAATATATACATATGTATATATATATATATATATATATATATATATACACACACATACATACACATACTCATATACATCCATGGTGATTGATTTGCTCAAGACAAGAATGACAGGAATAAAAAAATAATTTTTCTAGTCATTTCTTTAATTTTAACACATTAATTTTTGTGGAGAAAATAATTATGCCTCTTTCACCAACACTCACTAAACAAATTTCTTAAATATTTTAGTTTTAAATATCTATATTCAATATGATTGAAGATCAATATTTGACATTTTTATATATTTTGAATTTTGGCAAGGCACATAATTAACAGAAAGAATTTTTTTTTCTTTTCAGAGCATATTTAAATATATTCTTTATTGTTATTCCTACAAAACATAACATTTGTTCTTAAAACTAGAATGTGATGATTAATTGCCGATGCTAATTTCCTTTTTGCAAAATATAAGTCTCTGTAATAGTTTTGTAAATAGCAGGTGATTGCCTATTACAAATATTTTCTATAACTTTTTAATAGTTTAGCATTTATCAAATTTTATAAAACGTGTCTCATTCTTTCCATGAAATATATTGTTATAATTAGTCTTTCTTTTGTCATTTTATCCATTAAATATTTTTGTTGTTGTTGTTTCCTCTGTTTCACTGTTTAGGAAAAGTACATCGTATGTGCAATTTTGCAAAACAGAATTGAGACGGGTTGCTCTTCTCCAATTCTCTCTCTTCAGTGCCTCAACCAGCAAAATCCATAACAAATTCCACAGTTCTGCTGTTGAATTCCATAAAGTCCTACTGCTTTAGCATGTAAAGACTTCTATGAATTTGCCTCTGCTTCTTATATACTTAACATTTTGACTACTACCATTTCATGCCCCATTTTCCAAACATCTATGCACATTTGTCCTTTAGAGTTTGATTTGGTTTATTGTATCATTGTAGAATATTGCAGTTTTCTTCAGAAAGTTCTCTCCCCCTATACCAAGTCTAGTTGTCATGTAGCTTTATAATGATTTTTCCTGTTCTCTAATCTTGGGACAGCAAGCTATTTTAAATAGGTCAATTAAACTTCTTACCTGCAGTGGGGTTATATATATGTAAAAGCTATTTTACATGCATCTATACATAGACACATATTCATACACACATATATGTATACACATAAATATATACTTTCTACATATTCATACACAGACATATACACAAAGAGATGAAACGTACCCTCCATTGGTAGCTAGGAGTGCATATAATATCTGAATCCAAAAAGGGCAATTTTTAGGGTCTCATTCATGAAAAGAGCACAACTTTAAAAATAAGAACCTGTAAGGATCAGATCCCTAAAAACTTGAATGAAATGCCCAGAAGATGTAGTTTTTGAGGATTCTTCTTTAGTACCATTTCTTTAACTTGTGAGTACTGCAAGATAATTGACTTCCTAAAACCTTTCTTTAAATTTTCAAATTTTCAACATTTCAAAAAGTAATATATTTAATAAATGGAGCTACTAAATTTAATTAAATTAAATTTTTATCCTCACTCACATATGTTATATAGAATAATTGTCTTCTCATTTTTCCAGCCTATTGACTATTAACAAGTACCATACATAGAAAAGGAAATAAATCTTCCAGAAAGTATTATCAACCAAAATATTTGTAATGTTATAAACACGGAAAAAATCTGTTAAAGTATAATTTTGAAAGATCTATTTGTTTAAATTGATTTTGTTTAACACATTCAATTATTCAAATGTCTACCTCACAGTATGCACATTGATAAAATGTCATCTTAACTCAAATATTTTATTGATTTGTCTTTAACAGCTTCCTAAAACATATATATTTTAGTGATACATTGACAAAAATGTATATTTTCATGTTAACACAGTGTCACTTGTTTGGATCAACAATCTATAATTTCTCAGAGTCTTCTAGTTTTGAAACATGCATTACACTTCCCAATTTCAAAATTCAACAACTGAGACTTTGTTTTCATAGCAGAAAATTCTATGAATAAAAAAGTAATTAATGAATATCTCTATAAATATACTCAAGAAATTGATTGTTTAAAAGTTAATTGAGGGCTGGGGATGTGGCTTAAGCAGTAGCACGCTTGCCTAGCATTCATTTGGCCTGGGTTCGATCCTCAGCACCACATACAAATAAAGATGCGTGTCCGCCGAAAACTAAAAAAGTAAATATTAAAAAATTCTCTCTCTCTTAAAAAAAAAAGTTGATTGACACTGACTACAAAACAGTGGTTATCAGATCTTTTAGTAACTTCAGCTATAAATCTTTATTTAATATAGGATTGTTAAGCCAATGACATTTCCATGAAGAGTCAACTCATTTTCTATCATTCTGCAAATATTATTGAGGGGTCCTTATTTTGTTTCCTGTGGGGAAAAAAATTATAGGTACTAACATTATGACTTTAATATTATAAATATATATTCATTCACATTGGTTCTTGATATTTAAAATTGAAGTAATTATTTTATTAAAGTTATCAAAGTTCATAATCATACAAACTTAAAATCTTTGCTATTTTCTAAAAAGTTGTAGCAGTTTTTCATTAGTAAGTACAATGTAAATATATTTTCTACTAAAAGTTCATTAGAATATTTTCTATAAAAATGTATCATTGATTTTAATATAAAAAAACTGATAAGAATTTCCTGATTAATGATTTTTTCAGTAATTACTATTATGTTTGAGTGAATAAATTCCACAACCACATATTATACAATTTTACTAATGAAAGCTAAAAAAAAACAAGGACCAAGAAAGAAACGTTAAAATCTTTTTTAAAAACCTGATATCTAATTAACAGAAATAGAATCAAGGCTTCCTTTTAAAAAATATGGGAAAATACTAATAATCTGACATTATTTCACAGTTAAGTTAAAAATGTTGTTTTGTATAAAGTTTCTTTTAAAAGTCTGTGGATCAAGGGTATTATTATAACACATTGCCTACAATTAAATTCTGAAACTGCATTTCCAGACAAAAGTTAGATGATCCCATCAATTTATGGCTTATATCCCTTACTCTGACAGTTATTTTTTTTAATTAAATTGCCTTTGACTTTAAAGAGCAGTATATGAACTTATCATTATCAACCAATTATTTACCAATTTGCATAGTGATACACATCTTTTATGTGAAAGAATTATCATGCTTCTCTGTAAAGAGAAGTGAGCCATTTATGTGAGTAAAAGTCATTGAGAGATGCACTTAAGATGCATATTCTGATGTTCCATAAAATGACATTCTAAATCATTACCTTTGAGTTGAGGTCCATAAATCTACATTTGTTCAAAGAGCACCTCAGATGATAGTGATGTCAAACTACATAACACAATGACTCTTGCAAGGGACAATAAAAATAAAGATTTTTTTAAAAATTTGAACCAAAGTGAATGTGAGGGAGTTACTTGGAATTTTACCAATTCATTTTCTTGCCATTGAATGAGGACAGTTTTAACTACTACTGCTTATTCTCATTTTCTAAACAAAAACTGACATGGAAACTGAATTTATTCTGTGAATTCAAAAAATGTATTGACTTGATTAGTTAATAATTGTCATTCCAAAGCTATTGTTTTGGTGCCATAATTTTATACTTACACATACTGATATTGGAAAAGCAAACAAGAAACTCCTTCATCAGATTTCTAATTTGGAGAAAACAATAATGAACCAAGTATAAAACTCTAGCTGTGATATCTGCTATGAAGTGAAAATCAAGTAGATTCCAGTCTAGTAGAACCACTAGGGGTATTGTAGGGTTTATTTATTTTTTCTTTTTCTTTTTTATTTATTTTTTGGTAATTTTACAGTGGTAGTTTTTTTTTTAATTTTTCCTTTTAAATATCCATGAAAGAAGGATGCATTTTGACATATTATGCATACACAGGGTGAAACCCATTGCAATTTTAATCTCATAATTGTTGTTGAACAGGATGTGGAGTTATGCTGGTCATCATCGGAAATTATGTCCGATTCATTCTACTCTCCTTCCTATTTTCATCACCCCACCCTTTAGTTCATTCCCCTTTGTCATATCCAATGAAATTCTATACTTATCCTCCCTACCCTACCTTATTATGGATTAGCATCCACATATCAGAGAATATTTTATCTTTTTTCATTTTTTTCTTTTCTTTCTTTTTTTTTTTGTTTTTTGTTTTTTGGAATCTGGCTTACTTCACTTAGCATGATGTTATCCAGTTCCATCCATTTACCAGAAAATGTCATAATTTCATTTTTTCCTTCTAGCTGAGTAATATTCCATTCTTAAAAACATACATATTTTAGTGATACATTGACAAAAATGTATATTTTCATGTTAACACAGTGTCATTTGATTGGGCCAACAATCTATCATCTCTTAGAACATATATATCTTAGTGTTCTATACCACATTTTCTTTATCCATTCATCTGATGAAGGTCATGTAGGTTGGTTCCAAAGCTTAGCTATGGTAAATTAAGCTGCTCTGCATCACTGTAGCATGCTGATTTTAAGTCCTTTGGGTGTAAGCTGAGGAGTTGTATAACTAGGTCAAATGATATTAGATCAGAGACCCTGTACATACTAGAAGAAAAAATAGGCCCAAATCTCCAACATACTAGCTCAGGAACAGACTTCCTCAATAAGACTCCTGAAGCACAAGAAGTAAAATCAAGAATCAATAAAAGGAATGGCATCAACTAAAAAGCTTCTTCACAGCAAAGGCAACAACTGTGAACATGAACAGAGAGCCTACAGAATGGTGAAAAATCTTTATCACATGCACCTCAAGTAGAGCATTAATCTCCAGAGTATACAAAGAACTAAAAAAAATTAATATTAAAAAACAAAACAAAGCAAAACAAGACAAAAAATAATCCAATCAATAAATGAGAAAAGGAATTGAACAGGTACTTCAAACAAGGAGAAACATGAATGGTCAAAAAATATATGAAATGGCTGGGGTTATGGCTCAGTAGCAGGGCATTAGCCTAGCATGTGTGAGGCACTAGGTTGATCCTTAGCACCACATAAAAATAAATAAAGGTATTGTGTCTATCTACAACTAAAAAATTTATTTATATATATATATATATATATATATATATGTATATATATATTTCAATACTAAAGAATATGTATGTGTATGTAATATGTACATATATTGGATATAGCTATATGATCAGTTTATTTGGGAATTTCACTAATTAAAATATTTATTCCTTGCTTTACCATATATATATGTATATATATATATATTTTCATATATATATATGAAAAAATGTTCAACATCACTAGCAATTAGAGAGAGTCATTCTGCTGGTCTTGAATTAGAGAAATGCAAATTAAACTACTCTGAGATTCCATTATGTAGCTGTCATAATGGCAATTATCAAGAATACAAGTAACAATAAATATTGATGAGGATATGGGGAAAAACGTTCACTCACATGTTGCTGGTGGGACTGCAAACTGGTGCAAGCATTCTGGAAAGTAGTATGGAGATTCCTTAGAAAATTTGGCACTGTTATTTTTTTTATTGCTTGCCAAAGGCCAATGTCTCGGCTTGGCACCAGAATCACGAGGCACTCACAGCTTTGTAGGTTCAAACAGCAATTCTTTATTCCAGCTCTCACACCGCCTCCACACAGGTCCAGGGGCAAACGCGTTCTGCTGTCTCCCGCACAAACCACCTACTCCATGAGGCTATCTCCAAATCCCATTATAATCTCACGAGAACTCAACGGGAACAAGCAGCAGGAACACCCTAATCCCAGCAATAATCTTCAACTTCCAACTTCCCTAAAACCCATTATCTTAAACTGGCAACGCCTTAAACTCAAGGAGCCGGTTACTTCCTCAAACCTGATCAGCTCTAAACCCGAATCCACCTTGGTCCTTGAGCAAGGTCACCTTATTAAAGCATGCATGCAATGTTCCATCAAATGTCCTCTAAGCAGCATGGGGTACGCTTGGCAAGGAAATTTCGATGCGTCATTCCTACTTGGTAATGGCCCTCAGCATCTCCCCCCTTCTGATTAATTAAACAATAAGCAATGCGGCTTAGGACCGTGCCTGGTAGGTTGTCCAATTCAACATATGGTTCTTACCCGTCATCGGATGAACTGACCTCTAGGCGTCAGTCCCCTGTCTTAGGTTGAATCCACTGCAATCAGATCAACCCGTCACTGACTACCGGTCCAGCATTCAGCCATGCTTGTGGATAGGCCTAAGCACCAGTGGGAGGGTGAGGTTCTTGCCTCACCTCTGTTGGCCCCCAAATTTAACCTTGGTGCCAGTGGGGGGGTGAGGTTCTTGCCTCACCTCTGTTGGCCCCCAAATTTTAGACCATCACTAGTAGAAGGGAGGAAGATACAGAAATGCCACGACACCAAGCCAATTGACGGCTCCTTTGGAAAAATTGCATCACTGGTGACACCATCAGCAAAGATGCCAGCATTACCACAATTAACATGGGGTGCGCTGGCAAGGAAATTGCTTCACTGGCGACACCATCAGCAAAAATATGCCAGCATTACCACAATTCGCTGCACCAGACGATAGTTCACAATGCATGCAACTGATAAATAGTCCAGGCAAGTTCTGCAGGCAGTTCAAAGTGGAAGAGTCTATCAATATGTCCATTTCCTCCCAAAGTAAATCAAATGCTTGATTGAGCATTACTTGTTGAGTTATATTCATTGATGCATCAGTTTATACAGTTTACTGTGGTAGCTATCATAGAAGCTGTAGTTTGGTTTTCTTAGTCTTCACCGGCACTGGGATGGAGATGGGAATTCTGGCAATGATGTTAAAGAGACATTATCCTGAACAGAATTATCAAATATAATGAAAAGGAAAAGTGAAAGTAAACAAACAGATCTGTTAACCACCTTTGAAAACAATCATTAACAGCTGTTTACCTAATTAGATTAAACCACTTAAATCACGTGAAAAAAAAAAATTCGGATCCATTTTTTCATGAGGGCTCCTCATATAAAAATATGGACATACACACATACTGATATGCAACACAAAACAGTGCATACATAACATACAACACATAAGACAATAATAACGGCCTTGTAGCTTTACCTAGGTAAAATCTCCATTGCAATGTTTAAAAACTCCACAGTCAAAAAATTAAAAACAGTCAAAAAACAAAACTGATCAGAAAAACATTGACCTAGGTTTGTATGAGCTCAAAAATAAAATAGAACTTTATGATGTGGGAAAAATGCAATAATAAAATAGATATTGAAAAAAGCACCGTGGTAAATCACTGTCGCAGATGTAAGAATAGCCAAGCTGGAGCTCTGGATTTCAGCTGTTATGGATTTCAGTCAAATCATCTTCTTTTTCTGTAGAAATTGTTTTGGTTAACCTCTCTGGAATCCAAATTGGCTGCTGTTCTCCCTGTGGGAACACACAAACGGAACCCCGACTCCAGACAATAACTGGGTCGGGACCTTTCCATTGTCCTGTTAGAATATCTTTCCAAAGTACCTTAGGCTTATGTACATTTTTCGGATACATATGTCTTTCCGCAGCACTAAGTCCTGATGAATCCAAATTTAGAAAGTTTAGAGTAAAAAGGGTTATTTTAAGTTTATCTTTGGGGGATATATACCCCTTTCCAATTCCCTCTTTTTGCTTTAATAGGTACGTTTTAATAGTTTGATGAGCTCTTTCAACTATGCCTTGTCCCTGTGGATTGTATGGGATTCCTGTTATATGAGTAATACCAAATGATGAGCAAAATTGTTTAAAAGATTTAGACGTATAACCAGGACCGTTATCAGTTTTTAACTGTTTAGGAACACCCACAGTGGCAAAATTTTGTAAGCAATGAGCTATAACATCTTTAGTTTTTTCTCCGGCATGAAGGGAGCCCATCAAAAATCCGGAAGAAGTATCAACTGTAACATGTAAATATTTTAATTTTCCAAATTCTGGCAAGTGTGTGACATCCATCTGCCAAATATGGTTAGGTATCAATCCTCTAGGATTGACTCCAAGATTAACTTGTGGTAAAAAGGTCACACAATTTTGACATTGTTTTATTATATGCCTGGCTTGTTCCTTAGTTATTTTAAAACGCTTTTGTAAAGTATTAGCATTAACATGAAACCTTTTATGAAAATTTGTAGCTTCTTCTACAGTAGAAAAAATATGTATATCATGTGTAGTTTTATCTGCTAAATCATTGCCCAAACTAAGGGCTCCAGGCAATCCTGTATGTGCCCTGATATGTCCTATGAAGAATGGATCTTTTCTATCCCAGATTAGACTTTGTATAGTGGAAAACAAAGAGAAAACAGTAGAGGAAGGGGAAATCCTACCAGCATCTTCAAGGGATGTTATAGCATTAACTACATACTGGCTATCAGAGAATAAATTAAATACAGAATCTTTGAACATCACAAAAGCTTGTAGAACTGCATTAAGCTCTACCTTTTGAGCTGACTGTTTGGGAACTAAAAATGTAAAAGTTTGATCAGGGGTAACTACTGCAGCTGTACCATTATTAGACCCATCAGTGAATATATTTGGAGCATTCATGATAGGTGTTTTTCTTGTCATTTTAGGAAAAACTACAGGATGCTTAGACCAAAAAGACAACAAAGGATTAGATGGTAAATGATTATCAAATGAAACATTCGATTTACACATGATTATTGCCCAAGTATTTAATTCATTAGCTAACTCATCAATTTGCTCCATAGTATATGGAGTAATAATTTTATTGGGAGAAATTCCAAACACTGTCTTTGCTGCTCTTATACCTTTGAGTATTAATTGTCCTACAGCCTCAGGATACCTAGTAAGAATAGTGTTAGGAGAATAAGATAAATGTATCCACAATAATGGACCTTCCTGCCAAAATACTCCTGTAGGAATATTTCTTGTTGGTAGTACAATAAATAATAAAGGCAAACTTATATCAATTCTATCTAAATGCATATTTTCCATATATGTCTCAATAATTTTTAATGCCTTTCTAGATTTAGGAGTTAACATTCGGGGTGAATTCGGATCTGATGGACCTTTTAGAATATCAAATAAAGGTCCCAACTCTCCTGTTGGTATGCCTAGATAAGACCTTATCCAATTTATATCTCCCAACAACTTTTGAAAGTCATTAAGTGATTTGAGTTGATCTACTCGTATTTGAATTTTAGGTGGACGGACCATGGTTGAGGATAATAGAACTCCTAAATAATTAATTGGAAAATTTAATTGTACTTTGTCTATTCCTATCTCTAGATTATAATTTTTTAACAAGTTTGTAAGTGTGGCATAACATTCCAGCAATGTGTTTTTATCTTTATGTGCCAATAATACATCATCCATATAGTGAAATATTTTTAGTTCAGGATTTTGATTTCTAAGTGGCTGGATTGCTTTATTAACATATATTTGACACATAGTTGGACTGTTAGCCATTCCTTGAGGGAGTACTTTCCATTCATATCTCTCATCAGGACCTTCATGATTTAATGCAGGGATAGTAAATGCAAAACGTGGACTATCCTCGGAATGAATTGGAATCGAAAAAAAGCAATCTTTAATGTCTATAGCTAAAACATGCCCCGTTTTTGGTAAAGCAGACAATTGAGGAATCCCTGATTTAGCAGGTCCCATAATGACCATTTCATTATTAATTGCTCTTAAAGCTTGTAATAATCTCCATTTACCCGATTTCTTTTTGATAACAAAAATGGGAGTATTATGGGGAGATACGGAAGGTTGTAAATGTCCTTCCGCTAATTGTTGTTTGACCAGATCATGGGCTACTTGTATCTTTTCTTTAGTCAGGGGCCACTGAGGAACCCACACTGGTCTTTCTGATTTCCAAGTAATTTTGATTGTCTCAGTGGCCCTTTCTGAAAATCCAACCCATGTCTGTCTGTTCCTTGATCTATTTGAATTGGCGCTGCTATACCTTGTTCTTGTTTTCCTAATCTTTTTTCTTTCCTGATACCTTGTCTAGCCCTAGTAGTGGGCACATTAGGATTGATGTTATTTGTTAACATCAAACCTGGTTGATCTAGGACATCTCGTCCCCATAAATTAATAGGAAGGTGATCCAAAACATATGGCTGTATAGTTCCTTCACATCCTTCAGGATCCTTCCAATCTAATACCATAGCACTTCTATGGGGATTAGTCGCCACTCCTAGGCCTCGAAGCGTTTGCGTGGCTTGTTGTAATGGCCAATGTTTTGGCCATTCTTGAAGAGATATGATGCTAAGGTCAGCACCTGTGTCCAGCAGTCCATTAAAGTCACGACCCTGAATATTTAGTTTTAACATTGGGCGAGAATCTAAATTTAAAGACAACATAGCCCAATCTACACCTGTGGAGCCTAATCCCTTGGAACCTCTTTCTACATTACGACTGGGGAACTTATTATGTAGGCTGGGTATTATTAACAACTGTGCTATTCTATCTCCAGGTGAAATTACTGATATACCTCCTGGAGAACTAGCTATAATTTTTATTTCACCTACATAATCGGGATCAATTACCCCAGGACTTATCATAAGTCCTTTTAATGTAGATGAACTACGTCCCAGCAATAAGCCTACTGTTCCTTGGGGAAGAGGTCCTTTTACTCCTGTAGGAATGATTTGAACTCCCATCTCTGGAGTTAATACTGCTCTGGCAGAGGAGCAGATGTCCAACCCTGCGCTCCCTCGGGTTTGTCTGATGAGGGATTTAATGGACAATGTGTCCTGGGCACCACCCTGATGGGGTTGCTGGGTTCCTCCACTGCCCCGTATATTTGTGGTTGTGGGCCCCGGAGCATTGGGCCCCCCGGTCCGTTTTTTGGCAATAAAGCCTGGTGCCTTTCTCCACGATATCATGGGTAAATACCTGATCCTTGTCCGTTTTTTGATAAGGGAGTACCTTCTATGGTAGTTTGAGAACGGCATTCATTAGCCCAATGTCTCCCTCTACGGCATCGTGGGCAAATACCCGGTATTCTATTCCTTTGATTTCTAGTTTTGTTAAACCCTCCTCTTATGGGGCAACTCCTTTTAAAATGTCCTGTTTGTTCACAATTATAGCATGTTTCTAGCCTGGCATCTAAAGCCTGTTGTACTGCAGCTGCCAAGACTTGCCCTTGTTCATTAACATCTCTACATAATTTAATATATGTGTTTAAATCTTCATGTCTCCATGGTCTAATAACCTCTCTGCAGCAACGATTTGCTTGGACATAAGCCAGTTGTTTTATTAATGGCATTGCTTGTTCTGTGTCACCAAAAATTTTGGCAGCCGTTTGAATAAGCCTATCTACAAAGTCAGCGTAAGGTTCATTAGGTCTCTGTATTACCTTAGATAGCTGACCTTGTAAATCTCCATGACCTTGTAAAGTCTTCCATGCCCTAACTGCGTCTGCAGCAATCTGTACATATACAGCAGGATCATATTCCATTTGTTGCCGCTGACCCTCATAAGGTCCCCTTCCTAATAACATTTCAAGACTTCTTTGAGGGTAACCGGCTGCTGCATTTCGCCTAGCTGTCTCCATGCAAAATTCCTCATTGGCAACCTTCCATAACAAATATTGTCCTCCATTTAGCACAGATTTACACATGCTAGCCCAATCTGCTGGCGTCATGTCCAAGTTAGTAATGGACTCCACCATGCTTACCGTGAAGGGGGCTTGAGGACCATAGGTTGTTACAGCCTCCTTTAACTGCTTCACTGTTTTAAATTCTAAAACACGGTGAATTCGCCGCCCTCCTACCTGTTCAAATACAGGGCATGCTAATCTTTGAGGTCCTGTCTCAGGATCCCATCTATCAACTACGGGGTTTGAGGGCCACTCAGCTGTCTCCATCGGCGGGGCTGTTGGTTGAATTACACCCTCTGGTAAAACGGAGTTAGTAACAGCCTCTTGTTTTGGCCTTTTTCCTAATAAACCCTTTTCCTTTAAATTTTCTCCCTTTCTCTGACTAGCTCGAGAGACCTTCTCTTTTGCTTGATCTAAAATGTCTTCCTCCATCGTCTGAATCTCTAACAATTTACTTAACACTTTTTCGGCTTCTTTTTTAATAATTTCTAATCTTCTATAAAGATAACGCAACCCAATAAGATAACACAAAACAAAACCACAACTGAATGAAACAAAAACTGAATAAAAATTCACTGTATCAATTTTCTCTTTCTCAGGGCTAACAAACTTCAAACCTTGAGCCAACCATTTTTCCCAGTTTGCCTGAGAAATTTCTAGGGATAGGCAGCTTGAAACAAAAACGAAATAAATCAAAACAAGAATACATTGTTTTTTGAAATGGTCACCCATTCTCTCGCCTTCCCTCAGGGGCGAGCGATTTTACTCACCTCCAAATTTCAGACGTTCCGCGTACGGGCCACCAAAATGCCAAAGCCAATGTCTCGGCTTGGCACCAGAATCACGAGCCACCACACACCTTTGTAGGTTCAAACAGCAATTCTTTATTCCAGCTCTCACACCGCCTCCACACAGGTCCAGGGGCAATCGCGTTCTGCCGTCTCCCGCACTAACCACCTACACCACGAGGCTATCTCCAAATCCCATTTTAATCTCACGAGAACTCAACGGGAACAAGCAGCAGGAACACCCTAATCCCAGCAATAATCTTCAACTTCCAACTTCCCTAAAACCCATTATCTTAAACTGGCAACGCCTTAAACTCAAGGAGCCGGTTACTTCCTCAAACCTGATCAGCTCTAAACCCGAATCCGCCTTGGTCCTTGAGCAAGGTCACCTTATTAAAGCATGCATGCAATGTTCCATCAAATGTCCTCTAAGCAGCATGGGGTACGCTTGGCAAGGAAATTTCGATGCGTCATTCCTACTTGGTAATGGCCCTCAGCAATTGCTGTATAGTAAATGCTACAGGATTACCAGTTTAGGACAACAGTCTGGAGAGAGAGTCCTATGTAACATAAGATAATCAAAGGAATGATATCACATAAAATATCATTTAACCACAGTTTACTTATTAAAAGCAGCCATGGATTCTACTCTCACTCAAGGGTATGGAAATACATGAAGGCATTGTGGTAGGGAGGCAGATTATTGAGAGTCTGTCTGTTACTTGGGTAAAGGACTTTTTTTTTTTTTCTCTTTTTGGAGAGAAGTTATAACTTACACCACTTCTGGGAATCTGCGGAAGAAAGTCTGGAAAAGGAGTAGAAGAGTATATGAATAACAAACTAGTTCTCTTAACCACTGGAACAGAGGAAGAAGGTGGAGCTTGCACTGAAATCTGAGAAATGAAGTATATCCAGTCCTTGTTATGGAAGTACAGTTTCTCTAATGAGACAATACAAATCCAGAGCCACATAAAAATAACTTTGTTTATAGCGTAGTACCCACCTTAATGAAGATGACAGTAGCACATTTTGGCATCCATAATATCTATTGCAACTACATGCATTTCCAAATTCAGAAAACAGCATTTACTTGCTTCTATACAACATAAGGCAACTGTGACTCACTAGCCCTTTGTTCTAAAAGTAGTTATGCAAATACTCCCTATCCATGAATTCATAAGGCTAAATCATCTTCTAGTTAACTATCTCTATCTTTTTGATATCTCTTAAATTAAATACTAAGATATAAGGTTAATTATCACATTTTATGTTAGCTACAAAGAAAATACGAATGTAAAAGAAAAGAGGATAGTCGTTAAAGCAAGGAATAAATATTCTTAATTAGTGAAATTCCCAAATAAACTGATCATATAGCTATATCCAATATATGTACATATCACACACACATACATATTCTTCCAATATTTCAAATTCTATGTTCTCTTTGATATTAGAAACCATTTCAGCTATCATGATTCCTTGGTAGAGGAGTGTCTAAAACAATCCTCATTAGTATAGTATCTCTGCAGTTAGAATTCTTGCTTTTACCAAGTTGTTAAAATTTTTCTTTAATGGTTACTTTTGAATGTGAGATTTCTTCAATTCCAGACACTCTCAGTTTTTCCTTATTGTAAAGTAGAAATACAAATTCTCTGGAGAATCAGAATAAATCACTACAAACAATACACTAACCTTTGTTGTGGGATAGTATAACAATATGGCTGGTCTCAACTACCAATTTAATAGAAACAATTTTTTGCATAAACTTTTATGTCCCTTGAGAGAATCCTTCCTTCGCTAGAAAATAATATCTCTGGCAGTAGAGTCAATGTTGATAGATGGCAGCAAATGTTCTGTGAGGAACTATGAGGGATAATAATAAGAGTAATCCCTCTTTGCATCCCACTTTTGACTTTTACATGCATGAATGTGAGTTACAGGTGAAAACACAATGCACTGGTCACCAAGGTAAAGCACATGGTGCATCCTGAAGGGCATTACCATAATCCTACAAGGTAAACTCTAGTGCCTTCTTTTATTTTTTTCACGCTAATAATTCTAGTTGTAATAAAATAAGTGTAACCAGGCAATGAAGTTCAGAATTAAAGAACAGAAAATGCTATATCCTTAAGTTCCTCTATGTCCTTGCTTTACTATAAAATAAATCCCTAAATGTAATGATGCCGTATATAGTACATGGTGCTAAATAAGGCACACTGCATGTGTATAGGAGAATTTGAAGACAGATCATTATTTGGAAAAATAAGGAGCAAAATTTTCTTAAAGAGACTTGCTGAGTTTCTGGATCTATAAGTAGATTTGTATCTTAACATGTCCCAGGAGAAGAGAGTATACAAACTAAGAAACTTCTTGATTTTTTTTCCCAATCTATACTGTATAAAGCCTATCAAATAGGATTATTAGTACCCACCTTATCCATATCATTTGAATTTGGTCAGAGATAAAAAGCTCTGAGTTTTATGAATTTTTTATGAAAAGTTTATGAAATAGCCATACTGAATTTTATGAAAATTTAGAGGAATCAAGTCTTACATAATTGTGAGAGGATCTGAGAAGTGATGATGGCTTGAATGAATAAGATTCAGAGAAAGACAGAATGATGAGTACTGAGGGTATGTAACACAACTGGACAAATAAGACTTCTCTGGGGGAAGCTGAGAAATTTAGGACATCAGTGCCCAATACTGTGGAGATCTGCATAGGCTGTTGCCAAAATCCAAACACTTCAGTGACTATTGTTTTTGTAGCAATCCAGATAAAGAACTAGAGACTGCAGTAAATAGAGTGATAGTAAGTTAGATCTCATCTAGTAGCTCCCTATTCATCACTATGGTTGTTTCAATGTCCTTTAAGGTAATAGTGATCACTTCATTTACATCATGTGTGAGGTCAACTTTAGGCAATTCAACATACTGTAAAAGGGATTCTGTCAAAAAATGGTACTATAGTTTGCATAGAAATTATACATGGTAAAGATTTATACAGAGTAATAGTTAATATCTTTATTTAATTATTCTTAACAAAATATGTATTTAAAATACATATATTATAAAAATATATAAAAATAAAAATGGAATATAATATATATTAAAAGAAAACATACCAACAATAGTACTTCCTTTTGAAAATACATTGAAAAATCCTTTTAAAATTTTATTGTTATTTTAAGACAATAAATATTTTATAATGTTATGTGTTTTATGGTATGTCTAAGCTTGCTTTTAATTTTTTTTCCCTTCTTTCCAGGGTTACTCATGTCTTGTTCATGCTAGACAAGTGTGATACCTCTGAGCTATAACACCAACCTCATCTAGTACATTTTAAATTACTGTTCAATTCTTAAATGTGTATGTGTACTTCTTGTTTTACTCTATTTCCATGCAAATATTGTTGAAAAAGAATATTTTATCAATAAAAACTTTTGCAGGTGAAATATCTGCATGTTCTACTGCATGAATATAACATTATTGTCTCAAATTAAATAATTTTTTATGTAACTATGAGTCATATTTGTTTTCTTTTTAATATTAAAAAAATCTGTAATAGCATGGAACATTCTAATACCTTTAGTTCATGGTTTCTTGCTGAAATACAGACACTGTAATTAATTTTTTTCTTTAAAATAATAGATTTTGTAATCTCTATGAATCCACTGAAGCATATAATCCTTCTACAAAATTAAATTAAAATACTAACTGGAAGTGCTAGAGAAGGCATCTTGATCTGGGTGGCCAATGACATGAGATTTAGCCATTGTCAACTCTTTACCTCTCTGACCTCTGAAAGCATTCTGCTATTGTCATTTGTTGTCATCAGACAGGACTGGCAGTGCATGCAATATTTGAAACTAATAGCTCAAACCTTGAATCACAGAAAAAGCAGTGATACCCTGTTCATATTTGGCTCTGCATGTCTATCACTGTAGGCAATTAATAGAGTGGCATTGTTAGCACATGCATTGTTGGTCTTTCTGTAGATACAGCCAGATAAAGATCCTAATTAAGGCCAATCCAGATAGCAATTTTGTCGTGGGAACATTTTGAGAACCAAGTGAATTTAAACACAAATTTCCACTACACAGATATTAAAAATATCTAGTGAATGGAAACGTCAGTTGAATATCCAATTGACCCTGACTTGGGCCTTATCTAAATTCTTTCAAAATTTTTAGCAATTTTGTCAAATTAAATCTTTCAAATTTTCGGGATTTCTTTTTGTCATGCTATGATTCAGTTTTCTTGATGCTATTTTTGAAGAGATTTAATTTGCAAACTTAAAAAAAATAATATTAGAGGCTGGGGATGTGGCTCAAACAGTAATGCACTCGCCTGGCATGCACGGGCTGCTGGGTTCGAGCCTCAGCACCACATAAAAATAAAATAAAGATGTTGTGTCCACTGAAAACTAAAAAATAAACATTAAAAAATTCTCTCTCTCGCTCTCTCTCTTTAAAAGAAATTAGATTTTTTATTGAAATTTTACTTCTACATGAGAATTACTGAAACTCAATGGGGATGCTTGAAATTCTGATACCATCACATCAGTCAAATTCCTGTATAAATAGAAAGCAACTAAAAGAACTGCAAGGCACAGGGCCTATTTAAAAGATAATAGGGCAACAAAAACAAGTATCATAGAGGAAATTTAGACTTTGCTACTCACGTATATTGAAAATATTAAACTACTTAGTTTTTCACCATATGAATGTGAAACATACTAAAAGCTTGTTTACTTTTAGTGTCTTCTATCTGACACATGGTTATTCCTGTTTTCCATAAAATATTACAAAGCATGATAAAAGACTAGCAAAACAAAACAGAACTACAGAGTGAAGTGACTGAATAAACATTAGAATCTATCCTAGATGTCGCAGAGGTTTTGAAATTCTCAGATGGGAATTCAGCATAGCTGTGTTTAATATTCTAGGACCTCCTATAGAAAGCTGAGCAACTTATATGAGCCAATGGGTGATATAAGCAGACAGATAAAAATTCTAAGAAATAATTTATTTTTTTTTTAATTCTAGAAACCAGAAGCACTGTAACAAATGTGAAGAGTGTCCTTGATTGGTTCATCAGCACCCTAGAAGTGAGTGAAGACAGAATCAGTGAGATAGAACATCTGTCAGTAGACATTTCACAAACTGAAAAACAATAGGAAAATAATGAAAAAAAAAAAGAAAGGAAATATATGACAACAGTGGTACAGTTAAAAACCATGTAGTATATGTGATGGTAATACAAGAATATAGAAGAAACAGAACAAATACTTGAGTAAACTCTGGTTAAGGATGTTGTAAAAGGAATGAGACACCAAACTATGGTTTTAGGAACGTCAAAGAATACCAAGAAGTATGTGTATATGTGTGTGTATATGTAACATCAGATACTCTATACCTAGACATATTGTCAAACTACAGAAAACTGTAAGCGAAAACTAAATCTTCAAAGAAGCTAGAGGGAGTGGAAAATAATTCCATTTAACAACAGAAAAAAAAAAAGACCAGAAGAAAAAAAAAAAGATTTCAGCCAGGAATCTGGTTCTCCATGAAGAAAAGAAGAGTTACAGAAAAGAAATAAGGATAATGTCACACCTTCTATTTAATTTATTAATTGATTTAACAGATAACAATATGTTCAAAAAGTAATAATAAAATACTGCATTTGATGATTATAGAGAACCGTAATGAAAAATGGCAATGTTACAAAGGGCTAGAGGAAGGAACTAGGAAAACTATGTTATAATGTATGTGCATTACCTATGAAGCAATGTAGTCTAATTTGAAAGTCGGCTTAAGTTAGTTATAAATGTATGTTCCAAACCAGAGAGAGAAAGAAAAAAAAAAAGATGGAAGGAAATCATTAGCTAAGAACCTCTAAAGAACAGAAAAAAAGAAAGATAAGAACAAAGAAACTACATACAACACTGTGAACACCTTAGCTTTAGTTCATGATGACCCACTTAGGACTGCTGATAGAAAGAATAGTCAGTTACCCTGGTCATGTGTTCAAATACAAAGCTAAGAAAGTTATGTCCAATTAATTTTACTGTCTTTCCTATTACTCTCCTGCCCCGCTTCTTATCATTTCCCTTTGTCTAATCCAATGGATTTCTATTATTCCTCTCCCCAACCTCCCTTGGTTTGATTTAGCATCCACAAATCAGAGAACCTTTGGCCCTAGATTTTTCAGGATTGGCAAATGTCACTCAGCATGATATTTTTGCTTCATTTTAAAGCTCCTTATTAAGTGTCTACTGTGTGCCTTTACGGAGTTAAAATTAAAAATGAACCTTATGACCAAAACCAAAAAATATAATATTTAGATAATAGATCAGTCTTGTTTCAAAGCACACAAGTTGTAGTGATTTGTTGCAATAATAAAAGGGTGTTAATTGGATCTATAGAAAATTATTAGGATCCTTGACACATTTTCTTTTCTGAAAAATGAGTGTTTAAATTTTTTATTGTATCCAAAATCCTGTATTTTTGCATGCCATTTTTTAAATCAAAAGAAAAATCTCCTTTCTCATTACCTTTTCTATCTTTCTTTCACTGTCCTTTTCATGTCATGTATATTCTTCTAAGATTTACTTAGCATGCCCAAGTGACACACTGTGCTTGAGATGTAAAAGAAAATATACAAGAATATTTCCATATCACAAAAGAGTCAGACAAAAGCACCCACATATAAAACTGTAAGTACATTTGAAAGTACAAAAAATATGGTAGAAACAGAGAAAATAAATGTAGACTAGTAATCCACAATTATGGCATATTCTAAAAGCAACATTTCAAAAGCATTTAGATGGAAATACTATGAAAGATGGGACCCTCTTTATAATCACCATTTAGTTTTTTTTAATTTAATTTTTAATTGGTTTTAAGTAGTTATACATGATAGTGTAATGCATTTAGGCACGTGGGATATAATTTCACATTTTTATGAGTGTGCATGTTGTAGAATCATATTGGTCATGCAGTCACATATATACATAAAGTAATAATGGCTGTTTCATTCTACTATCCTTCCTATCCTCAAATCCCATCCCTTCCCCTCCATTCATTTTCCTCTACCAATATAAGGTAACTCTTTTCATTTTTCTTTTATTTTTTATTTCTTTTTTTAGTTGTAGTTAGACACAATACCTTTATTTTATTAATTTTTTTTATATGGTCCTGAGGATGTAACCCAGGGCCTCCCATGTACTAGGCAAGCGCCCTAAGGCTGAGCCACAAACCCAGCCCCTAATTCTCTTCTTCTCTAGTGCCCCAATTATTGTGAATTAACATCCCTACTAAACTCAAACTCATGAGAATTCCAACAGCTATTTATAACAAATATTACTTTGCTCCCTCTCCTAGTCTTATTCCTAGTACCAACCGAAAAGTCAGCCCAATTCGACCTGCATCCTTGGGTCCCTTCTGCAATCAAGACCCAACTCGTGCATCAGCCCTACTACACTCTAGCACCATAGTTGTAGCAAAATTTTTTATTCAGATTTGTTTTTATCCATTAATAGAGAACAACAAATCTATTCAAACTATTGCCCTATACTTAGGAACTATTACCACATTATTATGACCATCTGTGCTCTAACCCAAAACAATATTCCAAAAATAATCGCATTTTCTACCTCAAACCAAGTAGGACTAATAATAGTAACCATTGGTATTAACCAACCTCACCTAGCATTCCTTCATATCTATACCCATGCATTTTTCAAAGTCATACTATTTGTGTACACTGGCTCCATTATCAATTATTCACAACCAAAAGGATTAAGAAGATATCTGCAAAACAGGAGGGTTATTTAAAGCTCTACCATTTACTTCTTCCTCACTGAAGCCTTGCATTAACAGGCATACCTTTCTTAACCAGATTTTTACTCCAAAGACGTAGTTTGGAAGAAAATGAACAAGAAATGCATGATTATTTAGAAGCTGAAAATGAATAGAATTAAAACAGCTCTCTAAACAAATGTTGTCCTGCAGAAGTTTCTGAAATGAGGGAAACATTGTAAATTTGTGCTGTTTAAGATGTGCTCTTCTAATCATGTAGATTCTATTATAAAGAAGATATAAATTTTGCATTATTTATTACTATTTACAATTTAAATATTTACATGGAAATTTAACCCTGAATTCTATAATGCAGTTCAAAATTAGTAATGATAATTAGCTTGATCATAAAATTAAAATATTAAATCATTAATCTTCAAATGATTACATTCTAAATAAATTTTGACAACTGAAATATTGAGTAAATATGTTTCTAATGGGAAAAAATGACATACTTATCCAGTTAATGATTCAACAGAAAGAATTTCATTATATGTTATATTGTGAAAAGTACTTAGAACTTTTATTTTGCTAGAAACCCAATATTATTAGTTCATCTTTTTGATAGTTGCAAATATTTACTTGATAAAAAGAGGCTTTGTCTATTTTCTTATGAAAAAATTGAATTTGCTTTCACTGCTTCTTTTCTATTAATTCTACAAATGTATTTGTCAAATAATTCAAGTATTTAAAGAAGTAAAGAATCTACTGTATCAAGATAGAAAATGCTCACATTTTTCCCTAGCATACTATAAGCTAGCAAATAACTCCACTGGATCTTTAGCTGATCATTTGAAATATTTTTCATTTTAGATTAATCTCTTTCCTTTTATATTTATGCAAAGTATCTTAAAATATGTTGGCAATTTACATTTTTTGAAGTTCATAATTATCATGTAAACTTTTAACAATTACTAAAATGTAAAATAATATATTATTCTTTCCAAGTACATATTTTCAATTCATGATATTTGTTCCGTATGTGCACTTCCTCATGAATTATCAGTTTCTTTCATTATATTCTAAAAGAACTATTAAATTAGATGACTACTTATAATTACCTAATTAAAATAATGGCATATAAATTATTTAAAGAAAAAAATTCTGCCAAACATCCCCATTTTTTATAAATTTATGACTATCAAATGAAAATAATTTCAAATGATCAATTGAAAACCCAACAGAATTGTACAAAGCCATCTATTATTAGGATCCCATGCCTAATGGAGAACTTTTCCAGGACTGACACATTAATGGCAAAGGAGATGATGATTAACCCAGAAATTCCAAAACTTTATATTCTAGAGAAAAAGTAAAATTAGTGTTCAGGTGTTAGCATTTTGAGAAGTATGTTTTGAGTTTTTCTTTATTTTCAAGAAGGCAGAACTTAAAAGAGCACTCAGGTCATTTCTTGACCATGACAAAATAGCAGAGCAGCAGTCTAGTCAAATAGAGAAAATTCAGTTAAAAGGTTCTCACAAATATGCATCCATTTATTCATTTACATGATCATTTTTTTATATCTAGTGTGTGCAGAGTAATAGGTAATGTTACGGAGGTAAAGAACAAAGACCTATATTGATACATTTGTGTACTGAAAACTCTTTTTTAAAGCACAAATATCATACTATAAAATAATTTTTAAAATATTATCTCAACTGTACTTGAAATGTTTGAATGTCAAGTGTATTTTTTCATGAACTTTATTGGAAAGAATTACTAAACTCCATGAGTGTGGCATTTCGGCTAGATAGGATGATGGGAAAGATGGCACACAAGTAGGGACTATATCATTTGTGACAATATGCAAGTAGAGGTATGGATTCTGTACATTTTACTTTGAACAGACGGTAATTAATTAATTAATTAATGATTACCTTGGGAATTCCAAATGACATTTTAAACATATAACAAACAAGTTTGAACTCAAACCAATTTAATTTCAGTAACATTCACAATTCTCCTCCTATTCACTTCTGCCTCTTATTTTTACATTGTTATTGTTGAAAGTCCAGTTTTATATAGTAGATATGTACTAACAAAGATTTCTAAATATTGTTTGATGAATTTCTCTTTTCGTTAACATAGAAAACATGACTAAAAGATGAGTTACAATAAAAATAAAATTACACTAAACATCTTATGTAGGTATGTCGTTACCTTTCACCACTTCTTTGTCAGGAACCAAGTTTCTGTTTATTCGTCAGTAATTTTTTTTTTTTTTTTGCCAAGACTTTATTTGACACTTCTTCAACAGTGTTAAACTATTCATGATAGTAATGAATGCTCACAGCTTTTACTTGTCTATCAACATCTTCATTGCTCCTTCATTTTTTGAAGGATGATTTTCCTGGCTATAGATTTCTTTGTTGATGGATTGTTTTAATACTTTAAACACTTGATCTTTCTGTTTCCTGCCCTCTATATTTTCTGAAGAGAAATCAGATATCAATGATACTGAGTGCCGCAGTCTGGCTACAACAAACTAACGGGGGGGTGACGAACAACTTGTGTACATTGATACAGCAGGAGTGGGAACCATTTATTGTAGGACAGAGGGGTATATATACATTCCACACAGCTTATCTTAATTAACATAAACTAGATACAGCAGTCAACCAATAAGGAATCTCCATACTTAATGGCTCGCTGGTGTTACTTCACAAACCACTCCCTCTGGCAAAATGCCAGGCGCCATCCTGACTTGTTTACAGACCCTAACAACTGAGAATCCCTCGTATGTGACACAAAAACTTTCATCATGCTGTCAAATTTTCCTTTTCACTTTTGGGTAGTGTGATTACAGTATGCATATTGAATTTATCCTTGACATTCATTACACTTGTTGGATGTTGATATTTATGTCTCTCATTAGCAATTACTTTTTCAGTATTTTCTTACCCCTTGGTAAGGATCCTCCTTCTGAGAATCCCATTATGCATAGTGTTGGTATGCTTGATAGTCCTAGATTTCTCAGGTGCCGTTAATTTTTCTTTATTCTTTTTATTTTCTCCTCCAATATTGGATGATTTTCATTTTTGCATTTTCAAGTTTATTAATTATGTCCTTTTTTTTAAAGAGAGAGAGAGAGAATTCTTTTAATTTTTTTTTTCGGTTGACACAACATCTTTTATTTTCATGTGGTGCTGAGGATCCAACCCAGCGCCTCGTGCATGCCAGGCAAGTGTGCTACTGTTTGAACCACATCCCCAGCCCTAATTATGTCTTTGACTGCTTAAATATATTGCTAAATTTCCCTGGTGATCTTGTTTTCAATTTCAGTTATTTCACTTTGCAACTGAAGAATTTCTTTTTTAGATGAAGAAAATATACACACACATATATATATATATATATATATATATAATACACATTATATATATACACACATTATATATACACACACACACACACATGTATATATATTTTACATATCCTATTACTTTATTTATTGGTATGCTTGTTTACACATTGTTCTTTTTTTCTTATTTTCTTTATATTGTTGTTGATGTTTTTAACTTGAATTATTTGAGGAAATTTAAGAGAGTTGATTTAAAAACAATTGTCTAACAAGCCTAATCATCTCTGAGTTTCTGGGATTTTTTTTTTTTTTTCCGATACCAAAGATTGAAACCAGTGGTGTTTCACCATCAAGTCACTGCCCCACCCCTATTTATTTATTTATTTATTTATTGGTGCTGAGTTTGAACCCAGGGGCATTCAATCACTGAGCCACCTCCCCATTTTATTTAAAGACAGGTTCTCACTGAGTTGCTGAGGCTGGCTTTGAACTTATTATCCTCTTTAGTCAGCCTCCAAGTCAGTGGGATTATTATTAGCATGCCCCACCATGCCTGATTTCCTCTTTTCTTTAGGGAGAATCGTCACTAATTTCTCTTTTTCCTCTGAATGGGCCATGCTTTCTTGATGCTCTGTGTACCTTTTGTTGTCAAAAACCGACTATTGAAGAAATCATAATATCACAGTACTAAAAGTCACATTATCTCTCCTTCCCTGGGTTTGTGGTTGTTGCTTGTTTAGGGTTAGTGTTGTCTGATTATGTAACACCTTTTCTATAATGTTCTGTAAAGTTTGGTTTCTTTTTGCATCATCAGTACAATATTTGTTACATTAGCATACTCTTAAAAGCCCACTAGACAGAAATTTCTTTAAATACAAGTAATGAAACAGAAAAAAATTCAGGCTTTTCTGCTGGGCCCTCTGTGTTCATATGTGTGTTGCATGCTGACAACCCTTAGTGCAGAATTTACAAGTATGGATTTGCCCTCACTTTCTATTTGTAGCTCAAGGGAAGCCAGAGGTGAAATCCTGGGCCTTCCATGTCTTCCATGAACAGCAGCCTCCTTGGAGGAGCCTATCTGGCCTTCCTAGGTTCCTGAAACTACAGTGAAATTTTATCAAAGCCTTATTTCCTGGAGTATCTTGGTCTCCAATTTTTCCACACTTGCTTTATTGTATTTCTTTCTTTCTTTCATTTTTTTGTTCTTTTTAGATTATATGACAGTAAAATGTATTTTAACATATTATACATACAGGGATTATAACTTCCCATTCTTGGATTTGTATATGATGTGGAGTTAAACTGGTTGAGTCATATATTCATATGTGGGCAGAGGAAAGTTATGTCTGATTCATTCTATTGTCTTTCCTATTTCTGTTCCACTACCTTACCTATATTCCCTTTTGTCTATTCTGATAAATTTCAATAGTTCCCTATCCTCCAGCCCCCACTCTGTTCAGCATCCTCACTTATCAGAGAAAACAATCAGCCTTTGGTTTAGAGGAATTGCCTTATTTAATTTAGCATGATAATCTCCTTTTTCATCCACTTAATGGCAAATTCCATAATCTCATTCTTCTTTATGGCCGAGGACTATTCTATTGTGTTTATTTACCACATTTTCTTTATGCATTCATCTATTGAAGGACACGCAGGTTGGCTCCATAGTTTGGGTAGTGTGAATTGAGCTGCTATAAACATTGGCAAGTTTGCATTACTGTAGTATGCTGATTTTAAGTTCTTTGGGTATATACTGAAGAGTGATAACTGGGTCAAATTGTGATGTCATTCCAAGTTTTCTGAAGAATCTCTATACTGCCTTCCAGAGTGGTTGTATCAATTTGCAGTCCCACCAGAAATGTATCAGTGTACTTTTTTCCCCACATCTTCACCAACAGTTATTATTACTTGTTTTCTTGGCTTTATCATATTCTGTTGCTTCTCTAACAGACATGCTTTGCCCCAGGTGGTAGTGATTGGTTTATTTGTCTTTGAAGATTTCTAGGAACTCTCTTTACTTGATATATATGACCTTGTGTGACAATGCCAAATTAGAAAAAATAATAAATAAAGGGATTCATTTATGGTAGTTCTTCAAGGATTCACCAGACAGGTACAAACAGATAATTTAAAAAAAAAAATTGTGACATAAAGTTCTCTGTTTCCTCTTTAAATCAGGATCCACTCTATTTGTTTTGAAAGTTGACACATAGATGCCAAAAAGTTGTAGAAAACATAGTGAAGAATATTTGAATTAATTAGGGTAAAATAAACAATCTAGAAATTACTTTTAACCTTAGTCCAACAATCTAGTATTATTATTAAGATCGAGTGGTATAGAAACAAAGATAGGCAATTTTTACCAAGAAGAAGAAGGAAGAGGAGGAGGAGGAGGAGGAGGGGAGGAGGAGGAGGAGGAGGAGGGGAGGAGGAGGAGGAGGAGGAGGAGGAGGAGGGTAGGAGGAGGAAGAAGAAGAAGAAGAAGAAGAAGAAGAAGAAGAAGAAGAAGAAGAAGAAGAAGAAGAAGAAGAAGAAGAAGAAGAGAGAAACAGAATCTCACATAAAGAATCATATTTGACAGAAATGCAGAAATAAAATTGCTGTGTAGCACAGAGATGATAGAATTCAATAAATGTTATTTCATTGACTAAAACCTTACTTCATTTGCTTTTCATATGTTTGAGGAGCAATCTTCATCTGATGCTAACATACCCAGTCAGGAGTGTCAAATCAGAAAAAAATAAATAAATGAATAAAGTTGTGGAATGGAAAAACACAACTCTGAGATAAAGGTCTCTGCTTCCTTTGGAATCAGCATCCAATTTGGGGACATGGGTTGCATGCAGTCTTATACACTGCCGTGAACAGAGGAAGATAACAGTTAGCCAAGACTAAGTTAAAATGCTATAGAATTATTCTACCATGCCTATTCACTTTTTTTTTTGTTAAACAACTGTTTTATTGTTGTAACATTAAGCAGCTTTAAAACATTCATTTAAAAATTATTATTATGGGGACTGTGGTTGTAGCTAAGTGGTAGAGTGCTTGCCTAGCACCCATGAGGCACTTGGTTCCATCCTCAGCAACATATAATAAATAAATTAATTAAATAAAGGTATAGAAATGCTATCACCAGTTAAAAATATATTAGTATGATCCCTACCAAATATCTTGAACAAAAATAACTTGCAGGTGGGTTGTAAGCCTATTGTGAGGAAAGTGCTCAACAAATTGCATGAGAATTCAATCTTTGATGCTTTTCTCTGTGCCAGTTACATTCAAAGCTGTTTTTCTATTTTTCCCCCATTTAATGTCACCCCTTCCTTCCAACTCTCTGAATAGGAAAATTTCTGCTCACATATATTCCATTAATAGTTCTTTTCTTATATTTTCCATATACTTAAAATCTTATTATTCCTCACCTTTATCCCAACAACAACCCCCTTTCAAAATAATCATCGTTTCTCCTCTGGATTAATAAATGGCTTTCTAAACTGATATTTCTGCCTCACCCCTGCTCCTCAATAATTAGGCTCTAAAATGAGAATCCACAATGGTAGAATTTTGTGCTACAAAATGAGTTACATCATTTCACTTTTGTTAAAAAGTGAATCACACTTGCTCCACTCCATTGCTCAAGATATTTCCTACTCCATGTCCATTCTGCATTACTTAATTACTCAAGCTAGTTTTCTCCATACTTCTATTAGTGTTTAGGGTATGTGTTCCAAAAGTGAAGACATTATTTGTGTTTTAAATTTGTTTCATTTCATAAAGCTGTCTCATTGAAATGTCATTTCTGTTTTTGTTGTTGATTATATTTCCTTTGAAATGACTTTTCTATGATGAGGTTCACTTCATTGAAAATTTGCATGAAAAAGCCTGTGAAGCATTGATGTTAATTGGATAACTCTGGTGACTAGCTGGCTGGAAATGCTCATTTCTATTCCTGTAGTAGTCATTGTGTTGTTGTTTTTAATATAGCAAATACTGAATCTTTTTATACTCAAGCAGCCAATATTTGTCTTACAATGAGAATTTAAAATCTATAAAAAAGGTTTATACAATCATGTAATAATATTTAAATAAATTTTATCCTCATTTGGTACTTCTAATTTCATAGAATGATCTTAAATATTTCACGTGGACAATAAACCTAACCAAAGCTGAAACATTTTTTTGGCAACTAAAAATGAGCTACTCTTCAGGTACTTCTAAAACTGCTGAGTTGATCATTTTTAACTTTGTGACCCAGTTTACATGTATCATTGAAATATAACCTCAGGCTATGTAGTCAAGATTTTTTCTTTTGGTAACTGTTTGTTAACATCTCACTCTGCAGAGTTGCTTCAGTCACACTGAAGTTAATATGTGCTTAGGTTAAACTTGATACGTTTTCTAACTGTGTGCATTAGTGTGGATTGAAGTCTTTTCAAGAAAATTGCTTCAGTCTGAAGTAGACTTTGAAGTGACAAAAGATGAGCATAGACTTGCACAGAACATTTCCTATTACTCCTTTAATTATGTACCGTTTTACCATGGAAAGTCTGTGGTTTCAACATATTTTAAATAAAATTTTCAGTTAAATGTGTATGTTCTGGATTTTTGGAAATAGCATACCAATTCCATTTTATTACTTCTAATGAAACATAAGGGGCATGAATTGAAAAAAAAATATTCCCCATTTCAATCTTCTGTGAAGGTTCAAAAGAAGTTGCTGAAAACAGTTCCCTAAAGAGATTTTGTTTGTTGTTTTTTAAAATATCTCACCATACTTTATTTTCCTCTCACTGATATCACTCAATTTCTACTAAATAAAATAATTTCATATTTTCTGGTTGTTACATTATATTCTTTTCAGCATACACTCTCTTTCTGAGACTTTTCCACCTTTATTCTTATACATAGACCATTCTTCTTGATGGAGTTAATAGGTGATTATCACAAGCAAGTCAGCTTAAAAAGACTCAATATAAAAAGTAGATTTTATCATAGCCTCTGAAGGGAAAAAAGACAATATTAAGGTTAACAGATTTCATAGAATATGTAAATGAGAATAACATTTTAAGAACTCTTGAATAGTGCCATCTCTCCAAAAATTTATGTTTCAGAGAATAGCTACTACGTTTTTTTCCTCATTCCTTTAACAATCATTGTCTCATTTTATCATCCTACCTGCAATATTTCTGATGCCTGAATGAGATTGAATAGATGTTACTTTTTGTGTGTGTATGCGGGGGGTGGGGGGGGGCGGGGGAAATCCCTCTTTTAACACTGTCAAAAAGTTTAATATTAATCTCAAACCTTCACTAAATTGTTCATCAATAAAATAGCCAACTTTCTTTTGGCATACCTATCTACAAGTGTTTGCAAAAAAATGTATACTCTATGAAAGAGGTTTTGTATATCTTTAAGTATTATCTGAAATAACTATTGAAGTCTTGATGATCCTTAGTAAACATGAAGCATATACTAATTTCTTAGAGAAACCTGAGTTACCAAATAGTGGTTATGTATAAAAGGAAAAAAAATGAGAAATATGTATATGCTGGTTTCTAATATGCATAATGTGTGTTCTCTAGAATAAATTTTTGCAATCTAAATTATGAAATCTGAACTTCTATGGTACAGGTTATAAATTAACTATAAAGATATGAGTAAATTATAAAATAATCTGAATCTTTTCAAGTTTGATAGGCAATCAATAATTAAATATTTTCAAAGATAAGAATCAAGAAAATTGTAAAAATATATTCATGACAAGGTCTGAGTAAGTAAACCAAAATCTTGTTCTCCAGTCTTTGCACTAGTCTAAAAACATGTGAATGCTCAATTTTGCAGGAATAGATTTTTTTCTTTTGACAGTCTTGTGACCTATTCTGGGTGGGAATCAGGCTATAAAAACTTCCATTTTTTTTCTATGAATTCTAAATTAGTTTCAGAGCAGGTGATGAACAGACATAAAGAGGAAGTCCTTCTCCATCAGCAACTGTCTCTAGATAGTCAAACTTAATGAGAAATCATGTAAGTACAGCAATTAAGCCAAGTGAGTGGTTTTAATGCTTAATGACTGGTTTTATTTCTAATTGAAGCCAGGGCAGAGTTATTGCTGCTGTATATGCCCTGGACAACTTTTGACTGAAAGAGTGCATCATACACTTCTTCGGACCAAATCTGTGGAACATAGTAAATATTTGTTACAGATATTTCTGTTGGTATTTTAAATAAAATACAACACAAACTTAGCTACAGATACAAGAGACATATTTCTTGGCATTTTATACAAGAGACATCCTTTTAATAAGAAATGAAAACCCAATAAGATCACCAGCAGAAACAGCAGCAGCAGAAATAGCAGCACCAGCAGTAGCAGCAATATCATTTCAGTAGTCCATTAAGACATTTTTACCCAGATAGTCAAAATCAACTTAAGCTCAGACACAAAATTTTAATTTCCTTTCATCACGGCAAATGCTAATTGCTGACAATCTAAAATGCATGTGTAAAATAGAGCTTTTTCTTCTTCATGGAGAGTGGTAAAATGACCCATTATTACAGTGCTTGTCTTTGGGCCTGGCTTGGATTTCTTCCACACTTCCATGTTGATATACTTTGTTAAGTCTAAAGCCCAAAATCATATATTTTTCTTCTGTCTTCTGCTAAAGGACCACTTTGTAGGGCATTTGCAAATGAGGGCATTTGGTGAGAGCCAGTGACTCAGCTGCTATGTATGTTTTTTCTCTGAGAACACTTGGGAGTATTTTGAATTTTAACACATCATATTATTGCTGTGGGAGAACAATATCTGTGGTCCTTTTCTTACTCTACCATATATCATTCAATCTTTCAACAAAAATTTATGAAATGCCTCCTATGGGGTATTCAACTGCACTAGGCTCTGTCAATGACAAGCATTTCTCTTTCTGAAGCCCACTTCCCATATTTACCTGGATTTACACTGATATCATATTTACCTCCAGGATATGCATCCTTCATTCCATAAACAGTTTTATAATGTTGATAATATAGCAATGACATAATGCAAACTTGAAAAGTGGTTAACATTCAGTGTTTTGTTTTAATTTTTGGTAGAGAGGATGATAAACAATAAAAAGATAATTTAAAAAATGAGCTATTATAATACCATGTTGAAGATAAAACCAAAGTAATAGTAAAAGAAATAATGAATGTGTAAGAAAAAAAATGGCAGGACAAGATTTACTCAAATTTATCACTCATCAAACTTTATTCACAAGATAGATAAACTCATGAGCGGATCTCAGGCAGACTATGAGAGCCCAAAGAACAGCCAGAGAGACACTGTGGCTTAAACATACTGAACAAGAGAGAATGTTGTTTAGGAAAAAACACAGCACATAAGCTATAGATCTCTGTGACTACAGCATAAAGAATAGATCTGAAGCATAAAAGGTGAATGCACTAAGTCCAGATGAGAGAATTTTTCCAGTTGCTCCATAGTATGATGGTCACTGTGATCCTTGTGATGAGTGGAATAGAGAATCTGATGTTTTGAGAAGGATGTCAGCAGACCTCCTGGTAGACTGGAAGGTATGTCCTGTGTTACAGAAAGAACAGCTTAAAAATGTTCTTTTTATTTTAAACTTGAGCAGCTCCTGTGTGTGTGTGTGTGAGAGAGAGAGAGAGAGAGAGAGAGAGAGAGAGAGAGAGAGAAAGAGAGTGCTGATGGTATTTTTTTAAAATTGAAAATATTAGCGATTAAACAATTTAACAAATTAGGGGTAAAGTCAATGGGAGAGTTTTGAATAAATTTATTAGATTTTTTTCTGATTTTTTCAGAAAGATATTAAGTATGGAGATAAATAGATTATCTGCCCTTAGGTAAAATTACTGCAGGAAATGTTAAAATTACATAGTCATCTGCATACAGATCATTTGTTTGAAAATTTCTGGGGAAACCTAGTTTCTAATGCAATAGCATTAAGGTATGTCACCTCATGCATGTGATTAAGTGTTTCATAAACAGGTTTAACAAAGAAAGTTCTCTCCTGTACACTCTTTCTTTTCCTTTTACCATATGAGGATAGAGTCTTTCCCTCAACCAACTGATTCCAAAAGGTGCCATGTTGGAGGCACTGAACAACTTTCAACAGACAACTGAATCAGCTCAAAACTTGATTTTGAATTTACAAGCCTCCAGATCACTAAGAAAACAAATTTCTGTTCTTCATAAATTATCCAGTCTCAGGCAGGGAGCTGTAGTGCAGGCCTATGACTCCTGTGTGTCGGGTAGCTGCGACAGGAGGATCACGAGTTCAAAGCCAGCCTCAGCAATTTAGCAAGGCCGTAAGCAACTCAGAGAGACTCTGTCTCTAAATAAAATATAAAAACAGGGATGAGGATGTGGCTCAGTGGTTAAGTGTGTCTGGGTTCAATCCCTGGTACCAAAAAACAAACAAACAAAAAAACAGTACATAAGCACTAATACAGACTATAACTGTGGTGCTAGAAGAGATTATCTCCTCAGGAAAAAGTTTAGGTGAAAATATGAATGGTTGAAAAGTCCTAGGAAAGTCCAAAAGTGAGATCTTAAATAAAGGAGGAGACACCTACTAAAATCTTCAAATAATTTCTTCACTAAATATAGGATGGAATTTAAATATGTACATGTGAATTATAGTATCTATGATAATTTGACTTGATTGATATTTCTAGATCACATTATATTCTACCAAATTCTGCAATGACTTAATCATTGTGTTTCCTTTTTCTCTTGTGTATCTTCTGTCCATGCATAAATATTATTCGGAGTATCTCCTCAAAACCTCCATGTGGAACTATCTTCATATTTTTTAAGATCCACTTTAAATGCAATCACTTCATGAAATTTTCATGATCATAACCAGGTGGTATATTTTTAAACTTTTATTTTTTAACACATATTTTAATAGAAAATTTACAAAAAGCACTTGCAATTATTTATTGGAATTTCTTTTTCTAAAATCTTACGACATAAAATGATGTGATTCTATCTATGCTATCATGATCCACAGAAATGAGATTATTTCTTGGCAAAGTATGACTACCTTATATGAGTAATTATTCAATTATTCAATTATTAAGTAAGAACACTCTAAGTGATTGATGTTCTTTATATTTAATTTTTGGTATTGGATATGTGTTCTTTTTATACACTAAAATTTTTATTATATGTAAAAATTTGGAATATTATCAAGGTATTAATACATTTGGAATATTATCAAGGTATTAATATGTAATTCTGATCTTTAAATAGCTATATTAAATCTTATGTAGAATATGACTAGATTAATTTATTAAACCTTGATTATTTTAAAAAGATATAGTAAATCCCTGTGAAATTATTCTCTTTACTGAACTGAATTAAGTGTATTTATATATGTGTGTGTCTTTACATATATATGTATGTATGTATATATATACATATATATATGTATATATATACATATATGGTTGATAACATATTTCAAAACAAAAATGTATAAAAATAAAGATCACCATATTCTGAGCAGATAGAATACAGTTGTATTCAATCAGCTTTTCACTGTTGTGACTTATATATGTGATACAAATAATGTGTGGGAAGAAAGATTTTGCTTCTGGTTATGATCAGCTGGTTCCATTATTTTGGGACTCAGGTAAAGCAGAACATCATGGCAGAAGGGCATGGTGAAGGAATATTTCTCAAATCACAATAACTGGGAAGGGGGAGAAAGAAATATATAGTTCCTAAGTATATGCCCCAGTAACCTACTTATTCCAACCATGTCCTCCAACCTGAATACATTTTGACCACCTTCTGGTAGTCCATTCATTTTCCAATGAGTTAATACACTGATGAGATTCAGAACCCTCATCATCTAATCACTTCCCACATGTCCTATTGCTGAGAATTGTCACATTTGGGATCAAGACTTCGATACATGAGTCTGGAATCTTTGGGAGATATTTCTTACCAAAAACCATAACAACAGTGATTCAGGAGAACGATCATCTGAGATAATAAATATTTCAAGGACTATAAAACTTTATACTATATAGTTTTATTATCTAATATGTAAGTAAAAATTATTACTCTAAACTACTTATAGATATTTGATGAGTACATAAAAATGTCAGGCCAACTTCTCTTTTTTAAAAATATTTTTCTAGTTGTAGATGGACACACAATATCTTTATTTATTTTTATGTGGTGCTGAGGATCGAACCCAGTGCCTCAAACATGCAAAGCTGGTGCTCTACCACTGAGCCACAGCCCCAGCCCTCAGGCCAACTTCTCTTATCAAAATATGAATTCCAAAAGTGATTTAGTGTTTTGAAATTGTTTCCTTATTTTCATGCTTTTAAAAGTATTTTGTTAGAAACCATTTGATATTCTTCATCATTACAATAAGATTAAACTTAGGAAAGGAAAAGAGTATGAAAATAATTCATCAAGTCATTGTGATCTCTCCATTATTGAAATCAAACAGCAACCTAAGTAATCACAAAGGTACTATGCATCCCTTAAAATGATCCTATTTTCTCATTTCACATTCCAGTATGTCAGATAAATATGTATGACTAAAATCTCTGCTTAACTAAGAAAAATCATATTTTTCCTCTTATATATTGAAAGCATGGGAATAAACATCAAATAAATATTTTTATGAAAATAAAGATGATGACACTGAAGATGATGAAGAGAATAATGGTAAGATGCAGCTTTCTAGTATGAGCCACAGATGAAACGTTGGCCAAGTACTTATATATAGACAGATCATTAGGAAAAAACCAAGAGTACGGAAAAGAGGTAGGGTGAAGGGGAGCAGTGATGAGGCAAGCAAATATGGTTATATTTTTAAAGGGTTGGCAACTAGGACTCCTTTCCTCAGTGAACCTTGAGAGGACTCAGGAAGAATGTTCACATTGATGTTCACAGCAGAGGAGGTGAGGTTACACCCAGGGATCAGCTATAATTCTATTCCCACCTCATGACCGTTCCTCCTGTCTTGTTTGGGTACACTGCATCTGGACAAACTTCCTCCTGAAGAAGACAAAATACAGGGAGAAGAGCTGAGAATTTTAGCAGCCAGCTGAGGTGAACATTAGGTAGATCCTGGAGCTCTCTACCACAGGTGGAGCTGAGATATGTGCTGAATCAAAGGCATGGGGTACAGGGCACAAACACTGTGTACTACTTCAGCCTATCAGGGATGTTGATGACAGTGATGTACCTGAGCTGTGATAAGTGAATCTGTGGAAGGCATTAAAAACTAAAAATTACAGAACTAAAAATTCCAGCAAGGATTCAATTCATGGACGAAATTTCTAAGGCCACTGTCACTAGCTATAATAGTTTGTTTTTGTTTTGTTTTGTTTTAACATCTGATGGAGACAAAGAAATATCAAAGTAGCATTAATGGAATTAAGACAATGCTAACTCTTAGTTTAAAGATGATGTAATGAATCACTTTACACAACTGGGGTATGTTTTAATAATTTTTTAACTATGTCTTAGCTGTTTATCTTTGGTTTCAAGTATTTTCTGTAACTGTAGAAAACTGGGTTTGATACTCATTATTTCTTTCAGGAAAGCTACTTGCTGTGAAATTTTTGACATCCTAAACTAAACCACAGACTACACTGAGATAACTGTTAAGATAGATTTTATATGACAGTGTATTTTAATTTCCCCACTGCACTTCTGAGCCCCAGTATGTGAGCTAATGAGCCATTTAGAGGTTAAGTATGTCTTGTTTAACTTGACCAAACTTTTTCATGTTAATATTCCCTAATACTGCATCATTAAATGCTGAACTTTAATTTCTCCCTGCATTAGATTTTTTTTTCTTATAAAGCTGATTTCTATAAAATGTGGTTTTAATAAAAGTACAAATCACTACTAATATTGAAAATCAGACACAGTACTGTGTTTTATTAGTGAAATCAAAAATATGTTTTAAGAAGATTTCTTACAACTAAGCTGATTTATTAACACCCAGAAATTAGGATGTTTAACACGGAAGGAAGAATAAAAGTCTTATTTTGTAAGTTCAAGTTAGAGCTAGTGCAAATCCCCCAATAATCTCCTAACCTTTGGAAATTCTCCTTACCTTGGAGGCAAAAGGGGAATCCATAGCTATTTTTTTTTCTTCCTCAACACTTATGATTAAAAGAGGGAAATGTTGAATCCAGCATGAACAATTAAAGAAACAAAAATAGTTAAAATCATCATCAGAATACTCATTGGTTAAAACAAAATTGACTCCTTCCACTCCCAAAGTTCTAAAGTTTTAGGTAGTTCTCTCTTTCCTCTTTGTGTTATGATGGCAAGTTGAGGAGAAAGAAGAAAGAGGGCAGGGGTTGCTTGCTTCCACTTCTTGGTAAATTCTAATATTCTGTATCCCTAAATTTCCCCTGCTTGCCATGGGCTTAAAGCATTCATCATAAAATTTATTCTATGAATTTAACACATAGACTTTAATTTTCATTTTTACCCATCTTTATTCCATTACCTCTAAAAATATTTACATGACCTTACCCCAATTATGCTAGATCAGTATAAAATTGAATGAGAATTCACAGAATTGGTGAATAAGGTCCCATCAGAGATTACAAAACAAGATTATGTTGGTTCTTTTAAAAATATAAAAAGTAAGTTAAATTTAAACAGTCTGATACTGGAAAGAGTAAAGATGTGCCTAAGATGCATGGGCACACACACAGTCTAAGGAAACTTCTCATTGTTTGATTTTTTGTGGTAGATCAGTATAAAAAATGAATAATTGAGCAGAAGAAAATATTTATTTGATCTTTCTCATTAGAAATGGTCTACATAGCCTCATCAAATGCAGTGAAGAGAATACATTAGAGTGGGATGGAGTCCGCCGTCAAGGTTCTTTCCTGATCTGTAATATAAAGGCAGGTCATGTACTTTGCTCATAGTGAGTGCTCAGTGAATATTAGGTTTTAAATCACATCAATTATACCTGAATTATGTGATCACATAATGCCTTTATATTTCATCCCTCAATATTCCTTTATATTTCAGTATGGATTTTGACAAATGATCAACATAGTTAACCAGATTTTATGTCCATTAAATAACATGGATTTTCTAAGTATTCTCTTCTGATAATCAGTGAAAAATAAGCTACCATATTCCTAGACCATAAAAGATGAATGAGAAATAAAATTTCTAATGAAAATGCCCTAAGATATTTTATCCAGAAAGTTTTCTCTTGGGACTTATTTGTAATATTTTCCTTATATTTTGAAGCCAATTTTTAATTTATTTTCATAGTATTTATTTTGCATTGATTGCCAGTTGCAATCACATATACATGTAATATATAGCTACTATATTTAATATGCTGTAGACCTATGTGAGAGGTGCCCACATGAGTGCTGCTATACGTTATTGAACACATACATAGAATATGAAAACAATGGAAATAATTATTTTGGATCCTTGTGTTTGTAGCAAGAATTATTTTGCTCTCTCAGTGGACATTCACTGAAAACCAATAGCATTTTCAGGCATTTGTCTAGATGCTGTGGACAAATTAAATTAGTATGAATAGCTTTCATTAAAAATGTGCACTCCAACTTGTGTAACAATCAAGGGTTATTTAATGTTCTATTCTGTGCTATAATGAGCAATATATAAAATTATACTAAAAAAGATCATTTTTTATTTTCTTAATAAGGCTTTGGAGAATGTTGCTGGATTAACATATTGAGAAGTAGATGACATTAACTAGAAGATGAAATAAGCATCAGGTTGAAAGCAAATAAACTAACACAAAGATCCCAGCATGCTCAATTGGAATGGATGGCAGAACAGTTTTTACAGGTTTTAAGCAAGTGGTAATGAACCTACAAACACTTTTATTATGAGAATAGTCCTAACCAGTTTATTTTTACAGGAAAAAAAAATTAGCTGAAGAAGACAGAAAACTGGCTAACTATGGGAGAGATGGAAGACAAAGCTTTTGTAAGGGTGATTTAGGATAACTGCTTTAATTTTTAACCTTGGAAGGGAAGCAATTGCCTGAATCCCATCAATATTCTAAGAGCTGAGGAAGAATGAAATAAATGGACAAAGTTGAATTGGAATAAAACAGGATGCTGGTGTTAGGGCCCCAGCAATATGACTAACTTTTAAACATCACATTTAGAGGGAAGATGGCTCCAAGGCAATTATGAAAAATTCAGGATTGAGGACTCTTGAAGAAAGGAAGATTATAGATGTTCTTTTAGCTTTGATAAAACTAACAAAGGACACAGTGAAGCAACCTATTAGAAAATTCAATTTTACCAAAGAATGTAGACATGTAAAGAGATCTATATGGTAGCATGCCATAAGTAATAATTCAATAAAATGAATTTTTGATTATTTTCACATTTTTCTCTGTACTTTAGGGACTGAATGTCTGCTTTCTTCCAAAATTTGCATGTTGAAGTCCTAATCTCAATGAGATGGCATTTGAAAGTGGGATCATTGGAAAGTAAGTAGTCTTAGAGGAGGTCTTGATGGTGGAGGTCTTGTGAGGGGATGAGTAACTTTCCAGAAAGAGAATAGTAGAGCACTCTTTCATCTCTCTTATCATGCCCAAACCAGGGAAAGGCCAGGGGGGAACATAATGAGAAGGTGCCTGTCTGCAAACCAGTAAGAAAGAGCGTTCTACCTAGGAACTTAGTCTAACTGTGAGAAATAAACTCTTGCCTAAGCCACCCAGTCTATGGTACAGCATCTGAAAGTCACTGAGAAATATTCCTATAACATAGAGTCTTAACTTGAAATTAATTTTTTGTTTAATTGAAATAATCTCCCATGTCAACACGGTTCAGTAGGCATCTATGTGCTGATAAAAATTCTGTTTTGGAAATGTCTGGTATGCTAACCACTGGTGCCATGGCTATTGAAAATTTTGAAATATGTCTAGTGAGATTATAGAGCTGAATTTTAAATTTTATCCTAGGTTAATTACATAAATTTAAATAAACAAAATAAACATATGTAGCTAGTATTCAACCATATTGAAAAACAAGGCTTATATGTTCTCATGCTGTTTTTTTCTTTTATTTTTAATCTAGTTTTGAGAAGAATATGTCTTCTTTTCCATAATTCTAAAATGTTTTGCATGTTCTTATTGACTCCATGCTTGACTGACATCAATATTAATTTCTTTCTTTATAGTACATTAATTTCATGTCCTAATTTGGGCCTATTTTTTTTTATATCTGGACCATACCTCTTGTGTATTAAAATTGTATGATTGCCAATTTATTATTTCTATATTCTTTTCATATCATTTCATGTCTCCAAATGAGCCAAACTCTCAGTAACACTCTATTTTAAAGAGTTCCTTTATTCCTGGCAACCTCCCTAAGGAAACATATATCCTCTTCCTAAAAGCCTCAGTGGAGTGCTATTCTGGGGATTTCTTTGACTGGTTTACTGGATTGTTTACACTATTTCTGGATACTCTGTCATCTTCTTGCTCTGCTTTCTTATTTTTTTACAAGTATCCTCTAGTAATTTTTCAGGAAAGCAGAGCAGAATTTCCCTAATTCATTAAGAGAAAATTTTTTTCTCATATTTGATTAATATTTTGACAAAATATACATTATGTTCCTTTATATGTTTGAAGATGTTACATCATTATTTTAACTCATTCAAGTATTTAATGATTTGGATGGCAGTCTAATTAATGTTGATTTGTTGGTAAATTGTTTAATTTCTTTATTATTTCAGGAAACTTCATTTCCCTTTATTTTCCAAATTTTGTCTGGGTTTTGTCTAGTCACATTCTTTAATTTCACCTGACTCATAGCAGATTCTTTCTATTTGAAACTTCATGTTTTCCTACAACTTAGGAAAATTTTCTCATGCTAACATGAAATATCCTCTCTGATTGTTTTAAATTCTTTTTGGAGAATTCGACTATCTTGGGTAAAGTTCTATGGCATTGTACTTCTTTTTTAAAAATCCTCTATTGTGGCAGTTGGTACATTACCCTTCCAATTACTTGAATTATTAACTTTTCAATTCAAATTTTAAAATATTTATTTTTGTTGCTTTCTCATGACATCATATTATGGTTAATGATACAAGATATTTAAAAATCTAAGTACTAAGGTGACTTTTTAAAGTTTGTTTTTAAATGTTCACTCTCTTGAAAAAGACATTCTGAAAGGACATTTTTCCTTTGTTTATTTTGGGAATTTTTTAAATTTTTCAAAAATTAGGCTATATTTGTGAATCTTGACTTTAAAGACAGAGTTGAGATGAGAGCTGATTATGAGTTTTATGTATGTCATTATACTGCACCAACTATCAGGCTTTCTTTTAGGGCAAGAGTCAAGATTTAGTCTTTTGCGTCAGGACACCCATAATTCTGGGCTGTTTCTATGTAGGTAAGCATGCATTAGTTGTCCTACTCTCACACAGATAATTATTTAAGCTGTATTTAAGGTAAACTATCAGAATCTTCCTGTATGATAAAGTGTTAGATGAAGAAATTGGTGTGTGTGTGTGTGTGTGTGTGTGTGTGTGTGTGTGTATTGGAGGTAGAGCCAGAGGTGATCACAAACAAGTTTTGATGGTTTTTCCACCTAATCTCCCAGAATGTTGCCACATATCTTAAAGAAGTTACAGAACAAGGAGTTCAGCTATGTGTTTGGAAGTTCAGAAAGAGATAAAAGATGCTTAACTTGCTCTAGAAGTGTTTTTCAAATGAGAAAGAAACACACTGATTAAGTTCAATTATGAAGCCAAAACACTCTTGGTATACAGTGTGTCTAATGTAATTATATTATGTTATTTGAGTAAGTTCCCAAGATTATAGGAGAAAATATTTGTGAAAGGAGAAAAGTCATTTCTCATTTAATACTTTGGTGATAAATCAAGTAAAATGAGATTCTTTTATTCAGTGAAAAATATAAAGTAAGGTAATAGATAAGAATCTAGATGACCAAGGGCTGTCAGGAATATTATCTAAGGGAATATGGCAGAAAGAGAATCTGTATTCTCTTTCCTTCCTTTTGAAAGCCATTGATATATAAGCAAAATCTTTCAGAAGTCACTGACCAGAGAAAAGGGGTTGAACATGAACAGACAGATGAATAGATTGATGAAGAACAGATGTAATCAACATGACAGAAACAGGAACTCAGAGCTCACAGAAGAGCATGATCAAATGGGTACAAGAACTATTTCTTTTTCATACTAAAGCATATTATTTTTCATGCAATGATCTACTTAGCATTTAGCACAAACATATGTGAGAAAAATGTTACTAATCAGAATCATAGATGGGAGGATTAACATGGCAGCAGTTGAATAGACTGGACAGCTCTGTCCAATTTCCCCTTCCCTTATGAATAGCAGCATGCTTGCTCCAAGACAACAAAAACAAACATATCTGACTTATTCAATTCTGTGGCCCCAAAAGTGTCACTTATATTCCATGAGAACTATCATTGTTTCAGTATGGAAATTAATTATCCTTCTCACTTCTACTCTTTTTACACATCCAAATTAGAAGCCTCCTTGATCCATTCTAACCAGAAAGGAGGTACTAAAAAAGTTGGAGAAAATCTGCAGTAGTAGTCTGTCTTAACATATTTTCCCCTGCATAAGTAATATAATACAATATCAAAAAAGTAAATACCAAATTATGCAAACAGAACTAAGGTTACAGTGAAGAAAAAAAATGATCCTGGAAGCAGGATAAAGAGAATAAAACAAACTGTTTTCAAAAGGATTCTAAATTGCTTTTGTAATATAATAGGTGCTAAGGGAAAAAAGCACAGAAATTGAACAATACATGATGAAAGAAGATATACAGCACAAAGTTTACAAAGATTAAAGGAAGTATTCTTAGATAGATAAAAATAATTCCTAAAAAATTTCCCCAGCAATATAAAAGCAAAATAAACAGATATTGCAGGATGATATAGGGGAACAAAGAAATCAACATAAATAAACCTTTTAGTAGTAGGAAATAAAAAATATAGAGAGGAAAACACACTGCCAAAATAAAAATGAAGAAACAAACATAGGGATAAAGAAAAATTATTGTTAGTGAAAAGGCAAATTGATGATGAAGCTAAAGAGTAATAGAATAAATACCCCCAAAATATTCATCATATGTCAAAAAGAGATTTCAAAACCCACTAGAGAACATAAATATAGATGAATAAATAGAATAAGTGTCAGAATAACCTTAAACCATTTCTCAAAAAAAAAAAACTGTTAACTCAGGCAACAATGAAGCATTATTTTATTTCAAACATACAATTGTATAATCAGCTAATATTCCTGTGTAGTGTGATAGTAAAAACATTTTAGTGATGGGAAAACAATTAATCCCTCTTCCACATTTGCAAACATATTAACTGAAAATATACTCAAAAAACTTTAATAGGAATTTTAGTATTTAGAAGATTGGACTCCAAGAACAATGGAATAAACACTCATGTGCCAGAAAATAAATTCTAAGATGAAATTAAGCTTTGAATATATTTAGAGCACATTTAGTTACAGAGTTTGAGTGTCTCTACTGTAATTGAAAAGTGAATAGAAAGACAAGAAGAATGAGTCATTTATTGATGATACAGCATTAAGAGCAAGCCACCCCAGTGTTCAGTGATATTCCACAATAACAGCTAGGTCAGTTTTCCATGGTGAATGGATTCATAGGGGAGTTGTGGGACAAGTAGTTGACTTTGCTTTCTTGGTTATGGGAGGATTGACGTATTGTAAGCTGGTAACTCATATTGTCAGTGGGAAAAATTGGGATTTCTCCTATGTGGTCCCTTATCCAAGTTTTCTTGCCCAGACCTATTCCAGTTATATACTCCATGCCAACAAATAGACCATAACTAAATATAGCTTCTCTGAGACCCAAGTTCTGAGCTGGCATATCATAAATTCTTCCACATGCTACTATTGGGTCATGGTATGTTAATCAGCTTTTTATAATCAACATATATGACAAAAACTACTTAGAGAAAAAAAAAGATTATTTTGACTCACAGTTTCAGAAGGTCAATCCACGGCTGGTCAACCTCATTGTTCTAAGTTTCAGAACATCATGCAAAACATCGTGGTAGAAAGTCATGGTAGAGGAAAGTTGTTCAGAGGCCCAGAAGTAGAAAGAGAGACTGAGGCCAAGGACCAAATATAAATCCCAGTGTTAGGCCCTCAGTGACCTATTTTCTCCAGTCATGCCCTAACCCCCTGAGGTTATGACTCAGTCAGTCCATTCAAATTATTATCCATTACATGGATTAACCTTCTGATTAGGTTATAGCTGTCATAATTTAATCATGAAAACTTAGTCTCTGAAAATTCCTGCATTAACATAAATGGTACTGAGGGAGATATCAGATCCAAATCATAATAATAAGTTATATGCCCAGACCAAGGATTGGTAGAATATATTCCATAGCTTCTTAAGAGGACTTCGAAATTCACATGAAAAACTACATGGATACAAATTAGGGGAAGAATTGGTAATCTTTCCTTAATACATCTACTAAAAAAAATCTATTAAATATGAAAATGCATACCTTTGGTACCAATAAATGTATTCATTTTTAAATGTAAATATATGTATATCAATATTTACATAATGAACATTGTTTCAGTGGTAAAATCTGAGATAATAAAATAAAACTGAGGAAAATTAAGATTAGCAGAAATGTGATGAATTTCATCATTTAAAAATGAGAAGTCGATATATTTTATACAAATTTGTCATTCTATGTTTAGAGTTATAAAATATTATTAAGATATAATTAGATGAATATAGAAGGACGTTAAAAATAAATGGAAATAATTTCTCCAGCTTAAGGTGGAAGAGCAAGAAGAAAGGTGGCTGACATTATATATGTGACACATTTGCCTAGTATTTGTTTTTTTTAATTGTTGTTGTTGTTGTTGTGTATATAGGTTACTTTTATATTTTTTCTTTTTCTTTTCTTCTTTTTTTTTTTTTAATCAAAATAAGCTGTCCTCTTTTGAACAAACAGGGATGGGGCTGTATACTACATGTTTGGGAACATGGGTTTCTGCCTGCAATGGTAGGAAAAACTAGAACTATGCTTGAGGGCAAGTAGGGTCAAGTGAACACTTGTTTTCAGCTGAGAAATGTTTTCCGCCTCCCCAGATAGCATATTCATGAGATTGCATGTGTCTTGTCTGATCCTACTCATTATATTTCACTTAAGAATGTGCTACAAGGCACTGGGCATTTTTAGAGATATTCATAAGGGACATGTTGTGCAATTTTCCTTCTTATTGCTTTTGACATTCTACTCATCTAGTCCTAGTGTGGGAGAAAAACGAGATGAATGCCATCTTTCCTACTTAAGGGATGCCTATGGTATTAAAGAATGAAAATAAAAAAGCAAATAGCAATTGGAATAGAGTACACTAGATTCTAAAATGTAAAATGCCTTGTACTCTCCTTCTAACTTTCTTAGGTTTTATACTTGGGAATGAACCTTTGCATAATATTTTTATCTGACAAGACTTTATAATAATCTAGGAACTTTGATCTAATATTGCTTGTAAACATGCCATTTTTTCAAATTTAAAATAACTGATTTTAATTTTTTTTAGAATGCTACATGTGGATTATTCTTCAAATATTGCAATTATTTTATATATTTCACTTATATACTTTTCTTTCTACTTGATATTTCATTTTATAGTTGTTTAGAATAAAGTTTTGGTAATAGAACATAAATAGAATAAAATTAATTCAAGTAGGTGCCATTAAAGGTCTAAAGTTGCATATGACACAAAATTCAACTATTTGATGTAGTTTCTCTAATTCTTGGAATCTAAAATGATAAAGACACCTTTTGTATGTATTCCCAATTGGTTGTTCTTTGGTAGTCTACAGTATGTTTGTTCTCTGAATTTCAGTCTTCATAATCCTGGAGAAAACTGTCTTTAACTCTGGTCTGAAAGTGTACAACTTTATACTTAAATTAAAATCTAAACAATAAAATAGTCAATGTATTTCTCCAGAATTAATATACTAGCTCACTTTCATGGGATGGATTTTGCTCACACCTATAAATTCATGTTTTGAAGTTCTATTTCATAGTAGTTTGAATGTAACTATACTTGGAGACAGGCTTTAAAGTGGTGATTAGGTTAAAATAGTACTGATAAAGTGGGCCATAATCTAATCTTATTAGTATCCTTATAAGTTGGAGGATTTGGAAACACAAAATACCCTTTATGCCATGAACCCAGAAAATTCTATGTGAGGATACAGGGAGAGGGAGATCTGAGTTTGACAGTAGCCTCAGGGGAAACCCAACCTTTCTAAATCTTGTTCTTGAATTTCTGGCTTCCAGAACTGTAAGAAAATTGATTCCCATCTTGTAAGTCACCTGGTGTGTGGTATTTTATTACAGGAGCACAATCAAATTAATGTAGTTACCAAAGGGAAATCCACCAATTTTGATTTTCTTAAAGTTCTGTACAAAATATGTGCAAGCCAATCTGGCCCAGGACATAGCTCCATAACTATTAGAAATTCAGTTAGCTTTAAGGGGACTGAGAAAGGAAAAAATAAAGATGCCCAAAATGATTTCTCTTTTGCATAGGAAATAGAGGTTAAGAAAAGAAAATTTATCTCAATAAATGTAACTTTACTTTGATTTCTTGAATAAGATGTTTAATTATATTTTTGAAATCTTATCTGGAGTTCATTTAGAAAAATAACTAATGACCAAATATTTATTTTGAGCCATATTTCACAGAAGAAATTTATTTTTCTTTTTCCAAATATAGCTTCTTCTTTTAGTCATAATGTGAGATGTTTTGATTTTTGTTATTTAGTGTTAAAAAATAGAACAATAAAAAATAACAATATTGACAATCACCAAAATGTTCTTTTACTAAAATAGTACCTTGATGTTCCAGCCAAATAAGTCATCCCAAGATATTTAAGATTCAGCAAATGTCTTAGCTAGAAATTGTACTGTAACATAACTGAATATTGGGGAATCTTTCTTGCAATCACAGCTCTTTGGAAAAGAGAGCTAAATTATTCGACAGTTTTATGAAGACAGGAAAGATGTTTTAATACTGTGTCCCAAATCTGGATTTCAGCATGCACATACATTGCAAGAAATATAGCATAATCAAATACAAATGAACAGGAAATAAATAATGCAAGTAATTCCACTTGAATATACCTGTTTTTCTTTTTTTTTTTAAGTCATTGAATCACTGTTGTTAAACTAAAATTTCTTTTTTTCAAGCTGGGCATGGTAGCACACACCTGTAAACCCAGCGACTACACAAGCTGAGTCAGGAAGAACAAAAGTTTGAGGCCAGTCTGGAAAACTTAGTAGAGCCCTGTCTTAAAATGAAGAAATGAAATAAGTTCTGGGTATCTGGTTCAGTCGTCAAGCATTCTTGATTCAATTCCTAGAACCAAAAAAGGAAAATAAAATAAAACATAATTTCTCCTTTCCTTATCTTCTTTATGAGAAGGAATTATTTTCTGTAATTTGGAGCTATATTTAGCATCTCAGGAATTAATAATAGTGTTAGCATTGTTCAGCCTAAATCTTGCAAGTTCCATGACACTAGTACTTTTGGAGTTCAAGTGCACAGTGCTTGTATGTCTGATTGCACTTTATTGTATTTGTAAGTAATATGAATATAAGGTGGGAAAAATCATATTTGTAAGAGAAGCAACATACATTATGTAATGTACTGATTCAGTTAAATTTACATGACATTTATTGAGCATCGATTAAAAAAACCTGACACTTTACTAGATGCTGGAAATACAAAAAGAAATGGAGTTATGTCCCCATCTTTAATAATCCCTAACTAAATGAGTAACATAAAATGTATTAATCAGTATCTAATTATTCAGAATATGGGAAGTTTCAGAAAATGACTAAACTGAATTTTTATCTGTAATTATCATGTTTCTTTAGAACATTTTTAAATCTCCTTAAAGCAACTGAAGTAAAATATGTAATTATAAATCACTATTTTCAAGTTACAAGTTAGTTACAAATACCCCTTCATATGTAGCCTATTAGTTAACCAAAGCAAGCAAGTAATCCTTTATGTACTACCATCCGCTGCTCTTTTATCTCTAAACACGTAGTGCACAATAAATGTTTAAATTAATTAGTTCCCTATTGCCATTTTTATTAAACGTTTTAACCTTTTTTGAGTCACTGGGAATGATCACAATAAATAGAAATAAATCTTGATGGTCATTAGCTTAAACTCCAAACCACTATGAGTTTTCTCTAAATATGCAAAAAAAAAAAATAGCTAGCCTATGCTTGAAAATATCTCACATCAGGAATTCTTCTCTTTATGACGTAGATCATTAAGTTAATGAATAACTCTCCCATTGGGAAGATCTCGTTAATTGAGGTTTAAAAAAACAAAAAGCTTTATTTTCATTTTTATGTTCTTAGCTCTGCCTTATAAAACAATTCCTTCTTTAAAATACAAGATCTTTGTTGTTTAAATCTATTCTTCACCCATTTGCCTCCTGATATTCCAGTTAGATGCCCCCTGTTTTATCTTCTCTCATCTTTTCCTTTCTTTCTCCCTTCCTACCTCACTTCCTTCCTTTGTTCCCTTTTTCTTAGATGTTTCTCACTCTGGGTACATTGCATTTGTCTAGATATGACACAAAAATGTATGACTGCATATCAGTAGCCATGGGGTTACCATGGACACCTTAGGAGCAAACAAGAAGTGCAAATCATACAGTTACCCCAATCTTCTGACCCATCCAATATGTGAGTCAAACACATAACAAATGTAATCCAGCAGAGAGCATTTTCTATTTGGAAATTTAAGTGAGTTCAAGAAATCACCAAATCTCTAATAATACTACTCACTTGGTTACAGATCAGGTAAGGAGTTTCATTTTGTTGGTCCAATGAACCAGATCAATTCCAGTGCCAACCACCACCGGGCTGTTTAGGGAATCAAATGTCAACAGCCATCAGTTCTCTTTCCCTACAGTTAAACAATATCTCAAATTTAGTTTAAATAACATGAAATTTTCCCAATAATCTGGAAAGCATTTTTTGCACTGATTCTGCATTGACTGATTTTAAATTGCACTTTTTTTTTTAAAAACAAAAAAATTCTAAAGTTCACAACACTTTTACTTTCCATATGTGACATTATATAACTAAAGATGTTTAATTAGAAGTTAAATAAATTTTCAAGAAATCATGATTAAAACTTCAGAAATTTACATTTGTTAGACTCTTTCTATATCTGTTCTATTCCTTCCAGCCAATTTTATTGGGATTTTAATATTTCCTGGCATGGAGCAACATTCTAGACTTGAAGAGAGGATCTCCTATCTATACTTACTATCTTGGAGTGAATTGTGTCATCACCAATTTGGTATGTTGACCCCTAAGCTCCAAAAGGACAACATTGTATTTTAAAATAGGGCCGTTAAAAGAATGTAGGGTTACATGCAATCAGAAGGGTAGGGCTGGAACTGATGCTCTGATAAGAAAAGACACTGGAGTTTGGCTTCTCTCATTGACACACAAAAGAGAGATCATAGGAGCACAACATTTTATACTTGTTGTTACTCTTGGTACTTAGACATTATGCATGTGTTAAATGACTCAACTGGGAGGATATCTTTGGGCATTGTGCTTGGTTTCTTTTGAATTCCCCCCCCACACACACACAGACAAACACCTTTTCTCTTTGCTCATTTTGTTTTGTGGTCTTTCATTTTGATAAGTGTACAATGAGTATGATTATAATAAATCATCAAGCCTGGTATGGGTTAGATGGCTCTTCAATAACACTGTGTTCCAACTATGGTACCTCTGCAGGTATTCAATTAAATGTATTGTGTTGGGTACTTTGCTTAGCATCATAGGTTTTAATATTTTCATTCATTCTGAATGTACAACGCAGAATTAGAATGGGGAGGGGTATAGTTTTTCACTTTCCAATATGTACTGACACTATATTTTGTATTTTATACCACAAATGTATATTTTATACCACAAATATGTTCTAGGACTTACTAACAAGCATATGTGTTGTATTTTCCCTGGCTATCTGTCAATATTTACTGACCTGATACTTATTTTTAATGATTTGTTTTTATATTTTTGCGCAAATAGTAGATTATTCCTATTGCTCAGAAACTATAATTGCAAACTCGAACCTGGTCTATGATATATTATGTTTACATTAAAAACTTCCTTTGGGGCAGAAAAGTGAATTGTATATAATTTTCCCACAAATATTCTTGAAAAATAGAATAGTTGTTTATCTTAGGCATTAGGTAATATGACAAATCCTTATTTTCTTTTTTACCCCCATCTTTTGTATGTACCTGAAGGAAGACCTTTAAAAAAGCAGCTTCTAGTTTATTAATTAAAGCTTGGAAGTGAAGAGACACTAGTAGTATGTTCTTACCTCTGTCTCATGTGAGGCAGGCAGTATGATCTGAGTACATAGTGTTTCTACATCTCACCACTCATCATGGGCAAAAGGAAAAGGAATCAACCAGCCCCAAACTATGCTAACAGATGCTATGTATCATAGTAGAAGGTATGGGTGAAAATTCATCCAGGAAACATCAAGATTGCATGTCAGTGATGATAAGCTCAAAAAAAATAGCATGGGTAGTTTGGTCTTCCAGGGTGATTTCACTTCATTACTATGAAAAGCTCTGTAAACAAATCCTGAAAGCAGCTATCTAGGGCTGAGTGTTAACATACAAATTAAGTACTCACTATGTTTGTGCCTATTGGACTCCTCTCCAAAGCTGTCTTCTGCTTATTTCCTCTTTTCTACCCTATGACATCATGAGAAAGAAGATGATAAAGTTAGCATGCGACTTATTATCATGAGAACTCCAGATAGTATATGATGATATTTAAATTTTGATTATCTGTTTTTCACATTATTTTACTATATTTCTTTGTCCTTGGGGATTATTTTTAAAGACAAGAGTACTAGAGTTCGTATTCGAGGATGATTTGGAAATCAGACTTGCTGATGTAACAGAAAGATAATATTGCAGCATAAAATGTGTGTTCACCACCTGCCTCCAAACAATTAATTATTTAGTCACATGTCTCCTGATGCAAACCCATGATCATCATCTGTACAAAGAAGGCAGCAAACCCTACATCATTCTCTAATAAAACACTAAAGAACATGCTATAGCAAATATGAACCCTCTTTCATTGATATTTTTTTTAAACAGGGCTTCATTTTGCTGCCCAAGATGGCCTTGAACACCTGCACCCCAGTGATCCTCCTGCCTCAGCCTCCTAAGTGCTGGGGCTATGGGCCTGCACCATAGAACTGACACTTCTTGAAGAATTTGAATTGTGTGTTTTTTTCTATTTTATAGTGTATTATTTGTGAAAGTAAATTTAAAAACATTAATATAAAAAGCACAAAAAAGAATATAATTAATGTAAAATTAGCCATTAATAGTACATTGTTTCATGAAAAAAGTCATAAAATATATACTGAAAATAATTGACTGTTCATATCTATTTCTACTTCATTTTTATTTTTATAACAAGTTTCTTTTGATTGATCAATTATGTAGCCCATTTTTTAAATAGAAATTATGATTTCACATCCATGATTTAATATTTTGACAGAGGTAAGCACTAGCTAAATAATGATTATTCTCTGTTTACATAAAAAAATAAGGTCACACCTGTGCTAAAAATTACCATTATTTTAAATTCTCTAATAGCTATATTCATTTAGACTACTTTTGTTTTAGTCTGTAACCAGTACTCTAAAAATTGTAATTCTCATTCAAGGATCTGAAACTCAATCTAACAGGCTTAAATATATAAAGCATTATTTTGTCATTTTAAATCTAGGGACCATGGCTGCTGTGGAGATATTTGGGAATTCTTTCTTCTTATTGCCCACAACATGGTTACAACATGGGCCCTATTGCATCAGTATAATGCTCTGATTCAGCCCCCCTCCCCCTCAAAAAAGAGGAAGGAATATCACCAACTATCACCTGGCACTTTTTACTAGATAAGAAAATTCCACCAAGCAAAATTCCTCTGGTGTTTTATTGACTGTATCTAATTTACCCTCCACATCAAGCTACAAAAGAGTTGGATAAAATAATGGAATGGCAAGTACCAGGACTGTCATTAGTGATGTAAACACAACATGGTATCACATTTACCCCATATGGCTTGGGCACACAGTCAGTTGGGCCACATGAGGGATCTGTAAGCAAGTAAGACAAGAGACTAAATAAATCAGGAGAGCACTATGCCTCTGATATAGGATGCTGGATATGATAATTAAGTTAAATTACAACCTATATTTTTATACTGTCAAGGTGGGTGTTGCAAAACAAGTAACATGGAACTAATTTATGTTCTGATTATGCTCCTCATACAGACAAAAATTCCCTTTGTTTGCCTGATCTTCTACCTTACCAGAATTTTAAACTTTCTCGAAAAAATTTATCAGGGAATAATTAAAACTTAATTGCATGAGGCTCTCCATTGTAATAGAGGAGAAGAATGTTTTGAAACCAACTGGCCCTCCTTTTTTAATGTTTATTCTTTCCTTAGGCTCTTGGAATAAGACAAAAGCTCTTTCATTCTAAAGCATAATGGAAGTGTAATATTAATAATCCTAATTAGAAATTGGTGATTTTTATCAACATGAAAATTCCCTTTAGATAATTCCTGGCATGGGATATTAAGCAACTTGTTTAATTATAACTAAACCCTGTGCATTTTAAGATTTACATTTTAATATTCACTTAAGAGTGTTTATGTTTCATGGTGAGACAAAAAAGAATGTCTCTTTTTCTGGTGATTTTGAAAGATAGGACTGGGAAAAGATATATTTACTACTACTGGACATTGGAAAATATATTTAATTTTTAATTTATGAATTTAAGTAGAACTTTGATCATTCTTGGAAGGACAAAGCTACATCCCGGAGGCAATGCTTCATTTACAAATTTGTATCTTGATGAAATCCCAAAACATTTCATTTGAAAGAGAATGTCATTGTTGTCATCCTTAATGAAATTTGGTAATTGTGCTTATGCTACCTCAACCAGTTGGTATACAGAGCATAGTGCTTTGCCATTCTCTTGGCAATAGTTGTACACATTTTAGGAAAAATGCATATTTCATTCATACTATAATCTGTGCATGTCTGCTCCACCTCCCTCTCAAAAATTTTATGCTGTTCTTCCACAATTCGTTCTATGTAATGTAACACTGTCTGATGAATAGAATAACTTATCATGTCAAGTGATATGTGACATTGGTAACCTTCTTAAGGCACAATCAACACAGTAGTGGGACTTTTAAAAGTGTCTATGGCTCTCCATTAATCTTCCATGCGTGGTTCTTACATATCCATGTCCCTTTGCCTCCACTGGAGCTGATCATTTGTTTTATTTGACTCAGGAAATTGCTTAACTTAGAAGTTGAAAAAATACATCTGTAGTATTGACAAAAGCCTATTCATAAACAGGGAGATTTTGCCATACATTGCAGAGGAAAGTCAATGTGGTATAGTGAAGTGCAAAATTATTTCTGTCTTGGTGTTATTTTTGAGTCATATATCTCTGCCTTTTTATGAACAGCAGGCATATTTGGAAGAATTATGTCTGAGTCATAAATCCCAATTTGCCTGGAACATGACTAATAGGTGTCTTTAACGTAGTAAGATGATATTACTGTCTTATCTTGCAAAAAATTTTTAAACCCTCCATCATAAATAGGGCAGGTTAGATTTAAATGACAAACATTAATGCTTGCCTCATCAGGAAATAAACTGTAACTTTGTTTCCTAAATAGGTTTGCACAAATACACACACACACACACACACACACACACACACACAGCTTAATTTTATTATTTATTATGTATTAAGCAAAGTTGCCCTGCTTTATCTTTAAATAAAAGTGTTGTCAGGAACAGATGCAAGGAATACACTTAACAGTTGAGTCAAAAAAAAACAAGACAATGACTAATCCCTATTTCAAACATGAAGAAATATAAATCTTATTTTTTATACCATTATTTTATTTATTAATTTTTATGTGGTGCTGAAGACTGAACACAGGGCCTTGCACATGCTAGGCAAGCAATCTACCACTGATCCACAACCCCATACCATGAATCTTGTTTTTTATTTATAGTTGGCACACAGTATTATGCATATTTATGGATATAATGCAATAATCCAACATGTATGAAATTTTTAACGGCCAGACCAATACAATTTGTTTCATCTCACCATACATTACTTTATGTTTAGATTTATATATTTATTTATTCATTTACTCATTTTTCATTCATTTATTTTATTTTATTTTCAGTGCTGGGGAACAAATCCAGGACCTAGCACATGCTACACAAGTGTTTTACTACTGAGGTCTATCCCCAGATCCACCATATACATAGTTGCAGAGAGACATACACAATACCTTTATTTTATTTATTTATTCTTAGGTGATGCTGAGTATGGAACTTATTATGCGTACTAGGCAAGTGCTCTATCATTGAGCTACACCCCCAAACCCCACTGTATATCTTTAATTAAATTAAAAAAAATTGAGACCTTCCTTTCTATAATTGATTTTACTCAATAGATTATAAATGATAATTTAGAATTTTTACATGACATAGGGGAATATCAGAAACTATTGAAATGTTGTGAGATTTTAAGAGAGGGCCTATGCCATGGGTGAAAGAGACAACTGTATTTTAGCTTTGGTCTGCTGTGTTTAAGACCAACTCACTTAGTCTTGGACTTGGGATTGCAATCTAGGGATAAGTGAGACTTAACATTTCAGCCACTGTTCAGAGAAATGCTTGGTTTCAGGTATGAACTGACAAATTATTGTGATTGGAATATGTGTGACTAGATAACAGTAAGGAAGAAGAATCTGGGAAAAATATAAAAAAGCAAAGCAAAGATTTGCTGGCAGAGTGAAATGAACTGAAAAGGAACATAGAAATTCTTTGAGATTCATTTTAGGATCTCATACATGAGGAATAAGCAAATTGTTTTACTATGAAATAAAGACATTTAGTAAGGATCAGTTTTAACATAATTCAACCAACATTTTCTTTATAGTCTTCTCCATCAGTCATATTTCTCTGTCAATCATCCTTTTTATTTCTCTTTGAATTATCTTTAGGGTCATTTTAATTTTTTTTTTCCAGTTCAAACACAGAGTCTTATAAAACCTATCCACACCTTCTTTCATTGGAAAGTAATTTTCAAATAGCATTTGTTCTGCATTTCCTGTAGAATTTATCCTCATGCCTCATGAAATTGCTGTAACTCTTACTGACTTGTCACACACTTAGCTTGCATTACCAATATGGACCAATATGGGCATATTTTTTTCTGCACATTTGCCCTGAAAATAGCTATAAATGTATTGTCTTTGTTTCCAATTGGACATATGCAAATGAGGAATAAGCAAGATGTGGGTCTAAATTATATTGAATTGATTTTTAAACTAAAAAATCTCTTTGGAAATTCAATAGTAATCAGTCTTTATCCTTTTATGGTGAAGCTGATTTTTGAAATTGGACCAATATATTCTAGCTAATTTTGTATAATGAGATATGCCATTAAGCTGGATAATAGTGTTTTCTGCCCCAAATGTAGCTCTATCATAAGGGAGCAAAATGAATTTTCTTGAGTGGTTCACAAATTGACTATATTTTCAGTTCTAGATTAGAAGTCCCAAATTTATTTTGAGATACGACTATTGGGAGAACATATGTATGTATTGTAATCTACCCAGGTGAGTCTCTAGCTCACCAGAGGGGAATCTGAATCTGAATGTATTGTTACAATAACCTGTTATTATTATATAACCAACTCCCTGCTAGAGCAGGGGTCAGGGAAGTTTTTATGTTCAAAACTGTCCTGAGCAATGACTATTTAGAGAAAAAAAATCTGCATACTATACGCTATCTAGATGGACTAATGTCTATAACATCAAAGATTTTAAAATCTTGATTTCCTTTGAAACATTTTGTATCTTGTCAGAATTATATATTTACATATACTCATAAATGTACTAGTATTATGATGGTACCTTTTGATAACAGAAATAACTATCGTATTTTATCCTTCAGTGCCAACCAAAAATGATTTATTGCTGTCATCAGTTTTTATAACTAAAGCTATAACACAGAATCCCTTTATATGAACATCTTCTTTAATTATGTTCCACAATTATTTACTAAATGTACATCATCATACTCTTTACAGAAAAAAAAATTGTTAACCCCTGCTTTAGCAAGACCTAGATTGGTGATAATGTCTTTAAAAGAGTGGAATGTCAAATAGTAATGGTTACCTAATACCGGCACATTATTCTAATAATTAAGAGCCATAGGTGCCTCTGGTTAGCTGGTTGATTCTCATGAGAATTCCAGAGAAGTCTGCTTCACTGTGAGCACTTAGTCCCTAAGATAAAAAAAAAAAAAATACATATGTTATATCTGGAAACAAACAAAAAAGCCTGAGGTCCTTTCACTAGTGTCTTTTTATTGCAGAAAATTAGTGGCCTAATTAAAAGAAGAAGCATTTGCTCTTGATCTTATTTAGGTCAGAACTAATTTGGAAGTTATCAGCATCAGACACAGACTTTCCATTAACTCAAGTTGAAGGACTGTTTATTACATGTGTATGCACACATTTATTTATTTACATATACCCAATTCATTTACATATACCTAATAAAGATGACAAGATCAACATTACCTAACAAGTGGCCATTTGAATGTGTTTGTGTAATTTCTATATGAAACACCTAATCACTGTATCCATTCCTTTGTACACAAACATTAATTTGACAAGTACAGGAATCATCATTGTCTTTGTAAAATCTTGTAATTAAAAAATATTACTGCCTTTAGACCCAAGTGATTAAGAGAACAATTTAAATTTAAGAATGATTTGATATTTTATGTCAGAAATATATTCAGTAATAAATTAGATTCACTCAGTAGTATAAGATTTTAGCACATATTTATAGTTAATATTAACTAATTTTATATGAATTATGGAGTTTTTAGTTTGCTAGTTTTAGAGAGTTTCCTCAAACTATATTATCTGAACATCATACATTTGTTATATATGTGTATATATATTTGTGTATATATATATATGTGTGTATATGTTAAAAAACTGTTCTACTATTTCAGAAAAATAGGATAAAGAAAGATGTGAGAAATTATATTGACAAGAAAACTATGGTACCATAAACAATAAATGTTTCTACTTTATTTTGTACTCAAAACAATCAGAAGAGGAAAATCTTATTATACCTACTGTATGGAATAGAACACTAAGGTAGAGAATGTTTAAATAATTTGCCGTATCACAGTAATATAAGTAAATTAATCAGAATTCAATTCCCACTCTGGTTGTGTCACTGAAATTACAAAATAAAATGGCAATTGCCTAGAACCAGGTAACATTCAAATTAAAGGACTGCTTCATTTTAGTAAGAGAAAGTTATTTAAAATAAAAAATATGCAAAATTAGTGTTGTAAAGGATTTAATTAAAATTACCATATTGAAAAAAACACAAACCTTGAATACAAGAAGATAAAAAAAATTTATTTGCAGGCAAACAATTTTGACACACAAATGACAATATGTCATCAAAGGGAGCATTCTATCTTGTCTTGCATTTGTTAATTTTCTTACACTCAGAATTAAATTTTTTTTTGGTTGTAATTTTTCATGATGTCTGTGACATAGCAGAAGAAATTTCTCCTTCTGTGAATCACACAATATTTTACCGGGTTGCATACTGGGAGTATTTAATAGATGTCCAATTTGGAGTGAAGATAATTGAAGCATGGCAATTCTTCACCAATCTCATGTTGATAATAAAAAATTGATTTCAGGATGAATGTCTCTGAGAGAATTACTCAGCATGCTCAGGTGTTCTATGTGATGGTTCCCTATTCTACCACAAAGTACCTTCATAGATACTATGATTCCTTTAGAACAAAGATTTTGCCACTTTTAGAAGGTAGTATCCTCAGGAAGCCTTTCAGATTGTTTAGATGTGAGAGCTGTTTAAAATTGTTTAAGTACTTATAAATACACACTTTTGATTCTCTGTTATGAAATCAAAGTTGGTATTGTTTTCTTGCATGAGTCGTAGTGTAAAGAACAGTATGTAATTATCAGTTTAAAAGATCCCTTATATAGGACCCCAATGTAAGTAAGAGACACAGCGAAGGATGGATGTTATAAGGAAGTTTTTGGCTCACACAAAATTTTCAGTCATCTTTTGCATTAGTTTTTTTCAAAAATATCATCATTTCAAATAAAGCATCATTCATATATTGTCTTATAAATGCTAATGAAAAATGTGTTTTCATAAGACATAGGCAAACTAAAATTAAACAAATTGACAGGGAGCATTTCTGTTTGTAAAGATAATGTTCAGAGGTCAAATTAATATAAAAATGACTCCTTGTTATTTTAGAAATTATTTTAACTCTTTTAATCAGTGGCTGTTACTACTTACTTCATAACCAAGCACTGCTATATCTTTTACTCTGTAATTTGTAGCATATTCCAATATTTTTATTTCAGGATATTTTAGACCATGAGGCTTTTCAACCAAATATAAGAAATATGAAGCTCAACAATCCCTTCATTCAGATGTTCTGTGGGTAAAATGGAAGGTCACTTCTGACTCTATAGTTTCTCCTTAATATGAGAAACAGCACTCTTCTGCAAAAAATCTAAGTCCTGCAGCCCATCTCCCAGCAGTTTTCCTTTCATAAGACTCAAAAAAGTGAGAATCCAAAATTTAAAAATTAATCTTTTAGTCCACAGACTTCCCCACGGTATATGCTGTTCTACACATTTTGGATTGTTTATATTTCTCTAAAGGTCATCTAAGTGATGAGAGTACATTGAATATCCTGCCACTCACAGAATTGCTCACAGATAATCAGTACAGGCCCATTCTCTGAATATTTTGAAATCTTAGGTCCCAACCCATAAAATCTGCACTTTCAGATGGTTCCCAAGGTGCACTTTAACATGGTTCCCAAGGTGATTCATATACAAGTTGAATACTAACAATGTACCCAGGGAACACACGTATAAATGTGAACTATATGCTCCATACAAAACCCACTGAAATGATTCTTCATGCACTTTCAGTGCTCAGACCTTTCATCTAACCATTACACTATCCTCTACAATCACCATGAGAGTTAATTCTGTTGTTGACTTCAAATCATTTCTTGATATATATATATAGTTCCTTTTGTAAGATTGGTTCCTTGAGCTGGCTCTATTCTATTAAATTTAAAAATTGTATTCAATTATCTCTTTAATTATTTTCCCCATGTGAATCCTCCTATGAGGCTGCCTTTGGTCTTTACCTCTTTAAATTTTTCTTACATTTGGTTATTTCTTTGTGTAACCAGTTTGTCTCATGATTTTTTTGTAAGTTATAATACTAAAGTAATGACTCCTTTTACACATAAAAGAGCAAAATTTTCTGTACTTACAAACTTTATCAGTTTGCCAGCTTTTTAAAGGAGACTGTAATGCACAGAGTTTGGTACCTACAAGGAGTCACAGTCATCAGGAGTCATGGGACCAAAGGACGAGGAGTGGGCTCTAATGTACTGATGTGATGAATTCATAATTGTTGTAGTATCTTTTAACAAAACCTTTGTGAATGCGGAATAAAAAATACGTATACAGTGTATATTAAAATATATATTTAATAAGGTTGAACTACAAAATGACTTTCAACACCAGAATAAGTAGAGAACATTAACTGACAGATAGACCAAAAAATTATTCATGTAATTTGATCATGCACAACACTTAAAATAAATATTAAATAATTTAAAGGTTTTTTTCTCCATAGTTTGCATTGACTGATAAAAGCATAATAAAAGATCAAGGAAAATTCAATTTTTAAATCTATACATCAGGAAGAGTTCTGCTAAGAATTTCTTATCTTAAAAAAGCAATCAAAGGAGAATGTATTTGGAATAAAAATATAATGAGTTTTGAACTGTAATAATCTAAATGGAAGAAGACTAAAATGGTAATCAAAGAAAAAGCATACCTCCAACTTTATTAATGAAAAATAAGATGGGCCATATTAATATACTAAGCTTTTGATTTAAGTAGCAAAAGATTAAAAATGAATTTAAAAGCAGTAAGAGTGAAGAATGAATTAATGTTAAAAAGAGAAATTGATGCAATTAAAATAAGCAAGCAATGTACAATCAATTGGAATTCTTTGAAAATATTAATGAACAACAAAAAAATTGGCAAGCATGATCAAGAGGAAATAAAACTGATAAAGGACAAAATTAGCACATCAAGAACATTAGCAATGATAATAATAGCACAGAGTGATACATAATAAAGATGTTTAAGGTATTTTCAAAAAAACCAAAATTTAGTGTGATTTGCACTTGATTTTAGAAAGCATTTAGTCTAGACTGAGCAAGAAGAATATCTGCAAATTGCAAAATTGAATTGGGGTGAATATTTTAACTGTCCTAAACCTCAAAACTCCTACAGCCTCTGTCCATTTCTAAATTTCTGAAGCTTATTCCACATTTTTCAGCTATCTGTTATGTAACTTCTGTACCCCATTTCTGAGTACTAAAATCTTTTGTTAGGCAGGAATCTCAATAAAAGCCAAATCTTTAAAAGAAATATCAGGGGGTTGGGTTTGTGGCTCAGTGATAGAGTGCTTGGCTAGCATGTGTGGCATACTGGGTTTGATTTTCAGCACCACATACAAATAAATAAATAAAAAATCATCATCTACTAATAAGAATATTTAAAAAAGAAAAAAAAAGAAATATCAGTACTTCACTTTGACTGCGAAGTACTGAAATTCCAGGTATGATAGAAACCTTCAATGAATATAAAGAAAACTGCCATCCAAGCACCCAAAAGCCATGCTCAATTCATCCTCCTAAAAAATGCAAAGAATGCAACCTTATTAAATAAGTCATTATGATTTATTCCTTTCTTCTATCCTATGTGAATTTTTCTTTCTCAGGACACAAAAAGACATATACTCTGTTTCACACAATTTAACTCTATTATTCACTAATGTCTGTAGGACATTTGTTTTGCTCTAAAGCTACTTTAATTCTGTGGGGTCAGATGGCACGTCTTGTACACACTCGGTGTATACAACTTCCTTCGATTCCAAATACCTAACATTGTGATGTCTCAATAGAGCCTCATTTTACATGTACTGAAACACAAAACTTTCTCAAAGATGTAAGACAAATATCTTTCCTTTACATGATATGTTAAGAGCTTTTCAAAATATATTATTCAAAAAGGTTATGCATCTATATCTTAATGTAACAGTAGTAGCTATTTCTTATAATATCATCTTATAATGAAATCCCCAATTTAATTTTCATTTAATTCCATTTTGCCAGCGGGATACACTTATCCTTACTGTCCTCATCATTATATAAATGTTTGTATTAGGAAGAGACTACTGTAGAATAAAAAATCCCTAAAACTCTAGAGCACATAAAACATTTTGTTTTCAATTTCAGACTGGATTTCTCTGACTTGGCTGGGATGGTTCTATAATGGGTTACCTCTGACTAGTGGGCTACTATAAAAGAAAAATTGCATCAGACCAATTTGAGAGGCAAGGAACATGTTCTTCAAGACTACTGCAATAGTGAAATTCAACCTCTAATACAAAGGGGACACTGGAAATCAGGAGCCAAAAGTTAGGTAAGTCAGTATTTGAAGGAAATGACTAGTGAAATTTGGTTAGGTACCAAAGTAAGGGAGCAGACAAACTTGAATATCATGGATTGAAAATGATTTTGAGTGGATATCAAGGGTGAGGGCATCTTTAATCACCTGACTATACAGGATTCTTTGTTAAAATGGGTTATCAGTTCAAGGTTGGACTAAAGAGGAGGGCTAAGCAAAAATAGGGTTTCAAGGAGCCCAATCAAAGGAAGGAATCCTTGGCCGGGATCAATAGGAGCACTGATCACTCCTCAGAGCATATGTATCACAGCCTGGCAGTAGAAACACAGAAGAACAAACTCCACTGTGCAAGCACATTACAATGCTGTGTTCATGTCAGGTTAGGTTATGAGAACAACAACTGAATTAGTGGATTAATCCATTTTATATGTTGATAATTTGAATTGATTAGTAAGTAGTAATTGTAGGCAGTAGGATGTATCTGAAGGAGCTTGTCAATTTGAGTGTGCCTTGAGCATTATTATACATTATGTCCATGGCCCTTTCTGTTCTCTTTCTGCTTTTTGGCTATCAGGAGAACAGTTTTCCTCTACCATACCCTTTGGTCATGAAGCTTCACCTCATTTGAACTCAGAGCAATGATGTTGACTGAGCATGGAATAAAACTCTGAAACTGTGAACCCCCTCCCCAAAAAAGTTTTTATCCTCCAAGTCGTTCTTGTATTGTATTTTAGTAACAGGAATGAAAATCTGTATTAACACAGAAATAGCTACCTTGAAGTGCGGTCATTTTCACTAATATGACTTTGTGGTTCAGAAGCCTTTGGAACTGGTTTGTAGAAAGAGTTTGGAAAGTTTTGGAAATGCAGCCTAGGCAATCCCTAGAATGTTATGAGCTGAGCATAATGAGCAATTCTGTGGAACTTAGAAGACCAAGATGCTGATAAGAAGACAAACTGTTAAGATTGTGTAAATAATGTTTCAAGTGACCCTAACTCTGTTGGAATTTAAATAGAATTCATTTATATTTCATCTGAAAAAAAAAGTCTGCATTTTACCCATTTCCTGAGTTTTTCTGTGAGGATAAATTTAAAGGTGATGAACTAATTCATCTGGCTGAGGAAAATTCATGGTAGTATAGCATTAAAATGATAGCATGGGCATTTATGACAGGTTTTGGTCAGGTTTTACTATGAGAATTTGGAGCAAAGGCAGAGAAGAAAAACTTGAAAAACTTGTAGTTTGTCCAGAGAAGAAGCACATGCAAAATAAGGGCCCAGAAAATTATTGCTGTTGAAGAGATTACTGACAATAAACAGAAATTAAATACTTTGCACAGAGATAGTTTAAAGATATCTTCTCAGGAATCAACAAGACCACAACTATCACAGACTCAAGGGGGCAAAATGAAGACTCATTCCAGGATTAAGGGAGAAACTTGCTTGTACAAGGGTACCTAGAAAGCTATTTCCCAGGATACCTTTCACCAGGTTCAGCCCTCCAGGCACTAAGAAGCTACTGCAGTTCTGGCCCAAAGTTGTCCACTGACTGCTCAAGATGATGGTAGACCTCGGCACCATCCATATTGGTATTGCAGCAGTGCACCGTGATAGAGTTACAAAATCCCAAAGATTTCCTGTAAGATTTCAAAGGAAAGTAGTGGGGGAGGAGGGGAAACAAAATAAACCTGTAGGTAGACTATAAATGGGATATGTGTGAAGCTGTGAGGGTGAAGCTGAAGCTGTATTGAAGACCCTGGGAATTCATAAATGTCAATAACATGGAGGATCTTCCCAGAAAACCAACTGAATGTGAGGAGGGCCAGTCTAAATGAAAGGACACATGGGCTACAGCCAGGAAGACCATAGGGCACAAGTCCTCTAGATATTTTGCCACAGTATGCCCCTGATGTCAGAAATAGAACTACAGAGCTTCTTTGTCCAGCTGGATTTTGATCTTTGGTTATGTTTTTTTCTTTCTCTTCCCCCACTTCTGTCTTTAGAAATGGAAGCATTTATTATTTGCATATATTTTATACACACACACAACAAGTGTGTGTGTACGTTTGTATGTATACACTTGTGTGTGTATTTGTGTATGTGTGTATATGTGTGATATATGTAAAGTTGATTTTGATCTTAACAGCGGCTCACAGCCAAAATTTGCCTTGAGTCTCACACATGACTTTGGACTGGAACATTTGGGTAGGAGTGATGGGATTGTTGTGATTATAGTCCTCTTGGAGATAGATTAACTACCATTTGCATTATGAGATAAAGATGAGCTTTTATGGGCCAAGGACAGAATGTTATGGTTTGGATATGAAGATTTCCCCAAAATCTCCTGTTAGTGCATAAATATTCATATGTGAAATGATCAGAATATGAGACCTAACCATTTAATTTGATCATAAATAATAAATTGAGTGGATTACTAAGTGATAATTATATAGGTAAACATGACAGGAGGAGGTAGGTCATTCCAGGAAAGCCTTGGGAATTTTATATTTTGTTCCTGGCTGCTCATGTTGTCTGTTTCTTTGCTAACAATAGGTGAGCAGCTTTCCTCCATCATTCCCTTCTGCCATGATGCTTCACCTCACCTAAAGCTCAGATTAATGGAGTCAGCAAACCATGGACTGAGTTTTTGAAACTCTGAGCCCAAGGTTGTTATTTTGCTCATAGCGATGAAAAGCTAACACAGTAGCATGCTATTAGTTAGTTAATCACAAGGACAAGCCACAAATTGAGTGTGGAAGTAAGCACTATATATGGAGAAAATGAAAGAAAAAAATATATATATTTTTTAATTATAAACCATATCAACACTGCATACACTTCTGGACTCTTTGTCCAAAGGATATCCAACTATAGAAAAGGTGAACACTCACATTCAAAACCAACTGATAATAATCTTTTCTCCTTTATTCCTCTTCTGTCTCATAGAAGCAATTTCCTTGATAATTTGCTTTCCAGTTTGGGAGGTTTTTTTCTAGCATTTTAGGTTTGACTGAGTTTGGAGAACTGAATTTCAATGTTACTTCTTAACCGAATCACAAAGTTTTTTCTTTGTTTATGTTTAATGTCTTCCATAGAAAAATCATCTCAGAGACTTATTTTTAAAAATAAAAGTAGAAAACAATATACCCAGATATAATACCAATGCAAATATTATAATTTGGGTGACCTACATAAGAAAAATATTGCAAAACTCTTAATATAAACAGAACAAGTAAATGTTCATATAGAATAAGCAGAAAAACAATGAATACTTTTTTTTCTTTTAGCACCAGAGATGGAACCCAGGGGTGCTTAACCACTGAACCATATCTACAGCCTATTTTTGTATTCTATTTAGAGACAGTGTTTTACTGAGTTACTTCAAGCCTCACTACGTTGATGAGACTAGCTCTAAATTCATGATCTTCCTTCCCCAACCTCCTGAGCCAACGGGATTATAGGAATATGTCACTGACCACTAAAAATAAATAAATATTTTAAAGTTGGAAAACTAAAGAAAAATTATCAAATAGTGTATTATCTTCCTATCACATTCCTCTATAATATTTTCTCTTAAAAAGTTTGCATAATTTTCAATCACTTCTTCACACAATCTTGTCATATAATTATGTATAAAATAAAAGAAATATAATTCCCTCCTGTTGGATATCTATGGCTTAGAAAATTACCTTGACCTTCACAATTTATTAGTATTGCCTTTATGTAAGATTTGGTGATTTTTGTCAAAACTGGAAAAATTCAAGACATATGTTTTATATATGAGTCATGAAATGTGGGATTTATTGAATTATATTTGACAGGAAAGAGTATTGGCCCTAATTACAACTCTCCCCCTGTTCTCATTTATATGCCTAAAGACTGGAAAGATGTTCTGTAGTCTAGTTTTGGTTTCATGGATTTGACTTCTAGCTCTGCTATTTCTGTCATGATCTTGGATGAATCAACATAGCATTTTTCTAGAATATTTATTTGGTTTGTTTTTATTATTGGTGCTTAGCAATAACTTTAATATTCAAGCACCAATGAAGGAAACAGGCTTCTGATAAATAAAATCTCTCCCCATAAAACCTAAAAATGGACTATTTTACTCAAATTTATAAATCATGCATTGGTAAGCTGATATAGTTTCAATGTTTTGCTCCAAGCTGAATAGCCAGTGATATTGGAAGGTGGAAAGTTTAAGAGGTGATTAGACTTTTAAAGCTCCACATTCATAGGTGAGTTCAAAAACTTAATAAAATGGGTTTAGGGATGGGGTTCACTTTGCATTCTGTCATGTGATGACACATAAAGAAGTTTTTCTCCAGGTGCCAGTGCCATGATCTTGTGCTTCCCAGCTTCCGTAACTATGAGCCAATTAATTATTTTCTTTATCAATTAATAACTCTCAGGTATTTCATTATAGCAGCATCAACAGACTAAGACAAAGTCATAACAGTGACTCTGAGGAAGAAGATATTATGGATAAGATCATAATTGAGAAGCAGCTCACTAAATTAACAGAAATGTAATTGCCCTTGATCCCAATTGGTTATGCATGTTGTCTTTTCAAACAAATGAACCAGCTGAAAAGGGAGATGTGGGAGTCACTGACCTTTCAGAAACACATGGGCATTATCACACAAAGAAATAGCTACAGCCTTAAGTGTGAGAGTTACCAATGTAAGACTGGGAAACACAAAGATTCTCTCTGGTGGGCATTGGAAACACACTTACCCCAGGAAGGCAAAAGGGAAGTTGTTGTTTAATAGGTTCAGAGTGTTTAAGTTTGGCACAATGACAAAATTCTGGAGATGGGTTGTACAACAATATGAATGTACTACTTAACACTGCAGGACTGTAAACTTAAGAATGTTTAAGATCATAAATTGTATGTTTTTCCAGAAAGAATTTTTATTTATATATATATAAATATATGTGTATTATATATTATATATATATATATATATATTTAACCTATATGTGTGTGTGTGTGTGTATGTATATATATATATATATATATATATATATATATATATATATATACTGAACGTGTTTTTAGTCTTACTATAAAGAGAAGTGTGTTTCCCCACTTCATAGGAAATCTACTGTAGCCCTCAGTTGCAGGTCAAAGAATGTGCCTGTTTAGTAGAGAAATTTAATAAATTAAAAAGAAAAGAGTTCCAAGCTATCATGAACACTTTTGTGCTCTATACTCAATAGAAGCAATAATTCTTGTAAATTATATAAAATTGTGTACTTGATTTAGTGGTAAATTTAAAGAAAAGGAATAAATAATGCCTCAAGATCCTAGTCTATTCATAAAGAACAACATGGAAATTAAGTGCTCATTTTGCCAGAAAACAAAGTTTTAAATATGCAATCACATAGTATTTGCACATTTGAAAACAAAACTAAATATGCATTCATTATTATCATTTGACTTTACTCTAATTTGACATTTTCTTTGGTTTTATGCTTCAAAATGTTTCTAGATTAGTGAACAACTTGGTGTTATCAGGTTAGTGTCTCTTTAGAAAGGCTTTGTCAATGGAGACCTGTTCACTCCATCCTTCTGGACACAGCCCAAGGTTTAATTGCAACTAGAGATGCCCAGATAACCACATTTTATCCAAAGGCATTAGTGTATATACATAGTCCATCTACATGCCTGCATGAATGACAAACTCTAGGCATTTTCTAACATACTCTTATCCATCTTGTTGATATATTTGGTGATGCCTATTGGGAGCCACATGCTGAAAATAGCAAATAAATATATAATCTCTTAGTGTGCTTGAAACTTTATATCTTTGAGATCCTGTTCTTACTTAAAATAATTCCAGGTTGAAATAAACAAGGAAAATGAAGAAATGCCATAAAGAACCAAGGATTCAAGTATAACACCCTAATTTCAAAATGTTATTTCTCTTCAATGGGAACAGGTCTATAAAATATGTTATAGGTGTTTGGTAGATTATCAGGTCTAAAGGCTACAGAGTCATAATGACATATTGGGATCAGGAATGATATCCTATATAAATCAGGAAGGAGACAGTAGTTCAAAAATCTGCATACTAGTTGGACATGGTGGTGTACACCTGTGATCCCAGGGAATCAGGAATCTGAGGTAGGAGGATCATAAATTCAAACTGAGATGAGCCTCAGCAGCTTAGCAAGATTATAAGCAATTTAGTGAGATTCTGCCTCAAAATAAAAAAAATAAAAAGGGCTGGGGTTGATCTCAAAATGGCAATAGCACAGCCACCTGGCCTAAAAAATAAACATCCTTGCCTGAATATTGTTGTTGTTGTTGTTGTTGTGTGTGTGTGTGTGTGTGTGTGTGTGTGTGTGAGAGAGAGAGAGAGAGAGAGAGAGAGAGAGAGAGAAAGAGAGAGAGAGAGAGAGATGGGTGGGGGGAGGGGGGTGCAGGGAGAAAGAAAGAGAGTCAGTCTCAGGTCCTCAGAAAGAAGGCAGTGAGACAGGGATTTGCATGCTATCCTCAAACTTAACACCTATTGGAAAGCAAATAAGTTAGAATTGTGCAGAGACAACAGTTTAATTGCAATGCAGTTTCACCAGTGTCTCAGCTCAGCACATGAAGAGTTTGGGAGCTGATTTTTTTTTTTTTTTTTTTTTTTAAGGAATAAACCAATGGAGGCAAGTAAGTCAGACATTTGTATTTCTGTCTCAGTCAGTTACTGAATGTAAACTTCCTATTGTGCATGCAGATCAACTCTGCTGAGAGTATTTCTCAGAGGAAGGACCTAACTATCACCTGACAACATTCCTATCAATCGAGGAATAAGTGTTTTAATCTGAGGAAGGAGTGAGGTTGAGGCTGTACTGTGTTCATTGCATGGACAATCACTGACATTTTTGACAAATAAGTGTCTGAGATGTCCTGAATGACAATAACCCACTTATTTATGTTCATTCCTGCCAATTAGATGCCATCATCATTATGCAAAACTGTACTACTTAATTGTAACTTCAGCATTTATTTCAGGAAAGGCTTCAGCCAGAGAAAATAGAAACTCATCCACAAGCAGCATGAATGGGTTTTTTAAACAATTTCCCAAGAGGAAAAGCAAATGGTGAACAAACCAAAATGAGAAGGGCTATAAGATTGGATCTGTTCCTTAAGACAACCCCTCTGATCAGTCAAATAATATTTCAGAGCATATATTCAAGATATGCAATGAGTATTTTTAATAATGTTATTATAATTTTATAACTTTAGTTAATTAATTAATTTTGTATGTGGTGCCGAGAATAGAACCCTGTGCCTCACACATGCTATTCAAGCATTCTACCACAGAGCTACAACCCCAGTCTCTCAAGGAGAAATTATTGACTAAAAACAGTTTAATCTATGTGAAGAAACTATATTCACGTCAGGATCCTTAGGATTTATCACTATTTCCTACATAGAATGGGTCTTTAAAATATTTATTGCATACAAGATTGACATGATAAAGAATCAGATATTCATAACTGTGTATTTATTTTGTGCAGTGAATTTGACTGATATGAGAACACATTTGTCTTTACTGAAGTAAGTAGATTTTCTGGTAGAGACAAAATAGGGCAATGGATATGATTTAATCTTGCACATATTATGCATGTCTATTTCAACAAAGAATTTACACTCAGTCAATAATAATTTCCCTTCTTCCAAGGTTTCCATGTCCTCTCCTCTCTAGACTTGGTCTATCCATTGTCAACCGATTCTCACTCACTTCAATATGTTGTCACAAAAGTTCTTTTGTTGGTGTTATCTGCATTATTCCTGTGTTGGTCTTGATGGAAATATGAGACCATTTGAGTTTGTGATGCTTTCCTTGACTTCTACAGGTAAGAGCCACAGCCTAGGAACCTTCTTTTTCTCCAATTCATCTGAAGTCGTCTGTTAATTTCTCCATTACTGTCCTGCTCCTCACTGTCTATTCTACAGGAGAATGGAGTAAACTCCATAACACTTGCCTAGATATCACAACCATCTTAGTTGATCGTTCACTGAGTGCTTGTTTGAGGTACAACACAATGATAGGGTCCTGACTTTTCTGGTACCTGTCCATCATTTCAATCTCCAAATAATTTGAATATTCATTAGCCATCTTGCTTGTCCCTCACACCCACATGCCTGGTGTACTGTTATGTAAATATACCACCAGGATAGTTGAATAAATGACAACTCTGCCTATCAGAGACAGGCACAGAGTATTAAATTCCTTCATATAGTCAGCATTCATGCCTTTTATGTATTTCTTTCAAATTTGATAGGAAACTAAGATCATTAAGGAATATTGGCTTTAACAAACCCATATTTACCCTGGAAATAATTATCTGGTTAATTGTCATAGGTTATATTTAATTTGCAACTTTTAAGTTTTCCTAGCTGAAAATGTATAACATTAGGTTTCATACTGGAATGTATACCCATGTAAAATTTAAGTATAAACCATGATGTACAAAACAAAATATGTTTTAAATCAAGCTATGTTTCCCTATTACTTCCAATATTCTCATTTCTATCTCAAAATTATACTATTTAATTTTAAGTGTATTCATGTGTATATATTCTAATCATTTTTTTCTGTTTAGGAAATTAACAATATGTATACTTTCGAGATTGCTTTTGTTGATGTCTGTTTCTATTTCAAGGATTTTTAAAAATTTATTATGGATCCATTAATTGTTGGCAATCTCTAACATACACACACAAACATACAAATATATTTTTCTATGTGAGGCTGGTTAAGTAAAATGAAATAAAATAGATTCAATATTTTTCATTCATCTGTAGGAAAGCACTCTACCACTGTTACATTTACAAAAAATCTTACATATTGATCCATAAAGTCAATATCACTTAAAATATTTAAAAGCAATTTTCTAGAATTCACATTATTTGGTACATTCCATCAGTCAACTCTTGCTATATTGTGTCATTCCAATAGGGAGTAGTGGCATTTCAGTGGCTTACATGTCCCTTTTTCTTGGCTGTAAGTTTGATACAACTGTGTTTTAAAAACAAAAAAATAAATTGGACAGAATAAACAAAGTTTATATATGTCTTAGGATTTTCATAGGAATGGGAATAATTAAAGGGAAGTATATATGACAGTCCTGAAAACTTTAACTTGGAAACAGGCACATAATTTACATTCATATTCCATTGGCCAAAGAAGATCAAGTGACCAAGCCTGATGTCATTCATATGTGCAGATACCCTCAACCAATAGGAAACATTGCCTATTATCTGGCCATGGGCAGGGATGGGGAACCATTCAAGAGCTGGGTAACAAATGTCTTGGAATCATTTTCTTAATTTTTTTTAAAAAAGTAGAATTCCATGAATCTCTCTATAAGCCAAAAAAAAAAAAAAAAGAAAGAAAGAAAGAAAGAAAGAAAAAAAAGAAAAGAAAAAGCCTCAAAGTTAAAAATATAATCTATTAAATGTTTTGTTTTCAATGTTTTTCTTCAAAACTATTCAAGGTTAGTACTACAAAAGCCAAAGAAATGATTCAAAGTAATTTAAGATCATTGTAGGAAAACAAATAGGTCTTGTAATTGCCTTCATGAGAAAGCACATTTTTTTTTCAACTCTCAATTCTTGAAGTCAAAAATTAAATGACCAGAGAGTGATAGATTATTTGTAGGGCTCTGAAACATTCACTATATGGATTTTCTAAACATTGAGGATGTCAGAGCAGCTCATTTTTCCTTTTCTCTATTAGATAGAAAAATGTAGAACTCCTGTGATTTTTGTTTCATCAAATCCTCCTGGAAAAAAAAAAATGTATGTTTGGCTTCTTGGCACAGAAAACTATCCTCTGGACAAAAAAAGGAGAAAGCCTGAAAAAAGGAGAACCCAAATATCTCTTCAAAATAATATTAAAGAGTGACAATATATGCTTTTTGGGAGAGAAACCTGCACATAAAGAGACTTAATTGGAGAAAAATATCCTTTCCATGCAGGCAGTTTGTGCATTTTCAATAAAGGATCCTAAAAATTGCATTAGGCATTCAAAATTTACATGACAACAAACAAACAAAAATCAATTTGTATATTCAGTTACACACTTAGAAGGACCGTCCTTTTTCATATTTTCTATTCTTTTTGCTTTTTTTGTTGTTGTTTTAAAAGAGAAATAAAATATTTAATTAGTCACTAGGTATATTTCTTATTAAAATACTACCTGATAGCTGAATGTATTTATATTCAGTCTCTGTTATTTCTTTTCTCTTTTCTTATTTCTTTTTGTTGTATTTTTATAGCATTATTCTATTTCATAGCATTTTCAGTTATCTAATAGATAATTAGTATACCTTATCCTGAAATTCAAAAGGTTGGAAATGATTTTCAAGGAGGCACTTCAGAGGAAATAAAGATAGTGTGGGTAAAGGAAAGAAAAAGTTACATTCTAAGGAAAGTGATTTATTGCTGATATTCAAATCTAAACTGAACGTGATCAGACTTGAGAAAAATATAGCTGCTATTTCATAATACACAAGGAGATGATTTATTTTGATAGCATTCTAAGCTTCTAGAATAACTGGCATGCCTAACCCACACTGTTATAATTTACTCCTCCCTCTTCTTTGTAAATACAGTTTCCTCAATCCATGTAATTCTTCTAAATGGCTGAAAATTTTCAAGTAATAATTTTTTCCTCTTCCATGATAAGCATAAGTGATTAAATAAAATGATGAAATTATATTTCTGGATAAATATAACTAATATTTTAAACTTTCCAAACAGAACAGTGTGGCATGAAGCAATCCAAATTATTGTTTTTGGATATTTATTTAGAACTTGCCTTTCTTGTTTTCCTCAAGCCAATTTTGCTTGCGTGTAAAATTTCATGATTGCTTAGTTATTATTATAAAATAATTGTTACATGTGGAAAGGAGTGAAAATGTTTAAAAATAAATCCTGTATTTTCTTATTAATTTGTTATTATTACTCAATCAATATTCAAATCATTAGTTATCATCTATATAGATAAGACCAAGATGACAATTTCTCATTTCAATATATAAGTGGCTGAATATCTATTCTTAAAAACTTGCAATACATTATTTACTGAAAATAAGAAATTCATTTTAGCATGTGTAGCACAACCAATCATCCCAAATTGTAGTGGCTTAAAACAACAAACATTGATCAATCTCCTATTCTGTAGGTTAGAAATATTTTCTTGAATCAGTTAGTGGGGGGCTGTTGGTTTCGGTGATCTGAGCAGAACTCAGTTGATTCTATCCAGATTGGGTCATAAGCCAGTGGAGAGCCAGTACAAGGTGCTCTTCTTGGATTGCATCACTGTTGCTCATGTGATTTCTATTCATAATGTCTATTCATAATATCCATAACTATATTATCTCTATCTCTACAGATGTTCACATAGAAGCATTGTGAGAGAACCCAGAGATAGCAAGAGCCGCAACATTCAAGCAGTTACTTGTATCATGTTTGCCACCATCTTTTGGATATAACTTGTCACATGTCCAAAATAATCTGAGTGTATGGAGACCACAGAAGCCTGGCAGCCATGACTACCACAACCTACCAGTTACCAAATTCTCATTGCTGCTCAATATTGCAGCTGACTTCTTTTATATCTTTCTCCATTTCTTACTTTCTTTTTGCTTTCTGTCTTTTAATTTCTGGTTTTCCTACAGTGTTATTTGGCATATTATTTTACCCTTGAATTTGTTTTCTGAGTAAATTTTTATCTCTCTTATGCTTTGAATACTAAAAAAATAAAAAAAAATCCACTTTTTTCCCTCTCTCTCTAATGTACTTTATGTATAGCATTCAGTTCACACTTTATATCAGTGAATGGTTTATTCTGAAGAAAATCTGTATATATGACAAGGGTGCAAACATGACTTCTCCCCAATCAGCATGTAAGAAATAAATCCTGTAACTATCTCCCACTGGGAACCATTAAGCTGCTATAACAGTAGTTCAGAGTCAGCTTTCTCGCCTGTAATATTAAAGATCACCTTCCATTCCCTCAGGAATATCTTAAGTTGGGTACTATCTCTCACCTGGCAACCATAAGTAGCAGCTCTTAGCAAAAATATTTTAAAAAGCACTCTCTAATATGACCTGTCCTCCTATAACCACATGCACTGCAGTTCTTACCACAAAGTGTGTCAACACATAATTAACCCACTAAATGATATGGACAGGAATGAAATATAGTAATAACCTTAACTTTTTAATAAGACTATATACCATATTGCTAAACACTGAAAAAGTGAGTGATTAAATAAGAAAGCAGTTTCAAACTAAGGCATTTTTTCATATGAGCACTGAAAAGATTTAGAGACATTCTTTAAAAAATTACTTTCCTGTTTTTATCACCAACAGTTGGTGTCAAATATTAAACACTAAATTTTGACTAGTAAGGCTTTTATATGAATCCCAGGTTACTCTGCCATTAGAGGAACTGTGGGTAAGAAAGAAATAATATTGCTGCCTCATTAATTTTCTTCATTTGTTCCCTCAAATATATAGCTTACTTTAGGAAATAAATGACATCAACATTTTCATAGTATATAGAATTTGTCATCTTCTACTTCAGTTGATTTCCAACAGTGACCAAGATCTCATTGGAGAAAGAATAGCATTGTTTTCCACAACTAGTGATGGAAAAATTGAATGTATTGATTCAAATAGATGGATTTTGTACTTTTATGTATATTAAAAAGGCCACACACCTAAATATAATACAATATATTACAATAAAACTTCATGAAAAAAAAAGTTGGAGAAAATCTTTTGTGACTTTTGGTCAAGAAACAAAGCTTTTGATGCAATTATAAAAGCCAAATCATATTAAGAAACAAATAAACTAACAAATGGCAACAAAAAAGCTTGCACTTCAAAAGACATCATTAATAAAAACAGAAGATGCAAGGAAAAACATTCACAAGTAATATTCTTTGTAATTTCAATAACATGGACAGAAACATTAAAGTGATAAAACAAACCATAATTTAAAATGAAAAAATAATACAGCCAGGTGTTGTGGTGTATATCTGTAATTTCAGCAACTCAGGAGGCTGAAGCAGGAGGATCACAAATTCAAGTCCAGCCTTAGCACTTTAGCAAGGCTTTTAGCAAGTAAGCAAGACTCAGTCCCACTGTAAAACATAAAAAAGGCTGTGGATGTAGCTCAGTGGCAAAGCACTCCTGTGTTCAATCCCCAGTACCTAAATAAATAAATAAATTGAATTAAAATGTGAGAAAAAAAACCTCAAATAGACATTTCATGAAAGAGCTAGCTAATAATCATTTAAAAAGATGTTCAACACTCATGAATATGATGACTAACTAGAGGTGCCTGGTGTACTTCCAAGAAAAGGGAGTAAAACCACCACCACCACCAGAGTAAAAGAACTGCTAATCAAATAGAGTGTTTGGGGTGGAGGACTGCAGTGAAGGGGAATGTGGAAGCATCGAAATGGAGCATGAAGGCTCAGATTAGCCTTATAAAGTAATGAGCTGAACACACAGCATCTGCTATCCTGTCCCTTCAATGAAAATCAGCCCTGAACTAAAAGGGATATTGCACAGTAGAAAGGGACATAGCACAGTAGGGAAAGTGTATGCAGGAAGCCCTCAGCAGTTTCTAATAAGGCCACAGACACCTGAAGTATTTGTTGATGAAGATTTACAAGATCTGAGTCCAGTTTAATAAGCTTCCAGGGAATCTGTTACTGCAATATCCAAGAGAAAGGACTCATCACATGGTGAGATCCACCTGACCCTGGGCCCCTACTGAATGGTACCATTTTAGAATCTTTCCAACCTAGAACATTATGAAGCAGACAGGCACCAGTGTGGGTGACCTGGTCTTAAGAATCGTTGGACAGACAACCACACTCACTACAGCCTGTAAAGCTTTTAGATGGCCCCACCTATCATCCCAGGAAACAGGCAGGCAGCTTATAGCAAGGTAGGGTGACTATATATCTCACAGCAGTTTCCTGAATATGTTACAAAGACAAGAAGATAGTTCAAGCTTCCTAACACAGAGAAATGATAAATATTTAAGGTGAAGAAAATGCTCATTACCCTAACTGATAATTACATACTGTGTATATACATCACTTTGCCACACTGTACTCCATAAATATGTGAAATTATTAGATCTGAATTTTAAAAAATTGCAAATGGTGGGAACATAAATATTTAATTAAAAATTACTTTCCTTGAAAAAAGATGCTCAGCTGGATTAATCCTTTGATAAGAGCAAATTAAACCATAATAAGACACCATTTGGCCCTGATAGTTATAAAAAACATGACAGTACAATTTGTGAGTTACAAAATCAGAAAATGGGATACTCTTACACAGCAGCTGAGACTATAATGTGATTTAGGCACTTTAAAAATTATGGGAGTTATCTTAAGACAAATAAATCATAATATTACTATACAAAACAATGATTTAATTTCTCAAAAGAACAAAAATACATGTTCACTAAAAGACTTTGATATGATATAGTATCATTTTTTATAATATCCCCAAAGTGTAAACAATCTAAATTTTTATAAGCTAGTGAATTGATAAGCAAAATATTGTATATCTAGTCTACAGAAAACTGTATAGCTATAAAAATTGGATGAAATAGTGATACAAAACATGAAGTTTAGAAATTATGCTAATTTAAAGAACCTAGATATAGAATTCACATATTTTTTCCATTTATATTAGAAGACCAAAAGTGGCAAATCTATAGAAATAGACAAATAGCTGCTTAGGGCTAGGGTGGGAATGAGGATTTAATAAATCCAAACTAGCAACAGATAACATCACACTGGGGTTATATAATGTTTAAAGTTGGATTGTGGTGATCATGGCTCACCAGTATTAAAACTCATTGAATAACATTGAATTATACCTTTAAGATGGATATATAACATGGTCTATATTTTATATATTAATAGGATCCTTAGATTAAAGAATACCTGGCATCATTAGATGTTCTTAGTCTGTAACTCTCAAGCAAATGTGAGATGAAATTGGAATACATGTTGTTGGACTGGTGTTAGGTTCAGAGACACATGATTTTCTCCTCTAGAATCAACCATGGTTCACCATACTATAGATAAGAGTATAATCAGAAAAATATTTGCTTATTTTTCATAATGCCAATTTTAGCTTGACTATTCTAACTTCATTGATTATTAAATAAAATATACATAAATAATAGTACTCCTTTTCTTAATTTTCTTAATTATTTTCTTGCATATTTCCAGAAAAGTTATATTTTTCTCTAGATTCTATTTTCATTCATTTCACTTCAGTTTTTCTTTGCTTCCTTGGTAATGTCTTTCTTTAATTAAATGTATCTTATAGATAAGTAAAACTCTCATAATAATACTCATGCATGATGCCACTTTGACAGGTTTTTGTCACACAGGACCTGTAATTTTCAGTTAAGCAAAAGGAGAGAAATTTTGCATCCTAAAATTTGTCATCCTTATAATATAGTGATTTCCAGTATGTCTTAAAAGTTTGCTATAATAATCATTTTTTATCCAAATGGAAGGAAATTTGCTTGGCCATTTATCAAAAACTATGCCTATTTTTGGGTGTCCTTGTTATGTTGATGTTGAATGAGCTATTTATCACGTTGAACTCCCATACATCTCAGAGGAGAGTAAGTCTGTACATTGCCTCTATATCGTGAAAATCAAGCGTGTTTGCTGGAAGACTGAATATGATGTTGTTACAACAAAAAGCCTTGTATTCTATTTGTACTGTAATTTTTAATGCCTTTATTTTGCACTGTTTTATGCTGAGGCACAACTTACCCAACTCTTCTTCCAAGATTTTATTTTCAAAATTAGTCGGTTCTTTAGCATCTGTAGAACATCAGACACAGTGCTGAGTGGAAAGTATCACTAAAAATGGGAAATGACCTTCATTTTCCCACTACCTTCATATGTATTTTTTATTTTAAAACTTAACCTTATTCAAGATTTGCTGTTTCTGATGTATTTAGACCGAGATCACTTCAGCTATGTTTAATACTATTCTTTTGAGACAGCCTGAATTGCAGAAGCCAATAAAAAATATTGACTATTGAAGACCAAATTGATGCAGTTTTCTTAAGATTTGTTGGTCCCTGCAACATACATTTGATCTCACAGATATCAATAGGAAGAAAATCTGAGAAAATCATATGACTTTGGGAATCTAAACATTTTCAAATTTTTATAATCCCTATTTATAAATAGTCATATGAAAATATTTTCCACATTCAGGTTTCTCCATTTTTATGACAGATATTTAATCATAAAACCAACATTGCAATAAGTGCCACATACATATTTTTATTTTGGATATCATTTGAAAGTGGTAAATACTGAAAGCAAATAATGTTGTCAAACCAATTAAAGATCAATGAGTCCAGAAAATGCCTTTAGAAAAAGGCAGATAAAAACAATCAAATGTAAAACAGCTACTACACAAGATTAATATAAATATATAGGGGGAAAATTTCAAAAACACAACAGTTTCACCAAGCAGAAAGAAACGCGAGCAGTATGAAAAGACAAGGAAAGAAAGGACCACAAGCAATGCAGGTCAACTCAACTTTACAAGACGTAATAGCTGCAGCAGATGGAATGTCAGATAAAGAATTCAGGATATATATGCTTCAGATGATCTGGAGTCTCAAGGAAGACATTAGACAGCAAAATCAGACAATGAAAGATCACTTCAACAATGAATTACATAAACAAATCCAGGAAGCAAAAGATCAACTATATAGGGAGATAGAGGTTATAAAAAATAAACAAACAGAAATCCTAGAAATGCAGGAAGCAATAAACCAACTTAAAAACTCAATTGTGAATACTACCAGCAGAGTAGAACACTTAGAAGATAGAATATCAGACAATGAAGACAAAGTATTTCAACTTGAAAAGAGCATAGACAGCTCAGCGAGACTGTTAAGAAACCATGAGCAGAACATCCAAGAAATATGGGATAACATAAAGAGACCAAACTTAAGAGTCATTGAGATACAGGAAGGTATAGAGGTCCAAACCAAAGGAATGAGCAATCTATTCAATGAAATAATACGAGAAAACTTCCTAGACTTGAAGAATGAGACAGAATCCCAAATCCTAGAAGCCTACAGGAGACCGAATGTGCAAAATCATAAGAGATCGACACCTAGACACATTATAATAAAGATGCCCAACATACAGAATAAGGAGAGAATTTTAAAAGCTACAAGAGAAAGGAAGCAGATTACATTTAGGGGTAAACCAATCAGGATAACAGCTGATCTCTCAACACAGACTCTGAAAGCTAGAAGATCCTGGAATAACATATTTCAAACACTGAAAGAAAATGGGTGCCAACCAAGAATTGTGTATCCAGCAAAATTAAGCTTCAGGATGGAAGATTAAATTAAAACCTTCCACGATAAACAAAAGTTAAAAGAATTTGCAGCTAGAAAACCATCTCTCCAAAAAATCCTCTGCAAAACATTACAGGAAGAGGAAATGGAAAATAACAATGAAAACCAACAGTGGGAGGTAGTACAGTAAAGGGGGGAAATAATCAAAGAGAAAAACAAACCATGTTGAGTAACATAAATAAACAAATATGGCTGGAAGAACAACCCATATCTCAATAATAACCCTAAATGTTAATGGCTTAAACTCACCAATTAAGAGACACAGGCTAGTAGAATGAAGCACAAAACATGACCCAACAATATGCTGCCTACAGGAGACGCATTTGATAGGAAAAGACATACATAGACTGAAGGTGAAAGGTTGGGAAAAATCATATCACTCATATGGACTTCGGAAACAAGCAGGAGTGTCCATACTCATATCAAATAAAATAGATTTCAAGGCAAAGTTAATCAAAAGGGATAAAGAGGGACACTACATACTGTTCTAGGGAACCATACACCAACAAGACATAACAATCATAAATATATATGCCCCAAACAATGGTGCAGCTATGTTCATCAAACAAACTCTTCTCAAGTTCAAGAGTCTAATAGACCACCATACAATAATCATGGGAGACTTCAACACACCTCTCTCACCACTGGACAGATCTTCCAAACAAAAGCTGAATAAGGAAACTATAGAACTCAATAACACAATTAATAACCTAGACTTAATTGATATATATAGAATATACCACCCAACATGAAGCAGTTACACTTTTTTTCTGAGCAGCACATGGATCCTTCTCAAAAAGAGATCATATATTATGTCACAGGGAAACTCTTAGACAATATAAAGGAGTAGAGATAATACCATGCATCTTATCTGATCATAATGGAATGAAACTGAAAATCAACGATAAAAGAAGGAAGGAAAAATCATGCATCACTTGGAGAATGAACAATAGGTTACTGAATGATCAATCGGTTATAGAAGACATCAAGGAGGAAATTTAAAAATTCTTAGAGATAAATGAAAACACAGACACAACATATCGGAATCTATGGGACACATTGAAAGCAGTTCTAAGAGGAAAATTCATTGCTTGGAGTTTATTCCTTAAAAAAAAAAAACAACAAATAAATGCTTTCATACTTCATCTCAAAACCCTAGAAAAAGAAGAGCAAAATAACAGCAAAAGAAGTAGAAGGCAAGAAATAATTAAAATCAGAGCTGAAATTAATGAAATCGAAAAAAAAGAAACAATTGAAAAAATTGATAAAACTAAAAGTTGGTTCTTTGAAAAAATAAATAAGATCAACAGACCCTTAGCCATCCTAATGAAGAGAAGAAGAGAGAGAACTCAAATTACTAGCATACAGGATGAGAAAGGCAATATCACAACAGACACTTCAGAAATATAGAAGATAATCAGAAATTATTTTGAATCCTTATACTCCAATAAAATAGAAGATAGTGAAGGCATCGATGAATTTCTTAAGTCATATGATCTGCTCAGATTGAGTCAGGAGGATATAGACAACCTAAACAGACCAATATCAATGGAGGAAATAGAAGAAACCATCAAAAGACTACCAACTAAGAAAAGCCCAGGACTGGATGGGTATACAACAGAGATTTACAAAGCCTTTAAAGAGAAACTAATACCAATACTTTTCAAGCTATTTCAAGAAATAGAGAAAGAGGGAGAACTTCCAAATTCATTCTACGAGGCCAACATCACCCTGATTCCTAAACCAGACAAAGACACTTCAAAGAAAGAAAACTACAGACCAATATCTCTAATGAACCTAGATGCAAAAATCCTCAATAAAATTCTGGTGAATCGGATACAAAAACATCAAAAAAATTGTGCACCATGATCAAGTAGGATTCATCCCTGGGATGCAAGGCTGGTTCAATATACAGAAATCAATAAATGTTATTCACCACATCAATAGACTTAAAAATAAGAACCATATGATCATCTCGATAGATGCAGAAAAAGCATTCGACAAAGTTCAGCATCCCTTTATGTTCAAAACTCTAGAAGAACTAGGGATAACATGAACATACCTCAACATTGTAAAAGCAATCTATGCTAAGCCTTAGGCTAGCATCATTCTGAATGGAGAAAAATTGAAGGCATTCCCTCTAAAATCTGGAACAAGACAGGGATGCCCTCTCTCACCACTTCTGTTCAACATAGTTCTTGAAACATTAGCCAGAGCAATTAGACAGACGAAAGAAATTAAAGGCATAAAAATAGGAAAAGAAGAACTTAAATTATCACTATTTGCAGTGACATGATTCTATACCTAGCAGACCCAAAAGGGTCTACAAAGAAACTATTAGAGCTAATAAATGAATTCAGCAAAATGGCAGGATATAAAATCAACACGCACAAATCAAAGGCATTCCTGTATATCACCGACAAATCCTCTGAAATGGAAATGAGGACAACCACTCCATTCACAATATCCTCAAAAAAAAAATAAAATACTTGGGAATCAACCTAACAAAAGAGGTGAAAGACTTATACAATGAAAACTACAGAACCCTAAAGAGAGAAATTGAAGAAGATCTTCGAAGATGAAAAAATATACCCTGTTCATGGATTGGCAGAACTAACATCATCAAAATGGTGATATTACCAAAAGTTCTCTATAGATTTAATGCAATGCCAATCAAAATCCCAACAGCATTTCTTGTAGAAATAGAGAAAGCAATCATGAGATTCATATGGAAAAATAAAAGACCCAGAATAGCAAAAAAAAATGCTAAGCAGGAAGTGTGAATCAGGTGGTATAGCGATACCAGACTTCAAACTATACTACAGAGCAATAGTAACAAAACCAGCATGGTACTGGTACCAAAACAGGCAGGTGGATCAATGGTACAGAATAGAGGACACAGAAACCAACCCACAAAACTACAACTTTCTTATATTTGATAAAGGGGCTAAAAGCATGCAATGGAGGAAGGATAGCATCTTCGACAAATGGTGCTAGGAAAACTGGAAATCCATATGCAACAAAATGAAATTGAATCCCTTTCTCTCGCCATGCACAAAAGTTAACTCAAAATGGATCAAGGAGCTTGATATCAAATCAGAGACATGGCATCTGATAGAAGAAAAAGTTGGCTATGATCTTCATACTGTGAGGTCGGGCTCCAAATTCCTCAATAGGACACCCATAGCACAAGAGTTAATAACTAGAATCAACAAATGGGACTTACTCAAACTAAAAAATTGTTTCTCAGCAAAAGAAACAATAAGAGAGGTAAATAGGGAGCCTACATCCTGGGAACAAATCTTTACTCCTCACACTTCAGATAGAGCCCTAATATCCAGAGTATACAAAGAACTCAAAAAATTAGACAATAAGATAACAAATAACCCAGTCAACAAATGGGCCAAGGACCTGAACAGACACTTCTCAGAGGAGGACATATAATTAATTAACAAGTACATGAAAAAATGCTCACCATCACTAGCAGTCAGAGAAATGCAAATCAAAACCACCCTAAGATACCATCTCACTCCAGTAAGATTGGCAGCCATTAGGAAGTCAAACAACAACAAGTGCTGGTGAGGATGTGGGGAAAAGGGTACACTTGTACATTGTTGGTGGGACTGCAAATTGGTGCAGCCAATTTGGAAAGCAGTATGGAGATTTCTTGGAAAGCTGGGAATGGAACCACCATTTGACCCAGCTATTCCCCTTCTCGGTCTATTCCCTAACAACCTAAAAAGAGCATGCTACAGGGACACTGCTACATTGATGTTCATAGCAGCACAATTCACAATAGCAAGACTGTGGAACCAACCTAGATGCCCTTCAATAGACGAATGGATAAAAAAAATGTGGCATTTATACACAATGGAGTATTACTCTGCATTAAAAAATGACAAAATCATAGAATTTGCAGGGAAATGGATGGCATTAGAGCAGATTACGCTAAGTGAATCTAGCCAATCCCTAAAAAACAAATGCCAAATGTCTTCTTTGATATAAGTAGAGTAAGTAAGAACAGAGTAGGGATGAAGAACATGAGAAGAAGATTAACATTAAACAGGAATGAGAGGTGGGAGGGAAAGGGAGGGAGAAGGGAAATTGCATGGAAATGGAAGAAGACCCTCAGGGTTATACAAAATTACATACAAGAGGAAGTGAGGGGAAAGGGAAAAATAATACAAGGGGGAGAAATTAATTACACTAGAGGGGATAGAGAGAGAAGAGGGGAAGGGAGGGGAGGGGAGGGAGGATAGTAGAGGATAGGAAAGACAGCAGAATACAACAGACACTAGTATGGCAATATGTAAATCAATGGAAGTGTAACTGGCGTGATTCTGCAATCTGTATACAGGGTAAAAATGGGAGTTCATAACCCACTTGAATCAAAGTGTGAAATATGATATATCAAGAACTATGTAATGTTTTGAACAACCAACAATAAAAAAAATAATCAAATGTACAACAGGATATTGAAGTGAAATATATTATAGTATTATATTTAAATATGATTTTATTGATTCATCAACTTTTAGTTATGTTATCAAAGAGATTATATTATCATCTAGTCATAATCTAAATATATTTTGTTTTAAATTATGAACAATTTATTTTAAAATTAATGTAATATCTATAAGAGAACTATGTGTGATATCATACAAAGTATTGTTTCAAACCAAAGAACCAATTTTTTCAATGAAAATTTAAATCTCTGGACATTTGCCAGAAAAATGATTAAATATATTTTAATTTAGCAATAATATTTCTTATATCACATGTTACTAAGATGTTACTTAGACTTCTAATTGAATACCAAGCATACATATTTGTAAGATTTGGTTATAAAATATAATTATTTTAACCTATAAGAAAATAGAAATATAAACTTTCAAATTAAAAATACTCATTTTTATTTATTATGTATGCCAAAGATATTAACATGTGTTCTAATTTCTTGAGTGTACACTTTACGATGAGTGAAATCCAATATATTTTTATACCTTTATTTCATAATTAGTTGTGCACTGTTAATCTATTTTTGTTATTAGTATCTTTAAGAAAATGTTGAGGTCTAGTGGGACTGTATATCATTTACTGAAAAAATTCTTTTATAATTTAATTTTCTTTGTACAAATAAATACTAAGTCAATTCTTTATTATCTGTACAAGTAATGCTCACTCCAAACTTTTTAGTCAATGGCATCAATATTTCTTTAGCTATTCAAACTTGAAAATGAATATTAACATCTGATGTGTTCCTGTGCTTTACCATCTACATTGACCTTTGAATAATTGGTGATTTAGAGCCACTCAACCCTTTTCTGTAGAAAATCTGAATAAATGTTAACTGCCCAAACTTTACTGATAGCTTGCTACCGACCTTACTGTTAACAAAGAGGATTAACATATATTTTATTTTTTTATATGTATCATATATACTGGAAAACAAGTGAGAACCTCAAAAGATTATTATTTACAGTGATCCAAGGTTTGTGGAGTGGGGAAATGCTCACACAGAGATGATTAGCATATCGTGGTCTTAATGAGAACCTCTTAACACTAAGCTCAGTGCAATAGCAACATGAGTTGGTTATGAAATTACTCTATTCATACAGTATGTATTGCAGTTAATTTTATGCAGCCATGATTTAATACTCAATTTTTACATTTGTTTACATTGCTCTCAACTGTCAATGGTGACTTGTATTGCCTGCAGGATTTAGAGTGTAAGTTTTGAAAAATTTTAACTTTTATAAAATATTTGTTAATGTTATGAAAGTAAACAATTAAATAGGCTAATGTCTATATATGTCTTTTGCATTCCTAATCTTGACTTTTCTTAAATTTTTATTGATATTTCTAGACTGTTCTTACATTTTTATTGACTTTTCTTAAATTTTTATTGATATTTCTACTTCATCTGTTAAGTTGTTTTCAAATTATGACACATGTCCAGAAAACATCTGCATATCAGTGGACTTTCACAGTTCAAGTCCATATTGTTGAAGGGTCAATTATACATAGAAGAAATCATGATACCTTACAGTTTTTGGTTTCAAAATTATTTCAGAATCTTACATTTTCATTCATTCCTCATTTATCTTAATCCATGCCCTGCTCTTTGCAGAATGATTATATTTGCTTCATATAATTATATATTATTTGATCTCCAGTAGAATAAAAAAACAACTGGTCAGTTTAAGAACTAATCTGATTCATGTTGATCTACAGCATTTATTAATTTGTCAATACATAATTCCTGAACATAACCAGCATGCTTTCTAGCATCTTCTATCCTGGTTATGTGCATGTTTCCAACTTTTCAAATCACAACCATTTGTTAGGACACATTCTGTAGTCATACCTCATCACATTAGGGCATATTTATATTTTTTATGTTTCTTATGTTTCCCACTTTCTTTTAGTCACTAAACCTATGGATGTCCTTAAACCATATTTAACCATAATTTGTCCTAAATTTTAGAGAGATAGGATAGTAGGTTATAAAGTAAAAGTTGGGATTCTACTAGTTGATGGCAGCTCACTGGCAAAGTAGAAATTTGTATTAGCTGGCATGTTTTCAGGTTCACTCAGTTTGGGCTGCTGTCATTTCAAGAAAAAGAGAAGGACATAGAAATGAGATCCACTGAGTATAAGTCCTGACTCTGAATCCTCATACTGATTTCCAGTGTGACCTTCAGAAAAGGATATTTCTTTTCTGAGCCTTCAAGTACTCCATCAATTAAATGCCAATTCAAATATATTCACACCTTATTGTTGTGACATTTAAATTAGTTAGATTCAGGACAAATATTCATGGTCTTTTAAAATTAATTTTTTCTGTGTAAGGCTGAGCCTCACATGCATTTCTAGTCAGTGTGCACATTAGTAAAATAGGCCTTATCTCTGTACTTGTATATAAACTTACTGAGCCTGAAGTTCACTGTTTAGTAACAAAGCATCCTACTAGTTACACTTTTTCTTTCAAATGAAACATTTATTTTTGTTCCTAATGGAGATATACTTATCACCTTGGGACAAGATGGTGCTTCATTGTAAAAAATACTTAAATCTACATACATTAGAGTAGCTATCAACTTCTGAGAAAGGAAGGCCAATTTCTTTAATCCCCAGAGATTATACTGTTCATTATTTCACATTTGCCATTCACTCCTGACACGAAGCAATGGATATTGTTGAATTCAACAATTGTGTGACTTCAACACTTACTTATTGAATGGATTATTAAAATGCCAGTTAATTCCCAAGAGAAAAGCATTTTTTAACAATCACTAGTTTTTTTTACCAGCACTGAAATCAAGAACTAAAAGATGCTATATCCAGGAATTTGATATACACAGGGCAATACATAAATAAGCATTAGAGGTGAATGTTGACAAAAATGAGCCCAGGAGTTCAGCTGCCATAGATAACTATGCAGTGACCACTAAATGTTTATGTTCTCTATGCTGTCATTTTCCCATTTGTAAAATGAAGAAAATACTAGCACCACCTTCGTATGTGCTGTGAAAATATAAGTGGAATATTTTACACTATGCCTGACACCTAGTAAGTGCTCAGGAAACATTAACCCACTTATTATTAGTAAAGGATGTCATAGTGTTTTATTCTTATTGGTACTGGATGACTAGCCAAATCCCTGTTTTCTGCTCTGTGCTCTAGCTGTAGATTCTATTCAGTTTCTGGAATCCTTAGCTCATCCTGATAAACTGTATATTCTGCCTCAGTCTGAATTTCCAAATATTTAACATCTGCATTCCAGGAATTTATCTTCTCTTTCTGCCATTTCTTGTTGAAATAAATGCTATTCTGGAATACTAGATGAGAACTTACACAATTTGGACTTTCTGATTTTTCTTGAATCTTGAAGGAACAGATGCTTATGACTGACTATGTTACTGATGGTAAATTCCTGAAGTGAGCACGGGCTCATTGTCTTCTGCCTTCAGGCTTCTTTTACATTGAAATAGGTGATAGGACTCACTGTGCCCACACTGTGTGTGTGTGTGTGTGTGTGTGTGTGTGTGTGTGTGTGTGTGTAGCAGTTGCATCTCTGAGTGGGACTCCAGGCCAATTAGAGGGGAGGGCTTCCAGTTTTGTGCTTGGGAAATTCTGGGAGGTATTCTGTACAGTTCTCCAGATCCTGGTATTACTTATGCATATTACTGACAGTGACCACCATAATTAAGCCCCTTTAAACTGACTATGGAGATCATCTAGTATATAAATATAGCCACATGAGTCTTTGTTTAATCCTCTGCTTTATGAAGTCAGGAAAATATGGAAAATTTTCAATATTAAAAAACACAGAGCACTCTGATTCTTTCTATCCGTGTTATATATATCTATGAATAATAAATCATTTTTAATTATTCTTATGCATTTTTGTTTTTCTTTTTTTTTTTTTGTTGTTGTTGTTTTAAGGTATTCCTACTTATGAATAAACACAACATACAAAATGGTAGACCTAAGAGGAAGAAATCTTTTCCCTGGACATGCAGACTACCTGATGAGTAACTTCTTTTCCTTATTTTAGGGTCAGAAGATGTTATGGTTGATGGTATTACTTTTCAAAAGACTTGCTGGTCTTACCCATGGCTTGCTCTCTGTAGGAAAGTTGCACATCTCTCTCACATTGACATTAGTCTTAGCAATGTACTGGGTGCTTTCTTTGGCCAAGGAATTATAAAGAGAAGTGATATTAGTCACTTCTAAAGGAAAGTTACTGTTGCTCTTCAGAGAATCTCCTGGTTTCTATGGCCCGTTTGCCTCCCATTTCTATGAAGTCAGAAATGCTCCACAAGCCTGAGTGGGTATTGGAATAAACAAATAGTGAATCAAAGCGACTGTTGTCCAATAATATATGTGTTGAGGACACAAACCCATTATGAGGCTGCCACAAATGTTTAAGGAGGCATCGTGAAAGCCTGAGTTGAAACAATTGCAATGGTGTTAAGTACAGGATAAAATGAGGCTTTAAATTGCATTTAGAACATCAAATTGATGGAACTTTTTGACTCATTGGATACAAGCTTATCAGTGAAAATGCTTGAGTCCTGGTCCATAGTACATCACAGCTTTGTGTTGAATTTTCATTTGTTTACTATTCTTCTGTCTCTTCTTTGCCAACAGAAACCTTTAACATATTCTTCGTTAAAGATATTTTCTAAACAGCCTTCTTGGGACTACAAAGTTGTAAAAAATTTAGTTTTACTCTCTTAGCATTAATGATCTAATTTAAAATATAAATTTCTGTTGGACATGATGGTGCACACCTGTAATCCCAGCAGCTCAGGAGGCTGAGGCAGGAGAATTTAGATTATAAAGCCACTCAGTAACTCAGGAAGGTCCTTAGCAACTTAGCAACATCCTGTCAAAATAAAAAAAAATAAAGATAAAAAGGTTTTGGGGATAAGGCTCAGAGTTCAGTCTCTGATACTGAAGGAAAAAAAAAAGATTTCTTATCTTTCAAGTCATTCCTTCCCGAATGAGACTCTACCGGCTTATTACTTTTTCCCCAAAATTAAAAATCATGTTTGCATTTCCGGGCCAGTGCCTTGTCCCAGGAAATGCCTCTGCTTCAGTACTCTTTCTTACCTCCACTTAATTCTAACCTGCTTTAGTCAGGAAGATGAGTTTCTAGAGTAGCAATGAAGTGTCTCCAAATCTCCATGGCTAACAGATAAAAACTCTAGAAATATTCCAATGTCCTCTTCATTCAACAACCCAAGCTGACAGAAGTGTACATAAGCTTATATTTGTTCTTCAGCATTCTCCTTGGAAATGACAATGTCCCTTCCCATTTCTATTTCAGAGCAAATCAGATACCAAGACTTGAGAAGAAAAACACAACTCCCAGAGGAAGCAGCAAAACTATAAAAATGCACACACATTCCCCAATGTAATTTACAAAATTATCATTTAAAGTCTATTTTCAAATTCACTGATTTTATTAATCTCATCTTGTTCATCTCATCTTTACATGTTCTTTTTTTCTAAACTCTTGCCATTCACACAAATTATATTGTAAATCTTATAATGCCATGGGCAATGATCAACCATTTTCTTAAAGGGTCAGATGGCAAATATTTTAACCTTTCAGTTAAAGGTCTTTTTTACAACTACCTATTTGAGTTGAGTAGTTGGCAAAAACAACCATCAATAACATGAAACAGGAATAAGTTTGTTTTTCAATAAAACTTTATTTTAAAAAAGCAGGTGACCAGTTTTCTGTGGTAGTTTGAAGACCCATTCCTAGAGCCAAAATTTGCAAACTTCAATGTGCACCACATTCATGTGGTGAAATATGGAAAAATAAGTTATTATGTACTACTTTTAAAGTGGCTTAGTGAACTCTGCTTTCATTCTGAGAACTACACACTGTGAACCCTTGACCTACAGAACCCTATCAATGTTATTTGCTATGCACAAATGAAAGTAATAAATGACTGCTTTTAAATATGCAGTTGAGGAAAAACCATGTTTATGATTCATCAGCATATTGCTGTTTTTTAAAAAATCCTAGTGATTATACTTAGGTAGACACTACCCTGAATAAAATTTTATTGGCTGCATGAACAAGTTACAATAAAGTTAGCACTCACCTTTTTATAGTGACACAGAATAGTGAGCTGTAAATATTACATTTTCCCATGCCTCCTTCACATGATGGACAGGTACCAAGATTGTTTTGTTTGTAAAGTCTCCCTAAGCTATTTTAACTTGTCATGATACACAAAACTTGGCTACACCAAATACATCAACCTATTTGTATTACTTCAGTGGAACAAAAGGATTTCAGAAAGACATATTAATTTTATTTTTATTCAACAATGACATTGAAAAGCCATTACTATTTGTGCAGTTGTTTGAGCTTCCAGTTCTACTCATTTTTATACATATTTTTACAAACTACATTGAGAAACTGCATTCTTGAGATTCTGGACTGACTTAGATTAAATGATTTTCTCAAATATTGCTGAATCTTTTATATATAAATGACAAATTGACAGAATCTTGAATAAAAAATAAATGACTTTTGCTTAACATGTTTAAGCAAATTTTTATTCAGTATATAACACTTCAATAATGAAATGGTAAGAAAGTATCATGAATAAAGCATGCATTGTGATTTGAGGCATTTAGAAGAATGGGTACAATTGTTTTCCAGAGTGATATTCTTCATTATAATATTTTGTCACCACTAACATATCCTATGAAGTTTCAAGTAACACTAATAAATTCCCTCAGAAGCAACTCAAAAATCCTATAATATGTAAATACAACCAAATTAAAACAGATAAAGCTGGGCAACTTGGTGCAGGCCTGTAATCCCAGAGGCTTGGAGGCTGAGGCAGGAGGGTCTCAAATTCAAAACCAAACCAACAACTTAGTGTCCCTAAGCAATTTAGTGAAATCCTGTCTCAAAATAAAAATTTAAAAAAATCAAATTTCATTTTACAGTACCAGAGAGAGAGAGAGAGAGAGAGAGAGAGAGAGAGAGAGAGAGATATCAATCTCAGACTTTATATATATTGTTTGAAGAATTTTTAATCCTGAACAGGATATGGACAAAGTTAGATAAGGCATAAAACAGTGAATGGCTTAAAAGAAACTGACTATGATTATCACCAATTAAGAGCTGACACTTGTTTAGAGGGTGATTAAGAATATGAGAAAAACTAGAGGCAAATAAACTTAATTGTCTTGTTCCAAAAAAAGAAAAGAATGAAAATAAATACTTAAGTGAAGACAAAAGCCCAAGCTTTCTGCCTCCTGGTTGAGGGTTCTTTTCTCTTCAACAGGCCTAGAGCTCTTAAAAACCAGAGCTTTGGGTGCCAACTCAGGTGCCAGCACTTTCTCAGAGTTCAGGATCCTCAGCCACTGCTAAGCTCTCAAGAGTCTTCCTGGAGGCCTGGAGTCTTGGATTCATTCAAAGCATTCTCCAATGAACGCTAGGGGGAAAAGAGAACAAACAAGATACGTTTCAGATATAGGATTCAATTACTTTTCACAACTGGGTGATGTGTCAAAGGCACGCTGTGTTTTGTTTTGAGGGAGGGGAGATGACAGGGAAGGAATCCTCGGCTCTCATTGGCCCGCCGCTCGCCGCTGCAGCTAAGCTCCAGCCGCTGGGCGAGCATTATTGATCTGAAGGGTAAATGTGGAGGGAGCCACAGACCCGGGTCCAAGCGTTTCTGAGAAGAGAGGCAGCCTCTTCCAGGAAGAAAGTGGTGTCTACTGGCCGCTCGGACTGGACAACCTTCTGCGAGTGAAAAGGGACAAAAATGCAAAGCAGCATGCTGCTACAGTGATTCAGAAGAGCAAGCCAGCGAAGGGTCTCACCTTCGGTGCGAGGCTGGGTTGTTGCATCCTGCTGCTGCCTTTTCTGCTGCTGTTCCCGCAGCTGCTGTTTCTGCCATCAGGTAAGGCTTCTTTTTATTTCATTGGATTTGCATCGTGTGTGATCGCTTCGGGCTACATGCACGGAAATTCATACATGATTAATAAAGTGATGCTTATCGTACTTAGAAGCTGAAGGAGGCTGCCCAGAGATCTGGCATCTGAATCTGGAGCTGGTGCGTGGTTTTGCTTTGGGAAACTTCAATAAGTTCTAAACAAGTCTCTAGTCTTCAGAGCCAGAGGTTGCATTAAAAAGGGAGGGAGAAAAATGTTTTAACCACTAGTGCACCTTAGGATGGCTAAATTTTCATATGAAAAGTAGGTACGATGTTCAGCTACATGTTCAACTGATTATTTCAGAAAAAAATTTCAGTGATATCTGATTTGTATAACACAACTATTGATGTTTTAATTTCAAACAGTTCCCTCTCATACATTTCTCCACAGACATACAAAAATTAAACATTATTCTTCATTAAAAATTGCAACTGTAAAACAATTTAAAACTACATATGAACAAGGCATGCCTGTCAGGGCATAGCCCTCTGAGTTTTCTTTTATAAAACTAATTTGGGACAAGTGAAAGATGCAGATTACTAGATTTGCTATGAGTTATATAATGTGCATTTCAAAATGATCTTAGATTCTTAGTCACTTGATGATGCTATTAAAAAGTAGGAAGTTTGTATGATAGAGGACATGTGGCAATTCATTTTTCAATTGACCTCAGGAATTTGTTAATATTTTCTTTTTTAGCACTATTATTTGTTTTGCATTGTTTAGCACTATTATTTGTTTTGCATTGGGATCACAGTGACTTCAGAACCTCTGTACTTTAGGGTGTTTGATGCCTCTTTATAGACACATTTCTCTGTACTCTCTGGAGAGGCAACTGACATACTTTGGCTGATTTTGTAGTCATTTCATGATTTTCAATTTCTTATCAGGTATTTCGAAGCTCATTCATACACTGCTCAGCAAGAAAATTACCTTAAATGCTGGGGGAGCAGTTTAAATGGAATATATTACAAATGTATATTTACAGTTTTAAATAAAACTACATATGAACAACACATGAAAACTCCAATCATGCCAAGTCAGGAATAGCTTAATTAATCTTTACAGCACACTTGATTAGTTGTATAATTTTTAAAATAATATCAAGATGCATATCCCTCCAGAAATACAGATCCTCATCTTTTAATAGCATCAATTATTTATCAAATTATCCTAAGTAATTTAAAATATTTTAATTTATTTTTTCAATGTTATTTCTAGAAACGAATTTAACTGAAAAGATTTGTTATAAATACTTCCACTATTGCAACAGAATGTCTCTTTGGAATTGAAAGGTATGTGGCTATTCTTCTCAAGCCAAGAGCAGTTGAGTGACAACTGTTTTGGAGTGCTCTAGTACACAGGCACTTGTGAATCAGGAGTTTCCCTTTAAATAATTGGCACATCTATTTACTTAGCACCAAGATTTAGGGGCTATTTCTCTACCTGCTGTGGAAACTAGTGAAGTAAAAAATATTTTTATATTAACTTGAAATTCCAACTTTAGAATATAACTTAGTTTCTCTTAATTAATAACGCTTATTGATCAACTTCTAAGATTGAGCTACCATTAAGCCAATCCCTGACACACTTGTGAAAATCCTGCTGTACATTTTATTTTCTGTTTTGTTTTACAAATCTGTAGTTGCTGTATTCTTGTACTGCGGTGTACCATTTCTAAGCAGTAGGGGGAAGTTTTCCAGCCAGGCTGTTTTCCTACTCGACCTCACTCCTTCCACTGATCTGCTTAGTGATATGATCCTTTTAGATAATTCACCCAAAAAGAAAGAACTGAATTACTGTCAAGGGAGAATGTCATTTGTTCCACCTGTAGGATGATGTGTATTAAGTTCTTAGCAAAAATGGTGCTTAGTTTATGGGGGAAAATCCCTGTTAATGCTTCACATGACATACTTGCATTTCAATGTGATTGCATCCCTTTAAGGAAAGAATACAAAGCTCCTTAAATTGAGCATTTTTTTTTTTTGCATCTCCTAGTTCAGCAGACCATATTTCATGTAATAGTCTGTAATGCAGGTTGAAATAAATCAAACCTTCAGTGTTTTGTGGTTGATAAGAATCTATGACACTGTTGCTTCTTGAAATGCTTTCTGATGAACCGAATCACTCTTATTGATCAAAGAAAACTGCAAATTTTCTGCCTAAATTGTTTTTACTTCAAATTTGAAATATTAGTGTGTTTCCGCACCTATGTCACATACATGTCATATTATTAAATCTATTCAATAGTTATGATTGGATGATGCACCAAGCTGTGGTTCTCTTCAGAAATGAACCATGTTTTCATGTAAAAATTAAAAATCGAAGGAATCTTATAATAAAATTACCTACTAGCAGGCTCTGTTGTTAATGTCTTCATTCTTCCAAAGGAAAAGTATGATTACTAATGTCTTATTAAAGGCATGGTACTACTCTGTTTGTCTTCTAACAAATTATTGCTGTTTTAAAAGTAATTATTTCCTGCATCACCATATCATCACTACCTCACCAGTAGATAACATTTAACTTACAACATATAACCAATTAATGATCCTATTTATATTGAACTCTGAGTGGACAATATTTTACCCAACCTGTGAATAAATTCTGAGATTAATTTTTATGATTAAACTTAATTCATAATGAGAAAAAGAATAAATTTAATCATTATTTAAGGAATGAAAATCAAAGCTTTTTACTGGGAACTTTCTTTTTATTTTACTAATACATGATAATTGAACAATTTACACTGGTATAGCTTTTAAAAGCATTTTAACTTTTGGTTATAAAGCAATTGCATTTTTTTCAAATTGCTATGATAAAAGGGTGATATATCATTATCAAACTTTAAAAGGAAAGTGTATGTGTGTGTCTGTGTGTTATAATGCTGGCTGTGTTGAATGTCTATAGTGGGTATTCAAAGTTATGTTTTAAGTACCTTATGAATAATATGGATCAAGTAATTTTGTTTAAATGACTAAGTGAAAGTTTTGATTTGGAAAATTGAAAAAAGGATAAATTCCACATAATAGTTTTTTAAAAATTTTTGTGAGATCCTGAATGAATGTTCTAAGATGTGAATTATTCATTTATTTAATTAGTATCATTTCATTTTATAAGCACCTGTTACACTATTCAAAAAGATGTGCATAGAGTTTTATAAATATAGCGTTATTAGGATTTGTATTACTCTATTGTATTACAACTCATGGTCTGAAGGAATAAATTAAATCTTCTGTGTATTTCTGTCATTTTTTAACATTGGTTTAATTCATGACACTTACTATATAAATATCTAACTTTCTCTAAATGCATTTATATTACCTTAAATATAGGGATGTGGCACTTGAACAATGTAAATTATTCTTACATTGTACATATGATGCCTATATTTATAAAAACTCTTGTGAGAGAAATTAGAGCTCCAGTCCATGCACAGATACTCCATATAAAAATATAGGACTTAACTCTCTCTCCCTAGTTGATGTGCTCAAATGGATGAATGATGCACAATTAGTTTCAAGTCCAAATAAGATTTCAAACATTAGGGTATATATTGTGATATAGATTTATCTGCAAATTGAGATACTTGTTTCAAGAATGCTTGATTATCACCACCAGTGTGCCATGTAATCCACGGGTTCTATAATTGGAATTTTCTGGAAAATTGTTATAATCATTAAAAAGTGTCCTCTATGTCTATAGAGAAGAGTTCAGATTCATTTTCTACATGATGGTATGTAGAGATCAACATATGGTAGTCAGGCAAAGGTTTGTAACCATATTTTTGAGTACTTTGCATACTTGGGGCAACTTACATTACTTCAAGATTCTTAGATTCTTAGCTTCTTGTCAGAACTCAATATATTATTACTTTTAGAGAGGATTTGGAATTGGTCCTGTGTTCTCCTTTTAACCTTTCTTAATGATAGAAGGCTTGCTTAGTAGAGGATAACTACAGCCATGGCTGGTCACTGGGTTGAATGAAAATGTGACCATCTGAATTTGTGATGTGCTAGACTTTGCAATATTGGGTTGGAAATCATCCACAGGCCATTACCTAAACAAACACACAAAACCTCACTTATTTTGGCAAAAATGCCTTCAATAGATAGGCCTGGATCTTTTAGATAGTTTGAAAAATCAATGAAGCTTAGAAAGTGATGGTATTTTCACACTCATTTCAAAAGGGACAAATGCAAAGATGTGAGGACAATATGAGGTAGCTAGAAGAGGAATACAGTAAAGGGAAGTTTTGACTGAGCACTTGAGAAATAGAGAAACTTTTGAAAGAGGCTGATAATACATAGAAAGGGAAAATGTGATGGATCAAGGTCTTAGCAAACATAAAATTTACAACATCCAGGGCATAGGTAGAAGACACAATTAGAAGATATTATGAACCTTGATAATGCCAGTAATATAGTATTATATCAAATTATTTCATCTAATATTTCAACATTATTAGAATATTTGAATGTGAAAAAAGTGCTCAGATATAATCAATCAAATGTGATGTTAATTAAATTGCCCAAATAATACTTTTGTATATACTAGGTCCAAATGATTGACAAATTTTGAAAACTACAGAAAATTTAGCTTTCGTAGATTTTATTATACCAATGGGGGGAAAATGAGGCTAATGTGATATATTCAGAATTACTTCTGAGACTGTAGGAATAATTGAAATAGCAAGTACATAAATGCAGTTATGCACTGTATAATAGCATTTCATTTAATGACACTTATCTTTATATATGATAGTTGTCCCATAAGTTTAGTATGGAGCTGAAAAATTCCTGTCACCTACTGATGTAGCCATGGTATCTTAAAGTAATATTCACTCGGGGACACTGGGTAAACAAACCTAGCAGGCTTCTAGTATGATAAAAGTACAAAATATTCACTTATGTATAGTAACCGATAATGATAATAAACAATTATATTACTGGGTTATGTACTTACTGGGTTGTACTTACTATTGATAATGACAATAAACAATTATATTACTGGGTTATGTACTTACTGGGTTGTACTTACTATTGATAATGACAATAAACAATTATATTACTGGGTTATGTACTTACCATACTATGTATCAGTATTCTGGAGCTTCTTGGGGTTTTTTAGTTACTGTGAAGAAGTATAAGCTCTATTGGAAGTATTCCCATATATCTCAAGTTTACCACATCTTTTGATTGAATCAGGAGGCTGGGTCCAGTGTTTGACTCACAGCATCTAGGTTTGTCTAAGTATACTCTGTGATGTTCATGCAATGACTAAATTGCCTAGTGTTGTGTTTTTCAGAGTGCATTCCTGTCATTAAGCAAAACTTAACTCTAGATACAAAATGAAATGTTCTCCTACAACTTTGTGAGTCAATATTTTCATGAAGGGTTGCAGTTAGTTCAAGGGGATCACAGACAGATTTTAAAGTCAGATTTTACTGAAATTCTACTCTCTCTAATTACTAGCCATAAGATAGTGAGTGAAAAGTGCAGAATAAGCCCTTGGCAAGACATCAAGTTATATGTTTACATAAGCAAGAATGAGAAGGCCAGAATAATTTTCTAAAATAAAAGAATATCTCACAGTAAGAAATCTAGTTGTTTAAATCAGTATTCAGGATTTTTGCTTACTGCCTACTAAAATATTGCCACTATTAGAGTCTAACAGAATGGAGCCCAATATTAGAATTATAGTCTTTGTGACAGAATTGAATTTATGTCTAGCAAATGAGCACATACAGAAAACTGTTTTTATATATACTAAACACTAATAATATAAAGTTTTAGCAGGAGTATATAAGAAGATGTTTATTCTCTAATACATTCAACATCTCACACTTCATTTAACAATTTTTACAGGCTAATATTAAATCACCAGTGATGAGGGAAAGGAAGGTATAAATGAAAACATGTAGTATATGATGTGCTCCAGCCCACAGATTTGTACACACCTCCAACCAGAGATATTTTTAAACAGCCATTACTTTTTTTAAAAAACAAAATTAAGAACATGAATGCTCAAAAACATAATGATACCACAGAAGCCAGGCTCATCTCAGAGAGTTTTAGGTGGATTGTAAAAGGAGAAATCTTTTGAAGGGAAATTTGGCAGCATATATCAAAAGGCAAAATCCAGCCTTTCCAATCTTTGAATAATTTTTCTACAGGAAAAAAAATTATGTGCCTTTTATTATTTCTTAATTTTATTTTTCTTTCATAGTCTGTTTCGTTTCTTTCTCTTTCACTAATTTCTCTTATTTTCAGATCTGCAAGTGTCAACTCTAGGTCAGAGGCTAAGTCACATGCTACTCAGGGAGAACCTGAAGAGGGAATCACATCCAGGAGCACAGATGTAAATGCTACCTGGGTGTGTCTTTCCCAAAGTGTGTCTTTATCTCCAATCTGCTTACTAAGCATCAGACTTTGGACTTAGGAATCCTGATCCATATTTCCACAGGGACATGTAATAGCCATTCAAAATACAACTGCAACACAAAATTCACGATTTCTGTTCATCCTTACCACCACCTGAAAATACTTATTTTCTAAGTCTTCATTTCAGCAAATTTCATCATATCTACCAATGGCTTAACACCTTAAGGTCCCCTCTGGGATCTCACTTCCTAGCCTCCCCCGCTGCCCCCATATTTAGCGAAAGATTGATTCTTCTGGCTTAGGGCCTTATTATTGTACGGAATCTTTAATCTAATTCTCACTTCCTGCCCCACAGTCATCTTTCCCCCTTGTATTGCGTTCTCAGATTGTGCAGTCGTCTCCTGATTCTTCTATTACTTTTACATTTTGTCTCCCTACTAACCCTAATTCATTGCAATATAGGCAGTTCACTGACTCTTATAATGTCAATGAACTTCCCATGGCTTATAGCCAACCCTCTACAGTTTCACAAGGCCAAGCTTGTCCCAATCTCAGAACCTTTACATTCATCCAGCTTCCCTCTTAACTTCATGTAAATCTTGGTTTAATTGTCATTACTTGTAAGTTACATTCTACATCCTCTTTCTGTAGATAGGATGTGCTTCTCCAGAAGAAAAAAAAAATTGTTTTGTTTTATTTTGTGTTTTGTTTGTTTGAAATGAGGTGTTACTATGTTGCCCAGGCTGGCCTTAAACATGTGACCTCCCTGTGAAGCTATATTTACAGGTGTGTGCCACCATACATAGCTACCCAGGACAAAATTCTGTTCTTCTGGACGTTTATCCATCTTTACTTTTCTTTAAATAGCATCTATGTTATATTATGTGATATTGCATTTATAGGGAAACTCAGCTTAAATTAATTAACTTTTTAAAAAAAATTTATAATAGTGCAAAAGCAACATGCGTATAGTAGAAACTATTCCTTGGATGTTGAATGTTGATCTTTTCCAGTAGTGGGCAGAAGCAGTGGGCCACTGCTTCCAGTCAACCACAGTGTACTGCTGTGTGGTTAAGGTATAATGTTTGTAGGCAAGTCAAAATCATTTTTAACTTGATGAGTTTATAGGTATCGAAACCCCATTGTAAGTCAAATGGCATCTGCATATTGTCTTCCAAAATAAAATGTAAGCCCATGAGGGAATATTGTTTGGGGTGTACAAGTCCTCAATAAGTATTAGGTTAATGAGTAATTGGAATGATGGATATGGGTGCATATTTCACCTAAACATTTCCACACCCATAAAAGGAATTTAAATAATTTCTATCATATGCTGAAGTGGACCTTTAGGAAGAACAGTGAGACTTATATGTGAATTAGGGGACTTTTTATTTTAAGATTTACTTGGCCTATAAATGTACTAAGCATTACCAGTCATGTCACCTATCTTGGTATTAAGTACAGAAATAGTGTTTTCCCAGTAAAATGATTAGCACGATAAAAAGAACACAGTATGAGTGCCAACCTATAAAAAAAGCTTCAAATTTAAGGCAGAATAATTTGGATGAGGATTGGTTATCTTTTCAACTCAAGATTCAGTACTACCTTACTTTGTATAATGTGCCCCATTTCTCCCTGTGTCTACAATTAAAATAAAACTCCCAGAATATGCTAAAATGGGGTAAGAAATCCTTTAAAGTTTCACCTTAATTGGCTCTGAGATTCAGTTCTGTTATCTGAAGTGAACAGAGAAGAATCAGTATTAACACCTGGGCTTGAGTCTATGCAAAGTCCGGAACTCCTAAAGTAGCAATTAAACGGCTTAATCTTAAAGCCCTCCAAGGTTTAATTCAGCAGCTCTCTTAAGAAGGGCATTGCTAATTCTTCCTGAACTGCTTCTGCTACTAACTGCACTGCCTTAATTTGAACAGTATTTGAAATTCCATTCTCTCTAATGAAGTTAATTGTATTATGAAAGTTGGCTTACAGTGGAAACTTATTTCCTCTGTGGAGTCTCTCTACAAAAGTCCTCTTTTCTTTTCAACTTGATACATATGCACATTTATGCAGGATTATGTCACAAAAGCAGTATTCCCTGTTTAAACCAAATCTCAAAATGATATTCTTTAAAATATTTATATATACACCAAAGCATGTTAGCTATCTAAAGCGCCTACAATTTTTTTTTTTTTTTTTTAAACATGCTTGGGCCGGCTGGTGTAATAGACTCTAAGTCCTTGGAACATTAACAAATCTCTAAGCTTTTAAACAGGAGGTGACCTATTCATTTAGAGGGCTGCTTCAATAAAGAGAAGGCTCACTTAGGTTAATGATGGATCATGGAGCTGTTTGATTTTCAGTAAGTGAAGTTGCCCGTTATCCCTAACATTCATATGGGTCATGTAATCACATCCAAGTAATGAGTCCAGCTTCTTTCCTTGTTCCTGTAGATTTCAAAGTCATTACAAGAAGCCTGCATGTGCATTTCCATGAAACTTTATGTCTTATAACTACAGATGAATTATTATTTTTGCCAACAGCTTGGAATTTCAGCTCAGGCAATTTTCTCATAAAAATAACAGCTCCTTATTCAGAGTTCAAGTGGGCATTTTCTTGAATACAGAGGTTCTCTCTCTCTTTTCTTCCTTCTCCTTTTGTGTATTGTTTTTCTTCACTTTTTTTTCTTGAAGGACAAAGAAAGCATGGATAGTTTAAACATAATTAAGCCTCCTTCAAATTATATTTTCATTTTTCAGTTACTCTTGTTTCCTCAGGCATGTGTACATAAGCTTGCTCATACACACAAAATTACATATGGAAACAGGCATACTGGACATTGATTTCACTCCTAATGGTTTTTAAAATATTAAATCACTTATAAGCATCATATCAAGAAGTGAAATAATTTTCTTTACACTGTAAACATAGTAATGTCTTTCTTGACATGTCTGTTTTTCCTTCAGTTGTTTAGTCTTTAGAGTGGCCTGTATCTGTGATAAACTGTCATTAACAATTAAGGAAAATACCTTGAGAAACATATTTTAGATATTGTCCAAAACATTCTTGTTTTGCCTTCCTCACCTCTCACATTTATCACCCATGTATTCTTGTGCATCATTCACACACACATACACACACACACACATACACACATATACACACATGCAACAAAGACATGCTCACATACATGCACATACATGTGAGAACATGTGCACAGTCATGCATGCATACAGATGTTAAGAGCAACTTTTTTGGTAAGATCTCTAAAGCTAGCTAAATGTTTCTCATAGAAGCCAATAAACACTTTTGGCATTAATCCTTCCTAAAAATGAAATACTTCCACTCCATATATAGAGAAAGCTTTGAAATATGAATGACAAGAGGAAAACAACTTCATTTATTCTTACTCTATGATTTACAGCATAGAGATGACAACCATGGGGAAGTGAAGAATAGGAAGTTTTTTTGTATTTGATGCTAATTTCACTACAACTCAAAGAAGGAGAACATTGTGACATATTCTGGATCTGTAAGTGAATTTATTTAAAGATGGTCCATTAGTTTGTGTCACCACTGAGGTCTAGTAAGTTATGAGTGTTTTTACAAATAGAATTGGGAAGAAAATGCTCATATTGTGAATTCACAGAGAACTAACCTGAAAAATTATTTTGCTTCCTAGTCACAAAGCTATGATTAATAACTTTAATCCAGAGCCAAGATATTTTCATTAATGGCTACTTAACCAATATTTGGAAGTGGTTTTATTCTTCCATCCTTTAAGCTAAGAAAAGTTCCAAACTCCATGAAAATGAGATTTTAGGTTGAAAAGGTAGAACCAAAATTCTCTTTAAAAAACAGATCCTTCCCCCGAGACTGTACCTGCCTTTCTCTGATAGAAATTAAGAAAAGTATAAACAGTAACAGAATGTACTTTTCCTTTGGCTTATTATTTATCACTTAGAATTGATTTAGGAAACTGCATTCAGGCATTTTACCATGATAAAAAGCAGTTTGTTTCTGGTGACTAATTATAAAAGTATCAAACCCTCTTATAGACTCCATTTCTCAACTGTGTTTTTTTCATTTCTGTATTTTCAATTTTAATTCTAGTTCCATACCAAAAAAATAAATACAAGTTAGACACTTCCAATTTTATTTTGCAATGCCATCTTTGATTTTGAGGGGTGCCACACACCTCATCATTTACCACTCTCTCTATATCTTTTCTTTCTCTTGAATTGCCTGGTACCTTTGGCCAAAGAATGTCAGTGGAGGGCTGGGGATGTGGCTCAAGCGGTAGCGCGCTCGCCTGGCATGAGTGAATCCCGGGTTCGATCCTCAGCACCACATACAGACAAAGATGTTGTGTCCTCCGCCGAGAACTTAAAAAAAAAAAAAAAAAGTCAGTGGATTTCTTATTAACACCCCACCCTTGATCATTTTCTTGACTCATCCTCTAGTTTCCAACCCTTTTCAATCTCTGTTATGAGCAACAGCATTTCAGTACTTTCTTGAAAAATGTACCATGTGTGTGTCTTTCAAAGTCAGCCCTAAGGCTCTCCTACCTATGCTCATCCATGGTCACAGAACTTCCACATCCCTTATTCTTGCCCTCAATTATTTTCTTAGCTCTGTATTTATATATTGTTAGTGGTTTTTACTTAGGATGGTTTGATTGATCCTTTCTTGACTTTGGGATGGTGAAGAAACTATACACATTCAGTAGAGATTGCACGTAGAATTTGGATATTTTCTCTAGCTAATGATACGCAGGACCATGCTCCCATGATGCTGGTTATCAGCGTCAGGACACAGATCCCAGTCAGTCACACAATTGTGAGTATAAACAGCACTCTACAGTGTAGTGTGCTGCCAAACTATGGTTTTCAGTAAATTAGGTGTATTAAATATATTTTTTCCTTATGATGTTGTCAATGGGTTTATTGGGATGTAACCCATTGTAAGTAGAAAAGTATATCTAACAATTGTAACAATCTGTCATGTAAAGTACTTTTGAGATTACTGGTTTAACATTATCCATTTCAAGTAACATGTTTACATTTTTTTTAAAAGAGCCATCTGGAGATAATATCTAATCCAAGAAATGACTAATAGAGTTTGCTTTGGAATTCTACTATAGTTCCAGTTCTGAAAATACATTTTAAGATTTCTTTCCCCCACAAATATAACCTGTTTGGAATTTTCATCTGTTTTCATTTATTTCTTACCACATAGAAGATAATTGTTATTTAAAGTATACTTTCAGATTTTGTTATATATTTAATGCATGTTCTTAGCAAAGAGAATAATTTAAGCTGAATGTGTTAAACTGAAATCTTCATCTTCCTACTCACCTGTTATCTCACTTCCCGTAGATAACTGCTCATACCGGCAGTTTTCTATGTTATTCTTTTCCAGGACCATCCGCCAACTCATTAGTGAATGAATGTATGGTAGACTATTCTCTGCCTCTGATTTACTTAATGACTGACTCAGTTAATGACTCCTTTCTCCTCAGCATGACTTTTAAACTTAGATTCTCAGATGGCCACATGCTTAGGTTTTACCTTCTTCATCTCTACCAATCTCTTCTTAGTTTCATGTGCTATTTTTTCTCTTAATATTGTAGCGGGTTCAGTTTTCTCCTGTCTACACCCACACCCATAGTGAGCTCATCCAATTTCATAGTTTCAAACACCATATGCTGAAAGCTCCAAAATATACATTTTCAAACTCAGATTTCCCAATGTCTAATCCCTACTCAACTGCTTTTTTTTCTTTCATTCTTTTTCATATATATTTGTATTCCTAATAGATATCACAAGATCATGTATCCAAAATGAATTGTAATTCTTCACTCAGACTTCACTGTCTATCAGTAACAACACAGTCCCTTCTAGTTATTCAGCCAAATCTCAATCAAACTCTCTTGCATCCTCTATTTCTCTCACATTGCATATTGAACAGACCAGAAAATCCTATTGGCTCTATGTCCAAAATATATGTGGAATACTTCCAATTTTCATCAGTTCCTCTATTGTTCCTGTGATTCTGGGAGTGGCAATACTCAATTCCCTGAATTACTGCAACTATCCCTCCAACAATGAATGTTAGAAGCAAATGTCATCCTTCTAAAACATACCAAATCCTTTTACCTCTTTCTTCAAAGACAACCAGTGTCTCCCTGTTAGCCCCAGAAGATATGTCAGGGGTCTCTCTCATCTGTTGATCTGTCTCCCCTCGTCTTATTTCTGACCCATTTTCCTTTTTCTTGTTTGTTCATAGCTCTTCACACCTCTTCTTGCTTTTCCTGGAACTTGTAAAGCTGACTCCCTTCTTTCCTAACCACTCCCTGTGACTTAACCACTCCCTGTGACTGAGTACTGTTTACCAATTGCTGACTTAGCCAGCTGCCCTCAAGTCTTTGTTCAAATTTCCTCTTCTCTATGAAGTGTATCCTCACTACTTTAACATTGCAAATGACAGAAAACCCTCAGACAATACAAATTCCTTATCCTGTTCTACAGTTCCTCTTTCCATTCTTTATTTATTATTTATTTTAAGCTCTCCTTTCTGAAGGGTAAACACCGGGGGAAGGAGGATCTTTGTGTTTTGCATGCTCATTTATCTCAAGAGACAAGAACACCTCTTGACAGACCAGCAAATAGTAAGCACTTACTCTATTTTTTGTCAATAAATCTTATAAATAAAAGTTAATGAATGGTCAAATTATGCCCCATATGTAACTTTTTTTTGATACAAATCTAAACATTCATTAGCACAAGTACATACACACTTGTCTATCTTAAACTAGAAAGGAAATATGCAAGAAATCTTACGTATTCATTTGTAATAAGAAAAATGCAGTTGAATTTTTGAACTGAGAAGAAACATTGACAGTACTTAGTATGTTCTGTTTTCTTTCTTGTGTGACTGCACTTTTTGTTTGTTTGTTTGTTTCAGTTGCACTTTAATGAACTGAAGTAAGACTTTTTACTTATTGTTTCTGAATACATAATCCAAATCATGGTAGGGATTACACTTACTACCTGCTACTCTGTTTGCATCTAATATTTTCCTACTTTGATCTTTATAGTTCTAAGTGCTCAACCATTTCCAAGCCAAACTGGGTGTGATTGGGCATGTATATGAACACATATGTAGGAACAAGTGTCTATTTACATATCTATCTGTTTGTTACTAAGTTGATTTAAAGCAAATCAGAATTTATAAAGTAAGGCATTTCAAGTGTAAACTAGGCTCATACAGGCAGTCACATGTACAGTCAGGGAAATAAGGATTGAAAGAAAAAGGTAAAGAGAAAAAAAATCAGTGTTTATGATGAAGTATGAGAATTATACCCATATGTCTGAATTATACATATTTTATTTTTATTTTATTGTAGTGTGATATCTAACCCCTTATTTTTTTTAACTATTGTAACACAAAGAATCTATGCTTTGTCAAGATGAGTTAGACTAAATGAACCATCAAATATATTTATTAAACATAGTTTTATTCCACCATTACCATCAACAACAACAACAAAAAACTTATCTTAAATGAAAACTAGTATAAAAACTGTTATATATTATTTAGGAAATGTATATTATCTTTAGCTAAATGCTACTTTATCTGCTTTTATAAGAAGGCACTGCTACTTCTGTGAAATTATTAATAAGTTAACCACTGAATCACCTTATCTGATAGTCCTCAGTCATGGAAGTAGAGTCTGCTCTAAATTTTATGAGAATAAGGGGTTCAATTCTCGAATTATTTACACAGATGAAGGTGAGCAGAGGAAGTGACAAGTCTGGCCATTCAAAATTCAGGATCAGGGAGAAGCCGCCCTTCTCTGTACTGTCAGAAGCTGTTGTAAGGAGACCCCTCAGAGCTAGAATCCAGGAAGTCCTGTGGAGGCAAGATCATGACTAGTTGCTCAAGCAGATTTCTTCAAAAAGATGTTACCTCCTTTGAGCAACTGTTCAAAGTTTTAACAGGCTGATATGTCACAAATGCAGCAGGTCTATTTCTTATCACACTGGCACCCAAATATACCACTTTATAATCTTTAACTTCCCACATAAAGACATACCAATGTTTAAGTCCAGTTTCCATAATATAGCTTTATTATGTTAAACCAGCCCGTTTCCCTCTGTGGTATACATCAAGCATTCATGAAGAGCTCTAACTAATATAATGTTTAACTCCATGATTTATCAGAAATGTATATTGAAAAGTATGATGTGATCCTTCACTTCTTTCTTCAAGACAAATTATTTTACATGATTAAAATGTCAACAACTTATTGCTTTTTTCACTTACATATATTACAAATTATCAAACATATGGTAGCAGTCTGTAGAACTAGGAATCTTTAAATTTCAAAATACGTTTTTCACATATTTGGGTTATTTTATAATGAATTTGATGTCACCTGATTATACTATCTTTTCTTTCATCTTTGATTTAGAAAACACTCACTTGGTGGTCTTATGTATATCAAACACTGTTCAAAGTACTGTGCTTATAGCAAGGAAAACCAAAGTTCATGTCTATATGGAATTTTTTATACTATTCTTCTACAGCCCTTAATACATATATCCCATTAGAGAAGCTAAAAAAGTTCAGATAAGGGATTTAAGAAAACTAACAAGTACAGTTATTCTGGAATCATCACAGCCTTGAAGGTCTCATTGATGTGATAGAAATAGCAATAAGGATCATTGTGGTGGTGATTTTATTAGTTAATGATTATTCTTGGTTTTCATGACTTATTACAATAGAATTATGGCAATTTCATAGAAGAGAAACAAACTTGTTTATTATTTCTTTGAATAATGAGTTGAATACTAAATATTGCCTCATAATGATTTTGGTTATTAAACAGTTTTCTATTACTCAAGGATATTATGATTATTTGATGCATTTGAATAAAATTTTCTCCCTTCTGTATAGAGGGAATGAAGGTTAAACAAACAATCAAACAACCAAAAGCCCCACCAATAGTATCAAGATTTTCTGTGTGTTTCATATAATGGTTTATTTTCAGATTAAGCATTCATTCCTAGTCCAATTCATCCTACCGTATATAAATTCTTATAAAGAAATTAACTCCATATATTTCCAATGTAGACATTGCTACACATATATCATGATTTCTCCCCTATTTCTGGAAATAAGAAGAACATAATTTCTTTTTTTTAATATTTGTTTTTTAGTTGTAGTTGGACACATACCTTTATTTCACTTATTTATTTTTATGCGGTGCTGAGGATCAAACACAGGTCTTACACATGCAAGGCAAGCACTCTAATGCTGAACCACAACCCTAGCCCCAGAAGAACATAATTTCTATTATTGAAGTTACCTGATCTCTGACTCAGTTTACTGATGGATATTTGACTTGCTTTGGCAATAATTTCCCTATGATAGAATTTAATTCCTCAATTGTTACTCTCCAGTGCTGCTTCTGGGACTTTGTTAACAAGCAATTAAGAAAGTAAAAGCTGATTTGGAAGTGAACCAATGGGCCACCATATTTAAAGACAGTTTTCTGTAGATTTTCTCATATCCACAGTTGATTTTGCACATGTGAGAAATAGAGTAAAGGGAGGTAAAATTAATGGTTTATTAATGGAGGATCATATGCAAAATGCACATAGAATACCCTTGCCAGAAATAGGTTGCTAGTGAAATAGCGTCCTTGAAAAATTGTCACTTTCACAGACAGATGACAACAAATGAATAATCACTACACATGTCTGTCTCCTTAATAGATTATTCTTCTTGATCTAGTCCTCAAAGTACACAGACGAGGGTTTAGTCATATTTTTACTGCTAACACCAGAATAGATTAAAATAATAATGAACTCAAAGAGGAGTGGTAGGATTGATTTGAAATATTAATGTAATATACTTCATAGTGCTACTTCTTGACTGTAATCCTTCTTTATAGAATATCAAAGTTTTGTGTGTTTTATAATTTTTTCTATTACTCATTTGATTATTTTTAATTTACAGTATATTTTCCCAAATTAAATTTGGAAAATGTAACAGACGTAAGCATTTTGTTTCTAAATAAGCAAAAATGAAATCTGTGATGTATAAATTGAGTCTAGATAGTAATGTAGGAATAATAACATGATAACAAGGTTCATGTGGAATCTTTAAATGTGTTCTACATTTTAACAGAAAGCCAACAAATTACTGCAAGAGAAAACTTTAGGATCCTTCTCATTGCTAACTTCAATAATAGAAATTATTCCTATTTCTAAATAGGAATAAAAATGTAGAAGATTTCATGACCATTTATGTTATGATTCATTCTATTTTCATTTGCTGAAATGCTATTTATCTTAGGTTCCATAGATATTTACTTTTATCTCTCCTATGCCCCTTTTTCCTCTCTACCTTCCTGTCTCTTCCTTGTTTTCTCTTTCCCTTTCTCCCTGTCAGTTTCTTCCTTCCTCACTTCCTTTGTTTCATTTCCCTTTGATTTGCTTTTTTTTTTCCCTTTCCTTTTTCAGAACTATATGTTGAATTGCTTAGTCTTGGTAGGAATACTAAATAAAAATCTGTCCTATTGGAATACTACACATTTGCTATTTAAAGTCAGTGTAATAGAGTTGAAAGTAATTGATGTTTCTTATACAAGTCCTCAATATGAGTAATAAATTGAGTTCCAAGATACTTGATCTTGAAAGTGAATTATTTCAACAAAGTGAATAAAACCTCACTTATTCAAAGACATACTGAACTTTTCTTTTCTTGGTTTTAAAAAGTAATAAGATTGGAAAATGGGAGCTTGTAAACCACAACTGATATGAAATCATATTGATAGATTCTTTGTTTTATAAACAATGTGCTCATTAAAAATAAAAATACTTAATTACTACATATCTAGGGGAACTGTATGTGAAAATATTTTTTGTTGGTGTTGAGGTCAAAATAATTTAGTACTTAAATTTTTCTGCACGTATCCTGTTATTATTTCTGGCCATTATAATTATTATAAATTAGTCAGTTACTCCCATTTTCCCATTGTGCCTTCTGAAAATTAACAATCTGGCTTTCAAGAAAAAGACCTGAAAACAAACAAAGAAAAAGACATTCCCATTTCACTCAGTTTATCTCTTCCCTAACTGGCACAGCAAAATTGTACTGATGCTGACCACTTACCCACTCCAAAATGAATGGAGATTAACTAATGAATGAAAAAATATGCAATTATAAACTGAAATAGATAAAAGAGTATTTTATGTTTAGTAGTTGAAGGTTAAGAATTACTAATGTGATAGTTATGCTTGTCAGAAATTTAATGTAGAAATTGCAAGTACAGAGTCAATGGAGGGTCATATACTTTAGTTCAAAACAAAACTAAAGAAGACTATTGCATGCCTTATCTAGAGTGGCTATTTAAGTGAAAGTTCATTTCTTGGTTGTTTTACTTTATTTTGGATAAAAAATAGGAACACAAAGACTAATTACTGGATTTAAAGAAACTATTTGGGATATGTATTTTTAATAGAAAACTTTCAATTACAAAAATAAAATTTTTGTTGAATAAAAAATAATACACACTGATCTTGGAGATTAAAATGCAAATAACTTCCTGCTACTAATCATGTTCATCAAATGCGAAAGGCAGTTATCAAATGTTTATTTCATTCATGTCTCAAGTTTCAAAGTAAAAATAATTTTTAAAAAATTGTTTGTTGGTAATTGAGTTGTTTGATCCTTCTCATGTTTCACAGTTGTCCTGGTCTCCAACAAAACCATAACCTCAACAAGACTTCAGATAAATTACACATTGAATGAATGAAAGAATAATATTCATTTTAAATTCTCTCCATATAACAAATAAATTTCAAATATGTTTTATTCTGAATATATTGCTATGATTACGTCATGTATTTTTTTTTTGCATTATGCCACAATTTTCTCTGAGCAAAATCAACATTCAGATAATGTATACTAAGCACATGTATTAAGAATATTCTCAAAGGGACAGGTAAAGTCCCATCCAATTCCTTGAACTTTAGGCTTTGTTGATACCTAATAATGAACATTGAACCTTTGCTCCTGTATTTACTCCCAATACATACACAGATATTGGCTCACGTTTTTAAATATTTACTTAATGCCAGATATTCTACTGAGTACTTCATATAAATTATCACAGTTAATTCTCCAGTAACTCTCTGAGATACTACATTTTCCTTTTTCCATATAAAGACGTTCTGTTTCTAAGAGATATAAATTGCAAGGCAAGGTCACAAAAATGTTAAATGGAATAGCATGGATGCCAATGGTGTCTGATGCCAAAACCCATCCTCTCAGCTTTGATTTACGTTTCCTCTATTTTTCACCCTAGTCAGTAATAGCATCTTACATTCAGTCATGCAAATCTATAACCTGGCTATCTCCTTGACCCAGTTTCTCTTCCAGTAAGATATTCCTATTCACTATTGCTTTTGTGTGTTCTAATTCTCTTTCCTATAAAATTGGAAAGTTCCTTATTTGATCTTCTTGTTTCGGTTTTCATAATGCATCTTTGAAGTAGTGTTAACACAGTTCATCTGGGACTAATGGCCACACCACTTCACTTGAGCTCTGCAATGATTTCCTGTCAGCTGCATGATATCTAGCATGTTCCATCTCTTACTATTCCAGGCCCATTTGAAACACCTATATGTACCCCTAAGACTCTAGTTCTTTTGCCCCTTCTGTTTCATTTCTCAGAATAATTCCCATTCTCCTTCCATAATTCACACTCACAATTGAATCCTCAAGACAATCAGTCATTTTCTTAGAGAACCTTTCTTGAGTTCTCCTCACAATTCAAAAAAAGTGTGTGGGGGGTGGGGCTGGGAACTTCATTAGGGAACTTCATTTTATCTCTCTCCTTCCCCTTAAAACATAATATTCAATTTATTGATATAGCTCTGTATCTCTTAACTCAGACTGTAAGACTCAAAGGAATGAATAGGATTGATTCATGTTTCCATCCTTCTTCCTTGAATATTTGTATCCTAGAATATAGTATGTAACAGTTATTCAGTTATGCCTGAACTGAACAAAACCATGCTACATAAATTATATAAAATATATAATTTAAGAAAACTTCTAGTGATAGCCATAATTAATAAAAGGGAGCTTATATAGTTGTTATTTTTTGTTTCATATGCTTATTTTAGACATCAGCATTTAATGTTGATCAGATGCATTAATTTATAGTAATTCAGTATCATAATTTTCATAAAGGGAAAATGGATAATCTGTAAGGGGTAAACATTTTTTTCTCTCTCTCAGAGTCAATTAAAACTAAGTTAATTTGCAAATACCAAATGTCTTCTTTGATATAATGAGAGCAACTATGAACAGAGCAAGGAGGAAGAGCAGGAAGAAAAGACTAACATTAAACAGAGTCGTGAGATGGGAGGGAAAGGAAGAGTAAAGGGAAATTGCATGGAAATGAAGGGAGACCCTCATTGCTATACAAAATTACATATAAGAGGTTGTGAGGGGAATGGGAAAATAAACAAGGAGAGAAATGAATTACAGTAGATGGGGTAGAGAGAGAAGATGGGAGGGGAGGGGAGGGGGGATAGTAGGGGATAGGAAAGGTAGCAGAATACAACAATTACTAATTGGGCATTATGTAGAATTGTGGATGTGTAATCGACGTGATTCTGCAATCTGCATTTGGGGTAAAATTGGGAGTTCATAACCCACTTCAATCTAATGTATGAAATATGATATGTCAAGAGCTTTGTAATGTTGTGAACAACCAATAAAAATATAAAAAATTTAAAAAAAAACTAAGTTAATTTAAAATGAATTAATTGAACTTAGATTCAAATCTCAAATTTAGTGCTGGTGATATAGCTCAGTGGTAAAACACATGCCTAGCATACACAGGCCCTCCATTTGATCCCCAGCACCACATACACACACACAGACACATACACACACACATATATATATATATGTACATATATATATATATATACACACACACATATATAAACATATATATAACATAAATACCTAGTTGTAGAATTTTATAACTGCATAAATATCGATTATGTTATGTTCACTTACCTACTAGATACAAATTTACTAATTTTTAAAAAAATCTTGTTTTTTAGTTGTAGATGGACCCAATAACATTATTTTTATGTAGTGCTGAGGATCAAACCCAGGGCCTCAAGTGTTCAAGGCAAGAAATCTACCACTGAACTATAACCCCAGCCCCTAGTAAAATTTTTTAAGCAATTTAATTGACTAATACAATCTTTGGAAGAGGAAAAAGTGTCTTTATATGAACACTTTATATTTGTTTTGTAAGTCACATGACAGAATTCATGTTTTATCTTCCTTATGTCAGAAAACAGATTAAATAAAATGTGTATATTTATTTTCATTCAAAGAAGTTGAAAGAAAAAGTTAATTTCATAGCAAAACTAAAGTTTTAATTTATCTTTTAAAAAGTTTTCAAACTTTTGTAATGATATGTGATAAATGATGTTAAATATCCTGATATTTGATATATATGTTAGATTAAAATCAAATTAAAAAAAAAGAAATTTAAAGAATCTTTGGATTTTTATGTTCATGTATATGAATTATCTACTTTCATAGTATTGTTATGTAACAGACCACCCCAACAATTATTTATTCTCATACTCACATGTCTACCAATTAACTATGTTATGCTTGCTCCAGGGTAGCCTCACCTGGAAGATTCTCTTGCAGGTTCTAATCAGCTCGGGTTAGGTGATTGAATATGTAGTTATGGGGACCTACACATAGCAATAACTACTAGGGGAAGAGTCCTTCCAGTGTGCAAAAAGGAACATAACAAGTCCAAAGTGAGTAAGAATATTTCACATTTCTGCTGGCTTCACTTTCCTAGTGAAGTTTGCCAATATTCCATTGGCCAAGCAAGGTTTGTGATCAAACCCAAGTCAGTATCTGAGGAAGAACTGTCACTGACAGTAGGCCAAGAGTAGATTGTGACTCTGTAATTATCTTGTAAATGAATGAATTGTTGGAATCACTAATTCAGTCAACCAAATCATTTCAGTACTTTGTATAGGCAGTTTAAAATGGAGCCACCTGCTCGCCATGGTGGTGGGCATAGTGACATACACCTGTCACCCTAGTAACTCAGGAGACAGGGGCAGGCAGGACACAAGTTCCTGGTCAGCCTCATCAATTCAGGACTGTAGCAGAACCTGTCTTAAAATTAAAAAAAAAAATAAGAAGTACTGGGAGTTTCTCTCAGTTTTAAAGTATTTCCAGCATAAATCTTTTGTACCCAGAAAAAAAAATAAAGTAAAATGCCACCACTTGAGATTTTTGTGTACGAAATTCCATATATCTCGAAGGTTATGCACAAGTTTGTAAAATATTGTACATTATATCAGTTAGTGTTTATAATATTTCTGAGGTTGCTGGACCCTGAAAAATATTACTTGAAATGGAGATGGTTAAATTTTTTCCAGTGTCTTCCAGTTAGTAACAGGTAGAAATAGAATTTGAATCTGCTTACATATGAATTAAAAATCTGTTTCTGCTCAGTATACTATGCATCTTTTTTTCAATAAATCACCTATTATTAGAATTCCTTTTTAGAGAAAAATCATTATGGAATTAACCAAATTTCCTATGACTCCTTTATATTGAGAGTCACATTCTTTTTGAGGCTTCACTACAACTTTCAGGGAAAAAAATGATAATTTTTTCATTTATAATTTTCTATATATAAAAGTAATATTTTTAGCATTTATAATGTTAATGTAGTCATTTAATTCATTTGTTAAATGGATCAAGATGTGAATAAAAACATGACCACATACAGACACCATATTCACCATTTTCAACTTCTTAAACAATGATTCAAATAACAGTTATCATCTACATCACTCATGCTGTATTGTTCTGCCTAAGTTAAGCAAATATCTGTTTCTGAAAAGTACTTTAGTTTTCCCGTATAGAATAGAATGAAAGTCATGATTTCCATTTATTCAAGATATTGCTTTTGGATCAGTTTTGTTTATCTTGTAAGTATAAATATACTTTTAGCTTACTCTTACTCATTTCTAAAATCCTTAGGTCTTTTTCACCACAAACTATTGTTGAATTCATTCATTCATAGTTATTGGATGAACTTTTCAATTTCTTTAAGATTATTAACTATTCCTTCCTACTTTATGTCACTGAGAAGTATATATGTAATCTCTTACTTGGATATATAGATTAGCATTTAAATAGAATAAGGTCAGTGGCAGATCCCAGTGACATTTCTAAAGAAATGTCAATCAAATTTTTCTTTAACCCCAGATCATCATCAATTTGATATGGTATTTTATTCAAACTGCAGTTATCCAATATAAAAGTGTATTTTCCTAGTATTTTCATTTTGTCCACTTATGTAAAACATACAACCTGTAGACATAATATTTATAGATAACCTTGTATTCCGATTTCTTGAGTCATACACCTCATGGTACTTTTAGAGTAAAGAAAAACAAAGATTTATTCTTCCTACTATGGGATTATTTTATATTTTAATCAAATTCTTTGCATTTTTCATATGCTACAATTTCCTTTTGTATCTGAGTCCACAGCGCAATCAAATAATTGAATTGAGGTTTTTTCCCTCAGAATTTAGAATTTGTTTGGTTGTGTGAATGTGGAATTTTATAATTTATTCTCATGTAATTTTACTTTCAACAAAAATTATATTTTTAAACAGTATATGCAGTTTCATAAAAGTTATAAAGAAGACCAGTGTGAAGAATAAAAGCAGTATAGTTAATTTTGTAGTGCCCTAGGCATCTTTTGTAATTTATATCCCTTCTTTCCCCTTTTTAAAGGCAATCATCTTCTGAGTTTGCCATTCTCTTGTTTTCTTCATCAGTTTAACAAATGCTTATCATCTTAAGCAATATATTATTTTACTGTTAAATTTCTAAGAATTTCCATCAATGGTTCCTGTCAGTGTACTCTTCTGAGGTGTGTATCTACTGTTCAGGAAGGCAGGGCATTGTAAAGATAAAGGGCCTGGCATCAGCAGCCAGACAGTGCAAACTTGACTCCTGGTTCCTATGTATATTTACAATTTACATGAACCTCTGTGCTTCAGTGTCCTAATATGAAAATGTGGGTAGTTTCTCTATACAGTGGTGAGAGAAACAAATCAGTTATTCTTTTTAACCAGTATAGAATAAAATCTAGCACATAATAAACACTAAAGATTTGTATTGCTTTAATGAGAGTAAATCTATCTTCTTCAGGTTCATCATGTTGATACAGAGAGCAGCAAAATATGTAAATTACATGGTTCTTCATCTAAGTGAAGCCCTGGTGCTTCACTTTTATGTCATAATTTCTTTGTAAATAAATCTAGTATGATTTAGTTAGAAGAATCTGATTTTTGATGTATTTGTCAAAAAGCTGACACCTCTTCAAATACTCTTTATATTGTCAAATGGATCAACTACAACATACTGATTTCTCAAATAGTTGGTGTCTTGTTAAGGACAGACAAGTAAATCTGGACCCAAAGCACAAAGTCATCATAATAATTAACCATTACTTGACAAATTCATCCCTGAGTGATTCTTGTACTTTCTCTGTGGACCACAAAGGTTTGAATTTTCCTATGCTCTGTTCCAAAATAACACAGTTGAAAATCTGTGAAAGGCCCACAGGTAAAAGACATAGAAATAATAGCACCTCACCAAGATTCCTTTTTTATGTCTTGTATTCCTTGTAAACAAGGAACAAAATTGTAATAGGGATTCTTAACATTTACTTTTCCTTTCTTTTTTTGTTCATTGCAGTCTCAACTTGAATATTTCCAGAACAAAACAACACACACACACACACACACACACACACACACAGTAAAAAAAGAAAGATTCACATTTGTTGATTTGAAGATCCAATTAGGGAATTTTGCTCTTTTTTAACCTAAATCATAATAAAAAGGTTCGTTTATTAATTTATTTACATTTTCTTTAATTTCTGACTCTAAAGTTTATAATTTGTGTACATGTTTTGTTAAATGTTTCCTAGGCATTTTGTATTAGAGAGAGCATCTCAGTTTCACATATATTCTTTAACTGTTGCTCATGCATAGAAAAACATCATCGAATACTAATTTTCTGTATAGGAAACCTGCAAAATTTTCCTGTCTCCATGAAGAATGAATTACATCATCTGTGAATAGTAAGGATTATCTTACTATTAGTGATTAGTGTTCTTTTTCTCTTGCTAGAAGTTTTATACTTTCTATTTATTTCAATTAATTCATTGATCAGTGAGTGAGATGTGTCCAAAAATATATAAAGCTTGACTAAAAGTCATCATCTGCACTGGTCCAAGTTACTGGCACTCTGTTTCTTGATTCCTGTCATGTTCCCTTTCTGTCCATTGTCACCTGAAACCCATCTTTAACACAGATGGTAGGTTGATCTTACTAATGTAAGAGTTGGGTAATGTCATCACATCAAGCTGCTAAGCACTCTCCAGTGGAATCACATCTTATTTAAAGTACAAGGCCGGTTTTTTGTTTTTGTTTTAAAGAGGACTTAGACTAGATTAGAAGCCTGTAGGCGGTCCACTCTGTCCACTCTCTTCTCTGCCTTAAGTTCATATTTACCTTGGCCTGGTGTGTCTCTCCCCACTACCCCCTCCCTCTCACTCACCTACTTTGCCACTAAACATATTAACCTCTACTGTATGCTACTTAAACTAGACAAACTACCAGTTATGGGCATTTATACTTGCTATTTCCTTTTACAGGAAAATATCTTCATGAGATATTTGCTTTATTTACTTTTTAATTTTTTTTGGGGGGGGGGTTAATTAAATATCATCTTTGTAGATATGGTGGCCTGTGCCAGTAGTGCCAGCTACATGACAGATTAAGGCTGGAGCACTGCATGATCCCAGAGGTTCAAGGTTAGACTGAGTAATATAGTGTAACCCATAAATGAATAATTAAGTAAATAAATCCATGTTCTCAATAAAAGGTATCCTGCCATAGGTAGGCAAGATAAATAAAATACCCCCCCTCACATTCATTAGACCTCTCGCAGACACTACATTATTTACCATATCTAATTTGTTGCCTCCTTCTCCTTGCTAAAATACATATAAACACAAACATTTAATAACATTTTAAAAATATCTATATTTACTACATATTAATATGTATATATGTGTGTTTGTGTGTATATATGTAAAATATGCATACAAATACCATAGATATAGTATATTTCTATTTTGTTCTTTATTACATTATCAGTATCTAGAATTAACAGCTTCTAGTAGACATTAAGAATAGCAATGAGGTGACTGAACAAATGAATGAAGAAATAATTAGACGAGTGAAGAAAAGTATAATTATGAAGGTATTTCTCTCACCTTATAGTCACTTGTTTTAAATTGCAAAGTGCATATAAGATCATATCTCAAAAACCTCCCAGAAAAAAAATGAAATAATTATCATTATATTTTGATGATATTTAGGAATGTTGTTTTCACACAAAGACTTTTTAAGTTTTATTAATGTCCTTCAATTTTTTTTTTACATTTTTCCTGATATTTATTTTCTATCCTTTAATTTTTATTTTAAGATACTCTATTTTGGATATGCATCTTGTAATCATAATGGACTAATGCCATCATCTTCACTGGTCCAAGTTACTGGCACTCTGTTTCTTGATTCCTGTCATGTTCCCTTTCTGTCCATTGTCACCTGAAGTCTGTTTGAATAGTTGTTTTTAAATCCAGACTGACAATCTTAGCTTAAAGTTGCTGACTGACTTCAATTACTTTTTCTTTCTTATTTTGTAATTTTAATTTACTCAATCTTCAATGTTTTTTTCCCAATTTCTTGTCTTACTTTGCATTGTATCCTTTTAAAGAGATTTATACTTGTACTTTTGAATTTTGAAAATTTCTAATTATTAATGTGCATTTCAGAAATTAGTCAGATATACTCAATTTCTTAATGTAGAAAGTTATTGTATTTACTTTAAGCTGAAAAACATAAGGTCTTTAAGATACTTTATTATTATCACATTATTTTTTATCTACATGGTATTATTGATTTTTTTAAAAAAAAGATTTATTGCATTCTAATGCTCCTAGACTTCATTATTATCATTGTGTTGTTCATTTTGTTTTAGACTTAGTCCTATATTGGTAAATTTCTTTGTTCATAATTCCTCTATGTCAAGCACTTCATCTGAACATTATTTCTTGCATCTTCAGTACATCTCTGAGAATTGCATTTGGGAAAGTTTGACAATTTCACACTCAAGTTTCTGCTTGCTATAAAATATTTATTTCAAGATAACTACTGAAAAATGTTTTTCCTATTTTTATACTCATGAGTTAATACTTTTCTCTTAATCCACTGAAGGTATTATGCCAGTGTTTTCTACTTTTCACTGATGCTTTACATCAACATATTTAATTACAATCTCTTTGAAGGGATTTTTTTTCTTCTTACAGTGATTATTATCTCTTTATCTTTTTTTTCTGAAGTCCCATAATTATAAGAACTTATTTTTCTAGCTTTTAATTTATTTTTTGGCATTTATTTCACCTCTGGGACATTTAGATTGGTCTCTTTCAACATTTCAGAACAAATTAATACTTTTCAAATGGTTCTGTTTGTGATTTCTCTTCATTATTTCTGCATCTCCAATTATTGAATTTAACCTGTTCTTCACATATTTAATTATTTGATCTCACTAAGTAACATTGCATGTGATTTATTTAGCTACATATTCTTTGTTAATGAATTTCTATTGGACGTCTTCACAACTGCTATTAAACAAATACATTGTTTTTAAACTTAAAATGTATATTTACATCATGATATCTTTTTTGTACTTTAGTTTTCTGTTTCTTTCTGTTATCATTTATTGTTATTCATATTTTAAAAAACTCAATTGTTAGAGTTTTTGAACCACTCAGCTTTTTATATGTATAAACACACATATATAAAGAATGCCTTTGGTTACATATTTTAAATGACTCTTTGTTTTTTATCTTCACTAATCACCAAGGCTCAAGACACTGATATTTATCTAAACAATGACATTTCTATCAGACTTGTCATCTTAGGCAGGACCACGTTCTCATCTATCCCTTTAGCCTAATGAAAAACAAACTAAAAAAAATAAGTAAATGAAACACACTATATTGATAGAGAAACTTTCTTAAAGGTGAGAGAAAGGGATAGAGAAAAAATAAGAATGAATGAACACTGGCAATAGTGGGTGGAGGGAAAGCTTTCCTGTATAAATATACAATGTGAAGCAATGAAACTATTGGTGTGAAAAGAAGAGAGATCAAAGTCTTACAGTAGAGTGGAGCTGACTGCTATAGACTATAAGAGAACGAGTGAGGAGACCTGGTCATGATTTTGCAAAGTGTCCAGTGGCTTCTTTTGTAGCACACACTTAAAGCCTCATAGGACAACATGCCTAGACTGGTTGAAAATGAACCTTGGGAAGAGAAAAAGTGGTATTTGCAAAAGGTATTTGATTCTGATATAGATTACTGATGTTCAAGAGTCATTGTTAAAAATATATCTTGTTTGGTGCAGTTTGAATTTTATGATCTATTTTTGAGTGCGACCCACATACCATACAAAACTCCCACTTTTCATTCTTCAGTACTTTTTATTTTCCGTGGTCTACAAAATGTATTTCAGGGTTTACTTGGAACATTACTAACAGCTTGCTTGCCATGAATTTAAGATGAACAATCCTAAAATTCAAGAATGCCAAATTTATGCCTTACAATTCCTTTTATGCATGAGTTATATCAAACTACATAGTTTCATGTTTTTATGGATAAATGGATGATAAAGTATACTTACAAGGAACTTAAACGTTTCTTCTTAGGTTGTTATATGTTTATTAAAACCATATGACTTAACAATATATTAAAAAGTTGTTGCATGTGTTCTGGTTAAAGTTATTAACTGAAGTAGCTAATTGACCCTTAAGGGGGTAAATAAACATAGAAATTCCTGAACCAATGTACAAATAATATTAAAAATATTTTTTTTCTTAAAACCTTAAAATATTTTTTCTTAAAACCTTTAAATTCATTTTTCACAATCATTTTTTGGCTTTTTAACATATTTTTCAGGAATAAATGTTTGGTCTATTGAAATCCTTAAATATACAGATGAACACTTACCACAGCTTAACACGTGTTTTTTAATTGTTTAAATCCTAAATGGTTAAAATATGGTTGTGTGTATCTTCCTCCATGTTACAAATATGATATACTGCTTTTATAATTAGGAAATATCAGAACTATTTTAAAGGGAAAGCATGTTTACTTCCATAAAACAAAGCTGCTGATCCTGACATATTTTCAGAATCTTGGCAAAGATTTATGTAGCACACAAAGGATTCTGGCTTTTTTCATATTATTTGTCTGAAAAGTACCTGGGAAGCTAATGGGATTCACTGATATATTAGGTAAGATTTCTACCAATTCATGTATGTTTTTGATCTTTTATTCTCTTACTTCCTTTTATGTTACTAACATTATTCAGTTCTTCCAATGGACAAGTTACATGACTCACATAAACTTCTTAGTGCTCTCCATTCCCTTTCTAGGTCCTGTAGCAGGAATCATTAACATGCATATCACATTTAGTAAAAGTGTATCATGTACTCCTGCGATATTATAAATGGATACAGCATTGACTGTGCACATGAATAAATTAGCAGGACCTGACTAAAACTACCTCTTGACTAATATGATATTTAGATATGGAAAGTAAGACAAAAAGAGACTTGTTATATAACAATTTTATATAATGTTTCTAATGGGAATAAATAAACTAGGGGATGTAAATATGGATAGAAATATTAAAACCAGTAGTATTGTTGTCTTTATGGAGAGATCACACTAGGGTGAATCTATTGGAAGGCCATTGGAAACAGATCAATTTAGATGTAAGATAAGTTTAAAATGAAAGGAATTACGTTCTTCCAAGTAAGATGTGCTGAGAGATCAGAAAAAATTATCTGATTAAAATGTTATAAAATAGTTCTCCTCAAGGGAATAATTAGGCCTACCTATGTCTTTCCTATTTATGAGGCAAATGCACAGAGGTATGCTTGACTTTTGCATTTTATTAGTTTGCTCTTATAAAAATAAATAAATAAAACCTTCCACCCAAATATCAGTGGATTGACATGACAGAAGTTTACCTCTGGCACTAAGTTAAATTGTGTTGGGGTGGGGCCAAAAGAGTCCACTCAAGGACTCAGGTTAATTACAGATCTGTCAGAGTTATATTTGCTAAAATTTTTCAATTCCTTATCTTGGGCCATATCTAATTAATTCTGAAAGACTTTAAAATGTTAATACATTAATTGATCTATTTTGCATGACAGTAAGTAAATGTTTTTACTCAATAGTAGCTGGTTTAATCATCCAAGAAAAGTAGATCCTTTCCTCTGTGGTTCTTGTCAAATCTGACAAATTGATCTTGGACTGCTTGCTAAAATATTCCCATTTGCCTTTTCAGTCTCATTGATTAAGTAAGTTCTCTGAATTGAAGAAATCTAGCTGTTATAAAGATCTCTAAAAGGAATACTGAAGTCCAGAAAGGGATAAGCCCACAAGCTTTATGGGCAACCCCTTGGTTTGAATCCTTACAGGACTTCTTCCTTGTGATTGTATATTAGCTTCCCTATGCCTCAGTTTCTTCATCTATTAGTTGAGAAAAGAGAATCACTCTTCACAAGATGTAAAAATTCCTTTCATTCAAATTTCTCAACTTCAAACAAAATTTTTCATGTAGGCTGAGAGATTTAGTGTAGTTTCATCCAGAGAGAAAAAGGAACTCTATCTGCTAAAGCCTGATTTTGAATGTTAAACTACTTTTGTTCCATGTGAATGACTTGAGGTAAGATGTGATGTAAATCATTGTGTTTTTGTTATTGTTTTTTTTTGTTGTTGTTGTTTTTTATTTATTTATTACTACCAAGGATCATGGGTTGAACCCAGATGGACTTTACCACTGTGTGCCACTGAGGCTGGCTAAAGTATTGCATTTTTAATTATAACTGTCATTTCCCTTCATAGTCTAAGCTAGGAGCACACAAGACATTTTCCTGTCCTTCAATACCTTTCCAAGGTGCACATCTGTTTTTCCAAGCCCTGTCCCTGGTTCATGTTTCCATTAAAGCTATAACTCACTAAAACTTTCTTTCAGGTAGCAGTTCTCTCAGTTTCCTCTTAGATGCTCTTATTCCAGTTAGATGTCTCCAGGTTATTTTACTCTTATAGATCTATTCCCTTTCTACTAATTATCATTCTTAATTGAGATCACTTGTTGAAAATTCATCTCCTCCTTCTAGTGTAGTTTACATAAAGAATCTCCATAAAGCATGCTCATGATTTTCTCTCTAGTTTTTAATGCTGAAATTTTTTTTTCAGATTAAAGGCACTCATATATGGCAGAGTAGCAAAAGAAAGAATGATACCTTTAATATTTCCATTGTATATTCTGCTAAATTTCACTGTTGTATGAAAGATTGTCCTCTACATCGCCTGCTTCATTTGTGATAAGTTATTTTGACCCTTGGTTAAAAAAAAAAATGGTCATCATCAACAGCTTATTCAGGATCTAATGCCTACCCTTTTTGACAGCACTTTTATCTCCTTATTCTTAAACAAGAATTGAACCCTTTCCTTATGCAAGAAACATTGAGTATGCAGTTAACATTTTCTGACTAGCTTGACACTCCTAATATTTTATTTCTTTATTCTTTTATTTTCTGTCCTAATGTCATCTGGCAGAAGATCATGTATAATTTGTGGGAAACCTTATGTTATTTACCTTTGAAAAAAAGCTCTGCCTGTTTCATCAATATTATTCATTTATAAATGTTCCTTTTTTACTTATATTTTAATATTCTATTAATGCTTGTGAGAGATATGTTTTAAAATTAGAAATATCAAATAAAATACTACATCTCTGTAGTTGCATCAGGTGAAGAAGATCTGAGTATAGTCAATAATTGTGATCTGAAAAAACACAATAATAAATACAATATATAAAAAATAGCTATATGTGATTATGCTTTTCTGCTTTACTCTCTAAAACGAGGCTTAGATTCTGTATAAATCGCTTTAATATTAGTTTACATGGCTGCCCTTCAACCAAAGGCTTTTTTTTTTAACTCCATTGAGAAGCTTTGTCTCAATCTGCCATGTACAAATACCTTTTTCTTCTTTCTTCCTTTCTCAAGCTTTTAAAGTAAGTCTAGTTTCCTCAAAATCTTTTTAAATGGCATTTTACAACTTTTTACCACACAGAGATTATCTCATCTAGAAACATTTCTTTTTCCTTTAACCTTTTATATTAAAATATATTTCCACATCTTGAACCTTTCTATATCCCTTTTTAACCGTTAACGCTTTTTATAAATTCACATTCTGAAACAACCCTTATAAAATTACTCCACTTTAATAAGATGAAATACTTTCATGTTTTTAAGGTACTATTATACTGTAATTGAAACCCAACTGAAACTTCTTATACTCTTTGTATATAAATTACACATGATAGAATCTTAACACTTAGTAACCTTGCTTAGCAAAGACACAGACCAAAGCAATATTAAACTTTTTTTCCATTCATCAATTTATGAAAACACACATAATGTTTAAATATATTACCTTATGGAACTTAATAAGTAAAGAGTACTTGATTTTATATTTAGTGGTTGATATTTTAACACTTTAGCTTTGTAAATTAATCAGATGTCTGTAAAAACCAAGATCTTAGACAAGTATAGTAAACAGAACTAGCCATCTCTTTCTTGTTGAAGAAAAATCCTTCTACAGGATACCATGATGGCCCCTTTGATATACTTAATAATTCGTCTTTAAAAAGCCATGGGCTACATTTTTGTATCATATCAACATATGCCCTAGCTGTTCTTGGTCTTACTGGGGTGCCTCCTTCCTCTAACAATTTCTCTTCCTCGGAGGTGAACAACTTCAAACCTTGAGTCAACCATTTTCCCCAGTTTGCCTGAGAAAGTTCTAGGAACAGGCAACTTGAAATAAAAACAAAATAAATCAAAACAAGAACACGTTGTTTTTTGAAATGGTCACCCATTTTTTTTGCTCTCCTTCAGGAGCGAGCAAATTCACTTACCCCCAAGCTTCAGACATCCCTCATACGGACCACCATATGGCAATGCTGGGCTTGGCACAAGATTCAGGAGCCACCACACAGCTTCATAGGTTCAAACAGCAATTCTTTATTCCAGCTCTCACACCGCCTCCACACAGGTCCAGGGACAATCACGTTCTGCTGTCTCCAGCACAATTCACCTACTCCACGAGGCTCTCTCCAAATCCCATTTTAATCTCACGAGAACTCAACGGGAACAAGCAGCAGGAACACCCTAATCCCAGCAATAATCTTCAACTTCCAACTTCCCTAAAACCCATTATCTTAAACTGGCAACGCCTTAAACTCAAGGAGTCCGTTACTTCCTCAAACCTGATCAGCTCTAAACCCGGATCCGCCTTGGTCCTTGAGCAAGGTCACCTTATTAAAGCATGCATGCAATGTCCCATCGAATGTCCTCTAAGCAGCATGGGGTACGCTTGGCAAGGAAATTTCGATGTGTCATTCCTACTTGGTAATGGCCCTCAGCACCTTATGTTATTTACCTTTGAAAAAAAGCTCTGCCTGTTTCATCAATATTATTCATTTATAAATGTTCCTTTTTTACTTATATTTTAATATTCTATTAATGCTTGTGAGAGATATGTTTTAAAATTAGAAATATCAAATAAAATACTACATCTCTGTAGTTGCATCAGGTGAAGAAGATCTGAGTATAGTCAATAATTGTGATCTGAAAAAACACAATAATAAACACAATATATAAAAAATAGCTATATGTGATTATGCTTTTCTGTGGATAAAACTACAAATTAACTTCGGACCTTTTTAACCTTCCCTAGCAGTTTGTATTTCCCTTCAGTTATTCTTTATGTTTAGACTAATTTTATATCTATTGAAATAAGAAATTATTTGCTAAATAAAAATCTATTAATTAAGATATGTGCAATGGTCCTATAATATATCCTATTTATGTCAAAGCAGAGACATTCACAGAAAACAGAAAATTCTACAAGCTAAGAACTCTAATTGTGGCATTTCCAGGTAAATGGATGAAGTTGGAGAATATCATGCTAAGCGAAATAAGCCAATCCCCCCAAAAAACATAGTCCAAATGTTCTCTCTCATAAGTGGATACTGATCCATAATGTGGTGGGAGAGGGAGCATGGGGAGAATGAAGGTACTTTGGGCTAAGGGTAGGGAGGATTGAGGGAGGGGGCATGGGGGTGGGAAAGATGGTGGAATGAGATGAACATCATTAAGCTAGGTACATGCATGACTGAATATATGGCACAACTGTAAATCGAATACAATCAGGAAAATGAAAACTTGTGCTCCATTTGTGTACGATGAATCAAAATGCATTCTTCTGTCATGTATAACTAACTAGAACAAATAAAAAAGAGAACTCTTTATTTAATGTTTTTATTGTTTCTATAAAGATTCAAACTGCAAGTGCTAAATTCTTATTTTTTAGTTAATATGAGAGTTGTTGAGAGAATTTATGTTAGATTTAAATTTTATTGGTGAGACAGGAAAGACTTTTTAATGTGTGACTAAAACATGATGACTTTTGGCATTCTAAGTTGATTAATGGGGCAATCTTTGGGTAGATCCCCATCTGGTGCTCTCTATAGGCCAAGCATTTATAATAGCTAATGTTTAGATTATCTAAATATGAAAAAATAACCTCATTCTTAGACACATTATAATTTAATGGTCAAGTCAATAAATGCCCAAGCATTCCTTTACATCTCTGTGAACAGTTTCATTGGCTTTTGTCAAATATATAACTCAGAATCATGGGTTCTGGGACTGTATTTATTTTCTAAAGCTTCTCAGCCTGTTACCACGGTTTAAGACCATGCACTCTAACTTTCTCACAGATGCCAAGGTCAGGAGTCGGGGCATGGCTTAGCCAGGCTCTCTGCTGCAGGGCCAAACAAAGCTTTAGTGAAGGATCTGGATGGGGGATTCAGCCTCCACTGAACCTCAGCTAGGGAAGATTCCAGTTCTAGCTCATATGGTTGTTAGCAGCATTCAGGTCTTTGTAAGCTCTTTGTCTTTGGGCCTTATTTTTTTTTTGCAGTTGAGCAGCTGGCTAGTGTCAGCTCCCACTTCAATACCATGAGGGCCACCCCAATGTGGCATTTTATTCTTAAAGGCCAACAAGGATGGACCATTGTCTTTAGTAACATGGATTATAATGTTACATAAATTTATCCTACAAGTGAAATCCCATCACCTTTCCTATATTCTGTTAATTTACATTTGGTCATAGGTCCTGCTCTCACCCAAAGAGAGAGCTCACCATTAGTATGAAAACCAGGGTTTGGCTGAAAGGGGCCACTCTGTTGTCTCCACCACAGAGAAAAAGAAGTGAGTTTTCATAGTATTAAATAATAGAAGAAAGGGAAACGTGAATATTCCAGGTTTTAAAAGTTGCAGCATGTTTCCTAGCAGAGCATTTATTATTATTAACTTCACTAATCTTGCAAATTTTCATTATAATTGCACTTCACTTGCTGGCCAGAGGTAAAGTATGAAGTATACTCATGATGCTGTAACTCTTGCCATTCTTTGTAAGGTAGGTTACCAGTTGATCCATATCATGTAGAAACAAGGGGTCTATTCATATGCTAGCAGTTCCATTTGAGATCATACACACAACTCTTTTTTTCAGGAGAACATGAACTTTTGGTCCTCAATCTCAGTATTCTGGCTCTTATCCCAGAATTGATAAATAAGTCTGGTTCCTAAATCACTGCCTCCGTCACTGTACCTAACCAGTTTCCAAACAGATCAGATCAACTGTCTTTTTGCACATCTCCTCACTCATAGTAATCATCTCTCCATCCACCCTCAGTCCTTCAAGGTCCTCAACAGCATTTATTCCCTAAACACCAGTTGTCATCTCTGCTCTGTTTCACTTGACTTCCTGCAGTCACAAATCAGCTTGACTGTTTGCCTTCACCTATCCCTCTACTCTTTGAAACAATGCCATCTATATCCTACTATTCAACTAAAATCTATTATCATTTCAAATATCTTCTCTTCAAATATCTATAAGCCTATTTCTCATTTTCAGTGAAACCCCCAGTTCTTTGAATCCCCTTGCAGCACTTGCCACACATCCCAAAACAGGAGGCTTTAGGAGACTAATTTTTTAAACTTACTGCTTTTCTTTTCAATTTCAGAAGCTACTCCACATGAAAAGGAACAATTGTTGCACAATCTATGAATCTATGTGGTTACAGAGGCCACCATCTTCAAAATGATGATGGTTTAAAGCCCTGCACTTGGTTTAATGCCCTGCTGTTCTGTCTTGAAATTCTTAATAATCGTTTTTTAAAACTTTCCTTTTGTAAGTGATATCCAATGCAACAATTGCACATACACCTTAAAATCTCTCCTAATGTTGTCAGTCTTTAGAATCACTGCTTCTATTACACCATCTGATGGGCTTAACCAATACCCACACCTTGGTGAAATAGTTAGTTAGTTTGTTTGTTTGTTTGTTTGTTTGTTTCTTTCTTTCTTTCTTTCTTTCTTTCTTTCTTTCTTTCTTCCTTCCTTCCTTCCTTCTTTTTAAATGATTTTCCATTCTTTTATTGGTGTATTATAATTATACATAATGTTGGGATTTTGTTACATATTTATTCATGCATGTGATATAAATATATAATTGGGCTGATTTTATTCCCCAGTATTTTCCATGTAATTGATCCTTTTAAAATAAACATTCCTCAAAATATTCATGAAACCATGGAAAATTTCCCTTTTTTAAGTCATCCCTAATATTCTTTATTCCAGAGGTAATAGCTCCTATTTTTGTTTCAATATAAACACATATCATATTTTTACCACTCTGCAAATGAAGGGCTCCACACCATAGTAACAACAGTAGTATATCTATCAGTCCCCAAGATCACATAGAGACTCCTTCAGAGGTCTGGATCTAATTTGGTCAGGAACCTATGTTCTCTCTTTCTGCTCCCAATATCCATGTATGTGCCTATGGTTGGTGACATCTGCCTACAAAAATATTTATAGATGAACAAGAACAATAACTTTCAAATTAAACTCACTGAAATTACATGACCATCACCCTGTTCTATATCCAAATGAGCCTCTATGTCCAAATGATCCCTTCTTCTGTTTAAATTTCACTACTTCACAGCCCTACAAATAAACTTGCCATTTTTGGATCTAATTGCAGTGATCTTCTGTCTCTCTTTCTGAAAATGTTTAAATGGTAAAACACTGCTGAATAAGAATGCTTCCATCTCTAAACTAGGTTGAATTATTTTTAATTCTTTATTTCTGCTTTAGTATTCAGTGGGAAAACTAAATGGCTCTTTGGAAATAGTAAAAAAGGAGATGGGAGTAAAATATGCATTGAAGAAGCATTAATATTGGCACCACAATCCTGACAAAGTTTTACATGTCAGCTTTTCCATTGACCCTTCTACTGTGTGAAGTTTAGAACTGTGTCTTACTTATGGATACTTAGGAACTAGTGCAGAGTGCAGACATTTAGTTTTATTCTATACATCTCTTTTAACTAAAAGATACTGAAAAGATTTTCAGAGATTTATCATCACAAGATGATAGTTTATAACTATTTCGCTTCTTAACTTCAAGCTTCAACATTTTTCTTGTCTACTGCTGTCCTTGAACAAATATAAGCCAATGAATTAGAAAAGTCAAACTTCATTTGGTTCTTCCCTGGTATGGTAACAGTAGCATAACATATAGAGTTTAAGATAGACAGGATAAACACTATTAGTGTTAAGAATTTTATAAAAACAAATCAGCTATAAAGGTATTGAAATTAAGAGGAGGATATATCTATTTTCTATGGAGTGGTTATCAAGGAAATCTGTTAAGAGCATCCAGGCTATATCCTTGATTTATTATATTTACCTATTAAACTTTTCATTGAATATACATATACCATTAAACTTGCTGTTATTTTGACAATTTTATGTAAATTTTCATTCTTGTTACTCTATTATACAACACCAATTAATTAGAAGATTTGGAAGTTATTATTTGTTTTTTTGGTTGGTTTCTTCATAAGGATCATGGTTTTATTTACTTAAATATCACAATCACTCTTCCTCAGAAAATAAGATCCACTTTCTACATGTTTAAAGCAAGTGCAACTCACTAAGTTTTCTTTTTGAACTAATTATAATTGTAACTTCGACATTTTGATCTTCAATGGATCAAATTCTTTAGTTTTCTTTTACTTTTCTAATGTCAGCTGTTCTTTCCTAGATAACTCTGCTTATCTACTTTGTTTAATATTTAAGATTGGGTCTGGGTCTAGGCATGATGGTGTACTCCTGTAGTCTTAGCTCCTTGGGAGGCTGAGACAGGAGGACTGCAAGTTCAAAACAAGCCTCAGCGTATGTGAAGAGGTCCCAAACAACTTAACAAGACCCTGTCTCAAAATAAAACAAAAAGGACTATGAATTTAGCTCTGTGGTACTTCGCCCCTAGGTTTAATCTCCAGTACCCCCCCAAAATAATAATAATAATAATAATTTAGTTTGGGAAAGTTGAATGTATGTAATTCTTAAGTAATATACACATATATTTAAAAGTAGTTTATTCAAAAAATATGCATCATATATATGTATATATAATACATATAGTTCTAGATAGAATAAGTCATTTACAAGTTCCTGTTTATTTTACATTCATTATTTGATTATATTGTTAAACTATCAAAAATATAAGCATAAAATTATTCTCTCTATAGAAGTCAGGGTTTCAGTGATAGAGTGCTTGCCTATCATGGATGATATTCAGGGTTCAATCTCTATAGTATCACAAAAATAAATATTTAGAAGTCAAACATATCTTTTCCTGGTATCACATAACTGAGTATTGTAGTAGAGAAAGAGTAAGTTTTTCAATTTTCTCAAAATAATAACTGACACCTTATATGCCTTAATGAATAAAATACAATGAAAATGTACTAAATATACGTAAAAGGTTTGACTTCCAAGTAAAGTTACTCCAATGTCAACAATCAAATAATGCAGCTGAAGAGTCTCAAAATGACTGTTGCATAGTTCTTTGCCTTCAGATGACTTTGAACAAATCATCTTACATCATTTTCTTAGGCATTTCTGTTATTTTATGACAGATTTCTCAGCAGGTAGCTACACTTGTTTGCAAAGAATCAGCAAATTTAATATAATACGTATTTTCCTCAACCTGGATTTGTATATTTTGTGAAAATTTGTCTTTTGGTATATATAGATGAGTTTATAACAAAATAGTTGACATGCTGGCTGTTCTCTTTATTGTGATTTCCATAAAATGTAGTAATAAAATATACTAAAAAAGCCACTTGCTTTTATAATAAGTCCATTAAAATCTAATTAAACTCTTTTAGTGTTCAACAAAGTTAGTATTTTTAAAACCTCTGAAAAATGACTGTTAAGATACCTTTCACCTTTCTTATTCATAAAGCATGATTTAAATCTATTAGACATAGTGTACAATAAGGCAGTTTGAAAGGAGTCAACTGGGTCTCTCAAGTATCATTTACTCCTGTTTAAATGACCTCATTGTGCTCACCAGACTGTTCAGTTTTGAGGAAGGAACAGGTGTTGTAGATAGCATGCATGTGATCAGCTCTGACAACATTCAGAATAATATTCATGTGGATACTGTGGCTCGATCTAAACAATTGTTTCTAGTCTTTATCTAATTCAGTTTTTTGAAATCATTCTAAGTATACTTCAGCAGATATTTTACTTTATTTATGGCTTAAATATTTACTTTAAAACAACCTCAGAAAAGAAAACCAACCTACCTTCATTATTCTTATATTTGATATTGACTAAGTTGTATATGAGATATGGATCAGTAGTCTAAAATATATAAATTTTCGGGGATAGGAATACTGGGAATGGAACTCAGGGGCACATGACCACTGAGCCACATCCCCAGCCCTATTTTGTATTTTATTTACGGACAGGGTCTCACTGAGTTGCTTAGGAACTTAGTGTTCCTGAAGCTGGCTTTGAACTTGCGATCCTCCTGTCTCAGCTTCCAGAGCTGCTGGGATTTCGGGCATATGTCACTATGCCCAGATAAAATACCTAAATATTGATATGCACAAGAACACACTTAGAAGTATGTCTGAAACTTAAGAAAATATAAATTAGACCTGTTATCACATTACACAAAGGTAATCACTCAAAATTTTGACATGACTCTCTGATACTTCCATAGGTATATCTTAATTAGTATAATACATGAGAATTAAAATTATGCTTTTATATAATATTATGTTCAGCATTTATTTTTATTTTTTGATTTATACTTTCTTTGTATGCCTTGGTAAGCATTTTCATAAACATAGATAACTATGATTTTTATATTTTTAGTTGTAGATGGACACAATACCTTTATTTTATTTATTTGTTATTATGTTGTTCTAAGAATCAAACCCAGGGCCTCATACATGCTAGGGAATCTTTCTACCACTGAGACACAATCCCAGACCCACGTTACACTGTTTTGCAAAGTCATTATAATATTTTACATACATGCTACCACTGTGTAACATTCTTTGTGCTTCATATTCTTGCCCATAATTAATCCATTTAACTGCTTTTAACTGACCATTTGAAGTTCAGTATTACAAACAAGAAAAAAGAAATCACTTTTACTTTGTCTTACTTTACTGAAGAAATTTAATCCCAATGGCTCATACAATAGTGTATGTGAAGCATAACAATTACATAGTACTTTTTCCACTGTAATAGTTTTATGTATCAACTTGGCTACATCATGGTATTTACTTAATCATCCATTAACATAGGCTTTGCCTTAAATGTATTTTGTAGATGTGCTTCACATCTACAACTAGATACCTTAAAGAAAATTGCTTTTGATAATGCATGTGCCCCTCTTCTAGTCAAAGAACTTAAGGACAAAAAGTGTTTCCCCAGAAAAGTAATTTTACTTCAAGTCTGCAGCATTAAAAACTGCCTGAGGTTACAACCTGTCCTACAAACTGACAAATATAAATCAAACTTCAGATTACACCATGCCCTCCTTCTTTTTGTTTCTGCCTACTTGCCTGCTCTTCTTATTTTGAATCTGCCAGCCCATATATTTAGTAATAATCTCCTTTAAACCCCTTTCTCTCTCTCTCTCTCCCTGTCTCACATGTGTGTGTGTGTGTGCGTGCGCACACACACACACACACACACACACACAGAGTTCACAGTTTAATTTGTCTTATCAAAAAAGAGAAATAACTGAAAGGTATAACTTAGGTATAGTATCAATATTTGTAAAGAGAAATAATATTAAACAAAGAAAACCTCATGTGTTCAAATTAAAATGTACAAAAATCCCATCATGGGCTGGGGTTGTGGCTCAGTGGTAGAACTTTCGCCTAGCATGCGTAAGGCACTGGATTTAATACCCAGCACCACATAAAAGAACTAAATAAACAAAACAAAGGCACTGTTTCCATCTACAACTAAAAATATTTTTTAAAAATCTTTATCATATTTTTTCACTGTAGTCATTCTGATTTCCATTTAGTGCCATTTGAAAATTAGGAATAAAATATATTTCTGAAGTAGAAGGGATTTAAATCAATTAATATAAATTTCAAACCATAATGATACACCTTTTAACGTCCCTATTCTTGAATAAACATCATTATTCAACATGTACACATTTTTTTCATTTAAATTCATTTTTAAGCGATATTATTTTTTCATAAAAAACATGTTGGCTGATGATAACTTGAATATTCTCAATAAATCATGGCATGATTTACATTTTATAAATAGTGTTTTGCCAAATATTCTGCTGTTGTTTAATTACTGCACCAAAACTGTGTGAACTTCCACCTCAAATTTAATTTCAACATCAAAACTGATCAGAAAACATGTAACAAGGCAAAGGGGTGAAAGGTTTATCTTTCATGTAACAAGACTTTGTGGGGACAGTAAGGAGGCTTCCAAATACATCCAAAGTAGTTGAAAAGGCAGGAAGGAGACAGGCTTGAATGATTTTATGGAGGTCAAGGGGTGTTACCAGGTTGTAAGCCATCTTGTATGGTTTGAACTCCTAGCTGATGGTATAAAGGGAGTATCAGAGCTTTGATGTTAGCTTGACCAGATAAGGAGCAGAAGGAAAAATGGGAGGAATCAGTCTTGAAAGTTTTCAACAGTTAAACTTCACAGACATGGAGTCACACTCTTTATGTCACATGTATGGTAGGAATTGAGAGTTGGGTAATAGTGTTGTGATTTCCTTTATTTGCATTCCTATCAAGAATTCCTGTAGTTTAGACTACTTGGGGAAAGAGTAATTACAGTGGTAAAAAGAAAAGAAATTCCTTGCTATTCAAATTTTAGAAAATTTTATTAAGATCATGATGCATTTTCTCATCATGAGCATAGGCCATCTTCATATGTTTAAGTAGTTACAAGAATAATTAAAATAATAATAATTATTTGGATTAAACTCTGACTTCTGATTTTGGAATTGTGGAAAACTAAATGACATGTAAAAAAAAAGGTGCTTGAAACTTGTATGAATGCAGTTATTAAACACAAAATAATATTATGTACTCAGAGAATAACTAGAATGAATGAAATAGTTTGATAAAAGCCAAGCAAGGTGGTAAACTGGAAATTTGATAGTGAGATTTTCTTTAGTGTGGGACTGGCAGGAAATGCTGATCTTTCAACTTACAAGTTATGGATTAAATGTCCATTTCAGGCCAAGTCTCTGGATCTCTGTGATATATTTTCATTTCCAATTGTACATAAATTTGTACCCCTGGAGCAGACTCCAAATTTAATAAAACCACAGACTATAAATTATATATATATATTTCATATCCTGCCAAATAGTTCTAAAAACTTCAGTTTCCATATATTCTGCTTGAAGCAAAAGTAAAAAGACAATGTTTAAGAATTTAATCCACCAATTTGTGCTTCATGTAGTTTGGAGATCTTATTTACACTGTTAGTATCATCTGGTAGCCACTAGGATAAGAAATTAACTTCAAAATTATGCTATTCATGAGATGCATAGTATAAACAAATGAAAAGTTATGCTGAAAACACAAGTTTTCATTTGGTATCCTTGATGCCCCCCAAATAAATCTGTCCAATAGTTGTTTTACAATTCAAAAATGACAAACATATAAGGATGTAAAAACATATTCTGTGTTGACTGAGGGTCTAGTCTGTTTTAAAAGATTACCTGGACTAGATGATTTATAAAGAATAGGGATCTATTTTGGCTCATAGTTCTGGAGGCTGGGAAGTCCAATAGCATGACATTGACCTCCATTCAAATCATAGTGTAAAGAGGAAGTGAAGTGGACACATGCCAAAGACGCAATATACGAGGGGAAACCTGAATTTATAATTACAGCAAGCTCAAGGTGACCAGTAATCCATGAGAATCATTTCAGTTCTGCATGAAACCCTCTTAAAGCCCATATCTCCCAACACCATTGAGACGACAATGTAATTCTAACATGAGTTTCAGAGGTGACAAACTAAATTCAAACCATAGCAATTAATAACCCAATAGAAATAATCTAAAAATCTGTGGCAATAAAACAAAATCATGCTTTTTGGAACTTGAACTAAATGTTCATTTTGGCAAGAAAAATTACACATTGATGAAGAAAGCATCAATTAATTAGAAGAAGTAATTGTAGGAAATCATATGGTGGTTCCATCTAGCAAAACTAACATGTGGAAAATATAAGGCATATTAAGAATGGAATTACATAATCCACATATACTTAATAGAAATTTTGAAATGAAAATTTCAAGAAAATGAGGAGATAGTATTGACAGAATAATTAATAAGAACTTAGAAACTGATTCTAAAATGGCGTATTCAGGAAGAATTAAAGTAAATCTACATCTAATCACAGTGAGAACACAGAACAAAAACAGATGATATCAACAGAGTAATTATTAAGTGATAATAATTCATGTGCAAAAAATAACAATAAGAGGGGAAGCAATCTTGTCAATTGTTGTGATGGAGGTCATAAAAAGTTATCTTCAGAATCAGAACATTATTAAAGGCTATCGTGTTCAGCAGAATAACTATTAAAAATAGAAGTTGGAGCTGGGCATTGTGGGGCATGCTTGCAATTCCAGTCACAGGAGAGGATGAAGAAGGGGCCAACCTCTGCAATTTAACAGGACCTTGTCTCAAAATAAAATAAAACAAAAGTAAAATAAAAAGTTCTGGAGATGTAGTTCAGTGGTAGAGCACCCCTGGGTTCAATCTTCAGTACCATGCACAATAAAAGAGATTAGTAAACAAGGCTTGCTTGGGTGGACATAGCACAATTAACACTATTAATATGTAGAATTAATACATGTCAAACAAAACTAAAATAAAAAATAGAATGATATAAAAATTTTAAAGTTGGATTATAAGAAAAGTTACTATTCACTATCAGTAAAACGGAAAAAGAAGGTTAAAGAAAATAGTTCAAAATCTTCACAAATGAATACCGAGGACAGAAGTTATTTAAAATGTTTCGATAAAATCAATAAATATAAAGTTAAATCTTTAGAATTGAAGAATATTTAAACAACAATAAAATTAGCAATCAATGTAAGGTGTATCTCACATTACTGTGTCTTTCACAACTGTCCAGACAACAAGGGTTTAACTTCTCTTCAAAATATATTTGCATAAAATATATATTTGGAATCATGGATAGTTTCCTTTTTAAAAGTGTCAGCAGACAAAATAGTAAAGTTTCCTTATAGTAAACATAAGGAAAGTAATCCTAAATATAAACTTTAGTTAGAAAGTAAAAAACAGTTTTCTAATTTTGAAAGTAGAAGCATAACATTGACAGTATTTCAGAATGTTAAAATATTGTAAACTCTCTACCCAGAGGAAATCAAAGAGAATGGGAGATCAGTCTACGATGGGGATAAAACATTCACTGAATTTTGAAACTATCATCTGAAAACTTAAACTTTGAATAGCTCATATAAAAATATGTTTGAATTTTTTTCAAACCCCATATATTGTTCAGGTGAGGAAGGCCACATTTGAGCACAGTCTACCCCTAGATCACTGTCCTTTGATATAATTAAGTATTTGCATCTGAAAGCCCATGGAATTTCTGAACACCTGTTAGAATAACCAAAATCCATCACTATATGCCAGGTTGTAAGGCAACAGGAACTCTTACCTATTACTGATGTAAGTGTAAAGTGTAAAGTGGTATAGTAAATGTTGAATATACTGAACATACTATTATCATATGTATTTCTGAACACTTACAAAAATGTGGAAAAGATATATCTATATGGAAAACTGTACCTGGATGTTGACAGCAGCATTATTTATAATTGCCAAAACTTGGAAGCATCCAGGATGCTCTGTAATAGATGAATGGATAAATAACTATACGGTACATTCAGACAATTAAATATTATTGATTGCTAAATGTAAATGAGCTATCAGACTGTGAAACAATAAAGAATTTCAAATGTACATTACTAAGTGAAAGAAGCCAATATGGAAAGGTTATGTACTGTATTGCTTCAACAATGTGATATTCTGGAAAAGGAAATCTATGGAGACTATAAAATGTTTAGTAGTTGGCATGAATTAAGCCCGGAAAACTATGAAAAGGAAGAGTACAGGGAATGTTTTTGGTGGGGAATGAAGATATTTGGTATAATAATACCAAATCCACATTCACAAGCATCTATTAACCCATAATATGTAAAATACCAAGTGAGAACCCTTGTGTAAACTACAAGCATTTGGTGATAGTGATGTGTCAAAATAGGTCTATCAATTGTAATAAATGTGCTCACCTTTTAGGTTATGTTTATGAGAAAGACTATGCATGTGTGGGATAGTGAATATATGAAAACTCAATGCATTTTTCTCAATTTTTCTGTGAACCCAAACTCCTCTAAGCAATCATGTATATTATATGAAATAAATTATGGTGATCAAAACAGGAAGCAATCTGATGGTAATTGGCACTACCTATAGACAGGAAGGATGAAAAAATATTCCTTTAATAAAGAAACAAGGTAGCCAAGTGCAGTGGCCCACTCCTGTAATCCCTGTGGATTGGGAGGCTAAGGCAGGCGCATCCTGAGTTCAAAGCCAGCCTCAGAAAAAGCGAGGCACTAATCAACTCAGGGAGACTCTTTCTCTAAATAAAATACAAAATTGGGAGGGAGATGTGGCTCAGTGGTTCAGTGCCCCTGAGTTCAATCTCTAGTACACACTGCCTGCACCCCCCTACTCAAATAATAAGAAACAAGGTAGTTGTAATAGATAGTGTCTTTTTTGCTGTTATGGATCTTATTGCTGTATAACCACCCCTGTATGTACTATGTGGGACAATGAAGTCCATTCAAATATTTTATGACTAAAGGCTATTCACTTTCAAATTTCCTATCAATAAATATTTATTTATTATAAATTAGTTTTCTAGTTTGTAGAATGTTTATTAGGTTTCCAGGAATAAAATATTCAGATCATAAAGTTTTCTTATTAATAGGTATATGCATGTGTGTCTGTTTTGTATTCTGTATATGTCTACATACTTTTAGTACCTTAAGATGTGTATTGATATGTATGTATATACAGATGTATTTCCTATTGCAATATAAGTGTTCAACATGTTTAATAAATTCTCGATGAAAGAATGCAGAAAAATAATTCACAATAAATGCATGAATTACCTGCTAGAGATTTCAAAAGATACTAATTTGGAATTGCAACAAGTCAATAAAAGAATAGAGGTATTTTTAAAAAGTGTTTTATGTAAGAATTCTCTCACAATAATATCTCATCATCACTGGTTGAAAAAAAAAAGAAGTTTAACAGCTATGTCTCTCTGCCTACTTTATTGTACTATTTTCCAATCCATTAACTCTAGCAAGTTAATACAAATGTATTTATACATTAAAGAAAAAAACTGAAAGTACTATACATTATGACGGTAGAAATTACAAATTATTCAGAATGCATTAATGTCAGTAACCCCTGAACTATCCTATTCATTTGTGGAAAGAATGTATGTCATAATTGTATGATATGTAATGTTCCTATAATATTTATGTTCTCATGACTTATGTTCTAATTGCTTTATCAAATGCTAACAACTGTTCTCATAGCACATTCATTTAGCACACAGAGGAGGAAAGTGCTCCAGCTACTATTTAATGAAATCAACATATGCTGATACTTTATTTTAGTCATCCTCATGAAATCTTTAACCAGAAAATAAAAGCATTTAGAAATTACACTATATGTAATTATTGATAAAACATTTCCATTTTTAATTAAGAATATTCATATAAGATATATGAAAGTATGAACATGGGCAATATTTTTTTTGTACCAGGATTGAAGCCAGGGGAGATTAAACACTAAGCTGAATCTCCAGCCTTTTTGATTTTCTATTTTAAGACAGGGTCTTGCTGATTTACTCAGGGACTTGAACTTCTGATCCTCCTGCTTTCCTATGAGCTAAGATTAGAGGCATATGCCACCATACCTTAATAGTGCAATATTTTAAAATTAATTTTTGAATACATCTTTTATTAAATTATATTTTGAATGCTTTAAAAGTTATTTAATCAGGATGAGACTAATACCAAATTTTATATCCCTATTATGACTTAGAAGCATATGTAGTGTGACAAAAATAAAATTTGATTGAGTGTATATCAGATATATATATATATATATATATATATATATATAGTACACATAGGTGTGTGTGTGTGTGCATATAAATTTGAATTTTCAAAAGACCTCAATAACTTCACACATGTAAATTATTAAGCTTTTTGCTCGTGTGTAAAGCACATTTTTTTTTTTTTTTACCAGTGGAATTAATCAATCTGATTTTCAGATCATAAGCTTCAGAGGAAATGGGAAATTGGGGTAGACAAATTAGGATCAAAATTGAAGAGTGGGAAGTTTAGATGTAGGCGATTTATCCAAGGAAGATAGAACTTGATTAAATATTATAATGTGAGACTGAGGAAAACTTGTGGGGTTTCTTGAGGGAAAGGATAAGAATAACATGTAAGTGTTAAGTTAGAACTAAAATAGGGAATAGTAGGAGGGTGGAAAAAAGTATTTTATTTTGTCATAGCTTTGCCTAAGGCTTCCTGAATATCACAAATCTGTTAAGAAAATGTTCACTGCACAACAAGAAATAACAGCGTCTATGGGAGTGTTCCAAGAGAATGTACTGATACTTATTCCTCAAAAGCAACATTTTGAGGCTGGGCTTTTGTTATTCCCATTTTACGCTTGAAAAAAATACCTACATTTTTTTTTAAAGATCACCTAAATGTTAAGGAATTCAAAAATTATAAAATCAGAAATGCCCACTGTCCACTTACTTTTCAAAAAATTCTTTCTTTACTACCAGAAATTGAACCCAGGACCTTGTAAGTATTAGGGAAACTATTGGGAACTGAATTAGAGCAAACTATATTTCATATAGTTTGCTTGTATAACTGAGTCAAAATGAGAATCAATAATGTACTGAAAAAGAATAGATGAAATCTTTAAGAGGTATACTGTTTATAAGGTCTCTGCCCTCATAAATGGACTAATACCATTTTTTCAGGAGTGGGTTCACCCCTCTTGTGCTCTCTTTTTCCTTCTGTTATGTGATACCTTCCATGTTATCACCCAGAAAGAAGGCTCTCACAAGATGTTGGTGCCTTGCTATTGAACTTTCTACCCTCCCAAACTGTAGGCCAATAAATTTCATTCATTATAAGTTACCCAGTCTCAGGTATTCTGTTAGAGCAGTATAAAAGGAACTAAGACATAAAGGAAATGGCTTATAGAATTTGAGCAATGGGTGATTGGGTATATCAATGTTAAAAAATCTAATGTGTAGGAGCATAAGTCAGGAATGCGAAATATGTGAAGTGGGCTAAGCGGAATAAAATTGAGTCAAGTGATCCATGGCCAGTTGACTCAGCACCATTCTTTAAAGATTTTTTTTTTTTGGTCCTCACTTAATTACCTTCAAATAAATTCACTAAAAATATGAGAGTTTCTGGACTAACAATTCTGTTCCATCAGTCTGTATGTCTATATTTATGTCAATACCACAGTGTCTTCATTAGTACTATTTCTGGATTTTGTTTGTTTTGTTTTCAGGAGATCTTACTGTACTACTCAGGCTGGGCTTGAATCCCTAGCCTCAGGTGATCCCTTAGACTCAGTTTCCCAATTAGCTGGGACTATAGACATGCACCACCACATCTGGCTCATAATAGATTCTGAAATCAGTAAAAAAAAAGTTATATGAAGTAAAATAATAAAAATCCTCTGATATTTAAGGCAAAGGTATTTTTTATTATAAGTGTTCTTGAGAACTTTTTATTTTCAAATAATTTCTTCTCAAAATTTTCTGCAGTGACTTCTATAAATGTATTTTTCTTATTCTTGCTTTTTGTTTTGCTTCTAGGAATATATTCAAATATAATGTATTTAATTTCTTAACTTCACTCATGCAATACTTTGTTATTAGACCCAGAGGCCAATTAATATAGAACAAGGGGTTTTTGAGTAATGAAAAGATGGACCTCCTTCACATATCACTTACTAGAGATGTCCTGTTTGTTCAGACAGCTATAACAGAATACTATGGACTAGGAGGCTTAGAAACAACAATGATTTACTTTTCACAGTTCTGGAACCTGAGTTCTAGATTCAGTCTCATTTCTGTAGTTGAGACCAGTTTAACTGGTAAGTTGAAATCTGTAAAGTAGTTAATGTTTGTGTATGCCAAAAAGTTGAGAATCATGACAATTACTTCATAAAAAAGAAGAGTCCACAGCATTTTGGCAATAAAGAGAGAAAGAACAAAATTAATGAGCATTTTATAGTGATAAATGTAAAGTCTTGTGTCCTAATCCAAAATATCAACCATTCAAAAGAATGGATCACTTAGTTATAAGTAAAATAGATGGCAGATTTGGCTTGCCAGTGAGATCAGTAGGAATCAATCATAAGATGTCACTCCAACAGAGCTAATGGGAACTTGTGTTTTATAAACAAAACTATAGAAACCAACTGAGGAAGTGAGAGCCACACTCAGAAATCTGAGTTCTGGCTACCATACATTGTTGTGCTTAATCAACTTAAAATAAATTCAGAGAATGACAATCCTAAGGTGAAAATAATTCTTGAAGGCCTACTATGTACCTAAGACTTCACAACTGCTTTATGTAAATTGCTTCCTTTCTCTAAAAACTAATAAAGTTTGATAGGTGATAATAATGAAATGTTTGTGAGTGACCTCAGAAGGCATCTGATTGTCACCCAAGAGACCACTCTTAAAAAATCATGCTGATGATTAGCTTTTGCTTCCTAACCTCATACTGGGTCAGAGGGTAGATGTGATTAGCACAACAAAACTGTTCATATCTCTCACAGCTGATTTAAGTCCACCAAATGCATCAAGACAGAATTTTTCCAAATCATCTGTTTAATAATTTTGAGGGGAGAAAAAAAAACTACAACAAAATCTGCATTTCGGTTTTCTGCTGACATATTTTGCCAAGAATCAACATCATATACAGTAAGACAGATTTTAATCAAAAGACAGCTCAATTAATCTTTGTCTTAATGGTACTACATTTGTCATAAAAAAGCATATCAGTTAAAGCCCAGGTTTGTGATATCCTCTCCAGTGATGATGCTCAGCAGGGCAACACCATTGTTTATGCAAGGAAAAATGAAATGTCTTCAGCTAACTCTGATTTGAAAATATACCTCAAATTTAGAAATGTTACAATTTTGAACAAAATGATGAGTCTTGGAATTGATGAGACACATTTCATAATCCTGCCAGCCTGAAAATGTCTGATCAAATCAAAGGGAATCTTCATAACTGTGTTTTAAAGAACTAAAAATGGGTTGAGCATTCAGGCAGCATTGTTCTTTGGCAGAAGGTTACTGACTCATGGTCATGCCCCAAATGGTACCTAGTAGCATTGCTCTTTTTGTTTTTTACCTACAAAAACTTAGATTTGAGTACAGAATGTTTCCTTTGGGGACAGGACTGCAATCCATTCTCTTCTGATACTAGAGCTTCTGCTCTTATATTACCCTATCCTACTTTAGAATAGCAGACAAGTATGAGAGCCAAATGGAATTCTAATTTGAAGTTGGGAAGACAAGATTTAAGGAGAGTCGTGATTGCCATGTAATTGATATATATATATATATATATATATATATATATATATATATATATATATATATATATATATATACTATCCCCAAAATAAATGTGTGAGGGAATTCACTTTTTACGTATTTTTTGACAAATTTAGGCCTAGTAACACCATACCATTAGATCAAAGTTAAACTTGGGCATTATGAGGATCCTCTTCTTTATAGGGTCATGAAAGAATCTGGGCCAATTGTGATAGCTAACAAAGATTGGAAGATCCTTTATATTTAGTCTTTCATGGTTACCATAAATATCCTTTCAGTAGAAAGTTATTTGATCTCTAAGGTAAGTAATACTTGCTTTCATACTGAGCAATGCACATTGGGTCTGTGGCTAACTTTTCAATTGGTCCCATAATCCTTGCTTCTAGGTAAAAAGATGTGGTCTCTAATATTTGCTGGCAAAATTTATGTGATCAGAAAATACAACACATATCTATGTTCAGGTAAATTTTCTCTGGTTTTGAAAACTTTTCTACCATAAAAATCTGGGTAATGTTGTGAAATAGGGTGTGTGGGGAAGGAGGCCAAAGGTATAGTGCAGAGAAATCATAAATTGGTATCTCTACAACATTTACTCAAGAGAGTTTTCTTCAAATATTTAAATTTTGCAAGCATAAGAGGGATTCATTTTTATTACACACATCTCCAATATAAAACCAAAGGATAGATTTTCTCAAAGATTTTCTCATAGTTTTTATAACGAGGAAATTTTTAAATTAAAATTCTGGTTATGCATTGACCTCCCACAGTGAAGAGATCCCTATCTTTTGAAACTGGTTATGATCTATTTTATTTAAAAAAATTAACCATAAGAGTCTTTCTTTCAACAAATACACTCTGTCACTCAGTACATACTATAGGCACAGTGATTACTGTATTAAAAGCACTATAGGATGAGAGTTACATGGATCATTTTGCTAGGTTATTATTCCAACTTGTAAGGAATTTTATGAGCAGAAGTCTTTCAATTGATTTGTTCATAAGCTGGCAGACAGATTGCACTTGAAAAGCCATTATTTGTATTGGCTTTCTTCTTATTTGTTAAGAAGATGGGATTTATTTTTAACTCATCACTTTCTCTGTTATTTTCTTTGTTACTGATATCACTTGAAGTAGTCACTGAACTGAACAATCACTTTGCAACAGTTTCATCATCATTCACATATAATTTCTTTTAGAAAATGTACCTTTTACAACAAAGCCATACCTGACCTAAAATCAGGCTGTTGCCTATGTCTGTTATGTACTATTACAAGTTTAGGAACTGTTCTTGTATCAACTAACACTAATTTTTAAGTTATTTTTGTTTCTGTATGTTAATGAAAAGGATAAGAATTCCTAAATTCTTGATTATCTTGCTAAGATTTAATTCCATTTCACATAAATCCACTAAGTTAAAAATAAAGACTATTTAACTTATATCTCATTCTTACTAATAAATATAGAACTATTGTAGCTATATTTTTATTGGCAAAATGAACTTGCTTCGAGGTTCATATTTCATATTGAACCAATCAAACATCCTTGCTAAATTTAAAAAAGAAATCTCCTTTCAGTTTTAAAATTTCTGCAATTGAGAGTTTATCATCCAACAAAACTAGCCTGTTGTAAATCAGAGACATAAAATCACAAAGCCTATGAAAAGTTGTGTCAAGCATGAAATTAATACTTCTGAGACACTTTTATGAGAAATATATTAAATTCAATAAGTTCTTTTGTTCCAGAACCCTGCAGAGTTTAGTGAAATAACTGTAAATTTGTCTCTTTTAACTAAAAAGAAATATTCATATTAACATTTGTATGCTGATAATAAGTTTTATTACACATTACTGCTAGATTTTAAAACTCTGAACATGATTAATTTGTGTTTACAAAGTTTGTATTCCTTGGTGTACAATTATATAATATCTCAAATTAAGATTGTATTATATAACTTTAATTCTAAAATTCTAAAAATTTTGTTTTTCTGTGCTGAACTGAGTACAATAAGTGATATGCCACTGGAGTAATAATCTAGCTTGGACCCTTAAATGTAATATCAAATTATAAGTACAATTATCCAAAGTTTAGGGTTTCTCTTTTCTTTCATTCTTTCCTTCTCTTCTCCCTTTTTACACATTATTTTTTAATTGTTTTAATATTGTCTTGTCTAAATTTTTGAAACTCACATATTGCAAAGCAAGTGTCTAAACTTACAAATTGTATTCCTATTTTAGGTCTATTTCCCCAAAATTCAAATTAAACTATAACAATATTATATTTATGTAACCTACATTTATTAATTACCTGACAAGCATACTAAATACATTATCAATCTCCCAATTGATAATTTTTCTTCTAATTAGAAGATTATTCTCTTCTAATTTCTAATTTCTATTTGAGTTTTGAAATGGCATATGCTTGAGTTTATATTTGAATCCACATAAGGAGACATTGTCAAGTTAGAAACGTGAACTCTAAGTATACTGTCTAGACTAAAATTCCAGTTCTGATAGAGGGTGCTCGTGCTTTTCGGTAGTATGGAAATAAAAATTATCTTATTCAAACAATAAGGAAAGTAAATATATGCATGATTTACACTATATATTGTATATAATTAAATAATTATGCATAGTTTTATATACATTTATATATGCACAGTTGTGTGTTTACATTAAAAACAGGTACTCTATAACAATATATAACTATTTTATATATTTATATGCATAATTTTATATTTACAGTTATGTACATATGACAAATTTTGAATTGTTTATGGCATATAATGAATATTCAGTGCATTTTAGTTAAAATAATGAATTTTTATTCTCTTTGACTTTATCTTTTTTCTCTTCCCATTTCTTTCCCCATCTCACCCCTCCCGCTCCAAACACCTGGATAACCTTTTAGCAAATAAGAACATATAAATCTTTCTGCTACAAAATAAAATAATTAGTGTAAGATAACATATACAATAAATTACTGAAACTTTTATGACAAATTATAGTGGCTTAGAAGCTAACAATATCCTTAAGGAATAAATAGTCTTGAAGTCTTTTATATAAATACCAACACAGGTTGACACTCACTTGCAGATAATCTTTTTAAAATGAAAATGGACAGTTATAGAGTAACTAGAATATACAAAGCACATGACCATGTGTTTGGGTAGCATTTTGTAACTGGTGTAGCTTCATCTTGTTTTCCTTATATCTTTGTGATCCTGGAAGGTAGATCATAATAAGTTGGCCCTCAAAGACCTGTATTTGCTGCTGTTGATGCCCTGGGTGACACCCATCCCATGGGTATGACTGAAATTCCTCATCTCTACTAAATGCACTATATCAAAAGCATTGGTGTGTAATTTCTGCAATTAAGTTACAAAGCATACATTGGTTATGTCTTTTTGCCTTCCTTTTTTTTTCTACCTGCTGAGGGAAGCCAGCAACCACATTATGGATATAGGTATGATTCCATAGGACATAATTTCCCCCAGACAACAGCCAGTAAATATATGTTAACAACCGTTATGAATGCATTTGTGAACTAATAGTCCAGATGAAAATCAAAATGTCTGTAGCCAGATGTAATGCCTTGATCTCAGCCTATTGGGGGTCCCTGAGAGAGAAGCACCCTTAGAAATGATAAAATAAGAAATATTTATTGTTTTAATGAATAAATTTTATAATAATTTGTTATGTTGCCCTAGATAACCACTACCAAATAATTTGTTATGTTGTCCTAGATAACCATTACCAAAAATACCACTACTATATGTGGTATTTTTGGTAATGAGTATTACTAAAATCCTTTTAAAGTACTGTCTGTGTGCTTTTCTGCAGATGATAGGAAACTGTATAAGGTAGAGAAGTTAAAGCAACAGTTCAGTAGGTACCCAGAACAGTGTCACATTAATGCAACATGTATTTGTATTGTGTGAAACAAACATCTTCAAATTTACATGTAATGGAGTATAGTGAAATAAAATGGAATTAGAGTAGAATGTTACAGAACTAAATGAAATAAAATGCAAGAAAATAAAATAATAGATAATAGTACAAATTATCTACTTGTTTTTGCAATTATTAGCTGTGTGTGTATGTGTGGGTGTGTGTGTGTTGTGTGAGGGTGTGTCCTAAGAGCATGTACATACTCAGTGATCTGCTTAGTACCTGCCATAGTTGTACTCACAGCTGTAACCAATTAATGCAATAAGCTGAGTTTCAAGGGACCCAGGAAGAAACATCTTATGTTCTGCTCCAACCTTTCCCTAATAGTCATACACACGCATGGGCACACAGTGTCCTCCACCTGCAACCTACACTATGTGTGCAATAGTTGTACTCAGGAAAGCCTACTTAGAGTCCAAGGTTATATTGGGAGTTGGTCATATAAGATTAATAAGGAGCTACACTTTTGAAATTCCATATTTTAAGAAGTAGAGCAGGTATTCAGCACCCAGGTTAGGAGAAAAGACATGTTCCACAATACCAGCTGAGGGCCAGTTCCAAATAGGTTATTTTGAAAACAGAAACATGAGGCTGCTGTGTTACCTCTTCGGTATAGTGTGTGCATTATTTGTGTGATGCAAAATGGAAGATTTTCTCTTCAGGTAAAGCCTGAAAGACCTTATAATAAATTTCAATCTTTCAGTTACAATACATATAATTTCTGAACTTTTTCATAATTTCTTCTAAACTTCTATAGGACAGTACTTGAGCCTTGCAATAGTGCAATCATGAAGACATTTTGTTGATAAAGATACATTCATCTGCCCCAGTAACCTAGTCCTCTGGGAGAATAGGCATTATACATTGTCATATCTTCCTAATGACCCTTGAAAATGCACAAGTAATCATATTTGCTTTCCCTGCTGAGTAGTTATTAACAAACTGTGATTTGTGGACTAAATTGAAAATATGGGATTACTTTAAAATGAAGTATTTATAAAACACAAACACAACTATTTGTTTATGTACCACCCAAAACTGTTTTCACAAGACAATCACATGGAGTTGAATAGTTACAGAAGAGATTTCATAGCACACACAGACAAAAATATTTACTATCTGGTCTTTTATAGAAAAACATGGCTAACATTCTGTATTATTAAAAAAATGGAATTCTTTTCACAAATGTTGAGTAAATTATTCAATACCTTCAGAAAATAAAATACAGTTGACAATATATATAAAAATCTCATGAATTTTTCTCAATTAAAAAATTCTTTATATATGCATGACATATATTAAGCAATTATTTTATTATAAGACTCTTTTTTGCTCAAAGCTACCCCAGAAATATTAATGACTGTTTTTCATGGTATGGTTTAAGCCTTCTCCAAATATAATATCCTGTTATCAGCAAAAAGTATACTTTTATCAAGAGTAATACATAGTAAGAGAAAATAAGTAATAATATATTGAGAATATTTTCTCTGAGATTCTGTTAATCAAAAATGTTAGAAAAGTATTTCTTGGTTTGACCAGTATTGGTAGAAAATAGTAGACTTTACAGAATGAATTTCAATAGTAGTGGTCTAGATGAGAATCAAGAATGTGCATAACCTGTCATCAATATCTCCTATAAATACAAAATTCAAAAGATGGATTGAACTCCTTTGAATTATGACAACCACGGATTGACTCTTGATAATTAAATGATTTTCCAAAGAGATAGAAAATAAATTTAAGAAGAATGAGCCATCCTGAAGCAATAATGAAAAACTACTCCATCAAGTATTCTTACAGAGGGGAAACATGAGAAGGATAAAAGGAGCAGAATCAGTGTGCCTGTCTGGGCATACATGTATGGAAGGGATGCGGAAGTGAGAAGGGGCATGGAAACCCATTTATTTTATTTGTCATTGGAAGTGCAGAAAAGAAAAATATCAAAAGTAATTTCTATTGTACAACAATAGGAAATTTATCTAATAGGTCAGTTTTTCACATAACGTATACTAATCATTATTTACTTAAACCACTTTAAAATTTACTTTAAGAAAAACTTTTAGAACTAACTTTAGAACAATACTGTGAATATAAACTGAATATGGTTTAACATATAAAAAAAGTCATACCTCTAATAAACACATTGGAATTTTATTTTAAATTTTAAATTGGGTATTTCTGCCTGCCAAGATTCTGAAACTGAAAATGTGCTTTTTGGTATAGCAGCAACATGCAATAATAGAATTTTTTTTTAGATCTAGTGAGGAGAGTAGATAGAGTGAAATAGAAAAGAATAATAGGTTGGTGAGTTTTCCATTGTGGTAAGTGATAGGAATCTTCATTACAATAAATAGTCACTAGCATCAGTTGATGAACAATTCAATCTGGGTGGTTTGGTGAGCAGGACAGAAGAGTGGTTGTATAGGTGATTGTCCAAGGCAGAGAAAGTTAAGAAGAAAGAGAAAAGGTGTAAACTAGATAGTAGTAAAATTTGCAGGAAACCAGGGATTCCAGTTTTGGAGTCAAGAAAGAGGCTTGCCTATCAAGAAAAATACTGAACTTGAAAGAAACACATAGGTTGTAATTAAATAAAATGTGTGAATCTACCAGTTGTATAACATTATTTGTGCAGGAACATGTTAAAACAAAGGTATATAAATCTTTAAGTAATGTTTAAAAAATTATATGTCATATCTTTTGGAAGAAATAAGTAATACCTCATTGTGATTCTGTTTTGCATTTCCCTAATGATTAGTGATACTGGGTATTTTTCATATACTGTTAGTCACTTATTAGTCATTTTATTAGTTCCTGGGGGAAACTTCAGAATATTCCAAGTGTGGAAAACAGGATGCCTGTTACCAGAGTTTGCTCACCAGAGAAACACTGTCTTGTATATTTCCCCAGCCAGAATCCTTACAGTCATTTGCATGTCTTCTTTGGATAAATGTCTATTCAGATCTTTGCCCATTTTAAATTGAATTATTTTATCTTCTGCTGCTGAATTATTTGAGTTTCTTACATATTCTAGATATTAATCCCTTGTTTGATGGATATTTAACAAATAATTTCTCTTATTCTATACATTATAGTTTCTTCACTTTATTGCTTGTTACCTTTTCTCTTTACTTTGATATAATCCTATTTGTCTGATTTCCCCTTGTTTCCTGTGCATTTACCCAAAACAAAAAGATTTTCATATATAACAATTTCATGAAGTGTTTCCCCCTGTTTTCTTCTAGTGATTTTTAAATTTGTGGGTTTTATATATCTGTCTTGGATTAATTCTGATTTGATATTTGTAAATAGTGGGAGATACAGGTCAGGTATGTTATTCTGTATAAAAACATCCAGTCTACCCAGAAATCTCACTAATACTGTTTATATGTTCAAAGGAAAGGACATCAACATATTGAAGAAATAGATGTCTGTAGTCTCATGTTTTTTGAAGAACTATTCACAATAGTGAAGTGTCCGTCAATAAATGAACAGAAAAAAAATGTGACTATGTATACAACAGAATTTTAAGCAGTAATAAAACAAATAGAATCACATAATTTTTGGAAACATAGATGAACCTTAAATACATTATATTAAGTGAAATAATCCAGAAATAAACACATAAAGATTACTACCAAATGTTCTCATTCATATTGTGAAAGCTAAATATATTGACCTTCTATAAGTACAAAGCACTCAATAGAATAGTGATTATCAGAGAGGTGGAAGGGTGGTAGGAAAAGGGAGATAAAAGTTGTTGAATGAATATACAAATACACTTTAATACATAACAATAGGGTGACTATCTTTATATTGATGTGTGTGACTATTTCCACATATGTGTATATAATATTTCTGTATATGAAGTTTTTGGGGGGGTTATTAGGAGCAAAGCCAGAAGCATTCTTTCTCTGACCTACACCCCTAACCCATTTTTTTTTCCAGAAAGGGTCTGCCTAAGTTGTCCAGGTGGCCCTCTAATTTATATTCCTCCTTCCTCAGCTTCCTGAGCAGCTGTGATTACAGGCATGCACCATAATGCCTGGCAAGAATATTTTATCATATATTCTGAAGTAAATTTAAAAAAGTAATTTTCAATGTTCCCAAACAGATCATTAATGTTTGCCTTAATTTGATCTTTAAATATTTTATGTACCTCTATTAAAACATCATACTGTATTCCAAAAATATGTACATATACTGTCAACCAAAATAATTGTAAATAAAACAAATAGTTTTATTTACAATTGAATATATTTAGATGAGTGGAACTATATGAAAATATAACTTTAGTAAATATAGAATATATTTTTATTCAATTTTTAATTGAAAAGTGAATTCACTGTATTCAACACCCTAGTGCAGGAATACAAAACAATTACCAAAACAACTTTATGTTCATGCTCCATCTCCAGTCACTAAACCTTTCCCAAATATGACCACAACTTTCCTCATGACACTATGCACTAGTTGTTATACTTTTTAAAAGTTATATAAATTGCATTATAAAGTATACAATACTTTGTCTCATGAAAAATAATCAGGGATTCTTTATAAACATACACAGTAGGAGAAACCCTTAAAGTAAGAGACACTTAAGTACATAATTCATACATTAAAATCTTTGAAAGCAAATTATCACTAAAGAACCTGTCCCATTCTGCTGGGCAAATGTTAAGTAAAGAGTACGAACACTGAGATGATTTAGGTCTCATTGTAGGCTCTTATCTTCCTTATTCAGATGATGATTGAGACCCAACTCATTGTCTAGTCACGGTATGAAATAAATCATTTGCTTCACATTCTTTCATAAATTGTCTGAAAATGTCTTTCATTTGGATTAGCACTGTTTACCATGGATGCTTCTTTCCTTTATTTTATCTATTTTAGCTTATCTTTCCTTTATTAATTGTGCACATTTGTATGAATTTCTAACCTTAAATTAATAATAATAAAAGTAACAACAACTTCACATTGCATGTTTTCCAAGATAATTTCTAGAATGAAATCATCTACCTTTACTCATTAGAGGTATGAGTTGTTAGTTTTACAACTATAGAAATGTTATATTGATATTATGAATTTTTGCTCATTTACCTGAGAAAACCCAATTTCTGTGAATCATAGAATTTTACTGAACTTAGATAGTCAGAAAAGTTCTTTTTTTTAAATATTTTTTTAGTTGTTGATAGACTTTTATTTTATTTATTTATATGTGGTGCTAAGAATTGAACCCATTGTTTCACAAATGTCAGGCAAGTGCGCTACCACTACCCCAGCCCCAGTCCTCAGCAAAGTTCTGATGACCTGAATTAATTTCCATTAATGTGTATTTATGCACAGCTCTGCCTCAATTTTTGAATAAAATTCACTTAGATAATGGCTCATGTATTTATAAATAGAATAGAAATTTTATATAGATATGTATATATATGTGTGTGTATATATATATGTATATATATATAATTTAAGAAGTTCAAAATATATGTCTAATTTTGAACTTAGAATCCTAAAAAAAAACTAGCCCCTAGCCATTTTTTTCGATAACATTGAAATTACCAATATTTAATTTAATTTTTGGACTATATTACCCATTAGCCAAATGTGTGTATGTGTGTATATATTTCTGAGGCACAATAAAATGGTATTTATATCTACATCAATTTGATTTTCTTTCATTTCTGAAAATTGAAATGATTTACTTACATTTCCTTTTTAAGATAAGTTAATACTGGAGATAAATACACAGAACTAGTGACTAGAAGCTAATACTCAATTTTTTTGAACTATTATTCCAAAATTGACTTTATTTTACTTCACTATGAAAACTTAAAATGTGACCTCTAATATTTAATTGACACACAATGTTCCATCAAATCCTATTTATGATTTTCACATTTATGTAATTTAGTATAGAGTAAAGGAGACAAACAAGGACAATTCCTAAATTTTTAATTTCATTGGAGGCTGTCATCCAGTAATATTCAAAATTTATGTCCTCAGTGAATAAGTCAACTAGATCATGTATAAGAATATCAAGTTCCAAAACCCCCAAGATTTTAAAAATACAATCTTTTAAAGAAGTCATCCTCATTTCCCCCAATGTCTGCTCTTCAAGACTATTCTTAGAAGCCAGACACTCTTGCCTTACCAGTCTTCCCCAGAAAATGCATTCTGGCCTGGGAAAATTAATAGGTTCAATTACTCTGGTCTAAAGAGTGCAGAGTCTATTAGTGGGCAATTGCAGTCACTTATTTCCAAAGGAAAGCTGCCCATTGCTGCTGAGAATAACAGCTAACAAAGCTTTTCAATTATGGGTTGGAGCTTAAAATGAAGGAAAATAGGTCAGTACAAGGGAAGGGAGAGTCCAGTAGTAGTAGGAAACTTGGGGAGTGTCGAGTTGGTAACAGCAGAGCCAAAGAGGGAAAGAAAGATCAGAAAGAGAAAGAAGATGCATTGAAAAACCTCACTATATAAATTACACGAACTCTGTGCCTTAAGCATTTTCCAGTCTCAATTCCTGCTGCTGAAACAGAAAATTTGTATTGATTCCAGGCCATGTAAATATAGTTAATCTTAGGAATGATTAATGAGACTGAAACCCACCATGCTTCTGACTTCAGTTCTAAGCTACAAAGATTTGCTAAGAAAAATCAAGATTTTCATGTTCTCTTTTTTCTTTTTTTGGAGAAATATTTGTATATCATTATTCAGAATTGGAATGCATACTTTATATTATTGAGACCCCAAAATAAAATTTTAAAATGTAATAAATCATGGATTTGAAAAATCCCCTGACTGATCCTGATCATGCCTAGTTTATACAAATACTCATTCTTTTTCATATTTTGTTACATTTATAGTGAAGAAAGACGATTTGGGGGAATAAAGAAATTTACGCTGTTTGCTTTTGCCCACAAAGTCCTATTGTGTCAATAGTGATTGTGTTTAAGTTCCCAGTAAACTATTCCCATTACTGTTCAAATTATGACTTACAAATTATAAAAACAAATATTCCTACCAAAATTATACAGGGTGTCTTTTTGTAAAAGTTATAAACATGCATTTCACACATTGTAAAAGCTAAAAAACAGTATCAGCAATAAGAAGATTGGCTCATTTAATAAATTTGAAAAACAGAGAGCAACAACTGTTGATAACATGTCACACAGCAAATGAATTTTCAGTATATAAGTACAATAATTTATTGAAAATGTATTAATTATTTACTAGAAACAAGGACCCAAATTCTGTATGAATCATGGAAGTTATAAAGATGAAAAGATTGCCATCTTCAATTATAGGATTAATCATTATGTTAAGTTTTAATAATGTTTTTTAATGTTTAATTTATTTGTCTTGTCAAATGGGTGACTCAGAATTTTAAAAATTATTATTTTGCATTTCTCTTAGTTTATGCAACAAGATACACATGAGTTAAATCTGCACTTAAATACTTGTCAAACGTAAGAAATATCCCTTGTGAAAAGTACTTGTTTATAGTGAAAATATTTTCTCCCATATGTCTGAAACATATTTAAATATAAATAGTTAGGAGACAGCCATTTCTGAATTTCTACTTAGTGTTTCTCAAGTGTAAGTCTTTGAAAAACATCAAAGTGCTGTTCCAGAAAGAGCAACTGCATTTAGATCCCAAGGTAGAGAGAATTTTAGTTGAATAAACTTCCTTCAGGATTGAAGCAAATAGAAATCATTGAAAAACATAAATCTACTGGATGTGGTGACACAGGCCTATAATCCCAGCAAATCAGGAGACTGATGCAGGAGGATTGTAAATTCAAGGCCAACCACAAAAATAAGCAAGATTATTACAAAATGGAAAAAGAAAAGGAAAAAAAAAAAGCTATGGGGATGGTTATCAATGGTAAAACTCCTGGGGGGTTCAATTTCCAGTGCAAAAAAAAAAAAAAGAAAAATCAGAAACAATAAGACAAAATTCCATAACAGGTTTTTAGCATCCACACAATAAGTTTTCTATATTATTTTAATGATAGAAAAGCTGCTATGGCATCCTGACTCAGTTTATAAACACATTCCTGTTTCACAATATATTTTTGGTTCTAATAAAAATTGTATTTTAATGACCACTCTTAACATTTGAAAGACATATTATTAATTAAGAAAATTTTATAAAAAAAATAGAACAGTATAAAGGTATCTTCTGAAGTACTTTATTTTTACACTTTAATTTTCTTGGGAAGATGACATCCAACTAAATTATTTAAATTCAGCAAAATCTGATGAAATGTAAAGTCTCTAGAGAATGATTAAAATCATTTAATCTTTGAAATTGAATTAGTGGTAGTGATTGATTTTCACATGCTGATTAAAAGTAGCCTAACTTCACCAATAAAAATAGAAATAGAGACATTTGAAGGAGATAAATATTGCCTCTTAGAAATATATTTCCCTTGATTGGTGATAAACACATTATGTTTATATAATTTAATTCACTTATTGCTCCCATAATCTGTTAAATTGTTGGAGAAGGTATGTTGGTCAACTATTTCATAGAACTGAAATAATTCATAGGTAAAGTAGAATGACTTGAGAAGTGAGAGGACTGTGGACTGACAGCTCTTTCTTCATTTCCTTTTAGAGATGCATTTACTTATAATGAGTGCAAATTCTCTCTTCCTTACTGGAAGGGCAGGTTCCCCTGGGAAAGGCCTCCATGGTATGGAATCTAACTCTATATTACTGTAAAATGTTGAGGTAACAGCAAGCTCGAAAATGTTGCAAGCCCTAAGCAACATTAATAATCATGGCCAACAAAATCAAAACCAGAAAACTAAATAAAATGCACATTTGTCTTTAAATGTTGGAGTTGTGACTTTTTTTCTAAATATGGAATGAGACTCATAAAAGAAAATAGTTAATATCTCATTGCAAATCAACATAAACACGGGGAAAACAACTAGTTGAGAAAATACCTGTGAAGCTCATAAAAATAATGGTTTCTTTAAATTCAAGAATTTCTTCAAAATTGAGAAAGAAAAACACCTTTCTTTCTTGAATTTCTAGTACTGGGGAAAAGGGTAAAAATCAAATAAACAGGCATTTCACAGAAAACACTCATACATAGGCACTCACAGAGAGACAATAAATAAATGTTCAATCAGTCGTTGGAAAATTAAAAGAAGTCATTCAAATAATACAAATAAAGTTAAGCTCAACTAACACTCATATCTAACTCTTAATTACAATTTACTTGTCCCTCAAATCCTGAACCTAAATTAGAAGTACCAAAATAAAATAATATCTCAACAATTCTAATGAGAAAAATGACAATCAAAAAATATCTAAACTGGTGCCACAGAAAATAGGTTAAGTGAACAACACTTTATAAATAAACATATGTTATATATTGATATATCACAAGGGAGGTGTTACATCTTTTCTCCTTCTCTTAGGGAAGAAAAAGTTTGAGCAGTAGTTGGTAAGAGAGAGTGGACAAGAATCATTCTTCAGAAGATTTTTGCTCTTTTGCACTATTTTTTCACCATTCTCCTCCCTTCCTCCCCCTTCCCCTCCTCCTTCTCCTCCTCCTCCTCCTTCTCCTTCTCCTTCTTCTTCTGGATAATGGGATGTACCAAGTCTAATGAGTTGAGCACTGAGAATTCCCCTAAATGAAAACTGCACTAAACTCCTTTGAAACTAGTAAATTTGGGAATGTGGAAATCAAGTATGGACATGGTTGACTAAGTACAGTAGAAGCTGCCACCTCTTCAGTCTCCTCTCTTGGTGAACACACTCACAGTAAAGTATTTAGGATTATTTGAACAGAATGGTACATAATTCGCATGTTTTTATGTGACATTTTTAACTAGAAACTCTTAATTTGTAGCTATACCTTTTTCTGAACCCATGGTGTCCAAATATCACTATTTCTTTTTTGGTGTATTTTGGGTGCAAATATTGGAAATAAGAAAAAAAAAAGGGCTGGGGATGTGGCTCAAGCGGTAGCGCGCTCGCCTGGTATACATGCGACCCGGGTTCGATCCTCAGCACCACATACCAACAAAGATGTTGTGTCTGCCGAGAACTAAAAAATAAATATTAAAAATTCTCTCTCTCTCTCTCTCTCCTCTCTCACTCTCTCTTTAAAAAAAAAGAAAAAAAGAAAAAAAAAGCCATTCTTGCAGAAACATATAAACTCTAAGTTTATTATTTATATTCATAAGTATATATATATATGTATATATACACACACACACACTTATATATATGTACATACATATACACACACACAGATTGGTCACAAATTACTTACCTAATTGTAAATCTGCTTGTCTTTTTCACAGCTCTAAAATTCTCAAAACTCCCATAGAATTCCTACTTTTTTCCTAGAAAAATTCTGTTCATCCAACCAAATTTAGAATGTATTCTCTGAACATCCTTCCTCATCTCTGAAGGAGGTGAGAATTGATTCCCATATTTTCCTAGAAAAACTCCTGCTCCTCTAAGTAAATTTAGAATAGATTTCTCTCCTAAAATCCTTTCCATCTAAGAATGTGGCTAGATAAATTTCCTTCTGTCCCTACAGAGTTATATATATGAAATTATTTTAGACATTAACATATTGTAGTCTTATTGTCCAGCCCTAGCCTTCCTCAATCCACACATGTATGCATGCATGCCTGTGCACAAAGTCTCTGAGCTCCTTGAGGGACAGATATGGCACATTTATGTATTACTGTGCTGCTTATAGGTTCTAAAGCAGAAGATGCTAAGAATTGATTAGTCTGGAGCAATTATCGAATAATAAAAATGATAAAAAGGTATAATAATGGAAGTGGTAGAGCAGCCAGAGGTTTGTCATCATCATCATTATTATTATTACTATATGTATTCTTTTGTGGTGTGTGTACTGATTTACTGGTTAGTTTTGTTGTTATTGTTATATAGACCAATATCTCAATAAATTTTCCAGCTCTTCTATGTACTTGCTGAATACCCATTAACTTACTTAGACTATCTGATGATAATAAACACTCAGGTAATTAGAATAATTGAAATATAAAAGAAAGTATATATATATATAGTATAAATAAATATTTATACTTATTTGTATGTTTACAAATATATAAAAGAAATATATATGTACACATATGTATGGATAGATATATAGTATATGTAAAATATTCTACTTACATCTTATTTCACCCTCACTTCCTTTTTCACATTTACCAAACCTTATGAAGTTATCTTACACCATGTGTTTTAATCCACCAAAAAGAAAATATTTCAGCATATACCACAGTATAAATATTCTCCAGTTTCTAATGCACAATTAAATTTTCCTTATTATATAATTATTCCTCTAAATCTTTTGATATTCTGAATCTCCAAAGAAAAGCAAAATTAATATACTTACTGAAGTAGGTAAAAGACGATTTTCAACTTGAGTCAGTGGCACAACAGACTTCATTCTGTGAATAAGAATTTCAAGTATGGCACTGTGAATCACCTTGACCCCAAGGTAATGTTATGGACTATGATTTTGTGTCAGTGATATATTGATTTCAGAAAAGACACAAGTCTAGTTTGATTACAACATCTTTTAACCTGTACCTTCTATGTAACAATGACATATTTTAAGGTTAAGGTGTACCTCCTGCTGTCAAGGCTGATCCTTCCAACAATAGCAAGTGAGGATTTCTCTTACCTTGGGGGGAAAAAATTGTGTATTTTCAATTCAATGTATTGAAGAAAAAATTTTCCCATGGATTTTCTCTCAATATAGGTATACACACACACACACACATACATACATACATTCATATCATACAGACATGTATGTTCAGATGTGTTATGTATTTATAGATGGAATACATGCTTGAAATAACATAATTAGTCATAATTAGTTTTAAACATTTTTATTATTTACGGATTTTTAAGACTAAATTTCTATTTTGACTTCAAAACAGCATTTTAAATGTAATTAGGATTTTGGGGGTACCAGCATTTTCAGTTTCCATCACACATCATTCTTAGTACCACATGAGGTATTTTCAGATTTAGCTAGGCAGTATGTCTGAAAAAAAATGGTGTAGATAACACTGTCTGCAGACTCTGTGCATTAATCAGGCATGGTTTCTTCCCACCTTGCACAGCACCTTTTGTCACATACTTTTCCCTCTCAGTAAAGTTAAAATTAAGATTATCATGGAAATATTTGCAATTTGTTCAAGACCTAGAAATTTGAGACACAAGCAGAAATCCCTTTCATTTTTCCTCTTCAGCTATCTTGAATGTTGATTCTTATACTCTTGAGTTCACCCCTACACTTCTGTGGTTATCTGTTTAACTGGTTGATTGATCATTGAGAAAAGGATAAGTATCAGAGTTTCCAGCTCTTGTACCTTTCACAGAATTGTGGAACAAGAACTGACATCTAATTTCACCCTCTGCATGGATTATTGCCAACAGCCACATACTTAAGATGGGGTATGTATTATGAAGCCCTTGGCTGCTTTCCTCTCTGAACCTATTTTCTCATTTTTATGTAGTATCTTCTTGTTAATTCACGGTGGCCCTTTGCCATTCCTCAATTTACATTACAAGGGACTTTCTATTTTTATTTCTCTTTTGTCACAAACTTTTATTTCTCTGTCCTGAAAATGCTCTCTCCAAACCTCCCATGAATCTCACCATCAAGTACATTCACAAGATGCTAATTAAAAAACAAACAAACAAACAAACAAAAACCAACTATAAACAGAAAGATCAAAAGAGTAGAGGGAAGGAACAGGGGAGGGAGAGGGAAAGGAAAGCGGACTACTGGGGACTGAATTAGAACAAATCATATCCCATGCTTTTTACAATTATGTCAAAATAAATTCTAACATTATGCATGACTAAAATAAACCAAGTAAAATGAATAAAAAAAAACTTTCCATGACTAACTCCATTATGTATTTCAGGTCTTTACAAAAACAGCACATCTTCAAGTTGACTTTTTCTAATTGTCCTCTTCTTGTAGCACTCCTACCATAACATAGAATACAACCCCTAAACCAGCAGGTGGGATATGTAGGGAAGATTTGATGCTGCAGCTTGAATCTAAAGGTCTTTAAAAAAGAGACTAATCTTTGGTAAGATCATAAATACATTGTGTAAGGGACAATTCTATTCTGAGAAATTAAAAAATTATAAGTTAAAATTTTTCATGAAAAATTTATTTTACTATCATTAAATTGAAGTTCTTTCAGTCATAATCACTGATATCATGTTACATTTGTTGTGACATCAGAATTTTAATTACAATAAATAGAATTATAATGAAGAGAAAATACTTTTTATTCCAATTTTAAGATTAATAATATCTGTGCATCAATCAAGTCATTTATTCCTCTTCTTTATCAGTTGTCTCATCTATAAATTGATTAGGTTAACTAGATTGTTTAACATATTTCTTGAAGATCTAACATAATGAGCTTTTTTTATTTTTTGTAAGCATAAAATTCTCTCTTAAATTTTCTTTCCTTTTTCTATAAAATGTGAATATAAATTGTTGTCAATGTCCATCAGCCCAAGACCACCAGAAATACATTTAGCCCAGTTAGATTTATTACTTCTTATAAGACTGCAACCTCAGGAAACTTTCAGTTTCTTCAAAAATAGGAGTTTTTAGGGTACACTCTTTATATGGTCAAAGCAAAGAAGTATTTTATTAACAGAATAAATATGGAGAATTGAAACAGTAATTTATCATTAAATCTAATGGGTTCATTTGGAATTACTTTTAGATTCTTATCTAAAAGTAAGTGAAATCATGAATTAAATTATGCTATCAGTTTGTGTGTTATATATAGAGTAAGATACTCTTGGATATAATTCTATCAGTAGGATATGTTCTTTTGCCTTACAGCTATAATGTGGATCTATTTGAAAAGTTTCCTCTTATAAAATCTCTACCATAAAAGTCGCTTATTAATTTGTTGTTGTAAAACTTTATCTAGATTTGTATGAAATACTTAATGATAAAATATGAGTTTGACATATGTTCCAAACACAGCATTTGACCCACGGTGGCTACATCATAAATGTCCATAAGAAACATAGGTATTAATAATTATGTAAAACATTGTCATAGAAACAAAATAGGAACATGGAGCTAAACTGGATTGTGATACTAAAATAGAATGGAAGATATATTACAAAACAAAAAACTACTGGTACAGTATTATGAATTACAAAACTCTTATGTATGTTTTAGAGGTCCTTTTTCCATCTTTAAATGGAACCATATAGTAAATGGAGGAGAGCTATTCCTGAAATTCCAGGGACTTGGAAAGCTGAAGCAGAAGAATCACAAGTTTGAGGCCAGCCTGGGAAAGTTAATGAGATCCTCTCTCAAAATTAAATAAATAAAGAAAGAAAGACTGAAAATGTAGTGTGTTGTGCATCTATTATAGAACATGAAAGAGTTCAAAACCCAGTGCTGGAAAAAGAGAAAAAAAATGAATAAATAACAACATGTAACTTAAAGAAACAAACATGATTTTTATTATTTAATTTTGTATAATGATATATTAGAATTAACATCATCAATATTGTATACCAATGTATATATTACTCTACTTTATCCATTGATTTGAGTATGTATATGATTGTAAAGGACAAAAAATCAGTTTTAACCAGCAGTAACCTAAAATCAATATATAGAGCCCAAATATGCAAAATCCGCTGGTTCCTGAGGGAATCAAAGGAAAGTTTGATAAAATGGGGGATCTGAGAGTACGGGAGTCTTCTTTTTTAATATGCCAACTCTGTTTTTGTTTCTATTTACCCATTATCCTGTTATAGGCCTCAAGGATATATGCCTATGAGAAAAAGATGTGTTAGGCTTGCTTTCTCTTGATAGTTTGTTGCTCCGATGGCAGGACTCTTTGGGGATCGGCCTTTGATAGACATACAGGTTGCCAGGATGAGGGATCACTTGAGAGTCCAGGCCTGGGGAATGTGGATACTGCTCCAACAGTCACCCTGTGAATCACGTGATAAAGATAGATGAAGGAGTAGTGATCAGTACAACTTTATAACAGTGACATATCTTGTATACCTATTATGAAAAGTTAACCTCTGTGTGTGAATATGTCTCTATTTCAGCTTTGAGTTGGCTGAAATATAAACCAAATAAAACAGATCAGTAAGTATAAAAATTACTGGGTGTTCCTTCTACACAAAACATTAACAAAAGTCCTAGTTTGGATTTCTGTAAAATACCATGAGAAAATTCCACCATTTTTGTAGGTAACCCCCTTCTTATCTAACCCCAAATATGCTCATTTGGTGAGAATACAAAACATTCTATGAAAAATTTATTTTAGAAGGCCAATAACTACTTAGCTGTGCTAAACTAAATTATTTGTTATATTCGTTATCTTCCATATATAATTATGGGAAAATAGAAGCCCTTAGTTACAGGGTAGAAAGTTATCTAGTCCTTTATTTATATCTAAATAAATTAATAATAAATAACACCCAGAGAATTTGATTGTTCATAACTATCTGAGAAGTCTGTGGCAGAGACTAGGGTAGATCTCAATTATCCTAGCTCTTGATTTTAGGTGTTACTTAACCTGTATACTGAAACTATTTCTCATCTCCCCCTTACAAATATATTTAGCTATCTTTGAATTGAACATGTCTGTCTTCCTTTTATAAGATTATTTGCTAATTATAAACATAATACAAATTTATTGTATTGAAAAATTCATAAAACAATTCACATTTAAATTATTATCCCTAACTTTTAGGGATAATAATTTAAATGTTATTGGAATATTTGCCTATATAATTTATTTTTATCTGTAAATAAAGATATGTTTATTAAAAAAAAGCAACTCTGTCTTCTCTCTTTCATATTACTGAAATGTTGGTGTTTACATTTCAACCAACTTTCAATTCTCATACAATAAAACTTTTCTTACTCTAGAAATAAACTAATCAATTAATAACTACCTTATGGAAAATATCATAGAATTCATATCCATTTACATTACAAATGCTTTAGGGATGTTTTAATCTTTTCAAAATTGTGTCCCTGTATCTTGGCTCGATTCCTGGAATATGAGAAAAGCTCAATCACTGAATGCTTTTTAATGCATTATTTTAATTCAAAGTTATATTTATTTTAGAATACATCATAATACATATTTAACTACCATATGAGAGAGATATATAACTTCACTTTGTTCAGAATCAAATTCCTAAGTTTTTGTCATCTTCACTAAAGATTATTTTTTTTAAATAAACCTTGTGAATCTTGTAGTTTATGAGAACAACTGGCAAATATTAAACAGTAATAATGAGTATAAAACAAGTTTATTTATTTTCTAGAAATATTAAGCATAGTTTGATTGTAATTCCAAATACTACAAACAAATATTCCTTGATTATTTCATTGACTTTATAACTATAATACCTGATAATGATGTTAAATTACATGTGATCATCCTATAAAAATAATTTCCTCTTTTTAATCATAGACCATAACCAAAATGCTCATTATATATGAAGATGAAAATGTGAGATCACAGATAAATTCTTTCTCAAAAATGACAATGTTCTGTAGCCCCCAAGTAAAACATTTTTACATAAAACTTAGTATGAGACAAAATATGATTTTGTTTAACTACAGTGAATTATAACTCTACATTCTCCAAAAATATATTTTTAAAGTGCATGTATAATATTATTTAATGATACCTATTGCAGGTGTTGCATATAATTAGGGTTATTAATTTTGGTTAACAGCTCCTTGCAATAAACAGGATAGTTACATTAAAAATCCATAAATATTCCACAGTGGCTCTAATCCCCATTTATGGAGGTGATTATAATATAATAAGATGTTCCTTCTTTAAAAATACCTAATATTAATTGGATGAGTTAGTTTAATCTATGTTGATACTCAATAAATTTAACAATCTCTTGACAATTGAATCTTGTTTGAATTCATTTTATTAAATTTACTTGAAATTTTAGTTTAGGCTTGCAGTAGAGATTACTTAAGGATCCAACTTAATAAGGTCTTCATAATCTGTATACACATAACTTCAGTGTTATTGATGTCCTATAGTTTTAATTGTTAAAGATATTCTTAATTTCATCTATTATATAAAGGGTTTCCAGAGAAATGTGATTAGTTCAAAAAATAATATATCTGCATTGAAATATCAATATAAAGCAAATAATTTATAATGACTATTGATTAATAACTCACTGCTTACATTCAATTGAGTGGTAAAGTCCTAGAAATTTTCTGTTTTACACATATCCATGGAACTCCAGAAACCTGGGAATCCATTTTGACTATTTGCCATGAAATGGTTTAACATTCAAAAGGTCCTGTGATTTTACATGAAGTATGTTAAAGATAAAATTAATTCCTAGAAAAAATTAATGCTTTATTCCATAATCACTAGATCCAGAACAGTCTGTTTTACCAGTATTTAATTCATAAGATACAGATGGAAAGTGTAAAAGTATGTAAGTGTGTTCTGAAATTTCTTACGAATATCAATTGACAAAAAGAACTTCAAAGAAAATTGTGTATCAACTTCTAGTCTTAAGGAGAAAATAATATACATCTTAAGTTGGAATCTCCTCAATGCCCAATCCATGGTCTCTCTATTTCAAGCATATTTCTAAATTACAATTATTAAGTATAATTGGTTTACAAAATGGACATCAAGTTTGAGTTTGACTGCATTTTGATTTGCCATTCAATATAATATTCTCATAATTCATTTACAGTGACAAATGTATTTCAATTTCACACATTTTTACTGATCCAGATTTCCATTATATGTATTAAGGTATTTATTGACCTGTTCTCTTTCCTTGTTGATTAATTGTTTTGTAATTGTAAAGTAGCTGTTGTATAGGATTTGTGTGTGTGTGTGTGTGTGTGTGTATCTGTTCAAATGCTTTTCTAGAAAATACACAGAGTCTTATCCACATAATTTGCATGCATGTATGTGAAAATCATTCCCTAAGTTGGGTGTGCCAAGCAACACTCTAGCCACCATTGCTTAAGAGTTTTGAATGTTCTATATCCTTGCTGATATTTGGGTATCAGATGGTTGTTAGCATTCAAGAGGTCATGCAATTTTACATGAAATATATTGAAGATAAAATTAATTCCTAGACAAAATTGATGTTAAACTGTACACTCATGATTCTCACTTTCAATTCCTTTATTACAGTGAGATATAAGAAATTTTCCAAAATTTTATTCATCTGTTTTCCATTTCTTAAGTCACCTTCTTATAGTTTTCATCCATATTTTAAAATTTTATTGTTAACCATTTCATTTTGGATTTTTAGGAGGGCTTTATATCTGTTAATAGTCTTTTAATGCTTAAAATTTAATGTATTTAGCCTTTTTCTTTTTGTTTTATTTCTTATCTATATCTCTCATTTCAAGAATGATGCTTACTTGAAGGACATAAAATATATTATCTTTAACTAATTTTAAAAGTTTTGAAAATTTACTTTTATATATATGGGTGTTTCTACATTGAAGTTTATATGTTTTCTCTGATAGGTGGAAGCTAACCCACAATTAGGGGGTAGTAATGGAAGAATAGGATTGCAGTAGATTAGACAATGGGGAATTTTGTTATGGGAAGGGGGTAAGAGAAGTAAAGACATTGGAATTAATCCGACATAATTTTCCCACGTACATATATGAAAACAACACAGTGAATTTCACCACCATATACCTAATAATGGAACTCTAACTAGACTATGATATATTCCATGCTTGTATAATTGTATCAAAATGGATTCTGCTATCACATACAAGTAAAAAGAAACAATAAAAAATAAACTAAAAAATGGGAATTTCTTTACTTACCATTTTATTAAAGAGGGTAACTTAAAAACATTTTCACTTATATCCTGTGCCAACTGTGTCTCCTAGAATGGTGGGAATGAAGTAAGTATGCCTACCGTCTAACACAGTTTGATATGTATCTTGGATCTATGACTTGTTATCAGAATCCTGTAATATGATCCCAACCTTTATCAGTCTGACCTTATCTCCTCATACTCCAGTATAAAATCCAGACCTAAGTCAGCCCAACTTTCTAGAAGTTAGCTTTTTCCTCCTGTCCAAACTTTGGATTCATTCTCTTTATCTTGCACTTTTTCTCCAGTGATCCACTATCTCTTTTGTGGAATATCATTTAAATGCATTGCTCTCTTCTGCCTCTACATTCCTTACCTACATTTTCTAGATAATTCATTGTGCCTGCCACTTTTGTGCATGTGTCCATTATTTTCCCCTTTTAGAATGTTAAAAGTTTAAGAAAAAAATGCATTACCTATGATTGATTTACATGATGATACTAAGTAGATGTTGAAATTAACTGAATTTTTTTCATTGTTATGCACAAGCAGATAAGTATATGATATTTGGAGTATATCAATTTTCTCATAATACTGTTTTACTCTCCCTCATATTTCGTACCCCATTCATGATCTTAAAGTGTACTCATAAGTTGAATAAAATATCTAATAATAGAGTGTTCCATGAAAAATAAAGAAATGGAACTCTCTTGAAAATTTTTTAAAATTGAAGTCACTGGTAAGCATTCACATATCAGTCTCTGCATCACCTGATGTTAAAATTATGAAAAATATTACTAGAACACTTACTTGTTTTAATCTGTTAATAAACTAGATCTATAATTCAGTAGTAGAGCACTTGTGTAGAATGGTGTAGAATGCAGAGAATCCTAGATTTTTTCTGCAGCATGACAAAAACCAAAAAAGGAAATAAATAAACTCTTAACTGTAAGTTATGTGTATATGTGGTATATTCTGGTGAGAAATAATCTACTCAATGTATAACATTTTATTATACATTTTGTTAAGTGCATGTGTCAAAAGCCCTAAACATAAAGCCAGTCCTCTGCTGACCTATAAATTTTACCTGGTAGAACTATGTAAATATGAAATTACACATACACTGGCCCTAAAGTGGAAACTCTACCTATTTTCCAAAAGCTACTAAACAATATAATACATTTTATCTACTTTAACGAGTTAAAACATTGCACTTCGAGATACTTATAATGCTTACTAACTCATGCAGTATGAGATTCCAGTACTCCTAAAGTCTTCCATAATTATCTGGGTTATACAGAACAAAATAGAGACTATTCACATTCAAAAAACAATCATCCACTCTCATCAATAACACTAATTTCTTATATAAACATTTATAGCACATATATCCTTCTCTACTATAATGATTAAACCCTTGTGAATGAGAAATATACTTAAATTTTTTATTTAGTAGTTGTCTTACATTAAATCCTCAGTTTATTGTTAGCATGGTTCAACTGCTTCAGTTTCTAGGATATGTAATTTTCCTATGTACATATATGAAGGCAACACAGTTAATTTCACCATCATGTTCATGCACAAGAATAGGATCCTAACTAGAAATAAATATATTTCATGCCTATATAATTATATCAAAATAGATTCTAATGTCATGTATGAATAAAACGAACTAATACATTTCAAAAAGAAAGAAAAAGACAAGCAGAATTGCAGTTTTAGTTTTTATGAAATACATAGTAATCTCTGCTCCTGGATTTAATTCATTCATTGTCTCAGCTATTAAATATCCTTTAGTCTGTAACTATATCTTAGACTTTTTTTGTTTCTAATGGTCTTAATAATTGTAAAGAATGAAGACAAGGTATTTATGGACTATCAGAAAATTTGGTTTGTCAAGTGCTCTCTCAGCCAGGATAGACATGTTAGATAGAACCATCAGGAAAGTGAAAACGCCATCTTTTGGAGGTCTCAACCTGGAGGAATGCAGTGATCTTCTGTCTAATTACTGGTGGTGCCCCTTTTATTTTATTTTATTTTTATTTTTTATTTTTTATTTGTTTATTGATTGTTCAAAACATTACAGAGCTCATGATATATCATCTTTCATACATTTGACTCAATTGGGTTTTGAACTCCCATTTCTACCCCAAATACAGATTGCAGAATCACATCTGTTACATACTCACATTTTTACATAATGGCATATTAGTGACTGTTGTATTCTGCTACCTTTCCTATCCCCTACTATCCCCGCTCCCTTCCCCTCCCCTCCCATCTTCCCTCTCTACCTCCTCTGCTGTTGTTCAATTCTCTCCCTTTTTTCCCCCTCCCCCTTGCCCCTCATAACCTCTTATAATTTTGTGTATCATTGAAGGTCTCCTACCATTTCCATACGCTTTCCCTTCTCTCTCCCTTTCTCTCCCCCCATTTGTCTTTATTTACTGTTAGTCTTTTCCTCATGCTCTTCCTTCCTGTTCTGTTCTTAGGTGCTCTCTTTATATCAAAGGAGACATTTGGCATTTGTTTTTTAGGGCTTGGCTAGCTTCACTTAGCATAATCTGCTCTAATGCCATCCATTTCCCTGCAAATTCTATGATTTTGTCATTTCTTAGTGCTGCATAATACTCCATTGTATATAGATGCCACATTTTTTTAATCCATTCATCTATTGAAGGGCATCTAGGTTGGTTCCACAGTCTAGCTATTGTGAATTGTGCCGCTATAATCATTGATGTGGCCGTATCCCTATAGTGCGCTCTTTTAAGGTCCTCAGGGAATAGTCCGAGAAGGGCGATAGCTGGGTCAAATGGTGGATCCATTCCCAGCTTTCCCAGGAATCTCCATACTGCTTTCCAAATTGGCCTCACCATTTTGCAGTCCCACCAGCAGTGTACAAGTGTACCCTTTTCCCAACATCCTCGCCAACACTTATTGTTGTTTGACTTCATAATGGCTGCCAATCTTACTGGAGTGAGATGGTATCTTAGGGTGGTTTTGATTTGCATTTCTCTGATTGCTAGAGATGGCCCATTTTAATACTTCATTAAGATAATTCTTCATTTTCCCACTAGAAAGTCAATATTCATCTTTTTAATTAATTAGTGATTCATGGTGAGATTATTAGATATCATGTTTTTCATTACACTCTTGTTTTATTGTCTATTTTTATGATTTATTCAACATTTATTATTAGAATTCTCCAATAAAAAGATCTTTCCCTCTTTCTTTTTTCCTTCCTTCCTTCCTTCTTTTCTTCCTCCCTTCCTTCCTTCTTTCTCTCCCTCCCTCCCTCTTCTTTGTTACTTTCTTCCTGTTATGATTTAAATCTATAAATGTCCCCAGAAAAACTCATGTTTTTGAAAGCATGATAACAAATATTGGAAGGTTGAGAGATAGGACTTTTGGGATGATGAAAGCTGTAACCTCAACAGTTGATTAATCCACTTGATGAATTAATAATATTAAAGGACTACTAGGTGATAAGTTTGACAGGTGGGGCATGACTGGAGGAAGTAGGTCACCACTATAAACTACTATGCCCTTGGACTCTGGTTACTCTCTTGTTCTCTCTCTGCTTACTGGTTGCCATGAGTTGAGCAGTTTCCCCTGCCATGCCCATCTGCCATGATGTTTTGTCTGACCTCAAGCCCAGAGTTGTGGAGTAACTATATACTGAGACTTCCAAAACTGTGATTCATAAATAAACTTTCACTCCTCCAATTTGTTCTGATCAGGAATTTTGTTCTCAGAGACAAAAATCTATCTATCTATCTTTCTTTCTTTCTTTCTTTCTTTCTTTCTTTCTTTCTTTCTTTCTTTCTTTCTTTCTCTCTTTCTTTCTTTCTTTCTTTCTTTCCTCTCTTCCTTTTTTCCTTCTTGCCTTCCTTTCTTCATTAAATTGTGTTTTTACATGTATATGCTGAATGTTAAAATATGTATAACAAATATATCTAGAGTTTTTATATAATAATCTATCAATAATACTAGTATTTCCTTTTAATAATTATAGAGTGATTTTTTGTGAGAAACAATCCTGAAGAATTTAGAAGTATAGATATAAAAATCTTAAATTTACTCTGAAATATTTCAGCAAAAAAAAAAAATGCATTGAGTGTTGGAGAGAATAAAGGTGGTAAATTGAAGATAAATGTAAACCATTGAAGAATCTGGATATTGTATGGAGTGTTTTGGTGTGTTATACTTCCAAATTTTCAGTAAGGTAAAAATTTTTAAATCAAGTATATAAAATAATTATATGTATATAAATGTATATTTAATTTTTAAAACTGTCAGTGGATTTAAATTGTTAATTTGCAAAACTCATACAAATTAAACATAAAAATGTATTATATTAAGTAATACAAAAGAGCCCCAAGGAACATGAGATGAAATATATTAGATTTTATTTAGTCAGTAAGTGCATCAGAAAATTTATGGGAGATTTATATCTTAATTATTGTTCACTTTTAAATACTATTGTTATTTTAATATACCATATTGTATAAGTAGAGTTTACTGAATTTCACTTCATGAATTAACACAGCAAAATTTAGAAAGTAAGCAACCATTCATTAATCAAAAAGAAAATAATAAAACTTCACTTAAATTTGGAAAATTAAAAAAATTAAAAATATTTATTTACAGAAATACCCCAAAGCAAATAGTAAATGGTTAATTTATACCCTGGAATGGATGTGTTGAGAAGATGATTGTGTCAGTTTAACACAACTGATCTTGGTTCTCAGTCCTAATCATTTAACTACCTGCATTAAAATGGTCTGATCTCAGTTTTCAAGGTTATAGATGATTTCCTTGGTATAGAAACTAATGGCATACCTCTTGGACCCACTCAAGAAATTATATTGGAAATGCAAATCATTAATATATAATGACTTATTCACCTATGTTATTGTTAACAAAAAATGTCAGTATATCAAATTATTTATATGAAAAATCAAAAGGCAATAGTTTAATACTTTGAAGAAATACGGCCTGAGAATCAAACCTAAAGAGCCACTAATTTGGATGATCAAATTGGATTTCTGCTTTTAGTAAATGATTAGTAGGAACTTATTCAAACAATTATTGTCACTTGTTCCACTTAAGAATAGTGTACTTAAAATGTCTGATTTCCTATATGTGCATATATCAGAAGAATTTAACTCAAACACATATATATACATATGTGTGAGCTTTACTGTTTTCCCACACACATTTAGTTATTCTATGATGTTTTGAATGGGTTTCAGCATAAAGTATATTTGACTGATTCCCAGTTTAACAACTGACAAGGTATTTGATCTAAAACAATTTATTTCTATATAATAAGCATACTTTATTTTAACTCTAGTAAATTAAGACATTGAGTATTATAATCTAATCTTTTAGTTTTCTTTTTGCCTTTGGCATTTTTATAATACTGTAGTATTATAACCCCTGTAGGGTTCACATGTTCATGTGTATGTGTATATGTGTGTATGTGTTTAAAATATGTAAACCCTGAAATTCTGTAGAAGATTATGGCACTATTATCAGTAATGCATATTGAGTCAGGCATAAGATTTCATTTTCATTTTAACAGGTTTGTGAACAGAAAGTACTATTTTTGATTGATTATTATTACATGTTTTCTTTACACTTAATTATACATTCAATAATAGAACTATTTTTTCAGCCATTTTGAGTCACACTAAAGATATCATAGAACTGCTAGAAGAGTTGCTTTCTCAGAGCAGTAAATTTGGGGATTGATAAATTGATTTTCAGGAACTTCCAGAATCAAACTGTAAAATACTTCTCAGTTTGCAGCTTTAGCATGAGATATGAATAATAAAGGATATTTTGTCTCTCAATTTCATCAATTTGGCATAAAACCTATAGAGCACATTTGTCTGTTTATATCCATATCATGAGACTCTAGGAAAGTTCTTAGCACTCAGATTGAAACAAGGATATACCCAGAGGCAAAAGTATTGAACATGTCAATACAGTGAGTCTTGAAAAATTTTAAAGAAAGTTTGATTCAGTTTGACAAACATTGTGTATCACTTACTGTTTTAGAGAATCCCTTATGTGTAACTACAAAAAGCTTTTCAGAGCATGCCCTGGGAGGCATGTCCTTCATAAAACTTTATAACAATATCCTTTCTCTAGGTAGTGTTAGTTCTAAACTGAAATAAGAAAAATGAGTTGTTTTCAACTAGCTTTTATGAAGATTTAAAAGAGATGACATGTGAAAAATCTTTTTGGTATGAGTAAAAAACCCATGGTATAAATCAAGAAGCAGAAGACTTCTTCAATCCTCATAAAAAGCTGAGTGTCAATTTGCTGTTCCGGTTTCTTTTTCACCTGGATCTTTGCAAGAAGGAGAACTGTGAATGCACACAAGTGACAATTCAGGCATCTTTAAAATATCATTCATTATAAAATGAGATGGAATATTCAGAAGTGTGACAAAAACAATAATATCTAAGGGATAACAAAATGTAGTGAGCTCTATTTGTGAAACAATGTAAGAACCCAAAATAAATCATGCAAGCACCAGATATTCACATTAATAATGAAAAGAATTTTTTAATTTTAATTCCCACTTTGGAACAGAAGGATCATATATTAATAAAAAAGAAGGTTTGAAAACTTTTGGTGTGCATTGTGGGACTCTATATTTGTGTTGTACACACATAAGAATCAAACCTTAATTGTATATCTTGCATACATTAAATTTCAACAACTGAAATGCAGGAGGTTGAACAATACAGTTGTATATATTGAGATCATTTTGAAAATATAGCCTTTTCCTCAGACAAAGATTTACCAGAATATCTAGTTTATTAATTTACTTTATAATTCATCCTTTTTTAAAAAAATACCTATTGAATACCTGTTTATTGTTAGACATTGTTTTAAACAGTGAGGAAATTATAACAAAGCAGGAGAAATTCCCCTGATGAGCCTAAACTTCGATGTATATTCGATTATTAATCAACAAACTGAATTATATCTGACACTTCTATATAGGACTAATGCTTGAAAATGTTGTGTCACCTGTCACCTTCTCACAAAGACCACCTGAAAAACTTGTTCAACCTGAAAAACTTGTTAAAGTAAAACTAAACTTATTAAATTTACTGCTGTGAGAAATGTAATGGTTATTTTACATGTTAGTTTATCTGGGTCATAGTACCCAACTCTTTAGTCAGACATGTCTGGATGTTAGGCTGAAGGTATATTTCAGGTGAATTTAAAATTTAAATCAATAGTAAAGCAGATTTTCTCCAATAAAGTTGATTGACATCATCTAATCAGTGGAAGGCCTTTAGAAAAAGAAGGACCCCACCCCACCCCTTTGTAATGAGAATTTACATGACAGACAACCTTTGGATTAGAAGGGCATCACCAGGTTTTCCTGAGTTTCCAGTCTATCAGCTATCAGTGCAGATTTTGAGCTTGCCAGGCTCCAAAACTGCATAAGTAAATTTCTCAACATAATTTGTATTAAAATATATATCCCATAGATTCTGTGTCTTGGGAGAATCAGTTAATACCATAATGAGAGAATCTTATGAGTCTATCTCCAAAGAGAGAAATCAGGACTGATATTTATCCACAAGGTTGTTTATAGTTGAAGGAGATCATTCAGACTGAGCAGTACAGAGGCAATTGATGAGTAAGCTCTTAGTCTGGACAAGTCAGCTATTCCAATGCGTTCTAAGTCTTCAAAAAACAAGTATCTCCTGGGGCCAGTACCTATGTAGACTAATCATATTATTTATTTACCTCCAAAGTAAGAAAAGAAAAATTTTTTTAGACATGTTAATAACAGGGACAGGACTTGTCATTTTCAATATAAAGTATCTGTGTGTATACTAGAGATAGAGGGTAGTGGCTAGAAGGAAAAAATAAGTCTTTGGAAGAAAAAATATATTTGTGGTGGCCTCTCTGAAAATAAAATAATATGATTTTGAGATTTCAAAGCAGTCTAGTTAGTGGCATACCCACTGACGCAGAAGTCAAATATCTATTTTACCAATTCTAACTACAATAAATTGTGACTCCAGAAGTCATTTGATGTCTTTGGGTCTTGAGTTTCTCACCTTTTAGATGCTATCATGGCCAGGATTTTATTCAATTAATAAAATTCTCTAGTTTTTATACATTTACTAAAAATAGGGAACACATATACTAAATAATTAATAAGTATAAGCTCTTCAGAGAATGCCTGATGTATTGATGGTGAAAATGAATACTTGAAATAAACTAGTGATTTATAGGTCTATAAATAATTGGTAATTGTTCAAAATATTTTGGTTCTTATACTACCTGAATATTAAGTTTTATTGACCATCTAAAATCTATCCATCATGCATAGTTTTGCAATTATAAAGATTTATTCATCAATTAGATGGGCAACATTTTATAACTTTAAAAGATGACTTTAAATTCTCGTATTATTATGACAAGCAGAATTTACTCTATTCTTTGATAATGTTACATATGCTGCCTAATAAGAAACTTCTCATTTTTATTCTTATAAAATGAAGAAACCAGGTTTTAGCAAGGAAAAAAAAACTAAAAAAAATCTTATATATTTAATAGATATTATAGAGGATGCACAATTTTAATATTCAATTTTATAGCTTATATTTTTATATCTTTATCTACATGTTTTTTTTTTTATTTTTGCTTTTTTATGATTTTGCATAAGCAGGGCAACATGCCCACAGAGATTCTTTGCCAGAACAATCTATATTAGTTGCCAGTACATTTTGAAATGGCTTAGAAACTATCTGTGTTATTTCTGCTACATGATAGTGTCAATCTCAATAACACAGATTCTCCAAAGATAAATTTAATCTGGAATAGCAGATCTTGCAATGGGAATTGATTTGTTATAAATCAATCAAGTAAACTCTGGGCATCTTTAAGGAGACAACAGACAAGGGCTTTAAAGGGTAAAAGTGAGGCGTATAAATATGTTGTTTGGAGACAAAGAGAACAATATAGGTGCTTATTGCAAGACTTGCAGTCGATTCATTATTGGAGACTATTAGGACAAGTGTTCTTGTACATCAGGCTAGGTGACATTGTGACTAGCAAATATCAGATCAGAAAGTCCATGGCAAAAGATTCAGTTGCAGGCACATGTAAAGAAGATCCATCTATAGGTTCTCTGAAGTAGTTCTTATCATAGGTAAGTGTGTGTGAGAGTCCTCCCTTTTTATCCCCCTGACTTGACTTTGCATTTGACATCGTTGATACCATCTTGATATTGATCATTTTACACTACATAAATACAATTCTCTTATGTGTGCTATTTATAATGCAATTATTTGGTAAAATTAATGTACTTCTCTGCATGTCCTTTACCTTTATAATTCTATGGCATTTGGATGGCAGGAACTCCTGCCATGAGTATCAGCTGCCTTTACTATCAGCCTCCAGCAGAGGCTCTGTTAATTATCTTGCCATAGTGTCTGAGGCAGATAGTAATCTTTCCTAAAGAGCAGACAGATTTAAAGAGGCAGAATTAATTAAAATTGATTCACACATTCTGTCATGTAGAGGTCTGCTGGGAGCCTTTCTTTTCCACCCCTCCCCACTTCATGATGTTGTACTACATGGTGCAGGTGGGAATCCCCCCCTTAGAATACTAATTATGGAGCTTGAATGGGATTATCCACAGTGATTGGCAGTGTAATGCATGAAAGGATTTTAAAATTTACTTCATTTACAGGATTTCATAAGGGACCAATTCTTTCTTCCAACTTTTATAAGTTGTTATTGAGAAGAGGACAAAGCTGAATATCCAAGGTCACTAAGGATTATCAGAAAACTTGCAAATGAATTACACATTTTAATAGTTAATTGTTCAACACTGTATGCTTTGAAAAGACATGAAAAGTATTGGAAATAAAGATAACAGGAGTATAAGTAAGTATCCATGTCTATTAACAATTATTTTTTCTTTTAATAAAAAGCTTTCGGATAAGAGAGTTTATAAAATGAACGTGGCAAATAGTTAATAAGATTAAAATGAACTGATAATCTTATAAACCCTTTATACTGAATATAATTAAACACTACCAGTTACTATCAAAAAGTGAATAATAATAATAATTATTATTATTACTGTACTAGAGCTCAAACACAAGGCCTTGTGAATACTAGGCATGTACTCTACCACTGAGCTACACTTCCAGACCTATTAAGTTTGTTCAAAACAATAAATCTAATCCTGGACACCTTATATTATTTTTGTTTGTGTGCTTTTGTTTCATAGTTTGTTTTTCTCAAGGAAATGTATTAGTTATAATCAACTTTTAGCTGCTATAACAAAGAAACCCCATACATTTGTCTAAGGTAAATATTTTCTTTCATGTAATGAATCCAAAGATTGAACACCATGAATATAAAATGAGGTGTAAAAGTTCATAGGTTCATGTTACAGGGCTGGTACTGTGCCAGGCCATCTTCATCTCCTACAAGCATTTTTTACCTACAGGTGTAAGAAGAAAAGATACATAGGGAATATCAATCCCAGAAAAGAAAAGCAAACTCCCTTGCTTTAAAAACAGGATCCTAATCTTACAAATACCATTGTGTGTTTAGGACATTCACTAGCCTACCTAACTCCCTGTTACAATGCAGCAAAGATTTCATGGATATTAGAAAAAAGATGTATCATGTATCAATAGGGAATGCGAAATTAATAGGACAATTAAAATAATCAAGCTGAGAAACTTATAGTCTGGGTTTATATTTTAACCATTTTTCATTTTATATTTTTACGAATCTTTTTACAATCAGGAATTTGATATTTAACATATCATGATTTGGATAACAAAGTATTTTCCCCTTTCTACATACTGAATATCCATAATGCAACATTGCTGGGCCTAATGATACATGGCAGTAATCCCAGTGGCTCAGGAGGCTGAGACAGGAGGATTGCAGGTTTGAGGCTAGCCTCAGCAAATTTGTGAGGCTGTAAGAAATCTAATGAGACCCTGTCTCAAAATTTAAAAATAATAATAATAATAATAATAATAATAATAATAATATGGGATAGGATTTTGGCTCAGTGGTTACGTGCCCTTGAGTTCAGTCCCTCGTAATCCCCCTCCTAAAAAGGACATCTTTGTGTGTGTCTGTGTGTATGTGTGTTTTCACACACACAAAATAACCAACATAATAAGAAGCAATTAGAATTGGGTAGAAAACTAACTTAGGGCTGGGGTTGTGTCTCAGTAGTAGAGGACTTGCCTAGCAAGTGTGAGGCACTGGCTTCAATTAAATAAAGCATCCATCTACAAATTATAGTTAAAAAAGAAAAGAAAACTAACTTAGCCACTATGTGTATTTCCTCAAGCATTTCATTATATTTGGAAATTGAAATGTGTCATTCTTTATAACTAAAACAAGGCTTCTAAGAAAAATATACTCTTTCTTCCTTGAAAGTTACAAATAAAATGTATAATGATAATATTAATTGACCATAGTTGAGTTTCATCAACGTTTGCTTTTTAATATGTATTTTTTCAATAAATATATATATAGACCACTTGATGTGTGTAAATATGCTCTTATGAATTTTGAGTAGAATAGAGCAAAATAAAACAGGCCATTTTACACATGTGGTACTTCAAGTAAGGACCTGAATGTTTCTGACACTCAGAAAAATCTGTCATCTATAAAGAAATATTTTTTTTATCATCAAGTGCTTTTAAGGAAGTTTTAGTAGAATTGACCAGATAAATTTATAATAAAAGCAAACTATCTCATTTTTATGGGTATATTGCATACTTACATTGTATACAATTATAAGTTGCTTATTCAAAACTGTATGGTAATAAAATTTTAAAAGATTAAAATAACTTCAGAGTATTTTCCTTGGTTTAAATATAAAGAGGCAAATACCAAGCCAATGAGAGTGAAACACAAATTTTAACTTTAAATTATATTCTTACCAAATTTTTAAAATACATATTTAGTTAAGCAAACTTTTAAAATATCAGCATTGAGAGTATTTAGCTACCATGAGAGAATGATGTCAATGTTGCTTACAATTGAAAATCTATGTTTCTAAGCTCAGAGCTGTGGTACTTGCCTGTAATCCTAGCAGTCTAAGAGGCTGAGGTAGGAGGATCACGAGTTCAAAGCCAGCCTCAGCAACTGTGAGGCACTCAAAAACTCAGTGAGACCCTGTCTTTAAATGAAATATAAAATAGGGCTGGGGATGTGTCTCAGTGGTCAAGTGACCCTGAGTTCAATCCCCAGTACTCTACATCCCCGCAAAAATCTGTTTCTGACATAAGTTGCTTTATTGTGTAAATTAATATATATATCAGCTTCATTGGTCATCATATATTACCTTCAAAAACTTTCCACCATATAAATATATTAATTTGCTATTATTTTAAAAGCATTAATTGGAAGAAACTTAAAATGCAGCATATTGGCCACTTGAAAACCCCTGATTTTATTACAGTCATCATGTGTTAGCAGTATAAATTTGAACAGTTTGTACTTGACAAAATCTTTGGAACCAGTCAGTTAAAGGCATCTAAAATGGTATCACAATACTCAATGCAGCTTAACAAACATATGACATCGTGAATGAAAACACTGCCTATAACAAAGGGGTGAATATGTTTCAATGATGAAAAATACTATTAGGAAACAAAACAGCACTAGGACTGTTTGATTTCCAATTTGTGATACATTGAAGATTTTGTGAGTGGAACAAGTAACCATAGAAATGAAATGTATAAAACTAATTCAAATAATAAGAATGTGGAATAGAAAATGATAGTAGATACAGCAGCCTAAGATACAAATACTTAAGTTCAAAGTTGATTATTTTTCTAGAAAAATCACATTTAAAATGTTTCCTGGTACATAATATTTGTATAACCAAAATTGAAAAAAAAAAAACATGGGTTAGAGATTAAGAAAAATCTATAAAACTCCAAATTTCTACACTGCAGAATATGGTTCCTTGTCTCCTCCCTTCTCTCTGTTTCTCTCTGGTGGTGTTCCTCCTTCTTCTGCTCCCATCACAGGTTCACCATTACCCAGGTATAGCCTCAATCAACACAGGACAGCCCCCTGTTCTCACTATCTGCATCACTCCCCATAATCTTCTACATTTGACTATCCCCTTGTGTAAATGTCCTTCTGCACTATTATCTCTGTGTGGCCAAAGGCATGCGCTAGAATTGTTCTCCTAGTTTCTAGAACAGGACACTATGAATACTTTTTTGGCACATAAATGATTGTACCCTCTCTTGACAGCTGACACACAATGTAACAACTTCATTTGCAAAAAAAAATTGTTTTCTGGTATTTTTATAATAATAAAATTGATTTCAAAACATGGTGTTCATTATTTTGATGTGAAGATGGATGATTGTCAGCTTGTTTTGGTCATCCAAAAGACTAGGTTATTTGGGTCATCTAAATGGTTGATTCATTTTTCAGTTCTTTTGATTTCAAATAGTCAATCTGGGTGATTACAAGCAAATTAAGAAGTGCTTAATAATAGACTTCAAGTTTACAAAAAGGATGATGTAGATGATGGTCAAACATCTGTTCCCTTTTTCATTAAGTGGGAAAAGATGAGGAAATAAAGAAATCAACATAATCATTGCAATGAAAGGCATTGAAGTTAGTTAATAGTCAAGATTTTGCTGTCTTAGGTCTTTTTTTGACAATGCAAATTATGGAAGGTTTTATAAGAATGAGGAATAGAATACCATTTCTCAATGTTCAAATTTTCGGGATAAAAACAAAGTAGTCTATGCCAGGTGTGGAGCACATGCCTGTAATCCCAGTGGCTTGGGAGGCTGAAACAGAAAGATTCTGAGTTCAAAGTCAGCCTTAACAACTTAGTGAGGCACTTAGCAACTCAGTGAGTCCCCATCTCTAAATAAAATATTAAAAAGGGATGGGGATGTAACTCAGTAGTTAAATACCCCTGGTTCAATCCTCAGTATCTCCCACCAAAAACAAAAAACAAAACAAAACAAAAAAACAAAGTAATATAGGGTAATTATCATCTGCTCAACAATATGTGCATTATATATGTTATTTGTTATATAATACGTATATGTTATATATATTATATTTTGTATAATACACACATATATATAATATGCACACATGTACATACGTTCATACATCTAACATGTGTATATGTCAAATATTTCTTTTTCTTTCCACTTGTTTTTTTCAATTCTATTTCAGAATACTATAATATTTCTTCTAATTGAGATTTCAACTCCTTTCAAACCATTATTCTCCTCCATTTCTATAGCATGTAATATAAAAAATATATATATATACTTTAATACATGCTCAAAATGTTCCAAAGTCTTTCCTTTGTATTTAGAATAAAATTCAAACTCCTCATTGAGGCCCAGAAGACCCTTGGTCATCTACCCTTTTCTCCCTCACCACCCCATTGGCTACCTTACCCTTTCGCTCAGTATATTCAACCCTGTTTATTTGTTCCTTTTCCCTGAATTTATTAAACTTGCATATATCTTTTAGTTTATGTTGATTCTACTTGTCTTCTACCTTCAGATCTTAACCTGCCTGGCTCTTTATCATCAATCTAAACTTGGCTAAAATTTTACCTCTTCAAAGAGCTATTTCAGGTACATGGTAACTAAAAGGGGCCTCTTCCTGGGTCACTATTTCCTGCTTTCTTCATCTTCTCCATCACATTTACCATTAAAAAACCTTCATGCATTTAGGTGTCTGTGTAGCTTGTCTTTGTCTGTCTTCTTCATGGGAACTTGAGTTTTAAGGATAAACATCGCTCACCTGCTTTCTTCATCACTGCATCAACAGAAACTAAAGTAAAGGTGCAGCCCCAAGCTGACTGACCAAACACATGTGGCAAATGTCATATAGTGACGACCTTGAGATGGAAGAAATGATTAAAGGTAAAAACCATAATGAAACTCTTTGTGAATGCAGAGTTCATACTTTACAGTTTCTTTGAAAGTCTAATTATTGAAGTCACTCTGCTGTTAATTAATACAGTACTTGATATATTAAGGATATTTTTTCCTGTTATGCTCTATACTAGCAAATATTATAAGAATCTTTGTGGGTATTTCAGTGCAAACATTTTCTCTAATGAAACTACCCATGGAGAAAATTTTATAAATCAATGCCTAAAACAACATTAATTGTACCTGCCATGAAGCCAAAGGGGGGAAAAAACCAAAATAAATAGAAGCTGTTGCAATAATATAATATATTTACTTTTTAATAATACTAGATTTTCTACTTTTTTCCCCCTGAATATCTCTACAGTAAAATGATAGCAATTAGTTTAAACTGTGAAGCATCTGTGAGCACACTTTGTTTAGTCTTGTAGCTGAGTACTCTTCCAACTAAACAGAATGTAGCATCTGCTGGTCAATTACAGAGAGTGATGCCCAGATAGATGTTTATTTACCAATACTCCTCAATCCATGTTCATATAATGTTTATTAACATATGTCACTTTATTTTTCCACTAATAATAAATGTGCATAGTAGCATCTTTTCAGAAAGTTCTACAATAAAATATGATCACAGTTTCATCGTAAAGTTTCAGAGGACTATTGGGTCTGTTTTACTAGGTGGCTTTATACTCAAACCAAACCACTTCAGTGAATTCACAACTTTAACCTGGCAGCAGATATATTTGACAAATCAACTGAAAACTTTTGTAAATACTTTTCAAATTGGGGATAGGGAACATAGTGTTCTATGTTATTTAAAAAATAATGCTAAATAGATAAATTTTCCCAAAGTAAAAACCTAAACTTTATTTACACCATCATAATTTGTAGACAGAAGCTAGAGAATTAATTCTAATTCGGTAAACATATGAAAATAATCATGGATGTAAAAAACTCAACAGTGAATTAGAATGACTAAAATATTTTAATTGTGACAATATTCAAGGGAAGACAAGACCACAGACATTGAAATATTGTTTACATTAGTCATAATGTAATAATCTTGTCTTTTGGAATTTTTATTTTACCCCCATATTCTCAAAAATGGACCCCTGTGCTCTCTTACATAAAAATCTCACTGTATAGAAATTACATCTCCAACTATCTTTCCTCAGATTTAATACATGACTCAAAACGTTTCTTTCCTGCAAGTGAAACCTTATTTTTTCTTCTTCTTTTATTTTTCCCCCTTCTAAAATATAATTTTGTCACTTGACTCCTTATCCACTTATTTAGCATTCTTAGCACCTCAGTAAGTTATTTAGTGTTCCACTCTTTTGAAATCCAATGGTTTATTTTAAATTCTTAGTTGCTAATCCAGAATTATAAATTTCAACATCCCTTCATTTTCTCCCTACTACTTTATTTTAGTGTATGTGAATATATATTTGTGTGTGTATATGTGTGTGTGTGTTTGTGTATATAAAACATTAAATATACCAACAAGATTTTAACAACCTCGAATGTATATATTGAGTTGAAACCTTGTCTCTCAACTATAGAGCCACCCCTTCAGGAGTCAAATGGCTCTTCTCTGGCATCTCACAGGGATTTCATTATTATTTTGTTGAAAACCTAATTCATCATCCTCCCTTTACTCCCTAATATACTATGAAACATGAACTCTGCGTCATCAGCATCCCAACCTGACCCTCTGACACATTTTAGATATTCCATGTCCCACACTGCCCTGCATTACGTTGCTCACTGCTCCTTCTCATTTTGATTCAAATTATTTCTTTAAATTCCAGGGCTTCTCTCCTCTATCTTGTGACTAGTAATTTTTTTATCCTTTGGTTTTATTCTCATCATTATGATCTTAATTAAGATGTAACTTCCCACTACTTGAACTAAGGCCATGGCTTTTCCATTGGATTCTCTTCCCATCGTTCTTATGTGTTCAATCTTACATTTATGACACAAAGTAGATGAAGTTACACCCATCGTTTAAGGACTAAACATGACTTGACATTACCTTTTCCAAAAATTCCAGATACCTGAATACGATCATCGGGGATCTCCATTCTTTAACTCAGCTTTCCTTTCCCTGTGGACTGTTATGGCTCTCCAGGTTCAAGTCCCAAAATGAGTAGTACCTCCCTGTGATTAGTCTCCTACTCTCTGCCAGTAAAAGAAATCCAGGAATTTTCTGCTTTGTTTCCACAATAAATAAATAATAAATAGATAGACAGATAGATAAGTAGACAGATAGATAAATGAATCTACTGTAGTATTTAAAAATAACAATAATACAATATGTGCTTTTCTCTAGAGGAAAAATTGTGCTTTAGGTTAAGAAATACGTTCAAGACTTTAAGTGGTGAATGTCATAAATGAAGGAGCAAGAAGTAGATGATGATTATGAATTAGACAGTTGTGTATGTGATTATGGAACTCAGAAGTAATGGAACACAAACATAATGATATAGTACTAACTATTCATATTTGTGTCTACAAATGTAGCAGGATGGAGGAATCCATTTCTGAACCCATGGAGCTGGGCAGGCTACTTCTCAGTGCCATTTTTATATTGTTGCAGAATTTAATTTTTCATTTTTCTCATAAAGCAATGACCTTAAATGTTTGCAGAAAAATGGATAATGACATATATTATACACCACATGTATTTTAAAAAAAAACTTTGTTTTTCCCATGGTATTTCCTGGGATACAATGTTTCTTCTATTCATATAAGGAAATTTGATTTTACTTAAAATATAAAACTACCTTGTATCTCTATAAGAAACTGTAAACCAGTCATACTTTTATCACTTAGCATGAAAGTCCATGAAAACCATTAAACTAAAGACAACATTTGGAACCACCTAATATTTGAATTATATTTCTTCATATTTGATCAAAATTCAAAATGGTATGCTCCACTTTGGTAAAACATTCAGTTGTCATGAGAATGGAAATTATCTCACACTGGGACATTGTGTTTTTTTCAAGACTCATTTCTCACTTGATCTTTGGACATGAAACCTATTTCCAAAAAAGTGCAGGTGCTTGAGCCCTTTGTTTCTTAACACATTTTCAATCTCTTCTAGCAAATTACAACTCAAATGTCAGCCTATCGGTTGTCTGTTTCAACACATCCACCAGAGTCAAATACTGCACAATTTGTCCACTCTTTGCTATGGGATTAAAATCATTGTGAATAAAACGAAATCACTATCATGCCTTGCTTTTCCACAAGTATTCCTTTATCATGGGCATTCTGAACTTTTTCTGTCTCCCTAACCCATCAACGTCAAGAGCAGGTATTCTGGCTTCAACATAGGGACTTGTATGAAAACAGTTATTAACAAATGTACGCAAGTCTCAACCAGCCCATAGCTAAAACATTGAGAGACTATTTTTGTTTTTATTTTCCCATTAAAATATAATGAACGTTTTTAATAAAGAGCTTTAGTGGGAGGCATTTCTGACAGTGCAACTCAACATTTCATCATATTATTACCATTTCCACAGTCTCTTCTAAACTTCTTTGAGATTTCATTCCTGTGGATATGATACTTGAAATTGAGTCTTTGGTGTACTCTCTACACAGAAGTTGCTTTAGATCTTAAAAGTGTGCTTTTTCTCTCTTTGAATTATAAAAGATAACCCAAGTCTTTCATTAAGCTTCTGGAAACAGTGCCCTAAAGAAAACAAAGTGTGTCTTTATTCTCATTCACACAATATTCTATACTAAGCAGGTCAAGGTTTTTGTTTTATCTTTGTGGTTTTTGTTTTTTGTTTTTTTCTCTTCCATCCATTCAGGTCTCTCAAATGCTTTTCTTAGGTCCTCATTTCCTGTGCGGCCAGTGTCATCTGTGTTTTGGGAGCACTTTGCTGCATCCAGTGTCCCCATTTATGTCTTGTGAATTCATCATCTTTCTTTGTACACAACCACTTCGACAGCTGAAGAGTTTGAGTGCCAGATCTTGTACTTCACTTAAAATAGTAGGACACTACCAATCAGTTTATTCAGTAGTAGTGAGAAAATGGGACTTATACACAGCAGCATATTTTTTTCCATTTTTTCAAAGGTCTTATTTGTGTCCTGTTGTTTGGATTTAGATACATTTTATTTAAAGGGATTTTCAATGTAAAAATTATTTTAACGCTTAATTCTTCAAATCCAACAAAATAGCAAGTTTGTTCAACTTGGTTTTTAATCAATTCTCCCCTCAGTCATCAAAATATATTTATGCCCTTCATGGGAAACAATTCCTCTGTACTGCTTAGAAAGAGAAATATAATGTTTCCTGCATTATCAAAATATAAGAATTTGAGCAATATTTAAACATATACTGCTCTCAGAATTACCTATCTATTTATTACCAAGTGATTTTTTTAAAGGACCTAATCAATAAGGACTTACTGGTTCTATTTTAGCACAAAGCAAAGTTTAAAAAATCTAGGAATTATTTATTTGTTTATTTGTTTGTTTGTTTGTTTTTGGCACCAGGGATTGAACCCAGGAATATTTAACCACTGAGCTATATTCCCAGCCCTATTTTGTATTTTATTACAGACAGGGTCTCATGAGTTGCTTAGCACCTCCCCACTGCTGAGGATGGCTTTGAACTCTTGAACCCTGAGCATCCTGAGCTGCTGGGATTACAGGCATATGCCACCATGCCCAGCCAAAATCTAGGAATTACTATAAATGATTATTTAAGAGAGTCCTGCATATTTAATACTCTTATTAAATATATTCTGAGCTGCAAGCACTCAGTGTGAAACTTTGGTTATTATTTCACTGCATAAAAAGTGAGGAGAATACTCAAATTGATTACAATATACAGTTATTTGTACATGTTCTATGATTCTAGAAATTGCAAGTTTTAGATCATGAGTAGGGCCTCTCTGTAAAAGAAACTCAAAGTACGCTTCAAACCATTGATCTTAGATATTGATTGTCAATGTAGCCTGACATTTCGACTTTTACTTATTTTCATCTTTAATATGTTGAAGTAGATATTGCTTTTTAAGATTTGGAAACATAGCTGGGCGTGGTGGCTCACCCATGTAATCCCAGTGGCTGAGGCAAGAGGATCACACGTTCAAAGTCAATCTCAGCAAAGGCAAGGAGCTAAGCAATTCAGTGAGACCCTGTCTCTAAATAAAATACAAAATAGGGCTGGGGATGTGGCTCAGTGTTTGAGTGCCCCTGAGTTCAATTCTCTGTACCAAAACAAAAAAGATGGGGGAACATTAAGGGAATGAACAAGCATGTTACAATGGAAGTAGTCAGAAAGAAGAAGTTACACTGGAAATGCCAGGTGCTTCAATGAGGCAGTTTTTTTCCTGGGTTTTCTCTATGGTTTTGATTCTCACAGTATTTCTATGTACAACTGCATCAAGGAGGGTGCTGCTGCCTCTATCATATAATAACCACATGCTTTTGCCGTTCTTTAGTTTGAGGTATAAAAATTATAATATACATGTCTGAAATGTAATTTTCTTCTTTAAGTCTACGATAGAATTTTACAAATATGTTTTCCATATAATTATATAGAATGTTGACTTGAGATGATGTGGTGCTAGATTTATATGTGTAACATAACAATTTAGCCATTGAAGTGACTTATGTTATAAATTAAATGAAAAGCAGACACACATAATACTTATGCTTAATAAATTTCAAAATAACTTCCATGTTTTTAAAAATATATTGCAATTCTCTGAAACAGTTGTCATAAATAAATAAGTGCACATCAGTGATGTTTAAATTGATGTTGTTTTTAGTTTTCCAAATGCAAACAATTAGGATAAAATCCTTGCTTTGGCAAAAGGTATACCATGTCTACGTTTATATTTCATGGCAGATCTTTGTTTAACCAGATATAAACAAACATCACCAATATGTCATTTTTAAAAAGGACTCATCAGTAGGAAGGGAAAGTGACCTTCTATTTCTTTAATTGCTCTTACTGTTGTGAAGTTTGGGAAAGTGATAATTGGATACCATCAAATAGACTACAAAGACCAATTAACAAAAGAAAGTCATGTAAAGGTCCAGCCAGTATTCAATTAAACGCCTACTTCAGGTGGTACTCTGCTGAGGCAAATGTACCATGTAGACAAATTGTGTTCCTTCTAAACTCACACACAAATTATACTTTGGAGAAATTAATTACTAAATGAGAAGATATTTTTTCATTTGGCAGATGAACCAATTATATTCCACACATGGTCCAATTATCAAATTTCACTCAGCGTAAATATTTTTGACCTTTTAAATGGGTCTGTCGTTATGGGAAAACAGCTAATTGCTCAAATGACAAATTAAACACTGCATTTTAAATTATATAACTGATGTTTTTAGGTGAAAGATTTGAATCTGAAAGCATGTCAAACTGTTGCAAATTGTTTGTAAACACTGATACAATTTTAAGAAACACAATGGCATGCTTACATGTAATTTTATTTGCTTAACGTTTCAATTGAGAACTTGGTCCAAGATTGATAATATTCACCTGTGCAAGAATAATAGATATTTGAAAAAAAACTGGCATATCATTCCTGGCATAATTATTTAGTGAGCATATCATACAGCAAAAATATTTTCATACTAGTGTGAGTGTAGACATGTTAATGAAAGGTCAACAATTCCAGCAGAAATAATGATATTTAGAAATATTTAGTACCTTTAACTACCCAGTATTTAATTACTGAGCATTAACCATGTGTCATGTGTCTCCACACACATGTAGATCAGCTTATTTTTAAATCCACTGTATCAGGAATATACTGTTACTATCTCCATTTACAGATGAGGATGAGAACACAAGTCTGAGCTGTTCCAGTGTCACAGAGGTAATAGGAGTAGGAACACTTTGTCATGATAAGGTGACTTTTCAATCCATATATAAAGCACAATCACTTTAATAAGCAATTTTAATTGATTGTGAGGTTCCTTTGAAACAAACAGAAGTTTAATACCCATAAAATACAGATGCTCACTTATTTTAAGATTTAAATGCAAACAAAACAGTTTTCAAGCTCTATAAAGTAGCAAGCCTTTCAAGTTAACACACAACTTATCCTTTTATATTATAAAATCCCTTATATATAATAAGCAAAAATATTTTTTTCTTTAAAACAATTGGCCAAACAGTATTAAAACAATGAAAGTTTAATAACCAGTGAAGATTAACAAATTTCTAATTAATTAATATTTTAAGCGCATACAGTTCTAATATGTTATTAAGAAACACTTGAGGGTTTGCTGATAGGGATCCTTTCCTAAAAACATGGTTTGTCAGAGTTTTTGAGTCAATTGGTCATTTTAGGTCCAAATGTTAAGGGAAAAAAATACACATGTTCTTCTAAACCATTGCTTCTACTTTGAAAGAAGTGTTGCAAATGCATGTCAAACAACAAAATCTCCTATAATAAAATCCTAACTTGCAAAACTACTGAATGTGACATATCATATTAAAAAAAAAGATACTTCAGGCAGTCAGAGACTCTTAAGTAAGTACATAGTTATAGTTAATGTAAAATAACGTTGGCCATGAAGGTTTTGACTGTTTTAACAGATTTTATGTTATTTTTAATGAGATAAAGATAAAAATCACTGTGCCAGATAAAGGCATTTTTAAAATGTCTATCTTTAATAAGTTAATATATGTTTAATATATCAAATGTAATGGAGTTAATATTTTGAAGTAGGTAACTACTGTGAATAGTAACTAAAATGATCAGAATGACATTTCATGTGTAGTGGCCTAGAATAACTTGTCATCCCAAGAATCTTAGCCTGCACACACAGTCATAGAAATGAGAATTCTTGAATTGAAACCCCTGCAACCTGCAGAGAGGAGCTCCTGGTTTTAGCACTGAAGGATGAGGAGCACATGGAGGTTGCTTGTATCATCGTTTGTGTTCAATTTATTATGTCAGTGCTGCTCCCCTCAACCAAGTGTTCTTTCATAAAATTTTATGTTCAATGTTATGGGTTGATAAAGATTCTCCACAGAAGTAAAACTAAAAGGAAGCATGTATATGTATATATGCATGCATATACTTACAAAGAGAGAGAGAGAGGGTATAAGAGAGATAAGGAATTGGCTCAAGTGGCTATGGAAATGGAGAAATCCTGAGACCCACAGTACGTGTTAGAAGCTACACACTAGGAGACTGGTCGGTGCAGAATCAGGCTGAGTCTGAATTCCTGAGCATCTGAAGAGCTGATAGACTAAATGCCAGGCTGACAGGGGACCAGTATCAAACCCAGGAAGAGCTCATGTCTCCATTTGAAACCAGTCATGCAGGAGGAAATCTTTTGCTTCAGATATTGTGTCAGCCTTTTTTGTTGTATTCAGGCCTTCAACTAATTGCATGAGGTCTGTACATATTGATGATGGCAATCAGCTTTATTCCATCTATGACCTTAATATTAATATCATTAAGAGAAATAACCACTGTTAACCATCTCATAGCAGACTGCTATATATATAGCAGAGAAAAAGAGGGGTATCTATATATCTATATATCTATATCTATATATCTCTCTATATATGTGTATATTATATGTATGTATGTATATATATATGTATATATATATATTTGTATATGTATATATTAGGGTAATAATCTTAAATATAACCATTGATGTGGTTTGGATTATCAGTGTGGGTTACCCACTATGTTTGTCAATTCCTGCATCTGATTATCAAGGGTAGAAGATGAGGACTTCCTGGTTGAGAAAGTTCTGATTTTCTGCTGTTGACATTCTGTAGACATCCAAAGCAGAGTAACACATTCTAATCAATTGTTCCTTAAAGACCTGTCCACAGCTGCCTTAAGGTGATGCTCAGTCTCGTTCTTCACTGGCTCCTTCTTATAGCAAGCCTTGTGGCTTCATTTTGCTTTCTTTGTATTCTTCCACCTCAGTTATCTTGGTCCTTAGGAAACAAAACAGAGCACACTCAGTTCTGGACCTTGATTTCCCTAAAGATAAACCCATTGTTCTTGCTGTTGTTGTTACAATTTCTAAAGCATTTTTCTCATTAAGAAAAGAAATCTCAAAATTTATGACCAACTCTGCTACTTGTATTCCGGTCCAAGTCACAATACACTATGCACAAGCTAGAGATTTCTGCATCATTGCATGTCTCATTCAATGCTGACCTCATGGTTCAGAATGCAGAGTGCTTAAAGTGCTTTCCACAGAAGGAGGCACACATGTGCTTCCTTCCTCCTATGAACTTCATTTTTCTGCAGGTTACTTTCTCATCCACTGGAGAGATGAGATAATGGGCATTAGATATCAGCTCAGAGAATGATTTAGATGCTGTACCATCAGTTTCTGAAGCTCATTTTGTCTCTAGACATCACGTTTTGGTTAAGAAAAAATAACATCATTTAAACCAGATTGATTTTAAATGTTCTGATATTTGTTACAGAAAGTATCCTAACAAATATAAGTTAATAATAACAATGTCAAATGTGGGAACTAAGGTGACTTTCATGAAAAAGCACCTCATCTTTAGAAATGTGCTTATTAAAATTGATGAATACAAAAGCAAAGGCTATGTAATTGTTATTGATTTTCAAAGTGTAAATTTTCTGAGACAATCCCTGGACCTGATTTTGTTCCTATTGTATGAAACTGCTCCTCTTCACTGAAAGTCATATGGAAGCATTTACTTCAGCTCTCCTTACTATTAACAGTAGGACACAATCTAAGCAAAACAATATTGTCTATTTGAGGTTCCAACTTTCAAATAGACAATGCACGGTTCTCAGAATCTTTCAGTTCTAATTATTTTTTGATGTTAAGTTTTTTGAGTTTCTTACACAGATATCACCAGAGTTATTTAAGACATCAGTTTCAGATATTTTCTAAAATCCCTTCTACATAATTAAAATGTTATATTATGGAAGGTATTCAAATAAATATAGACAAGAAACATGAAGAACCTCATGATATCTAAAGTATACTATAGTATTTTTTTGCTTTCAGCGATATGTTTAACATAACAATATAACAATTTTTATTTTATATATAAATAGAGTTTACAATAGAGCAATGTATTAGCATTCAAGGCATATTGTCTTTTTTAAAAAGAGCACTCAAATTTATTATTTACAGGACCAAAGTTCTACAGATAATACAGTTTTAGCCCATTGGAAGGTATCCTAAACATCTTTGAATCATGGAACTCTTCAGTTAAATCTTTTCCCCAAGTCCAGAGAGGCCAAGTACAAAATATCTAATGACAAAATCAGTAAAAGATTCCAAAATGTACATAATTCTGTTTACTTTATCTTGCCTCATTTAGAATATGTCACAAATGTCAGTTTTAAAAAAAACTCATAACAATTTATTTGATGTTTAAAATGTGCAAAGTAGTAGGTTTTCTAGTAACACATACTGTAAACATCAAATCAATGTTTAATGATGGCTTCTAACAATCACTACTGTAAACATTATGAAAATCATAAATAGTAGACTCTTAACTCCCCCATAAGACATAATTAGAGTCAAGCTTCTCTTCTATCTAATGAAAGTGTAAAGTGTAACTAAAGTAGAGAAGGAATATTCTGCATAAATACATGATCATGTGTCTATGAAAGATGAACTTTCTGATTATGTAGGAAGAGCAGTTGATGCTGAACAAATTAGTGAAGAAAACTGGGCTAAGAAAATGCCCTAAAAGAATAAATGAGTGTGGTCTGGGATTATGGCTCAGTGGTAGAGCGCTTGCCTCACATGTGTGAGGCACTGGGTTCAACAGCACCACATATAAATAAATGAATAAAATAAAGATCCATCAACAACTAAAAAATAATAATAATAAAAACATAATAGCTGAGTGATATCCATGTTATATAGAGTAAGAAAATAAGATCTTCATTTCCTATGATAAACAGAGTTCAATTTCCAAATAGGTAAGACTACACTTCAGGGAAAGAAATCTTTATACAAATGAGAAAATTTTGTTTCTTATAAGAACCTGGAAAGAATATTACACTCAATTATATAAGAGCCTATTGTTGTTTGTCCAAAAGCAAATTTTTACTCTTCTAATTTGAAATCACTAATCCCATTGAATTTGATACTTTGAAGTATATTAATCTTTGCTAAAGAGGTCCAATTTCATGACATTTATCCTTCTGCACATCAAGCAAGGTCAGGTGACATAAGATACCACATTTTATATATTTGGAAGTAAGAACCTTGCTTAAAAGTTTACAGAGCAAGTGTCAAAATCAAGTTTGGAATCTATGTATGTACAACTCCATTTTACTAGTTCAACGAATATTAAATATTCTGTAACATAGGCTGAAAACAGTGAGAAGAAGCTTGTTGTTGGGGTTGAGGGAAAGGAGCAATGGAAGGTAGTGGATAAAGAATAGACAGTTTCAGTTATTTAAGAAAAGTAGGTTCTAGAGAGCTCCCTTATGCAACACAGTGTCTATATATAATGATATTGCATGTTGTCTTTAAAATTTGCTGAAAGGAGAGATATTATTAGCATTCTTTCAAAGCAATATTTACCATAGACCAGAAGGAAATCTTTAAGGGTATGATAATGACCCTGGTGGTAGTGGTGATTTCACAACTGTCTACTTAATCTCCTCAAGATGTATACATTAGAAACTGGGACTGTCAGTGGTAGAGCCCATGATTTAGGTGTGTAAAGCCCTGGGTTCAATCACCTTGTGAGAAGTTTTAAAGTTACTAATTACAATTAAAATTATTATAGTTCTATTCAGATATTTTTTGATTGTTCCTTCTTGTATTAGTTTGGTAGTCTTCGTTTTTCTAGAAATATTTTTTTTAGTTATCTAATTTGTACCTGTGCAGTTGTTTATAATGTTCCTTTATATACATTTGTTTCTATAATGTAAATATTCAAGTCCCTTCATATGGATCACATTTTATTATAATATTTAGTGTGTACATTATACAATGACTTTTTACATCAGTTGGAAAGGGAGACAAAATACATATGCATATATCATTTTGTGATTACATGATACTGTTCTTAATGCTGCCTTACTCCCTCATCAAACAAAGCCTCTATGCCCCCGCTCCAGATAGGTGTGCAGGGACAACAGCAAGTTCTTGTTTGAAATGACAGTACTGACTTTGGAGCAAGAAACTGAGTTGGGTATCCAGGGTGGAATTCCCAGTTCTTGAGTGAGCTGATATGAAGGCAATCATGGCTCCCTTTGGGCAATCATGACCTCTTCTGAGTTGGAGGACAGAGTTTACACCCTACAAATTGGGTGATCCCAGACATCTTAGACAGTCTTGCCTAGCATAAAGATTGGGAGGATTGGAAATGGTACCATCCTACTCCTCCTGGTGATAGTCTGTAGCCCTAGAATGGAAGGCAGGGGAAAAGGGAGCCTTGTGTTCTTGGCTACAAAAACTCAAATGCAGCTTCCCTTTTGCTAAGCTGGGCAGCAGGGCCTGGCTCAAATGTTGTAGTCTGATTATTTTTTTAATAATTTATTTTTATTTGTCTTTTCAAACATTCATAAAAAATTATACATATTTATGGTATACTGTGATAATTCAATGTATGTATACATATTCACACTATATGTCAGAGCTTTGTGGTTTTGCTTTTAATACTATACTGGCTTCTCCCTTTCATAGTTCTAATAGATTTTTCTGAAAATTGTAAGAATAATGCCCTTGAAGTAATATAGTAATTAGTATATTAATTTACTGTCAGTGAAATTTTATGGTTTTATTCCATCAGAGTATGTTTTTCTTGAAATTCCCTAAGATCAATATTTCCACCACAAGATGCAAACATAAATCTGAATGCGAACAAAGTAAATACTGGACAAAGTAGAACATTTCCCCTGACCTTAAACAGTGTAGTACTTGTGCTCCTAAATTGAGTATTGGGGCAGCAGCAATTGCATCTGCTAACAACCTTGCTTGGACCTCATTTTAGTTTGCCCCTTGTGCTATTCTTCAGCTCCAAACTGTTCCCTGATATTCAGTGTTTTACATATTTGCCTTGAACTGGCTTTCATCTGGCATGCTCAAGGAATTATGTCAATTTGTCCAATTTTAAATGCTATGGAAACTTTCTCTTTCTTCCCATTACCCTTTACATTACTTATTCCACTCTGAAAGAACCTTACTCTATCTGGAGCTGGACAATTCTGGTAACATTAAGCTAGATATGGAGGAAGAAAATTAATATGAAAATATTAAGATATACTACATCACAATGTTACTTGGCATAATTCTGAATGGTCTAAATGGATCCATATATTCTGTGTTATTTTGTCATTATTTTTATTAAAATATAATATTTCTGAATCTCATCAAAAGTTCTAGGAGATATTAATTTCTTAAATAGTTAGTACTTATGTTTTGACCAAAAAAAAAAAACATATTTTAAAAATGCTTAGCCTTCAGATGTCATAACTTTGTCATTGATGTTCTTCCTAGATGCTTCATTTTTAGAAGTATAACTCTTTTCAAATCTTTCAAGTTCATTCTCATATCATATCATCAACTGTTAATATATATTTCTCCTTTGTGCTGTCATAGTATAAATTTTTCTCACTCTGCAGCTGATTATTATATAATATGTTTAGATTAATTGGAAATTAATTATACTGATAATTACAATCAGTTAAATCAGTAGTAAAAAAAAGCTAACAAGTCTTTCCAAAATGAAAATAAATGTATTATTTTAAGCTTCATACTTATTTATATACTCCCTTGTCAATATTTTTACTTTTTTATTTTTGCTTTATAATTTTTTCTTTCAAAGGATTACAAATTATAATAAAAATCAGTTAATACATAATATTATATCTTAAAGTGAAAAGAGGGGCACCACAAGATTAGAAGAATCATGCTTATACTCAGAATCAAATATGTAAGATAAAATATACAATATTCTCTAATAAAAGAATATATATGACATCTATAGCTTTATTAGGAGAATCAGTTAAAAGCCACTGGGAAATAAAAGCAAACAGATTTAGTAAAGCCTTAAGATTATTTTAAAGTATTACTATATAAGTTTTTTGTCTTAATAGTTCCTAAAAAGAAGCAGGAGTTTACCCTTAACTATACATTATTACAAAAAGATTATTTTACTAGAAATCTCCCTAAGTGACTATACTCTCTGAATTACTTTTCAAATCTAATGTTGCTTCTGGAGAATGTGAACTGTACTAATAGTACCCTAAAGTTCTATATTAAATGCATACAGACTGCATTCCCATGTCAGTTGGAATACTCTAGAGAGCTTTGAAAATACTTCTACTGAGGAAAAAAATAATGTAAATATAGCCAGATTATGTTACCATGACAACTATGACTTCTCTACTTGTAAGCATTCTTACATTTAAACTTTCAGCCTCTGGGTTGTATCTTAATTTTTTCCCCTAACCTATCTGATACATACATGAAAATGCTGACGGAAGTATAACAAGGAAAAAATATTCATAGCATTTTCTGCAATATTATCCTTCAATAAAAGGAACTTTTAAAAAAGCTGACTCCAACAAATACTTTATTTCCAATAACATTAAAATGTGTATGCATGTAAGGAATATTAATAAGAGTTTAAATTTTCTTAGAAATTTCAAACTTAAAAAAGAAAAGTCAACTGCAAAATTAAGCACAATAATCTCTTCTGTTAATGCATTTTACACACTAATGCTAGAAATAATTTGGTTTAACACATCTCACTTAAAAATAATATACATATATGAGTGCATATCTTATATGTAAAAATTATATAATAAATTTAAAATATATTACCCAAGAAAGTTATACATATCTCAAATTAAAGAAGAAATTATTTAACTAATACATGAAAAAATTTAATGTGGATAAAAAATGAAGGAAAGATAAAAAGTCATTCTGCTTTTTTTAATATTTATTTTTTAGTTGGACACAATGTTTTTATTTATTTATTTTTATGTAGTGCTGAGGATCTAACCCAGGGACTTGCATGTGCTAGGTGAGTGCTCTAACGCTGAGCCAAAACCCCAGCTCATTCTGCTTTTATATAATGTGTTATATTTAATCTCTATAACCAAGTTTAAATGTATAATTATATACTCTTAATATTTTTAGACAGAGCTAAAAATATTAAGAGTATATAATTATTTAAATATTCTGAGCTCCATGCTCAGAATATTTAAATAATTTAGATAATGTAATTTACATATTTGAATGATTAGCATATAATACAAAATCAAAATATGTGTCTGTATGTACTATATTTCAAAATTATTCCAAAATAATATTCAGCCTCAGATTCTGGTCAAATACCTCTAAGATAAATCTTTTAGAACTATTTGATGATTTTTGGTAGAGACATTTCTCCAGACTGATTTTCAATAACATCAAGAACAAAATATTGGCACACTAAAGCTCAAACTTGCATATTGGTAGCATTCATTTTTCATGAAAAATAAATGACTAATATTTTCAGTAATGCCTGTTTTAAATTCACTGATATTTAATCCATTGACTTTTTTACAGGACTGTATGTGTCAATTTCAACTTCCTTGAAAGTCTAAAGAAATTAATGATCTTCTCTGTTATGATCTCTAAAGAGAAAAATTCTTCTCTCCTAAAATGTGCATGTGTGGTTGTGCATGCGTGTGCATGCACCCACACACGCTCATGCCTGTGTAGGTCCTTCTAAAAATATAAAACTTATTGGAAGCATAAACTAAAATTTCAAATCAAAAACTTTATTCAAGTATGGCTAGCTAGGTTATATAATATCATTCATAAAATCCAACACCCATTCATGGCAAGATCATCTGCCACAAAACCTACATCTAATACCACACTTGATAGCAGTATGGATGCTTTCCTCCTAAGATCAAAAAAGCAAAAGCAAGTATATCCTTGTCTCTTCACCTGTTAACACACTACTGGAAGTATAAGATAATGCAAGATGGCTGGAGGAAAAATAAGATATTTGAAAAGGAATAAAACCATATTTATCCACAGATAAGATTATTAATGTGCATTTATGTTGCCTAGTCATTTATTTATTTATGAATAATTTCTCCTGCTTCATTTCTTTGCTTTCATTCATTTTTGTCCCCCTCCCCCTCTTTTGCTTACTGGTGATTGAACCCAGGGATACTGAGCCACATCTCCAGCCCTTCTTCTTTATTATTTTGAGAGACAGTATCACTCATTCCTTAGGATCTTGTTAAATTACTGAGGCTGGCCTCAAACTTGCCCTCTTCCTACCTCAGCCTCCCAAGTCTCTGGGATTATAGGTGTGTACCTCTGCCTGGCCGTTCATTCTTTAACTAAAAGTCATCATCAATGAGGATAACCAATATAAATACAATTCAAGAAACTTCAAGCATATGGGGCAGCTACTCTTTGTGCATTCTTTTTTTTTTATGTGATTGCTACATTATTTCAGAAAGTCCTGCTGACCAATGTGTGAATATCTCTTTACAAATTAATTCTTATGCAGTTATATTTTTTCACCCACCCCAAGACCAATTTTGGGATGCTATAAAGGGATAAAATTCAATTCAGTACTGGGAGAAATTTTCACAACATATAGACATGAGTGGTGGGAACAGGGAGTTGAAGGAATAATTCTATTAAATGGTTCCACTGTGCTGACCCCCATATGCTTTAGGGAGATTAAAGGGAGGGAGGGATGGAGGGAGGAAAGGAAGGAAAAAAAGAAGGAAGGAGGGAGGGAGAAAAGAAAATCTGTATGGGGTCAACAAATGACCTATTTACTACAACACTATTTACTATAGCCAAATTATGAACAATTGAAAAAAGAACAGAGAAGACAACTGGGTGGTAATCACTAACACAAAATACACATTGGAAGCCAGGCATTTGCAATCAGTTCATAAGGAGTAAGTCTTGTAAACTGAAGAAAACCTGAAAAAAGCTGATATAGTATCATTTCCACTTTACATTTCAAGAAAGAACCACAAAGTGATTAAAAATTTGCCTAAAGTAACACAGCTCAGTTAGTGGGTTAGTAATAATACAAAGGTACTACCTCACCAGAGGTTTTACTCTACAGCCTTGTATATCCTTGGCTGTAAAGGGCAGGCACAGGTGGTGAGAATGGGGATATGGACCTTCCCCAGCATCACCAGTGCAAGCCTGGACAGGTGTTTATTTTCACAAGAGAGAAACCACAATGCACCTTCTGGAAACAAACCCAGAGGAGACTGAATCATTTTTTCTCCATGTATTCCTTCAATTTAACCAAAAAAAAAAAAGTCAATCCTCTCAAGAAAAAATCTCATGCATTCAAGGGCATTTCAGTAAGGCAGTTTGTCCAGGCGGAAATATGAGAAGTGGAATAAATGTCCTTCTTATTAACTAGCAAGAAGGCCTTCATGACAATATTCGACATCATAGGTATTTTTGCCCATTCTGGAAACTACATACAGAAATTATTTGTACTTCATCAATTTAAAGTTTTATCTTGAAAAAAAAATGACATCATGGGTATATACAAATGAGCCAATATTCTTTACAAAAGTTAAAAAATAGGAAAAAAATTGTGTCGGAGAAATTAATCATAAAATGACACTCAAGATGAATATGCTAAGCTAAATGAGAATGAATTGACAAGAAAATGAGAGTATAATTTCAATATAAAGACACATTTTATAGAATATTATTTTTGAATATTGCTATTTTCATGCATTTCTTTGAACCTATTCTAAGAATCATAAATGTACAAAAACTAGAATTAAGAAATACATACAAAATTTGCTCTTGAAGTATTTAATTAATATTATTATAAAATAATGCAAATCTTTACAACAAATGATTTTTCCCACATTCAGATGATCTCTGTAACTCAATAGTAATAAGTAATATTAAACTTATTTGAAAGTTTATTTAAGGCTGACTGATATATGTTTGTGTCATTTATCTAATATTGTTTCTTAGCAGTCTGAGTAATTTCTGAATAATTTGTATTTTGCCATGATACATAAATTAAAGTAATTATTTCAGTTGATTTGTTCACCATACACTTAAGTGTTTACTTTAGTAAAACATAATAACATGAATATTGAAGGAATATTTCAAAAGGTGTTTTGTTAGTTTTATAGAGCTGTATGCTTCTCACCACAAACTGCATGGCTTAGAGCCACTGAGCTTTACTGTCTCACAGTTCTGGGGGCAAGAAATCCATGAAGCACTGTCAGCAGATGCTGACCTCTGAGGGCTGTGGCATGGAGACTGGAGGCTATCTATGTCGCTCTGTTGGCTTCTGGCATTTTGCTGGAAGATGCTGGTGTTCCTTGGCTTACAGATGGTGCACCACCTTGAATCTCAACATTCCTTTTCACTTACCACTCTCCCCATGTGACATGTGCCTGAGTTCAAATGGCACCCATTCATAAAGACAACAGTATGTCACAGTATAGTAGGTCTCTACTTCAGTGTCATCTGGGGCTTAATCTTTATATCTGCAACAACTCACTGTATTTAAACACACACACACAAACAAACAAAAGAGTCATATTCTGAGTTATGAGGGGTCTGGACTTTATTATAGGCTGAAATGCTTCTCCCCAGAATCCATATGTTGAAGTTATAACACCCAGTACTGCTGTAAAATGAGGCCATTAAATAAGTCCTGATTCAGTAGAATGGGAGTAATTTAAGAAGTGGAAATGACTAGAGCACAGAGCAAAGATGGTTTGAAGAGGCAGAGAAAACAGCTAACTATATGCCAAGGAAAGACCTTAGAAGAAACCCTCTCTGCCAATACCACTAAACACCTTCATCTCAGATTTCTAGATTCCAGAATTGAGAAAAATACAGATTTTTTTAAGATACCAAATCTGTGTTACTCTACGCTTGTAGCCCTAGAAAACTAAAAAAGACTATAATGTAGAATTATTTGGAAGATTCAATTGAACCTATAAGAGGGTGGTTGGCTTCTCTCAGGTTTCCTTTTGGTAATTCCTTCAATATTGTTATTACATTTCTGAGCAATTGTTTTGACTTCCTTTTAATTTTAGTTAGTACTAATTTTATGATTAAAATAATTCCTCTGTGGCATTTTAATTGTTTAAGAGAATATTTTTAGCTGAAACAGGCTATAGTGTGTATTAAAAAATGAGATGATGTTTAAAATAGAGAAGTCTCCTAATGCAAAATACCCAGAAGGCAAAAATAGAACCAATTACAACAATTTATTACTGCGCATAAATTATACATAAGGACACACCTCACAAGAACTAACATTTACAGCACATTGCTTATCATTTATAGAAGTAAACTTTTTGAATGTTTCAAAAGTCTAATATTTATTAGAATATGAAAATGGCATAGAAAGTTAAGTTAGATTGCCACCATTCATTTTTCCAACTCAAACATTACCCTTTTGTCTTAACCGAAAAAATGGCAATTTATTAAATTCCTACATTTTACATTATTTAGGAGACTGAATTCTCTATTTGATTTCTTCCCTCAAGAAATCAAAATTAATGGCAGTTGTGCACTTGCTAAAATCTTAATCCACAAAATCCTTACATGACTTTCATGTTTTTGGTTTATTTCCTCATTCATTTAAAATCTTTTATATTGTAGGCTAGGTGTATAAAGTCTTTTATACACCTAGCCTACAATAGCTCTTAAAAAACAGTTGCTCAGATTTCGTAGTGTGAGAATCACTTTGGGAATTTATTAAAATATATGAGACAAAATGTATCACAGTGGTTTTTATTTCTTCTATGTTAATTTTTTACTGTCTTCATATTTTATTTCTCTTGAATTCATTTAGGTTATCATTTTCATGTATAAAAGGAGGAAATAAAAAATAAAAGAAAGAGTATCATTTCAATGACCAAAGTTTTACAAATGGTCATTTGTATATTTGATATATTTCTCATGTTTGTTTCACTTTATCTAACTTAAATTTCAGAACTTCTTCTACTTTACGATGAATAACTGTTTCTGTACAAATCTCACAGATGACCTTTTTGATGTGTTCAAAGTTTGCTTATAATTAAGTTGGACACTGTTTATCTTGGGGAGTTGGTGTAAAGGTGCTGACATATTATAATCGACTTTGAATTCAAACATGCTCAATAAGATTTAAAACAAAAGCTATAATAATATCCTTTGTATATGTACTTGTAGAAATACGTTGATTTTCTGTGACTTTGTGTACTGCCTGCTGCTATAAAATTTTTATGAAAGTGTTGTTACAAAGTGATCGATTGGCAAAATCGATCACATAAAGCATGTCAATTTGTTTAGTTCATGATTGGCTGATTCACAATCTCATATATAATTTTCTAAATTGTCATATAGTAATTAGAATGAGCAAGTCTAAAGGAGAATGAACAGGTTTAATTTTGTTGTTGCTATTACTTTTTTATTTGTATGCTATTTGAATTTTCTTATTTTATTTTCAGCAGGATTGGTATAAACAATAGGAGATGTAATCTACTATTTGCAAAGATACATTTTCCTTAAGACTTAAAATGCAGATGATTAGGCAGTTTTCTAATTCATTGTGTTAAAAAAAATGCTAGTAATACTGTGTTAATAATAAAATGAGCATTCTGAAAAGTAATATTTACTATAAAATTTTAGTTCTGTAAGTAGTTCTTTGTATGTTAATTTAAGTCTCATAATTCAATACCATAGGTTGTATGTTTGTAAATTAATAGATAAGGACTATGCCATAAAGAAATGAGGCACTCTCTAGACAGCTCTAGAGAGGTAAGTGAAAACCTGGAATTTGAACCTTCTTAGCCTTTCAAACAACTGACATTCTTACCAGTGAAGCTGGACAAAAGTAGAAAATTGCAAAACAAACTTAAAGCACTGAACTAAAACCTAATAAGAGAATTTCTATTTCTAGTAGTAGGAGAATAAATATCCAGTACAGGGCTACTGTTGTTGACAACCAGAAAAACCGGAAAAAAAAAAATCTTCTAAAAATTTTACCTGAAAGCACGGGGAAATGTCATGGAATGGTTCCCTGTCCTAATTCCTGGGAAGGCAAATATGATGAGACATCATAGCCATAAACTGTTTTGGCTATAGGGACATTGCCATTGTAATTAAAGTCACTAAACAGTTGGACTTAAAGTGTGAAGATTGTGTTGGATTATACAGGCGGCTCTATGGAATCACAGAAACCTTTTAAAGCAAAAATCAAAGAGGTAGTCAGAGATTAGAAGCATAAAGAGGATTCATCATGCCTTTGATTGCTTAAAGTTGCAGAGAGTCATGTGTGAGGAGAGGAAAGGAAATTGTTTCTATCAAGAAACAGGCAATTCAGAAAAAATCCTGAGACTAACATGACAACCACATCCCAGTAATCTAGAATTTGGTCTTGATTTTGGCCTTGTGAGTCCCTGAGAAAAATGATTCTGCCCTGATGTTCCTAGATTTCTTAACCACAGAAACTTTGAGCAAATAGATCAGTATTTTGGTTGTTAAATGTGTAATAAATTGTTGCAACAGCAATATAATTAATTGATAGAAAGGGTTGACATGTCAATTAAGATTTGCTGGTCTAATATTTTGAGAGAAAAAAAACAACTTTGGGGAATGACTGTATCTTGCAGGTACATGCTCATCCTCTTCAGACTGGGAGGCTATTATTAACCATGTATTTTTGTCTTCTCTGAATTCATACATTCAAACCCTAACCCCAGGGATATGGTATTAGGAGGTATTTGGGACATTATGGTGAAGCCCTCATGTGAGATTAGTGCCCCTATACTATGAGACCTGAGAGAGCTTACTATACTCTCTCTGCTTTGGGTCTTATAAAGACTGAGCAAGAATACAGTCATGTGTAAACTGGAAAGAGGGCCTATAACAGACATCAGTTTTTCAAGCACCTTGACCTTTGACTTTTGGTCTTCAGAACTGTGAGAAATAAATGTTTGTTGTTAAAGTTACCAGTCTATGGTAATTTTTTATAGCAGCCTACTCTGGTTATTTTTTTCCCCATTTAGTGGTGCTGATGATTGAATTCAGGGTCTTGTGCATGTTAAGCAAGCACTCTACCGACTGCACTATACCCCAGCCCATCCTATTCTTAATTAGTTTAGAGAAACCAATCAGTACATAGCCACTTGTTATGATTTGGATATGAGGTTTCCCCCAAAGTTCCTGATACTACTGGAAAATTCAGAGGTGAAAGGATTAGATCATTGTAGCTATAACCTAATCAGACCACTCTACTTTAAATAGAATGAATGGGTAGTAAATGTGGGGACCTGAGGTATGGCTAGGAGGGTAGGGAGCTGAGGTATGGTCAGGGAGGAAGATCACTGAGGACATGTCCTAGGAGGATTATTTTTTTTTTTTTTAAAGAGAGAGTGAGAGAGGAGAGAGAGAGAATTTTTAATATTTATTTTTCAGTTCTCGGCGGACACAACATCTTTGTTGGTATGTGATGCTGAGGATCGAACCCGGGTCGCACGCATGCCAGGCGAGCGAGCTACCGCTTGAGTCACATCCCCAGCCCAAGGAGGATTATTTTTCATGTGGTCCCACCTCCTCATCTTTCTCTCCTAACTACCACAAGTTGAGCAGATTTTCTCCATTGGGCCCTTCCCACATGATGTGCTATTTCATCCTGGACCCAGAGCAATAGAGTCAGCTCTCTATGAACTGAGTCCTCTAAAACTTGAGCGCTGATTACACTTTTTCTACTCTAACTTGTTCTAGTCAAGTGTTTTGGTCACAGCAATGAAAAGGTTAACTAGAACAGAAATTGGTGCCAAGAAGTGGAATTATTTCTTTGACTAACCTGGCCATGTGGTCCAAAAGCGGTTGTAATTATTTTACAGGAGGAATTTTGAAAAGTTTAGAAATACAAGCTGGAAAAATTTAGAATGCTGTAAACAGAGCTTCATGGACAGCAAATTCCAATGGTGATTAAGAGGACTAGAATCCCAATAGAAATGTGGACCTTGTTTGTGAGATTTCAGAGGAAATGTTCTGTTGGAAATTACTATGTGGTGGTTCAGATTTGAGGAGTCCCTCAAAAGCTTATGTGTTATACAGCAGGAGAAAATTTAGAGGTGAAATGATTGGGTTATGAGAGCTGTAACCTAATTAGTTTGTTAATCCAGTTGAATGGATTAATTGGGTGGTACCTTAGGCAGTGAAAGTTACCTTAGGCAGGTAGATTGTGGCTGGTAAAAGTAGGTCATTGGGGGCATATCTTTGGAGTTTATATTTTGTCCCTGGTGAGTGACAGCTGTCTCTGCTTTCTCATTTCCATGTCTTGAGTTGCTTTCCTCTGCCACACTCTTCCACCATGATATTCTGCCTCATCTGAGGCCCAAAGCCATGGAATTGGCCATTTATGGATGGAGACCCTTAAAATCATGTGTGCCAAATACATTTTTCCTCATCTAAAATTGTTCTTGTCAGACCTTTTGTTCCCAGCAGTAAAAAAGCTGACTACAACAGGGTACTTGTGCAGTATTCTGTTATAGAACTTGCATACATTTCACCCATGTCAAGAGACTTTATGTGAGGTTGAATTCAAAGGTGATGGAATAATTAATCCTGTAGAGGAAAATTCAAGCAGCACAGCATTCAGTCAGTGGCATGGATATTTACGGCAACATTTAGCCAATTTTAATGTGAAAACTGGGAATAAAAATTAGAATTGAAATATTTGAAAAATCCGCAGTTTGATAGAAAAGTGCTTATAAAACTGGGGCCAAGGAAGGGATTCTTCTTGAAGAGATTAAAGCCTCTGAAGATATGGTAAATACTTTCCAAAGACAATAGGAAAGATGACTTGATTACATCTCAAGAATTTGCAAGACCACAGAAATTGTCAGATCAAGGGTCTACAAAGGAAAATTTATTTGATAACAGTTTGTGTGGGCACCTGCTTACATAGAAGGGGCTAGGAGATTGTTTCATCATGTTGAGTTATTTAGACTCTCAGAGGACAGTACAATTGTGATTCCAGGGGTCCCGGTATTGCCCAATCCGGTAGCAGACCTCAGCATCGTCGACATGAAATGCAGGATGCTACAGTTCGGGGTTTGTGGAGGCTTTCACCAAGATTTCAAAGGAAGGTCTGGGAGGCAAAGCCAAAGGAAGCAGAGACTTAGTCGCTCTGGGTTGTCACTGAAAGGGCAATGTGTGAAAATGTGAAGATGAAACCAAAGAAGGAAGGTTGAACCCAGGAATTAAGAGATGTTAGTAACATGGGCTATCTGCCAAGAAAATCTGCTGACTGTGCAGTAAGCCAGGATGAAAGACAACTAATGTGTCCTGCAATTGACAGGGCCAAAGGTGTGGGGCTGCCCAAGCCCTTAACCATTTGTTATCTATGCTATTCAAGGAATTACAGGCAGAATTCTGGGAGCTCTTTGTCCTTCTGGGTTTTGGTCTTGCTTTAGCTACATCCTTTCTTTCTATCTTCTAATTCCTGTTTTCAATAATAGGAATGTTTACTATGTACCATTGTATATTGAATATATTTAACTATCTTGACTTTTCTAGGGCTTACAGCTGAGAGTTTACCTTGAGTCTCAGAGGAGACTTTGAACTTGAGATGGACTAAGTATATTTTCCAGTGTGAGAAGGTCATGAGCTTTGCAGGGCCAGGGCCAGAATATTATAGTTTGAATATGAAACATCCCCCAAATTCTGCTGTTAATGCATGAATATTCAGAGGTGAAAGAATTACATTATGACAGTTGTGATCATAACCTATTCAGCCCATCCCACTTTGAATGGAATGACTAGGTAACAATTGGAGACAGGTAAGGTATGGCTAAAGAAGGTGGGTTATTTGAGATGTGCCTGGGAAAGGTTGTTCTTCTTGTTGTTCCTTCTACTCTCTTTCCTATTTATACTTTCTGACTTTCAAGAGATAAGGGACTTTCCTTTATTGGGTCCTTACTCCATGAGGTGCTGCCTCATGTCAAGCCCAGAGCAATGGATCTATATAGAGGGGCTAGGAAATTATTTCATCCATATCTATATGGACTGAGGTATCTGAAACTGTGAGCCCCAAATGAACTTTCTCTTCTCTATATTGTTATTGGGTATTTTGGTCACAGTGAGAAAAAGTTAACACATTAAATCCTATGAGAGGAAGACGAGAGCCTAGATCCCAACAAGTTTGGGTACTTTAGTGAAAACTTAAATTTAATGGAGATTGTTTAAAAGCATTCCTAAAATTTAAGACTGGAACAACTCAACAGCCATGATGTAGACTCAAGCATAGCCTCACTCAACTTGAAAGTTTTAAGTGAATCTCAACCTAGGAATTAAGGTTAAGCCAGTTGGTCTTAAATGGTGTTAATTCTTCCCCAAAGATTACATAGCAATGTCTGGAGATATTTATGGTTGTCACAATTTAGGAGATAGAGATGCTTTTGTCCACAATTCAGTAGAGAACAAGGATGCTGCTCAATCTCCTATAATATGTGTATTACCCTCCCCACTAAGATTTACCTTTTCCCAAATGGCAATAACCTTTCAGTCCCTAAATCATGGTTAAGAGGGTTCCAAATGGCTATTACCTAAGAGAAACAAATACAAATATTTACCAGAATAATTTAGCATTCTGTTTCTCAAATTGTCAATATAAATTGTTTCATGAATCATGAACTAGAAATCATGAAATAGAAATTAAGAAAGAAGTTAACTCTTCAACATTAATGTTGATAAGACAACATTAATGACAACAAAAAGAAATAAATTGATAGACAGACCCAGAGAACATACTGTGAATAGAATCATCACATACTTTAAAGTAACTTCTTTACTTATTCAAAAGAAGACACATGACATGATTAAAAGTTTCCTCAAAGAACTAGAAAATATAAAGATTTGCATATCAGAATGTAAAATGTGTCTGGAATTTCTAGAAATTACTTAAATTAAGGATCTAATCAAGAGTTTTAAAAGAAGAGTAGATAAGATACAGAATTCATTATAGGAGGAAAGATAAAAGGTTAACAAATTAACAAGAAATATGCATTAAAAATAGAATTAGAGAAACTAACATATTTAATGGAAATCTCATGGGATGATAAAAGAAAATGGAGCAATATTTATATTTAGAAAATCATGCCTGTGATTTATTATATATGGATAAAACACAGTAATTGCCCAATTTGAAAAGCCCAACAAATTTTAAATAAAATAAAATCTAGAAAATTTACAACTAAACACAGCAAAGTAAAAATGCAGATAATAAAAGATAAATGCACTAAAAAAACTACATTCAAATGAACAAGTGAAATCTAATTTAAAAAAAAAAACAATAGATGCATTGGGAATATGAAACCTTTCCAATGCAATGAAAAAATGTGAATGAATATGTGCATACATATATCATCAAACTGGAATGCTCCACTAAAAACAAATTAAAATAAAAACTTTTTTTAGACAAAATCAGAAGAAATTTATTACCAGGAGAAACAAACTTAGAGAAATGTCACAATACTCTCTAGAGTAATAACTAGAGTATGTTTCCAAAATACTAGGAAATAAAAGACAAAATTATAATTATGTGAACAAATCTAAATGATAATATTAGTTGGGTAAATAAACAACAATCTCATATATAAGTAAAAATGTAATAGGGAAATAATTTTCTTGTGTTTTCTGACCTGATGAGTTACTGTATCAAAATATACAATTTTTAAGTTACTAATAAAGAAGATAAAAAGGTAAGTCATAGCAATGATTGTTTCCAAAATATTTCATAAGAAAAATATGCTAAAAAAATTCAATAGTAAAACTAATAAGTAGTTGATATCATATTTAATGTATGTTTGGTTATATTTAGAGCTGAATAGAAATATTAGTAATAACCTACTTGAGCTCTCCCCTGTTTATTTTTCTGTTTAGCACATTCCCTGTAGATTCTTAGTAGCATACCCAAAAGCAGTTAAATTGAAAAGTTAGGCTCACATTTCAGCTAATACACAAATGTGTTATACCTTTATTTGTATGTACAAACTGAACATAATATCTCTCATTTTTTTCATTTCACTAGATTGTAATTATTATGTAAACAATATTTTAAAAATGCTTTGAATACACTTAAGGAAACAAATAAATAATGTTGTTAATTTTATTTTTTAAAAGAATAAGAGTGCTGGTAAGGCATAATGGTACACAAGCACTCTTTCAGTTGTCATTTGACTAGTGCCATAATCTACTGCTATAGCAATTATTATAGGTCTGCTCTGCACCACAACTATCATGGCCCTAAGTCTGAGTACACAAGTTCACTGTTCGCCTTTGGCAATTCTAGTCTATATGATGACAAGAAATTCACTTTTACGTCCCTCATTTTGCTAGACCATAGGATGGAGAAAATTGTAATTAAGTCTTTGTTGGATTTGTGGTAAGAGTTGAGAGGATAATAGATGTAAAGAATCTAGAAAAATTCTCATTACATAGTACATGAAATATTAGCCTCTAGTTCTTATAACCTTATGACTGAGAGTATGTTTATTATATTCCTTTCTGTTCTGGAAACAGCACTTCAAGAAACCATAGGAAATTATCCCTAAGATTGCTTAGTACCAGATATATGGCTAAGGCTATTTAACTTTTATCTCTTCCCTATTTATAATTACTTAAGTAAATCTCATAAAAGCAACGAAAGAAAATAAGCTGCTTTTCTCAAAGCCATTGTCTCAAAGTACAGAAGGTAAACAGTGAAGATTCTGGAATTCTAGAACAGTGTTTAGAATTTAGAATAGTGTTTGCTATAATTTTCTTCACATTGTGATCTAACAAAATGAGGCACAGAGAAGTGAATTTTTTGCCATCATATAGGTTAGGAATGGCCAAGGGTGAACAGTGAACTTGGGTATGAGATTTAGGGCCATGAGAGTTGTGGCACAAGCAAAGAGGACACTCCCTTAACTTTAGGTCCTGCCCAGGGTAAGGAGGACACACCCTTAACTTTAGGTCTTTCCCAGGGTAAGGAGGATGCTTTTTATGTAACCTGTCAAAGAGTCTCACTCTCAGCTCTTATCCCTTCACTGATCTGCTGCTTCATATTACACTGATTTGTTGTAGACATATTTCAAACCACCATCAGCCTGAAATTTAGGATTCACTCTTTTAAATAGTTCTCTGTATTCTATTACTTTGGACATGTTGTAGAAATACATGTAGCAGGGTAGTCTAAGGAAAGCTACTTTATACTTTTCATCCACAATAATGTGTTTGTTTGTTTGTGTGTGTGTGTGTGTGTGTGTGTGTTATGTAAAAGAGATACAGTGATGTCTATGTGACATTTGACTGAGGGGTAAGGAAAGCAGTAAGTTTGTTGTTTTTGCTTCTCACCCCTTTCTACCTTTTGTGCATTTTTAAATCTGTGACATTTTCTCTGAATATCAGGACTTGCATTTGGAACAAGAAAAAAGTCTGTAAAATGAAAGCTTTTTAGAGAACAGAATTAGCAATTACTTTCTTTATGGTAGCATTATATTTTCTGATTTCTTCAGAGTTACTATAGAGACACATTGAATTATATTGCCCCACAACCACAAAGTGCTTTTCAGTGTTTGCAAGCTATATTTAAAGGGATGCCCCCAGTGAAATGCAACTTCATTTAGGGTGATATTTTACAATAATTTTATGCCTGAATGATGCAACAGGAATAGAAAAAAAAACAGAATTACACACTTTGCTCTTATACAACTCAAGGTACATAAACACATATGGGATGAAACACAAATTTAGCATCAATTTTAGAGTTTTCCCTTAGAGAGCAGTTATTTTCATCTGCACACTCATTTTTCTTTCATACTTGAAATGCAAGCACACACAATTTCCTGCGTGAATATAGATATACATCTGTTTTGAGGGATATGTGTATGAAGTAGCTGAAGGCTGCAGCTCTGTGTACCTCTATTTGGAAAGACATCTGGGTGGATTTATTTTACCTGATTTACTTTGCTAAATTCATATACTTCACTTGGGTCTTTAAATCAATTGTAGTCTCTGGGTTCTGCTTGACATGGGATTTACAGCACTATATGCTATTCATCATAGTAATTCTTCATAAATATAAGTGAAAATATAAGGGTGAATCATAGTGAATTTTAACTGTATAAAATAAAGAAATTATCTCTTACTTATTGTTAAAGTCCCTGATCTATATAGTGGTTTTTAAATAAAGTGCCACTAAATGACTTTATTATGTGGCTCTTTCAGGAACTGTGCTGTAACTAGTTGAAAATGAGCAACATGCCACTCCATACTCTGATTCTATGCCTCAAGCCACTTAATTAGGACAGAAGCACGCTGACTGCATGCCAGAAAACATGCTTGTTTCTGGAGATACAGAATTGCAGAAGATGTGTTAGTGTTTTCTAGAAGCTCATAGAACAGTAGGGAAGCAGTCAGATAAATACTTACAGTTCGATAAGATAGTATCTATGATAAAAGAAAGAATTGTGTCACAAAGGTGAAAGAAGACATCTGATAATATAGCCAAAGAGCAAAGGTACCCTGTGTCATCAAAAAACTGACCATGAAAGAGTCACTTTACAGCTGTCACAAAGATATTTTAAATCTTATTCTGTTCTTTTGTTGTTGCTCGTATTTTAAATTCTAATATAGAAGCAAAAGTTTTTTAGTAGAAAGGCACTCATATATTGCATGATCCTCAGAGTCTTAATGAAGTGTTGGAAAAGTGTAAGAGACTATTATGCTTATGCTACAGAGTCAGCCCTGAGTGTATGACATAAAGTCAATGTCTTTAAGACACATCACTAACACTCAAGGAACCTTTGACCATTATGGGAAATACTCGTGTATACAGATTGCTAAAATGAAGAGCAAAATTGCAGAAATCAAAAAGATACTTTGAGAGCTGAGCTGGAGTCATCATGATCACAGGAAGAATCTGTCAACATTCAGCATAAATGCTTCCTGGTTTTAGACACCTTAATGATCAGAACCCAAGTATTTTATGATTAAAGAGATTCTGAAAACACTAGTTCCTTCATGAAACGTGATGAATCTTCTGAGCTAAAGGAGGAGGCAAGATTTTCTGTGTTAGGGCAATGGTGCACATAAAGTTGTAAAATCAAAAGATGAATATGGACTCATCTAAGAAAGAGAATTCTTGTGAATGAATCTTTTTTTTTAATGGGAGACAGGCCATATTGATAAATATATTAGTTTCATTAAGCAAACAAAGATAGTTAAATAATATATTTTCATTGAAGTCATTTAATCCTGTTATGTGTTAAAGGAATCCCTATTTAATTTGAAACATATCTTTAAGAAATTGGGAAAATATTCTTAAAGTAAATTTAATTTTGGAATGGAAATTTTTGTAGGAGAATTTTTATTAAACTATTTTCAGGGTTTTCTTTCTCTGTTATTCCCTAATCTGGGATCCTGAGGGAAATCCACAATCAGCAACCACTTTCCTCCAGTGTGAGTGATGAATGAGGAAAGGAGAAGAAAGTGCAGACTCAGGGAAGGTGGCTTTTTTAGTTAGAATGTTTATGTTACCCCCAAATTGGTGCTGAAAATCTAATCATGAAATGTGATGGTATTCAGAGGTAGAGACTTGGGAAGCAGATTAGACCATGAGGATGGAGTCCTCACAAATGGAATTAGCACTCTCAAGAGGACCCAAGGAACAAGGTTATTCATTCCACTGAGTTAAGGTGTAATAAGAAGTCAGTAGTAAACCATCTGGAAGAGGGTCCCCAGAATCTTCCCATGATAAGACCATTATCTTGGATTTTTCAACTCCCAGAACTATGAGAAATAAATTTCATTTGTTTATAACTTACCCATTCTGTTTTATTTTGTTATAGACTCCTGAATAGACTAAGTAAATTTTCAGAATGAAGGACCAGAAGTAATAAAATTAATAGTAACTATTATTGAGGATTATGCCCAGGCATAGACTGACATCTGACCAGCATCATCTCCTTTAAATTCCAGAAAAGCTATGTGTGAATGCTCTGACCCTATGAATATGGGAGAAAAGTACAAGAGAGATTAAATAACAAGTTCAAGATAACATGGCTAACTATGTTGGAGGGAGTAATCTAACATCTTGCTGAAAATCTGGAGAGTCTACTAAGCCTTTTAAGTAGAAAAAATAAAGTATGTTTACTTTTCTTTCCTTTGCTTTTCCCCCTTTTTCCTTTTACTGTCCTGCTGGTGATTGAACCCAGGGTAACTCTACATACTAAGCCATATCTCTAGCCCTTTTATGGTTTATTGTCAGACAGGGTCTAGCTAAGTTGCTCATGCTGTCCTTGAGATGTCAATTTCCCTGCCACAGCCTCCCAAAACTCTGGGATTAGAAGCATGAGCAGTCATGCACGACTGTGAACAGCACTTTAAAAACTATTTATATGCTACTGTCCTGTACCTACCTCTACCCCAAGAGTGGAGTCTAATACCTTGATTCCTCCTGCACTTGGTAAGACAGGTAGAAATGGTTACCAGAGAGAAGAACATTTTATATCCCAAGTTAACCTGGCTGTCATTCCCAAGAAATTCCATTAAGTACACTGTCCTATCCACATGCCTTTGTATCCTCAACTGCAGCCTTATCCAACTGTCCCTCATTATCACCTGCAAGGACTGGGGACCTATTTTTCCATGTTTGCTCTTTTCTAAAGTAGAAAGATGAATAGCTATGCCATCACCCCAACATTTAACCCATGATGCAGAATAGGTTACCCTAGTTATATTTTTACATTTATTTATTTGTTTGTTTTTGAACATCAATCAAGTCTTTACATACAAATATACATTTGACACTATACTTTATTGGAAAGCCAACTCTTTTTGCACACAGTGAAAACTATGATTTTGATAACATTGTTAAAGAAAGCCAAAGTGGGGAGACTGAAAGAAATCCCTACAAGTGTTTCCTTACTGCAGACAGCAGCTCTGAGATGGGGACTCCTGGACCATTTTTACTTCAGATGAACTGAGTATGGATACTTGAGTCCCCACCCCTCCTGCTTGACAATTCACTAAAATGACATGTGGAACTCAGGAAACGCACTCTATTTAAAGAGTGCTATATACTTATTTTATTATGAGCAAAGACACACATTACAATCAGCCAAGAGTAGAGAGGGTAGAGGTAGAACTCAAAGTCTTCCTCTCTCTTGTTTTTTGATCCATGTGACTCCACCAAGTGACAATGCACAGACAGTGCTGCCAACCAGGAATGCTCACCTGAGTTTTGGTATCTAGAGTTCCTTATTGTAATTGGATCATCAAGTGCTTGGCTGAGCTTAACCCTTAAGGCCTATGAAGATTCAGATTATCAACTTTAGTCTCCAGTTCCTCTGAAGTTTGGAACTGACTTCTGGTATCCCAAAGTCTTCATCATAAATCACATTGATTGTCTATCCAGTGGCCAGAGCACCTGGGCAAAGACACTCAGAACAGGTAGAAGATTAGAGTACTAGATGTCATTTCCTGTAACTGACAGCAAAGGCTAGCCCTCACTTGCAGGGAAGTTAATGCAGCACTATGCATGTGTGATGTTCCATCAATTTAACTGAAGAAGTTGATAATATTTCTGATGCACTCGCTTTGTTCAGTTTCATTAGCCTTAATTCTGTGACCCTAAATCTCAGTGTTGTGTAGACAACAAAAATAGATTTTTCTTTTATCCCAGTATAAATGACACTAGAAAATTCTAGACACTTTATTCACAGCTGTGTAAAGAACTTACCATTCATAAATACTAAATTTTCACTGTATTGAGAAGCATAGGAGTGGATATACATGATTGCTAAACCTAGAATGTATTTATTGTATATTTTTTAGAGTAAAAACAATAGCTATAAGTTATAGCTTCCTTTAATATAAATTAGTTAAATTTATCTATGCAGTGTAGCTTCCTGTAACATAAATTAGTTAAATTGTTTTTCTAAGACCTAAACTGATGTTCCCCCCACCCCAGGAAATTAAAATTGAATATTTGATGAATTTGAGTAATTATTACAGTACATGTTTAATAAACATCTATTAAATGCAGTAGATCTTTTTTAAAAGCAGGAGGCATTCAAACTATAAAAGTATTATCCAACTTCCTAAACCTATGCTTCTGAATTAAACAGGCATGCTTTATGAAAATAACAAAGAGAAATATGGAAAAGTCTGAATAAAAACAGAGTTGTGGTATGTAATATGATTATTTGCTTCACATATGTAAATATTAGTTTTTAGACAAAAATCAGAAAGAATGTTAACCTTGACAGCAAGATCTGAATTAAAAGAATATTTGAAATAGGTAATTGTTGTTATGGTTTGTATGTGAAGTGTCCCAAAAGCTTACATGTGAGACAATGTAAGAAGGTTTAAAGGAGAAATGATTGGGTTGTAGCCCTAACCTAATCACTGAATTAATCCCTGGTGGGATTAAGTGTAAACTGGAGGAAGGTGGGGTGTGGCTGAAGGAAGTGACTCTTCGGAGGTGTGGCTATGGGGTACATATGTGTATCTTGGGAGTGGAGTCTCTCTCTGCTTCCTGAGCAGCATATGAGCTGCTTTTCTTCTCTCTTCCGCCAAGATGATCTGCCTCACCTTGAGCCAGCCTTCTATGGACTAAGACTGCTGAAACCTTAAGCCCTCAAATAAACTTTTGTTCCTCTAGTTGTTCTGGTCAGGTCTTATAGTCAGAGCCACACAAAAGCTGAAACAACTGCAAACTTAAAGCATCGACGCATAGAAGCAGAGAGCACACATTTCCATAAAATTAATATGAATTTTCCTTTTCTCATTTCTCCACAAACACCTTAGCAGATGATCCAAGTACTTATTCCCAACACTAAGATCAATTCTCCAGTAAATGGTTCTGGAAAACATATTTTTCTCCTTGTTATATATCTGCCTACCATTTCTAACTTGCCAGGCACCTTGGGCCGTGTTTGCACATATTTTCTTCTTTATGAAGATTACTGCAGTTATCTATATTCTTATCCCATATTTCTGCAGTCTACCAGCAAAAGCACAGCTCCTTTCTCCCTCTTGTTCCAATAGCATCTTGCTTTTTGCTGTTAGGCTTTTGTTACCCATTGAGTTATATGTGTTTTAATGCATCCATTTCAGTCCTATTTTGATCGCTGAGAGACAGATAGTCTCCATCCCCTTCCACCTGCTCCAACTTCAGTCACAGTATTTGATAACAAATAGCAACATGAAAAGTGACTGATGAATCCATGAGTAAGTGAAATAACTAATGCTTTGAAGCAGGTTTTATTAACAACGAATATGCATTTTCAGATAGAAACAACACATTGTTTTTCAAAAAGCTAATAAATATTATCCAAGTATATTTCATTAAAATACATAGAGAGCAGAGGTAGTATAGTCCAACTATATTTTTCATAGAATCTAAAGAGATAGTTAACATGATTCTTATAAATTAATATCAGATGTGTCAAGAAATATCATGATTTTAAGCTTTTATTTTAATAAGCATTGAGGACCATGCTACTGAAAGAGGAATTCAGATGTTTTGAATAACAGATGTTCAGGATTGCAAAGTGAATATTATATTAAGAAAATATTTGGAAACATAATGTGCAATTTGCCCAAGCAGATATACTGTTTTCTTAGGCATTGGATAAAGACTTCCTGAGAGTTAGTGAAAAAGAGAGAGCCAGTTTTCCATCAAAAAAAAAAAAAAAAAATGATACCCTTCACCCCCGCCCCTGAATTTGATTCTGAACAGAATGAAAAGTATCATTTTGACTAGCATCTTTTTTGAAACAGGTTTCTGGGACTAAAAATACTTCAACATAATTACTTAAGAACAGCTTATTTAAATTATTACAAATAATTTTGTTTGTTGTGATAAATCATCTGTTAAATATCTGCTGTGGTGGCATTGAATTCTTCATTAAGCAGTGTAACTTAAGTGCTAAATTAGCCCACTTTTAAACTAGAATTAATATTTCCTTCTCTTTCTCTTTTCCTGTGTATCCATATGTAGCTAAAAAGTATGATTGTATCTTAACTGTTTCTCATGACCTACCATCTGATAAGAATATATTCATTTGATTATTTTAAAATGTTAGTACCAAAATTATGGATGAATAAGTATGGAAGGGTGAGAAAGAGAAATAAAAATTCTCTCCAAGTGGAGCACGTACCCTACTCCCACAATATCCTAACTCATGCCCCTCAATGAAAAGATCTCCTGTCATATTAGGACTCCTGTGTTTATGAAATACCCTAATAAATTCTCCAGAGAGAAAGGTTAGCCTAAGAGGTCAAGGGTCAATTGAGGACCCTTGACCCCAGAGACAGAGGAGAGGAATATTTTGTTAGAAACCTAAATCACCAATTGATTGAATGGGTCGGTTCATTTTAGAAACTGACAAGCATAAAAAAAGTTATAAATTGTCAGTGAAACCAACCTTATCGGCTGGATCAATGGGAACATTAATTCTGTTTTATGGAATGGACTATCATCCAATTCTTGAATTGGAAATAAAACCAATTAATTTTTTTTAAAAAAGAAACTTATACATTATTAAGTGACTGGGGGTTTTAATAAAGGAGAGGGAATGAAACGTGTTTCTTGAATGACATAGTGTGAAATAGGGGAACAGCAATAAGATAACTTGCTCTTGACATTGAATTAGTCGAAACTGACTGATATCTGTGAATGAGGGTGGGGATGCTGTGTACTTCCAAACTTGAAGATACCTTCATGAAAGCATTAGAATTGAAGATACATTGGTGCTAACCTTTGAACTGGCAGAACTATGAAATGTGCATGAGTGAGGTGTTAAAAAGTCAGCTGAACAATTTTTCCAGTTTAGTTATAAACTGAATTTTGGATTATATTAACAAGAGAGGAAGATGTAAGACTGAGCAATGGAATTAAATAATGAGTTTGATAAGACACTAATAGGCCCTCTCATTTAATATTCATGGATGTTTGCAAGTAGCCATCATTTATCCTCTTCTTTATTATGTTGCATATCAATACTTCAGTATTATTATTATATATTACTAATGTACAATTCATTGAAAACATGTGCTGGGCATTTTCTCAGGCATTTTCAAAAGATCAGCACAATCTCCACCACAAGCCTGCAAGACAAGTGTTAAATTAATGGTTCCTATTTACAGATGAGAAAAGTAAAATAAATAAACTAGCCAAAGACTGTATGACAAGCAAATGGTGGGACAGAGTGTCTCCAAAGTCAGAGGATTTTAACTGTTTGCTGATGTGCATCAAATAAGGCCAGATGTCCTAGAAGAGATATCTTCAAGCATTATTATAGAGATCATTACAAATTAGACTATAAATTATTTAAATGAATCTAGTAGAAATTTTAATAGGAGCTTCTATAAGAGTTTGAGTAAGAGGTTCCAAATATTTATTTATAAGTCTTTACATGTTTTATAATATTCACTCATTTTGAAGGGTTTGTATGATATTTGACAGGTAGGCTATTGCATATTTGCTAAGAAACATCATTTTGAAGACCCAGAGTTTCTTTATATAAATGTTGGCTTCAATATTTTTTTCGTGACATTGAACAAGAAAACATAAACTTTACTATGTCTTAATACCACCGTCTATAAAAATGAGCCTTTAATCTGTACTTGAAAGGGGGTTTTAAGGATTAAAATAATAAATGTAAGTTAAATTTTTAGAACAGCATCTGCCATAGAGGAGACGATAAAACCACTTGCTATTTTTTACACTAATATGATTTTAATGTGAGAGAAATATAGAAAAGAAAGATGACAATAGAAGATTAGAGATTTCCCCAGGTTATCATATGAAATGGTCCAGACTGGTTTCAAAAAGGTCTTTTGTTGATTAAAGCTAATGAAGAGGGAGAAACAGAAACAAAGGCTGATTTTGATACTGAGGAACCTGTAAGTGTTTATATTTTTAACAAAATTAAAAGAAAATTACAAAGGTTTACAATTCTAATAATCAAACAAGTTTGCATTAGTACAAATGGATATTCTGATTTCCAGGCCTAGGTACTCAATATCACACTTTTGTGTCAAAACATTTTATTAGAAATAATTCTACTTACCATTTTAAATATACTGACCAAATTTCATTAAAATGCTGTAAGTACTATGTTCAAAGTAATAACAATAGTGATTGTCACTCCCTGAGCATTTTCTGTTTCTGGCATTGTTGAGTGATATAGGTAAGCACATGAATGTGGACATAAACATATGTGCATACAAGATTCATGAAGCAAAATTTAATTTGTTCTTAAGAAATGTCTTGCATACTAATAAAGTGAGTTTTCGGAAATGTGAGCCTTAGGTAGTAGCTTTCTATTCAGCAACTCTGAGTCACCTTAAGCCTGGAACATATTACAAATATGATTTTGTGGCGAATGCCCCCAAGAATGTCTTTTAAAGAGCACAACGTTATTACCTGTCTTCAATACGTTCATTTCAACTGTTTTTTTTCAAAACTCAATCAACTCCTAATTTCTCCTTTACTATTTCATAAAACTTTCCATAAAGAGTTGAATATGTTAACAATTCCTTAAGAAAATCAATATTTTTCCTCAAAGACCATGTACATGCTAAATCCCATACTCCATTAGGTAGAGAATTGAATAATTATTAATTCTAAGAATTTTACATTCTAAGCAGAGTTTCTTATCTTTAAAGTTGTTAGTGAACTTGCAGAAATATTTAAATATCAATAGAATTAAAACTATTATTGTTATTGCTTAATTTTCAAATAAGAGTTTTTTTCTTAAATAATATTATTCTCTCAACACTGAACAAAAATTAGAGGATTATATACAGATGTTTTCTGTTATTTTTTAAAAGTGATATTAATACTGAAACTTATGTAGTATAATTTCAATATGCATTCATATTAAATTGATTAGTAATAAGATGAGTGCTGACACCTGAAATGAAAACATTTCTACTCATTGGATCATGTTGCTTTGATTTTAATTCACTTTGTGTCTGAACTAAATTTTTCTAAAAGTATTTTCAAATGATCTTTTGATACAAAATACAGTGCAATGGCTAAGGCTAAGGTGCATTAAAAAAAGAATATGATCCTCTATTAAGGCTATGTTTTGTGTGTGCTATACCTGCCTTGTAAAATTATTGTCAGGTTATATACTTAATACATAAGTGGCAAACAGTCTCTAGGACTATTTCAATCCCTGTGGATTCACATTAATTTCTTGCTGTTCTGTTCAACAATTTAATTATCTGCCTTGCTTTTATATCTAGTATCTATTATATTTCCTTAATCTGCTAATCTTCTTTGTTATACATTTTTATCTGTAAGATTTCCTTTCCTTTTAGATTTCTCCAATTTTACAAAGAATTGCTAGGCTAAAGTCTAAGATAAAGAATTTTGATGACTAAAGTTATGAAAATAAACATTTGAGATGAAAACCCTTAATTCTGGCACTGACAGTCTTATTGATATGAGATTCTCATGCATAATGCAAAATGACCTATGGGATATTAAGCAAATAATAAATGAAAATAATTGTGCCTCTAACTTTCAAATGTATAGTGTTGAGAAAAACAATACTGTAAGTTTATTATAAATATATCTTTGTATGAGGCAATGAGCATATAATTTTAAATAACAAAATTTAAATAGTTACACATTTTCTGACCGACCACAAATATTAAACCTCTTATTGAAGTTGCCTTCTAGAACAAGCAAATTGAACTATTTTTGAAGAAGACTAAAAATTATCTTCTCCTGTGTTGGAAGGGTGCAGGTAGCTGATTCATTTGTTTCTGGTTGTTTTTCTCCTTTGCAAATTCCTAAAATTCAATGGTATCCAAAGCTACAAAAATGACAATATTATTCTGTATAGATGAAGCACAAATTCTTACATCCAAAACGCTGAGGTAAATAACATTATGAATCTTTTCTTTTTCCAAAAACCAACATATTTTCCTCAGTAGAAACCTTATTCTGAAAATTATTACATAACTCAGTTGTCAGCCATTAGCTATATTAGCTACTCTCTTTGATAGATTCTGTTTTCAGTTTTCCTTTTTGAGTCTAAGCAGCACAATTCCAAGTGTTGGTGAATAAAAAAAATCATTTTGAATATCAACCTTTACATTAAATAAATCTAAATACATTTTATTTTCCTTCACTCTAAATTTTAGAGAAAAACTAAGTGTGAATTAAACCTTGTATTAAATTCTCAAAGTCAAAACTTAAAGCTTGAGGTATCTCTTAGCTCCTCAAATTAATCTGAGTTCAGTACTTACTACAAATAAACATGGTAGAGACATTGAGAAATAAAGTAACACAAATTATAATCATAGGTGTTTATTGTACTTTCCTGTAATAAGGCAGATTTAGGCAATCTAGTAAAGCTGTCATTTTGTTTCAGTACTTTCAGGAACCTGTGTTGCTCATATGTTGCATTAACTTCCACAGGCTATGATCAATGACTGACTCATGGTCTAAGGTGGCTCATCTGTGTCATGTGGTCACAGGTGGTCAGAAATCTTACACACAATCATACCTGAGTGTAAGGGAACACAGCAATATAGATTACTCCAGGTTGACTATCTAACAAGGAAACAACAACAAAAAACATTTCCAAGGAAAAGACTTATAACCACGGAAGCACAACTCTTAGTCTCTGTCATAGGCTCAATGATCTGAAACAATTCTGCTTAGAACAAATTTTGTTTTAAATTTCACAAATACTTTAGTACAATAGTGAACCATCAACATGGCATGGGTTTACATTTTTAAAATAATTTTTAAAAATCTGTTTTAATTAGTTATACATGACAGTAGGATGCATTTATGCACTTTGATATATCATACATAGATGGGATATGCTTTCTCATTTTTCTGAGTATACATATGGGAGAATCATATTGTTCATGCAGTCACATATATATATAAAATAATAGTGTCTGTTTCCTATCCCCACATCCCCTCTTCTCCCCTCGTCTTCACTTCCCTGTACCTAATCTATGGTAATGCTATTCTTCTCTAGTGTCCTCCACCTTATTGTGAATTAGCATCCACCTATTAGAGAATACATTCAATCTTTAGTTTTTTGAGATGGACTTATTTTGCTTAGCTTGATATTCTCCAACTCCATTTATTTACTGGCAAATGCCATAATTTCTCTTTTTTTAAAATCTGAGCAATATTCCATTGAGTATATATATATATATATATATATATATATATATATATATATATACCATATTTTCTTTATCCATTCATCTGTTGAAGGACACCTAGGTTGGTTCCCTAGTTTAGCTATTGTGAATTGACAATATTATTGTCAATTGAGCTGCTATAAATATTGATATGGCTGCATTGCTGTAGTATGCTGATTTTTTAAGTCCTATGAGTATAAACCGAGGAGTGGGATAGTGGGGTCAAATGATGGTTTCATTCCAAGTTTTCTGAGGAATCTCCATACTGCTTTCCATAGTGGTTGCACCAATTTGCAGTCCCATCACCAATGTATGGGTGTACCTTTTCCCCCACATTCTTGTCAACATTTATTGTGGCCTGTATTCTTGATGATTGCCATTCAGACAGAAGTGAGATGAAAGTTTAGAGTAGTTTTGATTTTCATTTCTCTAATTGCTAGAGATGTTAAACACCTTTTTATATATTTGTTAATCAGTTGCATTTCTTCTTCGGTGAAGTAACTGTTCAGTTCCTTAGCCCATTTATTGGTTTGGTTATTTATTTATTTTTTTTGGTGTCAAGTTTTTCAGTTACTTAAATATCATAGAGATTAATGCTTTATTGGAGGTGTGTGTGGTAAAGATTTTCTCCCAATCTGTATGCTCTCTCCTCACATTATTGCTTTCTTTGCTGAGAAGCTTTTTAATTTTGATTCTTGTTAAGAGAGTCTTGTTAAGACAGTCAGGTCTTAGGCTGACATGGTGAAGATTTAGGCCTAGATTTTCTGCCATTAAGTGCAGGATTTCTGTTCTAGTGCCTAGGTCTTTGATCCACTTTGAGTTGACTCTTGTTCAGGGTGATAGATAAAGGTTTATTTTATTTTGCTACATATGGATTTTCAGTTTTGCCAGCACAATTTATTGACAAGGCTATCTTTTCTCCAGTGAACGTTTTTGGCACCTATGTTTAGTATGGCAGTCATATTCATGTTGGTTTGTCTCTTTGTCCTCTGTTCTGTACTATTGATCTACAAGTCTATTTTGGCACCAATACCATGCCATTTTTTGTTACTATAGCTCTATAGTATAGTTTAAGGTCTGGTATTGTGATGCCTCCTGCTTCTCTCTTCTTGCTAAGGATTGCTTTAGCTATTCTCCCAAATAAATTTTATGATGGATTTTTCTATTCTATGAAGAATGTCATTGAGGTTTTAATAGGAATTGCATAAAATCTGTATAATGACTTTGGTAATAAGTCCATTTTGACAATTTTAATTCTGCCTGTTCAGAAGCATGGGAGATCTTTATTCTGAGGTTTTCTTCAATTTCTTTATTTAGTATTATGTAGTTTTCATTGTAGAGGTCTTTCACCTCTTTTGTTAGATTGATTCCCAAATTTTTTTTATTCTTTTTTTTAAGGCTATTTTTAATGAGGTTGTTTTCCTACTTTCTCTTTCAGTGGCTTTATCGATGATGTATAGGAATGCATTTTACTCATGGGTGTTGATTTTATATACTGCTACTTTTCTGAATTCATTTATTAGTTCTAGAAGTTTTCTTGTGGAATTTTTTGGCTCTTCTAGATATAGAATCATGCCATCAGCAAATTGTGTTAGTTTGAGTTCTTCTTTACCTATTTGTATCCCTTTAATTTCTTTCTTTCATATGATTACTCTGGCTAGAGTTTCAAGAATGATGTTAAATAGAAGTGGTGAAAGGGGACATACTGTCTTGTTCCAGATTTTAGGGAGAATGCTTTTAATTTTTCTCCATTTAGAATGATGCTGGCCTTGTCTTTAGCATATACAGCTTTAAAAATGTTGACGTATATTTCTACTATCTCTAGTTTTTCTAGTATTTTGAACATGAAAGTGTGCTGTACATTATCAAATTATTTTTCTGCATCTATTGAAATGATCATATGATTATTGTTTTATGTCTATTAGTATGATGAATTATGTTTATTGATTTCTGTATGTTGAACTGACCCTGCATTCCTGGGATGAACCCTACTTGATCATGGTGCATGATCTTTTAAATATGTTTTTCTATGTGATTTGCCAGAATTTTATTGAAATTTTTTCATCTATGTTCATTAGGGATATTGTTCTGAAATTTTCTTTGTGTCTTTGTCTGTTTTTGGTATCAAGGTGATATCAGCCTCAGAATGAGTTTGGAAGAGTTTGCTCCTTTTCTATTTCATGGAAATCTTTGGGAAGTATTGATATTAATTTTTCTTTAAAAGTCTTATAGAACTCAGATGAGAATCCATCAGGTTCTGGGCTTTTCTTAGTTGGTAGGCTTTTGATGGCATTTTCGATTTCATTATTTGAAACTGATCTGTTTAAATCATGTATGACCTCCTCATTCAGTTTGGGTAGATTATATGCCTCTAGAAATTTGTCAATTTCTTCAATATTTTCTATTTTATTGGAGTCTAAATTTTCAAAATAGTTTCTGACTATCTTCTGTATTTCAGACATGTCCATTGTGATGTTTCCTTCTTCATCTTCTATTTTAATAATTTGAGTTTTCTCTATTTTTCTCTTCATTAGCATGGCCAAGGGTTTATCTATGTTATTTATTGTTTTCAAATAATAAATTTTTTGTTTTGTCAACTTTTAAAGTGTTTCTTTTGTTTCAGTTTCATTGATTGCAGCTCTGATTTTAATTATTTCCTTCTTCAACTGCTTTTGGTATTGATTTGCTTTTTTTTTTTTTCTAGGTCTTTGAATGTTTCTAGGGCTTTGTAATGTTAGGACATTTATTTGTTGACTTTTTATTCTTTTAATGAATGTACTCAATGCAATAACCTTTCCTCTTAGAACATTAAAATTTCTAGAACACTATGAAGGCAGTACTATCCATGTTCTTTACCTCTGAGAATTTTTTAAATTTCACCTTTGATTTCTTCTATTATACAGTCATCAGTCAATAGTGTATTATTTAGTCTCCATTTGTTACCATATCTTGTTTTTAATTTTATTTATTTTTAATTTTATCATTGATTTCTAATTTCATTCCATCATTGTCTGATAGAATACACGGTATTATCTCCATTTTTTTGTTTTTTGTTTTTGTATTTACTAAGAGTTGCTTTGTGGCATAACATATGGTCTATTTTAGAGAAGGAGCCATGTGTTGCTGAGAAGAAAGTATATTTGCTTGTTGATGGATAAAATATTCTATATATGTCTTTTGAGTCTAAATTACTAATTGTATTATTTAGTTCTATAATTTCCTTATTTACCTTTTGTTTAGAAGATCTGTCCAGCAGTGGGAGAAGTGTGTTAAAGTCACACAGTATTATTGTGTTGTGGTCTATTTTTCTCTTGAAATTGAGAAGGATTTGTTAGATATACATAGATGCTCCATTGTTTGGGGGATAAGTATTTAAAATTGTTGTGTTCTGCTGATATATACTACCCTTAAGAAGTATGAAATGTCTTTTATTGTCTCTTCTGGTTAACTTTGGCCTGAAGTCACCTTTATCTAAGTTGAGGATGAACCCCTGCTTTTTTATGCAATCCATGTGAGTTATATGTTTTTTTCCATCCTTTCATCTCCAGCCTGGAAGATAGCATATTGTTGAGATTTGTTTTTAATCCAGTCTGCCAATCTATGTCTTTTGATTGATGAGTTTAACATTTAAGGTTATTATTAAGATATGATTTTTATTCCCTGTCATGTTGATTTATTTCTGGTTTTTAATTTTACTTAATTTATCTTTGGTTAAATATTCCTTTAATGTAGACTCTCTCTTTTCTGGTTTTTACTTTTTTTTAACTTCATCCTCATGGGATATTTTATTCAGAATTTTCTGTAGTGTTGGCTTTCTAGTTGTAAGTTCTTTAATTTTTGTTTATCATGGCAGGTTTTAATCTCATCTTAAATCTGAAACTTGATTTTGCTCTATATAAAATTCTTGGTTGGCATCCATTTTTTTTCAGAGCTTTAAATATATGATTCCAGTACCTTCTAGCTTTGAGGGTCTGGGTTGAGAAATCAGTTAAGAACTGAGTTGGTTTCCCCCATACATAATTTAATATTTTTTCCTCTCACGACCTTCAAGATTATATCTGGGCTATAACCATGACTGACTCGTGGTCTAAGGTGGCTCACCTGTGTCATGTTTCTGGTGGTCAGAAATCTTACAATCATACCTGAGTGCAAGAGAACACAATATAGACTGTATTCCAGTTTGACTAACAAGGAAACAAAACAACAAAAAAAACATTGCCAAGGAAAAGATTTTATAATCATAGAAGCACAACTCTTTTCTCTATCATAGGCTCAATGATCCAAAACAACTCTGCTTAGAAGAAATTTTGTTTTAAATTTTACAAATACTTTAGTACAACAGTAAACTATCAACATGGCATGGGTTTACATTTTATGATGTGCTACTCATTTTTAAATTAAACATATTATATTGAGTGACTGTGTTCTATACATTAATTCTTTGAACTTTGTTGAAAATACTATATGTTCTTACATAATCTTAATTTTTAAGAATATAGTCCACACATGCAAGGGAATATATAGTCTGCAATTATTTGCACAGAAATACACAAGATCAGGTTTGTTGATTGTGCGTTTACACTGGGACAGATTTAATTCTGTTCAACACTTTTTCTGCTTAATTGTAATATTGCTGAAAGATGGATTGTGAAAACTTTTGTTATCACTGGGGGTGGAATAAATTCCTCCCTATGAGTTTACTATTTTTTAATCTACATATTTTCAGACTATTTAGCAGGAACATACACACTTAAATTGTCTAAGTATTTCTGCCCATGAATTTGTAAAATTTTGTTCCAATATAAATGCTAAAATTAAAGACTGTTTGTCTATTCTTGGTTATAATCACTTGAATTATAATTTTCCTATTTTCTCCAAATCTCAAAGAACTGGCCTACATTTAGGAATTCTCATATTTGTGCTCATGTCCATCATTCCCATTGCCATGCAGGACTTAGTGGACACATGTACTGAATTCATTTTTCTCTTTGATTAAACAGAAAATAATCCTATATTATCCATAATTTCCTATCTGAGCATCACTCTTTGAGTTTGAGTATTGATTTGGCTCCTGATTCCTTCTGCCAAAGATGTGTCTCTTCCTGCTTTGGACCAAAAATATCTAACACAAATGAGACACCTGGTGATTGGCAGTTGACCCTGCAGATGCTGTTTCTTCAAATTGCTTTTTAAGGACTTCCCTGAACATCTTAAACTCAGTCACATGTTTGGCTAACATTTCTAGATTTTTTTTTTAATTTTCCTCTCCATTATCAAATAAATTTTCAGGATAACTACTAATTTTAATGTCATAAAGAGAAATCTTGCCAGATTGTTCAGCATTTTTGTTACTCTTTGAAAATACAAAACACTATTCTGAATTTAGAGTAACTTGTTCTTTATTTATCACATATATTTCTATTGTCTTGCTTCAACCTAAATATCTCTTTTATTATGTCTTTGCTACAGTCTTAAAATGAACCCAGCACAGTTTTTGATGTATTTTATCATCAAATCTAACATCCACCACACAGAAAAACCCACAACATATTGGAGTATACTGTCACTGTACTCTAACCACAGTGGCCTGAAAATTGTCATTCTTCCTTTGACCTCATTCTCTTTGTCTATACAATTGTATCCTTTTCCTCAGGATATTTTTCTTTTTAGCCCATTCATCCATCTCCCATATCCCTCCAGTCTCAAAGTAGTCATTGTTTCTTAAGACAAACTTCTTTAACTTCTCTTGTGTTATCAAATACCTACTAGCACTACTGCAGAGATATTAGAAGAGAGTATTTTATTTTCATTTATGTGGTTTTGGGAGATTGGATTTTGCTCTGTTCAGTCACTGATCCTGTATGTGAGAGCTAATTTATATTGCCAATGCTAACCCCAATGATAAGACTCAACCTATGTTAGGACAGCCTTCAAGTCATTTTTGGAGGGTAGATTTGATTTTATTGTTTCAATTGTTTTGGAGCCACTCAAAAACTGAACAAAGATTAGATTTTTTTTCCAGAGATGTCTACATTTCCCTGAAGTAGCTTCTTTTGGAGATGATTTTAGTACCTGTCATAATCATGATCAAAAGATACCCCTCTAGGTTCAGAACAAGGAGTGGATAAATGGATAGAGCTGGAGAATATCATGCTAAGTGAAATAAATCAGTCCCAAAGAACCAAAGACCAAATGTTGTCTCTGATATGTGCCTGCTAATGCACAATAAGAGGGGAGTCTAGGGAAGAATAGAGGACTGTGAATTAGACAGAGGTGAATGAAGGGAGGGGAGAGGGTGTTCGGACAGAATGAAGGGAGGGGAGGAGATATGAGGTTGGGAAGTACAGTGAAATAAGTCGGATAGTATTACCCTATGTGCATATAGGATTATATGTAATTCTACATCATGTACAAGCAGAAGAATGAGAAGTTATACTTCATTTATGTATGATATATCAAAATGCATTATACTTTCATGTACAATTAACTAGAACAAATTAAAAAATACAAAAAAAGAGCTCTCAAAATGAAACAATTACTAATCTTAAATGATAAGAAATGATGTCATAACATCAAGCATGTGGAACCAGAATATATAAAAATCAAACAAACTTTCAGATTTTTTGTTTTTAAAAGGACATGTGCATTTGATTTCAGATTTGATCCCAAAGTAAATGAGTAAAATCACAACTGAGAAAAACTCACTTTTTGATCATTTCCCTATCAATAGTAATATTTTTAAGGTACTCTCAATGTGATGGTTTTGTTGTTGATATTATTTGATTTTTTTCTTTCTGTTACAATAAATGATATTGGTAGTAATTCAAACACTTATGTACACCAGTGTGTTCTGCAATGAACATAATATCTAGAATATAGATGAAATACAGTATACACGCTTGACTAAGAAATGGCATTGGAAAACATGATGAATGTTGAAATAAGGGTGAAGACATGGTTAAAAGTTAACTATCCTTTTAGTATAAAAGATATTTAATTCATCTTGATTATGATACAATAAAAATTACAGAGAAAAACTTATAAAGAAGAACTTAATTTGCACAAATAATCATATTAACACAGTTAAGGGACATTAACAATTAGACAGTATGTTCAACATGAAAACAATCCTGCGGAGTTTTAATTGAAGGGATTTATGCATATTTAGTAGGCTTAATGTTGTGTCTTCTTGAATCACTCTGCTGTGTGATGTGGGTGGGGTGTGATTAGGTTGTAATAAGGCCAATTCACAGCAGTGCATGCAAAATGAGAGTCCAGATGCATGATAAGTTAGAAAGGGACTGCTGGAAAGCAATGTGAGTTCAGCAGACAAGACATGCCATGTTTAGATACTTGGATCTGGGAAATACTTTTGAAATTAATATTGTATTTACATTTCTTTTCTTAGGCATAGTGTCATGAGAAATTAAAATTGAAATTTTTATCCTTTTTTTAGCATAATGGTGAAAAAGAAAAGGATATTATGAGACAACATATTATAAACCAATTAAACATCAGTTTATATCTACTTTTGATACCCAGGAACAGCATTTTAAATGTCAATTTTTACCTCAATAAATCAAATATGGAAACTGAATCTAATTAAAATGTATATAGGAAAATACTCATTATAGCACAATCTATAATAGCAATCTACTGAAAGAAGTATTTATAGATGAAGAGCTAACTGAATTATGATACATTAAATCAGTAACTCTGCATGTATTAGTTAAACCATATATACTCTTGAATTGAGATACGTAACATTATTCTAATACACAGAACTTACTTTAAAGAAAAGTCTAAATATTAAATTAAATTTGGAATATAAAGTCAAATAATATGAAGAAGTCATAAAAATTAACAAAATAAAACATATTATTTAGCAAAGTATGATTTATTACATATTTGTTTTCTTTCCCTGAACACTTTTTTATATCTGTCCCATAATGACCTCAATAGTTTTATAGTATGAAATATAAGTTGCAAATTGCTGAATTAAACCACAATACATTTATAATACTACACTTTGAAAAATATAAGCATAGATGTATCTTTTTATTAAAGAAAATCAAGGGAATCATATATATATAATGTGTATTATTAACCGAAGCATTTAAGATTCAATAATACTGTATGGGCATATTAGAATAGATATTAAAGACCTAGCAATAAATAAGATGGATATCTGTACTTACCAGTGCAAACCTTTTCAGTTAGTTAATACTCTTAGACCTAAGTTTTCTAGACAAGCTGTTATCTGGAAAGTGATTTCCTTTCCCAAATCTCACTCAGTGCTTTGAGATAACAATTCTGCAATGTACATTTACTAGCTATCTGAAGCCTCTCAAAAATTAAATGATGTAAATAACATATGTCATCAGATGCTTTATGACAATTATTCAAAAAATGCAAGTAAACATAATGTAATGGAAATAGTTTTCCATTCACTTTCTTATAGCATTTTGATTGAATATACCAGAATGATAGAAAGACAATCATGAATAAATCATCATCACATTTAGTCTTACTAACAAACACAAAAAAGGAATGATTAAATACCAAGCAATGGGGTAAAGTTTATCTTCAATTTTATTATATTTCCTTATCCCTCTGAGCATATTAAAATGGAAAAACAGTAATTATGTTCTCCCTTGGTAGCATACATAGTCTTACTTTTTCAGCTGCACCACTTATTGAATCTGAAAAGCATTCTATTTTTTCCCCATAATACTGGAAATGTTTTAATAGTTACCACTGTAAAGAAGTTGCATTATTTGGGAAATGCACATGTATGTTAAGAGTGTGTGTATGTGTTGTTTTCTTAATGTGACCTATCATTTCTACAAAGTCTGCTTTGATTTAGTGTTGTGAAACAGAAGTTATATAGAGTTCATGCTGCTACCTAATTCCTAAAGAATCTGAAGCTAATGGCTGAATAAAATTATTTTCAAATTGTGATAGAGCTTGCATTTTTAATTAATTTTTAAATTTGTTTAAATTAGTTATACATGACAGTAGAATGCATTTATGCATTTTAATATATCATACATAGATGGGATATAATTTCTCTTTTTTTTGAAAGTACATGTTGCATATGTTTTACTGACCTTGTTAATACGCTTGTTGCTCAACCATTCATTAACTTTGTAGCCCTGAGCAAGTGTGTTTAAACTTTTTGCATATTAATTCCTCTTACTCTGTTTTGAAGGACTATAAATTTCTGCTTCAAAGAACCAGTAACCCACACAAATGTGTGCTCAAACACAGACACACACACATACACACACACACACACTCAAACACCCATCCAGGTACACACAATACAAAGATGGATCCTCTTGAATTATTTAAAAAAAAAATCTATCTTTATTTCTAACATCATGTTGAATATACCTAATTTAAGGAAAGTAAAATATTTTAAAATATTTAAACTGGGATAAGTGAGGAAAAAAATAATCATGAGCAAATTCAACTCTCCAAAAGGTGAAAGTCACAACTTTCATAAATACAACTCATGTAATACAGTAGATTCAAATTCTGCTTTAAAATACTTGTGTTCACAGACCTATAAATAACATAAAGGATGTGAATGAGCATATCAATTGTTTTTCATTATTTTTTAAAATATTTTTAGACGTTGATGGACCTAAATTTTATTCACTTATTTGTATGTGGTGCTGAGAATAGAACCCAGTGCCTCACACATGCTAAGCAAGCACTCTACTACTTAGCCACAATCCTAGTCCTATTTTCATTATTTAAAAATATATATACATATATATTTAGTTGTAGATGGACACAATATATTTATTTATTTTTATGTGGTGCTGAGAATCAAATACAGGGCCTCACACATGTGGTGCAAGTGCTCTGCCACTAAGATATAGACCCAGCCTCTTATTATTTTTTTCATAATATTAAAGAAAGCCTCTCCTTGTGAGTTTAGGCAATAATGAATTTTCTGTAATTATTATTACATATTACAAATATGCCATTGGATTTTTCATAAGCTGCCCTACATACTAAAGCTTTTTTTTTTTTAAAGAGAGAGTGAGAGAGGAGAGAGAGAGAGAGAGAGAGAGAGAGAGAGAGAGAGAGAGAGAGAGAGAGAATTTTTAATGTTTTATTTTTTAGTTCTCGGCGGACACAACATCTTTGTTGGTATGTGGTGCTGAGGATCGAACCCGGGCCGCACGCATGTCAGGCGAGCGCGCTACCGCTTGAGCCACATCCCTAGCCCCCAAAGCTTATTTTTATAAAATAAAACTTAAGATTCACTCTTTTACAGTTTATTATTCATTAATTTTTTGCTGGAATTTTGTGACTCAAGTGACAAAACTGTACCATTTTATGTAGTTAATCCCAGAAACACTTCAAATAATTCTGCCTTAGGTGAAAACACATTTGATTGCAAAGAACAGAAATTTACTTAAGGGGGGCTAAGCCAATGTCTTATCAGAACCCCACAGGGCTTCTTTGGATGCTTCAAGAGAGTGGTTCTCTGTAGCTAGACATCACTGCCCCCAAGACTCTGAGCACCTCTTTATCACCCTCTCACTGCCTTTGCTTTCTGCTGCTGTCCTTGCCTTTCCACATACATGAGACAAAATGAGCACAAGTCCAAGTTCAGCAATCTTCATCTGCAACAACTTTTGGAAACAAATTTTCTGGAAATATTTCCAAATTTTTAGTGGGGACAGTCTAAATGTCATAAATTAAAACCTGACTCTTGAATGTGAAGACAGCAGAGAACAAAGAGAAAACAAGGCTCAACTAGATCTTCCTCCTTTGTTGACAGGACACCTCCCCCAAACAGGGGTTGCTTTGTGTTGGACAGTTACCCCAAAATATGTCTGAATTGTTGTCTTGGGGTTTTAATAAAAGTAGCATTCATATATAGTACCATCATTGACTTTATTTCCATTATGAACAACAATAAGAATGGCAAAGGGAACATTTGACACAGAAAGCCAGTTCCAGTATTATCTATTAAAATCCTACTATGTAATATTTCATTGTCTTTTGCATGATTCTATCATTTCTCTTTCATAATAATTATTTTGACTATTGATACACAGCAAGAATATCAAATTAACCAAATGGGTAGGAGAGACTAGGTTTAAAGAAATCAGACTATTTAAAATTTTCGCCATATTTTCTACAGTGTTACTTATTTTGCATCTTGTTCACAATTACAGATCCTTGGTTAAATTTTTCACTTAGATACTTGTCAATAATTAATTTTGACTACTTACTGTGTTTTGTGTGGACAAAAGTGTTAAGATATCAAATTAAAAAGTTCTGTATAGTAAAGGAAACTATTAGGAATATGAAGAGAGAACCTAGAGAATGGGAAAAAATCTTTGCTAGCTACTCTTGCACAAAGGATTAGTACATAGAATCTATAAAGAAAGGAAAAAACCCACCCAAACCCAAATAATCCAAATAATAAATAGACTCTCTCAAAAGAACAAATATAAATTGACACAAATAAATGAAAAAAAATCAATATCATTAGCAATTAGGGAAATGCAAATCAAAACTACACTGAGATTTCATCTCACTCCAGTCATAATGGTAGTCATCAAGAATATAAAAAATAAAAAATGCTGGACAGTATGTGGAGAAAAAGTAACACTTTTATACTTTTGGTGGGATTGAAAATTATTACAACCACTGTGGAAATCAGTCTAGAGGCTCCTCAAAAGTCTAGGCATGGAGACACCTTAAGACCCAACTATACTAAATCCCAGTGTTCATCCTTAAGAATTAAAGTCAACTTATTATGGTGATACATTCATACCCATGTTTACAGCAGCCAAACTATGAAACCAGTCTAGGTGTCCATCAATGGATAAATGGATAAAGAAAATATGGTGTATATATACAATGCACTTTTATTCAGCCATAAAGAAAATGAAATTATGTAATTCGTTGGAAAATGGTTGGAACTAGAGACCATTTGTTAAGTGAAATAAGTCAAACTCAGAAGGTTGTGTTGTGTGTTTTCTCTCAAAAGTAGAAGGAAAAAGGAGGAAAAAGAAATGAAAGGTGGAAATGGATTTCATGAGAATCAAAGGGAAATGAGCAAAGGGACCAAAGGGTGGGAGGTAAGGAGAAGGAGGGAAGTGATGGGGAGTGATAATTGCCAAATTATGTTGTTATTTATTGTGTGCATGTACAAATATGTAACAGCAAATATCATTTTTACATATTAAAAAATGTGGAAAAATACTAAGGTTGTAAAATATTGTTTTAAATAGTTTCCCAGTAATAAGAAGTCAATAACTCAGGTGAAGGCTGTAATAGAAGAAAATGTCACTTGGATGGTAAAGAGTGTTAGTACAAATAAAATTCAGAGAAAAGGAAAATTATGTCAGACTATATTGCTCAGAAAGGGAGAGATGGCATTTCAGCTGGGACTTCAGATAGATAAGGATGATTATGGGATTTAGTAGGAGAAAAGATATCTAAAGACACAAAGAGAGAGCACGGAGTCTTTTGATTTGTAGCAAAAAGTTCTTTTTGACAGAAACAGAGGTGATTTTACAGAAACTGAAGAAAGAAAAGTTGAAAATCTTAGTAAAGATTTGAGTGTGCATAGATACATTATTTTAAATGTCAACTGTGTGGAAGTTTATCCCCTGGGAAATGGAAATATACTGGATATTTGTAAACAGGGAAGCAAAATGTAGAGAATAGAGATAGTATAAGACTCATTGGTGTACCTCGGGAAATTGGATTAATTAGACTAAAGGAAATGAGAGGACAAATGTTATTTATTGTAAGGAAAAAAACCTGCTTTCATTTAATGACATGTTATTACCATTGTTCGAGGAGGTGATAAGGTTTTAAGGAAAACTTGAGCAAAGTTTGGAACATCAATGGGCAATATTAAGTTAAGGGAACAAGTATCTAACCCAAATTAGATGAGATTTGAAATGCTCCCCAAATTTCTATAAGTATGCAAGTTGTTCCTACAAGTTGAGAAAACAGAAAAAGAAAACTGAGGTTCTCTTCTCATTGCTGTTAAGCTTAGGTTCTGTATGCAGTAACATGATAAATTGGACTGGAAGACATGACAAAAGCTAAAGGAAAAAAAGACATTTTCTCTTTATGCTTAGTCCATCCTCAGATATTAGAGGACATCACATTCTCACCACTACATAAAACTATAATAACAAATTGAGGAGGTTGGAGAGGGGAGAAGGAATGAGAGAATGATTTTGAGAGAAAGGGAAATTTTCTTAGGTCATTGTAGTGATCACTGATGTATAGCATAGGTACAAACAAGAGAGAACACAAGAGATGGAGGTAGCTGAGCAGTAAAAGGACACAATCGTAGCAAAGGCAGAATGAGAATCTGGTTGGAGTTGTTAGAAACAACTGATGCAAGCCAAATTCTATCAATAGAGTCAATCCCCCACATCCTTGAGGTATCATAAGTAATGCAAAGATGATCTAATGTGTTAGGAAGAATGTGAGTAGGCTTCAGAAAATATGGTGTTGGAGCACAAGGATTTGGACCATCAGACAGACTTGATATTAACAAGAAATTGATCTCCTGGGATTGCGAAGGGATGAGGATACATGCCTATAAGCAAAGGCCGGACAAATTCTAACTGCTTTTCTTGCCCTTCCCAATGGATCCAAGCCTTCCCGTAACTGAGAAAAGGACCTGAGAGTCTTAAAATATGTCCTGGATAGAATGAATGGCTAGTTAAATCACATTCCATACCCATGGAGCAGTTACTCTATGGAAAGCACTAGTGTAGCAATAACTAATATCCTGTGAAAGATCGTATCATTGTCTTTTTTAATATATATTTGAATTTATTTGTTATATCAAACCAGAAGTGTTCCGTATAATAGCAATATCATGGGGAGAACAAATAAACTTGTCTTTAGCCATCATTCTAGATAGGCACTGTTTTGATACAACAACAAAAATCATTTACAGCCCTCAATTAGCTCCTGTTAGAATTCTACAATGAAAAGTAATAAATGTTATCTAAGATGTCAGTAAGTGCTAGGAAGAGAATGTTTTAATATGTGAGTATAAAGGGAAAACCTTTTTAAAATTTTTTGTTGTTGTTTGATAGACCTTTATTTATTTATACATGGTGCTGAGAATCAAACCCAGTGCTTCACATGTGCCAGACAAGTGTGCTACCACTGAGCCCCAGCCCCAGTCCCAAGGGAAAACCTTTTAAGAGGATAATACTCGAACTATGATGGGATGATATGAAAAGGCCTGCTAGGTGAGAGATGTAGTATTCAATTCTTACCAAAATGATATAGAACAAGCAAGAAAGGTTAATGATGTAGGGGGCTGGTAGCTAGAGAAAATTCAAGTGGCTGGATCTTTCTTATGGAGGGTGAACATAGTATGAATTAAGGTAAGAGAGATGAGGAAAACTAGTTTTTGAGTTACTTTACATGCTGTTTTAGAAAGTTCAATTATATTTTCAGGATAATGAGAAGGTATTGAAAAAATTAAGCTTTAACTTGAACTGATGCATAGTTTATGTTCATGCAAGTTCAGAGAGGCTTGGTAGATCCCAATAGCTAGATAATGTCATGATTGATCCAGATTATTTTCCTCTCTGCTGGTTAACACTAATATGTCCCAATCCTTACAGTAGGTAGTAAGAAAATGACTCAGTGGGACCATGGCTATGGCAATCCTATGCCCGATATTCAGATTCAACAATATTCATAGGGAGAAGGAAACTTTCTCAACTCATGGTTTCTACTTAGGAGAAAAGAAACTTTAAAAACAGTCTCTCAACATATGTCACCAAGCAATTCATAAGCCAAAGTTAAATGACATCCATGTTTTAACTTCTTTCTGGCATTAGGTAAAGTGCTACACTAAGAGTAAACTAGGTCCTACAGTGAAAATATGGTCAGCCACCCCAATACAAAGGCCTGAATGGTATAAAGAAGGACTACAAAGCAGAATCAACTTCTATCAGGAACTGAGAAGTTGGGAGAATATGCTCAGGGGGCAACCTGAGAATTCAATATCAATCATTTGTCCACTGAATGTTTGAAGTGGAAGAGGAAAAGAAAGGTGTTAACATGTAGAGAATCTAGAAGGTATCTCTTAGAGAATTTTACTTGGTCACCATTCCATTAATCTTCCCCATGTAAAAATCATACACTTACAGGTATATTATTGTAGTTCATGTGGATGAATGAGATTAGCAAAATATAATGACATTTACCTAACTCTCCCTGATTTAATTGACTTTAAACTCTTTAGTAGTCAATCTTCTTTCACCTCTGCCTACTTTTCTCTTTAACTCAGGAGTGCTCAACCACTGAGCTACATCCCCAGCCCTTTTTTTTAAGAGAGAGAGAGAGAGAGAGAGAGAGAGAGAGAGAGAGAGAGAGAGAATTTTAATATTTATTTTTTAGTTTTCGGCAGACACAATATCTTTGGTTGTATGTGGTGCTGAGGATGGAACCTGGGCCGCACGCATGCCAGGCGAGCGTGCTACCGCTTGAGCCACATCCCCAGGCCTCCCCACCCCTTTTTTAAATTTTGAGTCAGAGTCTCACTAAATTGCTGAGACTGGCCTTGAACTTTTGATCCTTCTTCCTCAGCATCCTGAATTGCTGAGGTTGCAGGTGCATACAATGGTGCACAGCTGATGATCTTCTGAGTATGTATTTCTTCATTTGAATATACTCAAAAGAAAAGAAATTTCTGTCCAAAACAAAAGTGTATATCTTTCATAATTCCTTCTGCTATTTTATTACATTTACACTTGTGAGTTTGCTTAACATGTAATATTTCCCATTTAATTGATAATATGAGTGTATCTTAGATAAACGTCTCAGAAGCAAATCCTGTGAAGCATGGAGGTAGACATTGTTTCCGCCAGGGCCTGCTTGGGAGACAATACACTTCTCTAGGGGGCACTATTGTATGAGTGTGCTGTCATATTTGTAATGCCAAAGTTCAAATATAATTTAGAGGTTTCATAGGACAAAGCCTTTTTAATGTTTCAGTAAATCAGTAAAACTTAGATAGGACATGTGGGAAATCTCTTAACACAAAATTTCATTTTGTAGTGAATTCCATTAACATATTTGTTGTCATTGCTTTGGAAAATGGTTCAACACTTTACCCAACCTGACTCTATATTTTAAGTTTAACTACAAACTTAAAGATACAAATTAAGTTATTAAACCACTAATGAGTAATAATATCTAGAAAATAACTTAGAGTGAGCAGCATTAGATCTCTTTGATGGTAAAGAAAATGTGCATACCAGATGGAAAAATAAGTCTGAATCGCCTCCTTTTGTTGCTCTTTTAGGATTTTATGCACATAAGAAGAAGTATGTAAGTGTTTGCAGCTTTTTATTTCTTTCTTTCTTGCATCAATGCTTTAGAGGCAATTCAACAAATTATTTTTCAGATCAGTGCACTCATGAATTCTGTTCACAGAATACAGAGCTTAATTTTCTATCTTCACATGAAGTGCACATCAAACAAAGAAATAGAGGTATCATGGCTACAATAATCTGAGAATCATAGGTCATTATTTCTTTTCTCTTATACTATTTTTATAAGTGCTTTTATATACCCCAAATGGATAAGTTACATCTAATTGTGCATAGATAAAACTCAGCCCCTTTCACTCACCATAAAATATGGGCCAGAGTTTTTCATGAAATTGCGAGATTTCTGGAGTACAAAACTGTCTTCTTCAGTTTTCCCTTTCTCTCTTTAAACACACACACACACACACACACACACACACACACACACACACACACACATCATTCTTCTGGGAATTGCACATAGGTAGATGTATGACTTTTTAACTACATTCTGTGTAGCTGAGAATGGCATTGATTAAAACTTCTATGATTGACATGTTTAGGGAAATTCAGCTTGCCAGTCATCCATGAAAAAGGCATGCTTTCATATAAATTTCCCAAAGTATTTTCAGGCTTTAGTGAGTTTCCACAACCAAGTGAGTCCAGGGTTCTCTAAATCAATAAAGCTGTGTTTTCCCAGTAAATGCCTGTGTTTACGTGGACATTAATAGAATGTACCCTGTGTGATAGTTTCCAAACTATAAAGTGAATCCAATTGTATTAACACAGGCTTCCATAACAAAACAACACAAACTGTTTCACTTTGACAACAGAAATTTATTTTCTACCAAATTCTGGAGGCTAGAGGTGTAATTAAGGATTGGTTTTTGGTCAAGTCTTGTTTCTAACTCATAATGGTTACCTGCTCACTGTGTCCTCATATGGCCTGTTCCTTTAGCACTTGCAGAAAAGGAATCTCTGATGTTTTTTTTTTTTCCTTTTGTTATAAAGATACCAGTTCTGCTATGACATAATTACCTTCTTAAAGGCTCTATCTCCAAGTACAGTAACTTTGGGGTTTAATGCTACCACACAAATTCTGAGGAGGCACAGATATGTCCATGTCATGGTGCTTTGCCAAAGCTACTGGGAATCGCTACAGTGAGTAGTTGGAGAGGAAAATGTTGTTCCCCAGTATATATCTCTGTTTCCTCTTACATAAAGAAGTATCTTGCAATGCACCTAACCTGCAACATCTCTGCATCAAAGCCCTCTACCTTGTCATTTGAAATCTTCCCTTCTCTATAATTTAACATAATCTATTTTACCATTTCAAATGGGAAAAAAAGAGACTACAATAGGATGATGTGACATCAAATGACAGTTTTTATAATAATGCCCTAAAGGAATTCCACTGCTGAAATGCCATGTGATTCTAGTACTGGGCTCAGAATTCATAGAGTAGTTTTAATGGAAAGACATTTTAAAATCACTTTAGTTTTCATTACAAGGTAGGGATATCTTTTAAGATTATTTTTCTTGATGTTTCATATTGGTTTGAGCGCCAGAAGACCTGGGTTCTGAGAAAGCCTTGCCTACTAGTTTAATTAGCTTAATTAGGTTAACAGAAATGGACTATTGAAACCTTGTAATACTGTGGAGAATATTCAACAAATTATGGAATGTTTAACTATTTTAAAAACATTTTGATAGTGTTGAAATCTGCACTGAAGTATTTACTTGTGTGGAGAAACTTTAGAAGGTTTGCTATAAGGCCACAATCAAAGGGTTTACTATCAAGAAACATGTAAAGTTATCTACAATTATGTGTGTGGAAAATACATACTCATCAAAATTCTGATGTACTTAAAAAGAAAAATGAAGATGCTCAAATACTTTAGTCCATGGAAGAAACTCAATACCAGTATATTTATTGACACCAAACAAGGCCAAAAGGTATTCCAGATAATCCAGTAACTATTCCTGAAAAAATATAATATTTTTACTTTTATATTAAAGTCAATATGCTAATTTACTTTGATACAAAGAGGGAAAAGATAACTTTTTTGAGATTTGACACTGGTATCTATTTTTGGTGGAATTACAGACAAAAATTATTTGCAGAAATATTTATACAATTAAATCCTAACTAAAAACACCTGTTTTGAAAAAGATTGTTGGATTAAACTCATTAGTGTTACTAACATTATAGTCAATTAGAATAATGAATACACTAATTTCCTACATAATATTGGACTTGAACAAAAGAGGGAAAAGCTTACCATGAAATATAAATACACAGAAATAAAAATATGAAGTATTCCTGGAAATGAGTACAAAAAACTTGAAATCTAACAAGTTTTTTAGATTTAATTGCAAGATAGATCCAAATGTCAATTATTGCCAGGTTTAATCTTTCAATTCCCAGTGATTATGGTGTCAATTAAATTAAAGTGTCAATAAAGATTGTTGCTGTACTTTATTGAAATAATCAATGTGTTTCAAGAAAAAAGTAGAATGATTTAATGATACAAATTTAAATCTATTTTAAATAATATTAAAATGTATATGTAGTATGAGATGGCAACAAGGAGGGTAGTGGTGGTGGTATATAAGGAGTGGAAGAAACTGTACTATCTTTGTAAATACAAAATTATTACAGAAGTTTATTTTAAAATGCATTATTTATGTGGTAAACAGAATTAAATGGTTATTTTAAAGTATTATTAAAGAGTATTATTACTCTTCAATATTTTAAATAAATAAGTACAGAACTGAAATTCTTTCCTGGTTTAAAAAAAAAGATGATTAGAAACAAGTTGTAGATTACAGAAGCAGTAACCACATGATAAAGGTTGCATCTCAACAGATGGGGAAGCAGCAGAGTATTTAGCAGCTATGTTGAACAGTTAATTATTTGGGAACAGTTGTTGAGAAAACTGCATCTTCTTACTCACATAAAATTAACATAGGAATAATTTAAAAGTTCTAGTGTATATGTGAGACCATATCAACAACCTAATCAACTGAAGGTAATATTTTTATTAGGTTTTGGGATATAGAAGAATTTTCTATTTAAAAAATCTTAGATTGATATGGTAAGGAAACTATAATTATTCTACAAAGCAATTAATCATTTTACATCTATGATTTAATGTTATTTCTCATTTAATTGGCAATTCTGATTTTGTCATTTATCTTAGCTAAAAGTATGCATCATGTTATTTCATATAGAAAAAGAATTATATATTTTAAAATAATGGAATAGGTAAGACATAAAACAGTAGCTAATTTTGCAAACTCCAATTAATAGTCTAAAGATATATTTTATAAGAAAACATATTTAGGGGCTAGGGTTGTGGCTCAGTGGTAGAGTGCTTGCCTAGCACATGTGAGGCACTAGGTTTGATTCTCAGCACCACATGAAAACAAATAAAACAATAACAACAACAAAAAGAAAACATTCAAATATGAATATGCACACATACAATAAATATTTTAGAACTTTATAAAATATAAATTATGTAACCTTAACAAATTTAAGTTGGTGAATTATAATAACACATACAGCATAGGATAACCTACTAGAGAAAGTGTATGCCTTATGTTTGATTTTACATATATAGACATATGTTATATACATTACTTACATATAGCATTTGAAAGAAATAAGCTGAATATTGGGCTTAAGAAATGATAGTTTATCAATCATTTTCATATTATTTTTTTCTATAGTAGTATTCAATTTTTTTTTCCAAAAAGTGCTAATTTTCAGAGAAACAGCATGTAAAATGAGTTTTTCCTTTATGTAATAGAGATATATAAAGTCTCTTCTACCTCTTGTTTTATTGGCCGTATGATCACTGCAGTGGTCAGGTGACTCTCAGCCCCACTCTAGCCCCCAGAAGATGTCCATGGGATGCAGGGCAGCTGTCTGGATTTTTTTTTTCTCAATGCTGCCCACCCCACATATAGCATTGTTATGGCCTATAATGAGGAGGCATGTAAGAATTTAAAGAATGTGTAAGTAAAGGAAATAGCTTTCCTTGTAATTAGCAAATAGAATCTTAAGATGCTTTGCAAACTTTGAGAAAAAAAAAATATGGTGAGTCAAAAAAGGGAAAATGTATATGATTCTTGGAAATTCATATACCAAGCCCATTTTAATTTAAAACCTGTTGTGGTATATCTTTTATTAATCTTGAGAATTAAAAAAGAACATTGGAAATGAAAGAAAACATAAAGAACAAGATGCAAGAATTTTTTCTAGGAAATAGTGACAAGGATAATAATGATCTTTACTAAAATTCTACAAATATATTGTGAACATACAGAGGGAAAAAATAGTAGTTGTTAGAAACTCTTAAGGACTAAAAAAATGATTCCATTGCCTTTTGCATAATATGATTAGATCATTGTATTCAAAGAACAATGTCATCATTTTGTGGGACCTGTGGAAGAAATCAAGTTACTGAAATTTTAATATATCTTTTTTATTAGTGTATTAGAGCTATATATTCTTGTGGAATTCATTTTCACTTATTAATAAATGCATAAATTTGCTGCATTTCAATTTACAGTACTAACCTCTTTACCCCCTTCTTCTCCCTTATCCCTTCCTCTATTCTATTAGTCTTTGCTATTGATATACTTTTCTAATTGGTAAATCATAGTTACATATAAAAATGGAATTCACTGTGATACATTCATACATGCACACAGCATAATTTCTGCAGTTCCTCCCCATTCCCAACTCTCCTCCCTTTCCCTAGAAACCCTTTTTCTACTCCAATTCTCTTCCTTATATTTTCATGAGTTTCCCTAATTTTTGCAAATTTCTTATTTCTCTTTAGTTTGCACATATGAGAGAGAATATTTGACTCTTGGTTTTCTGAGTCTGGCTTTTTTTTTTTTTCACTTAATATGATGTTCTCCATTCCACCTACTAACAAATGAGATAACTTCATTTTTCTTCATGGCTGAGTAAAAATCCATTGTGTATAAACCACATGTTCTTTACATATTCTTTATCCAATTTTCTATTGAGGGACATCTATGCTGTCTTCATAACTGGCTATCGTGAATTTCACAGTGTAAATATCAATATGAATGCATCACTATAGATACCTTATTTTAGTTTTATTTTGGAGAAATACAAAGGAGTGCGATGCCTGGGTCATATTGGAGGTCTATTCCTCATCCTTTGAGGTATCTCTGTATGCTTTTGAAATTGTTGTACTCGTTTCCACTGTTAAACAATGAATGAGTGTGCTCTTTTCCTTTCATCCTCCTGAGCATTTATTGCTATTTTTATTCTTTATGGTTGCCTTTCTAACTAAAATAAGAAACCTCAGTGTAGTTTTAATTTGCATTTCTCTGATTGCTAAGAATGTTGAACATCTTTTTATACATGCTTCAGCTGTTTATATTTTTGCTTTTGAGAAATGTCTGTCTACTTCATTTGCTCATTCATTCATTGAGTTGTAATTATTATTTTTGGTGTTAATTTTTTGAATTATGTATATTTTGGGTGTTAATCTCATGTCAGAAAAGTAGCTTGCAAATATTTTCTTCCATTCTGTAGTCTATCTCCTCATAGTTTTATTTCCTTTGCTGTGTGGAAGCTTAATTTGAATCTATCCCACTTAATTGATTCTTGGTTTTATTTCTTGAATGTTGGGTATCTTTTTAAGGAAGTTGATGTATTGCCTCCAGATTTTCTTCTATAAGTTACAGTGCTTCTTTGTCTAATTCTAAGGATGTCAATAAACTTGAATTGATTTTTGTGCAGACTGAGAAATGATCATCTAGTTTCATTCTTCTACATAAAGCAATCCAGTGAAAATTGCTAAAATTATTTTTAAATTCTCTTTTTTTCAGTTTTTATTTTTGGAAACTTTGTCAAGGATTAGATGACTGAATCTGAGTGCATTTATCTTGGTGTCTTCTATTCTATTCCATTATTCTTCATTACTGTCTTGGCATCAGTATTATGCTGTTTTAGTTACTGTAACTCTGTAATATAATTTGAAATCAAATATTGTGATGTTATTGCACCGTATTCTTTTGGTTATCCTGGATCATTAACTTTTCCATATAAATTTTCAGAGTTATTTTTTTTCCTAGTTCCACGAGGAATGCCATTTTTATTTTGATGGGCATTGCAAGGAATGTGTATATCACTTTTGGTAATCTGGCTATTTTGACTACATTTATTCTGCCTACCCAAGAATATATTCAAAGCTTTCCTCAATTTCTTTCTTTAGTCTTCCATAACTTTCATTGTAGATATCTTTTTAACACCTTAGTTAGATTAATTCCCAGGTATTTTATTGGTTTTTTGAGGCTATGGAATATGGAATTGTCTTCCTGATTTCTTACTCAGTAGATCCATCATTGTAGCATAGGGACATCTGTTGATTTCTGTAGGCTGACCTTATATTCCACTTTCCTAAATTAGTTTATCAGTTTTAGAAGATTTCTGAGTCTTCTGAGTATAGGATTATTTCATCAGCAAACAGAGATGAATTTACTTTCATTTCATATTTGTATCATTTTAATTTCCTTCTCTTTTCTGATTGTTCTGCTGGAGTTTCAATAATTATATGGAATATGAGTGGTGAGTATGGACATTCTTATCTTATTCCTGATTTTAGAGAAAATGCTTGTAGTTTTTTTTTGTCCATTAAGTATGATGTTGGCTTTCAGTTTGCTTTTATGAATTTGAGACAAGTTCCCTCTATCCCTAATTTCTCTTATGTTTTTAATATAAATGTGTATTGGATTTTTGTCAAGGCCTTTTCTGCATCTTTTGAGATGACCCTGTGGGTTTTGTCCTAAATTGTATTTACAAGATAAATTACATTTATCAATTTGCATATATTGAACCAACCAGCCTTGCATCCTGCTTTAAAACCAACTTGATCATGGTGTACAAGATTATTGATGGTTTTGATTGTGGATTGCTAATATTTTTAAGAATTTTTTGTTAATCTTCATTAGGGATATTGCTTTACAGTTTTATTTCCTTGAGTGTGTTCATCTGTTTTTGGTATAAGGATGATACTGGTTTTATTGAATGAATTTGGGAGTGTTCTCTACCATTCTATCTAATGGAATTATTTGAGGATGATTTACATTAGTTTTTTTTTTTTTTTTTTAAGACCTGTTAGAGCTAAGCTGAGAACACAAAAGGTCTGGAACTTTCCTTTATTAGAAGACTTTTTATTGCTGATTTAATCGCATTGTTTGATACGGGTCTGTCTAGGTTTTCTATATAATCTTGGCACAATTTGAGTAGGTTATGTGTGTTTAGAAATTTGTCAATATCTTATAGATTTCCCATTTACTTGAATATAATTTTTCAAAATAATTCCAATTGATTCTTGAGATTTCAGCAGTAATAATATCTCTTTTTTCAACTCTAATTTTGTTGATTTGGGTTTTCTCTCTTTATTTTGGTTAGTTTGGCTAAGGGTTTATCTATCTGTTCATGTTTTTGAAGAACCAAATCTTTGTTGCATTTATACTTTACATGTTTAATTCTCGTTTTATCAGTTTCAGCTCTAAATTCTTTCTTTCTTCTACTGGTTTTGTAATTAGTTTCTTATTGCTTCTCTAGGAACCTTGAGATAGAACACCAGATAATTTAAGAATAGTGTTTTTTTTTCTCTATTTTTGTAATGCAGGCACCCAATAATATATACATTCCTCTTAGGACTGCTTTAGAGTGTCTCAGAGTTTTTGTTTTTGATATGCTCACCTCCCCTCTCCTTTCTCTCCCTTCCTCCCTCCCTTTCTTGTTTCCAATAACCCATTCCTCATTTAAAAGTTCATTATTCCATTACCATGTGTTAAATGGTTCTCTAATCTAATCTTCTTATTGATTTCTAATTTCATTCCATTATAATCTGACAAAATGCAAGACATTATTTAAATTTTTTGTAAGACTTTTGTGTCCTAAAATATGGTCTGTTTTGGATAATTTCCATGTACAGCTGAAAAGAATTAATTCAGTGGCTGCTGGATCAAATATTCTATATATGTATTAGGACTTAGTTTAAGCCAAGATAATTTATCTATTGGTGAGAAAGGTGTTTTAAAATTATTCAGTGCTATTGTATTGAAGTCTATCTATGAGTTTATGTCAAATAGTATTTGTTTCAAGTAAGAAGGCATATTAACATTTGGGGCAGAAATACTTACAGATGTAATATCATCTTGTTGTATGGGCCAATAAACAGGGATGAAGGGACATTCCCTTTAGGAGACATAGTCTGAAAAGTATATTAAAAAAATAAGATAATCTCCTATTATTTAAAAAAAATCACCTTTCTGGTACATACATTCATAGGCTGAATGTGAGAGGATGCTTTTTGTCTCCATGCAAATGATTTCTGCATCTTACCAAATCACAATTGCTATGAAAGATACATCATTATTATTGATGATAGGCTTCTCACTATCTCTTCATGTGAAGATATGAATGAATGATCAACTACACAATGTTACTGAAAGTTCATTTAGTTTCCATGCAAATGGAGACAAAAATCAAGCAGGAATAGTTATTCTCAGATTTAACAAAGCATACTTCCTGTCAATATTAATCAGAAGACACTAATTGAATTGTAAAATTCTTCTGGAGGAACATTTAAACAGTCATAAATTTTTGCTTCTTCTTTTCCTGAGTTGGTATATAAAATATAATCCATTTGTTAAACCTGTTGTTAACTTTTTTCTTCCAAAGTGTTTTAATATCTTACATCTAAGGTTGCATTTCATTATGGTAAGCTAAGCCCTCAAGTTTTGAGGATGAATTTTAAAAATTCACCTATAATCTATAAATGGGAAAGCTGTATAAGCAATTAGCTGAAATCCCATGCAAAGAAAAATATAATATTTTGTGAGGAACCAAAAAGAGAGAAAGAACCTTTTTTTTTTTTTGTATCCATTTTCTCTTTGTCATTCCCCCCCCCCCCAGTCATTCTAGTTGTAGCTTCTGGTACTATTTAACGACAATTTACAATAGGTCAGGAACTGTGCTAACTTCCAACAGAAAGATGATAGAGCTTATGCCAGGGAAGCCCTATGGGGAAAGGAATGCCTTAAGTTGCCTTTAAGGAAAAGGTGAATCACAGAAGATTGCAAATGACTTCTGCTGGGGGCAAGCTAAGCCCAGATGATGATTTTTACACAAGCTCTAAGACCTAAAGGGCATATAATTTCTCTAAGGTGGGATCTGTGAATCCTGGTTACATTCTTTTTAAAGAAAATCATTTCATTGGAAGCTTAAAATATGTTTTCTTTAAACATTTACATCTTTCAACTTGGTATTATAGTACGATCTTTTCAGCAGTAATCCAATATTCAAATAAATTGAGATCACACAGATAGTAAATGGCAGATCCTAGCTCAAGTTCAAAGTCTATGATTTCCCCATCTTACCAAATTACAACTGCTATGAAAAATACATTATTATTATTGAAGATGGGCTTCTTACTATCTCTTCATGTGAAGATATGAATGAATGATCAACTGCATAATGTTACTGAAAGTTCACGTAGTTTCCAGTGTAGTCAACAGGAACTAAACACCATGGATTGATGATTAAAAAATAATTTTAAAAAAGACATGCCCATTTGAAGCATAAGCTTTTCTCACTACATACAAGGAATTAATTATATTTTTTGTTTTCATTTAAAATGTTATGTGTTCAGGTACTGATCATGACCCTAAAACATTTCATGGCCTTGTTGAATTTCCTACAAGTTAAGAATGAGCAATTTCTAAGGAGGAAAAGAATAAACAAACTCCTAAATCAAAATTCAACAAAATAAATGACTAATAAAAAGAGAAAGAAAACCGAATTCATTGCTAATAAGTTCTAAGGAGACAAAATATGCTGTGGTGAAATGAGACCCACCGCAATGAACAGTTCATCTATGGTAAAAATTTAGTTCTGAGCATCTCTGTCTGAGACTTTGAACATGACGTTCTATGGGGAACTGAGAAATGGTGCATGCTCCTCAAATTATCTTATGAGAAATGGTGAAAAGACTGAGACTGTGTGCAAAAAGAACACTAAAATCTTAGTCATGAAAAATGACTAACACATTATACAGCTGATGATTTTTTATCAGAAATTAGATGTTAAAACGTCAACCTTAATGATAAATATGGCAAAATATGGGATTAAGTAATTTATTTTAAGTAATAGCAACAAAGACATGATTTTTCTTGTCTTTCAAAAATGTTGTCAGATGTTACATCTTTGGAATATTTCTCTTCTCTTCACATTCCTGCTTCTTATGGTGCATCCTTCTTCTATCCCTTACTTTATATACTTGTCATATGAAATATCTGTGGTAAAATAGTTTCCTCTGTAGCTGAAGAATGAAGATTTAAATTGAGTAAGGGAATTCATAAGAAGCATAATTCAATGAAATACTTGCAAACAAGTAATGCCTTTCAATTGCAAAATTGACTTTTTAAAAATTATTGTGAATGCCTTTTCATTTGAAGTATGCAATAAACCCTGGATGATCACTGAAAATTATCCTACTAGATATTGTGAGCAAATAATGCTTAAGGTCAGTTAGAATTCAATTTAGTAGATTCACTACAGCCAAGAAAAACAAGAAACAAAATATGTTTTGTGATACATAAGGTGGTTTTATCTAATGAACTATTTTCAATTAAAATAGTTATTTTGCTACTTCTTAATACTTTATTTCTGGGAGCCTTCTCCTTACAGACACAGCAAATTTACATTCCAGTCATATTTATTTTTATTTCTTTAAGTCTTCTTTCAGGAATGCAATTCCTCCTTTTCCATACCTGTCTAAGTCCAACTCATTATCTAAGAAATATGTGCAATAGGTTCTATATGAATTTTATCTTACTAAATTCAAGTTAGAAATTAAGAATTATTTTCTTTTGAATATTTCTAAAAATTTTAACATTTCTTAAAGTAAACTTTATTATAATTATTTATTCCATTGATCTATCTTACCATGAGATTTCCTTTTGTGGGGTACTATAGATTGAACACATGGGCACTTAACCACTCGGCCACATTCTCAGCACTTTTTAATAATTTATTTAGAGAGAGGATCTTTTTTTTTTTTTGTATAGAAACATTTTTTTTACTATTTTTATTTTATTTTATTTTTTTATTGGTTGTTCAAAACATTAAAAAGCTGAGAGAGGATCTTGATGAGTTACTTCTGACCTCCCTGTTTCTGAGGCTGGCTTTGAACTCAAAATTCTCCTGCCTCAACCTCCTTAGCCACTGAAATTACAGGTGTGTGCCACTACACCTAGTCCTACATGAGATATGACAAATCAGTTGAAAAAGTTTATGCTTTTGTATGTTGAAATTATGCAAAAGCATAAACTTTATCACTTCCAACCTAGTTGCTTTTCTATGAATATATTTTTTTCTAATTAATTGAATATTAAGGAATAAACTAAAATAATTATTGTGTCCCTAACTTGATCCTCATCTTTTATCCCCATCATTTTGCGCTTGTTTTTGAAGGTAAAGTTCTATAAATTTATATAAATAAAAACTTTAGAATCCAAGAATATGGATAGATCCTTTGCCATGTATTTCCACTCAATATAGATAAACATCTTCCTATTTAAATCACTTTTAATGTACTATTTGCAACTTTTTCATTGTAACTTTGGCAAAGACATCAAAGATGTACTCCAAATACTGCATACCTAATTCACTAATTTTACCTTTGTAATAGTTCTTACAACAATACTTCTCCAGCTCTATCAGTTACAAGTGACATGCATACTTCTGCTCTTAACTGAGGACCAAAGATTCTAGAGCTCCATGGGTACAGCTTAGACCTAACATCCTTAATTTCTTTATTCCTCACCCATGTATTATCTTTGCATTCCATAGGCTTACACGGATTTCATATGATTTCAAGTCTGAACCTGGACAATGAATGAGCAAGTTCTCTCTTAGCCAATAGTGAATATTCTAGAGAAAAGGCATGCATCCCTGGTATAGACTAAAATGCTATAATATGTCTAATGTGCTAATATAATTAGAGTTTTTTTAAACCCTCCCTTTTCTTAACACTTCTCTTTTTAGTTCAGCTGTGAATATTTTTTTCACAGTTCTACTTACAAAGCACACTGTATTATTGCACTTCTAAATCAATCATTTAACACCTGTTCAAAAGTAAATAAACATAATTTGGCAGTTTTGATATTATCCCATCACCCTCCTCCTCACTGAGTCAAGAGTGGGATTCTTAGTCAACATCCAGTTCTAATGCAAATGCCAAGAGCCACACAAATATAACATTTTAATAATCAATAATAGAGCATTATGCCTCCATTGATAAATTTTGTGTTTATATTTTTAGATTTATATAACTTATGCAACAGCCCATCATTTGACACTCATGTTTTATCCAATGCAATGAGAAAATGTTTCTTACACTTGTTGTTCTTGAGAAGTTCCCTTTCAAGGAGATAATTACACATGCCTCTGACTTGCAATGATGAGAAAAACACTCAGGTTGCCAGATGGTGCTGTTGGTTATTGGGAAAAGGAATATAATATAAATGTTCCATCACTGCAAAATCTGTTATTAGTCAATGAATCTAAAAATCTGTACTAGGTAAATTCAAAACAAGAAAGAGAGGTCCCTGGCTCAAATAATTCATTATTATTTTATTTTAAAATTCTAAGAATGATACATCTATTCATATAATTATTCTACATTCTTTCTTATTGTATACATATGATTTATGGAATTTTTATCATGTTTAAAATAATCATTGCTCTTACATTTCCAAATAACAGTTCAATTTTAAATTCTCCCAGCTTTCTTCAACTTGAAATTAATTTGTGACTACATATCATGTTTCTTTAGTGATTTACATCTTCACATCATTTCCATTGACACAATCTCATTTAATTATCATGAACTTCCTGAGAACTACATATTAGTCTCATACAATAAAATGGAAATGAATATATGAAAAAGCAATACAGTCAAGGTCACATGGCTGGGAACATGCAAAAGCAGTACATAAAGCTTACCATAAATTTCCTATATTTTATATTGCCATAGAATTTCCCTGGTTTGCCAAACTGCAGTTTCAAGGTATCTTTCAAAAATGGGCAATATCCTTCAGAATGTGTGAAACTTCACAAGTCTGTGAAGAAAAAACAGATTTTGTTGTTGTTGTATGCTGACAACCTTCTTTACATTTGCTTTTCTTTCAACCTCATAATTTGTAATAAACCACCATTTTCTACACATAGTCTCTTCATATTGAAAAAGGGCATTTCCATTTAGGGGACTTTAAAATGCAGATGAATAATGTCAATCTAGTATTATTAAGCAGTATTAAAATAGTTGTGGAGAAATTTTAGTGTAATATATCTCTCTGTACATAAGACAATGTAGATCCATTAAAGAATGGCATTACTTTATCATTCTTACTTTTAAGAATGAATTACTTTAGTCAAGTAAGAGATCACATGGAAACAGCTATTTTACAGGTAGAAATAAGGAAAAAGAGCACTTTTGACAATTTAAAACTTTCTTTGACAGCAGTTGAGACAGACATAAGATGTAAGGCATAGGCAGAAATAGGTTAAAATAACCAATAGAGATCTGTTAAGAGCTAGATTACAACTAACATGCTAAATGTGATGTTATACATTTTATGTTGTAAAATTCAATCCTGAAAGTAACACAGTTAATGAGGCATTTTTATCTATACTCCCATCCTACTGATGACAAAACTGAGGATTAGAAGAGGCAAGTAAATTGTTAGTATTAAACACTAATAATCTGTCCTCTTCAAAAAATAGTGCTAGGATAACTGTATATCTTGATGTAAAATTTTAAGTTAGGCTTCTTTCTCATAATATTTTTTTAAAAAATAACCACAAATAGATTGTAGACCAAAATTAAGAGTAAAACAAAAACAAATTCTTAGAAGATAGCATAGGAGTGCAGCTTCATGAAAGGGATTAGACAAAGAGTTTTGGGGTATGACATCAAATGAAGAAATGATAAAAGAAAATTTTGACAAATTAAACTTCATGATTTTCCAAAGTATTTGTGCATCAAAAGACACCATCAATACAGTAAAAATGCAATCTATAGTATGAGAGAAAACATACAATAAGGAACAAGCATCTGAAATATAAAAAGTATTCTTACAACTCAATAATAAAAAGATAAAAATAATATGATTAAGAATATGAATAAATATTTCTCCAAAGAATAATACAAATGCCTAATATATACATGAAAAAATGTTCCACATAATTAGTTATTACCAAATGAAGACCAGAGTATAGGAGCATTTCACCTCACTAGAATTTCTGTGACCAAAAACAAAAGCAATAAGAAATGTTGGTAAGGATGTGGAGAAAATGAAATCTTCATTCATTGCTCCAGGAAATGTCAAATAGCCCTGCTGCTTTATGAAACATTGTGAATGTTTTTCAAAATGTTAAATAGAGAACTACTGCATAACCCATCAATTCTATACCTAGGTGTGTACAGAAGAGAAATGAAAACATAAGTTCACATAAATACTTGTAAATAATGTTCCCAACAATATCATTCATAATAATAAAACAGTAGAAACAACCTAATTGTCCACCAACTGATTAATGAAGAAATGTGTAAAATCCATTCAATGGAATATTGTTTGGCAAAGAAAATTAATGAAATTCTAATGCAAGCTTCAGCTGGATGTGCCCTGGAAACATGAAAAATGAAAAAGTCCACATATTTCTTAATGCTATTGGTGTGAAATGTCCAGTCTAAGAAAATTTACAGCAACACAAACTAGATTCATATTTGTCTATTACTGGGTAAAGGGGGGGAAGGATTTGGTTTAGAAGTATGGGTATGTGTTTGGGGGATCAGACATTCCAAAATGAGTTTTTAGTGTTGGTTTCACAACTGGGAATATATTTAAACCAATAATTGCACATATAAGTGGATGAACAATATATGAACTGTACCTTTAAAAAGCTGTTTGCAAAACTGATGGTCTGTGAAACTAAGAAGTTTAGTTTTGTTACCACAATCAAATAGGTTTAGCAGTCCTTACTGAGGGTCTGACAATTCCTTACGAAAGGGAGAAAATTTCTCTTTCACATTGGACTTCTTAAGTCTATTGGAGAAAAAGTCATGTGTCACGTTCAGTAATAACAATCCACAGATTACTTCGGACTGATTTGATTGAAGATTAAGATGTATCATTGTACTTATTCTGATTGAAGAATAAAGTCCCTTGACTCAAGGCCCTTTGTGTGTATATGTGCACAAGAGCAGGTGAGTGAGAGCTCTGTAGTGTACAAAGAAGTTGCAAGTAGAAATAAGGTTTGGATATAGTTCACAAGCCTAGCACTAAATTTCTCAAGCTCTTTGTTGGTATTACAATATACACTGATATTTCTTTGAGCTCACGTTCTCCCAGGAATTTGAAAACCTGAGACTATTTTGGAGTCCACCTTTTATGTTTTGCCTGAAATTGTTACGTATCTGGTAAAGGTATTGACGATTCTTAATTCTGACTTCATCAGTCACTCTAACGGCTATGCTCATAATCAATGAATTGACAGAACTTCAGATTTTATATAACAGGAAATTTTCACTTTTCTTACCATTATTATTGAAATGCTGCTTATTAATTGGTTTTACTAGTCAAAAACCAGGGATCCTGGGCAAACAATACATATCACAATGTTTAGAAATCACTGGAAGGAAGAAAGCCAGGTCTATCATTGAAATGCATAACTGGAAAGTCCACATTAAGGTGCACATGATTGTCCTTAATTACAGTTACATCACTGCCCTTATTTTGTTATTGACTTCACATTAACAAAGAAGAATAAATTGACTACAGGGTCCTGATTGCACAGTCTTCAGGTAAACCTCAAGGCAAAGGGATCTCAAGGTTGCCTCTTGTGAGAACTGTGTTACACATCATTTGAGGTGAAGGCCAAAGTCTCTATAGCTTGGATAGGATAGTATGTATGAGGTCGGATATCTGTACACTTGTAGGACATTCTAAATACAATCTTCCCTCCTTAAAATCTGTCTTGCATAAGTTTATTCCAATTTATCTGTCCAATTTCTTCTTAGTAAGGAAGGTGATAGAAAGTAAAGAAGGGAGGGAAACAAGCTGATTTATTTCAGGCACTTAGCTCAATTTGCTTTTACTTGTTTAGGAAATTGCTTTTTCAATGCAGAAAAATGTGTTGGAGTAAAGTAATTCCATAGGTTTGATGGCACTGCAGTGTGTTTTTCCCCCTGTATCTGGTATAAGTGTAAATGAAATGCATGGACAGCAGGATTACCATTATTTACTTCCTTTTATTGCTGTTCTCTCTTACCTACTAGATTACATGTGTGTTAACTGAAGTTACTGTTTATACTTATTTAACAGTATTGACTGAAATAACCCTGAATCTCCTCCAGTGAGGACTGATTTAGCTACAAATCACTGTTCCAGCTCTGAAATCATTAATCAGCCTCAGGCAAGATCCATTATGTGGGATTTCAGCGTAGAAGAAATATTAACAGCTCCCTAGAAGAAACATTCCCATCACATTGGCTCTGACTCCCTGCTGGAGCAGCAAATTACCCTCAAGTAATAATTATAATACATTAGTAGAGGTTTAATTTCCAATAAGTGCTGTCTGTTTAAGAAATGGCAATCTCACCATGGTTCAGAGAACAATAGATCATGTTATCAGCAAGAATAAACCTACATGGAATTAAATGAAAGATAATAAAAAATTCATTACAGTTTGGAAACTGCAGAAAAAAAGAGATGCCAGTGTGAGTCCTCAGTAGCATTTTTATAGAAAACTTCATGTTTAGAGATCATCTCTGTGGATGATATTAGGCATGGCTGTGAATGTTTCTTCTCAAGTTCAGTCAATAGAAAAATTGTTAATTTTTAGTTATTATCTACAATGACAAGTTAGTAACAGTGCCTTCAACCCCCACCCCCAGGGGCTAACAATACTGATGAACACAGTAGCTATAGAGAAAATCCGTTCCTTAGCTAACTTACTTTGGGCATCCAAATAAAATCCCAGTGAAAACTTTCAAAAGTATAGAAAAATTAGAATTTCACAGGTGGTCTTTTCTTACTGAGATAATTCTACTTTCAACAGACAATGAAATATTTCTTTGGAGGTAAGCTTGTAAATGCTTTGGAAAAATAATTGGTTTCTAGGAGGTTTGAAAAGTCTAAATTCTAGAAAATCTACAAATCTCTGCTTAAAATAGAATCTCCATTGTGTGCAAGATATACGAGGGACACTTAGAGTATTTGCTACATTCTGTCCCCATTAGCATGATATAAAATAAAAACATAGACAGATGTTAGTAAGATTTGCTTCACTTTTAAGTGCAATGAAGATTTTATTGTAAAATGTTGTTTAAACTTTTACCAAACTATTCATTACTAATGCAATTATTTAGTATCCAAGCAATATTTATAGACATTGATATGACAACTTGGATATTCTGAAATTCTGATGTTTGAAGATGGCTTGTGTTTCAGCAATCTGTATTGTGAAGGCATTATTTATTTTAGTAGTTGAACTCAATTCTACTGAACATGTTCTAGCACACAGCATAAGCCAGATTATGTATCTGCCAATGCTTGAAATTATTCTTCAGGTTCAGTGAACTATTGATTTAAGGAATTCAAGGTGTGATTCCATTACTGAGTAAAGAGATTCATATTTTCTTAACGTTGTAGAGGTTGTAGTTTGATTTATATGTCCACAAATGTATATACTTAGAATTTTTTCTTTTTTATTGCTTGATGGATGTCATGTCATACTGTCTGATACAGAAGCCAAAATGAAAGAAAACTGTTATATGGAAGGTCTGCTCTCATTCAAGGGTAAAATATGCATTAAGAATGAATTTGTCCAAAGTTTATTTAAAAAAAATAGAAACTTTATAATTTAATCTAATAAATCGAATTGAAGAACTCAAAAACATTGAAATTTATTAAAATTTGAAAATTAATTTCAAAGTTTTGAAGTTTGCTATATTTAATAATACTTTTCAAAAATTTACTTGTTTGCTTTTACTTATGAGTAACCTTGAAAAGGGAATACCAGCTACTGCTGTTATGTCCTAGAATAGTACAAAAATATATAATTCCATGGAACTATTTTTTTTAATTATAATTTTAAAGATGGTCTATTTAGAATAATTTAAGGAAAGTAAAAACTTCGTGTAATTAATTAAAATCAGTGGATTTTAAAAACACTTTCCACATAGCCCATGTTCTTGTGTTTTTACTCATGTAACAAAACATCAACTTTAGAAATTTAAAATACATTTTTAAAAGCCTCTAGTAATATAAAACTGCCATACTTTTTAAACATCAGAGTACTAGAATACTTGTGGATTAGAGAAAGAGCTACCTTTGTTTAGTACAAAATGTGTAATGATGTGATCTCAAGAGGGGACTTTTCAGGAACCAATGGAAAGGAAGCAATTATACTTAAAAACTCTCCTAAAACACAAGAAGTAAAATCAAGAATCAATAAATGGGCTGGAATCAACTGCAAATCCTTACAGCAAAGAAACAAGAATGTGAAGAGAGAGTCTATAGAATGGGAGAAAATCTTTACCACATGCACCTCAGATAGCACATTAATCACCAGGATATATAACGAATTCAAACACCAATAAAAAATCCAATCAATAAATGGACTAAGGAGCTGAACAGACACTGTACGGAAGAACAAATACAAATGCTCTAAAAATATTAAAAAAAAATGTTCAGCATCTCTAGCAATTAGAGAAATGCAAATTAAAATAACTCCTTCCAGTCAGAATGGCAGCTATTAAGAATACAAACAACAATAAGTATTGGTAGGGGAAAAGGTACACTCATACATTGCTGGTGGGACTGCAAAGTAGTGCAACCACTCTGCAAAACAGTATGAAGATTTCTTAGAAAACTTGGAATGGAACCACCATTTGACCCAGTTACCCCACTCCTTGGTTTATACCCAAAGGACTTAAAATCCATATACTGCAGTGAAGCAGCCACATCAATGTTTATGCCAGCTCAATTCACAATAGCTAAACGTTGGAACAAACTTAGATTCCCTAAAAGAAATTAATGTATAAATAAAACGTGGTATATACACAAATTGGAATATTACTGAAGATTAAAGAAGAATGAAATCTTGGCATTTGCTGGTAAATGGATGGAACTGGAGAATGTCATAATAAGTGAAATAAGCCAATCCCAAAGAAGCAAAGGCCAGATGTTTTCTCTGATACGTGGATGTTAATTCAAAAAGGGAGGGAGGCTAGGAAGAATAGAGTTACTTTGTGACTGTGGAATAGAGTTACTTTGTGACTGTTTCACTCTGTGGGGAGTGAAGGAAGGAGGTAGAGTATATGTAGGTAGAAAGGATAGTGGAAATAATCGAAAATTATTACCTATTATGCATATAGAAAACTTGGAATGGAACCACCATTTGATTACGTGACTGTTGTATTTCTATATCATGTACAACATCATGGACAACCAGAAGATGAGAAGTTATACTCCATTTGTGTATCATGTGTCAAAATGCATTCTACTGTCATGTATAACTAAGTAAAACAAAGAAACGCAAAAAGATGAGGAATGAGCAGCATGTGTTAAATAATCCCCAGGGCTCAGTTGCTCCACAATGTGTGTTTTGTAGGAATTGACAAAGTAGCATGGTAATCCATATACTTTAAAATTTAATTGTTGAGGGGTTTTCCAGTTATGGCTATTGAAAGAACAGAAAATAGAGTAGAACAGCTGGATCCCATTCTATATCCTGTCACAAGATGTGTCTTTAAGTAATCTTTTAAAATTGAGTTCATTTCTTCACTTTTTATGCATATTGATAGTATTTGAGATAGCTACTACATTTTACTTTTATAAAAATTGAAAGAGAGAACAAAATGTATTAGCAATAATAATTTATGCCAATACCAAAGAGTACAGTTTTAACCACCACAACAAAAATTACAATAATAATAGCAAGAAGAGTTCTCAGTACAAAATAACTGTTTGTGATATTTGCACAAAAATCATGCAAGATACTTAATACTGTTTTTTTTTTTTACAGTGAAGAATATAAGCTAAGTTTATTTGTCAAGGGCCATACTGTTAGTGATGAATCAGGTCTGTTTGAATCTATGTAAATCCTTAAATATTGTTGTTGCACACTCTGCTTCCCTGCCTCATCCCCTATTAATTGAGCGATGATGTTGGTATTGTTTCTCTACTTCTGGAACTTACCTTATCTAACAACTTTTTTCTCTCTCCTTATTCTTACTTCTTAGATAACTACAGTGTTCAGTGTTCTATAGTACCCAGGAGAATAAATGAGAGAGAATACTCAAAACCTAAATAGACAAGTGTTCTGATATTTGTATTATTTGCATGCCTTTATTTTAAATGAAAACACTTTTACTAACAGATATAATCTTCTTAGGTTAATTCTTATGTTAGGTGAATAGGTCTTCACAATTTTACCTGTATTAATGTTTTCCAGATAGTAGCATCTACATAATATATTTCCTTCTGTAAAATAAAGGAGTAGAGGAAAAATTATTATTCTTCATAAGCCTATATGACTTTAAGTTGAAATAATTATCAACCCACTAAAATTTGAATTAAGAGATCTGTTCTATGGGTAATATTTTTACTTTTCAAATAACATGGCCAGGAGATCTGAAGATCTGTCCTGTACCAAAAATGACACAATCACTATGAATACAATGATTAGATTTCTATATCAATACAAATTTTTCATGTTAAATAATTTATATAACAGACCTGCAATCCTGGTCATAGGATTTTTTTTTTCTTTTTAATTGAGAATCAGAAAACTCAAATTCAAGATTGAAATAATGTGTGCTATTGTAACTGCATCAAAAGAGCATTAATTTTCGTCAAATGCATTCTCTTCTAGAAATAGGAAAAGCTGATTTGTATTACAGCAGTATATGAACTTCCCAATGCTTGTTAGCATGTGAGAGTTTTATCATGGTAGAAAGGTACATACATAATAACATTGATTCACATACTTTCCAATCATCTTCAACATTAAGCCTATTTTCTTCAATTTTTCTAACAATGTACCTGATATTTAGTATCAAAGAGAATGGTGATAATCATTATATTCACTTAGGAAATAAATTACAATATGTGCATTTAGTTTGCCTTGAGGCATGCATTTTAAGGCAATGTAGCTATGAGTGTGGTACATTTTTTATTTTTGTCACCAGGGAATCTAACCCAAGTCCTTGCATGTGTTAAGCAAATGCTGTACCACTAAGCATACATCTGCAGTCCTTAGTTGTAGGTTTTAATTACACTCATAGCTGGTGATTAATGTGGATATTCCTTGTCTGATTGTCTTATGCGTAACCTCAAATGCACTCCATAAACTGGGAAGTTTAACAGAGATATATTGATTTTTTCATTTAATGGAAAAAGACAGTAATATTATGTAAGGCATTCACTTAATGTAGTTACATTTAATGATACAGATGTCTATGTATCATGCCTTACATATATTCAAAGTTAAAAAGAATCAAGCAAAATAAAAGAGAGTTGTCTTAGTTGATGCATCATCTTAGGTTATAAAAATTAGTTTTTTACCTTTGGAAATCCTTAGCTGTGAGAATACACAGATGCTTTCTTAGATTATTTTTTGTTATATTTTGCTTTTTATTGGAGAATATTCAGTTCTTTACAAATGTGAATATTGAAAAAACATTTTTTACTTTTATTTTATATTATTTCCTATTGCAAAATAATAAAAGATATTTTAAGGTAACTGCAAAATAGTTTCTGATTTAACTTTAATCATTTCAGCACTGCCTAAAAAATAACATATTATGAAGGCTTTCAGAGGACAGAAATAATGTTCTCCCCATACATCATCAATTCATTCTTAAGGAATTGTTGATACATTTGATCTGTAAAGTTGAGGAGAGAAGGAGATGAATTTGTTTTAATATTTAAAAACAGCACTTGACCTAGGAAAATTTTATACTTATATTAGTTTTAAGTTTACTATTTCTGTGGATTTGACAGAAGAAATAGTAGCTTTATTAAGTACTCAATAATATTTCATTAACACACACTTCAAGGAAAAAATATATCTGTGTATACATCTTGCTTGAGAGAAGACTAAGAATTGAGCATCTAAACTAGGAACAGTGGTACATGCTTGTAATCCCAGTGACTCAGGCAGCTGAGGTAGATGGATCACAAGTTCAAAGCCTGTCTCAGAAATGGCAAGGTGCTAAGCAACTCAGTGATGCCTGTCTCTGAATAAAATACAAAAAGGGGATAAAGATGTGGCTTATTGGTTGAGTGCCCCCTGAGTTCACTCCCCAGTACACCCCAGGAAAGAGAAGAATTTATCATATAAGAAACAAACTTAAATTTATATACAATTAATGGTTATTAGTTGAGGATTTTTCTCAATTAGGTGCATATGTTAATAAACATTGTTTTGGGATTAAACAATAATATCTATTAATGGTAGCTAAGTGTTGAAGTAAAGTTATGGATTTCATATTTGTTTGCCCCTAAAACTTCAGTTCAAACCCTAAGAACCCTCAAAAAAATAAGATTAGGAGGTAGGGTCAGGAATATGTAGGTTAAAGTGAGTGGTGAGCATGGGATCTCATGATGGGACAAGTATCCTTAATAATAAAGAAAGAGGGACCTAGCAGTTGTCAAGACCTGAGTTCACTATTCACTTGACAACCTAGCAGTTGTCAAGACCTGAGTTCACCTGTGCTCACTATTGCTGTCTCCTTCCATGAACATGATATGAAACCAGAATCAGAAAGAGAGCCCTCACCAGAATGCACCCACCCTAGTGCCCTGATCTTAGAATCCCAGCCTCCATAATTGGGAGAAATCTGTTGTATAAGCTATCCACTGTATAGTATTCTGTTTTAATAACTCAAATGTATGACGACCAATGAAAGCATAGAAAGGGTTTGCAGAAAGGAAGAAATGAAGAGAGAGTTAAAGAAGCTGCCTTGGAAGGATATCTTCAGGTATTACACCAGCAAGTGTTACTGAGACCTCTTCCTGTTCTCTATCTTCTTGTCTATATGCACCATGTCTGAAGTTTTTTCAAACTCTGCTTAGCCTAGTATGTTCATCTGAATAACTTTGTCTCCTCAAAACTCATATGTTAACCCTTAACTTTCAATGTGACTTTTTTCAATGGAGACATTGTGAAGTGAATTATGTCATGAGAGATCCTCCTTCCTAAAGGGTAGATTAGTGTTCTTATAAAACAGAAGGTGGTTTGCCTGTCTGCCATTATAGAACACATAGAAGGGACCATCTGAGAAGTGGTCCCTCACTCTCTTTGAGTCTGCTGGCACCTAGGACATGGACTTCCAAGATTTCAGAAATGTAGAAATAAATTTCTGTTTTTGATCACTTACCCAGTCTAAGGTATTTTCTTATAGCAGCTTGAATAGAGTGAAATTGCTAACTTGAGGCAGAGTCTGAAATATTGGCTCAGATATTTATCATGGTGGTGGTGATGGAGCAGCATCAATGGCATCCATAAAACCAATGCACAAGTCAATACATATTCCCTTGTTGAAAATTTGGTGTTCAGGACAGAAAGTAACTGGTTCAAATGGTCATTGATGTTGTTTATTCCCAACCATGTTCTGAGTGACAAGGCTGAGTGAGGCCCTGCTCAGGCGATGCCACATGAGGCAAATTTGTACATCCTGTGCCCCAAATCTAATGGGGCTCATAAACAACAACTCATCCTTCCAATAAATGGGACATTGCAGCCATTTTAAGATCTTTGTAATAATAATAATAATAAAAACAAGCTCCATGAACCTTTAAGACAGGGTATTTAGGATCATAGCTGAATGATTTTCTTCTACTAATGAATGTATTTTTACAACGATTTAATGTTTCTGTGAGTTTTCCCTCACCAATACCTATGGGCAATTTCACACTACCTTATTTATTTGAAATCATAAGAACCACATATCTGAGGTTACAGAAACAACAATAAAACTAATACAATATTTGTGTGGGCTCTCTCTCTCATCCAGTGAGGAGGTTCACGGAACAGGATAGAGGAGAGTGTGGCTGTGAAGTTGATAATCAAGAACTCCCGGGACCAAGCAGGAAGCAAATCTGATTTTATTGCGCAGTTACCGTGTATATATACTCAGGCAGTAGCTAAGCAGATTGCAGGCAGCCACCAATGAAATTTTTGCTAATTGCCCCTGCAGTGACCATTCAAGGAGTGGGCCTTGGAGCAAGCACAGGGACTACAACACATGGCCTCATGCCCAAGGCTGTGCCTACAGGGAAAGCGGCCTGCTGTTCACACACCTAGAACTAGGGGAGTAGCCTGCCACTCAGACGCCCTTAACTATGCCATGTATGCAGTACTCCATGCACTTTTCTCCACAAATACTAATGAGGAGCCAGCCTATTTTAAGAGTTTTGTATTTCTTGGGAGTTATCACCAGTTCAACTTGGTGTAAGATATATTTATGAAAATAATGATCTCTCAAAAAATAGTTTATTTGGTAGTTTTGGTATCTGTCTGTACTGTTTTCTCTGGTCTCTAATAATATTTTAAAATGTAAAATGAAGAAAAATTAAAATAATTTAACGTCAATGTCCCAAAAGCGTAGGAACACATAAAAATATATGTATATGTGTGTAAGTAACTAAATATAAATATATATGTAAATTCTAGCCTCCATTTTATTTGAAATTCAGGGCATCAAACCCAGGGCCTATATTCTACCACTGAGATGCATTCCCACCCAGCAGAAATTTAGCATTTCTTTTATTTGATTACAAGAAGAGAAGCTTGTAACAGTGTACAGATATCAACATCATTTTGATCACATAATCATACAGAACTATGATTCCACAGCTAGTGTATCCACCAAGAAAATTTCTCAAAACCATCCCCTACTACTTAGATATGTTATCACAGACTACTATTGCATATGGAGACTCCAGTCTAAAAGATATTAGATCTTTGAAAATATCATGGCACATATCAACTACTTAGGAGCCTGGGTAGGAGGACTGCAACTTCAAGTCCAGCCTGAACAACTTAGTAATATCCTGTCTTCAAATAATAATAACAATAAAAATAGACTTGGGGATAGCTCAGTGGTAAAGTTGCCCTGTGTTCAATCCTTAGTATCCACCACCCCTATCCCCCCCAAAATCTTACATTTAAAAATAAATTTATAGAAACTTGTGTGCTAGGTTAAGTACAGATTTTATTGGTAGCTATACCAGAGTTGACACTTTTATTACTTTCACCAGAGTGTGAGTATTCAGTGATTGATTTTCCTTATTACTAATAAACTTTATTTTTTAATTTTTATTTTTTATTATTATTAGTTGTTCAAAAAATTACAAAGCTCTTGATATATCATATTTCATACATTTGATTCAAGCGGATTATGAACTCCCATTTTTACCCCGAATACAGATTGCAGAATCACATCGATTACACTTCCCCTTTTTTACATACTGCCATACTAGTGTATGTTGTATTCTGCTGCCCTTCCTATCCTCTACTATCCTCCCTCCCCTCCCCTCCCATCTTCTCTCTCTACCTCATCTACTGTAATTCATTTCTCTCTCAATGTTCATAGCAGCACAATTCACAATAGCTAGACTGTGGAACCAACCTAGATGCCCTTCAGTAGATAAGTGGATGAAAAAAATGTAGCATTTATACACAATGGATTATTACTCAGCACTAAAAAATGACAAAATCATAGCATTTGCAGGGAAATGGATGGCATTAGAGCACATTGTGCTAAGTGAAGCTAGCCAATCCCTAAAAAACAAATGACAAATATCTTCTTTGATATAAGGAGGACAACTAAGAACAGAGCAGGGAGGAAGAGCATGAGAAGAAGATCACCATTAAACAGGGATGAGAGGGGGGAGGGAAAGGGAGAGAAAAGGGAAATTGCATGGTAATGGAAGGAGACCCTCATTGTTATACAAAATTACATATAAGAGGAAGTGAGGGGAAAGGGAAAAAAATACCAATAAACTTTAAAATTACAAGCATGTGTCCAAGTTCACTGATAGATGATGTAAAAACTCTGAAGACTGAGTTCATCATATTCACTTATCGAAATGATTTCTAAAGGCCCTATTAATAAGCATAGTAAAGTGTCTGTGATTGGAGGAGATTTTGTGAACTCAGGTAAGTTTCCTTATAGTTAGAAATAATTGCCAGGTATGGTGGTGAATGTCTGTGATCCCAGCAGTTCGGGAGCCTGAGGCAGGAGAATTGCAAGTTTAAAGTGAGCCTTAGCAATTTAGCAAGGCACTAAACAACTTAGCAAAGCACTAAGTACCTTAGTGAGGCCCTGTCTCAAAATAAAAAAATAAATAAAAACAGAAGGGATGGCGAGGTAGTTCAGTGTTTAAGTGAATTCAAACCTCTAGTATAAAAAAAGAAGAAGAAAAAATGAATAAACAAAGATTCTTCTAGGACTATTCATTTATTATTTATGTGTTTATTTTGTAGTGAGATCAATTTCATTTAAAGTATTTTAATATAAAATATATGTCAAATTTGCTCTTGCATATAAAATATAGCATTATACCATGAAGAAATAAAACAATAGTTAATAATATTAATCAAGTGAGCAATAATACGAAACGTATATTAACCAAGGGTAGGCTTTTTAAGACCACATTCTTTCACAAACCAAGAAGAAAAGAATTAAGTGCAAACAATTTATATTCATTAAGTATTCCAGGAAGAACCTTTGTTTTGCCAAAAGTTGTTATTCTACTTAAAATAGGCATTTGAGAACAATACAATTAAGTTTGTTTAAAAAAATAAATTTATTTTAATTCAACTCTATGAAATATTCTTCAAAAGTATTTATGCAACTGGCAACATAAAATTAAATATGTTTTGTATAAAATGCTTTAAGTATATATGATTTCAGAAGACTGGAGTTCATACTGTGAGAGCACTAGTATAGAAAATTGGCTTCTTTTTCAAGCCGCATATTAAATATGAGATATCCAACGGGAACAATATCCAGTGTCCAAAAAATTGAGCCATCTAGAGAGAAGTTAGAAGTAAGAAGGACTTTTAGTGGATGTTCAGCAGTGGCATTGGGAAGAAAGCATGATGCAAGGTTTTAGAACTCCTTGATAGCTAGGGAAATAAATTCATACTTTTTTCATAAGTGTAAAAAATATAGAAAATATGGTTGAAGTTGTGGCTTAATAAGCTAGTAAAGGAAGAGGTAAAATAACTTGGGAACTCTATCAGTTGGACATTGATATGGTCATTCCCAATCTAACACATCTGCTTTTAACACATGATGGATTGGCTGAAGACAAATCTTAGCTATAATAACATGCAGAGACATGTCCAGTTGATAATACCATAAAAAGAATCTGCAGTAATTGATCAGCTAGGTTTGCTTTTGGAGGGAGGAAGTCCCATCTCTACTTCCTATTACAAGAATGCTTCAGTGAAGGTAGTGTAATTGGAGAAGCATTCGAGGTAGACCCTATAAGGTGGGCAGATGCATTGATTGTGACAAAACTGAAGCAAAGAACAGGTTTGTTTCAGATGTTTGTTTTTGTTTGGTTTGGTTTTTCTCCCAAAGCAACAACTATATGTACCACAAAACGGAAAAACTGATCTGGAAAAGGAAGGATATTTTACAACACACACTGAGAGTTTATCGGCAACTCATATTTATTCTGTCTTTAACCCACAGTTAGCTTTTTTTTTTTTTTCCAGCCTCTCTTTCTGTCAATCTAGCCACATGACTGGATTAGAGTCAGTCAATTTAAAAAAACTGAAATGTAGTGCTTCTAAGTTTGGCCTACAAACATCTCCTTGTATTCTACTGGTTCTCAATGGGGATGGATTTTTGCTTCCTATGAAACAAATGATAATATTCAAACACTTTATTTATTGTTATAGTGTTTTGCAAGCTACTTGCATCCAGTATGTAGAGGTCGGTTATACAGCTACACACCCACAGTAATTATAAATTTCCTCACAATAAACGATAGTCTAATTAAAAAGCATCTGATAGCCCTGAGGTTGAGAATTTTGGCTGTATTCTATTTTCCCTTTGTTACCCACATATTTGATGTTTAGAATAAAGTAGATTTAGAGATCCGCTGTAAGCAATAGTGAATATTGTATAGTAATGTTATTATTTGGATATAGCATACCCCCAAAAAACTCACATGTGAGACAATGTAGGAATGTTCACAAGAAAAATGAATAGATTATGAGACTTATAATATAATCAGAGAAATAATTAATTGGATAGATTAATAATATGAATGGATTAATAGGTTGTAACTACAGTCAGGTAGGGTGTGACTGGAGGAAGTAGGTAAGTGGAGGCATACCTTTGGGGTACGGAGCACTCTCTGCTTTTTGGTTACCATGACCTCAGTTGCTTTCTTCTGCCATATCTTTTGTCAGCATGCTCTCCCTTACCTTGGGCCCAGAGCAATGGAATCAACTGAACATCAATTGAAACTCTAAAACCATAAGCCCAAATAACCTTTTTCTCCCTAAGTTGTTTTAGTCAGGTAGTAGTGTTACAGTGATGTAAAGCTGACTAAGACACTTAAAAATTTACCAGAGTAGACCTTTTGATGAATATTCTTGCCATACCTACATACACATGATTGCACACATAAGCATAGGTGATATGTGTGTTTATTACTTTGATTATGCATGCTCACAAATGAAACTGTATACAGAACATAAAATGTAGTTATTTTTATATCAGTTTTGCCTCAATAAAGCTGCACAAAGGATATTTGTGAGCAAAAAGTAAACTACTATGATCATTATAGATGCAATACTATGGTAGTAACCTTAATTAAAAGAAAAATAACTAATTTATTGAGATGTGCAGGAGTATCAGGAGATAATTTGTCTCATGAAAAGATAGCAAGAGGAAGAATCTTAAAAGAAAAAAATACAATGCAAAATAAAAATTTGACTTTATTTGTAATATTGTCAATTTTAATTTTTAAAACTCTTTGTTTTAATTAGATATATGTGATAGTACAATGCTCTTTGATACATCATATATAATGGAGTATAATTTCTCATTCTTCTGCTAGTACATGATATAGAATCAGACTGGCACATAGTTATATATGTACACAGGATAATAATATCTAATTAATTCTATTATTCTTCTTATTCTCATACCCTCTCTTTCCCTTTTCTCCCCTTACCTTATCTGAAGTAACTCTATTCTTCCCTAATCCCCACCCCTTGTGAATTAGCATCTGCATATCAGAAAACATTTGGCTTTTGGTTTTGGGGTATTGGCTTATTTTGCTAAGAAAGATATTCTTTAGCTCCTGTTGAGGGCCACAGCGGAGTCGGGATGACACATGGCATTTTTGCCAGAAGTAGTGGTTGAGAGATGACGCCAGCGAGTTCTTGTGGGGATTCCCAGAGACTTCCCATTGGTTGGGGAAGTGCCGGAGGAGGGATTTCTGGTCGGTGGTTCCTGGAGGAGCCGTGCATGGCTTTCGGGAGAGTTCCCCAGGAGTGTGCATGGAATACTGTTGGAGTTCAGGCAATAAAGTTTCCTGTTTGTAGATACAAGTGCTTTGTGGCGGCTCTGTGATTTGTGCCCAGCCAGACTGCGGCAAGCTCCATCCATATTTTTAGTGTTGTAATAAGAAGTGGGAGACAGTAAATACATTGCTGAGAAAAGAGCAAGTAAAAAGAAAAGTCTAGAGTTTATTTTAGGAACATGTCAAAACCTTAAAAAGATGCATAGATAACTTGGATTTTTTTTATCCAAACATTGATATAATATTTACCATACAAAAATATGTGAAGTGCCAAATTTTCTAAAAATAAAATAGTTTACTAGTCTCTATAGTATATACCAATGTGATAAAGTGTTTCTCATCACTAATTATCACTGGCAGTTTAGAATGGGCCATGGCATCCCACAGAAACATACTGTCGTGAGGCCAAAGAGGATTTTCATTCCACAGGGAGATCGAGGGGTCACTTTTAGGTGATGGAAGGAACTTTTATTTCATTCTTATGTCTACATTCTAAATGTTATCTTAAAAGTCACTTTTATAATTATGAAATCTTATTCTAAAAAAAAAAAATGGCCTCAAAAAGATGCCAGGTCTACTTGCTGCTGAAAGTATGGGACCTCAAAAAAGTGCCTGAAACCTTTCCTTTTGGGTTCAGCCTCAGATGTATACCTTCTTTTTAAAAATATTTTTTGTTATAGATGGACACAATATCTTTATTTTGTTTATTTATTTAATTTTTTATGTGGAGCTGAGGATCGAGCCCAGTGCCTCACATGTGCAAGGCAGGTGCTCTGCCACTGAGCCACAACCCCAGCCCCAGATGTCTACCTTATTTTGAACTGTTCCTAATTGTTTACCTTTTGTTTAAGTCCTGACACATCTATTACAACAGGTGGTAATATTAGAAGATTTTTAAAAAGTGACAACTAATATTGAAAATCAACATAGAAGAAAAATTATGGGGTAAAGCCAAATACTTGATATAGATATATATGCAATATATATTCTCTTATACTATATAATTCTGACCTATTTCTGAACCACAACACACTCATTATAAGTTCAGCTGATCATAACTTAAGACACAAATGACAGTTGTCCAATAGAGAGAGAATTAATTTTGTCCATGGAATTGGAAATTTGGAAGCATTGGGTGATCCAGTTTTGATGCTCGACTGAATGTTAAAATAAAGTACCAGCAAGTTTCTTCATTTTTTAAAAATTCACTGTAGATTCCAGAGTATCAACCCAGCATGACACTCAATCTACAGGCGGTGCAGAAGGGACAAGAGGGACAAGATTCAGACAGAGACTGTACCAGTCACAAAAGCTTTGGTGGAAACAAGCCCCAGTGATCAATTCTGGCATTTCTTCAGTCAAAACTAGGATTCTTGGCCACCTTTGATTGCAAGAGAAGAAAGAGAGGAATTAGAGATTTGGGGGTGCACCTATTGCCACCTCTAGCGTTCCTTAGTCAGGAAGAAGGGGAGAATACAAATTAAGTGGACAAATAGCTGAGCTGGCCACAGATGTTCATCCCTGCCCTTTTCCTAGCATTCATCTCATCTATCTGTGTCCTTTCAGCATTTGTAATTGTTACTTTACACTTTTATTTAACCATTAAAAATATAACATTTTCCCTTTGCTTTAAATGAGAGGAAAAGGCAGCATCTCTTAATTTTTCTAGCAGTTTGTGGATTGAAGCTTCATCCCACAAGGCACAAAATAAATTTGATTTTAACCAATCCACTAATCTCTTTAAGGAGAATGTGTATGCTGCTTTGGGAATGGGTTCAGGATGAAAAATGGTTAAAAGGAAAAAATGTAATTTTATTTTCATCAACCAGAGGAAGAGAGCAAGTGTTATGATAATACCTTTGAAGACCGACACCACTAATGAATCCTGGTGCTACCAGTGAAGCTGAATGCTTATAGAATTGAAAAGCATAGATGTACTTTAGATCTGAATACAAAGTCAAACTATGAGAAAGAGAGAAAGAAGAGTTTTTAAAAAGGAGAGGAGGGGGTAGAGATACAGAATAGATGACAGAGATGAAAAAAATCAATGGAGGTATCAAAATAGAAATAAAAAAGATTGAGAGTGACTTCAATGGTGATTTAAAGAATGCCTAATTATACAACTAAAGTTCGAAAGAAGATATAAAAATTTACTTTTTTATAACAATAAGGTAGGAGCCAATAATAAAATGAATTAGGAAGACTAAGTAGTACAATTTAAATGAGGAATGAAGAGAAAAGTGTTCATTATTTTCGGAAAAATAGGCAAAGTAGTCTTTTCATATTATCTGAACCATTATGAGTTTTATAAAATCATGGATGATTTGAAAATTTTTTCCTAATAAGAACTAAATGTTTTATTTTTCTATTGCAAAAAAATGAAATAGTCTCTTTGATATCAAATGCATTTATTTCCAATTTCTTGATATAACCTAAAGGTAGATTTAAATTGGAAAAGAAACCAAAGCAACGGAAGTGAATTACTGGCAGTGATTATTGTCAATATACAAATCAGACAAAGGCATATTTATCCTTAGAACACATATCCAGTCTTCAAAGCAAATAAAATTCCAAGAGGCTCTGGTAACAATTGGTTCCTTCCAGACACGCTGTCACTCCATTCAGCTAAGATGGTAATTATTTACAATCACTGAAGTGTGTAGACTTCTAATGCAGAACTCACTGCGATGTAAATTAGAGTGACAATTATAAACATAGAACTTGAAGATCCAAGAGATTCAGAAGAAGCCCTAAGCCCAATTGCAGGGTAACAGGGTATTACTATAGGCTTCTTGTTCCTCTTGATGTGATAAATTTATTACTAAAAAGTGCTTCACGTTAATTCCCATATACTAATATCACTGATTTCACTTAAAATACAGTTACAGTTTGAGTATGTTTCCCTCTATCAATATATACTTTCAACTCTCTTTTACACACACACACACACACACACATACACACAGAGAAAGGCTAGAATTCATAAAAAAAGAAAAGAAGAAGAAAGCTTTATGCAATAATTCATTCAGAACTCAAAAAAAAAACTGTGTTAATCCAGAAATGGCATATAGTTTTCTTCTTCTTCCTCCTCCTCCTCCTCCTCTTCCTCCTCTTCCTCCTCCTCCTCTTCCTCCTCTTTCTCCTCTTCCTACTCCTCCTCCTCTTCTTCTTCCTCTTCTTCTTCTTTAAGACAGAATTTTTTTAAATATTTATTTTCTAGTTTTCCGCAGACAACATTTTATTGGTATGTGGTATGTGGTGCTGAGGATGGAACCCATTGCAGCATGCATGCCAGGCGAGGGCGTTACTGCTTGAGCCACATCCCCAGCCCCAAGTTTTATTTTTCAATATAAACATTCTGTGTAGAAGCATTCAAGTATCCTGCACAGACTGAAGTGCAAATTGGTACAGGAAGTCACAGGTTACTGGAGTCAGAAGTAAGAAGAGAGTATGCAAGATTGTATATGCCATATTAATCATTCTGTAGTCTCAAAGAGCTTGAGGAACCCACTGATTTTTTTTCCTAAACTTTACTGAATCATTTATTTAATTCTCCTACCCTTACATACATAACACAAATATTATTTATTCACCATTGAAGGATTTTAGATTTTTTTATGGCCAGAATTTGGTTGTAACACAAATGTCATTCATCCTTGGTTGTTATTTGCTGAAATATTGAAGGCAGATAAGAATCAATGAAGGAGAATCAAAGAGAAGACAATTGCAGTAGCCTTGTTAAGAAATGGTTGTGGTAAATCTAGGATGAGAGTACTAAGAGATCTAGAAGGCTCATAATGTTATAAAGAACATGAAGTCATCAGACTGTGGCAATAGTTATTCTTTGATGTCCACTGTGAAGGAGGTGCTCAAAATTAGTTCAGTTTGAGACCTGTACAGCTGCATTGGTGTTGACTTATTATTTGGAGCAGGATTGTTTCTTGAGATGTTGACTTTAAGGTACCTTTAGGACACCCAAGTAGGGATGTGGAATGTGAAATTAGATACATGAGTCAGAAGACATCTGAGACAGAGGTTTAAAATGGAGTCAGTTGAGAAGATGACATCACCTAAGCGGGATATATATGACAAAAGAAAACAGCTTAAAGATTCAGCTGTGAGAAGCCTCAGCATTAAATTATTTGGAAGCAGCGTGAGGACTTAAAATGGGGCTTTCTGAGGAACCATAGGAAAAAACAGAAGAGCTGGTCCAAGAGAAAAAAAAATTACAAAAAGTTTCAGATGATCATCCATCACCTATCAGAAGAGGCAGGGATGAATAAGGATGAAATGTGTTTATAATACTTAGAAAAATGAAGCATGGGTTGCCTTAGTGTGGAAAAGCCATTTTAAAGTAAGATATGGAGTAAGTCCCACTGATAACATCATGAGATTTAGCAGTGACATTTCCTAAGTAATGTTTTTATTGAGGGAAACAAGGAGAGAAATGAGAAAGGAATCTAAGAAAAGGATATATGTCAAGGTGATAAGGAGGTTTGTTTGTTGTTTGTTTGTTTGTTTGTTTACCAATAATGCAAGGGAGATTTCAAACTTAGAAATAGTGGTAAGAATGATCCTGAAAGAAGAAGCAGTAAAAAAAAATATCTGAGAAATAATTGATAATGCATCCTGTGAGAATGCTGAAAAGTCAGGATGTAGGTAGAATCCAAAGCAAAGGAAGGCTGGCGCACATCTGTAATCCCAGAGGCTTGGGTGGCTGAGGCAGGAGAATCATAAGTTCAAAGCCAGCCTCAGCAAAAGTGAGGCACTAAGGGACTCAGTGAGAACTTGTTTCTAAATAAAATACAAAATAGGGCTAGGGATGTGCCTCAGTGGTTGAGTACCTCTGAGTTCAGTCCCTAGTACTCCCAACCCCACCCCTCCCCAAAAAAGGAGGAACATTTACTTTCAGAGATCATCACCTGTGTAAACAGACCACACCAAACTAAAGATATAACAAAATAAAAATACAATGGTATCCAGCTTTATATTGTATTACAAATACTTCAGATTGTCTTAATCTAAGATCTAGTGAGTATATGAAATTTCTGTAATGTGTTAATTTTTGTAATTATCATATTTAATTCTGTATTTTAACTAGACCACATATAAATTAGCAATATGTAATAAGTTAAAACTTCTAATCTATCACATTATTTTATATGAAAATTACAAACTTTCACTTATGCACTTTATTGTAATATAAATACTAGCCACACATATGTTAGGGCACATAGCTTTTTAAAATATAACCCATATATTGAGTAAATTATTCACACAGTTCAGAAATCAAATTGACTTTCAGTTTTAAACAAATATTTTGTTTTTATTTACTCAGAACCGTTTTCTCATCTCTAAAATATATGATATATATTAAGCTATTTTTTTTAGGTAATGTAATATGAGTTTGTAATAATGTTCTTTATTACTTTTAGGAAAAATTAGAATAAATCCAGATACAGATTCTCTGAGTTCAAATATAACCCAGGTGCTAGCATGGCCCAGTGTGTCCTTGATTTCTGTCTCTATTAAGTAGAAGGCTGCCTCTCACTTTCCATAGGTATCATTTATAAAGCCTTCCATAGAAAAAAAAGGGGGGGGGGTTAACCAATGTGGATTTCTCTTTTATTTTACAATTTTGTGGATGGAAATCGAAGACCATGTGTAGGACACACAGGAACAACTGTATAGCTACCTCATTAGACATTCCTTTATGCAACATTCCTTCTCTGGCTTTCCTTCTCTTATTGGCATGTTATCTAACTTGCTGGATCCCTTATGTGCCCCTCCTTTCCAGCTTTGTTGCTCCAACTGTTTGTCCTCATTTACTTACCACAGAGTTAGGTCAGTAAAATTTTCACCTGGAGAAATTGTTCATGTCCTATGGGAAGCTTGAGGAAAACAAATGCATACAGTCAACATAATGAGAAAATACAGAGCATCATGCCCTTTGGGGGCCAGGAGCCCTGGATGGGTGAATAAGGGTGATGGGAAGTAAGTCATTGTCTATTTTAAGCAATTCTGTATCATTTGTCATGGTTTCATTAAATGACTTAGTTATAAAAATTCTCTTTGAGTTTTAACTATATCATATAAACATAAGCCCCATTGAAAGTAAATCCACTTTTTTGAAACCTAAGATATTGTTACTGAATTCCTAGCAGAACTTCCTGGATTTGAAACCTGCTTATACAACCTTGCATAAGTTGCTTAGCTTGTGACTTGGCATTCACTGATGTAGAATGAGGGTAACTACCTTACTCAGTTGTTAAAAGAGAATTCTTGGAAGGGCATAGTCAACACCAGTCAGGTGATACTACTAACCTTAGGAAAAGCATTGTTTTTCCATAGATAAAACATAATTAACACTAATAAAAATAACAATTCTCTCTTAATAATATCTTGTGTACCAGGCACACTATATTATGTATGCTATTTAGTCTCTCTCTCCCTCTGTCTCCCTCTCTTTCTCTCTTTTTCCCTCTTTCCTCACTTCCCCCATCTTTTCCCTAACAAAGAATTTAGACATACCTGATTGTAATTTCTTTGTTTGCAGTATTTAGGGTAGAAAACACACACTAGGTAAGTACTCTACCTCTGAGTTATGTCTCCAGCTCTGTAATTTGTTTAATGTTTTGATATTATAACATTCACTGAGTTAACTAAAGTAATATTTCTTATATCGTAAGCTTATATTACATGATCTAGAAATCAGATGAGACTTAGACTTCAACAGAAATATACACTAGAGTTGAAAGAAGGCTGTAGATTTTTATTACATTAAAATAGGTAATAGGTTATCATGTTATTGAATATTTTAAACCAGTCAAGTTTATTAAAATGAAGCCAAGTATTATTACGATGCCTGTCCTATAAGGTACAGGACTCATGTTAAGGGTAAGTAGTTTTATTTATGAAGAGTAATTATCTTTAAAGACTATAGATTATTTATATTATTCATAATACCCTATGACATCATAAAGGATGCTTAAATTTGTGAAAAACAATATGCATAAATATAAAATTGTAAACTCCAGAAATAATGATGGGTGGGATTATAGGTCAGAGTTCTTTGTCATAACCCATGGCTAAATCCTTTTCCTTCAAGACAGTGAGAACTAGTTGTCTCAGCTGTGAAATGAAAAGACTAACACATATTAGTCATTGGGAAAATTTTATGTGACATTTTGGTTGCTAACATGTAATGATTGAATGAAAATTATCTCAAGTTTTCATGACCCTCTGAGAAATATCAGTATGCTGTTACTTTTCTTATTTTGTGTTTTAACTAATTCTCATAGTTTAAACTTGCTATAATGTGTTATTTAGATCATCTCCAAATTTTTGTTATTGTTCATTTGAAATAAGCATAAATTTACATAGAACATTTTTCTTCTACATTTAGAATTTCTCCATGTCCGCAGAATATAAATCTGAACTTTATGTACAAACAATTTTAGGATTGTTAATTATGAATTTCCTGTCATTTGTTGATAGAAGGGATGCATAATTATTAAAATTTAGAGCAAAATCAAGTTATTGTAGTTGTTGTTTTCCCTGACCTTTTAAACAGTTTTAAAATACGTGTGTTCTCACTGTTGGGGAAGAGTGACTATCTTGTTATAATTATACAAATATTGGCAGCAATCAGGGTTGTTTTTCCTTCTTTGCCCAGCAAGCCACTTGCAATATATTAGCAAACACTTCCCAATGAAAAGACACAGAAAACTGTGCCAGAATCACATCTTTAGGGAATGAAACAGCTGACAACAAATTTCATCAAAACTTTTGTAAGGCTTAATACTAATTGGAAGCATTCAAGTAACCTATTTATATCCTGGCTTGGTGCCAGTGTTATACAAATGATACACAATGTAGATCAAGTGATTTTAGTTATTTTCCCCCTTTCTCACTGTTAATTTTTTTTTTTTACAAAGGGTAGGACAAATTATATCATATTTTGGACAGGGCTCCTTGTGAAGATGCTCATATCTGCTCTCTTTTTATTTCATGTGTCTCCTTGGTCTTGTCTTCCATTACTACAAAAGTACATTTCCCTGTTACCTTTGTCTACATGTTTTCTTCACATGACATTTTTCAAATAGCTGCACTCCATTTCATTACTCTGATCTTACCTTTCCTTCAATGAATCCTTGGTATCTTTTGCTTTCATTGCATAATATTCTGGTTTTCTGAGGTCCAAATCAGGTTCTTTCTAGGTGACAATGGCAAGACTTGGTTTAGCATTTCTCCTTTTTAATTTTTTTTTAAATTGAGTTGTAATATTTATACATATTTATGGGGTGCATTGAGTTATTTGATACATGTACACAATGTATAATAATCAAATCAGGATAATAAGTGCTCTCATCTCTTCATCAGTTTTACTTATGCTTTGGAATCTACTCTTGTAGTAATTTAAAGTAGAGTTTGTTTTTGCTCAATAACTACCCTACAGTGCCATATAAAAACAGAGTGAATTTGTCTCCAACTTATTTTATTTCTTTCTACCTCCACACCCTGCCATTTCCAGTCTCTAGTAAACAGTATTCTATTCTGTTCTCTACAAGACCTTCTTTTCAGCATCTCTTAAACATCTAAGCTTAACTATTTAAAAGAGAACATCTAATTTCATAAAGCAGGGAAATGAGGTATCTGGAAAGTTCTGAAGTGTGTTGGTCTAAGGAGCTGTGTGCTCACTGGAAACCCTCCACCTGTATTACCTACAACTTTCCACAACTCAAATTCCTTGATGCTTTTCAGGTTTGATTTATTTTTATTTTTTCCATAATTTGTACTCAGGATCAAACTAAACAAAATGAAACTCATGTGTAAAAACAAAAAGAAAGTATTAGGGCATACTCTCATTAATCATGAACTATTATTATTATTAGATATCATTTTATTTAAAATGTTTATGTCTTATTTGTGCATATAGATGCAATTTACTAACAACAGCAAATGGTTTAGTGCAAGTAGCCAGAGGAGACAGCACACCATTATAAGAATAAATATTGGAATATTGCTCTAGCCAGAGTCCTTTCACTACACTGCAACATCACCTAAATCTATATCTTGATTCCTTAACATGTAAATTGAGGAAAGGAACTACCTGGTTTCTAATAATTATTTAACGTTCTCAAAAACTATGCAAGGGGTACAATATGTAAATACATCTCAAATAATTTTCAGGCACAAACATTTACTATTGAATAGTTGACAATGAAATACTCATTTTTCTAAAACTTATTTTCTTAACACACAAAAATATGTTTATTTTGGAATTTTCTAAAAATTATACATTCAAATGGGAACACTAAATGCAATAACACCTGGTAAAATGTTTAAAGAAAACAAAGTGGACGACTTTAGAAGAGGGATAAACACTGATAATGAGGTTCTTGCATTTAATCCAGATCATGAAAAGACAAACAAGAGAAAAGCTAATTTCCTTCAGGATATTCACTTGGCTGCAGCTAATTCTTTGTTAGGAATTAGATTAAGGGGTGAAGGACTCTGGTTGTAGGTCTGAAATGATCATGTATCCTCATTGATTGTACCATCTCATTAGCTTTCTATTTGTACAAACAAGGTTTCTTTGCTTCATCTAATTGCACTTTACAAGTATCAGGTTCTACTGAGAAGATGAAATCCAAATCTAATACAAGATGTGCAGAGATGCAATTGCAAAGAATTTAGAATATTGCCTAATTCACACTCCTCAACTCCTTAATGCAAAGTGATGGAACTTCAGGCTCTTTGTTTTTGTTTGTTTTTCTATTGAGAAAAGCAAAGTACATTTAATCAATGAATTTTAAATGGCTATTACTACATCAATATCAATTTTTATTTTTAAGAAACCAGTGCAAATAATTGATGTAATTTAAAACTCCAATTTTATAATATTAAAATGATAACATTCTATTCAAATTAATGAAAAAATAGTTGCAAATTATGTTTACAAATCAAAGCAATTAATAAAACAATGATATAACATAGAAAGCAGTATTGAGGACTCCCCTGGTTTAGACCTAGAGTATCCCCCAAGAACTCATGGATTGAAGGCTTACCTCCAATGCAGCAACGTTCAAGAGTAGTGATTTGGAGAAGTGATAAGGTCATGGGGGCTCTGACTTCATCAATGGATTAATCTCCTGTGATATTTATAGATAAATATATTATTATTGAGAGGTGTTGAAAACTGTAGGAATCAGAGCCTGGTTGGACAGAGTGGGTCCTTGGATGCTTTCCCTTGTGGACCATATCTTGTCCCTGGTTCTTTCCTCACCTTCTGCTCTCTAGTCTTTATGTTCCACTGTGACCTCTCCACCATGATGCTCTGCCCTACCATAGGCCTGTAACAATGGAGCCAGCCAACTATGGACTGAAAGCTCTGAAACAATAAACCAAAATAAATCTTTCCACCTTTCAGTTGTGTTTCTCAGGTGTCCATCACAGCAAAAAAAAACTAAGAGAGAGAAAAAAAATTAGCTGTCGCCTTGTTAGATTTTTTTCTAGTATTTAACATGATTTTACCAATGCAAATATTATCTTAGAATTTCTAGTATCTTGATAGATGGAGCCAAGAAAAAAATAGGTCCATGTATATTTTAGCTAATATGTGAATTTCTATCAGACTGGTGTGAGAGAATTAAAGTAATAATTACTGCCATTCAGGTATCAATCTGAAACCAGATTGAAGTTTTAATGTAGTGAGGAGTATGGATTCTTGTCCTATTATTATCCTGTTCTATAATTTAACTGCCAATGCATAATAATGATTGTGTCTATGCCAAACTTTTTACTTTCAGAGTAACCCTGAAATACATGAATTTTCCACAATACATTTTGAGTGTGTTTTTGGTTGGAAGACTATGTGTGTTTGCATATAAATATGAGCTAACTTTGCTCATCCAGTTTAGGTGTCAGTTTTTGTAAAATGATTTTCAAAGATCTGTATACCTTTTAATTCTTTTAAGAAATTTATCAACTATTTCAATTACACTAGTCCCACCACACCCATGGATTTATTTCCTTCAGTTTTTATAACTTGTAGTCAACTTTGACCCCATAATATTAAATGGAAAATTCCATAAATAAATAAAAACATATATTTTTAGTAGCTTTTATTACCACATATAACTGATCTACCTTATTATTCTTGTCTTTAATCTCTTACTGGGCCTAATTTATCAATTACTATATACAAATATAGAGAGAATATATAGTTCTGTATATGTGAAAATTTGTATTTAGAGTTCAATAATATCTGCAACTTCAATCTTCAGGGAATATCTTAGAATATATACCCTTCAAATAAGATGAACCCAGTTAACTCCAGTGCAATTTTCTCTTTGCATTTCCATTGAATTAGATCTTGGCCAGCAATAAATGCCTATAAAGAACATTATTGAGAACTGGAGATTATTGCCTCAGTGGTAGAGCACTTGCCTTGCAAGTGTGAGGCACTGGGTTCAATCCTAGCACCACATAAAAATAAATAAAGGCATTGAGTCCGTATACAACTAAAATAAATAAATTAAAAAGAACATTATAAAATTTCAATATTGATTATGACTTTATAATCTTATAGTTCCTGATTTTTGTAATTTCATGGCATTTATGTAGAATAACAGTTGTATTTTGAAAAAATTCACTGACATATGTAAGGATAAAAGTGGTATCTTCAACCTAAATTTTTGTAGTTCTAAAAATTGTGGGTTATGTCTAGAAGGCACTTGTATGTATGCCTGCAGATATAAGGAATGGTGGATGTATATAAAAACAAATATACAGATAACTTTGGTGCTGGTAAGCACATGACAGAAAAGAATGCAGTGAAGCAAACTGCACAGCATATTAGCATTTGGTAAAAATGCCCCATGTGATAAAGTGTGTACCTTTTTTGTTACATTCAAACAATGTTTGATACTTTTAAAATTATGAAAAATCACATATACTTGTGCATAATATACACTTTTTTATGCTGGTTCAGCAATTCGGATAATACATACAAAGAGTTACCAAAAACAACTAGAACTCTGTCCCAAGTTTTAAATTAATTTTATTAACACCAGACAGCCTTCATATTATAGTGGAATTCTCTAATTTGCTAAGTGTTGTTCATAAAACACTGTAAGTCAGGTATTTTATCTCTTAATCACATGTACTAACAAGTTTCAAGGTGTAGGAAATTTCTGTAAGCTAATAAACAACAGCAGATTTGAAAGAAATCACAGTTTCTAAATTCTGTGTTTTTCTTTTTTTTCTGTTTTCCCATGTGTGAAAGTATCAACTTCCTCTTCACAAAGTACAATTAAAATCCAGCTGAGACTTGTTCCATTCTACATACAGAAAACAAATCTATTTCACAACACAAAGTACATTAAACAGATTTAGATCTTTGATTAAGCACATCATGTCATTTTTTATTCTTGCTGATGTTTTAATTCCAGGCCATAATGCTAAAATTGCCCCACTGGATACTAAACAGATAGATAAATACACTTACTACCCCAGTTGATGATTTTATTTATATAAATAATTATGAAGTGTTGAACTCCAAAAAAAAAAAAATGAGATATATCACTAGCACAAGACTTTGCTTTGGAGAAAATAATTACATGATGGAAGACAATTTTCTCCTGTGAACTGTACCTAATTTATGGAGAAATGCAGTTCTCACTTTTGCTACATTGCAAGAATTTTTGGTTTATCTCTCTGACTCATTCAGCACATTTCAACAGAACAAGGAAGGAGTTTTATTAAAGGGCTGGGCAATAAAGATTAAATAGAACTCTTGAGACATGATGATATTTTTCCTTATGTGGGAGGATGCCTTCTTTTTTAGAGATTATGACCAACTGGGATTACCCCATTTGCTGCCTTTGCATTACTGCAAAGACAAATATAAACCAAAATGAAAGATTTTTAAGTATTGTTTCATTCTTTTCCAGAATAAGGACACATTTTTATTGTCCTATAGCTGATTTTTTTACCATGCTATCTATTAGCCAGATTATACATTCTACTGAATTTAAATAGACACAAAATATATCAGCTTTCTACCTGCATACTACAGAGAAGCTTATGCACCATTTGACAATGAAATTGAGGCTAAAATGATGTTAGCAGAATTTGGATAGGCTGTTTGCTATGTCAGTGGTTCAAAACACCTGATTCAGGAACATAAATCGAGATCAGTGTAAATCAAAATATTTAGAAGGACTTTCTTACTCTTTAGTAAACTATGGATAACAGGAAATCATGAAAGAAAGAGCCTGCTTTCTGGAGGTCCCATGCACTAATGTGATTTCTAGAATGCCAACAATTGTGTTGTTACATGTTAACCTTTTTATAAACCTTATTTTTAGGTCACTATGTTAAAAAAAAAAAAAGTTAAATTTGAGTTATTAGTGTCTTAAATTCAGTATGGGGGAAAAATAGAGTTTGCATTTTTTAGAAAAAGATCTAAGTTTGCATTTTAGATGTGATGAAACATTCATGGAAAACAAAATAGTAAGGTCTTTCTAAACAAGAGATTTGGGGAACTTCCTATATGTTTTTCATATTGTTAGTAGTTGTAAGACTTTATCCAATAAAATTCTGAGGCTGTAAGTTTCTACTTATATTTTAAAAAATGATTATTATTTTACATGAAGCTTAAATCTTAAACTAAAAATTAAACAGTAAATCTTGAACTAAAAATTAAACTAGAAATTAAATAGTATAGAATGAATAAACATGTAATATTTTCTTTAGAAAGGTTTATTATAATCTTTTACCACCACAATGTTCTCACAGAATATCAAAAAGGTAGGTAAAAAATTTTTGTATTATCCCATTATTAAATAAGAAAAAAAATTAACTGAGAACACAGACAATTAAAGACTGTTTCTGGACTTTTACTTTATTCTTTTACTTGAAAATACACAATACAACCCATGGAGAACAGATTATGGAAAATCAGAAGCAGTCCCACTCAATTATAGATTATGCACCAGGGACTGGAGTTATGAGTACCTTCCTTCCAGAGTCTTAGCTCCGTGCTTTGATTAGAAGTTTTCAGTAAATAATTTCTATTGTACTTTACAGCTCATATTCTGTCATTCTCTGAAATTTTACAGACTTTGGACTTTTTAGAAAACAATGTATCACTTTTCTTTAAAATACATATTTTTTTATGTTGGTGGACCTTTATTTCATTTGTTTAATTATACATGGTGCTGAGAATTGAACCCAGTACCTCACACGTGCTAGACAAGTGTTTTACCACTGAGCCACAACCCCAATCCCAATGTATGTATCACTTTTCAATTTCAAATGTTTTTCATTATTTTCACCCTTAACCACCTAGCCTTCCATTTACCCACATGCATGCTGCTATTTCTTTGCCTCCCTTTGAAGCTCTCATTGTTCTAAAGTATGTTGCTGAATGAACTAGATCACCATTCCTATTCTGGATAACTAATGTTGGCAGCTTAAGATAAAGTTAGCTCTTTTGGAAGGCACATTAAATTCCAAGCATATATCAAGCCTACTATGGACTAAAATATCTATGTGTAAATGCTTGAATATATATAAGATCTGTCTCTTCACATGGCTTATGTAATGTAGTGAATTTCAACTAGGCATATAAAATTCTGCCTAGAGATTATTCAATATACCCATACAATCTCTTTCTCACTTTGACAGCCACTTCACACCATTCTTCTGAAATCATCTCTTCCCCATTCTCCATTGTCATCCATGGCAGATAACTATAGTGACTATATGAAAATTAAACCAATTAGAATAGATCAACATATCTACCACTTATCAGCCTCTGAATCCAAACACTCTGTTTTTTCTCTTATTATCAAATTCTCAAATAGTCAAGGGCATTATAGAAAAACCTCACCTCTTCCCCAAGTAAGTTACACCTTTATGCTCAGTGATTCCATTGGCCTATTTACATATCATTGTTCCTTTATTTAAAAAATAAATAAAAACAATGAGATTAAATAAACCTTTCTTTGCCACTCTATTTCTTCAAGTTTGGTGCTAAGACTCTTAAAAACAGACTTGTTTATACATATTAATTTTAACTCTTTTCACTTGTTAAAGCTACCCTTAATCAGCTTTCTTTCCTTATCTCCTTTAAGTAAATATGCCATAATTCCTCAATAGATTTGAATATTCCACTAATTCTAAATTTTCACTTTCCCTGACTCAAAGAGATTTGATCACATATCTTGACTTGCATTTTCACTTACTTCCAGGTCACCACAGCTTCTTGTTTTCACTTCTGCTAACTTCTGAACTCTAATCTCCTGGGATCTTCTACCTCCCACCTCCCTTCTTCTTTGATAGAGCTGCAGGTTTCAATCCTTTCTCCTTTTTTTGTTTTCTGTCTATAATATTTTATCTGATTCAAGCTTCAGATTTTAAATACTTTCTTACTGTATGATTCTTGAGTTTATGTCAACAACCAATATGTGTACCCTTAACTTCAGCCTTATGTCTGACTGGTTTGTGTACATTATCATTTAGGTGACAGACACTTCAAAGTTGATGTGTGTTGTAGGCAGAACAAAAATTTACATGTCTTCAACTCTAGAACCTATGAATTAGAAAAAGACTTTTGCAGGTGTGGTGATGCTAAAAACCACAGTGGGGTGATAATTCTGCATTCTTTAAGTGGGTCCTGTATGAACATATGGTTTCTTGAAAGTGGAAAACATTTTCCCAGCCTCATGGAGAAGTGACTTCATAAGAATAGTCAGAAAATGCAACAGTGCTAAATTTGAAGGTGGGAGAAGAAACTAGATAGAAGCTGAGGAATGAAGATGGCCTTCTGATCCTAGAACAGGCTGGAAAATAGATTCTCTTTTAGAGCTTCCAGAAAGGAAAGTAGCTAACCAATTTTTGCCTTCTCATCCCAGAATACCAAGAAAAGGAATTTTCATATTTAAAACCTAAGTTTGTGTGGTATCTTGTTGTGACAAAAAACTAATATGATGCAAAGGAAAAAAAATTTTAAAAAAGCTTTGCCCACAGATTTTGCCGGTCCCTCTATAACAGGTTGAATAAGATGATTCATTTCCAAAATCTGTCTATCACTACTTTGAAATAAGTTTTTTTTTTCCAGTTTTTTTTTTTTTTTGCATTTTCAGATTGGGAAATTTAAATCTAGTTTAACAATATAATTATACTTTCAGTTCTTTAGCCATACTAAAATTAATAAAATATGAGTTTTCATTTTTAAATTTTTCTAATTTGTAAGCAATATAGACAACTAATTAATTGATTAATGTCCCCTCTTTATTTTTAATCAAACAGTAATTGTACTTGATGGAGATGTTAGGAGAAAAACTGGATATACATTTTCTCACTTCCTTTTACATCAAGAATTATTATTCCTCATGCCAAAATTATTATTTCAATTTTTTCTCATGTTTAAACTTTATTTTGAATCAATATACATTTATAATTTAGGAAATTCTGATAAAAAGTGTTAGAAATAAATTTAAAATTATAATTCATTTGTTAGTGAAAAACACCACCATAGAAATATTTCTCTTCCAAAATAATCTAAAAATGTAGACTGGCTAAATCATAATGCTATGAATAATACAGTAATAAAAATTCATGTACCTGTGATAATTAACTGGGAACCATGAAGGCTTCATTAACAATGTAAAACTGTACCGCAAAACCCAAATATTTCTATTCATTAAGATAGCTTTTTTTTTTGGTGGGGGGAGGTGTAATAGTTTTGAGTTTTTACTTATGTACAACCAAGTATATAAATTCTAAGTGACCCCCAGATCACAGTTACATAAGTAAACACTCATGTAATCAGCCTCCAAATTACAATGTAAACAGCTAGACCCTGAAGTACCTCTTATGCACACTTCCTATCAATATTTAACCTCCCCATTCCTCCAAATATAAGCTTTCTCTTGATTTTGTTTGACTTTCATATAAACTCTAAGCACATCATCTTTACTTTCCAACACTTCTGCTTACTAGCATCATCTATATTGTTTTACCTAGAAATAATTTGATTTTTATCTTAATAAAATAGTAAAATGTTGTTCAAGAATATGAAAGTATATATATTCAGCATACTGTTATTGAATGGACTTTGGTCATTTATAATTTTGTCAATTATAAATAAAGCTTCTGTGAACATACTTATAACTATTTTTTGCAGACACATATGCACTGTATTGTCTTGAGTTGATTCTAGAAGTTGAATTACCTCTCATTTTATAGAGTAGATGTATGATTAGCTTGAGTTATACTTTAACAAAGTAATTTTATCACTTTAACTTTCATTGCAATATATGCAAGTTATGGTTGTTCATATAGTTCTTAACATTTAGTATCAATTTTTCAAATTATAATATCAGCTATTCTTGTGGCCCTATAGTACTATCTAATTTAATTAGTTTCTTTTTTTTGATTCAAGGGTGTTGGGTACTTATCTGTGTCATTATTGTCTATTAAGGAATTGCCCCCTATGAATATCTATTCATTTCTTTTGCACAGATTTACAGTAAGAAGCCTATCTTGTAAACCCTTTAAAAGAATCAAATCTGAAATTATCTTTCTTTACATTAAGCTCTAACATACACAATAAAGTAAATTTCACTTGCTTATATTAAACCTAAATAGTGGTATAAAAAGAGCATCTGCCTGACTTGTCTTTAACCACAGCAATACTTGAGAGAATTGAAAAATGATCTTTTTTTTCTGTGATTGAAGTATGCATCATATCAATGTCCTGCATAAATGTAGTTAAATTTAATTAAATCAAATGCAAGATACACACCTTTAGTTAGACTTAGGTAAAATTCTGGTCTCCACATATAGAGTATCTTCAAGGCTGTTAGTGTGATGGGATGAAGGAAATTGTGATGTGAGGTGAAACAGCAAAAATAAAAGCAATAGACAGATCGAAGTGATCACATAACACAGCTAAGTATTTTAAATACAATTTACATGTGGGAAAAAAAAAGTAATTTCAAGTTAAGGGTTCTTCTTGAAAGTTGAAACAACATACAACTGCAAAACAGATCTTGTTAACTTTGAAAACTCTAGGCAATTTAGGATGGCTAGATATTAATGGAATACGGTAAGGGTGTTGTTAATGGAATCATCTTGCATCATATAATGGATATCTTACATACAATATTAGGTATGTTTAATAATTTTAGGAGAGGAGAGTGTAAAGGAGGATATGGAAACTCTTTTTCAAATGGAGTGACAGTCTGAGCATTGCATTTGAGAATGAAATCATTGGAGTGGCTCGAGACATGTATAGCAGATCTCAATATAGGAATACAAGTGTGAAAGTGTTGCTAACCTCTTGTCAATAGATAATATAGAATAGTCCAGGAAATTGCCAATTAGTTTGGAAGGAACTAGTTGAGTTGAGCTTTATTTATGAGTTAAGATTCACAAAAATTAACAACTGGTTGATTAGACGTAAGCAATTGAATTAATAGTGGCAAAGAACTTTTACTAAAGATGAGTTATATTATTAAAGTTTTTCAAAAACAGTTGCTACTTAACTAATTAAATATTGTGGTCTGGAGCTTGAGAGGCATTAGATTTACAAATAAAATATTAGAAATAATATAGTGATTTTATTGCAAGTCATGAGAATAGATAATAGTATCCAGGAGAGACTGTATGATTGTATGTACATATGCCTTCATGCATTTAGTATACAGTGAATTAGGGTAGAAATAAACACAGCATATTGAAGAAAGCAATATCAGAATGAAGATAATGTATGAAGTGAGCCATTGGCTCTATTAGGTGGAATGCTACTTGATAGCATAGCTGACTTTTTGGCTATGGTCAGGGCTATGGATTCTCTCCAGGAGGTGTTATAGGAAGCTACAGGTGGATTAAAAGCAGACTTCTGAGAAGACATAATTTGCATTTTTGAATAATTATCCTATCTCTGACTGCATGTGAGCACAGACAGCAGTGGACTGCATTACAAGTCGGAAGCTCTTAGGTGACTATTACTATATCTTAGGTGAGGGATAACAATGGATGGAAAGGGATTAGTACTGGGCATGATGTGAACTTTAGAATAGATCATAAAGCTAGAGATAATAGGAATTTCTGATTTAGCATTTGTGAGAAAAAGAATAATCAATAGTGAATTCTGGGTTTTTATCTTTTTTTTTTATCTTAGTTATCACGTAAGTAGTGATTGTTCTGCAATCCTACAGAAGAACCAGGATATGTGGAAGTGGAATGAAATTAAAATTTAATTTTGAAATTCATATTTTTTCACTTAAGTGAAAATGTTAACATTATAATTGACATAAATCTGGACTTTATGAAGAGATTGTGGCTGAGGATATTAATTTGGGACTACATTAAAGACTCATGCAAAGATATGGGTTTAGTCAAGGTGACTCAGATATGAATGAGAACAGGAATTCTTGTGTATTTCAACCGAAATTTTCGAACAAATATAAACATATTTTTTTCTCATTTGTATGTATAAATCCTATATTCGATATAAGCTATGGAAGTGACATAAAAGTTTTGATTTTAACTTCATTGTTTAATGCATTTATGGGTTAAGGACAAAGTAAATATATTCAACAGTGAGCAAGGAAAGAATCAAGATCCAGAGAAGTTTGATGTAGTCATTTGTTCAAGAGAAACTAATCTGAATTAAATGTATGTGAAATACTGTTCCATCACTCTAGTTCCAGAGTATATAATCTGGTTTGACTGATGAGTCTGATAAGATTCTTCTCTTACTCTTTGATGATAGTAGGCTGGGGAATGTTTAGGGGCAGGGGTGAGGGGTTCCCTCTTCAATCTATCATATTTGCACTGGCCATGATTGTCATTGTGCTTTGTGTCCTATGTTATGGCTTTTATCTCTTAACTGCCATGCAGGAAATCATTTAATTAACAAATCCATTTCCTAACTCTCTCTAGTTCCTTACTATACTGGTACCATCCTGATCAGAATGTCTGCTGTGTCCTGTCTTCATTACCTTCTCAATATCTCTCATTTTAATCTTTGTCCATTCAAAGCTTACTGAGTAGGTAAATTCCATTCTGTAATTGTCTAATAGTCATTTAAAGCCTGTTTTAGCAATTGGCCACATTGAGACTGTATCTACTGCCTCTGCTGCAAGTCTATTTGGTATTAGTTTTTAAAATTCTAATGTTCTAGTGTCGGAGAACACCCCTATGATCTTCAGAACATGGAACTTCAAGTGTAAAAAGATTTGTTCCATTATTTTCTTTCCAATAGATTTGTTGACATAATTCACAAACCACACAATTCACCAATTTAAAAGTGTAGAATTCAATGGCTTTTAATATATTTATAGAGTTGCATATGTATTGTCTCAATTTTGCATTTTTATTACCCACAGAAGGAGTCCTGTACTCCTTATCCATCTGATAATTAATCGATTGAATAATTAATGTTTCAGTAATAGGACATCCTCATCACTTTTTAAATTTTATTTTGAGACACAGTCTCACTAAGTTGCACTGGCTAGTCTTAAACTTGCAAATCTCTTGCCTCAGCTATCTGAATAACTGCTATCAGAGGTATCTACCATGACCAGTTTCATGGAAAATAAAACAGAGAAGGGATAAAGAGGTGTGGGTTTGAGTGAGGAAGGAGGCAGTTTTCAATTATAGGTAATGTTTAAAACAAATATGAAAGAAATGAGCCAGCCATGACATTTTCAAAGAGTGAAATAGGTACTTAAAGCCTTTTATATAATATTTTAAAATATTTTTGTTATGGTGGCTAAGTCCCTCTCCCTATATTATTAGTAAGGTATCTTGTAATTTGAATTGCTTGCCTTGAAAACATTTTCAAACATAGAAACCCACTATTCTTGCCACACTAACATTAATGGCAGCACTAATAACAAGACTGTTCAAGTGTGAATATTAGCAGTTGATTACTATGTTTCCAAGAAAACTCCCCACACATGGAAAGATTTCCATAGAAATAGACTAATGTTGTAATGCCAGTTCTTCTTGTAAACCTACTTGTTCTGACAGATAAGAACCTGCACCTCTGATCTCAGAGTTTCTGATATTGATGTTGTACATGTGTTTCTGTGATGGGTAGCTTGAAGAGTGTAATGCTTCATTACCCCAGGTTATCTTAAACTTATCTCTCTCATCGATAGAGTACATAAGATGAAAATGGTTAACAGGTTCAAACCACTGTAGCAGGAACAGGATATACAGTACATAATGAGTAGAGCATTCCTCTCCTCACCTCTAAATGCTTATAGCAATGTTGTTTCAAACGTATGCATTTGATTTTGGGTGCAAAGAACATTTTCAAATGAATAAATTGTTAAGCACTTGACCCTTTAAAGTAACTAATGATTGTGATTACTCTAAGAGAAGTTTAATCACTGCTAATAATTCCAAATACTGCTTTACTGTTTGTTTATACAATGGTACCACAAACTGCATTCAAGCAGATATATTTTGTACAAATTAAAAAAAATAGACAGGCCATATTCCTGTTACTAAGTTTGAGGAATGATGCTAACCTTTCCCCATATGATTCCTAGGTGCCCCTTCACAAATATTTTGCTTTTCTAACCCCTTTCTGTTATGATCATTAATCCTGAATGTTAATTAATCATTTCCTATGATTTTAAAAATATTTTTTCATTGGGGTTTCACTAAGCAATGTAATGTTTACTTTTTTCTGGTGTTAATTCTTTTACTATCAGAGTTCTACTCCATCCATTTTTTTAATGATTTAACTTTGTACACATTAATATTTGACCTTTACCTAGATTATATATAAAAACCCAAACATTTCCCCCACACACATATGCAAATATATGCAATAAAATAAACTAAATATACATGCATATTATGCATTTATATATATATTTGTATCTTTTATTTCATAAATCTATATGTAACTGTATACATTTAAAAAGTGCTACATAAACAGTCTTGTGCATGTGACTGGTGCGGAATTAAAGTTTTCTGAGAATGGATATCTGAAATTTATATTATTATTCTTCAGCTCTGTTAGATCATGCCCAAAAGAAAATGTTCTTCAAGGCAATTGTAGCAAATTTATAGGATCAGCAATGCATCAGATGTATGTCATTCTTTATACTTTGGCAGGGTCATATCATTTTTCACATAAATCTGGTTGTTGTTTTTTTTGTTGTTTCTTTGTTAAACAAAGCTAATATCATATTCTATTCGGCAGTCAAATGTCAAATAACCTAAATTCCATATGGAAGTTCTGATCTTTGAAGTGTAAGTTTTCACAGTGCTAAATTGATACTTGCTTTTAAAAATATCATGTCTAGATCGTTAGTCTTCCTGCTGCTCCTCTTCCCTTTTTTTCTTACTGTTCCAGTTAGATTAGTACATAAAGAAATATGAGTCTCTTTGCTCGCACATTTTCACTTGTAAGGTACCTCAGTGCATGGAAAGAAAATTGGCTTTGGAAAAAAACATCTATCTGAGTCAGGGTTTTGCTAGCCGTGGGCAAGTCCCCAGCTTTTTATTAACTCAGCCAGCTCATGAAAGAAAAAGGAAGGAAACAAAACATATTAATAATAATGTTTACTAATAACAAAAAATATATACTCTGTAGTCTGGCAGAGTTCCTGGTTAACAAAATGTGGTTAATATATTTATTAAGAATACTTCATATCCAAAATCTTAGCTTTCATTTCACTTTTCTACCTTACTTGACAATTTCATTTTGTCATGTCCTTATTTACTGATGGATTTGTATTGATCTACAAACAAGCTTATAATTGAATAATTTTTCAATTTTAAGATTCAAAAATATATTGTCATAATTAGCATTACATTACAATAAATTTTGCCACCTAAATATCAGTATTTTTTCTCTTGTCCTTTGTTTTTCTGACTCTCAATAGATATTTTTGTCAAATTTAAGGCAATTTTATGAAAAAAAAAGTTTTCATTTTAAAAGAAGAAATTCCTGTAGATATGTATGCCATTTTTAGAAGGGGATGAATAAATACTTTCAATATTTAACTCTTGTTATGCATAATAATGTGTACTCTATTAGAAATAGTCAAAGAATAGTATTAAGTGGCAAATAAAGTAGGTTTTTTAAGAAATAGCTCTAAATTATAGATTTCAATTTGGATTAAAAACAATATGCTTCCATATTGTGTCCATATGAAAAGAAATTTAGATGTTAGTATTCAATCAAACATGACTAAGTGCGAAAAGCTGGTAGGAAGGATTGTCGAAAGAATTTTGGTTAGGGACTCAGAGATTTCCTAAAAGAGAATGCAACCACATTTTCCTAAGCCCAAAATATGGAGCTTAAGAGAAAATCAAGCCACATTCACTGAAGCAGAGTGAATTTGTAGGAAGCCAGATCTGTGTCCCAGCCTCTCAGAGGATGTTTAGGTTATACAGAAACAGAACTGACCAAGAAACAGTGCAATGTGCCTACTCAATCTGTCAATCATTGTGAATGACACTGCAACCTTCAGGAAGTCAAGACTCTAATCTGTGAAAAAGCAGGAGAGAGTATGATGGTGGAAAAGCAGCTAAAAAGATCATTGTGTGAGCAATATATGGGAGACACTGTGTTAGGTGTGTGTGACTTCCCCTTGCCCAGGGACTCTGGGGGACAAGGTGAATAGGAGGCCGAAGCAACAATAACCCAAGAAAACTCACATCAGCATTTGTCAAAATGCATCTGTTATTTCTACATGATGATGGCAATTAAAAGAGGCATCTTAAGGACACTCTAAATAAAAAAAATAGTGAATAACTGGCAATTTACAAATATTTAAGTTCTAATTCAGAATTCAGATTTAAAAACAAACATCAGAAAAATATTTATTAATCAGGTAACTTGTGCTTAAACTGAACATTGTCTCTCTCTCTCTCTCTCTCTTCCACTACACAGACACACATGTACATACACTCACATACACCCACACAGGAACACATGTCTACAAGCTAGTAAGAGTGTTCTCACCAAATAGACTATGCAGTTTGGTCTTGCCCTTCCCAGCTTCCAGAACTATGAGAAATAAATCTCCAGTGTTTAAGCCATCCAAGTCTATATATGTTGTCATGAAACCCAAGCTAAGATGGAAGCAATTATATGAGGAATAAAACCAAAATATTTTTACTGGAAAATGTTATAGACTTAAAATATTATTCATTTGTACCATAATTGAATGCTAACCATGTGCCAGATCCTACCTATCTGAAATAACATCATCATTTTTTTCAGTTGACTGCTGAGACCTGAGATACAGAGAAGATAAGTAGCTTGTCTAAAGTTTGTTACACATATGGCACTTGAGGAACCCAAGGTTATAAACTGGGTCCCTGATTTTCCAACCACTTTTCTAGAATTAAAAGTGAAGAAGGGTCTTCATATTTTACATGGTATGAAGTTATTCCTCTGAAATATTTTGTTTTCTTGAAATAGTTATTGATTGATTGATTGATTGATTGATTTTGTATTAAACCAGGGGCACTTGCCCCCGGAGCCATATCCCAATTCTTTTTATTTTTATTTATTTGTTTTTTTAATCTACAGAAAGGGCCTTGCTAAGTTGCTGAGGCTGGCTTTGAACTCCTGATTCTCCTACCTCAGACTCCTAAACTGCCTGGATTATAAGATTATAAATGTGATCCACTGTGCCCGGCTTCATTGCTTCTCTTAGATGATCGATTATTTGAAATGCTAAGTTAAATGTATGAATAAATTTTAAAATTTCTATTTTTGATAAAGAATTACTCTGGTTAAAAATGCTACTGTAATTTCATGAGCAGTGTTCTCTGAAGGCAAGTGACAGAGAAATTCCATGTGTGATTTTTAGTGGTGGAAAGTCATCCAAATATGAACGAGGAGGTTTGTTTTGTCTTACATTTTTCTAACTAATTGGTTTGGTGGCCTGAGTCCCATATCTACAAATGTTTCATTGGTTATTGTGTTTTGTTTTATTTTTCAATCTATAATATTGCATTAATACTTGCTTCCATGACTGCCTGTCTGTTGTGGATTAGAGAACATGAGAAATGATCCCATAAGATTTAACATATGGGTTGTTGAAGTATACTTTTTCATCAAGTAGTTCATGCCCTATTTGGGGAAGGAAGGAATGTGAGAACTGAGGGTTGGATTTCCTTTATCATCTAGCTAATCATTGTCAGAGCATAGTTATAATGCAAGATTATTTTATTGTTATGTGGTTCTACAGAATCATGTATCTCAGTGTTAATCTAAATTATTTCCCCCCACAAGGGAGTTAGTGGGGGTGTCCTGCATCTTTTTTAGACTTCAGATTTCCTTTGTTCTCATGCCCCTCCTCCCCTCCTGCTTACCAGACCAAAGGTGGAGTGATTAGGTTGGGAATGAAACTGCCCAGGGTTATAGGCAGAAAGGAAGCCACCCAAGGGATATCCATCAACAACTCTGCTAGGAGGAAGAATCTTCTGCAGGCAGATAACCTTGGCAAGAGGTTGGAGGAGGAGGAAGTGCTCTGGAGGTATTAGCATTTTATTTTCTTTGAATCTGCCTATCTTCCTGACCCAATCATTCATTATCTACATTGACTTTACTTTTACCCAGGCCTTACTACCATGGAAGCCCATCCCTTTTTCTTTGTTATTTTGCAGCAGCTAAATTGTTGAGGCTGGCCTGAAACTGGAGATCTCTTGCCTTTGGCTCTAAGTAGCTGGGATTATGGATGTAAGCCACTGTGCCCACCTTACCACTTAACTCTAAAGCATTTATAAGTAATAGCAGGATCAACTGGTTTCCAATAGTTGCAATTACACTTCTGAGAAAAGAAACAGGAATTATACTGTTGGACTTATGTGGGAATCTTCAATTTGCATCATTTAATGCATTCATTGTTGTTAGTGGGTGTATAAAGACACATGTGAGTCACCTCCTTGACCCTGTCACCCAGTGTGGCTCTCTCAGTGGGGAAGATTTATTACTTTTTTTAAACCTAGGAGCTCTTGGGGGATTAATTTCTCTGTCAGATCTATTTATTTTACAAGTTTTTAGAAGCTATTTCAATTTTTAGAATGCTCAATGTACTCGACTTTCAATTCTTTTGGCAAGAACTTAGCTTTAACTTGTTTGTTTATAACATTACAGGGAGAATGTGCTAAGTTGTAGGCATGGTGTTTCCAACAATTTCATGCCAAATAAAACCTAGATTTCATGAATATTCACGTATTATTATCCAGAAAAAATGTTTTTATGGAAAAGGCCTGAATGAATTTGGAGCAATTTAATTTTCCCTCTTTATGAGTTATTTTAGTGTGTCATTGAATTACAGGGCTTGCAACACAAGGAATGTTTCTTTTTAATCAATAATAGGCAGATCACACAAATTTTAGGATCTCAGTTCTAACCTAAAAAAAATAAATCATGATGGTAAGTAGACATTAATGTAAAATCAGCTGACTTCCCAGAGCGAAGAATCAACATTATTACAATACAGACTTATGGGCTGAGAAAACGATTGGGAGTTACCATTAAATGTTAGCTCTATTTCATGAAGTCTTAATATTATTAAATATTTGCAGTCTCTTCCAATATACCTAGTACTTTTTTTCTAATGCCAGAAGAGTCAGGTATCTCTGTGACCTTACTTTAATTTGATTTAAGCGTCAATACAAAAGCTTCATAGGCACATTGTGAAGTAAAGTGATTTATTTTTTCATTATTACCTCTGGGAATTATGGGGCTTCCTGGACATAAATTCCAATGAGAGCCCCATTCCCTTGCACAGTAACAAAAAGAAAAGTCAATTGTAGAGACAAAAACTGGAATAGTTAAGTAAGGATGAAATTGGATTACATGTAACCATTAAATTATCCCTTTCAATATAGAATTTTTATCTGTACCTGTTTTAATAGAACTTGACTTTGGAAAGTTTTAGAAAATAGATGTGTTGCAATGACACTTTAAAGGCAAACTATTCCTAATGCAAATCTTTGTTAACTACATTGATTTTAAATATTCTTTTTAGTAAAATATAACAAAATAATCAAATTTTGACCAGATATTTTAACTAACTCCCTTATTATTACAACTTGCTTTTCTGACATCTCATTTCATATCATGTTCACACACATAAGATTTACCAGGCTCTATGAGCACCATGAAATTATTCCTTGATGATTCTGCTAAATTTATTTAATACCAAGGTCATGGACTTCACTTCTAAGTCAAAGTTTGTTTGTTCTGTTGTAGATGTCTTTATTTTCTTTCAAATGAATGTCACCTTGAGGTCAGGGAAAGAGGAAATTTATGAATCACAGCAAATCAGACCAAATGAAGCAGAAATACTTAGAAGTTCAGTGTCCTGGGGTGAGGTGAGAAACTATCGCAAATGCTTTGTGCTTATGAAATGAGACCATTTATATGTTATTGAGCACAAGAGTGAGCTAAATATCAAGTTAAATATTTCCATACACTATTTTTTAGGAACAGAAGAGTAAATGACAAATGATTATTTCTGAAGAAAAAATATTTGAATGTGTGATCATTTTTTTGCTCTAGTACTGTTATATTAGTAAACAAGATATTGTCTCCATTTACTTGGATAGTCTGAAAAGTAACATTCCAGTTCCTATTCATTAAAAAAGGAATACAGAACTGGAGGTCAAGCATGATACTGACCCAGTGGGAGAGATTGTTAAATAAATATATAAGGAATATCTATAAATTCATCAAAAGTTTATAAAGTTTTTACCATATCAAGTATTATTTAAAGTACTAGAAATGAAATAATGAACTAATCTCTGAGAAAAGTCCACTTTCCAAGGATTAAATTTTAATATAATAGGAATATATTTTAAAATATTATTGTAGCAAAAGAGTTATTTTGACTGATACCTGAATGCCAAGAAGGAGCCAAGCAAATAAGGGAAAAGGGCCAAGGCAAGAATAAACCCAATGTGTCCAAAGAAGAGATTTGGTTGAGTTCAACTGCATAGGTAAAATAGAGTGGAGGAGGTTGGGGGCTGGGGACAACAGAGACTGGAAGATTTTAATCCAACTGCTAATGGCAGGTAGTTAAAGACTTTCAAATAGGGAGTGAAGTACATGAAGTACATAGTTTACATTTTACAAAGATGATTCTGGTGGCTAATACTGCTATTTGAATGGTAGCAAAGGAAAAATCAGAGTATTATAGTTATCCCTAGATGACATTAACAGTATTTGGATAATGGTAAACATTAGACTTAGATGAAGATTTTATATTTTGCTCATTTAGAAGATGTGGATGTATAAGTAAAAGGAAAGTTAAAAAACATAATATTTGTAAATGTTAGCAATAGAGTAAGGAATGGTCCATGAATGCTATATGAGAAAACCCCATCGACAAAGAAAATAACAATTGTACTACTGGAAATTCAATGGCATAAATGGTATAGGAACAAACCAGGGATGTAGACATCAAGCTCAAAAAAATTTTTTTTTTATTTTTTAGTTGTAGTTGGGAACAATACCTTTATTTCATTTATTTATTTTAATGTGGTATTGAGGATCAAACCCAGGGCCTCACATGTGGTAGATGAGTGCTCTACCACTTAGCCACAACCACAGCCCTCAAGCACAGATAATTTTTAAGCACTCCAAAAATGTGATTAGATCAAAGGAGAAGAAATTAAGAATAATAATGTAATTTGAGCCAGATTATAACTATGTTAAGAAGTTTAGACATATCCAATAGAAAATATGAACATAGAGAATATATGTCTTGAGATTCTTACAATACATGAAGAAATGATACTACATTTTTTGTAATTATTTTTAGTGTTCTGAGAATTTTTATACATGAGTTTTATCAATCATGCTGTATAAAGCTGAAATAGATAGATAGAACAATCCTGGCATCCTCTCTTTCCAGGCAGGTTACCCAAGGGAAACAACCATGTAAGTTGGCAAAAGTGCAATGAAGTTTAGAAAAATTTGATGCAGAAGTTTTATATTAGAGGAATCAATTGGGAATATGATTTCTCCATATGAATATTAGCTATAAAATAGCACAACTTATGATATTTTCTTACTAATTCCTTATCTTTTTATTTCCTGTCTACTCTTCCCCTCTCCACTAGAATATGAGATAAAGATGGGAAGGGTAATTTTTTTCAGAAATTTATTGCAACCACTAGAAACTCTTCAGTGCCCCATATATCTGATACATTATTATTTTCTAAACTGAATAAAGAAAGAACAGGAAAAAAATGGTTTTATTTACAGAAATTGTGTAAAGTTTAGACTTCAGTTGAATCTTCAAATTAATGGGTTGACTGTGTATGACTAACTTAAACTATATATATTTTGGGTGCCTTCCCCTCAAAATTCTGATGAAGCTATATTGAGGTAAATCAGATTTAAATTGTTTGATTTTTTCTTACTAATACACATAATCCTGGATACCAGAGTCCACACTAGAATGGCATTAAGCAAGGAGGCTTTAATTTAAAAAAAAAATTGGTTTAACAGGTAAAAATGAAATGATCTTTTCACTTAGAAGAACTTTAGTCCTTAGAAACTGTAAAGTCAAAATACATTTCTAATTTTCATAAAATAGTATGTGAGGATCACTTGTAGTCTGAGGGAAGTTTGGGTCCCTTTTAGTTATAATTCAGTTCAGAATAGTCTGCAGGTTGGCTCAAGATTGTTGTGAGCAAATGGTGATTTTCAGAGAATGATTTGCAGTTGCATCAATGAATATTTGAAAGAAAGCTGAAATATCATTCTAGAATGTTTTAAGAATGGGCTCAGCCACTTTAGTAATTATTGGCAATGTTGGGACTAGGAGATTGTGTACCTATGTGTGTGTGTGTAGTTACATAGTTATTTGTCAGGGTATGTATTCACATAGTTTTTATGGCCGATAGTCATTCTTCTCTCACACAACACAATACTTCTCAGCCTCCCACTTTTGCTCATGTCGTCCTTACAAACTGAGTTCCCCATTGCATTGATTATCATTATAGCTACTACCACTCCCTCACTGGCAGTTTCTCCAGAATGTCTACTTCCTCATTCCCTGACTACTGCCTCTTCTGACATTGTAGACGCTCAGAATCACCCACTGTGTAATTTCCCAAGCATGCATCTAGCAACAATGTAGATTATTGGTTTATACAGTGAATTCTTTCTCTAGACTCTCAAATTTCTATATGTTCATTTCAATGGTGATGCAGCCAAAAAGTTACTATTACTCTTGACATATAAAAACTTACCAATAATTTGTGATTATAATTATTATCTTGTGATTAATATTTTGAGCCCTGTCTTTGGCTTTTCATGGAGAGATTCTTCATTCTTCTTAAAATGTAATCTTTCTTTTTTTCAACAAAGGCACTCTCAGAAAAAAAATAAAAACAATTGCAGTAATAATACTAACAATGCTAGAATTACGAAATAATAATATTGGAATCTCCATTGGCATATAACATGTATGTTGCTAATTATTTTCTTCTTGAGTGTCATAGTAACTGATCAGAGAGTGATACATTTTCATTAATATACTCAATATACTTTGATGATTCAGGTGATTAGCTCATTACAATTAGAAAGATAAACAACTTTTATGTCAACCGTAAAGAAATAGCATATAGTGGTTTGTTGATTTGCTGCAAGAAGCTTTAATGCGACCATGCCCTTAATCATACACTGATCTTGAGAGAGGAAGAGCAATCTGCGCCATTTTGATGTTCTGACTGAGCAATTTGCTGTTCTTCATTCCCTGCCTGTGAAATTGAACACTTTTGGCCTGTGCTTATGCAGCACTTTGTAGCATCTGGTGCTTGTCATGGTAAATGTTTTAGTTTCTGTTCCCTTTTCTCCTTCCTTAAAGTGATTCATCACCAATGTAATGAAGGGGTTTTCAGGGTCATTGTGTAGCCATTCAAAGGGAGGTGGATGGCTAGCATTGCCTGGGGATGAGAATAGCATGAAGAGTTTTCTGAGATAATTTTGCAGAGAATGTCACTTAACAGAAAACTATACTCATCATGAGAACTGTAATAGAAAGTTTTTAGTGGCTCTTTTGGAGTAGTTGTAACCTTACATTGTTTTACTCTCAATCATGAGAAGTACATGTCCAAGTATCTCTTTATTGATATACAAAATTAAATCTTTTTGAGACTAAAGAAATGGATCCATTTCAATGTTTTTTTTAAAGAATATAATGCATAATTATAAATATTGTGGAACATGTAAAGAATGCAACTTCAGCTTATAATATATTAAAGTGTTTACTAATGTATATTAATGTATGATTGCTGCCTGATGAAGAAGCATAAAATATCTATGCTATTGCAGCTACCTTGATAAACTTCACGCTTATTACTAATCAAGTCTTTATAGCTATGACATTTAATTGTTTCTTAACATTTCCATCTAAACAGAACTAATATAATTTGCTGAAATATCCACATAAATGTTTTCATTTATGTAATTTGACCACTTCCACTACTCTCTAAGTACCAATAGACACTAAAAAAATATTTAGTTATTGAATCATCATTAATGAGATAAAATCTATAAGTCACGAAATGGTTTCAACCAAATTACGTAATTTAATGGTTTTTAATATATATCCAGACTTGTGAAACGATTATCACAAAATGAACTCCTCCTTTTCAAAAGTATCATTATTCTTCCCTTGACTTCTTCCCAGCCCCAGCATTCACTAATATCCATTTCTTACAGATTTTCTTTTTCTGAACATTTCAAAGAAAGACCTTCCTACAATATATAATTTTATGTTTTATAACTAGCTTCTTTCCCTTAGCATATTTTCACAGTTTATGCTGTAAAATGTATTAATATATAATTTCCTTGATAAATGATATTCTCATGTATGGATGAAAAATACCATATTTACAAGCTCATCACATTTTTATGCTTAGGTGTTTTCACATTTGGGCTAGCATTGATATTGCTGACAAATCCAAGTTCTATTTGGGACACGTATTTGCATTTCTCTTGCAAATATACTTAAGAAAAAAAAATGATTAATCATGTTTGAACTCTATAGTTAACATTTTGTGACACTTCCTATACATTTTTCATTCCCACTAGAAATATATAATTATCAATTTCTTTACTTTCTTTCCAAATTATTCATTCTGTATCCTTTTTATTTATGACTATCTAATGAGTGTAAAGTAGTAGCATCTCATTGAGCTTTAGATTTGGCTTACCTAATTGCAAATTATTATGTTGAAACTGTTTTTATATTCTTACTGAGAATTTGTGTACTTTTTTTTTTTTTTTGAATGTCTACTCAAAGGGATGTACGGTAGAACATTTGCCTAGCAAGTAATAGATCCTGGGTTCAATGCCCAGGAAAAAAAAAAAAAAAAGGAATATGGATCCAAACTTTCTTTGATTGTTATGTTCATTTTTTTTTTTGGTTATTAAGTTGGAAAATGTGTTTATTCAGGATGAAAATTTTTTTTAGTATATAATTTGAAAATATTTTCTCTCATCTCATGGGTTGACTTTTTATTTTTTTAATTGTCTCCATGATTTTCTCTGTAGCACAAAAGTTTTAATGTTAGTAAAATCCCTGTTACCACTTGTTATTATTGTTTCTGCTTGAACCATTGCCTAATTCAAGTTCATAAAGATTTACTTCTATAATTTCTTTTATGAATTTATAATTTTAGCTCCTCTATTTTTGTCCATGAACCAACCATAATAAATAACTTTCTTAAATGGTTTGAGAATGGAGTCTAATATGTTTCTATCTGTATACCTATTTGCCCCTTTCCAGATGAATTTAATAAACATGAAAATTTTAACAATTTACTAAAATTGGCCTCCAACTTTCCCTTTTTAAAAAACATATAATTTTGCTTTTGAGCCTAACATAGCCAAGGAAAAAGGGATAAATCACTCTGTTTATTTTCTGTAGAAGTGATGCACAAGGTTGTAATTTAATCAAAGATTGTATTTTTGGTAAAATTCAATTTAAAATGATTGCATGAGATCCTAATTTGTGTGTGTTTGTGAGTGAAACTTGAACATTAATTCTGTTTATTTATCTGCTACAAGGCCATTAATATTTTATAATTATTAGTCAAATTTAGTAAATTGTATTTTTGAGGAATGGCGGTTTCTGATTCATTGTTATAGAGTTGTTATTTTCATAAATTCCAACAATTCAATGTGTCCTTTTTCTCATTTCTTATGTTGTCTCTATACACACTATATTTTCTTCACTAATTTCTACAGAGGATTGTCAAGTTTATTAATTTATTTAGAGAAATGTTTATATTTGTTGAGGTTTGCTTCCATTTTTTTACAAAACTTTTTTTTAAATTTTTCACATTTTTTACTTACATTATCTTTCTAATTTTTGTTTTTTGTAGATTTTTAAAAAATAGATTTCTCAGTTTTAATTAGTTCATTAATTGTGAGCCTTTCTTACATTCTTATTGAAGTCACTTATAAATCTAAATTCCCCTTGAATACTGTTATAGTAAACAAAATAATAGAACCTGACAGATTTCCTTTTAGCCTAATACCAAGTAACATTATTGTTCGTGGGAAAAGGAAATTCCTAGACTTGAGTAGTGAAAGACTTTCAGCTGTCTTGCCCTTTGTATAGTATCTAGGTTAATCCTGTGTAATTATGAGTTGTCATTAGTACAACACAGAAGCAGAGACTCAGTAGATGTAAAGGTATTCTGCTGCTGGTTGGAAAAATGGGGAAAATATTTCTTTTAATACTTCTGGAAGAATTCAGCTCTGCCAATACTTTGATTTTATCCCTCTAAGGATATTTTCAGAATTCTGACCTCAAAATTGTAAAATAATGCATTTGTGAATTTTATAGTTTATGATAACTTCTCACTGCAGCAATAAGAAACACATTGCATTTACTGCATCCAAAAAAATGTATAGTTTTATGGACTATCACTTTTAAGAATTTTATAAATATCTATTAAAGTTTCTTTTTACCACAACCTGATTATTTATTTATTTGGTTGGTTGGTTTTGGTATTAGGGATTGAACCCAGCGTACTCAGCAGTTTTTATTTAATTTTTTAAAATTTTGAGATAGAGTCTCACTAATTTGCTGAGGGCCTCAAAGGAAGGATGAAATATAAACTAGAAGTGTATTAAGTTCTTAAACTTTGCTATTTTTACTTCTCTTTTTTGATTTTATTAAAAAACATTATTTTTTGCTCAATGAATTATTGACAGAGTAATTATTTTCAGGTGTCAGTTTTGCTTATTTCACTTTTATTTTTGCACTATGCTCTTAAGTGCATATACATTTACAACTATCTTCCTTTTAATGAATTAAAATTTTAATCATTACATTACAACTCTCCATTTTCTCTGGTTTCTTTCTTTATGATTCTCTTATTACTTACTTCAGCCAAACATTTTTAGAATTATTTTTACATATCAGTATCTAATTTTTAGTTTCTTGTAGATTGACTATTTGAAATACCCCATCTTCCTTCTAACTAAAATGAGAGCTTTACTTGTGACATTTGCATTTTGATAAGCTAACCTCATTTCATTTCTATAAACTTAACCATAATTAAAAGAAAATACAAAGCAAAATATAAACAAACCACTTTTTCTTTTTAATTGACTAACCTACTTGAAAGATTTGGACAATATCATTATAGATAAAATAATGTTTTCCTGGGCTTTCTCTGAAGACAATATGGTGCTACTCAATATCCAGGTCACAAAATGACCAAGTTAATGGGATTTTGCTTTCATTTCAAAAGAATACAGTAAAGTGAAACAAAAATAATTTGTAATCTCACTATTTGATGACAATATTTTTTTTTACTGTTTCTAAAGTATGACTGTATTTGATAAGTCATTCCTGCTTATGTTCACTGGGAGAACCAAATAACTAAACAACAGTGAAAAACTATTTTAGGAAAAATGAAATTGATTTGCAGTGGGGTCATTGTGTCAACAAACCTTTATTCTATAGGAATAAATGTCCAATTTTAGATGAGAATTATAGAAGAGTTGAAGAATTGGATTTTTAGACAAGGCAAATGAATGGAAATACACATTTGTTCTTGTCTATGAAAGGATACAAGCATTTTAAATATTTAAAATGGAATTGTACAAATATCAGTTAATATAAGTTACAAAAATATTAATCAAATATGAATATTCAGGATTTAGAAAATATAACGTACAAGTTTAATTGATAAGCCAGATACCTTTGTAGCAGGACTGGGGTCAGTGCTTAATATATAATCAGCAGGAGCTGATCCATTTAGACCACATTAATAGAATTTGCTCTGTGGTCTTGTCAGTTTGCGCTGATAAGTTCTTAAGGAGTGGTGCTTCTTTTTAAAACAATTAGTCTTTCTAGTAATACTTTACATGTAAAATATATGTCCTTCCTCCTCTGAAAAGCAGCATAGTATCAAAAGGCATGGAGACAAACACAAACAAATCCCCACCAATATAAGTAAAACTGTCCTGAGCCTACCATTAGAAAACTGGCTCATACAAACAGGGGGAAAAAAAATAGAAGGTGAGAAAGGCTACAGCATTTCAAGCCCGTGAGATTTTTAAATATGGCTTTGAATAATCTATAAAGGATAGCAATTCCCCTCAGTTACTGACCCCTGACTTAGATATTCAGGAAATGTGAGACTTTCTCGATACTTAACCATGATTCTCAGAAAGCAACAAGCTCTTTGCTGAGTCCTGCTGCCAATTAAGGTCAACACACAATTCAAAGTTCAGATACAGTGCAACAGAGCTTTCTAAAAGTGTCCTCCATAGTGACAGATGTCTCTTAAGTTCCCTAGTGTAAAGCCAGGGCTTTGTCTGCAATTGCTAGGAAATTTCTCAATGAAACTGTTATGATCCCCATAATGTTGATCCAAAATATCTCCAGACCTGGTGGTCTGGAAAGAATGCAATAAATTTCCACAATGGCCTGAAGGTATCAACTATTTGAAAATTGAACTGCAGCAAAGATAATGCAGGATGCTGTGCCTCATAATTGGTTAATCTGTATCTTGGAAATCATACTATAATCATTATTATAACAAGAAGCTATGAAAATTGGGCTTCTGCAAGCTAAATATTGTCATAATTTAAGATCAAATCTGCAATTAATTTTGTGATTAGTTTTGGAGGCAGAGAAAATTGAAATTAAAACCCAGTTCAAATGTTTAATCAGATTGTCTTTAGGCAAGGTAGTTGACTTATGATTCTCAGTTTCTGCATTTGTGAAATGGGCATAATCTATCCATTGCATTCATATTAGTATCAATAACATTGATTATACCTGGAGAGTATTAATTATTATTACTGCCATATTTCACTCTGGTGGCTTATGGGAAATGATATGATGAAATTCCTTTGATTGTAAAATAATAGCATTGGAGAACAAAGCTCATGCTTTAGAAAAAAAGTATATAACTAAGTTTTTAAGTTATTCTACAGTTGGGTTAGAGATCTCTCTGTGAACTTCTTTGTTTTAAATGAGTTAGTTCCTATGTTCAGACAGAAGCAAACAAGAGCAAAGTCAATTTAGCAGACACAAGGGAGACCTGGATACTAGCCAATACCAGGTTAAGAAATTGAAATAGGAATTTCTGAAAATACCTAGAGGTGAGAGAATATTTCAAGATTGACCAGTAAAGCCATAGATACACAGCAAAAATGTTATAATTGGCACATTTCACATGCAAAGGTATTCAACAATTATGGAAAAAAAACACCTCATGAATAAGCTAGATAGGTATTATAAAGCAATGGGAAGTTTATGATCAACTTATGATCTTTTCCTCTTCTCTTCCCCTCCCATATTAGGTTTGTGCTGCAGTCTGGCTGGCTGGGCAAAATAACCAGGGGGTGACGAGCAACTTGTGTACATTGATACAGCAGGAGTGGGAGCCGTTTATTGTAGGACAGGAGGGGTATATATACATTCCACACAGCTTATTTTAATTAACATAAACTAGATACAGCAGTCAACCAATAAGGAATCTCCACACTTAATGGCTCGCTGGCGTTACTTCACAAACCACTCCCTCTGCAAAATGTCAGGCGCCATATTGACTTGTTTATAGACTCTAACAGGTTTGGTTCATTTATGCTTCTATAACAGAGTGTCATAGACTAAGTTGCTAATAAACAACAGAATTTTTTTCTCTCTAGAAGCTGGATGCCAAAGACTAAAGTGCCATGCAATCTTGTTAACTTGTGCCTTCTGGTTGATAGATGGCAACTGCTGGATGTGTTTTTACATGATGATGGAAAGAAAAGGCAGCTCCAATAACCAATTTAATGAAGACATAATCCCATTTATGAGGGAGGAGTCTTCAGGAAATAATAACCTCCCAAGAGTCCCACCTCTACATTATTCCCCTGGGAACTTGTTTTCCACATATGAATTTTGGAACTACATGAACATTCAGAACACAGCATCTCTCACCACTCCTCCCTTCAGTGTCCTTTTCCTCTTTTCTTCATATGAATAATAGTTTTATTTTTTATATTCTCAGAATACACACACACACACACACATATATATATATATATATATATATATATATACACACATACATACATGCACATGTATATTTATATTTGTTAATTGATAAAAGTATATATACATATATATATTTGAAGGTAAAAATATGAATATATATATTTAATTTTCCAAAGCTTCAAAACATATATAAAAGTCTAGAGAAAATGCAAGCTGTATAAATATGCTCATATATGTATATATGTGAAATGGGTGTAATCTATCCCTTGCACTCATATTATTATCAACAACATTAACTATGCATGAAGAGTATTAGTTATTATAGTCATCAACATTTGCTAAAGAATTTTAAATACAATCACATACATCCTAATATTACATCTTCAATTTCTCCAGTAAACACATATAGAATAAGAGGATGTTATACTACATGTCATGATTACACTTTAATATTTTGCTTATACAAATTATCTAAGATCATAATTCATATCCTATATTCACATCTCTTATTTTTTCTATCATATTCCATATATGCTTTGTTCTAAAATACACAACCCAGAATTATAGATTGTGTTTTCTTGCCCTAACTCCTAATTTCATAACTCTTTTTGTTCCCATAAGCTTTGTTGTTGAACAGGGGCATCCAATTCACCTGGAAGTTTTTGTTTCAATATAGGTGAAATGTCTATGACAGTCTTACTTCACAGGTGATTCTGAACACCACATATCATTTTAAATCACAAAGCCCCTCAACCTCTAGATATGCCACTTACAGTGCTGCCAAGACTAAGCATTAGGTCAAGGCAGTGACCACCTCATCCACCCATTCTCCAAAAACAATCTATATGACAACATAACTGCTATATGATAGCATGTATATATTTAGTTATCCATTCATATTTTATTTAAAATTTTCACTATATGTGGAATTTTAATAAAGTTAGCCAATCCCTAAAATGAAAACAACCTCTCACTACCTAAAAATATTATTTCCTAACCTACCATTCCACATGGCTTCATTATGTCCTAGCCTCTGTTTGAGAAAAAGAAAAAAAAGAAAACTTTATATCAAGTTATTTTATTTGATTAAATAGCAATATAGTTTTTAATAGAAAAGAAGGATAAATCCTAAATTACTTCTTTTCTTTTCTTTTTTATTTATTTGTTACACATGACAGTACAATGATCTTGACATTTCATACATTTGAATCAATTGGGGTATAATTTCTCATTTTTCTGATGGTACAGGTTGCAGAATAACATTGGTCATACAGTCATCTATATACATACAGCAATAACAATGTCTATTTTATTCTGCTGCCCTTCCTATCCCCCCTTCCCCTCCCCTCCCCTCCCATCACTTCTCTCTACCCTATCTAATGTGACACACTTCTTTTTTTTCCCCCTCACATCATCATACATGTATTCTGTATAAAAATTAGGGTCTCCTTCCATCTTCCATGCAATTCCCCTTCTCCCTCCTTTTCCCTCCCACTGATCTTCCATATTTAATGATAATCTTCTTCTCATGCTCTTCCTCCCTATCCCATTTTGAGTCACCCGCCCCCCTTATATCAGAGAAGACATTCCACATTTTTTTCTTAGGGATTGGCTAACTTCACTTAGCATAATCTGCTCTAACGCCATCCATTTCCCTGCAAATGCCATGATCTTGTTATTTTTTAGTACTGAGTAATATTCCATTGTGTATAAATGCCACATATTTTTTTATCCATTCATCTATTGAAGGACATTGAGGTTGGTTCCCTAGTCTAGCTATTGTGAATTGTGCTGCTAGAAACATTGATGTGGCTGTGTCCCTGTAGTATGCTCTCTTTAGGTTTTTTGGGTATAGTCCAAGAAGGGGAATAGCTTGGTCAGATGGTGGTTCCATTCCCAGCTTTCCAAGGAATCTCCAGGGCTGGGGATGTGGTTCAAGTGATAACACACTCGCCTGGCATGCCCGGGCACTGGGTTTGATCCTCAGCACCACATAGAAATAAAGATGTTGTGTCTACCAAAAACTGAAAAATAAATATTAAACTCTCTCTCTCTCTCTCTCTCTCTCTCTCTCTCTCTCTCTCTCTTTCTCTCTCTCTCTCTCTCTCTCTCTCTCTCTCTTCTCTCCCTCTCTCTCTTATAAAAAAAGGAATCTCCATACTGCTTTCCAAATTGGCTGCACCAATTTACAGTTCCACCAGCAGTATATGAGTGCACCTTTCTCCCCGCATCTTCGCCAGCACTGCTCGTTGTTTGACTTCCTAATGGCTGCCATTCTTACTGGAGTGAGATGATATCTTAGAGTAGTTTTTAATTTGCATTTCTCTAATTGCTAGAAATGATGAGCATTTTTTTCATGTATTTGTTGATTGATTGTATATCCTCTTCTGAGAAGTGTCTGTTCAGGTTTTTGGCCCATTTGTTGATTGGATTATTTATTATTTTTTTTGTTTGTTTAACTTTTTGAGCTCTTTGTATACTCTAGAGATTAAATTACTTCTTATTATTTAAAAATTTATACATTAAGTAAATAAGTAAAATATACAAATGTAATTAAGGCCATTTTATTTTTGTTTTCTATTATTTTTATCATCAAACTGTTTTGCTCACCTTTCTTTTGTTTTATTTGTTTTATTGGCTGAATCTTTACCTTTAAAATTCTTAGAAAGATAAAAGTTTAGCTTAACAGGGTTCTCAATGAGTAACTTAATGATCCATTCATAAATTCTCTGTCAGTACTTAACATTTCCTGGGAACTATAAAACATTGTTGTTCTAATATTTCCAAATATGTAAATGAGAAAAAAATTGGCAGTTTATGTACACAAGTAATTATGTTCTGTAAGTAGATATAGAACAATTTAGCTCCATAAAACATCATCTCATCTGAGATGAACATGAAAGAAGAACAACATACAGTTTTCAGTGAGTATTTATAGTTCAAATAACACATGATTTGCTTATTTGAGACCCATCCAAGACTTTAATGTAAGGATGTAATCAAAGAAAGGAGATGTAGAATACTGTAATTCTGTTTATTAACACATGATTAAAGTCTTGGTTCCCTATTTTATCTAAATCAAATTCCATAATGGATCATTTTTTTCCAGACTCTCCTATAACGTATCTCCTGTTACATAATCTGGACTTTCCTACATTTTGGTCAGTCCTGTTTCAGAACACATACTAATCCTGCCACACTTACAACATGCTGACATATTTTAGAGTTCCCAACACTAACAAGTGTCTTTCCAATTACATTTTCATAAATAAACTAATAAACTGTCTCTTTATAACTGCAGTGCCTTTGTAACTTCACCGCCCCTCCCCCTCCCGACTTTCAGAATTAGAAATAGTCACTTTTCCTGCAGTCTTCTTCACCTAGCTTAGTCTCTCTCACCCATGATGGCTCAGGTCAAGATAACTTCCCAGTAGAGAATGCTTTTCTGTTCCCTCTCTTAGTTCAGGCTCTAAGTTGGGTCAATAGCCTGCAGTTCTTCAAGAGATTTACCCAGAGCTGCATTTATGAAGCTGTTTTTGCATTTTTATTATAAACTTCTGCCTCTGGCATCAGTTCTTAGAGGGCAGGGTATGTTGCTCTCTCTCCTTCATTGGGGTGTAGGAAGCTTAGAAAATGCCTAGTATATTAGAGAATTGTAATAAATATACACTAATACATCAGTGAAACCCAACTTTCCTTCTCTACAAAGAGTTTCTCCATCAACTCCTGCCATGTATTTTGAGTTTTAGAAGAGTACATGTACTTTAAAGTACATTTTATATTTTTAAAATGAGACATCTATACTCAGCAAAACATGTAGACAGCAAATCAGGGAAGATGTCAGACTCTGACTCCACACATTTCTGCTTTAGATTTCTTGAAATTAGGAAATGAACTCCTTCAAAATTAAAAATGTAAAAAAAAATTATAATAAAAGGTGTTGAACTAAATAGTTTCTTAGCTATTCTTTGGCATTTTGGAATTCTATTCCCTTCCATACATGTGTGATTCCCAATTAAGTTAAAGATGGCATTTGGCCAAAATATTTTTGTGTCCTTAAAAAACAAGCAAATAAAAAACTCTCTCTGTCACTCAGCATTGTGTTCACACTCATCCTTTCCAGTTTTATTTTATTTTGTCCTATATGTATTTCGATCACATGTAATCCTTTCTGTAACAAGCCAGAACATGCATAAATACATATATAACACTTTAGAAGCAGCATGTGAAGCTGTTTTAGCAATCACAAATCTATACTGAACACTTTAGGATATATAGATTAAAGCACTAGTTTATTTACTATGTGTAAAAATAGAATTGTGTCTCCTAATTCATCACAAGATTGCCATGGTCATTGAGAATTTTCATTTTTAATGTAGCTACAAAAGGCTGTGCTGCATGCTTTCTGTATGATTGTATAGAGTGAAAACGATATAAAAATCAGACTCATATATATTCCTACACATATAAGATTTAATAAGGATACATTAAAGCCAACATCAATATTTTCATCCAGTACATTTAAAAATTATTGTAATTCTTCTCTCTGGTGTTTTCAATTGAAACTTAACCAAAACTTACTTTTGTTTTATGTTGTCACTCTTCATTGTGTTAGGATCTAGGGTGATAAATGTTCCTGCCTATCCATTTTGTCTCCTATTTACAGAGGTTCATAATTCCAATAGAAGCATAGATTTTGATAAAATGTAAAATATAGATTGTATGGATGTCATCATATTAAGATGCGTATCACTTGCTTCCCCTTTTTCTTCTCATGGACACCTGTAAAACTACAAATAGCAAAGTATAGAAAAGTCTACAGATAAAAATAAATGATTTTATCTTGCTATATTCCATCTTCATTATCTGTAGATCGTTCAAATTTCAATTTTTCCAAGTAATTTTTCTACATTAAACAGGCCAATATCTTGGTAATCTAATCCTTTTAATAAAATCCTTAGCGAATATGTCAGGTTTGAGGACTAAATTTTATTCTTTGATTGAATGCAGAAAAATCTATAGATCTTATTGAATTGCACTGGAAAATCTCACATATAAGCAGGGAAGAAGGGCAAAAAAGGAGAGTTCTAGTTAGAGAATTCACTGTAGCTGGGAACACACTAATTAGTCAGAAATACTGTGTTACACTCTTGATTCAGATTTGAATATGTACTTACAGTCAGAGCACCTTATCTGTATAGTAGGAAATATGGGGGGACATATCAACAAAAGAACTTTTACTTCTGCATCTAACTCTGTAATAACATGATTACATGACAAAAGACAATGAGGGAGTAAGTGAAAATTACTATGTTTAGAACAATAGTGGATCATCAATAATTGCTCCAAAGTCTTTCTTTTCAAGTCCTTCTTTTCTTTGTTTCATCCAACTCAATTGTTATTACCCATATTCTATGCCAAATTCAGGAGCCCTAAAAAAGCATGGAATGTTTTTACAGACTCAAAGAATAAAGAGAATAAATTTAAGGGATACTGTTACATCTATTCACATTATGGAAAGACAAGTGTTAATCTACATAGAGATTTACAGAAATGCAAATGATGGGTATTAGTTTTTGTTGAGGCCTAACAAGCAAAATAAGTTTTGAATAAGATATTGAAGAAAGAAAGGGAGTGCACAAGAATAGCATTGAAACAAAATTTAGAAAACCTTATATATTTTAAGTAACACAACTTTAGACCATACAGTGAGAGGTATAAGAAACAAATAGGGGCCAAATTTTAAAGATTTTTTAATACATTATTAATATTCTGTAATTATTTCTGAAAATGCCTAAACTTTTCAGAATTTAATGCTACTGAGAGGAAAGATCAGATTTCCCATTCTGAAAGAATACATTGATTTAAATTAGAATACAAAGTTAAAGTTTAGGGAAGAAGTTAGGAAAATATAATGGGAATCTAAAGAAAGGCTTATCTTCCTTTTGCCAGTCTGGATCCACTCTTCACCCTTTTGTGTCCTGATCTTGCCCTGAAGACTGAGCTAAATAGATTGTACTACTCTGCTGCCCACTGATTTCCAATTAGATTATAGTTCAGTGGATAGGAAGCAGTGGCAAGAGATTGTGTGATATGCAGGGAGTCAGCTGAGTGGAACTATTTATATAGCTTTATTCCTCCTATGCCATTCTTTTTCCAAAAACTGTGTCTCCTACCAGTTGCCCTCTCTTAATGAGTCTCTCTGGTTTCTCTTTCTTACTCTCCTCGTGAAGGCTGGGGCATACTAATACAGACTCCACCACTGATAATCCAGGGCTACTGCTAATTTCACTAAACCCCAACTTTCCTTAAACCTTCTCAAATTTAAAAATTGAGAGGCTAGGATTGTGGCTCAGTGGTAGAGTGCTCACCTAGGGCGGGCGGGACCTGGGTTCAATCCTCAGCACCACATAAAAATAAAAGGCATTGTGTTGTGCCCATCTACATCTAAAGAAAATAAATATTTTTTTAAAAATTGAGTGGATCATCTGTTTCTTCTGGCATGCTGATCTATACAAAGGCCAAGATGAGAGAATGATGCTAGAAAGGAACTAAGAGCCAGAATTGACAAAACTGACTTACCTATTGAATACAGGGAGCAAAATAACTGAATGATTTCATGGTGATCATCAAGTTTGTGACCTAATTGACAAAATGGATGGTTCTGCAATTAACCAAAGGTCAATTATAGAATGCATAAAAAGTTTAAGTGTATATAAATGAGTAACTTTCACACAAGACTTTGGTGCTTTAGTGGCCTCCATATACCAATATCTAGAAGAAAGAGTAGGGATCTGAAGCATGCAAAGTGTCTAGGATAAAAGGTTTTCACAGTGTTAGAATGCAGCATGAAAATTAGATGAGCAGAAATGTTTCCTGTGGCAATATGTAGAACATAGAATTTGAAAATACTAAACTCTCTGACACATGCTACAGCTTAAAGTAAGGACCTTGGGTCTGAGGTCTTGGGATTAAGTTTGAATAATCTATCATTTTAAGAAAATTAGTCATTAGTGGTCTCAATATAGCCTTAAATCTAAAATGCTATCCCATGGATAGTTATTAATATGCTATTGTTTGTATGGAGTTAAATGAACACAGAGCCTCATGTATGCAAGGCAAGTAGTACTCTCCCACTGAGCTATACCCCCTGATACTGCATCTGATTTTTAAAATATGTTTTTATATATTTATTTTTGGTACTAGGAATTAAACCCAGGGTGCTTAAACACTGAGCAACATCCCTATCCTTTGAGACAGGGTCCCACTAAGTTGCTTAGGTGCTAAGGCTGGACTCCAACTTGTAATCTTTCTTTCTCAACCTCCCAGACTGCTGGGGTTATAGGTTTGTGCCACCACTCTCAACTTTCATCTAGTTTTTTAACAAAGTTTAGTTAATAGGACCACATAATACAAGTACAACTATATATATATATATATATATATATATATATATATATATATACAAATTACAATGAGAAGTTTAATAAAATACTACAATTGAATATTAAGAATCAAATATTCCATAATTGAGATAAGACAGAATTTAATTGTTAAATTAACTCCAGAAGATACTAGAGTTTATTATCTTATTTAAGTGAATATATGCCATACTTACTGATTCTACAAATTATAGATCACTGGAAGATTTCTGATATAACTGAAAAATGATAAAAACCTGCATTCTTTCATGTTTTCAGAATCTGATATATTTTACTAGATTGGTTTTATTTTGATTGACTGCTTTCCTTATATGTATTAATGTTGAAATCTTGCAAATCTGCCAAACTTCCTACAAATTTTAAGTGTACAGTGACTCAGATGGAATAAAAATGTATTTCTTACTCAAAATCTAAAATGATTATTCATAAAGTGGGAGACTATGTTCCAAAATATGACATAGGAACCCAGTCACTCCCATCATGTAACTCTGTATCTTCACGTATCTTTCAATTTTTCTATGCTGATCTTTATCAAGAGAAGAGAAAAGTCAAGAAGCAAATAGGGTCATTGTGAGAAGTTTGCATTGACCAAAACTGGCATTATTGCCTTTTTAATAGAACATAGTTATGTGAGCTATTTCTGTTATCTCAGGAGGCCAGGGCAAGAGGATAGCTAATTCAAAGATAGCTATACAACTTCTCAAGAACCTGCTTCAAAATAAGAACTAAAAATCTTGGGGATATAACTCAGTAGTGGAATCTTGAGTAGAATGTCAGAGGCCTGGAGTTCAATCCCCAGTAGGGGAATAAAAGAGAAAAGCTTCCTTTATAGAGTGGTTATTTAGCAATTTTCCTGGATAGGAATGGAGTGAAATTAGACAAGAAATTGTCTACTACACAGAGTTGGGAAGTTCACAGTGATTATCATCCACCTGTTTCCTGTATCTTCTGCTCATGTACTAGTTCAGTATAAAAGTCATATTGTACTCAAGCATATGCCCACATACACAGTTGAGCTATTTTGACTTCCACAAATTCAGATTAGAACAAACAAAAACACTAACACAAATTTTTGAGTGTATGGTATGCTTAGCTGAAGACTTCAGAAATATCCTGCAAATTGCTTTAGTAGAAATCATTAGCCATATTTTTCCTATTTCTTTCTTCTTTCCCGTCCTCAATATCACATACATATCCAAAAATAGCCAAAGCCTTTTATAAAGGCAGTTCTGTTCTTGAAAGGAATTCTTATGTCAGTTGCTTAGAATTTCACATTCCTTTCCACTGTAGAAGAGACTGCATGCACAGAGATCTACATGTACAATTTTGCAGGCATTTTTGGACATTTATATTCTGAGCACTGAGCTAACAGAGATATAAAGATACATAAGACATAACAACTATTCTCAGAGTCTACCAGGGAAAGCAAACACTTAGACCAGAAACTTCAGTTTATATTATGAGCATTAAAATAGATGTGTTTATAGGTGCTCTAAGAATGCCAAGTGAAAACATATATTAATAGGGATTCCCTGAGATATCAAGGTGAAAAGCTTTCCTAGCTTAAGGATGACAGGAGTGAAGCATTAACATACATCTTGTGTACAAGTGTGAACATGCAGTTGAAAGGGCCTTGATTCATGGAGTAACTTGGCTGAGATCAGTCTCTAAAATCCATTATAGAACAGCTGGTTTCAATGGCTTACAGAAAGTAAGAGCTGGATAGGCATACCTTAAAGCTGAGTGGCCATCCACTCTCCCTCCTGTCCACACTCCAAATGCATGTTCATGAGTGCATGTGATGTGCATGTTCACACACACAAACACACACACATGCACACACACATACACACAATCTTGGTGCCTCCAAAATTTAGAAACCCCAACAAATTGTCTCTGCACTGGTGATGTTGCCCTTCCAGGAGATGCTCCCTTGATGTTTCCTGCCTTGATGCAGTTTATCCATGACTTGGAAAGCCTCATGCTCACCCTATGGCTCAGGAGTACTATATGTCCTCTGAGCTTCTGGCCACATCAGATTATTTTTCAGCACATGATCACCTGGATACTGCAGGGGTACAATGAAGAGAGCTGACCCATGTCATTGAATTATTAGGAGCTCGCTTTCCTAGAGAACTGATAAAGGATGCCTTACTCAGCTGCCAGACCTGCAGAAAAGAACTCAACTACTCACCTGGCAGCTGATGGCCTGGCACTAGTGCTACAGTCTTTCCAGTACTTCAGGAACACTAAGATGTCCTCCCTTCAACCTCTGAATAAACACAGAGAAAAGTGTCCAGCTGGCAGTTTAGCCGAGAAGGCTCAACCGGATGTACCATGGGTTGGGAGCAGCTGCCTACGGTTGCCAATGAAAGTGGTTTGCTGCTAAGCCTGATTGTCAAGGGCATGGTAATGATGGAGATAAAGGCCATTGATTGCACATGTTTGCCTGCTGTGGCACAAGAGCCAACCAAATATAGCTACAGTGATTAGGCCTATTTCTTGGGGGAGAAACAGTGCTTCCTTTCCTGTATCATACTGGTCTTGAAGGTGGTAGGGGAATATTTACCCAGCATGTCCTGACTTTTCTCAGTCACAAGAATGGGATATGGTGGCACACAGACATCATGCAGTGTTTTCATATTTGCCACCATGTTTCCCCAACTCTTGGGACTAGCTGGCCCTTCAGAGGTTGGAGATGGGAGGAAGGGTGACTAAATTCCAGAGGAGTCCCTCAGCTTTGTGTTCATGGGAGGTACAGGTAATGTGGTTGTGCCACTTTGTGTGAAAGCTGGGGTGGAATCCAGACTTGGTTCTTCAATGTCAGCCCAGGAAGGCATGATGAAAGGCTCTCCATCTTCCTGTGGAGAAGTCCACACACTGACTATGTGTGTTAGTTAGGATTCTATTTTTTTTTTAAGTTGTCAATGGATCTTTTTATTTATTTGTATGTGGTGCCAAGGATTGAATCCAGGGTCTCACACATGCCAGGCAAGAGCTCTACTACTAAACCACAACTCTAGCCCCTAGTCAGTATTCTTTAGAGTAACAAAATCCACAGGATACATTTAGAAAAAGGAAATTATTCATTATAAAGCATTGGTTCACAATAGTAAGAGACTGGCAAGTCCAGGTCTGCAGTGTGGGAGTTCAGGCTCCAGTCCTAGAACTCAAGAGTGCAGGTGAAACCCACAAGCAGCCTGATGGATATTTTTTTCTCAAGGAAGCCATATGTTTTCTTCTAGGCCCCTTCTGATTGAATGGGACCCATGCCCATTAGGGAGTAAAATTTACTTAGAGTTCACCTACTTAAATGCTACTCTCATCTAGAAGCACCCCTACATTAATGCATAAAATTGATGATCACAAGTTGGTGATCAAGGAGCCAAAGAGAGAGTATCCTTGCCTTCATCAACTCTCAGAGCTGACATTGGAGAAGAGCAGGACAGTGATAAAGGCCATGCTGAGTTTGATGGTGATGCTGGAGAGAGTGATAGCCTTTGGGATCACAGGGTCAAGGCAAGTCTTATATTAAGTTTGAACCTGTGCAGCAAAGTGGGTGGGCACAGCAGTGCCCCCACCCTTTTGCCACATGGGCCAACAACACACACTTGAACCACAGTGTGGGTGCACCTTGATGTTTTTGTCCTTTTAAAAGGTGTTTCTACATGCAATGTTTTAACTTAATATTTTACTTTAAACATATTAGAAAATTTTGGTTCTAGTGATGTTAGTTTTTCTCAAGATGATTTTTTATAATGACTTTCATTTTAGAAGTGCTCTGATCAATGACTTGCTCATCCAGGAAGTTGAGCCTCAGTCACTTATCAAAGAGTATAGCTGTACATATGGCCTGAGATAATTTGCTACATGTCATTTCTGGGACAAGGAGTGCTTGAATTTAAGAAACACAGTTGCACCATGATGAATGGAACCCTGGCATTTCTCTTCCTCATAGTCTCAGGGAACCAATAAATAGCATATATATGCACCCAAAAATAATAAAAAAAAAACATAGCTGCTATTTACTACCTGTAAAAACTTACTACCCATCAGTAACATCATTCCTTAAGGTAACCTGGGTAGATACAGCTGTATGTCAAATCGGTACAATCTGCATCCTTAGATTACACAACATGACTGACTGACATATTATTCTTTACATTCTATTGCTGTTATTAATTGCCTATGTTCCCTAGGAGGGCCAGAACCTCCACTGTAAACTAGATTTCACTCGGGAACGTCATTTTTGCATCCTCCTCATCTCTCCTGTGTCATCAATACCATTCTTCATTAATGGAACTGGGATCATTCCTACTAACATAACATTTCTTTGTGAAGCCTTTTTTGTTGTTGTTTGTTTTATTCAACCATTTTATTCCTTGGTCCATTTCACTGAAAAACTCCTTAAAAGTACTATATACATCTAAAATTAATAGTTTTTCATCTACTTTTGTCAGTTCAACCTGATGAAGTTATATTCTTATCTATGTGACTTCAACAATTTTTTTAATTGAAGTCATCAGTGAAATCCCAAACACAGTTCTGAGTTTTTCATTGTTTGATCCCAATAGCATTTTAAACAATTTTAAACATCTTCTCCTTTTCATGAAGCATTTCCTCTCTTGGTTTCTAGATTATATCTCACTTTCCATTGTTTCTCAATTTACATACCTGATACCATTGGATTTCCATGACATGCACAGTTGTGCTCTGGTCTCCATCACTGGACAAGTTCTATTCTATAACCCTGTGTGTGTGTGTGTGCGTGCACACAAGCACATACATTATTTTTGTATGTATAGCACCAAACTCCACCTCAATATTGAATAGCAGGTGATTTAAAATTACTTTCACTTGATATGTTTACCTGGATGATCTGTTGATATCACAAACTTGACATTTCCAAGACAGAATATCTCATTTTTTGCCAATATATTAGCAGTGATTATATAGTGTGGTAAAATTGTGTGTGTGTGTGTGTGTGTGTGTGTGTGTGTGTGTGTGTGTGTGTTTGAAATAAGAAATATTTGCCTGGCCATCCAATTCCACTTCCATTTTTTTTTTCCTGAGAGGCTTTTGGCTCTGTGAAATATCTGTATGGCTTCCTGTTAAGCTGCTTATTTGAAAAATTTTCAACTTCTTAAATGGACTACATGATCTATAATCCTTTGATTCACAGGCAGACAGAATTTTTAGTCAAGTCAATAGGATCTGTGTTTGAGTAAGGAAAAAGTGATCAACCTCTTACATCTAACCTTTGTTTTCTAAGATGCGTGTATGTTTCTTCCTGAGGTGGTATTATGTCAATGAAAGACCCTGAGTCAATTATGTTCAAACAAGATCCTTTCTCCAATCAATAAAGAACATTTTCCCTTTTCGATTGGCAGACATGAGTTAAATGTTGGCACGCCATTCAAATACTTATCACTCTGTTAATGAGAGTATTATTTTTTTATAACCCCAAAGGAACTGGCATCATGAAATATGAGATATGATGTGGTGTATCCTGATTGACAGGTGCTTTTAAGCTAGCAGTAATGGTACTGCATAGTTGCTGACATGAGAATGCACTACCTGTCATCTCATAAGGAACAATATATTTTTTAAAAAAAATAATATAGTATTCTGGTTAATTTCTCTTTCATCATTTGTTCACAGTATTTTTTCTTGCTCCAGTCTTTTTTTTAATATTCTGCATGAATTTTTGGTTTCATTCCATGCAAACCTTGATAATTACATTAGGAAGACACTGTGCAGCTGACAGGATAACCTTGAATCTGGAAGAAATGATATAACAAGAAGCAAGATTCCATTTACAGCTTCTGGCTTTCCTCTTCTTCTGTATTCATTTTATTTATTTATAAGTTAATGATACTTTTCCTTAATTATTAAATTATTCTGACATGCCACAATTATTTGTTGAATGTGGTTATTCTCAAAAGAATATCAAGATAAAACTGAACACAAATTCTGTCATATTGGTAGGAATTAGAGACAAATTTTTAGTTGAATGGACCTGTCTGGCATATATTGAATGAATATAAAAAAAGCAAGTCATAGGTGAGAATAATTCTGCCCTTTACAAAATAATACAAGGTTTTCTCCATCCTGATAGCTAATTATTTTGACATATACCAGTAAATTATGAATTCTTTAATCACTGGAAATAATTAGAAATTATTTTAAATAACCATTTCATTCAACTGGTAATGTCAAAAGGAAGATAAGTACTGACACATTATTTAATAGTTGATTTACATACATAGTTTCCTTTGAATGTGTCTTATGTACTGATTTTCCCATTAATGTATAATTGAAAAGTGCATACATATACATATACTTCATAAAATATATATTATATATATGTGTGTATATTTATGTGTGTATTCATAAAATATATATTATATATATGTGTGTATATTTACTTCATAATATATATATATATATATATATATATATATATTTTACATATACTAGTATACATGCACTTATTTTTGGACAACTTCTAGTAATAGAGTGTTACCCTTTGTTATAGGATATACAGTTGCTTTTAAAATGTCTTTAAAATGAAAAGATTACTTTGGGGGTTGGGAATGTGGGTCAGTGGTAGAGTATTTACTGAGCACATGTGAGCTACTGGGTTCAATATTCAGCACCACATAAAATAGACTCAATATTTTCATTTTATTTATCTACTATATATATATATATATATATATATATATATATATATATATATAGAGAGAGAGAGAGAGAGAGAGAGAGAGAGAGAGAGAGAGAGAGATGTAATTACTTTGGAGTAAAAGTAAGGTCATCCTACTTTTGAACTACATACCTATCTCTTAGTAATGATTTTTTTAGAATAAATCTGGAGTCTTTAATCTCATTTATTTTTCACAGCTGTAAAATGATATAACACACCACATCATAGAGATACAAGGATTCAATATGATTACAGGTGTTAAAGGTGTCCAGTAGGTGGCTTATAAATAATCACTTAGCAAAAGATAATTATTCAAAATAGGAGAAAGTTTCCCAATCCTGAGATTCCTTTTGTAGTTAATAAAACCATATGATGTATGATTAGTTTAATCCCTTGCCATACCTGCAGATGTTCTTTCCTGATCTTTCATGTTTGATTTCATTTATTCTTCAGTATTACTTGGTCATATATTGCTTTTATTTGAAAATATTTATTTTTTAGTTTTAGGTGGACACAATATCTTTATTTTATTTTTATGTGGTGCTGAGAATCGAACTCAGTGCCTCAAGCATGCTAGGCAAACATGCTACCACTTGAGCCACTTCCCTAGCCCTTGTATTGCTTTTAATTAGTTCTATATGCATTTAGTTTAAGTGTACCCCCCATCAGAGTAAATCTTTATTCTATCAAAGTTATGTGTTTTTTTCTTTAGTGTTGGCCGAAATATGTTTTTAAATATATATATATATATATATATATATTAGTTTTATAGGGATACTTAATATTAATTTATTAATTTATTTTCATGTGGTGATGAGAACCAAACCAGTACCTCATATGTGTTAGGCAAGCACTCTGCCACTGAGCTACAGTCCCAGTCCCTAAATGTTTTTAATGTATCAAAAGAAAGAAAGTTCAGAAAATTTTCTGTTGCAATGTATGTATACAGTAAAACATTGTCCAATGGTCATTGATTTTAAAGCTGATAATGGCTTTATTTTAAAATATTAGGTACAATAAGTATGCCATAGTTTGTTTCTGAATAGTTATAAATGTTTTAGAAAGGGAAGATCTTATTTACTGGTAGATATATAATTAACCACATTAAATTTACCTGATTTGAAGTATTCAAAGAGCTTAGTGTTTGAAGTAGTTTGAATCCTGCCTTTTGAATTGTCTTTTCAAAGTATGCCAACCAAAAAATACTGCTTTTTTCACTCAAATATACAGTTATGCAAATAACAGTAGTGAGGTTAAAAAAAATGTAAGGTACATTAGAAATTAGCAGAAGAAACTTGATAATATCATGAATTAATTTCTAAAAAAGTAAAATAACAAATATGTATTCACTTGAAAATGGAAAATTTAATGTTTATTATAGTGTCATGTGGAATAACTTAAATATAAAAACCAATAAAATGTAAGTATGTGCAAACTTTGGATAATATTAGAAGCCAGTAATTAATGGTAAAAAATGTTGCAGGAACATGTTTTTTTTTTTTTTTTTTTTTTTTAGAACAATAAGCTCTTATGGTAACTTTTTGTTGTTGTTGTTATTTTGCCAGAGATTGAAGCCAGGGGTGCATAACCACTGAGAAACATCCCCAGACCTTTTAATTTTTTTATATTGAGACAGAGTCTCACTAAATTACCTAGAAACTTGCTAAGTTGCTGGGGTTGCAGTATCATTTTAATAAGCAGCAATGCATCAATATTAACAGTTCAAACATTAAGATAAATGAATACATGTATATTTACTACAAGTGGAGATACACATACATCTACTAGAAGCATTAAAAAAAAGCTGACTTAGAAACAAAATTCAGTTACTATTGAGAGGAAGCGAGTGGATGAAATGGGAGTCAGGTAGATGCTAAGCAACATTAATACTGAGGGCTGGCAATTCAGCATTTTGTGTCAGACACTGTTCCAAATGCTTTGAATATTTAGCTCATTTAATGTTTATAATCATCTTATACAACAAGTGAATCTAATATATCACCCCATCATCCCAATGAAGGAAGCAAAATGGTATGTCCATAACTATTAACCCAGAGCTCAGATTTAAACCAAAGTGTCTAGGTTCAGAGATTCTTTTCTTCACCATTGAGACAAACTTGGAAGCCCACAATGATGTTTTATTTATTTTTATTTTTACTCTAGTTTTAAAATAATGAATATAAGTCAGGACCAATACTACGGTAGTATGTATGTGCCCAAATTCACAGTGTCATAGCAATGGACATTGTCAAATGTGTTGTTCTTTGAGAAAAGAATTTATTACTTATGACTTTTTGGGGATCTCTGTTTGCCACTGAAGAAAAAAAAAACGACAATGTGTATAAAAAAATTCTATTGACAAAAAAAGATACACATATTTCAATTTGATATATAAGTAAATATATTTACTAATGTTCTCCTGAACTAATGAACTCATGTTCACCTGGGCCAGATTTTAAAATTTCTTCTTAAGTAGTTCTATCAAATATTTGATATAATTCCAGTGTTGTTTGATTCTAAACTGACATGATTTCTTACCATTTTAATAATACAGTAATAGTTTCATTTTATAGAACTTGAAGAAAATGACTTCCATTTTAAAAATCCAATGATGAATACTATAATTAAGTTGCAAAAGAGAAGATACATGGGGCTGGGGATGTGGCTCAAGCGGTAGCGCGCTCGCCTGGCATGTGTGCGGCCTGGGTTGGATCCTCAGCACCACATACAAACAAAGATGTTGTGTCCGCCAATAACTAACAAATAAATATTTAAAAAAAAATTCTCTCTCTCTCTCTCTTTAAAAAAAATAAAAAAGAGAAGATATATTTTTACACTGATTTGCTTAACAGGAATGGCTCTGAGAAGCAGAATGGAGATTCCTTTAATAACTAGGAATGGAACCACCATGTCACTGAGTTGTCCCACTCTTCAGTATATATCCAAAAGATTCAACATCAGCATACTACATTGATACAGCCTCATCAATGTTTATAGCAGCACAATTCACAATAGCCAAGCTATGGAGCCGACCTAGGTTACTGTCAACAGATGAATTGATAAAGAAAATGTGCCATATATACACATGGAGAATTGCCATAAAGAAGAATGGCATTAAGACATTTGTGGTAAATGGACTATCATGCTAAGTAAAGTGAACAAGTCCCAGTAAGTCAAAGGTGGCATTACTTTGGTATGAGTGACTTAATTAAAAATAAGGTGGATATTGTTTAAAAAAAAATGAAGGAGAAAGAGAAGGAGGGTGTGGGAAAGGGAAGAGGGAATTTCATTGACATAGAGAAAGGATGGGTAGAGTAGATGATGGGGACTGAAGAGGAGGAGGAAGACTGGACAGGAAAAGGGAAGAACAATGGAATTGATTCTGAAAATTATCAGTGACAAGTTCTGCTTCCTCACATGTTGGAGTTTGAACATTAGAGAAGCACGCTGAGATAAGCATATAAAGCAGGATTTATTTTAAAAGGGTAACATTGACTTCTCCGGGTAGCGAGAAGGGGCCCATAGCTAGTATCCTGGTATCCCAAGACTCGTGTTCTGTCCTTTTTGAATGTCCTAGGCCTCCTTTGTTTGCCTGCCCTCTTCCCTTATCCCTCTTTTCCTTATCTTTCCCCTTCCTGCCTACTTGACTAGGCCCAGGAATGCTTGGTGGGATGGCCAAAAGGTAGGAAACAGGTGGGCTGAAGGGGGAAGGGCAGGATAGTGCAGCCCAGGACACATTAATTAACAGCTTTATAGCTCCCTGTAGGGAGGTGCAATTCCTGGGACAGGTTATTACCTTAGAAACAGATAACTAAAAATATTAAGTTAAAAATGTGCTTACCTGGTGCAAATGTCCAGACTGTTTCTGATCTGTACTTACACCCTTGGAACTTAAAATAACGCAGCTAAGAAACTCAAACGGAAAGAGTATTCATTAGGAGCAGAAGGGAATTTACTAACCTTGCTTTTATATTCTTTTTCATCTATAAAAGTAAATTCTTTGATAATTTTTTGACTTTTTTTTTTTTTAGTTCCAGGGATTGAACCCAGGCACAGTTAAAAATTGAGCCACATCCTTATCCATGCTATTATATTTTATTTTATTTAGAGATAGGGACTCTCTAAGTTGCTTAGGGCCTCCCTAAATTTCTGAGGCTGCCTTTGAACTTGCAATCCTCCTGCCTCAGTCTCCTAAGCCACTGGGATTACAGGCGTGTGCCACCAAGCCCAGCACTTTGGTAGTTTTTACCACAAGCTTTGCTCATTGCAAAATCTTATCACCAGCCCAGCATCCTCTCCTTCATGCCTGATAGAAGAAAGAATGACTTTCACACCTTAGTTCCAGCCATTGAATAACGAATGGTGCAATTTTCCTTCATGAGACATGTTTGGAGAAAGTTTAGCTGCAACATGTTCAGAGAAGTTTAACCATAGATAGCTAGAGGAAGCTCAATGGGCAATGACCAGTAGACAGTTGGCTATGTAAGTCAGTATTTTAAGAGAAACATCTTGAATATAAGACTGAATTTTGGCTTCCAAATCTCAAAATAAGTGAGGGCCAAGAAGCATCACTGAGCCGCAGACAGATCCAGCACAAAGGAGAAAATAGCATTGGAAAAATCAGAATATTAACTTTGAAACATCAAGAATCTCAGTCAAGGAGACTTTGGTGACTCACTTAACTTCTTAAAATATCAACTGCCTTCTTTGGGGAGGGACAAGAGAGGGGATGGAGGATGATAACAACTCTGATCCTAGGTGAAACTGGCTATGCACATGTATAACTATAAGGTTCAATTAAGATAATGTATGTGTAAATTCTTTTAAATTACAAACTAAACTGTAAATTATAACCGAAATGTCATACAAATAAGAGATATTGCTCTAATTCTCATGAAATATTAATATTGGGCAAACTTTATCAGCTTTTAAAATATCTGGGGAATTTATGAATTCACTGAGCAATACATATTTATCTACATATTCATTGGAGATTACAAAATTTATCTTAACTATCTAATGTTCATTTCATTCACAGAACTCAAACTTGAATTAGAACTTCAGCAATATATCATCCAGAAGGTTGATTTTGTATACACATAATGACAAATTTAGTTCATTATTACAACTAGAATCTTTCTCCTCATTTGCAGTTTAATTCTGAGATTTAGTCAAATGAGCCAATTGTTTAGAAATAGAATGAGCTCTTCGGAACTTTCTTCATGATCAACGTAATTAATCAATTGAATTATCAATTATTTTCTCTTTCACTAATGCTTTATACTATATTTTGTGACGTTACACTTATGAAAAGGCAAATAAATCCCTACATATGAAAAGATAAAATCAATATGGTTGAAAGACTATAAACCAAAATATTTGAGTAATATTAGTGAAATCTATATAGTTATGAAAAGTAAGTCCTAATATAGTGAATCATTTATTCATCTAGCCTGGTATTTTCTCACCTGTTTAAGAAATATTTATGAAGTACCTACTATATGTGTGGCAGTATTCTAGGTGTCCGTGGACAAACACTCTTAAGGATAAGACATTGAAAATTTTAAAGAAAAAAATATGGAATTTAAGATAGTAATAATTGCTTCAAAATTAATCTGTTGAGCAGACATAAATGATGTCAAATCCATGAAATAATCTAGTGCTGAGGGAGAGGGCATTTGTCCAGATAATGGGCTCAGGAGTTCAAAGACCCAGAAGTAGAGTTTAGAGTTGCCTTCAGGTACTGCAACAAAAATTAAGCCGTTTGTATACAGCCTCCTCAGTTCTGCACACAATATGTAAGCAGAACCAAGTTAAAGTTAAAAAGGTAACTTTTGAATAAATTACATGATTCATGAACCTTAAACTTAATTAATTTTTGCAGCAGTTCTTCAAAAGGCAGATCTTGGGTTTTGAGTCTCTACACACTGTTTACACTATGGTAATACGTAATATAACATAAAATATGAGGAGGAAAAAATATGTCAACATAGAAGGGGAGTGGTTAACTATAGAGAGGAAGTTTGGTTTGTGAACACATAGGTTGTAGGACAAAAATGTTTAGAAAAATTACTGAGATAATTATTTTATGTTTAGTTAAATTACAGTATTCTGAGTAACTGAAAACTCTGCCAAAGTATCACCCAGAGAAGAAAATTCAAAGTAGCCACGAATCATTAATTGAGGGAAGGCTGATGGAAATGTACATTTTGCACTGAATTTCTGAACCATTTGGAGAATAGAGAACAGCCAGTTCTTGTTTTCTTCCTCAGCAATGTGTTCCTGCAATTAACCTCAAATACAAAATGCAATGAGCACATCATTTTTGTCCTATAAAATTTAGGGTAATATTTATAGATGGTTGCTCCTCCATCTCCCCAATTGGCATCAGTGATTAAGCTCATTTCAGCCATTTCCTGTCCAAGGTCAGCTATTCATAGAGACTTGTATTAACAAACACTGATCTCATAATTCTATGTCAGGAATTTCTCCAGGTATATTCTTCTCAGCATTCCTCCAATGCTGAGGATTTAAAGGCAAATAATATATGGCTCCTACTTCCAGAGAATAGAGAAAGAATGGGGAAGTGTGTTCTAGGGACCTTGATATGATGCTCACTGTAGAATTATAAGTCTATTCACTTAGAGGAAGGAAGAAAAATGGTATATGAGCTCTACCTGAAAAAGATGAAGAAGGCACCTCCAGTACATAAGGGGCACAGAGGTTTTTCAGATAGCAGTGTGAGCCTCCCCCTACTTAACCATGATGTGTTGGAGGAGCCAAGAATCTCAGTAAGATCAGGATTGAGATGTGGGAAAATAGAACTTAGGCAGTGTGTGAAGAGGCTTACTTACCATTTGCAAAGTTTAGACTGTACCTATCAAGTATCAAGTTTGTATCTTAGAAAATTATAATAGCTTCAGCAATTTAGATTGTCAATCTTTTTTCTCGGTGAATATCACCCCCTCCCAATTCTGAGTCCTTTTGAATTGAATGGATCTGAACATTCCCCTAGTAGTCACTTGAGTATGTGTCTCAGTCCTAGACAGTTCAAACACTACTTGGTCTCGTTTTGCTAGTAAAATATATGATAAAGAAAGTGTTTGTGGACAACCAGTATTTGGAACTCTTGAGTAATAGATTTTTTTACATGGAACAAATTGATAGAATATAGAATATAGCTAGGAGAACAACAGTGGGAAACAGAGAACATGAGAAATGAGAATCCAAGAGAGAAGCAAGAGTAAAGCATGGACAGAAAGAACCGAGGACATTTCTGCACACTTGGATCCACTCAGGCCCAAAGCTAAAGTCCCTTCTGAAGCTCAGTCCCTTGCTCCAGTAAATTCTGTAAACAAACAAACAAAAATACAAATGACCATTTACAACCAAAATAAAACTATTTAAAAGATCTTATAAAATCTAAAAATAAGTAGTGTCATACAAATTTCTTTTTAAGAATAGAAATAAAAACAAAAATAAAAAGCCCAAAATATGAGTTAATCTGTACTATCAGAATTAATTAGAGCAGAGGGTATAGATATAAAATTACACCAATGGCTAACTAATATAGGGAAAATAAGAAATAAAAATTACTTCTGGTCAACTTCTGGGTAGCTAATGGATAAAGTTTCAGTTTTTTAGACTTTTGAGATTTTTCTGACTACTAGGAATTAATTCAGATTTTAGCAAGTATTAGAAATATAAGCCTGGATCCCTGGAGAAAAATTAAGCCAAACTGTACAAATTTAGGTTTTGCTAACCCTTTTTGACAGCAGTTAGAAGTGAGTCAAACATGTGTGGGTCTCAGAAATCAAAGGTGGAAAAAGGATAATGGTCATTATGAAAGTAAGCATAAAATTTAGCAAAGTGAGGGGCAGAGAAAGACCCCTTTTTCTCGTGTGTTAAACTCCATCAATGCTGCTCTCAAGAATGGTAAAATGACACTCATTAAATCTTGGCAGATCTTGGAAAGAGGAAGGGTTTTAAAAAATGAAAAAAAAAAAAAAGTAGAGGTTAATCATTTGTTCAGGAAACCTAGCAATGGAAAGAATACAAGACAGAGTGATCCATAAAGGAAAACATTTTAGAATAGACTTAAGAAATATTAAAAACACTGATTTTTAAAAATGATTTTATAAGGAGGCAAAGGAAGGAAAAGGGAGGGAATACAATAAAAAAGAAAGGCACAGGAGAGAATAAATGAGCTTTTATATAGTCCTAAAGAAGGGAGAAGACTTTGGGAATATGTGGAAGGAGTTTCACCAGAGCCTGGAGGGATGACAAAGAGGAAATGTTTTTTAGACAAAAGAGGGGGAAAAAAAAAGAACACTACTGTTTTTACTTGTGTGAAGCAGAAGGCTAGGTGACTTGCTGAGAATAAGCCCCATGGGAACAAGGAAATACACATTGTGAATAACAAAAAAAGGTCCAGCTGAGCTATTCACATACAAAGAGGCTTTATGTTGTTGCTACTCTTGGTATATTTGTATTTTTTTTTTAATTCCAGAAATGTTACTAAATTTGCAGAGAAAGCTAGAAACCTACTTGTAATCAATCTTTACAACCTACCTGTGAACTTCTTGGTGTCACAATGACCACTTCCTGAGAAACAAAGTGATTGGTGATACCCAAGGCTTACACTGGCTACATAATTATGGTTGCAAAGGTCAATGAATAAAGGAAGGCTGGTGGCACAGTGATTGACAGAGTGGGCACAAGATGTAAGCTGAATGCTTTGTAAAATCAAAACCTCAATAATCTGGGAGAACAGGTTCATCAAAGGACAGGGTTAGCTGGAAGGTAATCACATAGAAATGAACCAAGAATAATACCAACGTTTAATTTTTAAAAACCATTTATTATAAATGATGCTGCATGTATGAGTAGAAAATACTTTATATACTACTGTTCATATTACAGATAATGCAAATGGAAATAGGGCTCAAATTTCTTGGCATGAAGGGAGACAGCAGCAGGCAGCAAGGGGCAGGGACAGTGTACTGGAAATATATATTGAATTGGTAATATATATTAGAAGGTATTTTAGAAGTTGGAATATCAAAGTTGAAGAAAATGGGATGAAATTTTTAAAAAAGGAACTTTTCAGATTGGCCACACTCATGAGAACATGTATTTAAAAGATTTTTACCACATATTCACAGAAATAGATAGATTTAAAGGCTAGTCATATATTCTCAACTATAAAATGAGGAGTGTGTCATTTTTTAATATTGTCTAGGGCATAACTTCTGTGTTATTAATTCCCACAAGTCATTGTTTCATTGATCACTCCAAGCAAGTTATTTCTAAAGCTAAGCTTATTTTAGTGCAATGTTACTCTTTCTCAGTTGACCATGCTCAAATAGTGTATATTATATTATAGTACTATGGCATCTGAAAAAGAATAATATCCCATCTTTCAAAAAAGTAGTTGTTTTCATGTGACTTTGGTTTACAATTTAACAAATGACCTACATGCAAAGCATTTATGAGAGACTGCTTCTAGTTAAAGGGGAGTTTGGAGATTGTAAACAAAACTGCATTAAGGGGCTGCTGGAGTCAGAGAAAAAAGGAAAGCAATAGATCAAGTTTAAATGGGCAACATTAATGGGAGTTATGGGCACACATTTCAAAATGAATATACCCCAAAGAATTTATAGAACACCTCTCATAATTGGAAAAAGACAGATTTTACAATTATCCTCAGGACAAGCCGCCAATAGAATAAAATACATAGCTTTAGTGTCAAGAGAAATGTATGAGACAAAAGGGAGACTCCATTGAAATAGAGAAAGAAAAGAGAAGGAAACACAGACTATGCAATTGAACAGAACTGAAAATAGGGCTTTGCTGGAATGGAATATACTGAAAACATGTAGATGCATAGTAAAATTACAATAATATTTAATTTCTGGGTTTTTTAAATTGCAAACATTGTTTCTAGCAATAGTAATTTAACATGCATTCTTGTCACATAAGTATGTTAGATAGGGCTGAGGCTGGGGCTCAGCCGTAGAGCACTTGCCTAGCCTGTGAGAGGCACTGGGTTCGATCCTCAGCACCACATAAAAGTAAATAACATAAATATATGTGTCCAATTACAACTAAAAAATAATATTTAAAAAAGCTATAGAAAGATGTTAGATAACTGGAATTTTTACTATGTGTGATAAATTGTAAAGATTAAACTTTACATTTTCTTTTATTGGATTTGTTAGAAATCATTTATGACTATTTGTTCAGAAAAAATCTGTTAAACAGTGCTTAGAAATTTCATCTTATTAATCAATTTTACATTAAACATTTACATATTTTGTGGAAAAATTATTATCTTCAAAAGATCCAAGATTTTACATTTTTTGAAAAATCAAGATGGATATCAAATAGTAATTTTATGCAGCATTGTATGATTTGTACCACTTTAAAGGTACCAGATGTATAAGGGTTTGCATGTTTGTTTGTTTGTTTGTTTGTTTCCTTTTTTTTACTTTTACTTTTGAGGCTTATGATCTTAATATTCATTTATTTAAAAAAGAAAAATAATGCATAATTTTTAAATGGCCTGTTCTACTATCTTAAGACAGATGTAACTCTACTCAGTACCAAAGTTGAAAAAAATAAATAAATCACTTAAATGCCTTACAAAAGAGGATTCTCACCTCTTTTTGTAAATAATGTTTTATCTTAGATATTTGGAAAGGGATAACACAGAGAGGACCCATATGTACTAACCATAGTTTCTCAGAGTCACATCTTGTGCAAGCACAGGGTACTTATCTTAGCTAATGACTTATTTGGTAATTTTCAGGTTCCTGTCAGCATTGGAAGTGAAGTTGACTCTTAAAGCCCAAAGCAGAGACCTTGTGTAGATATGTCAATCTGGTAATCATTACAAAAAAATGATTGATCCCAACATCAGAATATAAAATTAAAATAGTCTTGGAAATGAGTTACATGAGAGAGAGAGAAATGTGAGCCCCTATGGGGAAGAGTGAAGTATTGAGAACCAAATCTTGGGATTTGCCAGCACTGGTATGCCAGGAAAAGGAAGAAAGAGAATGAAAATCAGGGGTAGCAAATCAGGAGAATGATAAGGAGAGTAGACTGCTTTGAGTCAAGTGAAAATGTGCTCTGAAATAGCTGATATTTCCATTAATGCATATAAAGACAATGGTTGACCACATTTGTCAGGCTAGTGGTCTGGTCTATGATTACCTCAACCTGAATAGTTTCATAAAAGGTTATGGATATAATCTACAACAAAAATGTAAAGCCAACAGACAGCAGGAATAAAGTAACAGGTTTGCTTAAAGAACAATGAGCCTCAACATTTTGATAGATTACAACACTAAGGATTTACTTTTACACTCCCTCATCTGAGAATTGGCTGCATTGCTGATTTATATTGAGTTTGTCTTGACTTGGGGACACTGTAGGTTTCCAGCTGGCTTCATCTTTGCTTCTCAGGTCTTTATTCTAGGGTGCAGGCTGAAAGACTAGATGATACATGTATCATTTGCTTCTCATGCATATTAGCTGGCATTCTATTATTCCATTAAGCAAAATCAATCTGCAGCCAAGGCTATATGCAAGCCTTGGAATTATGTGCCACCAAATCTAGAGGAAACTATTAAAGATTCATATGAAAAATACAAGCAAATTATCTTATCAAGTAAGTCTCTCTTTTTCTTAATGGTAGTATAATGGCATGGTTACATCCTAAGGAGTAACTTTATAGAGAAAGGAAAGAAGTTTATAGTTATGAGAATGAGGGGATAATTTCAGAGACAGTATTCATGCCAGTGTTCAAGTAAATAGGAACAGGATCTGGTACACAAATTAAATAACTTAGTTTACATGAAATGGGCATCTGTTAACTCACTGTCATAGAAGGAAAAGTAAAACACAGGCAGATTAGCAGATTAAGTACTAAGTTTATGAGATGATTCTTTTATAATTAAATCCCACATTTGTTTTTGGTCCTATTTTTGCCTGCTTATTCCTCGTGCTTCTGAAAATGTTTCTTCCCTTAAATAAGTCTCTGTGGCCTATTACCAGTCTCTTGTTTGGGTATAACTCACTTCATAATTTGTCCATTGATATACACAAATTAAACTCAAAATCATGTCAGGTCTTGATCTGCCCACTTTGCTCAACTCTTGCAGGTTCATTGTCAGGTTCATTGCACATTTAACTAACTCCTTAAAAAGCAAAAGAAAAAGATACATCTGGTTTTTCTTCTTATTTCTTATACTACTACCATTATCCTACAAATCTAGGTAGGCCAAATTCTCAAATATATATTATAACTTTCAATATATAACAGTATTTAATATGAGATCTAGACTTCTTAATTTTTAACATTAAGTATTATAATTTACTGTCTTTTCTACACATAAAATTTTAAACTTAACATAACTATGTATATTTATAATTTAACCTAATTGAGTATATATGGTGAAATATATACATACAGAAACTACATGTGTTAAAATAATATGTATATATTTATTACATATTTAATATAAGTATATATGAAATACATATAGTGTTGCATATTTTTTGATAGAAAAAACAATGAAAAATAAGTCATTCTAAATTTATATTAAAAAATGTCTCAGCAGAAAGTAGTAAAGAGAAATATGTGGAGGAAGTTTAATCAAGGGAGAGTTATGTCAAGGTCTGGGTATGGATAAGGACAACCAACTCTACTGGTGCACTGTTTGTGGTCTCTCAACCAGGGAACTAATATCACCTTTTGGCCCAAAGAGTCACAGAATGTGGTTCCCACAGACTGTAGCTATAGCACACACTGTTGTTGGCAATCCTGACACTTACCCTTGGGAAATAAAGCTGAAGAGCCATGAACGTGAACATTCCAGCCTTATTCCCATCTGGTTTTCTTAGTCCTTTCAACACAACTTACTGGAAAAACACCTTATAAGTCAGTGAACACAAAGCCCCATTAATATGGTCAAAAGGGTATCAAATCAGCAAGAAAAAGTGTAAAAATGTGCTATGAAGAGTAAAAGGGAAACATTTACCACAACAGGTGTCGAAATCTTTGTTTATTGTTTGTTATAATCAGAGAGTATCATTTAGTTTTGAAGTTTCATACAGCCTTAGCAAAATTCATGCAAAAATACAAATAAAATTTGTTATAGTTAGGTTTTAAATAATTTTAAGATAATTTTAAAATATCTACAGAGATCAAAAAAGTTATAAAAAAGTAACAAATCATATCTGAAAAGTAGCACAATGAAAATTTTAAAAAGCTATTGTAATTAAAATGTCACTGAACAGGTTCAAGAGTAGACTGTCCTTTGTTGGGGAGCAGTTGATAAACTAAAAGATCCATTAGAAGAAATTATCCATGTGCAGCATAGAGAAACAAAAATGCTGAATGCTTCCAAAAGATACTGAGGCATGGAGGCAGGATGAGAATATTGACAGATTTTGGTGGGGAGTCTCAGAAGAACAGCAAGAGAAAGTCTCAACCAAAAACATTATTTGAGAAATCATTGATAAGATTGTCAAGAGTTGTTTAGAGATACATATTCATGGATTCATGAAACCCAACAAATTCCAAATATCATATACAAAAAAGACTTCCATGCCTAAACAGATGAGTGATACTTCAGATAATCAGAAGAAAAAATAATCAGGAAAATAGGTACCTTTCCTTAAAGGTGACAGGATGATCATCTTATATCACCAAAGCAAAAATGGAGCTATAAAGATAGTGGAATTAAATAGCTGGTGTATTGAAATATTTCCTCATTGTACAAGCCTATATAAAGTAAAAATCTTTCCCAAATGACAAAAGTATTCTATTTTCAGAAAAAAAAATGAACATAATGAGTGCATACTCTCTTAGAATATCTTGACTTAATAAATAATTTAGGCAAGATAAATTGTCCTAAATTTGGGGTTGGGAAGACAGTGAAGAGATCGAGTGATAAATGTAAGTGAACTAAGGTCTAGCTTAGTAAACAGTAGTAATTTACTCCTGGTTGCTTACTACATTTTTTAATGACAAAAAAACTTTTAAATGACCATATATAGTGTATGTCGAAAATTTAAAAGCTGTTAGAATTCTGTATTACCTGTAGTATATAAGAGAAACATAGCAGTCAGAACAAATTGAAAGCCCAATATGAAATGACCTGGCATTTCTGCTCCTCCATGTATACAGTAAAGAATTCCACGCACCTGTGAACAGCATACATATAAAGGGCTATCGTAGCAGCATTGCTCATCATAGGCAATAAACCCAAAGCTTCTCAAATGTCAATCCACAGTAATATGTACAGGTAAATCATGGTTTATTTTTAAAATGGCAAACTGTACAGCAATAAAGATGAATGAATTACAGCTTCACACAAAATAAAAAATAACCTTTAAAAATGTAACAGTAAAAGAAAAAACTTCCCAGAGATATGTAGTATCATTCCATTTATATGAAATTCAAAAGCACAAAAAAGTAGACAATATCATTTACAAATACACTGGTATAGAACCTAGGTTTAAAACAAACAAACAAAAAAAACTAAATATGAGGATATGTTTCACTGTAGAAGCAATAGAGGCAATTCTGACTGAGAAGAGATGCATATAATTTCCTAAGGGTAGCTGAGAGCATTCTACTTCATAAATAAGAACTTCATCACGTAAGCTATTTGGCTTGTCATATTTGTTAAATATCAAAAGAGAAAGGTCAATATATGGTTCTGTTGATTTCACTTCTAAAAAGTGTGTGTGAAAACATTTTAACTACTGATGTGAATTATTTCATAGTGATTTCCTATTCCAGGCTAAAATGCACAGGTTCACCTCATGTCTTTCCAAATCCTTCACCATTTTGATGCTCTTTTTTGCTCTGATTTTGTTTTACATTGTCTCTCAAAACATATGACACTCCAAAGCAAGTCTCACCATGAAGTCTTATCAGCAGAACAATGGAGATTAATTTATTTAGTCAGTTTGCTGTTATTAATCTATTATTTTATTATCTTATTTTAGCAAATTAACTATGGGATATCTTTGCCTACATACATGGTCAATTAGAACCCATCAATTTCTCTTAAGTCAACTATCTTTTCTATATTTATATAAATGAATTTTAAAATCAAAATATTTTGTATTTGATAACTTGATTTTTGCCAATCTTGACTACTAAGAGAATTTTGAAATTCAATTTTTCCAATTTGGGTTGTGCTATTTTTTTCCAGTTTGAAGTTATCTTCATATTTGATATATATAGATTCTATGTGTTCCAGTCACACTGATCAAAATAAAACTTACAACTGGATTTCAGATAGTCCTTAAAGATAGCTTTAGAGAAAATCTTCTAAGTTAAGCACTTTGCTTAGAACCCTGAAGCACACCAACCCAACATTGATCTCCTATAGAGGATGTTGTTGGTTATCTACTCAGAAGACCTGGAATTCTTTTGATTATTTCTTTGAGCCTCTCTGCTTCCATGTGTGCTTTTCCCTCTAATGGCCTAGTTGTTATTCTCCTGTGGAAGATGATCGACACCAACAGGAACTTCATTGCTTGAACAGAGCCAGAAACATCAAGAGGGTTGTATTTACTCCTAATTTTGTAGGTCCATAGCCAACAAATAAATTCAAGAGCACACACATTCCAGCCTCCTTACCTCTAGTTTTACAAATTCAGAGGACATCTTGTCTATCCTCCCTTTTTGGATCTTGTGATAGAGCTAAAGTAGCTTTTCTGAATTCAGCATATACACATATGCTCAATATTTCTTTTAGCTGATGCATACTCTAGTAATTAGACTTGCAACAAAATGATATGGGTAATTAAGAAAATATAAATTAAATTCAGGATGTGGTTTGGCAATACCACTTATCACTGAAAGATACATTTTCTGTGCTTGATCACAATAAATGTTATTAAAGATATGGGATAATTGGAAGATCTCATGCATTTCTGTGGAAACAATATGGGATTTTCTGGTTAAATTGAAGATGTGGATTCCATATTCTTCAGTAATTCAAGTATTCATACATTTACCAGAAAGTATGCACAAGAAAATTCACAGTATTAATGGGAGAAAATGTAGAACTCGACCCAAATTACCATTAACATGAGAAGGAATAAATTTTATCTTGCTCATAAATGAATTATTGCTTCCAATATAACTGTGCATGCATTTTAATAGTGAAATATATAGGAAAGGATAATATAGATGTAGAAAAATGAAGCATGATGTATTTATTAGAAGCTAAAAATAGTTTTGAAAAATAAATTTTAGAATACATATAAGATATTAAACATCAAAATTGATTTAATGAAGGTGAGGTTGTAGGTATATTTGGAATCAGTGGGAGAAAGTTACTCTGGAGGTTTCTGGAGTCAGGTGTAGAAGCACGTGTTCATTATTTTTTACCTTTAAGTTGAAAGAAATTTTGTATGTCCACATATTACCTATGTAACTCTTAACATCATAATATTTTAAAGGAAATAAAATTTAGCTAGTTTTGTAGGTAGCATTGCTTTGTAAATATTCTGTGTTAAATCCTTACAAAACATTACATAATATTACCTAGAGTAAAAATTGGACTTCGTTGTTATGAAAAATGTACCCTGTTCTTTCATATTCCCTTTCCTAGCTATTGCCTGGTAGATACCACTCATCCTCTCTCCCATAGAATTTTCTGAGTTTCAGTCTTCTCAGAGAGAAAAATGTTCAAGAGGCAACAGAGACCTGTAGAAACTTTCCCCCAACCTCTATTGTGCCATAGGAATGTGTCAGGGCACAACTATTTTTTATTGGGCTTTGCTGAGAAAATTTAAAGATGCAATTGAGTACAGTTTTCTGACCTTATTGACCATGCCTTGACTTTTCTAGAACAGTGAAATAAGTCAATAAAGATTTATTGTATAAATAAATAATCATGAAACTACAGAAAAGTTTATGCTGTCAATGTCAACATGATACATATTGGTAAGGGGACTAATCACTAATATCATTATTTCATGAAAGAAACAACATTTTAAGGTAAAAAATGAGAAATGATATTTAATCCAAATAACAATGATCCCTTAATAAGAAAAATAAATCACTGACCTCATAATATCTGACATGTGTGAGTACATTTGCCTTTGTACATTTTTTTTTCCATGTATCATTAAGCTAAAGAGAGTTTCACTCAGGGGGACTTACATTGCTGCAGAAGAGAAACCATGTGCACATGCCCATATGCTCTAGGCTTTGAATTATTAGATGGACACCAGGGCTATATATTGTATCTAGAGATTGCAACATCTTCTATGAGATTAGGTGTAAGATTTTAATGCCAATGTTAAACAGAATACTTTGTAGAATTAATAGGAGTCTTAAGCCTTTTTTTAATGTCTCTAATTGGCCAAAGCAGAGAGAAGTAGAAGGCATGCTGAGATCAATGTAATCACTCACAAAGCAGTTTCTTGGTTAAATTGTTTTATTTAAAAGGCACTCAGCATGGGAAAACAACGCTATAATTTTGCTAATTGAACTCTGAACCTAAAATACAGCAATACCAGAGAAGGAATAATTTAAGACAGAAATGATCAAATCAAATTAAATAGCAGTTTAATTTCGTTCTACCAAAATTTTAAAAACGTGGGGTGGAGGGGAGGAGAAGAAACTGCTCAAGTGATCTGTCCTGTATCTGAATGCATATGAACTCAGGAACGTAACAAAAGATATTCTGATTTTTTCAGGAAAAGTAGTAGAAATTACTTTATTAATTATCTTTTCTGAATTTATAGTCAAGTACCCTTTAATGAACCTTGGGCATATTTATAATATAAAGGCATGTTCTATAAGAGAGGGATACTTGTTTTATGAGCATTTAATACACAAATTAAATTGTTAGAATATAAAAACATAATTCTGGCTCAATTACAAACCTTAGTTTCATTCAAGAGAAACAGTATTTCATACCAAGTCTTTCCAAAAGGTAAGACACACTTAGAGGTGCAATTTTTGTATTCTTTCTAGAACAAGAATAATTTTAAAATAAAGATTTATGAAAATGATTTTAATAGAAAACATTGATATTTATGGTTAGAGTGATCAAAACTTAAAAAAATTCTTGCATGATTGTTCTTTATCAGTTTCTATTCATCCATTTTTAATAAACCACACATATGTACATTTAAAGAGAAATATTTTAAGACAATTAATTAGAGTGATGAGAAAACTTGAAAGACTTTTCAGCTTTTTAAAAACTAGACCAAGTAATATGCTTTCATCCACTAGGTGGGTGGTCATAAATACTATCGCTCTTAAGTGTGTTCAGAGTTACATCCCTTGTGATACTTGAGCATCCAAAATGTTTCAGGGTTAATTTGGGACTCCATTAGTGAAGCAGTTTTCTACCTGTAATTTAGTTTAGTAGTTCCTTTCAAGTAGTGATTTCTTAGAGGTAGTGAGGCAATTGGGTTTTCTCTGCAGTGAAATTGTTAGGTCTTATCACAAGTTAATATGAATATAGCTGCATTCTTTGAATATTGTATGAATTATTCTGAAGGATAGAAAGAAAATGAAATAATATCAGTACTTTAGCATTATGGGAACATAGTTGCTAACTCTCCAATTTTCCTAAATTATCTTATGGCATCCCTGTAAGTTGAAGATGCAATCTCATTTCATCACTCTATTAACTGCCTATAATCCTTGAATTTGTTTACACTTTATTTAGTTTCCTTCTGGCCTGCCTCCTCACCTCAGCCTACACATTCTGGAATTGCCCTGGGCTTACATTACTATGATGTAGGAAGTTATTAAAATATGTTAATTTACTTGACTGAGATGACTTTAAATTAATCCCTTATAACTTTCTGCCTTCCAGGCTGTCCACAACTATGTAATACCTGGAATAAGATATTATTCTGTGATCAAATAGTTACTCTGACAAAAAATACTATTATAGCTTTTTTCCTCCCATAACTGTGACCATTTTCAGTATCTCAGCTCTATAATTTAAGTAATATTGGTGATCCTTAACACATACTGAATGTGTGTTCTGTGGTCAGTCAATCTTTGGCACACTCAGCATTTTCCAAAATTGCCCACACTTTGCAGATGAGGGCTAAGAGGTTGAGTAGCATTTACAATGTTACAGAACTAATTGGGGACACAGCTCTGAGTTCTCCCAAGCTGCCTGGCTTCCAGGTCAATGTTTTCAGTCTCTGTAATGTTATCACAGACAGAAAGAGGGGCAATCCTTCTACTTTTTATGTTATCTATCTCAATCTCATTTTAGATTCAGTTGAAAATCAACACCACATTGAAAATACAATTCTAGTGAAACATTAATAAAGGCTTGGATTGGTTTCTTTGAGAAATGAGTGACTGAGACAGTCTTTAAGAAGTCAGGGGTGTTGGGCTACACAGGGGTGCACTTTGATGTCAGGATGTCTGCCTAGTATGTGAAAGGCCCTGGTTTCAAACTTGAACAATGCAAAATTAATGGTTGTGATCAGATTTCGGTTTCAGAAGGTATATTCCACAAAGGTATGAAGAAAAAGATTGGGAAATATTAATTTCTTTGGTACCTGTAATCTTTGGCACCTAAGATCTCTGTAACACCAGTTCTTCCTCCTCCATCTATGCCACCCCATTCTTTTTCAACTAAACTACTTTTTTACCCTGATGAAAGGACAGTAGCATTATCAAATAATGATGCCTACAGTCCATTATCTAACACAGAAGCTCTGAATGTCTTAGCTGTACATTCTTTCATACTTTGATTAAGGGCTACTTCTTCTGACATTCATTCTTTAACTATTAAGACTGATGTCAAAGATTGTGCTTAGTGCTCTGAATTTTAACATATGGACAATTGCCTTTTAAGTCTTCTATTTGTCTCCTTCTGTAAGGGAACTAGATATCTTTTATTTATCCTAATTGCTGTTGTTCTATGTAAAATATCCTATTAAGACAGGCCTTTGAGCTTCCAACACCAACATGAAGACCCCTCACTATCTTTCCATGTCTTATTCTATCTGGACAGAGTAAAGTTTGGAAAGTACATATAGCCCTGTGGGGTTTGAGAAAGAATTCAGTGGTAAAGCTCTGAGGGCAGCTTATAGGAACTTTTAAAGGTATGCTGGCTATGTCTGTCATGGAACCAGTCTCATGACTTTTACACTAAAGTGAGTCCAAGACACGTCTGTTGTAATGGGCATTAATGTTAAATTTATTTATCATAGAGATTATTTACCAAAATGTAATCGAGTGTTTCAAAACCACATAGGGACAATCCAGCTGAGCATCAATTCTACTGCTCTCCTTAGCTCAGTAGAATGGGAAAAAGCAAGACAATGAGGGAGGAACACAGGAAGGGATGGAAGAAAATGTATTAGTCCTAATGGACTAAGGCAAACACTCTGAGAAATTTTAGATATGATAATGTCTGTAAAAATAGACTGGAAAATTTTTTTATGTTTCTTGATAAAAAATATTTTTGAACAGATTCATTTTTAGTACTACATTAGTAAATCCTCAAGTTAAATTTAGTATTGAGTTTCTAAAATGGCAAAAAGCATTGATCATTTTGAAGAAGGAATGTTTTAAGTATTGTTAAAGTTTCCAAGTATCCTATTGAAAATAAATGTCAAAAAAATGCTCCTCAAAACATTTAAAACAACAAAAATGATTCACCAAGTATAATTAATTCACTGTATGTTATATAAGAAGTATTATAATAAGAAACAACACTAATGATAATAAGGCTGCTTTTTAAAATATGCTCATACATGAAAAATGAATGAATAAACCACAAGGGAGTTCCTTGAATTAGTCATGAAAAGTCTGGAGATAAGTAAAGGTGGGCTAGTTCTTATTACCTAAGCTTTGAATAGGAATTAATATTACAAAAGCTTGCTTTGGAACAAAAAAATGAGACTGAATTATAATGTAATTGATTTTTTAAAATTTAAGAATTCTTTGTTTTTATTATAATTTTGTTCACAAAGAAACCTAATTTCTACTACCTAGCAGGCTTTCTGTAATATTGAGTAGACAAAAAAATAAATTAGAAAATTTTCTTTTGACTTTCATTCTTCACCTCTTTTTCCATCTGTGAGGGGAATGGTTTGGGTCAAGAATCTCCAAGATTCTTCCGGGTTCTAATTTTGGAAAAAAGAGGTACCCAGGGAAAAGGGTCAAGGTAGAGCTTGATAAGGAGATATCAAATATTACACAAGAAACTACTGAAAAAAACTTCTGCACTTTAGAGATATTTAGTGTGACTTATCAGTATTCATCAGGACACTCCCCTAGGAAACATGTTCCTCTCCCAGGGAACACTAATAGTAGCTAATAGGGGCACACTTCATGTCTGGTAGCATGTATTGATCCTCCACAGTCCAGCATTTCAAGCACATAATGTGGATTTCAGGGAGAGAAGGCATAATCCCTGGATTCAAGGAGTTTATCTAACACTTTGTTCATCACAGATCTTAAGAAACAAACAAGAACATTTAAAAAATATCTGATGCACAGCATAGTTAGACTTCAATAGTATATTCCAATGCAATCAAGGAATTTTACTAATATAAGAGATCTGAATGGTTGAAATAAAAATTCTAATTGTAGCAGTGATTTCTTTCTTTCTTTTAATTGTAGATGTAATTTCTTTCTTTCAGAAAGGCAATTAGAGTTAAAATATCAGTTAAAAAATTAGAGTTAAAAAAACAATCCTAAAATGTATGTTTTTCTCTCTTTTAAACATTTATTTCATATTTCTTTCATTTAAGCAATGGTTTTGACTAATACTGCTCAATGAATTTTAATTAATAAAATCATTTGGGGAAGGTAACATTAAAATGTAGAACTTACAACATTCAAGTTTTACCTCAAAATTGTGAGGAAGTTTTGGAAAGCTTGAAAGCTAAAAGAAAAGACAAAAGCAAGGAAGGAAGGGAGGGAGGGAGGGAGGAAAAGGAAAGACAGAAGGAAGAAAGGAAGGAAGAAAGTGGAAAATGCATACACATATAATTTGGGTAGTGATAAATAAAACTAGAACATTGCAAAGAATTTTAAAATGTTTTGAAGAAAACTTCAAGTTTTGAATAAAGAAACAGCAATAAAACTCCTTTAGTGACTAATCTGGGATTAATTGCTCTTGTTAGCACAAGCTCCACCAACAACTTCTTACAATTTAAATAATTTCAAACATCAGTAAAACAGATGTTTAATGAATCTTGGAGAGAGACACTTTGTGTTGAGGCAAAATGAACAACATTGTAATTTTTTTTTTTTTTTACCATTTTTACTACTGTTTAATATAAGGCATTTCAGATCTTAAATTTATGTGGATCACTTGAGGTGGCATAAAATAGATGGATACTGACTGAGTGCTGAGATATAAAACAATCATTCAGTTGATAGATCTGTGAGAAATATTTGAGGGTAATGTGTAATGTGTAGACCTATTTCTGGATTTCTATAAAAATCGTCTCAATAAAATGCCTAATAAAATGTTGTACTTTTCTATCTTTATTCTTCTGGGAAAGTAAGGTAAAAAAAATATTAAGAAATCAGACAAAATGGAAACTATGAGTTTTAGCCCTCACAATTTTGAGCTGAAAGAGGTTTCTTTTTCTCTGTGTATTAATATATAAAAGGAATTGATGTTAGCCTGAGACTTATAAAATTCAGAACACTAAACCTTGCTTTTTATACAACTTCAAAAATAGTTATGAGAAAAGATTTGATATCCTTGTTATCACCTGATGAAAAAATGAATTATCAGAGAAATAGAATTAAAGAAAAAAAATTGTGTTTCCTGACTGCTTTAGTTAAAAAAAAAATCTTGAAAATATTGTATTTATGTAATGAGGACAATCTTTTTGATAAAATTAAAATTCCTCTTAAGTGAGTTGTCAAAAAAGAAAACTATTTACTCACTAGTAGTCATTTCAGCACTAAATCTTCACTAAAATTATTTTTAAAAATAATTTCTCTATATATGCCAATAAAATTCATCAGGTTGATTTTTTTCCAGTTAGTTTGAATATCAGGAACAGTAAGATATCACATGGTGTTTTCTTTAGTTACTTCCTCAGAAATAGTAGTCATATTTAAATTAATAGAATTCTAAATATTTATCATATATTCACTTTGTTTCTAGGACCCAGTATGCTTGAAACACTTAATCATTCTCTTCAATCTATTTAATAAACATTTGTCTTAAGTATTTTTATATAACATTCTGTCATCTATTATTTAGAAATGTCTAGATTTCATTGTAGACACAGTTACTATTTAATATGTAAAATCAGATGGAGTGTCTGGGTAAAGAGGAATTGTCCTCCTTTTTTACAATATGAAGCAGGAGTCAATAAAGACAAAAGGCGGGAATCCTCAAGTGAGCATGTAAAGCTACTATCTCTTTCTATTCTACTTATTTCATATGCATGCTATATATATATGTAGACAAACAGGTGATAGTCTCAAAATTAGTAAGTTCTCAAGAACTTAAATCATGCATTAAAACAACACTAAAAGCATCTTTATAGTAATTCTATAAACTTAGGTTGACACTTTGGTATTAAACTCTCATTATTCTAGGTTTTCAGGTATCTCAAGGTCAAAAAGAATTATGAGTTTTAAAGTGTGATCATTATCTGGATTAAAATCTATTATATTTCTTTTTTTTTTTTTCGAAGCCTTACTAGTAAGTCAAACTTTAACATTAAGATGGTTTGTTATATATTTACTTGTAAAATTACATAAAAATAAACTCTTTCCTAACACTCTGTGACACAACATCAAAGAAATTAGAACAGTGATAGTGTGTATTTAGGAATAGAGAATTGTTATTCCTTTAAAGTGAAAACAGAATCATAGTGGTCCTGAGTGAAAATAAGTAACAAATTTGACACGAGGGTGAGTGCCAAGGAATGCACTTATATGTTTATCAAGTATTTTGACCCTGCACTTGCATCTGCTTATATATGGTAAGTGTTTACTTACCAACCACCAATCACCATTCAGTGGCTAATCCAAATTGCTACAAATGGGAAGTACTTGTTCAATATCTGCCAAAGTAAACTTAATGGCATTTTCCTATGTTTTTAAAAGAGAAAACTTTTCCAGTTTCTCTTTGGTTATTATAAGCAAGGAGACTAAAATATAGCAGAAAATACAGTCTCCCCACAAAGCTCCAATAGGTTAAGAAATTTCTGCACGTTGTGAAATAAAAATCTCTAAAATTGTTGTAGGGTTGGGGTGGTAGTCAGTGGTTGTGTGCTTGCCTAACATGCAAGAGGTCCTGGGTTCAATCTCCAGCACTGAAAAGAAGTAAACTTGACCTAAACTATGTATAGCTCTTAAAAGTTGTGAGAAATTAAAAGATATTGATTAATGAATAAGCTGCCTATACTCTGATATTGGGAAACAGTACCTAATGACAGGCAGATGCCCATGCCTAAGAGACTTTGCATAAAGCAAACCTTGCTTGAAAAGTATTCTGAGATCTTCTGGTGTTTCTATTTTTAAGAATTTTGACTTGCATTTTCAAATTAATTGTTTTATTAAATAGTGCCTTCTTAGCATCTTTTCTGGGTATGAATAGATTTAACATGATATGACCAACTTAAAACCCTGGAATAGTAATATTATTTTCCCTCTACTATTTTCAAGAGAAAAAAAAATCCATCACTTTTTCTTTCCAATTTCTAGAAAGTCAAAAACCTCCCACTTTCTTTGCTGATTGCAGTCTTCTATTCTGTTTATTTATTTTAATGATCATCAGGAGAGACAAAGGCACATGCTCTGTTTTCAGATAAGACGTTGAGATTTTATTTTGTGTTTTATTTTGTATTTCATTTTGTCATATTCACCTCAACAAATGGACTTTATATTTTATTCTCAGAACTTTTATTTTGCATTTCAATCTCTTATATATGTTGAAGTTACATTTGTAAAAAAAAATCTTTATAGACTGATTTTCTCTTATAATTGAATTTTAGAACACTACATTTCCTTAACTGTTCAATAGGCACACTAATCCACTCATAAAATAAACCAAAGATATTTGTTTAAAAAACATTTGATGGTTATCATCCATGATACTATACACTAGGATTAGGGATGAGATACCTGACAGATTGCTAAGTTGAAATTTTGCACTCTATTTGCAATTTGGAAATCCTGCATTCCTGATCTTCTTAACTTTGGCATCCTTTGGAAAATATCACTACTCTCACCTATATAACCTACTTAACCCAAAGTTGGATGTAAATTTCTTTGCCTGAATGTAAAAGATTGCTTTTATACTCTGGAAAACCTCTTTTTTAATGTGAAACTCCCACCAGGCTAAAAAACATGACAAAGGAATAGTTCTGTCTCCCTTAGATGAAAGAAAAAAAGAAGGAAGGAAGGAAGGAAGGAAGGAAGGAAGGAAGGAAGGAAGGAAGGAAGGAAGGAAGGAAGGAAGAAAGAAAGGAAAGAAGAAGATTACAAATTTAGTTGCCTATTTTAGAGATCTAGCTTTGGCTTTAATCAAAATTAATTTAGTTATATATGTGATTAGAGTTATTTTGAATTAAATTATAGTGAATTGTTAGGTTACAATATTTACAACTTATCTGATGAAGGGGAAATGGGAGAGTTGAATAATAAGAATTGTACATATATAGGGGTAAGGAGAGAACAGTTTCTTAACTGAGAATATTTTGTTTATATTTATGACTTATAAATCTTAAACCAATTATAACACTTTTAATGATATTTGGATATCAATGAATATTATAGGAGTCACTCAAGTCACATTGAAATTCAAAAGTATAATGTAAAACATTGACAGAATGATACTGTTGAAAATGTTTATTGTTTAGTCCAAACTGCCTAGGAAATGAAAGCAAATAAGCTTCCCGAACTGGATGTTATCTTTATTTTTAAATGCAAAAGTAAATGATTTGAGATGTGTCACAGACAAAATATAGTGTTACCATCTTTTGTGTCTGTTGCAGCAATAGAATATCAAGTATCCTCACCTTCTGTGCACCAAGTTGAAAACTATTAGTTATGCACAAAATAGCATTCTGCTCTGGCAAGCATACAATTCACCTTGCTGTAGTAAAACTATAGAAAGCAATTTTCTGACCCTTAGCAATTCCACAGTTATATAAGGTATAGGAATCAACAGCTTCCTAAGGCATTGTTATACAAAATAAATTAAACATCTTTACAAGGTTTATAGCATAACATTTGATGGTCTTTGAAACATTCTCATTCCTTTTTAGTATCAGAATTTTAAGGTGAATCTTGGTAGAGTTAATATTATTTTTATATATCTCTCAGGTAATTTGAAATTTTCAATACAATTTTTACTGTTAATATTTTTGTTTATAACATTTTGTTAATCTCATGGTAAATGGGAAGAAAAATATTTCAATTAAATCTCTGTAAACTGACACCTGTGTCAGTTTAAAGATACCTTTCTCTGCTTATATCATCATGATAAGAAATGCATTTTACTGGCATTGACTGTGAAAATTTAAGAGTTAATGCCTAAATGGATAAGATTTTCCAATCTCAGCTTTGTGAGTTAAATATCAAAGGATATTTTTAATAAAGGTTAAGGGCTACAGCCATTGATTCAAAAAGCAAAAGAGAACAAAATCTTTGATTGGAGTTTGCAGAAATTTACTGGATACAACATATATGAATCACTATAAAAAGTATGAAAATAACTTTGTTCCTATCTTAGATGTGCTTCATAATTTAAAGTGGCTAATGGTAAAAATTCTTTGACAAAAAGTATAATGAAATTCCAGCCACAAACACTAGTCTTACTCATCTGTGAATTGCTTCTTTTGTGATTACCCAGAAAGCTAACTTAAACCTCACACTATTAAAACTTGCAGAAGTGCCAAGAGGAAAGCATTTGCTTTTGGTTTTTTTACACATTACAAACAATTATAAAAATAAAAATTAGTATAGTCAAATGGATCTCCTTTCTTCTGTTTATTGGTACTTAAAAAAATTTGTTGCAAGTGTTCATGGAAATAGTCCAAATGGGTTTATGCAGTTTTGTATAGAAAATGTACACAGTTTGACATATTTCTGATACATGTTCATGAAGTTAAAAAAAAAATGAAATCAAGACTTTCTAATTTGCTGATTAATTTTTTCTTTTGTTATTTGATTCCCACTTCATTGAAATTCTTATATAATCCACCCAGTTCCTGTGGCCTTTATGTTGTTTTATGAGCTAAAATTATTTGTCACCAGAATCATTATCTGGGTAAGAAGAATAAGCCATTTGTTTTTATTTTAACAACAAATTTACAGCTATTTCCCAGCAGTCCTGAAGTTAGGACTTTATAAGATGTAAAAGAGGTGGCAAGAAATACAGAGGGAAGTGGTACTGTGAGAGAAACTCCAGGAGCAACCAAGGAAGGTCTAAAGGCCTTTCTCTTCACTTTTTTCACTAACTTCCTTAAATAATTAGAAACGCCTTGTTAATTAATGCCCTTTGCTTGAGGATTTGGGTTTCCCAAAGTGAAGCTTTTCATCCATTTATCCTGTTCAAGCCTTTGATAGCTTGTTCTTATTTTAGGGATCCCTCTAAGTATATTAATGAGAAACTTTCTCTTTGTTCCTGCATTATCATTGAGTATCAGAGATCATCCCCTCCCCTTTGTTTCTTTTTGTGGGTCTTTTTTTTTTTTAATTTTCATATTGCAGTTTTTTTTTCCTCAAGATTCCTTTTTTCCTGTATACACTGGAATGGTAATATTATTTTCCCTCTACTCCTCTGGAATTCCCTCCTACCGCACTTCCTCACTTCCAATGGGAACTCTCCAGGAGTCCCAGGAGAGCTCCAAAGTAGCAGGCTGAGGTGGATAGCAGGGGTCTAATCTCCAATTGATTGCACATTTTAACATAATCATTATCATCTCAATGGCTTACTGGGGTCACCTTTCAACCAAAAATGCCATGGGTCATTCCTACTTGGCTATGGCTCTCAGCACCTTTCTATTTTAAAATAAAGCCCCACACAGGCCATCTTTCAGTGGGCAAGGTTTGTGGTCTGCACATACCATTTAATATTTGTCCAACAAGGAACCATTTGAATAATGTTGGAAGTCTTCCGGAGCACTGAAAAGAAATAACTGGATCCAAAGTCAATAAGTACTTTATTCTTTCCTAAGTATCTCTTTTCCTGTATTTTTTCATCCCCCCTCCCCTGTCCAACATTTCACATCCTTCTGTAGTCAGCTCTAAGCTCCCTGATATCTGGGGTGACATGGGCAAGGCAGCTCTGTACATACACATTCAATTAACTCCTCTCCCAGGATCCCAGTTTCTGCTTTCCTGGTAACTGCTACCTCTAATTAAAAAACCTGCCTAACTTTCTCTTTTGCAACTAAGTAACTTTCTCTGGCTTATCTCTTTATGTGTTTTAGTTTCTGGCTTATGCTGCCAGTTTCACCACCAGCTAATCTTTTCCTGTCTTCCTTAGCTTACTGAATTTTTTCTACCCTTCCTGGCTCCTCTTGATTGTCTCCATGATTTTGAATCTTTACCAATATTTTCCTTCATTGTAATTGCTGTTAATCCTCAGGAGTGAGAGGAAGAAAACACATCCTATCATTGTAAATATTAAGCACCAATGTTTCCTTTGAGAAATACATAATTTAGATAAAAATGTGTACTTTTCAAGTTGAATAATCAAGAATTAGACATTTAAATGTCATTAGCAATGTTTCCTATAAGAAGAGATTGAGAACAATTACTTAATTCAATTACTAATGACTAATTAGGTTTTCCTACTTCATAGTGTAAGCTTCTGACTTGCAATTTTGATGTGTTTCAAAATAAATATGGAGCAATATATTCAGATTCATCATTATTGGTGATTGTGCAGTCAATTATGAGTGCTAATATCAGGCCCACAGAAAATAATTTAGATGAAATCTCCACTTGAACACTCTATAACCACAACTTGAAATTAACTTCTATACTACAGTCATATTCTAAGATCCTTTTCTTTCTAATTCTCTTTATATCCTTTTTCTCTTAGTTTATATGATTGGTTTCAATACATGTTTTCTTTGACAGAAATGCTGGAAATGCCTTCTGCTTGTTTGGCTATGTGTAAAAATTACATTTATTGTTTAAAGTTTTCATTCATGCAGGGCCTCCCCAATTATCTCATGGCCTTTCAGAGAAGAGTAAGATGCACTTCATCCACTGCCCTCCTGAACTTTGTCAAACATTTTATTTTAGAAATCACACTGTTACTTTTTTTACAGTTCTATTGATTTGTTTATGATTTTTGCATGGGTGAAATATACTTCTAAATAATTAATTCTTAGTTTTAATTTGCTCCTTTTTATTGGGACATGTGAAAATGCATCTATTTATAGAATTAACCATATGTGCATGAGCTACTGTTTGATGCCAAAAAAGAAGTACAATGTCCAAATTTAAAAGGCAAGGAAAAGTTTTATTTCTGACAACTGCAAATGGAAAGACAGGAAGCTTTACTCCCCTGAAACAAAAGATAGGAAAGTGTTGCTGAGCTAGAGAGAAAGTGCAGAGGATGTTAGGGTGAGGTTGAGGATGTGATTAGGCCACCACTCCTTGCTAATCATCCTTTATCAACTTTAGACTCCTAGCCTCCCTCAGGCAGAGACTGAGAAAAAGGAGAGGATCTTTCTTGATGATTACATTTCAGAAGGATAACTCCAAGGTCCTGCAGATCTACATTACCAGGTTATAGAAGATTTACATCTCAAACGGGAAGAGGAAGGTTTACAATAGAAAATTTTCTAAAGTAAATGCTCTAAGAAAAAAAAAAGGTCAGGGGTTTAGAGTCAGAAAGAAACCTCAAACTGAAAGGAAACTTAAGGCCATTTTTGTCAAAAACCCTTTAAATAAATATCTCATCTGAAAACTATGCTTAACATATAAAATAAAGAATTATTTAATATGCAATGAAACAAGTTTAGTTGAGGTTTAATTGACATTAAAATTCTAGAATATCATCTGTTATCAGATAACATGATTTTGGGACCCCTACAATTGTTCTTAACAATGGATAGGGCGAAACTAAAGGATATCCAGATACTTACTCTATATATTAAGGGGACCTATAACTAGTACTTCAGAAAATATTTCATTTGTACCCCAAGTTACTACCATGGTTTACTTCCCTGTGGAGATTTTCAATTCATCAAGTGATATTAGTCCACTTGTTTCCATTAAAAAAATAAATATTACAATTATTATTTAATGCATTTTTTTTTCACATTCTACTACTGTGCGGGAGCTTGGGATTAAACTTTAAGTAATACATCCGTCCTGACTTCATGAGTGTTCTGAACCTCTCGCCATTTCAACTTGCCCATAGAAATGCTTTCAGGAAATCATTCATAAAAACAAAATAATTTGTTTGAATATAACTCTAGCTAATTTTATCCTGTCTGAAGCCACATGTTGGAATCAGTTTTTCAATAAATTCTAGAAAAATATTTCTTTCCTTGAAAAGTAAAATTTGTTTTCCAGCAGATGATAAGAATGTGAAAGAACACTGTTTATTGTGTTTTGATATATATTTACCACAAATACAACTTAACTAATAACATTGTATGTCCTTGATTTTTTACATTTTTAACTTATGTTGTAATTCATACTTTTATTTATATTTTAGTATTGTATTACATATCATGTATGTTTTTAATAATCTGCCTCAAAAATTTTATAACACTATGTAAACTATAAGCATAAACTTAAATAGACAAACACTTAAATGAATACTTCAGGAAATTTTCAGTTGAGATGTCGGTTTAAAACGCACATCTACCATATAAAAATCAATTATTGAAGATGTTCACTAGGTGAGAAAGAATTTGGAAATATTGAAAATAACCCAAAATCTCTTGCTTAGTTTATTTTTAAGATAAATGATTCTAAAAAGTATTTCCAGAGAAGAAAATATTTCTTTCTTTTGTCTCTATATTTTGTAACAATTTGTCCTCCTGAAAGAACAAAAATTTTGAATGTTTTCCACACATTCATTTTGAGAAGATTTCTGAAGACATGGTTGCTTTGTGAAGATATGATACAAATGAAGCATGTTAAAAAAATTGAATTTGGGTAGATTGGGTTTATTTATCTTTGATTATTTCCCTGTGAGCAAATTCATGGCCTTTCTTGCTTTCTAATTCTATCTTTAATTTGTGGGAAAAAGAAAATACATGCATCCTTCATGTCATTCATGGCCATAGAGTGTTTTATCTCTGCAGATAGAGAAGACATGGTAAGTTGAAAATTAAACTTAGTGATTAGGAAGGAAGGTGACATCATGTGCTTAGCAGACTGACAATGGGGAAGATTTAATTAACCTGCTTCATCAAGGAATAGTTCATGACAGATAACGCCATAGATCCATACCCTTTATTTAATTTTCTTATCCATTAACATGGAATATCTTTTCATGTATTTAGTTTGTCCTTGATTTCATTCATCAGTATTTTATAATTTTACTCATATATATGTATATATATGAGTAAAATTATATTTGCCAGATTTATATCTAACCATTTCATCTTGGGAAGTTCTAAGGTAAATCATGTTGTGTTTTTAGTTTCAAATTGCCAATACTCTTTTTGTGCTAGACCAGTACTTCAGCTTAAAGATGTCTGTCCATCAGGAAACACCATACCTTCAAATTGAGGATGACTTACTGAGGATTATATCAGAAGTGGGACAGTTATGGCTACCAAAATTCCTGGCACCACAAGAGAAAGGGAATTAATTTGTACATGTTAATATAACTAAAAATAAACTCAAGTGTATTTACCCTTTCAAACTGATTACTAATTATATAATGATCATTTTATTGCTAAGAGATCAGTTTTCTAACTTTTAGCTTACCATTTTGAATATCATAACATGTTCAGAGAAAAAAAAGTAAAAATTACTGATCAATTAATAAAGTGGAAAGATTCAAACCAGATGTGGGTCTCACACTTATAATCTTAGCGACTTAAGAGGTTGAGAGAGGATCTCAAGTTTGTGGCTAGCCTAGGCAACTAAGAAAGTCACTATCTCAAAATAAAACTTAAAAGGGGCTGGGCATGTAGTTCAGTGGTAAAGTACATCTGGGTTCAATACCCAGTACTAGAATTAAAGAAAAAGTTTAAATGTATAATGTTACAAAACATTCCTTTGTTTATATTTTGTGTTTAGAGTGAGGAATTAAGTACTCTTGAGGACTAGTACACATTCTTTTGTAAATGAACACCTATAAGTGCCTAACTACTAAAATGATAAACATTGACCAGTATTAAGGGGTAAGAAAGATACTAAATTTTTAAAATTATAATATTATAAATAGAATACTAATTTCGCTGGGTGTGGAGTGCATGCCTGTAACCCCAGCAGCTTCGGAAGCTGAGACAGGAGGATTGCATGTCCAAAGCCAGCCTCAGCAATGGTGAGGCACTGAATAACTCAGTGAGACCCTTTCTCTAAATAAAAATAGGGCTGGGGATGTGGCTCAGGGGTCAAGAGCACCTGAGTTCAATCCCCAGTACAAAACAAAACAAAACTAATATAGGTATTTCTACCCTGATTTACCTAATTTATTTGACTGTTGCTACTCTTGCCCAAATTACGATTTCAAAATCTATCTCACCAATAAAAATGACATCCACCCTGAATTACACCACAATCCACTAGTAAAAGAAACCTGTGGACATACACATCATAGAACACTGTGATAAGTGACAATTCATGACAGTGGAGCAAATGTTAATAGGAAATGGGGATGTCAGCCTTCCTTTGGCTTTTGCAAAACAGGGATGGTGAAGGGAGAAAAATCAAATCATAGGACCAGTACTGCTTGAAAATTCAGAAGATAGGAAACAGAACATTAAAAATAAGCACAGCATCTTGGATGGAAGAACATAGGACTCTGAGACAAATTTGAAAATTATATGAGAGGCCTTATTAGCAGTTCTTCCTTTGTATATTCAGACTCCAATATAATAAAATAACTGTCATACTATCTACTTATTCTTGAAGGGACACTCTTACAACTCAGTGAAACATTGCATCCTCCAGAAAACACTCATTTTCAGACATGTATATCCACTGTAGCCAAGTCATAGCTATTGATTTATTACTTAAAATTTTAGAAAATTACCAAAGAACAACTAAAAAAATTAAAACTATGCAGTAGGAAGAATATTTAAAATGTGTAATGTGAGTTTGTGATACAAAACAAAACAAACTAAAGCTATCTCATGTTCTCCACTGATAAATACATTCAGCAATTTTATTATTATATTTCTGAAAATTACATCTTTGACCACAAATGAATTACTAATTTTTTATCTTCTGATTTCTCTTCTCGATTTTAATTTTATATAAACTGTAGTTCTGCTTTATATATATATATATATATATATATATATATATATATATATATATATATAATGATTTAACAAACAATATGTTCTTTTGTGAGAGAAGGGAACTTTGGTTAAATATCTGTGTCTCTGAGAATAATGTCACATATTTTTGTTTTAATAAATATGACTACTGTGACCATCAGATCAGATGGGCTTATTATGCATGGGCTACCTTTAATATCACAATGGCCTTTGTGGAGACACTGGAAACTCTGCCTTTCAGTTGTTTCAAGAGATTTTGCTCCCACGTCCTCCTTGGCTCTCACTGCAGAGGACTTGCCACCTTCCCTCCATTGAATGGTTGCCTTTATCTCCCCAGGTGCCATAACAGAATAAGCAACAGATATTTATTTTCTTGCAGCTCTGGAGTCTGAAATTCTAAAACCAATGTGCTATCAAGGGTAGAGTCTTCTGAGCTTTCTCTCTGTGGCTGGCAGATACCTACCTATTGGCCTTGTTGTCACATGGCCCTTCCTCTATATATGCACAGCGAGACAGAGGTCTCTGCTGCCTCTTCCTTTTCTTTTAACATTAATCTTATTAGATTAGGGCCTCACCCTTATGGCTTTTTAAAGGCCCTATTTTCAAATATAGTCTCTTTGTGATTTAGGGCTTTAACATATAAATTTAAGCATGTGAGAGTTCACAATTTGGTTCACGGTAATGTCTAATGCTAACAACTTGTGCTAAACCTCTGGTGCCAAGTGAAGGCCTAGTCTTGAAAAACTGAATATTTGGTTCAGCCTAAGAAGAGAGGCACCCTGAGAATGTTCCAGTAATGCCTTACAAATTCATATTTGTATTGTACAGTAATGAGAAAAAGACAAATTGTGATTACTTTGCCGATTACTATGATCATTATCATCAGAACTAAATGGAGTGTTTACTATGTGGTACGCACTTCTCTACAGTCCTTCCTGAGATTTCTAATTTCATCCTCATTACCTTCAACGAAGCCTATCTTACTGCTCTCACTGCAGTATAGACAGTGTGCCAAGCCTCTGAAATATTGTGGTACCTGCCTAAAACCACAGGCCAGTGTGCTGGACAATCAACATTTTATTAAAATAACTAAGTTATATTTATGTAAAATCATCACCTAAATGCTTTTGAGCATTTAACGTGTCTACAATTTACCCACATATATCTAAAAGATTCACTTTGTTTTTTTTTTTGCATTTTTATTTATTATTTGATCTGTTGATGATTTCCAACATGAGAATCCCTGAGCTAGTATTAGTGGATAATTAATTATCTTACCATCATCCAGTAAGTAACCCACTGGAGTACAGATGTGTATACATATCAGCACAATTTTTACAGTGACTACTCAGGATTGTGAAGAGCATTCTTTTGTAGAATATAAATCTCTTATTTCAGAAGATCAAGCAACTGGCCTCATGTCACATAAAATAATAACTGGAAGACAGATAATTCAAGTTTTTTCATTTATTTATGTAACATATACCGAATGTAAACTTTTTATTTATTTATTTATTTTCTTGATGTTTCTGACCATAATAAAATCCCTGGCTGAAGCACAGTGAAGATAGAATGGACAAAATGGTGGGATATGGAAGAAGAGAGGAGGCAGAGCTTATGTTTTGAGCTTTGTGTGACATTGTTAAGAAGTTGAATATGATTCCAGGGCAAAGGAAAGCCAATAAACGTTTTAAGAAGGAGAATGTTACAATTAGAAGTAAATGGTTTAATAATAACTTTGCATGCTGCATGGAGAATCATCTTCAAGGACAGAAGTACTATTAAGGAAACTATGAAGTTGTAGTATGAGGATTAAATAAAATGTTTATTTGGAGTCAAGTTGTATGACCGATATTAAGTGGTACATTGTGGAGACTTTGGTGTTAGAATCAACTGAAGCTTTCAATGTGGCATGCAACAGAGAAAATGAAAGTAGCATCTTGACTTTATCCTGAGCACCTAGGAAAGTTGTGTGGCTGTCACTAAGATGGGAGAGACTGAAGAGAGGGATAGGTTTTCACTGTAAAAATAAGATTTCACTGTCAGAAGTGAAGTTTAGTTTCCTTATTAGACCTTGATATTTGTCAAACTGGCAATGAGAAATGCCTTCCAGGTGTTTCTAAGTGAGATCTGAGTTCAAGATATAGATCATATGTAAAATTGCATCACTAGAAGCAAAACTGCAGAGATTGAAACAAGAACTAAGTCTAAGAAGTCTAAGAACTAAGTCTAAAACATTTTCCTATGCTCTATTAATCTGAGGAGGAGAAGCCAGGAAAGGAAAGGAAATTTCTCTGAGGCATAAATGAAACAAGGAGAATGGAAGTTCTGGATTCCATGAAAAGAAGGGTTTAGAGCAGCAATAGCCAAGTATTTAAAATGTTGCTGAGAAAGCTGAATGAAAGGAAGACTGAGAAATGACTGCCTCTCTCCCTAAGATGAAGTTGTGGGTGAATTATTTTGAAGGTAATTCCAGTGAAGTGTTTAGGTTTAAATCCAATTAGGATAGGAGTTGAGCAAGACAAGGAAGTAGAAGCAGAAAATATAGTTAGAGCTGTCAAGAGTTGCTGTGTAAGGAGCCCAAAAATATGAGAGCCACAGAGGAGGATACTTTGGAAAAATGTTTCCCTGTACATTAAGCTATGCTTGCTCTTGTAAAATCTGGAGATGGTTGATCAATTCTTAATATTAACTAAGGAATCCGCATTCGATTTTCTGGTCATAGATTATTCACAACACCAACAGAACATTCAGGTGCAATTCTATTAAATATTTATATAGTATAAAGCTCCAATATTTTTATAAGTATGTAGCAGCTGTTAGAATAAATTCAACGTTATTCCCTACTAGCACATCCTTTTTCACTGACAGGCAGGCTGTAGATGAGACTGGATAACCATATAGCATTATTTTATAAGTAAATTAAAACATAATTTGGCTTTAATGAATAATAACGATTTAAAAAAATAGTTGGCAGAATTGGTTTACTGTTACAGACCTGTAATTCCAACAATTCAGGAGGCTGAGTCAGGAGAAACACAAGTTCAAGTCCAGACTTTGTGACTTAAAGAGACTATCTCAAAATAAAAATTTAAAAAATTAAAAAAAAAATTATCAGGATGTAATGTAAATCATTCACTGGATTTAATACCCAGTAACACAGATACATACACTTGACACATAACACTAAGTGTCCTTTCTGTGATATAAATGAATTGGATTTGAGACCCTATGTAGAGCCAATGTTGGAAGGGTCAGTGGTTTTAATGGTAGAAAAGTAAATTTTTTATTCCTTAAGAAAATGAAGATTATTTCTTTTTGAATTTTGACCATATTTCCAGATGGCTAGATTTGTTTTTCCAGGGACCCTGGGAGACAGGGGAAAGGGAGACAGGCAGGGATGGTGGTGATATAGATGCAACCATGAACAAATAACCACTAAGAGTAGCTGTTCAGTCCAAAGGAGGTCTTCAGAGATCAATTGTGGAACTTGCCCCAGATTTTCTCTCTGAAGAATGAGGAAACTAAGATAATTATTTACTCTCTCCTGCCTCTCAATGATTGTCCTGCCCCATGTGTGAGTCAGATATGATGGAGGCAAACCCACAGAAGCATTCATTTTTGTGGTGATGGAATCATGTGTCCTAGAGAGCAGGCAAAGTGACACTGAGACACCAGTGGCTCAGATTCAAAAGCTTGACTCACTGAGCTTTTATGTTTTTTCACTTAAATGGTGTTTTTACAATGGAAAAAAAAGAACAAAGTTTGTGTTTTTTTTTTTTTAATTTCTAGGGTTTTGAAATCTGGAAAACACCAGATATAATATGTTTATAGTATATACAGATATACATAAATACACTGTAAAAATTTAGTTCATTCAAACCAGCCAGGATAACAGGGTAGGGATCACATAGCTAAAGCATTAAAGATGTGTGAAAATGATGTTTGACACAAATTTCACTTTAATTTATTAAATTTTTGTTAGTAGGGCCAAAAATAAGAACAACAGTTGTAAACAAATAAGCTGTGTCAGTTGTGGTAACAAGAATATCCATAAAAGCACACTATTAACTGTTCTATTTTGTATGTACCTGAAATCTTAAAAGTTATTATTTGGATATATTGAATAACAGGTTAAAATGAGAATAATAAATGGATCCATCAAGTAGATTTTCTTAGTTATAGATCCAGCGGTGTTATGTTATTCATTAAACAGTCTCAAAGGAAGTTCAATTCTGAGATCAAATTAATTATGCAAATTGATTGACAGTGTAATCAAAATAAACTATTTTTAATCCTTTGGATCTAATGTAGTTATTTGCCTGTAAAATCTGCCCTATGTAAGGTTAATAACAGGGTTGAGGAAAAGGTTTCCAGGGCAAAAAACATGTTGCTCAAGAGACTGAATTTCAATCCAGACATCATTTGATATTACAATCCTCTATTCAATGAATTTTATTAATTGGATAATTATTTCTATACATTTTCACAATGCATTCAGACTGGACTGCCTGCTTAAATGCTATATAAACACTAATCATTAATTAACCCAATATCAAAACATATTAAATATTATATTATGTATTAATTGATATAAAATTTATAAAATTACACTTACATGTTTTTATTCCCAGATAGGTTACATTATCAGCCCAAGAATATGTCACCACACATTTAAATTGTACCTCAAATGAGTAATTCAATTTAGATAGAAAAGAGTTGTGCTATTTACTAAAAAGTATCTAATAAGAAAAATGGTGTAGTTTAAAAAATGCAATGAATTTTACTAAATATGCTCTATACTTGTTCGACATCAAAGTAAAATAATTAAGCTTTATTTTTTGCTATACTCTGAAATATGTGACTAAATCTTAGCATATGTGAAATATGATAAGATTATAAGTGGAGATTTGGGAAACAAATTCACTTTAATATAATCCCATTGTCTTTTAATGTATCATTAAATACCTGTGTGAATATGGATCTTAGGTCCTCTGTCTTTTTCAGCACAGAACATTGTGTTTCCTTTCCTTTTGATTGTTCAAGTCACATAATTACTAAACTGAAATACAGGGCTACCACAGAGCATAGGCTAATATCTGTGTTCCAAGCTTTATGATGTAATTTAGCATAACACTTCCTTAAAACTTGAAGGACATTTTTTACTGCAGGTATGTAATAAAAATGTCACAGCATTTTACAGATAGGGTATTACTTTGCATTATGTAAATTAAACCGAATGTATATTTGGAAGTTTTATGGTGGTTTTGTTGACTTACAGAAATTTAAGCAATGAATGTCCTGAACATGCCATAGAGTTTTCACAAAATTTTCATTTTCTTTAACCACTGCTACTATTGTTTTTTTCATTTATACTCATTAGTGATCACTTCACTTATTGTAGGAATGGGAAACATGAGTACATTGAGCAAAGTAGTAAATTTTTATTTTTCTGACACCAAAACTAAATAGTATTTTACTGATGTTATCCTAAATGAAACAAATATTCCAGAAAATTGTTTTAACAATAAACGTTTTATCAGATAATTTCCCCTGATATTTGTACCTTATGTTTGAGAAGTTGAGTAAGTTCAAAGGTGCCAAATAAAAGAACAAAATACAGTGATTGTAATGTATTTTACATGTTATTCATTTACACACTATTTTTAAAAAGATATTTTGTAGATTAAAATATAATTGATAATGATTATGTATATCCCATCTATAAGACACAGCTTTATTTTTAAAATATATTCACCCAAAGATCTAAAATATATAGTCCAGGGACTGGGATTGTAGCTCAGTGGTAGAGTGCTTGCCTCACATGTGGGAGACAGTGGGTTCTATTCTCAGCACCACATATAAATAAATAAAATAAAGATTCATTGACAACTAAAAAACTTTATATATACATAAAAACCATATATATATGTGTATATATATGGTTTTTATGTATATATAAAGTATATATATATGGATGCTGCTGCCCTTCTTTCAATCCTAGTATAGAATTTGTCACTACCTTGCTATTCTTGTTTCCCAAGCATATCCTGGATCATCTAGGGATCTATATTATAGGTTTTATCAGTCTATAAGTCACGCTGTTTGTACACTGGTATATTAATTCTTGTCACACAATTTTAAACAATTTTGTGCCTCAATGTGGCAAAAGCATGCTCTGCTGTCACTGAAGCTAAATACAGCCTTAGCTGATTTAAATGCTGTTTCTGCAGTAGCTTACCCAGGAAAACCAAGGCACATTCTTTCCAAGCCAAGTGGCCCCCAGCACTGATGGGTATTGAGCCAACACTGGAGATGGCTTCTTCAAGTTAAATTTAGGGTTAGTAATCTGTCCCCTTTCTGCACACATATTCTCCTCAAGGAAAGCTGGCAAGATGCTGTAAAACTCATCACTAAATCATGTGTTACAAGGGATAATATATTGTGGGTGCGTGGTGAGTGTGCGTATACATTGGTAATAACATAGTTTTAACTATATCTTGCCAAATTATGTTTTATACTTACCTTCCTTCATTTTAAAAAGGGAGCTCACCTGTGCCACTTCTTCCAATACAGCATAAATGCTCACTGTGACAGAGAAGGAGAAGGTGATATTTGATGATATATCAAACAACAGAGTATTTTAATATGCTTCTCACCCTAAGTTGGATGTTCTGAAGCTATAATATTTTACATTCTTTTAAAATCCTTGAATAGAACACAATAGTTCTTAAACTTGTAAGAAAAACCTGATTTTGCTATATGGCCAGAGAGTTCAAAAGTAGTCTATGCAGTTAGTTGCTGCCAAATAATTATATTCTATTACGTATGGAATTCTCACTTTCTCACTAAGTATCAATCTGTCATTCTCTTGACATTAATTTTTTGATGGACTATATTCCACAGAAATCATTGTAAACATTGTTTAATTTTATACTTCTCTGTATCATTGGAAGGCAATCATGATTGGTTAAAGATAACCTAAAACAGAGCAGAGCCAAATACATAATAAAAGAAAAAAGATGGCATGCACATTCTGGCAGAATTTAAGGGTTTAGAGACTAGTAAAGAAAAAGTAGGCCCATTTTTGTCTCCTTGTCTCTGGCCGTTATTTACAACCTGTACATGCATTTTCCTTGTTTGAGGGATGAAAGAAGTGAGTATAGTTATTACCAGGTCACAGACTTGTCTCAAGATACTAAAATCACCTAGAGATACCAGGAGCAGCTTGTCAAAAAGGAAAATTTAAATGTATTTGATGAATTTTAGTTTTCAAAATATTGACATATAGTTTGAGATGTTTACAGGTATAGGAACAGATATAGAGAAAGTGCCTTAGGCCCAAAGATTTAAACTATCATAGAATTGAAGTTTACTGTTCCTCAATATCTTCACTTTAGATATAAGACCATTGAAGTTAAGTTGACTAAATTTGCTTCATAGGATGGAGCAAGTTTGTAGTTGGTAGCAGAATATGAATAGAGTGTGGATGCCTGCATTTTTTAAAGTTTAATTTCTCGACTACAGGAAAGAAGTGATTAAGATTACATTTACTTTTCAGTGTAGTTTTAGTCTTCAATTTTATTTTCCTTTTCTTTATCACTAGAAATACTGCTGACTCCTGTGTTTACATGCAATGAACATTAATTGATAAAGACATAGTTTAATTACTACTAATTGCATTAGTGTGAATTATTGTTGCGAAATATTTTTAAAATGTCTTTAAGTCAATCATCAATTGATTAATATTGATGGGAAAATTTTAAACTTTCATGGTCTTGTATCAATTTTAGAACTCAATTTTCCAGATTTTGGGGTGGATTTTTTTATAATTAGTAATAAATAGATAAGAAGTACCTTATAGCATTCAATGAAATAAAATATCATTGAAATAAAGCATTGTATGGGCATGAAAATACAAGTATGTACTTGGTATATTCTTGGAAAAAAAATCAACCTAGATTTTGTTATTACCATTTATGCAGCATCCTTATATTTGAGTAATATTGAGAAGTTTGTTCAGGACTTGCATGTTTTTCTGTGTGTATATTAGTACTCCTTTAATTAAAGTTTTGTTTTCAATTATTTCACTTACTCATAGTCATCTGCAGCCTAAAAATATTAAATTAAAAATTCTACAAATGGACCATTCATAAGCTTTAAAATGCTCACCACTCTGAAAAATGTGATAAAATCTCCCATTTCCCTGCTTCACCCTCCTGACGAGTTTAATGATGCCTTTGTCCAGAATATCCATACTTTATATGCTACCAGCCTGGTAGTCACAAATAGCTGCTACCAAATCTACTGTCATTGTGACCCATTGCTGTGTTCAGGAATTGTTATTTTACTTAACAAAGGCTCAAAAAGCACAAGAATAATAATGCTGAAATTAGGGTATGACAAGGGAAATGCTTCCATTACGTGAAAACATGAAAATTTTTAATAAGTAAAAGACAATCATATGCTAAAGTTGCTAAGATACATGGTAAGAATGAATCTTCTATCCATAAAATTGAGAAAAAGGAAAAGCAAATCTATGTTGTACCCAAACTGCAAAATTTACAGCCTCGGTGTATAATAAGTTATAAGCTAAGAAGGGAAAGTTATTAGATTAAGAGGACTGATACTATCTACAGTTTCAAGTATCCACTGAGATTATTTGATCATCTTCCTTGCAGGTAATCAAGGACTACTGTGTTATCTTACTACTGATTTTATTTAATCATTCTATCAAAACCCCTTGCACATGTATAGGTTAAAAGTGCCTATATTTAAAGAACTATGACCAAAGGATAAGTTATTTGCTCTAAGTCTCATAGTAAAACTAGACAAGAGAATGAGAGCAATCAGAATTCCCAGGACTCTGATTTTATTGCTCTTTTTTTTTTTTCTGAGTAGTTATAGGAATTTAGAGTCAAAATTTTCTCTGATCCCTTGAAATAAATTACTAGCAAAATCATATTTTTATTTATAAACGATATACACAGAAAAATATCCAGTGAACAAATCACATTTATTACTGGTTGCCTCTTTAAATGCTACTGTCAAAGATTATCAGTGCCAAGGAACATAAAATTGAAGCCAAGCATCTGGGAATTCCTTGCACTCCTTTGCAAGGAGTACTGTAATCGGTATCATAGGCATCATTAACTTAAGCAATTAAGTGCAATGTCCTAGTTTCTGTTGACAAGTGCTACTATATTTAGAATTTTCTTCATGTCTTACATTGCTTCGCTGCTCTTGCACCTCATGAGAAAAAAGAATCACATTTATGTTAATTCATTTTAAGAGTCCCTGTTGCAGCCAAAGGGTGATAAACATGAACTGTCACTATAATTAAGTCAGAGTGCTACACTTAAGGAAGTACCACTTAGAAAAAGCCATTGCTAAAGGTGGTTACTTTAACTACAAACTGATCATTAATTTCAGGGCTACTTCTGGGGACTCTTCTAGTGATTATAAATCACTAAAATTGGTTTACAGCTGCACTCATACTTTTTAAAATAACTCAGAAATCATAGTTGAATAGCCACTTAATACAAATTTCCTATGAATTTATTCTATATGAAATTTTTTGTTGTATTTCAGTGAAAAAGTGTCTGATTATTGGCAAAATAATTTTAAAATATCTTACTTGAAAAAGAAGGTAAAATAAATAAAATATGAATAACACCAGAGCTTATATTAGGAAAAGTAGTACAAAAGTTCATTCTTATATGACCTACAGCCAAAATCTATTTTGCAGTTGTTAATTTTGATTGAACATTATAAATAAAAATGACAAATGCACTTTTTTGATACTGGGGATTTAACTGAGGGGTGCTCTACCACTGAATTGTATCCCTAGACCTGTTTGTTTTTTATATTGAGAAAAAAATAAAAGTTGTCCATACTGGCCTTGAACTTGTAAATCTCTGTCTCAGTCTTTTGAGTACCTAGGATTATAAGCCATCACACCCAATAAAAATCACTACTTTTTAAAAAAATACTGTAGTCATTCTTATGAGGCATACATTTCCTCAAAAATTCAGCAAAATAATTTTTAAAAACAACCTTGTAGCAATAAGCCTCATCTTTACTGTCTCTGTAGTTTGAGCAAATAAAAGCAATGCCCATACTTTAATTCTGTTCAACTCAAAAGCAATGTATCAGTGAGTTATAAGGTATTAACATAACACTGGGTTTAAGTCCTGGAAAGGTCAGCAACATCCTACTACTAGTCATAAGTTTGATAGGCTTATGTCTTTGAAAAAGTCCCAAAGCTTAGGTCCTAATCTTACTCCTTGTCAATTGAGAAGCCAGAATTCCATCTCTAAATTACAGAACCTAGCCTCTCATTTGAATCTTTGGAAGCAAATGGATTTTGGAATTCAAACTATTTTTGGATTTTAAAATGATAATAGAGTACAAGCAAGCTATATTACATGACATCACTGAGGACTGCATCCTGCCATCAAATGCATTATTATCTCTACAGGGGACCATGAATCACCACCAAGGAAGCAAATTTACTCTGTTATTGCCTTACATTTCATCAGGTATTGCCTCCAGTGAGTTTGTGCCAAACGTGGAACAAATCTTTTCACCTTCAGGACATTTGGGATATTGGAATTTTAGATAAAACATAGTGTCTCATACTACATAGCTTAAAAATTGTGAAATTGTGTCTATTTTAGATGCAAGAGCTATGCATCATTTCACTGAACATTGAGTACTTCATCTCACACTTCATGTGCGAGTTAAGAGGCAAAAGCATGAAATGAAGAGCTTCTGGCAAATGGCCAAGGCCCTGCAGCAGCTGTTTGTCCAGGTGGGATTCTGTGGGGCTTTGACGGAGGAGACGTCATTCAAGTGTCTGACACCATTGTCTTCTTACAGCAGGAGGTGGGATCTGTGATGGTTTAGTGGGCACCAGAGCTACAATTAATCCTCCTGGCAGAAATGGTTCTTACACAGGATTTATTAGTCACTTCTAAAAATACCAACCTAAATACCAGGAAATGAATGAATTCCCTTGGAGTCCAAGAGATGGAACATCTTCTTTCTCTTACCAAGCCAACCCTACTGGAAATAGTGAGATATTTCAGAACTCAACTGAGAAATATTTAACATGTAAAGACAAAAATAAATAAATAAATAAATAAATAGGATGACACAGGTGTTTAAGGCTTGAAATCATTGCTACATATATAGATGCATATGCACATCATTGATGTATAACTCATATTAAGGTAAATTCACTTGGGCTGGAGTTGTAGCTCAGTGGTAGAGTGCATACCTAACATGTGTGAGTACTAGGTTCAATTCTCAGCATCACATATAAATGAATAAATAAAATAAAGGTCCATCAACAACTAAAAAAAATTTAAAATATCGATTTGCTTAATAGAATCAACACTTCTCTTTTCATTTGTATATTGATTAACAGCTCTTTGTTAAAGCTATTGGTGAACAGATGGAAGGATGGTACACATGACTTTGGCTTAAAAACCTATGTATTTTTTTTTAGTAGACTGGAATAATATTGAAATTTCATCAAAGTTTCGAAAAGTAATCCTATATGAATCATTTGGTTCTGAGTGCATATACTTCTTATAAAGATCTATAGGCTAGGAGTTTAGCAACTTGAGTGCTTTTTAAAAAATGTAGTGATTTGCAACTTAGGGAGACCCTAACTCAGAATACAATACAAAAACGTTCTGGGGATATGTTTCAGTGGTTGAGGGCCTCTCTGTTCAATCCCTAGTACTCCCCAAAACAAAGAAACAATGATTTGCATATTTTAAAAATAACTTCAGAAATTCTTTATACTATATAACTTCCAAAAGAGGAAGAAAATTGCTTTCAAAAAGTGATAGATACATTCTTCCTTTTTGGATACATATTCTAAAATGTTTAATAATGCTTGTGAAAAATTAAATTGTCAAATAACCTCTTATTTGGAATTAAGCAAAATAATGATTTTTATGATTTTATATAATTTTCTTCAGAAATATATTTTATTGCTAAACTCACATAAGATTAACTTTCTGAGTAACTGTGTGTGTATATAAATATAAATGTATTTATATTTATCTACATATATACAAATATATGCACATATATAATACATTTATATACATACGTAACATATACACATATATAAATATATATACATAAAATTATATATATGTATATATAAAATCATGTCTGATATACTTACCAGATCTATATTGATATACTTATGGTATATTATATTTTAAAATTTAAAATTGAATTGTTCTGAACTGGCAAAATACAAACATGTTTTTCTATGCCAATCAACACATTTTGCAGTTCATTTTGAATATTGCCTTAAAAAGAAGAAATCACAGAAGAACATCTCATTGGCATTCAATAGGGAAATAGTGCTGACAGAATGTAACAAGAACTGAAGAGGATCTAGGCCAAGAGAGTAAATTAAAAACAGTCTGATAGCTGTCTTAACATTTTACAAGACAAGCAATATGATCAAGTTGTTGAGCTGACATCATAAAATCATTTAAAACCAAGATTGAGTTCTGTTTCAGAGATACAATTTTTATAACCTTGCTACTTTGATTAAACAGTGTAACTCTGAAGCTTTGTAAAGTAGGGCAACTGTGCTGATGACAGACACACTGGTCACTCATACATTTGCACACATACATCCATATACACTCTCAAGGACAAATGAAAGAGCATTTTCTGGAATTGAATTTAGCACCACCTCACTTATTTGGCCACTTATCTGTATCTTGGTTTATAAACATCACACATTTACACCAAGCTCTGAAATGTGTTTTCATACATCATCTGGACAGTGCAAGGCTTATGGACAAGCGAAACAGTCAGTCTTCTGGGCTGCCTGAAGCAGGGAGTTTTCACTCTCTTTTTCAAAAAAAAATCTACTCCAGGACTGAGGCTGTAGCTCAGTAGTAGAGTACTTGTCTAGCACATGTGAGGCACTGGGTTCAATCCTCACCAATTAAGAAAACAATAATTAATTAATTAAAGGTGTTGTGTTCATCTACAACTAAGAATATTCTTTTAAATAAAGAAAAATCTACTTCATTGATCCTTTATTCAATCATTTATTCATTTATTGACTAGCAATATATTAAAAACGGAAATTGATAATTTATCCCTTGAATAATTACTTTGTGCTCATCCTCTTGCTTGGCAATGGAGGACATACTTCATACATACTTCATGTGCATTCATAGAAGAATATTTCTACATATCCTATTCACTCACCCATTTGTTAAAAAGTATGGATGGACAGCAGAATAAAATAGACATTATTATTGTTGTGGGTATATACGTGACTACATGACCAATGTAATTCTGCAACCTGTACACTCAGAAAAATGAGAAATTATATCCGATCTGATTCAAATGTATGATATGTCAAGATCATTGTACTGTCATGTGTAACTAAATAAAACAAATAAAAAAATGTGTGTAGATATTATTTGCAGATACGTTTTGGTTATTACACAGAATATCAATATGTGCATGAATTATTTACTGTTCTGAAGATTTTCCTAACATTTCATACCTATAAGTTCTGCTTATATATGTATGCTAATCTCTATGCATTCTGACATCCAAGCTTATCATATACTTTATTATATAATGTATTAATACAACTATTGAGTAGATGTATACCACTTTGTTTTATAATGGACCAGGAATATTGCTCATTCTGGTGTCTTAAAGCTACCAGATAAACATATAGAGAAATCATGAATTTATGTAAATATTTTTATAAAAGTAGCTGTCTGAATAGATTTTAAGGTACTGGTCCTTCTATTCTACAAAGATAGTTTGAACAATTGCAAGGGCTAGTCTCAAGAACAATTGCAAGGGCTAGTACTGGTCCTTCTATTCTACAAAGATAGTTTGAACAATTGCAAGGGCTAGTCTCACGTGGGTATGATTTTGCTTGTCTTCTTCCTCAAGTGATATTTGGCAATGATTGGAGGCAATTATAGTTTCTGTTACTGTGTTGATAAGTGTTACCTCTATCCAGTTGGTATCAGCCAGGGATACATTAATAAAAGTCCAGAATGCATAGTGCAACCCCCCACCATCAGTTAAAAATGAACTATCCATTCTAAAATGCCCAGAGTGCTGATGTCCAGAAATCCTGCCTTAAAGCTTATTGGAAATATTTTAAGTTGAGTTAGTGAGATTAAATCACAAGTTTTCAAGATTCTTGAAGCATTTGCCTGAGAAAAATCTTAGAAGAGTTAACAGGTAAGTATTATGAGATGAGACTAGAGAGTAGATTAGCTAAGAAGAAGTATTGTAATAAATCAATGAGAGAAGAGATGAGGGGTTTAGACTAGGGTAGAGATGGTAGTGAATGAATATATGTGAACTGTGTGGGATAAAGAAAGGTAAATTTTATGCTTCCCAAAATGCCAGTCCCTAATGGTGGTACAACATGATACTTTATAGCAACTTGAGGGAGGGAAATGGAAAAGGCCAGCTAGAATTTAGATTCCTGTCAAATTGCATATAGTAAGGATCAACATCTTGCTATCGAAGAGGCAGATCACAACACAGAATTATTCAGTCCCATTGTCAGTGGAGGCTTGATTAGAAAACTCTGATGTGAGCTATTGCAAACTACAAAACATGGCAATTATTCTGGTGTAAAAATGATTCACTAATATATTCCTCTGAGATTTCATGATTTTTATTTAGAGCTAACATTTTTCCTATATTATTTGGTGTGAATTTAAAGTTGTTTCTTTTCACTATTCAAGATAACTTCAGTGGGTAGTTTATTAACACCACAGTTGAGCAACAATATTCTGGTCCAGATAGCAGTTGGCTGTAAAAAACATTTCTTTACCAATATTCAATCCTATTACCTTTAAAGTTTTGCTTGATGTGCCTATTGCTGAAAGTTTCACCCTTCTCTAACGCTCATTTTCCATTAATGACATATTAAGAAAATGTCTATGTCTCAAGGTCATAATAAAAGGTGTATATTTGGTCTTCAGGACTCAGAATCAAAGGTCCTCAGTGTGTCAGTTCTGATGGGGTCAAAGCTCAAGACTTAGGTCTTTAATCTTTTTAATGAATTTTGAATATTCTTTTTAAGATGCAATGTTATTTCTATAGGTCATACAGGAGGCCATTTACATCAGGAAAACCATAAAAAAGTAAAAGAAAAAAGCTTAGGAGAGGTCTTTGTGCAGTCAAGTGGATTCAAAGCTGAGCTAAGCAGTAGAATATGGACCTTAAAGTTCATGCAATTAACCTGCAATGTAAATAAACAAAAAAATAGTTCATGGTCTCAAACTGAGCTTTTGACCATTAATTTAGAGGTTTTAGCTCTTCCTTGTTGGGTATCTGTTGTTGTTGTTGTTTAATTCAAATATATTATTTATAGAATTTATAGAGAGTGTGTAATTATTTTTAGGCAAGACAAACTGTATAATCATAATTTACCAAAGTCATTCATGACAGTGGGTGAACAACACATTCACACACATTAGAGAACTGTCAGCAACTGAATTATTATATTAGAAATTGTAAAACACCATTTCTAAGACCTGGCAAGTACAAAAATTTCAGAGACACAACAATGTCACCACCACCACCACCACCACCAACAACAATAACAACACAACCACCACTGACATTGATAAAGTTTATGCTGTGGCTTTATTGCTAGTTTAACCTCTTTTCACTTACTATATTTACATTCTCATAGCAGTCATAAAATATAGGTAATCTGATCACCATTTTTATGTAAATAAAGAATGTAGGACACTTTACACAGAAGGATGGGATAGGTCATCCACATTCAGGATATAGGTTGTGAAGGAAAAAAGTTCAAAGAGCACAAAGCAAAACTGCTAATGAAGAAAACAGAATATACAAAACCTCCTCCCCATAGCTAAAGTTGTTACCTAAAGGCCCTTAATGAATTAACTTAATTAATTAATTAAATAATTAACTAATTTCTGGGCAAAGAAATTTAAAGAACAATCTATTTTGTTTTTCTCTTAGAAAATCATGCAACATACACTATATAGGCATACTGTTCCACTTTGTAATTTTAAAATCCTTTCATTTCATGTTAGCATACTAGAGTTAAGCACTTTTCTATTCATAGTGTTGTAAACCCTTTTATCTCATGTACGAAATAATGATATCAAGAATTTATTTTTCAAATCTACATGTAATACTTTGAAATATAATACCTTAAAGTGTGATAGTCTAAAGCATCAAATATATGATAAATTTGAAAAATGCAACAGGAGATCTAAAGTGATTTACTTTTAAAGAATCATAGAATGTACATTATAAAAGCTTTCAGAATAATAACATTGTAGAACAGAATTTTTTAACAAACATGCTTAATATCCTTCTTTTTTTCTTTACTACTAATTATCCTAATTATGTTCTGCTTTCTAAAAACCCCATTTAGTGGCTTAAAACCACAAAGATTTATTATTTTTTAACAAGTGTCGTTAGATACCTAACATTTTCTATTCCACAGAGTCCTGGAACACTGCATTCTCCACATGGTCCCTTTTCTCTCCCTTCTCTCTATCATTCTGTGTGTCTGTTTTTCTGTGTCCATTACTGTCTCTCTCCTTCTTTGTCTTTTCTTCTCTCTCCTCACCACCCCCCTTTTCCAGTGAGGTTTCTTCTCATTCAAAGGTCCAGCTTAGATATTCTCCTAATAGATGGCAGGTATCCAAGAGGAGGAGAAACAGAGGCTGTGTTCATAGGTCCCAGAGATTTGTTCTTGATTAAAGAGAGTAGTGGACAGCCAGTATCTTTGTCAAAATGTAAGGATCTATACATCTAATCAATGTTTTATAGAAAACTTTGGAATCTATGATAGATGACATTTTAATGGTCTTGGAAATATATAAGAAAGATTAGACATGCCAAAAAGTTTTTGTTTTAATTTTTGCCCATTTTATATGCTACCACTTATTTCTAAAAAAAGTTTGACAATAATGATAACTAGAAATTCTAAAACTTCAAATATAAGAAATATAAGTATTACCTATGTATTTATTTTAAAAATATACATACAAAGATATATGTATTCCTCTATCACATCACAGTGGGGACATATTGTGAGAAACATATCCTTAGGTTATTTACTGTTGTGTGCTTACAGGATCCTAAATGGTAGTACCTAATACACAGCTGGGGTATAATGTCAGAGCCTATTGCTCATAGATTGCAAGCCTGAGCAAATTATACTTGTGCTGCATGCTGTCGGCAGTGGTAACATAACGTTCAGTATCTACATACCTAAGCATATCTAAGTATAGAAACAGTAAACTATGATATAATAGATTTTTTAAAATGTATAATTGTATATCCTATAGGGTGTTTATCATAAATGGAGCTTGAAGTACTAAAATTGCTCTGGGAGAATCAGGGAGTTAGTGGGAAATAAAGATAAAGTCCTAGGACTCTACACTAACATATGCTTTTTAAGAACTATTTACTTACTATACACTAAATTTATTAAAAACATTTATTCTATAATAAATTAGCTTACTGTACCTTTTTTTGTTTCTTCCATTTCAATTTTTAATGTATATTTTTGCATTGTAGAAGTACTTTATTCCCTCTACTGATCTTTCTGCAATTTACTTACAGTTGTTTTTAATTAGTGTCTTGTGGCTATACATAATGGTTATAAAATTTTAACTGTTGAAAAACTTTTTAATTCTTTGTGAAAACACTTATTACCCAGATACATTGTATACCTTCACAAAATATTCCCTTTCATTTTATCCTTAATTTACAAGCTTTTTCCTATTATTTTTCTTTGAACATTTCAACTTTTTGACTAAAAACTAAGAAACAGCACATGTTTTAGCCTAGGCTACACAGGGTCAGGGTCACCATGCTCTCTGACTTTTACTTCCACATCTTGTCCCCCTAGAACGACTTCAGGAGAAACAAAAGTGCTTATGGTGCTGCCATCTCCTTCCAGCACCACTTTTTTTCTGAAATTTCTCCCAAAGGACTTGTCCAAATCTCTTCTCTAAGACAGACAATTTCCAGAAATATATCCATGGGAGGTTTGATTTTTCTTTTTTAATTTTTCATTGTTTATTTAATTATTTATTTTTGCATCATAGATTTGCTTGTAAGCAGCTAATGCAACAGAAATGTTATGCAACACAGATGTTCCTCTCTATTAATGAAAACAGTTTGGTGTTGGGTTCCAGGTTTTCAAATTTTATAAGGAGCTTGTTGAGGTCTACAAAAGTTTTCCCCAAATCCTTGCCTGTGAATTTTCTAGGGGTTCTTTTTCTCTGTTTTCTGCTTAAGTCTCCTTTCTTTTGTCCTTTCTTCAGTTATGTGTTCCTGTTTTGGTGGCACTGTGATGCATGAACATTTTTGCATATATATGGGCTATTGTTGATGGAAGCATCATAATGTGATTCATGACTGTTTTAGTCAGCTTTTTTTTTTTTGGTTTTATAGCAAAGAGATATGACCAGAACAATTGTACAGAGAGTGAGTGGGCTCACAGTTTCAGAAGTCTCATTCCATAGGCAGCCAGCTCCATTCCTCTGGGCTTAAGGTGAGGTAAGACACCATGGTGGAAGAGTGTAGTTGTGAGAAGAGGCTCATATGATGATCAGAAAGCAGAAAGACAGAGACTCCACTCACCAGATACAAAAAAAATATACCCCAAAGTGTAGGGGTTTTGTGTTTGGGATTGGGGTCCCTGATGACTTCATGGTTGAGGCATGCTTAGTGCCTGGGAAAGTTTCTTTGCAAAGGCATAGGATGTGAGATTGCTATGGTAATGCCCTCCATGATAGAGTCTTATTAGCTTCAACCTTATTCTTAGGCACATAACTCCTGGGAATAAAGGGACTTGCTTGCTTGATAACTACAATGTATCACAAAGCTCCAGTGCTCCTGGAGCTGTCTACTTAACTGTAACTTCAGACAATGGACCTTCTTGAGAACTGCACAAAACTCCTAACATTGTATATTGTAACTATGAAATGCAACTGCAGAATAAGCAACCTTACTAATACTATAAACAACAATTTGGTTATAGTATTAATGACCTAATGTAACCTATTGTTATAAGTAAAAATGGATGCTTGGACAAAGAACCACTCTGCCACCTTTCCTGCCTCTGTACCTTGATTGTCTTTTCTTTATTATTATTATCACTCTTTACACCAAAGGCAACCACCAGGGACTCACCTTCTCCAGCCACACATAACCATCTACAGTCACCACTAAATTAATCTCATCAGGGGCCTTAATTAGCTGATTGTGTTAAGCTTCTCATAACCCAATCATTTCTCCTGTAAACCCTCTTGCACTATTTCACATATGAACATCTGAGGGACATCTAATATCTAAACAATAAAGATGACTGAATGTCAATCAAAATAAAGAAGCAACTAAAAACTCCTCTTAACTCTTTTTTTTAAGTTTTTGTTTATTTTTTATTATGCTTCTCAAACTTCTTGAGTTACTGTCATATCCCAGAGTTTTCAAACATACTTGGTAGAACCTATGGGGTTTCCTATTGAGTTACTGAAGGACTTATCATTCATGAATTCTAAACTAAAGCTGCATTTCAATATGGGGAAGGTCTGTGCTTTTGTCTGTCTTATGTATTGGGTTGTCAATATGAAGTTTCTGTAATGAATTATTTACTTACCTAAAGAGCATGGATCAAAATTAACCACACAACTTTCACTTGGAGAAATGCAATCCCTGATAGATTCATTACTTTGTTCAAGGTCAAGTAGCAGGCATAGGAAAAATACACAGAATACATTTCCCTTGACTCTTAATTGTTTCTCTTTACAACTGTAAGTTGTCCATTCTCATAACTGATGTATTAGGAGAAATGTTGTATTATGCAGGGAAAGAAAACTTGACTGAAAGTTGAGAAGAACTTGTAAGAGGATTTCTTAAACTTGGAACTACTGAAGTGTTTTTCCAGATAATGTTGCTGTCTTGCACGTGGTGACATGCTTAATGCCATGTGGTGTTCCCTCCTCTCTCTAGACTTCATCAAGCACCATAGGTAGCAAAATCTTCCCCAGTTGAGAACCACTGACCTAGAGGGAAAGAGTTTGAAATATAGCTGATAGATTGAGCAAAATGATGAAAGACACAGTCAATATCTGGGAACATCCATTTTCTTTGATAGTTTAAATACCAAGGGAATTTCCAGGATATAGTTCATTAGAGTTTCAAATAGTAAAGTGTTTTACTCTATGATTTTGAACTATGATAATCATATTTTCAGTTAATATTTTTTAGCCTTATGTGTTTTTATTATTGAGTAAAATGCTGGCAGTTTTCGATGTATAAGATATGCTTATTAGTTAATATTTAAGTTTTGGCTATTCATTTGAATAAAGAAATCAAATCAATATACATGTGCTGCAAGAACTTTTCTAGCCTTTTCATTACAAGTTCCATTAATTGTACCACTTTTGAGCCATTAGTTCCAGGTTTTAGCTATACCATGTTAATATAAGTTCACATCTGAGACCTTGTAAAACAGAAGTCATCAAAAAAGTTAAATGTAAGAAAGACTCAGCATAGTACAGATTTAAAAGTAAGAGACAGCTCTAGATTAGGACTTTGCTTCCCAATAGTGAAATTATACCAAGCCTTAATTCAGCAGCAATTTAAATTAGCAGAATTAGAGCTTCCATATGTAATTTTTAATCTCTAGAAAGCCTGCAAAAACAAAACAATAACAAGAACAACAACAACAACAAAAACAAAAACAGCTGATGTAATTCTGGTTAAATTATATTTTTTCAAATGTTGCTGAATATTTCTTATTTACGAATCTGAAAGTGCTGCTTAAGGACAAAATATGTAATACCTTTCCTGTGACCATCATAACTGTTTATTCCAAAGCAATTGAAGCTATACTCTTCTACTGCATGAGTCTTACTCTTCTAAATAGCACCCCCTTACTGTGAACAAAGATAGTCAACCTTGAGAACATATGAAAAAGAGTTGATAAATTATAGAACAACATGGGAAAACTATGTGAGATGTGTATGAATAAAGTGTAGCTGGTATTTCTCTCCCTGTTTTCCTACTTTCTCTTATTTTTTATTATTGTGCAATTCCATGTGGCTTTTCACTCAAAGTCCCTGAGTTATTAACCTCTTCCCTTACCTCACATTACTGAGAGATTCTATTGATGACACTCTCAGGATGCCATCTAGCTTTTAGCCTGATCTGGTAACCCAATATCCAGACTGCTACAAAGTCTCCAGATATATCCTCAAGCTGTCAGTCATGGTGTGGGAGAAGCTACTTCATGGCTGCGCAGGAGATTCCCAGGATTCCAGGGTCCAACTGCTTCTTATATAGACACTCAACCCATCTTTCTATTTTCACACCTACACATTCCTTGCATAGGAACATACCTGCTGTTTCCATTCTTGAGCTTGTTCTGGATTCTTTGGAGTGAGTTGGATTTCTTTTGACATCTGTACATGCCACCTAGATCTATTTCCCTGATGGGCTGGGTCCTTGTCATTGCTCCATTTACTTTCTAGAATGCCAAATTTTGTTCTTGCTTTCTATTCTGTTCTTTATGACTTTGTGAGTGTACATTTTTGTTTCATCAATAATCATCTTTCTGGTATCTCAGAAAAGAGTAGAGATAAATGTGTGATCATTCTATATAATATGTTTAACTGAAAATCTCATAGCTTCTTAGTGTAGAAAATTTGAGACATAATTGAAAACTTTGTATCAGATTGACTGGCAACTCTTGCAGATATTTACATTTATTTTGGTGCACAATGCTACTATTTTATTTTAGAAAATAAAAAATTACAAAGATTAATAAATTTTTTATTTAATAAGTATTCTCTGATCATCTATATAAACGATTATTCTTATTTGTATCTGTATTTTATATTGATAATATTAGAGACTCAGGATAGATATAATTATTTTAATAAAGATACTATAATAACTGAAATATTATTTTACCTAATCTAAATTAATATATACATATATTTTAATTCTGAGGTGAGATTTATCTTCTCCCTCTGACAATTACATCACAAGTTTTGCAGATATATATACTGATTATTCAAGAAAATATTTACTAGCTATGTTTATGAATATGGAAGCTACAGTAGATACATGAATTCAAATATTTTAAAATTAGCCATGCAGTTGATTAATACTTTTTCCATAATTTCTAAGCTTTTTTTTTTCTAATGCATCATCAGACTACAGGGATATAACATGAAATACATTGACAAACATTAAAGAAAATATAAACACTAAATGCCATCATAGCATCTATAGCAAACCTTATCCCTCTCCCCTAAAACCTGATTTCCCCAAAACGTTTATATAGAGCATATTATAATTAGACAAGAAAATAAAATTTGCTGCAATTAATTATCTTTATCACAGTAAACTCAGCACTTTTCATGGAGTGAACAGTAGTCAGGAGAAAATTATAAGGAGGAGGTTTAGTATTTCAAGAGTTGAAGTAAATTTTTCACAAACAAAACTCACAAAGACTTTCTGGGCTATACATGAAGATCTATGTAAAAAAGACTTCAGGAGAAATACTTCAGTTTTGGTTTGCAGAGGATAATTTTCAAGAGAAATTATAGCTGGGTTTGATAACATGTTCAGCAATAAGTAAATATGTTAATACATAGATAGCAATAATAAGTAGGATTATAGATTAACAGAGTAATTTAAAAGTCTGAATGGAGCTACTTAATTCTTATTTGCACAAATGCAGATATTTAAATGGCATAGTTAGACTAATGTCTTTTTGTTGCTGGTGATAAAAGTTTGAATTTTAAAGTCTATTATTGTTTTCCTCACCAGCATCATTTTTAAGATGCTTTGAGAAATACATTCGGCCTTTTCTGGAAAGTTCAATTTAAATAAAATGTAACTATTATTGCTCACTAGAATAGAAACTGCACTTAAAATTTTAAATTTAGAAGACTGAATATTGTAATGAGGTCTATATGTATAGTAGACAAAAGTACTTCAAAAAAAAAGAGAAGGAAAGAAAGAAAAGAAAACTTCTAGAATTTCAGCAAAATAATACACATCTTTAATCTCTGGCCTTTTAAAAATACCTGAAACCAAACTATTTTAATAGTCTTTAATATAATTTTCCTCTGTTTTCTTTCAAATGAATCCAATAAAATATATCTAGATTGATATGGGTTTTAAATATACAAAAATACTTATTGATGGCAAAATGATTAGCATATGCTCTTATAATTATTTCCCTAATATTACCACTTCTTTCAGTTCCACTTCCTACAATAAGAAATATTTTCAAAGTGGTATCACATTCCTACAAGACTTTGTTTTAAACTGCATCTTTAGTTTAATAATATCTAACAGTTTGAAGCAGGAATGACAAAATTCTAAATCAGAATTGTCAGTTATTATAGTGGATAGAGAAACTGAATCCTAACAGCTTAATTTTATTCCTTTAGTGTTCTCTTTTATCTTTGAGGTGTCCCAGTGAGCTGCTGCTCAGAACTTTCTTCAGGTGACAGGTTTGACAGGCAACAGACTGAGTCTGCAGAGGGTCCTTTCATGCTGACCCTTTGCTGCCATTACCTCCTGGAGTACAATGATGTGTTTTGCAATAACATAGAGGGAAAATTTTCCTCTCACATCACTTATATTTGGCACTGAGATAAAGATGGTCATTGTTTCTAGTGTCTTGCCCACATTTTAAGGGGGACAGACATATTTAATTTTATTTGTTAATTTCACTAGGCCACTGGATAACCAAAACATTTAGTTTAACATTATTAGGGGTTGTCTTTGGTGAAGTGTATGTGTATAAAATTAACATCTGAATCAGTAGCCTGAGTAACACAGATTGTCCTCTCTAATGTGAGGCTTATCAAAGATGAGGAAGCCTGAAACAACCAAAAAGAACAATCCTCCTACCAGTAAGAATTCCTTCTTCCTGACCACCTTGAGGTAGAACATTGTTTTTCTTTTTCTGCTCTCACACTAAAACAGATACATCAGCTTTTCCCAGCTCCTGAATGTGCCAGTCTTCAGACTGGAATGGCACCATTACCTCTCCTGATTCTTTGGGGTTTAGACTCAGACTAGAACTAAGGGAAGCATTTAAGAATCTGCATTTAATCTTGTAGCTCAATAAATTACAATAGGCTCTGACAGTTTGGTTGGTTGATCAAAACATGGACCAAAAGATCACCCATAGTGAGCAAATTATAAATGCTGAAGCAGCCTTTGTTTGACACACAAGAAGATAATTAAAGGTTGGCAAAAATTGAAATGTTAGTTTGTAATTTAATACTTACTCATCTACATTGGAAGGGTCTGAAATACATACTTTTCACCATGATTGAAAATTAAATTTGAGAATGGAGAATAGTTCTTGAAGAACTACCTCTGTGATCACTCTTTTCTATAAGCCAGACCCATAGTAGTAACTACAGTAACTGAGCTGTGAAACTTAAATACAATGGGTATAATTGCACTCTACAGTGGCAAGGATCATTCAGTAGCACTCAACCACCAAGTGCAATTTTGGTGTGGTTATCATAATGGATGGCAGAGTCATAAGAGTAATCATATTAGTAATCATCATGAGGAGAGCTGTGGTGTTGACTAGATAGTAACTATTAAACTAAAAGTAAAATAGGAAGCTTTCAAAATTCTTAATTGATTTGTATATGCAGAACAGTTCTGGATTAAATGAACAAAAGTCTAACCTGAATCATAAAAATGGATACTCGTGTTTCTTCAAATCAATTTCCAAACTTGAATTGGTTTATAGAAACAGAAATTTTGAATGAAAGATAGGCCAGGTCCCTTTAAGGAAGAATCCAAAACACAGACAAAACTTATAACCTTCCTTCAACCTCATCAAAGCAAATTAAGAACTTTTAGTAGGGGAACTGTACATTTGGGAAAAGAAAATTAAAGACTTTCCAGGAAATACTAGGCACTGTTTCTGAACTGATACTAATTTCAGGAGAATAAAAAGATCATATACCTCACCAGTCAAGGTAGGCACTTAGGAAGGTCAGATGATGAATCAGGTTTTAGCTTTGGTCCATCCCAAAATGGGAGCCGCAGGTCTCTGAACCCATACTGTGATTATTTCCACAATTTGGGAATGTATAATGGAATATATTTGGACATTAACTGACAGAATCCCCAATTAGTTTCCTGACCTGTCACATAAGGTCTATGGTAGAAAAGGTCACCTGGAAGCCATTAGAATAGCTTCTCCATGGGAAAAGAGTAAGCCAAAAACAATAGGGCACCTTTGAGGGACTGTAGAGATTAAAGTCACTGTCAGGGATCAGAAGGCATAGGAATACTGATTCTTACTACAATCCAGCTTGCATACTTAGCTTGTAAGAACTGGCTGGGTTATCATAATCTTAACCAGGGGTGATTTTAATTGCAGCTGCTGTGTCAGATGTGTTTTAATGAACAAATTCACACCTTCTCTAGTACCTGAGATGAAAGTGCTAATCTGGAAAGGGCTTTCTTTCTCTTTATACTTATAAGCACCATAAAAAGGAGTTCCTTTCAACTGAGGATGTCAACAATAAATTTCCATTGTCCTGTCTCAGGTGTATATCAACTCTCCAGGGAAATATCATCATTTAATTTTCAGAAACTTTGATCATTTTTCCTTCTTAAGATATCCAGCTAATTCCAATGATTTGGGAGGGTGAGGCCAGAGAATCACAAGTTTGAAGCTAGGCAGCAATTTAGCAAGACTATGTCTTAAAATCAAAAAAGAACTGTGGATGTAGCTCAGTGGTACAGTGCCCCTGCATTCAATCCCAATCCAAATAATCATCAATGTAATGTACCATTATATTGATGACATTTTGCCCACTGGACCTGCTTTAGAATTGAATAATGTAAATCAATATTGGTTTTATTTCAAGTTTGGTTTTATTGAAGAAATGACTTTTGCATTTTTTTTGTGAACGTTTTACATTTTCTTTTGTATAAATTGTCTAGAACATTTTACCTATAAAATAATAATTGTCAGCAAATTAACACTTACTATTGACTACGCAGACTCCTTAATTAAGGAAGGAGTATAGATTCCTTTGACTCTGAGGAACAGAGATATATATGAGCCAATACAAGGAGAGTAAGTGAATTTGCAGATACCCCACTGGATTTGAACTTTAGATTAGAATTGGAGCTCTGCCAGGATCACTGGAAATATTATTAGTTGCTTTCTACTGATCTGCTTGGTTATTACTAGGTCATGACTCACCAACTCTTTTTATGTTCTGAAGTCCACAGTTATGAAAGAAATTGATTTTTTTTTCAGTAGGATGGATTGAATCCAGGAGTGCTTTGCCACAAATCTACATCCCCTTCTCTTTTAATTTTATTTTATTTTTTGAGATGGGGTTTCACTAAATTGAGGAGGAAGACCTGAAACTTACAATCTTCCTATCTCAGTCTCCCAAGTAGCTGGGATTATACCTCAGGCTTGGAAATAATTGATTGTGATAATGACTCCTGATTTATGGCTTTAATACTGAATTCCAATTGTTTCTCTTCAGCAGATACCTTGAAATATCTTCTCCTTTCCCACCAGAATGCACAAGAATAAGCCAAAGGGCTTTCATACTATTGTTAAAAAGAGAAAAAAAATGTTTATATATAATACATACATGTCACATATTTGTATATTGTATTGTAAATAAAGCATATTTTTGGTACATGATCATTTTGAAATACAGTAGGTAATGTCAGAGAATGAAATAGATAATTGCTATAAAAGATGCACAAACTGATATTTCTAAAGGAAAATAATTATATACAGTTAAGGAATTGGATAAAACTAGTCACAGAAGGGCTAACATTTTAGAAATCTAGAAGTGTACATAATATTTCAAAAGTTAGAAACTGTAAAAGAAGCAGAGAACATTTCAGATAATGGAAATGTAGTGAACACATTTTAAAGTGGGTCAGTATGGTTCACCTCAGCTGGAGATTGAGTCTGATGCAATCTGATTCACATAGAGTACATAGAGAGACTTGGAAATAAAATTGAATATACAATCCAGGGCCATATGCTAGATTACCATAGACTTCAGGATGAGAAGAGATCAGTTAACTGAATGGGCTTAGAAGAAGGCATTAACAATGTTTGAAGGAAAGAGTTATACGATAAGATCTACGCCTGAAAAAAAAATTTATTTGGCTAAAATTTAAAAAGTATGGATGTTAACAAAATCAGTAATAAAATGGGAAGGCACGAGGCCTGACCAGCAAAAACAATAAGAAATGATAGGACAATGCTGCTGAATATAAGTGACAGTGTACAGATATAGACTATAGGATTTGAAGTATTGGAAGTGAGAGGAAAAACAGGAGAAAGGAAGAGATGAAAGGGAAAAGAGGCACCGAGAAGTAGATGACTACAAAAATTGTTTTTCTTTGTTTGTGCTCATAGAATGTTTGTTTTAGGCTATCTTAAATTTTACTGGCTAGCGGTACATTCAAAGCCAGATGTCAGAATGTGTGGAAAGCAGAAAGAAGAGAATGTGGAATTATAGGGGCCATATAAATATAGAATCTCACAGATTAATTGTTGCCTTATGAAAATAAGCAAGATTCCTGTGGAAATAATATTGAAAAATAGCAAATATGATATGAAGTTAGCACTGGCTGGCCTTTAAGAAAAGCAGAAATCCAAAGGAGGCAGCCAGTGAAGGAGTCCAGGGAATGGACCAAAAAAGAAAAGGAAAGCCAAGAGTTTTCACAATGAATACATGCATTGCCTCTGTGAATTGCTACCAAGAGATCCAAATACCTAGTGCTAAGGTCAATCAGAAGGGATTTTTTTTTTTCCAGAACTGCAGGCCACTTGAGAGATCAATTTTAGCAAATGATGGCAGAAGCAAGAGTCCAGGGTGTTTGAATGGGTGGCAGAGTTTTTCACAGGCACAAACTACATTTTCCAGTGAATTTGGAGTAAAAGAAATGGGGAGAAATTTAAAAAATAGTTTTAGATAATTAAGAATTAAGATCAGGCTGGAAGAGGTCTCACATATTTATAGGTTGAGGATTAGAAATCAGCAGAGCAATTAAAAAAAAATCTTATTCTAACCATGATCTCTGAAGCAGTGGGAAAAGATAGAATAAAGAAGGTTGTGTCAGCTGTTTTAGTGAAGCAAAAGATATAATATTTTGTAGAATACAACAAAAGAAAGTAAGAAATGAATAATTTAAAGCTATTTAGAGTAAGAGGTACTGAAGTTAGAGTAATCCATGTAAGAAGCAACCTCACTGCTTCTAAGGCAGGCATAGATAACAAAGGCAATGAAATATGGAGAAATATGTCCAGCTTTTGAGAGCTCAGTGGAATTTACAGTGGCTGCAAGTAATTTTCCCAAGCAAAGCTTAAATACACGAGAGCAATAACACATAAGGTATACATGTGAAGTATGACAAAAAGTAAATAAATAAACTTGAGTATTGAAGTGAGACAGGTTCAAATTTGATACTTGATGCTCCAATTTAATTTAATATAAGTGAGAACTTGATCACTTTAGATGCACTTGCTGAGATTTGGGTTCCTAATCTGTAACCTGGGAAAGATATCTCTGTCCTTGTATGGTTGCTTTATTACCCCAAAGTAATTTGCATAAAGGGAAAAGTAACACCTAGAGTACCTCAATATCAGGAACAGTGTAACATTCTTTTCTGATGCTTTTAAATAAACACTATGTTAATTGTTGATAATTCTAACAAATAGGAAATATTGGTCTATAAATATTAACTTCTTCTCAATGATTTCTTGCCAATGTGGTTGGGTACCATCAGATTAGATCATACAAATGACTTTTATTTTGTGCAGAAAACTCATTCTGGAGGCATCTTATTCCACTTAGGAGTTCAAAATTTTAATTTTCCTCTCCTTTAATTTGGCTTTCCATTTTGAAAGAACATAATGTAAACATTTTATATCAAACTTCAGAATTCCCATGAAACTAACAAAATGATATATTTTAAAGTGTAATCATTGTGTTGTTACTAAGATAATAATAATATAATAAAATATTAATTTCCATCCATGATTATACTTACCTTATTTAATTGCACATAAATTGGCAAATAGATAAAGTTCAAAACTGAAATTGATAAAAGTGTATAAAATACACTTTCAATAGGGGTTTTCATTTTAATGAGCTCTATATTGTTAGAAGCATATTATTATGTTAACATACCATTCTCTCTATAACTTCCTACCAAGATAAAGGACTCTCAGTAAAAAATATGATCTGGTGAGAAAAAAAAGAAATAATGAAAGCAAACTTGGTTGCTTATCCCTCAAATAATCCAATGGATCCAAGGCATCTAAGAGATAGACATCAGAACTGCATAATAAATAATTAACCTAAACCAATTGCAATATACTTGTGGGTATCTATAATGAAAGTATGGTTTTTAAGTATAGTTTATGTGTAGCTACCATATATTTTATTATATGTGTTTACCTCACATATGTGTGTGTATACATGGGAGGTGAATATATATACACACACACACACAATAATTACATTGTCTTTCTGCAACATCAACTAAGCCCTTTTATTTTTTTAATTTTAATTTTTTTTAACCAGGGATTGAACCCAGGGTGCTTAAATACTGAACCACATCCCCAGTCCTTTTTAAATTTTATTTTTTTAAATTTTGAGACAGGTTCTTGCTAAGTTGCTGAGACTGGCTTTAAAAATGACATTCTCCTGCCTCAGCCTCCCAATTTGCTGGGATTATAGGTGTGTGCCACCATAAACAATTCCTTCTTTCTTAATACAAGGACCACTGAAGATCTTAGCTATTCTTATGCACTAGTTGACATCATCAACTAACATCCATATTTGGTGAGCTCCTACATATCTCTGTATGAAGTCTATTTCTTTCTCCAATCCCTAATAAATCTGCCTCCATATTAATTTCTCTGACTTAAGCTAATTATTTTTTTCTTGTTTTTATTTGTCCCTGCAATAAATTATGTGACATATTCTGTTTCAAACATTTACATATAAATCAATTTTATTTTGATTTTGTGCATTTCTCAGGGAATAAATTACATCTAATAAATTATATCGAATCTATTTTCCTATTTGAAATCTACTCTTACTGAGCATCTGTCGGTACTCAATAATTTAGTGAATGAAAATTGAATAAATAGTGGAAATAGGAAATGAAAAAAACAACAAAAATATGGATCTACTCTGTGGCCTTGTTTTTGTTTTTTGTCAGATATAATGAAAAAACTAGTGTGCTAAAACTATACCTTCCAGTTCAATATCTATTTAAATATGATTCTAAATATAGAATCCTTTAATGCCTATATCACTTACATAAACACAGTTGAATAAATCAGAACTTAAAAACTTGAAATAGAAATGTAGATTACCCATTTGAATATATACATTTATAATGACATTAGAAAGCTTAATATTTTGAGAGCCACAAGTAATCAAAATAGATACAGAGCTTTTACCTTTTTAAATGAAATGTCAGATGCCTATATCCTAGATTTTTAAACTTTAATTTTCTGTTAAAACACCAAATACTTAATACAAGCTTCAAGTTTCTTCATACACAAGCTTTAAGGGATAGATAGGTTAGCAGTAATAGAGTTAAAAGTTTCTGAATCCTGTGATTAATTTTCTAACTTAAAAGTGGGATTTTAATTTTATTAGTGATGTTTTCTTCCTTATCTGTTACCTCCAAATAATTTGCTTTGCTCAAGCATTCTACATCTTCCTGATTTATGATATAACTTTTCTTTAAAATTACTTTTAAATTTTGCTATTAATATAAGATTTTCTAGTACATATAATTTGACTTTGTTAAAAAAAGGATAAGTGTAAAATTTGATTCTATAGATTTTCAAGACAACATTTTAAAGTGTCCTAAAGCAAAGTTTTAAATGTAATATGCAAAAGAAGTATTGATTATGAGAGGATATTTAAGTATTATTTAGAATTATAAATATCATGTCATATGTTTAAGCACTTAAACAAATATCCACCAAAATTTTTGTACTTTTTCAAATTTTCAAATGTCTTCAAATTATTTTGTATTTTGTGGTTGTATCTTTTATTCATATAACTTTTTATATCTAAAGATCTGGTTCTAAGATGCACAATATATTCTTGAACTCATAAATCATTTCTCTATATTAGAAATAAAAGTTACTCATAATTCAATAATGAAAACAGCATAAATTAGCATTTTATGATGCCATTGATACACAACATTGGTCTTTTGCTTTCTTCTGAGATTTTGTCGATTTGTCTTTTTAAAAAATTATACTAGGGATTCACCCGTCACCCTCAATGCCTTGTACATACTAGGCAAGCACTCTATTGTTGAATCCATCAACAGCTATTTTTGAATATTATTTTGAGACAAGGTTTTACTAAGTTGCTGAGTGTGGCTTCAAACCTGTGGTCCTACCTCAGGCTCCCATGTAGCTGGGATTATAGGTAATGTAATACCATGCCTGGTTTCCATTTACCTTTTAACATGTTTCTGATATTTTGCTTTCATTGCAGTACCCATATCCTATTTCCCTTTTCAATTTTTTTCTGTAATTTATGTCATGACTAGGCTACTATTTCAATTTAATTAACAATATTTTATGTGGATATCATAATAAAGGTAGAATATTCTAATCACCAATATCAAAAATTAAAATGTAACAATTAACTTCTTATTAAAAGGGAGAAATAATATACTTTTTTATATTATTATTTATTTCTTCCTAAATTTTCTTGATAGACTAGCCATTTTTCTCTTTTTCAGAAATAATATTTAAATTATTTTAAAATTTGTAATTAAAATTATTTTTCCTTAGTTTTTTTCTAAATATTTTCTTTCTTCATGCTCAATTGACTTCTATTTGCTTCTTAACTTCTTTTACTTGTTTAATACCAATTGTCTATTCTTATGAATCAGGCTGTATTATTGTCTATATCTATGAATAATAGTGATAAATTATTTGTAGGAGAGGTCATACCACTTTATATTTTTGCCAGTATTATATGAAGATTCAAATTTTTTCTCACATTCTTAATGCTGGTAATTTTGATATGATATTTGGCCAAATTATTTGATGTATATTTTATCTCACTCTTTTTAATGTGCTTTAACTATTTAATAGTTTGGGCATGACTACATAGATTTTATGAGGCACATGAACTTTTGTTCTTAAGACACTGCAAGTTACAACTTCGTATTTTAGTTGGTCTTTTCTAAATTATATTGGAGAATCATTTCGCAAAGTCTGGGTAATTTTCATTTATCTAACTGCATTATAGGAATTTATCATCTTCTCTTTGTATGGATAAGTTTTTTATTTTTTGTAATTTTATAATTATAGTATTTTCTACACCAGGTAAATAAATTTTATATGAAGCTTTTTTATAGTTTGAACTTTCACATTTAATTGCTTAATCTACCTAGAATTGACATCAGCATATGAAGTGAGGTAGGGATATTATAATTTTTAAATAAAGTTAATGAGGTTTCTTGGTAATGCTTACTAAATAGTATATGGTTTCCAGGTCGATTTTTAAATCAGCCCTATTATCTGTTTTTTTTTATTCTTGGATTTGTGTATGGGTGTTTCAAGGTTCTCTCTTATCTTTCATTTATCATTATTTCTTTTCTTTTAATTAATATAATGTTTAACTCGTAATATTGAGTAAGTCAAGACTGCCCCCATTTAACTTATTTATTAAAGTCTTAATTATTATAATATTTCTTTCATATAATTTTCATTCAACTTTACATGCCTCATGGAAAAAGTCTATTATTTCTGCATGAAATTCTTTGAATTGATGAATTCTTAAGTCAGAATCAGTGAACAAAATATCTCTCTCCACTTATTTGATAGTTACCAATCAAGTTTTACACTTGCCTCAGTAAAAATGTTACACCTTTTTTTGTTAATTTTTAGATATATTGAATGAATATTAATTAAGCAAATAATTATAAAATGGCACTTTTAACTGTTGTTTTAGGTCTATTGAAATGCAACTAGCTCAATACAGTTCAGAAACTTTCTAAAATATCTTACTACTTATAAATCTCTTTTGGATGATACTGCAGAATTTTCAAAGAAATATATAATCATAAATTCAAGCAATCTTATCTTCCTTCTTATCATCTTCATTTTTATTCTTATCATCATATCATACTGAAATATAATGAGGATTCATTGAACCTTATATATAATTTATATCAGAAATCATTCTTTTTATGGGAACTCTTAATTCAAAATATTTTTGTTGTGTAGGTTTTGACTTCTTTTATACAGGGAACATTATTTTCATATAGAAGGTATTACACACCCCAAATATAATTCTTTTTTAATATTTATTTCTTTTTTAGTTGTATACAATGCCATTATTTTTATTTATTTACTTTTATATAGTGCTGAGGATCAAACCCCCAGCGCCTCACAATCCCAACCCTAAATTTAATTCTTGATATAAGAATTAACTCTGAATGAAAAGAAAAATGTAATATCCCTCCCACTCAAATGAGAGCAAGTGACTATATATCCTTTGAACAATTTTTATTGCATTTTTAAAAATCTCTATAAGCAAAAATAACTTTCCTGATTTCTAATTTAGGAAAGCCGCTCCCCCTGCCCCCTCAGGGTATAGCCTTCCTGTCACCCAGTTATTTCTTCAGTTTTATCCAATCATGTTTGAATAGTGTCAGCTTAATAAATGGTCAAGGAACACATGTATACACTATTCTCCCCCTGCACTTGTTTTCTAGTCCTCTTCTTTATAGGGATTTTCTAATATTATGTTAATTACAGTATATTACCAATTGACCTGATATGGACAGACTTTTTTTTTATCATTCCCTTGTTTAACAACTTCCCTTTTATATTTGAGCCAAAATCTCTTCAATTTTATTATGGGAAAAACTCATGCCACTGTAAAGTGAATCTTTCTTTCCTTAACACATTTCTTTATTCTTGATGTCTTATTCATTTAAAGTACTATGTGACATCCTTACATATGGCAGCTTCTTTCCCCAGTCACTCATTATATTTCCAATACAGAGATGTCAAATCATGATACATAGGTGATAGTCATATGTTGTGGGTTGTGAAATAAGAAATCTGGTTATTATGGTTTTCAACATATTGTAATTATCCAATGAAAGTGGAGTTTAAGTGTCAGGAGATTTCTTGTTGGGAAAAATTGGGGGAAACTGTCAGTAGTTAGTGACCAGTTTTTCACACTATCTTCTGTCTGGTTGGCCTGCTTCCCCAGTAGTAATACTTGACTACCTGTATACACCATTTGATTTTCTTATGGTTGTTGGTGTACCTCTTAGTTTTTGTCTGTCTTTCAATCTATCTCTCTCTCTCTCACTCTCTCTCTCTCTTTCTTTCTTTTTTTTTTTCCTTCAAAGGGATTCTAGTGCATTCCTAAATAGATGTACGTTAGTTTCTCTATCCTTTATTTGAGGAAATATCAATGGAGTTTTACAGAAAGCTTCCTATCTACTTTATTTTGTAATAGTTAATTCTTGCAATTATTGAAATCAACAACATATTTGTCAGAAATTTGTCTCTGGTCTCATTTCTTTACATTTCTGTACTTTTCATCGCTAGGGCAGGCTTAACCTCTTTTACAAATCCTTTCATTATGGTAGGGGCACTGGAAACAAAATATGTGTCTATGCCCAACTTGCAAATTTTTGCAAGGATTTCTCTATCCATACTTTTCATAACTACTTATTCTCAGACAAGATTAGTTCTGGATTTTCTAACATAAGCTAAAATGGTTCTTTGAATGAGTATTCTGAGTCTTGTTGAAGCACAACTACTATCTGTGCCCTTGACACTTCCCTAAGCTTATGTTTTTCAGGTGCCATTTATTTTCATCACTGTTCTTCTCTGTCAATTTTATAGTTTAGGTATAAGATGACCCCAGAAGCTCATGTGTGAAACAACTCAAGTAGGTTCAGAGAAGAAATGATTAGATGATTAGAGGTGTGATCCAACCAGTGGATTAATCTCCTGATAGGGATTAACTGGGTGGTAACTGAAGACAAGTAGGGTGTGGCTGGATTTTGGGATTTATACTTTGCCTCTGATTCTGGTGAGTGGAACTCTCTCTCTCTCTGCTTCCTGGTGCAATGTTCTGAACTACCTTCCTCTACCATACCCTTCTGCATCACCTCCAGCACAGAGCAATGGAGTTGGCCATCAGTGGACTGAGACATCTGGAATCATGAGTGCCAAATAAACTTTTCGTCTGCTAAAATAGTTTTTGTCAGATTTTTTTTATTCTAGAGATTTAAAAAAATGACTAAAACAATAACCATTCAAACAATGAAGCAGGTTAGCTAATTACAAAGAGATTATTGTTACACCAGAACTAGAGAGAAGAACACAAAACAGGTGTATAGAATACTTTAATATGTCCTCTTTTCTGAACAAATAAAATAAGAGTCTACACTTATCACTTTGTAAACTAAGAGCCTTAACTTCATTTTTTTTTCCTGATCTATTTTGTCTTGAATTTGGACATTCCCCCCAAAGGCTCATATATTGAAAGCATGGTTTCCAATGCAGAAAGGTTCAGAGGTGGGATTTCTTGGCAATGATTGAATCATGAGGGTTCTATTCTCCTAAGTGGATTAATCCATTTGATGGATTCATACCTGAATGGGACCTTGTTAGAGGAAGTGGGTCATTGCAAGTATGCCTTAGGGTTAGTCTTTTCTCCAGGTTTCTTCATATTCATATTCTCTCTCTCTCTCTCTCTCTCTCTCTCTCTCTCTCTCTCTCTCTCTCTCACACACACACACATGCACACACACACCCCCACACACACCTACCTGAATTGCATGAGTTGAGTATCTTTCCTATGTCATGCCCTCAACCATGTTGGTTTACCTCACCTCAGACCAAGAGCGATGGAATCAGCCCAACATTGACTGAATTTTCTGAAACCATGAGCCAAAAATAAACTTCTAAATCATTCTTGTCACATATTTTGGTCAAAGCAATGAAAGGCTGACTGACACGTGATCCTAGTGTTGTCTTCTTTTACTAAATTTCAAAGTGGTGACCCACTGTATTTTGAATATTTAGGTATGTGTAACTCATCTTGGTAATATTGATAGGGTTTTGTGATTATTCATAAGTCTGGTATGGTATTCTTACTTGTAATTACCAAGTAGGTAGCCAAACCCAGACTGACTTCTTCAGCTTCATACACACTAACCATGTGTCAACCCTATACATATACCTGAATATACACATGCACATACATTAAGCATATTTAAAATATTTTATAACAATTTATGAATAAACTATTTTTATAAATTTAATGGTTGAAATAAGTAGCATTAATTGCATTTCATTTGCCATATATAAAATACTTTTCAAAAATATCATTTGTATAGAATTTTGAGAAAAACTGCACTAACTATCCTTATGCATACCTCCTGTGCACATGTACAAGATTTTGTCTAGATGTACTCATAGGGGTGGAATTGCTGGGGCATAACTTACTTGCAACTTCATATTTACTAGATACAGCCAAATGATTCTTGGCATCTGTAGTATCGAAGTTCACTTTTAATAATATAAGTCAGTTTCAATTATTCCATGTCTTTTTCAATTATTGATAATATCTGATATATCATTCGACATTTATTTGTCTAATTAACTGCCTGAAAAAATGATGTTGTGGTTTTTGTTTTGAATCTCCTGAATGAATCTGGTATGAAGTTTTTATTATGGGCTTCAGTCTAAAGGGTATGGCATGAAAAGGGAGAACACAATCCTAATCATGAGAAATGCTTTAGGCAAATTCCATTGAGGAACATTTTCTAAATGTGTGACCATTACTTTTCAAAACTGTTATGGTGATCAAAACAAAAAAAAAGTCTTAAAAAACTATGCAAAGGAGCTTAAGAGACTAAGGAAACATAATGACTAAAGGCAATATGGAACTCTTGATCAGAAGAAGGACATTAGGAGAGAAATTAGAGAAATAATGCATCAATATTTGCTCATTTAGATCTATCTACTGTAATGTTTTTAAAGTAGTAAGAAATGTACCCTTGTTGTACAAGATGTTAATAATAATGTAAATTGAGTGTGTGATACACAAGAACTCTCATTATTGTCTTGGCAAATTTTAAATATATGTAAAATGTACTCAAAAATAAATATCACAAATAGTTAAAATTCAAATTTTGTATATTTTTTTTCTAGCTCTGTTACTTGACTGACTGGCTCTACTGGGGAACATAGTCAAATTGGAATAGAGTAGCAGTTTGGACTTTTAAAGGATGCAAGCTGTTTTAAAGGTAGGTTGCAATTAAATCTTATCAAAATGTGTGATTTTAAGCTCTTAATAAATACTTAAAATTTTACATTATAGTTAAGATTTATTTAAACATATTTCAATATAAATTGAAATAGTAAAATATTGATTGTACTATATATGTTTGACAAAAACACTACAAAATTATGAAACTTTAGTAATCTTTCTTTATCAAGGAGTCTATATGTTTTAATCCCATATTGTATTTTTATCATGTTCTTTATTTGTATCCAGATATGAGAAGACCAGATAGTTATTTGCCTCTTAAAAACCATAAACTAATTTCCCTCTTTTATATTCTGTTTCCATGGTATTTTGACTACTCTTTCATAATTAGCAGATATTACATTTGTTAAATTGGATGTGTCTCATTTCAAAGGCAAACATCATATGAAGCTCTCATTCAGAAAACAGATTCAAAGTCACATATTTTCTTGCCTTTATAAATATTAATATGGTTCATACTATGCAATTGTTTCTTTTGCTGACAATTGTAAGCTGCTTTTACTTTGCTGAAGGCAAGGATCTAAACTCTGATATTTAACTCTTACAGTTAATCCACATGGACACAATAATTAAAGAGCCATGCTAACACTCCTCATCTGGATATACTAGAGTCTATTCTTAGGATGTTGTTCAAAATAACCTTGATATTCACAGTTCCCAATCAGTAATTGATTAGAATCAGACATTAATTTAACAACTCAAAAAGAAAAGGTTAAGGAGATAAGGCCAGTATGTATAAACTAATATGTCTTCTAAATCTTACTGTGATATTTGTTTAAATTCAGTTCCTGTCCCTATTCATTAAATACAAAATACATATTTATTTTATATCAACAAATCTCAAGTGCCTAAACAAACACAAACTTTAGATAAATTTTCAAGATTAGAAGATGTAATCAACCTCTTTGTATCTCAGATATTATAGTATCTATCACCTGGGCTCATCTTTTTTGACTATCAATTTATTTTCATTAATATTTAAAATTTTCAATCTTGATGTTGCCAAATCCTTGAATTACAGAAAAATTGAATCATTTTTAACATATATGCACTTTAATAGCTTTAGAGGAGGGTTTTAGTACAGATTTCATATATATATATATACACACACACACACAGGATAAGAGAGATTAATAATTCTAATTTAATTCCTATAATGGGCAACTTGTTCTTCTCGCACAGCCCATGATTATAGCAACCTAAATATTATGTGTGGTACAACCATGAATAATAAATTAATTTCATGCTGGGATTTTGGCTCAGTGGTAGAGCGCTCACCTAGCATGGGCGGAACCCTGGGTTCGATTCTCAGCGCCACATAAAAATAAAAGGTATTGTGTTGTGTCCATCTACAAAAAAAAAAAAAAATTCTCGCTGTCTCTTTCTCTCTGTCTCTCTCCTTTATAAAATTAATTAATTAATTTCAAAGGCTTCTAATTTATTATTATTTATCTATTTTTACTTATTTGGTTGTGCTAGTATTGAATTTAGGGTCTAGCATGTGGTAAGCAAGAAGTTTACCACTGAACAATGCCTCCGCCTCATTCTAATGATGAATGCAACTCTTCTTCTGAAGCCTTATAAAGCATTAAATCATCTAAAGGTTCAAATATAAGAGCAGGAGAACACTTTTCTCAACTCTCCTTCGGTTCTTCCTGTGCTAAAAAAGTTAAAAATAAATAAAAGACATGAATAATTATTTGATGTAGAATGATTTAAAAATAATAAATGTAAAGAAATTGGTATGTTCACACCTTTTCTCCTATAATACAATTCATATTAAAACAGAAGATATTATGAGACAATACTGTTTCTTTTTTTCCTTTTAATATAAGGAGCAAACTTCATACATGAAAATAGATCTGAAAAATAATGTTACTGGAATGTCATAATAAAATAGAGTGACATTGGATAACAGTGAAGATTCATATGTATAATCAAATAGCTTTAAAGTTTTTTTTTTCAATGAAATTCATTGTCTTTTCTATAATTTAATTTTGAAAAGAAAAACTCCCTGGGGCCCATTTACAATCCTACCACCAACTTTACAAATTATTTCTTGAACAATGATAGAAGGGAATGTTCTTCTATTAACATTTTACAAAACTTGCTGCTTGTTTTACCCACTTCTCAGGTATATTCATGATTCTCTGGTAGGTATGAATTGATTGTGTATCATACAATAAAAGAAATGAAACCATAACCTTTTTTGTGGTCAAATAGCAGTCTTTGATAAATTATAGAATATGTTTTTTTTCCCAATAATACAAAAAAAAATAAATATAAGGTCAGCATTTTTTCTGCCTGTAATGGTTGAAATGGGTAGGAAAACAGAGACAGGAGGATTTTGGCTGAACTGTAAAGAGAAATGGAGAAAAATGCATATAAAAGAGGATATAGATACATAAGTCATAAAGATTTTTACTATTATTTTATGATTGATGAATTTTAAAGGCTTTGAAGAGGCAGGAAATGAAATGTGTGTCAAATATGAGACTATTTGGCAGATAAATCTACAAGAGTAGACCTAGGTAATGAAGAAACTTGAATGAAATTTTAAAATGTCTGACCCGTGGGTTTTATGTGGTTTGTGCTGTGGAATCATGTTTTGTTGCTCTTGTTCCTTTTGAATGTAGAAAAACAATCTGAACAGGTGTGTGTACCTGTCTGTTCCTGCATGTGTGTATATAAGAGGATCATTGTTTACAATGTATTGGGAGATCACATGTTTCTGATATTTTGAGAGCACAAGTTAATTTTATTAACTAATAATGTAGTTTCATTATTCTATCCTGTGAAATATTTGAGAAAAGTATGTGTATATAATTTGTATTTAAGACATTTATTTGTCCAGAGATACATTTAAAGAGTATAGTGTTTTAAGTGAATAGAATTCTTCAGGATTCATGGATATTGCATGTTGAAGATGAGACGAAGGGTATCAGCCTAAAGAAAGTTTTGGAAATGAGCTGTTGGCTGACACAAGCACACAGATAAAGGATATATCTTTTAAAACTCAAGTCTTCAGGGCATTGGTGTGAATATCAGGTCTTGACCCTCCGTGAACACCAAATCTCAACAGTGATGAGGTGAAACAGAAATGATGGAAACACAGAGGGAATGGCTGAGCTGCTCAGCCAGGGGTGGATTTGAGCATTTATGGTTTTAGTGCTCATAGCACCCTGCTGAGTTGACAATAGGGTTCGAAAAAAAAAAAAAAAAAAGAATTGCAGAGCCATCTGTCTTTTGAAAAAACGTACTTTGTAAACCACAAGTAGAAATCATCTTGTACATTTTGTTAGTGCCGTTTCTCCCTGAGGAGATATTGTTTGGCTTGTAATTAGCACATCCGAAGAAAATAAATGTGGGGATACTTCTAATTTTGGCAATTGTCAAAGGTTAATAACTTGAGACATGCCTATTAGAATTTCACAATGGACTTGTCATTGGGAACTATGATTCATCATCCACTTAGAATAACAAGGATGGGAAAGAAAGGAAACTACAGAAGCAGTTGACTACTTCCACTTAGACTCTGTCAGACTTTTTATTCAAAAGAAATAGATGTTCCAGTTCCTCACAGTGGCTGCAAAACTCCAGGGTTATTAAGCAAGTTTACTACAGGCAATATAAGCAGGAAAAAAAAAAAATCTAAAAATGCTATCCAATCTTTCATGAATTTGCCTTTATTTAATTTGGTATTTCTTTGTTTATTTTATTTTATTTTTAATTTTAAAGAATCATAGGTCACAAGATGCTAATTAAATCTTCCACAGAAAATTAGGGTGTTTAATTCCAAGGAACATATATTCAATTAAGTTTAAAAGTCACTCTCTTTCTGTGACTCTTATGCTATCCTTTAAATAAATATGAGAGACATACATAAACAAGAAATTTGTTATTTGTTTCATAAATCTTTGACATTACCCTGCTTTTATGTCATGCTGTTTTGATACTATGTGACAGGTCATGACCCGGGTCAGTGTGCTATCATTCAGGTTAACTTAGAATTTCCTTAGTACATAAGCAAGTAACCGCATACAAGCTCTTTGTTTTATTAAAATAAAAAATACTGCAAGAGAGATGAAGAGAATGCTTGGTTATGGTCTACGGGACAACAATCCATAATTTACTTTGCAGATGTCTGTGTAATTTAAGCAGCAGGCAGAACAGCCACACAGTTGTAGCTGCTCTAGGGAAAGGATACCAAGAGGCTCATAAATCATGATGAGGATTAAAAGCAATGAGCATTCATCTTCCTAACCTCCTAAGACAATACGGGAAAGCCAAGTATAAGACCATACAGAGCATAGAATCTCAGTACAGGGATAAAGGTGTCAGGCTTTTATTTGTCTCAATTAGACTCGACCTCCCATTTGCAAGTCAGTAGAATATAATTTTAAAGTTTATTAAAAAGAGGCCTCTTCCACAACAAACTAAATTTTTTGAGTGATAAAAAATATTTGAGGGCAATATATAAATTGAGTCAAATTATACCCAGATATTAATAATTTTCTTAGATTGAGCTTATTTCCTCTTGGACAATTCATAGAAAATAACCTTACTAATAACTAGTCTATGAAGATTGTCATGTTCAGCTGAACATTTTTAAATGGTGGCATGTTATGAGAAAATTCTAGCTTAAGAGTAGTCAAGTGAAGGAGATGCAGACAGCTGGCTCTCTTGCTATGAAATTCAGTAAATAAATGGTCTGTTACTAATTGTTTATATTTAAAAAAATATTCTAATCAAAGGTCTTTGGATGGAAATGAGTAAATAATACACAGAGGTTTTGTTTTCTGCAGAAAATTGGAACTATAATCAAATTTTAAAGGTTTAAAAAAATACTGATTTATTAGTTTTTCCAGTCTTCTTTTAAATCAAATTCATGATAAAACTGAATTTACTAATTCTACAAAAATACAAGGTTGGCGAAAAAAGTAATGTAATCACTTATTGAAGGACAATTATGACCCTGTTTTGTAGGACACAAATAGATTTCAGTCTCTGATTCCATAGTTTAATATCAAATATCCCTTGGCAAATATTCTTTTGTTTATTTGTTTGTTTTGGTACTGGGGATTGAACCACAGAGCACTTTACTTCTGATCTACATCCTCAGCCCCATTTGTTTGTTTTGAGACAGGGTCTTGCAAACTTTCCCAGGCTAGCCTAAAACTTGAGATCCTTCTGCCACAACACCATGCCCAGCTACAATGCTTTTTTTTTTTTTAAATTTTTTATGTAGTCTTTAATTAATTATTTTAGTTAAGGAGAGCTGTAGTATATAATTAATACAGAGTAGCATATAATTATTTCTTTTTCATTCTTTATAGAGAGATGGCTACACTGCTCGATCTTTGAAGACAGGTTGTAAAACATAGCAGATACTAAAATATTGAAATTTTAGCAGTTTCTGTGTTGAATATACATACCCTATACTCAATGTGGGGGGAAAATAACCATCCTTTCAATTTGCTAGGCAATATTACAATACTATAGTACTGTATTTAAATAACTTTTTCACTACTACTTTTCCTTCCTTTGGACAGATAATTTAAATATTTTATGCTTTAATTGAAGATCTTATGATGATTTGAGAGTATACTGACTTTGTTATATTGTACATTATATCAATCACCTTTTCTTTACATTTGATCAATATACCTGACAAAAACAACTTACAAGAGGAAAGTTTATTTGGGAATCTCAGTTTCAGAGTTTCAGTCCAACAACATTGGTTGGCCAACAACATTGCTCTGGGCCCAGAGTGACACTTGGAACATCATGAAAGAAGGGCATGGCAGAGGAAAGCTACTCAGCTCATGGTAGCCAGGAAGTGGACAGAGAGAGAGAGAGCAGGAGGAGCCAGGGATAACATACCAGTGACCCAATTCCTTCAGTGACACCCTAACTGCCTAAGTTACCACCTAGTAATCTATTCAGATAAATAATTCATCAAATGGATTAATCCTCTGATCAGGGTACCATTTTGATCTTGTGATCTAATCATTTTGCCTCATCCATTAACACAAGAACTTTTGAGCACTTCACACATTCAAACCATAACATATATCATTACTGTTAGTTGTTACTTTGTTTTCTTACAGGAGTGTACTGTATTTACCAGTTACCTTTCTAGAGAAGGAGACACAGAACATGGGGACTCATATGTGTTTTCTGCCATATAAAATAAGCCTGAGTACTAAGATAAACAAATGATGAAATTTACTGTCTATATGTGGACAAAAAAATAGACTAAATCACTTTTAAGTTCATAGTAACAAGTATTATTTAGCCACAAAATTCTGGGCCCCAGAATCTACTAATCAATGATGCACTACCATTGAAAAATAACAAATTACTTGTCTCAATATATAAATTGTAAAATAGGGGTAATTAACTTTACTTATCTCAGTATGTATGCTTGTATCAAAAATCAAATTGTGCCCTATGTTCAACTATTATTTGTGAATTGAAAAATTTTTTTAAAGTATTAACCTTAAGTTTTAGGTGGACACAATATCTTTTTGTTTTGTTTTGTTTTGTTGTTTTTCATTCTTTGTGTTTTTTTTTATTGGTTATTTTACATTTTATGTGATGCTCAGGATCAAACCCAGTGCCTTGTGCATGCTAGGCAAGCACTCTACCACTGAGCCACAACCCCAGCCCTGTGAATTGAAAATTTAAATTTTGAAGATGAAAAGAATATATTAGGCAGAAATAATTTATATGTAAAATGTAGGTATTCTTATATGTCTATCTTTTAAATGCCTTTATGAAGTCAATGACATTAAAGCTAATGATAATTATATTTCCACTTTATTTTATTCACAATAATTTTACTTCATCTATAAAAAAATCCAAATGCTTTGGTTTTGAGAATGGATTATAGATTCTATTCATAAATAGTTCTTGAAAGCAGTCTACATATTACTTATTCCAAGAACCTTCTCTGGATGTCAATAAACGCATCAAAAATATTATTAAAAGTTACTGACAATTCTGATGCTTGCATTATTGTGATGAGAACAAAAGCAATCAACTAAACTACCTAATATTTACATTAAAGAAAAATAATTTTAAAGAAAACTACACACACACACACACACACACACACACACACAAGAGAAAATTCAAAATGGTACTAGGCAATTGCTTTATTGCAAAAGGAAGGGAAATGGTGTGGTAGTTTGTAAATTTCGAAAGCATCTTTAGAGAACATCTTCCCAATAAAATAACATTTGAAAAGACTTGAAAGGAATGTGTAAGCCAGATGCAAAAATATCTGATGAAGAGGCTGCCAAAATAACCATATATGTCAAGTCACCAACGTGGTACATATTTCATATGTACAGTTAAAAACCAACAAGAGGACCAGTGTAACTAAAACTGGGAGAGAGGGTAGAAAATCTGTAGGACGTAAGATTGTACAAACTGTGGGCTTTGAAGAACAGTGTAAGGATTTTTTCCTGGGCATGGAAAGCAGTGGAACTGAGCAGAGCCGCACTATGCATGATGCATTTTTTTCTCAGAGGACTTACCTGGTAATAGAGGTGATGATATGCTGTTTGGGAACAGGGTAGAATGACGGTACCATATTTAAATAAATTACAACTACCCAGGTGAACAATGAAATTATCTGGGAATAGGAATATTTCAAGACTAGTGGAAAGAACTAAAAGGATTGAGACAAAATAATTTAGTGATAAAAATAGGAGGTATCCAGTATTACATCATATATGGCCTGAGCAACAGAAGGATGATTTTATCATTAGCCTAGGATATAGAATCTGTGTTGCCTTAGGAATCTAAGAAGAAATGTTGACTAGGCAGTTAGATATATTTATATGAAATTTTGTGGTGAGTTCATCTTGACAGATAAATAATATGATGTTGACCCAGACTCATTTATTCAGAAACACATAGTGTTCTCTTTCTATTAGGTGCTGTGAGCTTTTGGTATGTATTGTTTGCTCTTTTAATGGTCTCAAAAGAGCTCTATGAGACAGGCAAAATTAATATTCTCCTTATTTCACAGATGAGGAACATGAGGCTAGATAGGAAAGTTACATTTTCTAAATCATACAACTGGTGAATGACAGAGATAGAATCAAAACCTAGGCACCACAAAATGATATAATTAACTTGATGTGGAATTAGGTCACAAATGGAAGATAATTAGATAAGGATTGAGATGCAAGAAGTTGGCTCTGAAGCATTTCAATAAAAAGGTCAAGGGCATGAAGAAAAGACCAAAAAAAAAAAAAAAGTGGTTAAATGCAGGAGAATAAATAAGTAAAGTGGTAGCTTGAAATCAAGAAAAAACAAATTAGTGCTGAAAAATGATCATTGGAATCACAGTGTGGATTCCATTTTTTATGTTGACTGGAGCAATGTTGATGGAATGAATAGTGAGCAAAATTTTGATGAGAGTGTGATGAATATAAGATAAAGTTCATTTTCAACATCAAGGCAGTAGATTTTAAGAAATCTCTGAAAAAGATTTATTTTGCATTTTTGTGTTATTTTGAAGCAATTAATGGTTCAATTATGGTTCAAGGCTCAAAATTCACAAAAAACAAATTGTTGTATACATTTCAAATGACCAAGGAGTGATTGTAACAGAGTGACACAGATCAAAACACTTTCACATTATGTTTTATAACTTTTCCCAGATTATGTAAACTCAGTTTTAAAAACCTCACATTTCTATGTCTTTAAAATAAAAATGAAAAACGTAATTTACCACACTATTTATGTCTTCTCCATTGGGCCTTTACTGTTGCCTGGATAGTTTCAGTTGCAGTGGCTAGATGTAGCACCTACTTACAGAGATCATGTTAGAGACTTTCTGTGGGATTGTCTAGGTTCCAATCCACATTAGATATTTATCAGAGTGTGCATGGGGGCCTGTTCTATGCCTCCCTCCCTTCACCTGTATATCTCCCTTATCCCCCAATTCTTTGTTAAATGTCTTTTATTTTAACCATCTTATCACATGGCTTTATTAGCTGTTTGCTTATCTGTGTTTGATATTAAATTTCAGGTTTGTTTCAAAGTCTACTGATTTCATCTTGATCCCTGCCCCATTCTTTTCATGTGCAGTATTGCATGTCTAAGAATACATGTTTCTGCTATAGTTGTTATAAGTTAAAATTTGCACACATGATTTATAAATTCTTAGAACAGTGTCTGGCCAGTAATAAAGTAGTTTATTTTTTTTTAACTAAATGTTATATTTTTTTGTTTTCCTCTGGGATTTGGAGAGGATGAAATGTTTCCTTTTTCTATATTTCCCTGATGTCAGGAGCCCATGACTAACTTTTATTGTAGACATTTAAGACTCTCATAATCAGGTAATATTTCTTTTGAAAGATTCTACTACATTATTAGTGTGGTTTTTTTTTTCAAAAAGTGGCTTTTTCATTTTTTAAAAGTGCATTTCTTATAACGCAATTTTTGAAATGTCTTGAATAGACACTTCTGATACATATGTATATGTATACATATGTGTCTATGCTGCATGCATATATATCTCACAACTTTTCAAACACATTTCATAGACATTTTTTATCATAAGACACCGTTATCTTATGAAAGTTGCTACTTAAACTAGATAGATGTGAGGTCCTTGAGCACAATAAATCATTTCCTAAGAACATATTTACTTTTATCTTCTTGAATTGAATTGATATCTACAGGGATAGCCTATTGTTTTCTCACTTTTAATAATTCTTTCCCACACGTGAATAGCCGATTATCATAATCAATGTTCAAAGCAGTTTCACTGAACAATTTCAAGGAATGATCCTGTGAAGAGCTGAATGCTCCTTTAAAGTTTTTGCTGCATATGATGAGACAGATGGAGAAAGTCATTTTTAAACACTATATTTATTCTGTTTTTTCCACGTTGTTTGAAATCTATTCTTCCTCTTGCCCCAAGGGATGCCTGCGTTCTAAGCACACGTTTGAAGTCAGACGGAAAGCATATGTCCTGTACATCCCTGGAGTCTGACAAAAGGGGTGAAATACAGGATAATGCTTCTTCAATGGTGCAAAGGGGAGTTTCATCTGTGCAACTGGTATTTCTTTCATGGTGTAAGGTACTGCATTGTGGCCTTCTGATAGTTTAATTATCATCACATTTTCTTTCAAAACAATATGGGTATTCCCAAAGATAGGGAATAGTGAGACTTGGCATGAACACATGGGGTATAATATTCCTTAAATCAAGTTCTCGAGACTTATCCCTCAGTACTCCTTGAGTTTGCAGAGCACAAGTGGGCAAATTCTAGTGATAAATTTATCGTGACCTTTTATGTCTTCAAAGGCTCATCATGATATAGTCTTTGTTTTGTCAGTTTTTTTTTTTCGGTCCTTTCCCCATACTGTGAACCATGTAAAACCATATGAGCTCCAAACCTCAGTTCCTCAACCACATTCCTAGCCTGTGGGAATTTGATGTAACCATATTTTGTCCAGCCCTGCCTTCTCATGTGCCCCCTGCTATTCTTCATCACCTGCATCATCCCATTTCTGACATCCAGGATGAGGTTCCAGACATATGTCTTCCTTATCCCCAAATTCTTTGTTAAATGTCTTTTATTTTAACCATCTTATCACATGGCTTTATTAGCTGTTTGCTTATCTGTATTTGATATTAAATTTCAGGTTTGTTTCAAAGTCTACTGGTTTCATTTTGATCCCTGCCCCATTCTTCTCAATGACATATTCTCAGACATTACTGTGGGCTGCAGGACCTTGGCTATGTAGTTACTGACAATCTTCTTCTCACTCAACATACCAACATGAAATATTTCTATTGAGTCATTTCACCCTGATAAACTAGTATAAGTCCAAAGTTTAGTTGAAGGTCACAGGAATCATGTTAAGCAGAAGGTAAATTTTTATAGAGACATGCATGTTTAAACTATGTTGGATGTGACTGGAGGAGCAAAAACTATTCTGATCTCTGGGAATGGAACTAAGAACATTCTCAGTGGCCTGCAAAAATATTTTCTTCCTTGGAGACTGTCAAACAGGGTACTGCTGGCTCTAAGGCAAAAACATCTGAGTTTGAACAGCTAACACTGGCCAGATGAAATGGCCAGCAGATTATTAACCATATATATTCACAGCCCAGGTGAGGACATTAATTCGTGCAAGGCAATATGGAAATTGCAGTTGGAAATAGAAAACAAGAGTGAGTTATGGGAGATTGGCCATGTAGTATCAACAGCAACAGACTTATTCTATAATTAATATGTACCAAAAATGAAGCAAGAAACATAAATGTTTGATCTCAAATAAGACCTTCAGAATGAAAAAAATATAGCTTAAGTTTAAATTATTTTCAAATCTAAAAGTATTCTGTATAGCAGTGCTTCATAGTCCATTCACAAATGCATATTTTTATACTCTGCAATAACCGCAAAAAACTCTTATGTTATCTGTGTCCCCTCATACCCTGCATTCTTCCCTTATCTATTCCTTCTTTCTCTCTCTCTTTCTCTCTTACTTGAATTCTAATCATTTTATCATGTCATCTTTCTAACTCCCCATTATATGGTATGCTAATTTTCTGATGCTTAACAATAAATTACTGTACATTAAAATAGCACGTGTTTATTATAAAAAAAAGAGAAAGCAGTTACCCTGGTACCTCAGGGGGACCTGATTGGCTTGTCTGAATTAACCTGTGGCTGCCAGGGGTCTGGTATTTGCTCCTTAGAGATAATCAGATACCACTGCTAGTACCCTTCATAAAGAGGGTCCTTTGGCTAGGGGAACTTATTTCTTGGCACATCATAGGAAGCAGAACTTGCCACTAGGATTTCAGATTCGTCCTGATTTTCTCCAAAAGCCAAAATGCACATAACATCAGGTCTTGTACCACACATGGTAATATGTGTATATGAATAAGATTGAGTGAGATTTTAAAAATATGAAGTGAATTTATTACTATCAACAAAGTCATTTTCAATTTTTTTATAGGAAATATTTAAACTGATCCATTTAAAAAAAACATTTTTAGTTGTAGACAGAAAGTACTTACATTTTTTGTTTATTTAGTTTTTTATGTAGTGCTGGGGATCAAACCCAGTACCTCACACGTGCAAGGCAAGTGCTCTACTACTGAAACACAACCGCAGTCCTAAACTGATTCAATTTTTAAATTTAAATTTAAGTAAACTTTCAAAAAAATTAAGAATTCAGTTTCTTAGTTATATTAGACAAATTTCGAGTATTCCATAGTCACTTCTGCTTAAGGTGACTAAAGTGAACTATTAGTTTAGATTAAAAAGTTAACACAAAAAGTTAAGTTTTCAGCCTAGAGAAAGAAGAAATTATAACTTGATTCCAAGTTTTCTTAAAGCATCAGATATTTATATTTCTTGTTTTGGATCATATGGCTAGCTCTGCTAAAAATGTAGAAATATGTTCCTCTTGACAAGAAGATATCAGAGGAAACACATGTATATATTTGGAATTTCAAATTAAAACTATGGAAGAATAATTTAGATAAAGTAAGAAATTGAATCTTTTCTATGAAATTCAGCATTTTAATTGTAGTTTCAATGATAATAGCATCTTTGAGATGGTGTGTGTTCCCTGTATTTTAAACCTATTTTTAGAAATATTCATATTCTCTAGCATATATTCATACATTCGTACATAATGAAATTTATTGTATTCATTCATTCATTTAAAAATTTTTCCAACAATCCCATGAGCTGATTTAGGTGCCTGGGGATAAACTTAAACAAACTTATGTTTCTGCTGCTCTCCTGGTGTTTGCATGGTTGAGTATGACATAAAATCAACAAATGAATAATTAATGTACAAAAACTGAATAAAGACTAATAAAGTACAATAAAGCCAATCAAGCAAGTTGAAGTTGACATACTACAGAGAGTCTGGGAGTTTAAATCAGATTGATGGTTAGAAAAACTGTCTTTGAAATAAAGTCATTTAAACCAAGATATAAATAATCAGAATGCATTTTTGATGACATGAAATACCAGGAGAGATTACCATGGGGAGTAAGAACTGGTGGAAAGGGAAGGACAAGGTTTGGAAACTTGAGGATCAGAAGAGAAGGCCAGGGTGACTGGATTGGTTGCATAAGATGGGAGAGAACATGACATCAAATGATTGTCAGGAACCAAGTTTGCACTTCTGTCATGATAACAAGTATGGATCAGTGATTGTTTAAGAGTGTGTTGGGCAAGGAGTTGCATGATGTAGGAAATGCAAAATTATTGCTGACTTCTTAGGAGAACAGAAGTTGCACTTGGGAGGAGTTAGCCCTTGAAACAGATCTTACAGGATGAGAAATATTTTAACTAAAGAAATTAGAACGGGAGCTGCATGATGGTGGAGGAATACCAGAGAGAAGGGGTTTTAGGAAATGGAAAAAGAAATGGAATAGGTGAATTGTAGGATTAGAAAGACATGCAGTAGTGAATATTTGGCTTCCTATTATTTTCTTCACTGAATATCTTCTCCCCAGAGCTCTTGTCCTTCTTTTGTTGTTGTTGTTGTTTTGTTTTGTTTTGTTTTGTTTTTGTTTTTGTTTCTTCACATTCCATGAACTAAGAAGTAAGGAAAATATTCTCCATGGCACAGCTCTGTGCTTCTGTCAGGCTCTTTTAGCTGTGACTTCTGATAAAAAGGAATATGATCAGTCAATGTGCTGTACCCCCCTTGGAAATTCATAAGCAAACTGGCTTTTTTGGAGAAAAGCCATTACCTCAATCTGGCTGGAATACAGTATTTGAAGAAGTATTAAGTGTTATATTAAGAAATACTAGCATAAGCCCCAATCCAATATGACCTGTGTGTTATGTGAAGAGGAAATTTTGACATAGAGAGAGGCAATGGAAAACAGAGAGAAGATGTTTGTCCACAAATCAAGGATAGACGTATAGGAAAAATCTTTACCTCATCATCTCTAGAAGAAACTGCTTCTGCCAACACCTTTATCTTGAATTTCTAAGCTACCAGAATTATGAAACAAGAAATATTCATTGTTCAAGCCATTCAGTCTTTGGCATTTGTTAAGGAAACCTAACCAACAAATGTTCTGTCCCCTGAGCTGTAAAAATACACAATTATTTATCTGTTTATATAGAATCCTGACTACTGCAAAGAAAAAAAAAATTGAACAACAACAACAAATGTACTTCTGCCTTCATGACTCACACTGATAATCTTTGACAAAACACTGTTTTCTACAAAACCTATAAGTTTGTGCAATCATAGGACCTAGTATTATGTGCCTTCTACATTTGTACTTATACTAAATAGCTTTAGTCATCCAGGAAATAATGTTCATAAAGCTGAGAGTTATCTGAAGTTTACTTAACATATTTTTATTTAGTCGAAAAGAACTGGAAAGTTATGCTCATCCTCAACTTTTCAAAAAATTACTGATTAAGGAAATACTAAAATTGAGAAATCTGTACAAGAATATATTTTTCTCCATATTGAGAAATCTGCAGAATACCATATTTTTCCCTATTTCCTCTATAGACTTTCTGTCTTTCTTAAGTTTCTTCTTATGAACAGTACATATTTATTAGCACATATTTCTCAGTTTTCCTATTCTCTGATATATAACCTAGTTATGTGATATCTTGTTATGCAGGCATTTCTTGACTTGATTAACCCATTGCTGTTATATATAATAAGAACAAAGCAGTTCTCTGAAATCTAGATAATATGAATTGCTTTGAATTTGGAAAAGCACAAATTGAATCATTAGAGAAGAAATGCAAGGAAATGTTGTGAGAGAATAAATATGTGGTATATGTATTATCTTCCTTGCTGCCAGGCTTGACTTGAAATTAGTAGTGTAAATTTTTCCTGTGACTAATTAGCATAACATCACAGAATAAAACATTGATTCTCGAAGTTTGTAAATAGTTTTTCATCTGCAATTAAAAAGAAAAAATAAAAATATGTCATTGTTTTTCTAATCATTAATACTGTACTAATTACATTAAATGAAAATGTAATTAAAATCATGTCTTTTATTTCTCAATAGGTAAATTAAAATAATATCATTGATATAAAATGAAATGAGAGTTGACATATTTTACTGTAGAAGTGTCTCACTGTGCTCCAAACATCTTGAAGTCATCTTAAAATGTTGATTTTTTTTTTCCTGGTACCGGGGATTGAACTCAGGGGCACTTGGCCACTGAGCCACATCCCTAGCCCTGTTTTATATTTTATTTAGAGACAGGGTCTCACCAAGTTGCTTAGTGCCTTGCTTTTGCTGAAGCTGGCTTTGTATTTGAGATCCTCCTGCCTCAGCCTCCCAAGCTGCTGGGATTACAGGCAACCACACCATGCCTGGCAAAATGCTGTTTACTTTTGGACCTATAAAATTGCAGCTTATTTAATAAAATGGGATCCAACTAAAAATTAAACATTCTGATATTTTTATTTTCATAGCAATATCTTCAATATTCAAATTGTTACTTAAATTATATGAATAGTTGATGGGTTGCTAATTCTATTAAAATTACATAAAAAAGTTAAAAAAACCTAATAACTCATTAAATAGCCTTTATTTTAATGATGTACTAGGAAAAATGGTTATATTAAGCTAATGTAAAAAGAAAGCAGATATTGTAAGAAATACAGACATAAACATGACTGTCATGGATGAAGACCTTTTTTCTCAGTTTTCTATACACACGTGACACATCACACCACATGGGCCAATGGGCAAGCTCTGGGATTGATAGGGGACAGAGGGAGCCAGGAGAAAATGTGGCCAAAGAGCCCTCATAGAAACCTTTGTGGTTATGGGTTATGCAGGAGGAACTGATTAGGAAGGATATGTGGGTTTTAGTAATTTTGACAGGTTCTGTCTGGGAACATCGGGACTTTACTCTGTTGTCTGCTTTGGATGATAGATGGTGACCTGGAGCTTTGACCCAGTAAAGAAAAAAGTTGAGGGTATGGGCTCTGCATTGATTGTTTTTTTTTTTAAGAAATTTTTACTCACAGGGAATTCTTTGCTGTCCCAATTAGTTAGCCCTGTGAGGTGCAGTCCCTACTGGGCCAGTAAGACCCCCAAGTGAAAATATATCGACATATGTAAATAAAATGCATAGTTAAAAAAAACTGCATTCATTTGGGTTTCTTTAAGATTATAATTAATTTTAAATTTATATAAATTTATTTATATCTATACATGCATAAACATTTACTGTCACCACATTGAAAGAAAACATATTAATATTGGTAAGGTTAATTGGCTCCCATGGATTACATGTTTCTTTTTAATTTTATACTACTTTAGCCATGAAAGGCCATTTATTTATTATTTATACTGTTAAGTCACTTTTGCTGCATAATTTAAAATAACAAAGGAAGAGCAGACAAAGAATATAGTCGGCTTTTGTTTGAAAACTTACTTAGCTTGTCTGTTTCTGTACTTTTCTGTACCAGGTGTGTCAAATCATATTAGATCAGAACACTACAGTTGTATGTTTCATTGTTTCAAGGAACTTTCCTCTGAGTTACACCACTCATGATTCCAGAATACATTACATAAATTTTCTTCTGCCCTTAATAATTTACTGTGATGAATGTTGTATCAAAATAAGTTATTGAAGCCAATTGACATTTATATTATCAGTCATGCCTCATATATGAAATAAATATGATGGATTTATGATTCTAGGCAAACATAGAATTTTATTAAAAGTTAATGTTTAGTATCCAGGATTTTATGCCAATATTAAATCTGTACTCAGATACTCACATAATGTACCATGCCATTGTGAGATATTTGCCTGTATATGTGTAGATACATTAACAAATGTAGGTGTTTAGTTTTGGAAGCTTTGATTTGGGGAAGTCATGTTTTGCTTTTTTCAATGCAGGACCTGATTTTTTGGCTACTTGTCAATGATCTACTATTTTCATGTCAAATTATCACCAAGACATAAATATCCACAACTCCTAGAATCAGCTTTATATTTTGCTCTGATTTAGTTTTTGTTTTGCTTTACATTTTATACATTTATTCTATATCTTGTATTTGTGGCTTTCTGTGTCCTCAAATTTTATTTTCTTTCATCTGGCTTCTAAGTTACAGCAATTTTCTCTGTAGGATTCAATTTATCCCTGTTATTTTTCTAACATGCACTGTCAGTCTATGTGATTGTATAAATTACATGACTCATATTTCTCATCACTGTCCACTATACACTGTAGCAACCAATATCCTTTCTTGTTTTGCTGCTTTGCTCAAAAATATGCATATTTTCCAAAGTATGAATCTAATGTTAATCAGACACATTTGTGATTTTTCCAGACATGATAATTTTTTATATCAAAGTTATGTCAGGATACCCTTACAGACACTTGGCCTCTCTGAATTTCAAGTTGTAGATGTGGTAATAATTGGAGATAATGGCCACCTTGCTGTGCAACTCATAATTGTGTGTTATTGTAATTATCTATAATATCCAAGTCCAGTTTTAGGTAAGCTTTTTCAAATCTGCCCCCATAAGAGTTATTGGTCATAATTATTAGTTACCAATTCTCATTTATTTGCCTATCATGAAATGTAAAGTCCATTTCTATCTGAAGCATTGGTTATATTATGACAAAATTGGGAGGGAACATGTAAACTCTTAATGGAGAAACAATAAAGTGATAATAGTGCTTAACAAGTGATAATTTTTCAAGGTCACCATGTCCTGTAAGAACTAATGTAGAAGAGAGGTCACCATTTCAGGTACTAGAATTAAAACTATGTTCGGAGCAGAAAGCATGTTGACAATATGAAGAGGGAGATCAAGACAAAGGAGTGAATAGGGTAACTGAAGGGGTCAAACTGGATGACTAGAGGTTCAGGGCAGATGGAGCAACAGCTATGTGAAGCCAGCCATGATGGACTCCCATTCACTTGTATTGTCCTCTTCCTAGACACTCTGCAGGATACCCCACAAGTTTCTCACTAGGTGTGCTTGAACACTATAGCTACTCTTGGACCATTTATTTCTGTTGCACTTATATCATCTTAACTAAGCATTTCTCACCAAAACTGTTACAGATATTGAATAAACGAAGAAAATGGAAAGGTAGCTTTTAACACCATTATTTGGCTGTGAATAATTTTTCTCTTGTTGCTAAAAGTGTCTTCTTCTGTTTTCTACCAAAAAACCAAAAATGATTTATTACATGCTTTAAATGTTTACTACATTTATGTGAAGAGATGAATTGAGGTAAAATTTAATTTAAACTACATTTTAAACTTATGAACAAAGACACCAGAAAGAGAAATGAAAGAAAAAACTGCAAAAAAAAAAAATAGTAGTCTAAATTTAATTTAATGTGAATTATTCCTAGAGAAAATCTGAATGATTTAGCTCTATACATCATTAGAAAAATAGTGTAAGAATAGAGGAAAGATGCATTTTAAAAAATTTTGCTTTCACAGTGTATGCAAGTATTCTCTAAAGATGAAAAACAATTGAGAAATTATGATGTCACAAACCACTTTCATCTTGGGTATTTTTTATTGAAATAGCCTCTAGATAAAATATATCAAAATCTGTCTTCTTTCTGAAAATGTAAACTTGTATATTTTCTAAAATAGTGAGACAGGAAAATTTTATTTCCCCTAATATCCTTCAGATTTTTAAGTATATGTATCCAAAGATTTTTAATGAATGTAATACAATATTTCCATGTAGATAGAAAATTAGGGACATACTCAGACTTAATTAGAATGAATAAATTAATGAACTGTGAACAATTGCTAGAATTCGTACTAATTCTTGTGAACCTCATGTGAGCTAGGTATATCTGGATAAAAAAAAATGTTAATATTTCTTTATCTTCTGTCCCTTGGGTGTTCTGGCATCTCCTTGTTAATTAAGTCTGCATACTATGTTAAAAAAAAAAAAGAAAACAACAAGTTCACTTTTACTCTATGAAAGCCTTCTCAGGTTTCAACAAATAAAGTACATAGTAGTCCAAGTTCATTTTCAACATCTGTCCTTTCATATATAGTGTCTATTGTACACATAATAATTTTGCTTTTACTATCCTTTCATGTCTCAAACAGATCATAACATAAAGAAGTGTTCTTGTGTGAGATAGTTTAGACCCAAATACATCGAGACTTGGGTTTACTGTATATAATTCCCCAGTTTCCTACCTTGAATTTAGTATTTTCAAATAGAATTCATAAGGTCAATCTGATTTTAAGTTCTCCCTGTGGAATCTTGATTTCAGCAAAACAACTGTTGATAGGACGTCAGAGACTAAATGCAGTATCCTGCCTGATACCAAACAGGTAAAGTTCAAGTCTACCCAAATGTTCTGAATATCCATTCCCTCTGCAAATGTTTCCAGAGCTTATCCCTTTGCTGTATCTGATATCTGCTTCTGCATTTCCTCATTACAGATCTCTTATACTGCCATAGTCTCAGAGTAACAAGCCCAGTCACCATCTATTAGCTTACATGGCTTTGTGTCTTTGCTTTGTTTTATATATATTGTAACACTATGAAAAAAAAACCTGTATGACATCAGAATCTATATCTGCTGCTGTACCCCCAATATCTAGAACAGCTCCTATCCCAGTGTGGATGTTCAGTAAGTGGTTATTGAAAGAATGATGAATATGTTTGTGTCTATTACGACTTCTAATATTTATCTAAGCTTTATGTATCTAATTAGATTTTTTAAAACTTGAGGCTATACTACTGTCCTCATTTCTTTGTTCATCTATTCCCATATTTGAAGAACTGACTTACCATAGCAACAATATTAACATACACAATCCCAATACATAGTTACAATTTTCAGAATGTTTTCCTTATAAACCTGCATTCATTTTCCAAACTAAGTTTACAAATACTTTATATTTTCAACATAACAAGAAGTGTAAGAGTGGAAGGTGAATACATGTGTCTTCCTGGATACTTTATGAAAGTCACTAGATAATTTTTTTAAGAAAGTTGAATGAAGTACCAGCTAAGCAAATGAAGCATTAAATTGTCAAAGGGTGTCCATCACTGAAAGAACACTCTGGCCATATGGATGAATTGACTACATTAGTTTGGACATTTTACGATGGACATATATCAATTCATCATCTTACAAGGTGAATAGTATTTATTGGGAAAATCCCTGACACAATCATATTTATTACCTTCATAGAAATTTGATGATGGCATATAGGACTAACATATAATAGGGAACAAAGAGAGAATAGAAGGTATATTCAGGGGTAAATGCTTTAATACCTTTATAAGGGACAAATTGAAAAAAATCTCTTTTATGTTGATAGCATTAAATATTTTATATATATATATATATATATATATATACACTATGTATTAAGATATTGAGATAAAAATTTGCCTAAACTGGGCTTCATTGAAAAATATACTGGAATATAGAAATTAGTTTTTACTATTTATTTTATAAGGAAAATATTGATGTATTTACATGAATGATAAGTATAAAATATTTTATTTGCATTCATGAATGTGTTCCTCTGGTATTTTTCTAGGGTTGTTACCTATAAAGACATGTAAAAAGGCATAATGCCTTTTGAGTTAAACAGAAAAATTTTTTATGATACATTTAAACAAGATAGAGCCAGAGGAGCAAACAGCCAGGTAGCATGTGAGGTACTTCACATTGTAAGGTACTTCATGGATTCTGCAGAGATATTACTGACTTCAGAGAATCCATGACAAAGTGCTCTGGTATATGAATCAAAGTTTCTGTTTTTTTTTCTGAATTAGATTTCCTCATCTGAAATAGGAAAGACTAGTAAAAGAGATATAATGTTAGTATTTTCTGTTACTTTCTCATTTTAGATTTTTTTTTTAATTATTTATTTATTTATTTTTTGGTTGTTCAAAACATTACAAAGATTGCAGAATCACATTTTTTTTTTTCCTGAAGGAGTCACTATCTCAACAGAAATCAAGGTTTTAATAGGTAATAATTATTTATGAAATAATGTTGTTAAGAATGGAAAATGGCAGAGGCACTATGGATAAGAGTATAGTATGTGTAGGCTTCATTGATTATCTGTCTTGGTTCATGATTCATATTTATTTATTTACTTTAGAGCTTTATTGATTCATAATTGATTACAAAAATACACATGTTTATGTGCGCAATTGGATAAGTAGCATGCCCCTCACTCTGAAGGTATCCACATGCTCTTTGTGACAAAGACTCAACATGAGATCTACTCTCATAACAAAGTTTCTTAGTATGAATTCAGCATTGTTAATTATAGGCAGTGTACATTCAACAGATCTTTAGAAGTTACTCATCTTGCACACACGTTGTATACATTGAAGACAGCTTATTATTGAATAATAACTGAAGACCATCTACCAGGCCCAGTCTACCATAATCCTCCTTTCTTCATTTTTAAGTTCAACAATTTTAAGTACTTCATGTAAGTTCAATTTGCACTATTTGCCTTTCTGTGACTGGCTTCTTTCACCTAGTATAATATTCTCCAAATTTATCTGTATTGTTGCAAATGACTGAATTTCCATTTTTTTAAGACTAAATATCACTGAATGCATATATAAAGCCTGTGTGTGTATGTGTGTGTGTGTGTGTGTGTGTGTGTGTTAGTTTTTCAATCCATTCATCTGTCAATGCATATTTGTTTCTGTCTTGGCTTTTTTGGATAATGCTGCAGTCAATATGGGACTGTAGATTTCTCTTCTATATCCCAATTTTCATTATTTTGAATGTACTATATGCCCATAAGGGCGGTTACTCTATCACATGTTAGTTCTATTTTTAATTTTTGGAGAAACCTTCATACTCTTATCCATAGTGCCTCTGCCATTTTCCATTCTTAACAACACTGTGCAAGTATAGCCATTTGTCCTCATCCTTGCCAATATTTGTTATCTTCTTTTGTTTTATTTGACAGTGCAATGCAATCCTAACAGGCATGAGATGAATTAAAATTGTGGTTTTGATTTGCATCTTAATTTTGACAATCAGTGAATTTAAACAGACTGAAAATAATGACCAAACCTGAACAGAACAGAAAATACTACTATAAAAGTCATAACAAGATAGTTTTTATTTTAATAATAATGAAAAATAAATAAAGACTAAATAACAAACTTTATCTTGATTGATAAAAACAAGTTAGAAGTACAAATAAAAAAAATCCAATGTGAATGTTATACTTACAATACAGCTCAAAAACAACAACAAAAAATAAGTAAATACATTATAAGTGATTTCTTATTGGAAATTTATTGCATTTCTTTCTTTTACTATAACATTCCATTTCAGAAGAATTTATGCCCATTTTTTGAATGTTGATAACCCAGATTGAGATTATGATGAAGAATTAAAAATGCTCTCAGATCTGTATTATAATTTCTAGGGTTCCTATTCCTGTCCGTCTAAAGTGACACATGGGCACTAGCAATGGAACAACTGACAGCAGTCCTAATGATGAACAGCACATTTGAAAAATGTTTTATATGAAAAGCTTATATTTATGTTAGGTTTAAAATTGTACACTTTGGACAATAATTACAAAATTGAACTAAAATATTTTTTAATGTACTTAGTACATCTGGTAAAGTCTGGAAAAAAGAAAAAAAAGTTTGCTTTCAAAGAAAATATGTCATTAAACTAACTTAGCAAGGTAACAAATAGCAAAATCATTTCAAAATATAGATTTTTGCTTGCATTATTTTGTGTACAAAATATAGAAGTCTGAACAAAAATATCGAAAAAATAAAGTCAATACAGAATTTTTGCTGGTGATTCAAAGTTCTACCATTTAACAAACTTTCTGGTACTGATGAAATAAAATTGTTACTTCACTTTTTAGAGAAAGCTGGACTTTTAATTTTCTGCTACTTGAAAAATAAGGTCATAGAAGACTTAGTAATCTTTCTGAGAATATTCAGGATAAATCATGTTGGATTAAATGTTTACTATGTTTGGGATTTTGATTTTGCATAATAAATGTGTTTTACTCCTTTATTAATTACATGGAGAGCAGGGAACATAAATAATAAACCACAAAAATGCCTAAGTAAACAGGTTTGTACTCATTCCAAATATCAATCCTTTGTATATTATAAGGAAACATTTTAATTTTTATTGAAATGTGACTTTTGATTTCTTACAGAAGGCTTATTTCATTCAGTTTTCACCAGGTAACTATTTAGATTCTGTATTACATGGTTACAATTAACCCAGTAAACTTTTAGATACCTCTAAGAAGCCTCTGTTCTAGGTGTCAGTTTGAGGAAATACAATGGTAAACGCTCCCAACCTGCAAATTCCAAGATAAATGTCCTTTCCCCAGAGAGGCTGTGGCTGCCTTAGTGCCTGCTTTTTTCCTCTGAACTATCAGCTCCGTCTGTTCAGAGACTATATTACTATTTTATGTGAAGTAATCAGCATAGTAACTGGCACTTAGTAACAGTTGGATAATTTTTTTTATTTTTTATTAGAACATGTTAGACAAATATTTTTTATAGCATGCCAGAAATTGCAACTGAGAATACAAAGATTAAAGGAACCAGATTTATTTTTATTATATGAAGGGAAACAATATACAAGTATATAAATTTGAAAAGTGAGGGAGGAAAAAGAGCATATATTTTGAAAAATATTGTTTAATTATGGCCCAATTTTGCTTTAAAATTGGCAGAGTTGGTGGACAAATATGACCAGTCACTAAAATAATAAGGAAAAATAAATCATAAGGCAAGCTGTGAAGATTATGTTTAGAATTCATTTTATTATCTTCGGAAGTCTTATTTGAAACAAGAAATGTTCACTATAAATAATCCTCACTAGTACCAGGGAACAAATCATTCCGTAGATCCTAATATTTGGAATTTGAATCTATTGTGTTTGTGGGTTGTTTTTTTTTTTTTCCATGTGCATAGATAATGCCCTCTAAATCACTGGATGGATAACAAGAACCTAAAACATAAACATGCTAGAATACTTTGAAATATTAATATAGTTAATTGGGTTTAATTTCATTTTTTGAGATAAGGAATGATAGAAAGCCTTTTCTCACATTTTCATTCTTCAATTAAAATAAAAAAGATGTTTTGAAATTATCTAAATGATAGTATCTGTCCATTATAATTTTTAGGAAAAGGGAAAGAAAAATAACAATCAGGTCAGGATTTATGAGATATAAGATTTAGTTATGTTAGTAAATGATGCACTTTGTGCTTTTAAATCTGTGATTGACAAAAATGGGGCTTTCTTCTTCCTGTCAATTACATCTCTCTAGTTAGTAGATAATGAAAGGCAAAGCAAGTCTTTTGAGCTCTGAGGAAAGAAGTCAGTCCACTTGCCATTATAACATATGTTATCTTAACATTATTGATTTGAATACTTTGGCAGAAGGAGCTCAATTTTAGCTGCTCTATCTTAACATGTTTGTCTTTCAGGTGATGTTCAGGTATCAATCAGCTAATGAGTATTTACTAAATGGTTTTAGGTCATTTAATTTCAAAAATGAACTAATTGGAAACTATTTCTGAACCTGAGCAACTAAAGCATAAATGCCAATGAAAATTTTAGTTTTCCCTTTGTAACCTTCAAAAATTAAAAATAAAGTTTGTTTTAAACTCCTTCAGCTTAAGAAACACATGACAAAGTCATTGTAAAACAATGGAATATGATTTGAGTAAAATTTACTACTTGGATTATAAGTGCCTTTTCATATTTAACATAATGTGATTCTATTTAGAAAACCAAAATAGACACAACTAGTAGTGGGAAATTTTATTAACTTTTACCATTGTCGGAGAGCTAAGTTTTCTCACAAGAACAGGTTTGTGAGAATGGGGGGTATAGCTCAGTGGTAGAGCGCTTGCCTAGTGTATGTGAGGCACTGGGTTTGATTCTCAGAACCACATTAAAAAAATAAATTAAATAAAGGTACTATGTCTATCTACAAATAAAATAAACTTACTAAATACAAAATAACAGGTTTGTGAATGTGAATTAAAATAAGAAACGTTTATGTAAACTTGAAGCACCAATTCCAGTATCCATAGTAGGTAAATATTGAAACCCTCTGAGTTCTTCCAGCCCATGAGTTTTTTTTTTTTCCTGGTTTCTTGCTATTTTGTTCTGAAGCATGCATTTATCTAGCAGAATTATAAATGCCTCTACAATGTGGGTGTATTTACATATATGTATGTATGTATAAAACAGTTGAGATATGTTGATAAAGCCTAATAATTCTCCGGGTACAAGGGAAAAGGCCATGGGGCCTTGGGGCCAATTTTTGATAACACCTCACACCTCACTCTACCTCAATATCCTGATGTATACTAACTTCCCAAGTCCTAAATCAGTAAATATTTTATTAGTAATTTTTTGTTTGGGAATTACTGTAAATCAGTATATCAGTGTATCCATGATATACTCTAAAATTCTAATTATCCAGTGCAATATGCCTATATGGGAAGTATTAAGTAAATATTACACATAATTTTGATGAAGATATTTAATTTTAAATTTAAAAATAGTTATGTCAATATATCAATATACTAAAATATTGTCACCTTTGTGTGGCATTTTGTACAACTAAATACATTGATTACACTTATAATGTATCTATCATTTATTGTCAATTTAATGTCATCATTGCATCATTTGTATAATCCAGTGTGGTTATCAGCAGTAGGGGATAGATTTCACAGGTAACAGTGAAATAACAGTGTTAATGATATATTTCAGAGGAAAAAGGAAAGCATCCTCATTGACTATTTTATAGAATGATGAAGCCAATAACTCTCTTTTAATGTAGATTTTATAGTAAATTTAGATTAATATTTTCTTAAATCCAATTTAACTGTACCATAGTAAGAATAATGTGTACCATTGAATGAATAGTAAACCATCCCACTTAGTTTTATTCTTAAAGACATTATAAAGTTCAAGTATTTTCTATAAGACTACACTTTTTCAGCCTTGGGTATGCATGTACTGCCAATCCATTCATATAAGTACAAAATCACATGAATACTAATATCATAGTTAATGAAAATAATTAATATTGCCAAGCAGGTTAAGTAGATAGCTGATAGTCACACTGCTAAATACATAATGTCAACCTCATTTTAGCTCAAATTTCTGTGAGGATAGATAAATAAAATAGTTATATGAAGGGAGTCATAATTGGGAAAGCAATTATACAGGTGAATGCTTAAATTTTTTCATAAAATATACTAGCTAAGGATTTACCATTTAGATGGAAGTCAGTTTTTGCATTACTTTTTTATTAATATATTGGTGGTTCAGAAGAAAATATATTCTCTAAGAAGTTTTGAGTGATTATAAAATCTTATTTTTGGAAGGCCAGGTAAATCACAGCTAATACAGCTTCTAGTATTTAAAAGTAATAACATTTAACAAGAATAGATATCTTTAAAGATTAAAATGTGATTTGTTAGTTTTGGAATAAAAGGATTTGGGAAAAATTGAATGAAAAAGTTTAAAAGAAAGAATTCTAGTGATATTTTATTGTAGTTATCATTATTTTTATACATAAAATGTTTCACCTCACCTGCATTTCAATTTGACTTAGTGAGTCTGTTAACAAATATAAAACATATCTTTGACATTTCATATAGTATCTATGCATCCTTTCCACTGGGAAATATGGTTTCTATTACTGTGGTCAATATTCTTTATTTCCACTTATCCTTTTAAGCACTTTCATTTATACTTAAACATTTATACTTAAACTATAGTTCCACAGAGAATATATTAAATTTTTTTTCTAGTAATGGGTTCATTATTTTTCTTTTATTGTATGATAAAATAACACTACATGTGTTTTCATTTCTAAAACATACAAAATATTTTCTCAAGAAATATTCTAATAATATAAAATAGTATAAGTAAGTTAATTCTTTCAAGGCCATATCGGTTAAGTGAAAATACAATAAGATTTTACAGACATTTGGAAAAGTTGACTTGTAGATTTATGTCGGAGAGTCTCTGTCCATGCCCAAAATCATCTCTGGCTTTAACTTTTGTGGAGAGGGAATGAATTCCAGGATTCAAGACGAAGTGTTTACTAGGTGTTCAAACACGCTCAATCCAACCTGTCCAGAATCTGCTTCCTGGGTTTTTTGGTGTTGGAGACAGGACTTCCTGCATCTAACATGGACTTACAGGCTGTTGTAATGGTTTATTTGCCCAGGTTGGAGATTAGATTATATATTGAATTATTTGTGAGCCTGATTCATCAGCTTCCCTTTTGCTTCATTAGCCATATAATTAATGGTTTGTAGTATTGCCTGAGTCCTGTGTATGTCAGAGTATCTGTGATAGTGAATATGTACAACAAAGACAATGGAGGACACTCCCTCTGTGATGTTAATACCCACAGATTTATCTGTATGTAGCATTAATAGTCTGATGAATTACAAACCATCTTAATTTCATCATGCAAAGTTTTGTTAATTTGGTCATATGTATCCACTTGTTGTCAGTGTCACAATGGAAATAATCACTGTTTGTCATTGTAACTCTATCACATTAATTCCCTCCCTAGCATTTTTATTTACTATCATTGTGTTCAAATGTCTTCAATCACCTATGGCATTTCTCATGGTAGTTTTCTATAACTACCTATTTTTATTTGACCATTAAGCTATGGATCTTCTTCAAAACTCCAACTGAGTTTACCTCTTTATTCTTTATTATCCACCCTGATAAGAATCATCCATGTCCACCTAATTTTTTCAGTGGTTCCTTGATTGGACTTTGTGTCAAGTTTCTTCTTCCCCCGTCCATGTGTCCAGGTATGGGACAACGACACTTCCAAAGATACCCCTCAGCTAATCCATAAGGGCACCTTGCTGCACTCGTGGTTCCTTAATTTTTTACCAAACTGTAACCACTCCATCCTCCAACCAGGTAATCATCAGTAGCATCTCCTCCATTTCTCTGGAAATGTTCACAAAACAAAATAAATAATTCTCTGCAATATCAGTGATAACTTTGGATTCCTTCTTACTAAGTTTTTGATTAAGTGGCCTAAATATGAATAAGTATTAATCTGTACAATTTGAGAAGATAAACTTTGGAACAGAACTTCATTGTTTCATAGTTGTGTTCGTTTGGGGAACACAAATTTTCTATATTTCATAGCATTTATTTTCTTTTATTCAAACATATAAATTTTAAACCTATATTGGAAATGAATTCCAGTTTGACTTTTTTGAGGTTATTTAGAAGGAGATGCACAGAGACGGATACAGAAAAATATCAGTCAGATTTTCAATTTATACATAGGTACATCAATTTACTTTCTGCCATATTTATCATTAATAAACCTTAGAAATTTATGTAAATAAAATCCCCATAAATATTAATTGAGGTTGTTCTATGATATATGTATTCATATTAGAATTAATTCCTTTTTAAAACTAAGGATATACATCCAAAATATGAGGGCTTTTTGTGTAAAATTTTGTAATTAATAAAATTAGAACTAGCTTTATTCCCTGTCATTATATATATATGGTTATAGATGGACACATTTACTTATTTTTATGAGGTTCTGAGAAACAGAAGATTGTTTTCTCCATTGCTCATCCATTATTCATCATGAGAAAAGATTCCCATACCATAGCTTGTCTTTGATCTGTTCACCTCTGGCTGGGTTAACCCAGCAGTTTTCATTCTCTTGTCTTAAGGGTTTCTGTTCTTTCCTCAAAAGGAAAAATACAAAAAATTAATAAAGAAAAGAAAAATACACAAAATCACTTGTCTATGTCAAATGGGAAAAAGAAAAAGACTGAAGGGCTTTGCAGAATTACCCCAACTCTGAAGTTCTGGCGGAAATAAATTAGAAATTTCTTTGTGAGATTGCACAGTAAGGATTTTCATGATTCCTATCAATGAAAATGTTTCGTACTTGGTCCCAAAGTCACCTTTAGAATATGATTCTATCATTAGAGTAGAAAGAAGAAACTTTAGAAAGAAAACAATGATATATATACCTAGTAATTATTAATAAAATTAAATGTAGCCAGTACTGCAAAAATATTTCCTCTTGACTCTCTTATGGATTAAAGTATACTCTATCATCCAAACTCACACACTGAAGTCTTATAATGCTAGTACTTTAGAATATGACCTTATTGGAAGTACAGAAATTATCTACTGAAATAATGAGTTCAGTGAGGTCTTTGGGGTAGGCACCAATGCAAGCTTGGTCATACACTTATAAAATAAGGGAATTTAGACATTTTCATGCAAAGAGAGAAGATGATTTTAAAACATAGAGGAAAGATAGCCCTCTGTGATTCAGGGACAGACCAGGAGCACATTTCTCCCCAGTCCTCAGAAAGGATCAATCATCTCAAAAACTTTGTTTTAGACTTTTATTGTCCTGAATTGCTAGACAATAAATTTCTCTTGTTTAAGATGACTCATTTGTGGTACTTTGTTATGGCAGACTTAGCAAACTGACAAAAGGAATATTTAGTTTTTAGTTGACAAACATTTGCTTGATTTTCACTTCATACCCAATACACTCTGATGCAGTATAGATGCTAGTTTTCCAGAGAATACAAATAATATATAAAATTCCACCCATTATTTAGAAAAGATATATGACAGGCAAACTAGATAGAACTTAATACTGAACTTAGAGATCCAAGAGATTCCAGAGTATTAGAGCTTAGAGGGACATTTTGTAAATCAGGTTTTTTGATTAGAAACTTTTGGAAAGAAAAGGTTTTTGTCACCATCTGTCTGTGAGTAGTGTATGAATGAAAGAGAATGAATTCTGAATAGCTTTTTAAAACTCTCTTTATTATTAAATATTACCTACCTTTCAAACCTACTATGAAGGTGATACATAACACTTTATAAATTTAGCAAATTAATTTATTAACATAACAGTGAATAGCTCAATTTAATGATTTATAATATGAATACTTTGCTTTGGAACAATTTTATCCAGACACACTTAAAATTTTATTTGTGCCTTCCTACATTTCCCAAACACTATCATTCTTTCTCTTTTTTATTGATTTATCAACTCCTTCAGTTGATAATGTGTTCAACAAATGAGCAACTAATCCTTAGCATTTGTCTAGTATTAGGTTTTATTTTATATTTTCCTCATATGCTTTTTTCTAATCTAGACCATAATCTGTGTATGAAGACTGTTTATGTACCTTAACCCTGCATGATATATTATATGTATAGTGAAGCATTTGAATTTAGACAATATTTTCCACTTTACATGCTTTTTAATATTTAGGCTTTCAAAAAATTTAATAAGTTAATCATAGATTTAGTGTTTTGTGTGAACATTACCAGTATCTTATTAAAAAGCATTGTTCAATTTTATACAAATACACACACAGTTAGAAAAATATTCACTTATAATTTATTGTTGCCAGAATTATTTTAACATATTTTAATCAGGTTTGTGTGAAAGGTATTACTCATTATTTTAGTTCATGTTTATTTTATTATTTTAGTTTGAACTTGTTATCACATATTCATTGTCTTCTTTAGGAGATTTGCAAGTGTGTATTTAGACACATTTCTATGGTTGGATTTTATTAAATATTTTTCTTAATGTCTATGCATAATTGTACATTATCTTTTTGTAAATTACACATTTGTGGACCTTTCCTGTTCCTTTACTGGAATCATAGTTGTTTTATTCTTTATATTGTTTCTTCATTTAATTATATGTTGTTCTCTTGCCATTTTTAATGACACAAATTTTTGATCATGAATTTCAGCCATGATTTTCAAAATACTACCTTAGTTTTCGGGTTAACTAAATTAAAACTATTTAAATGGAATGAATTGGGTTTTCCACTTTGATGGTCACCCTATCAATAGGTTTCTTCATGTGCTTTATTGTACTTAAAGGGTTTATCTTTAGCATATATTGTCTTGATTTTTTCCTTCACTTTTACTGGTTCGGTATAGTTGTACTTAAGGATGGCATTTGTTATTACATATTTGTTGTCTTCTTTTGGAGATTTGCAAGTGTGTATTTAGACCCATTTCTATGGTTGGATTTTATTTTTTAGTTTGTCAAGGGTATAGTGAATTTTATTTGTTCTGGTTCAATTTTAACATAGCTGTTTCCTGAAATTCAGATTTTGCCATGGTAAATAGTGTCTGGTATTTCTTCAGTTACTTTTTTCCTACCCATGGCCTGAGGTAAGCGTCTTGCCTCCATAACACATTCCTGGGTCAAAGGGCATCTCTATTTCTGTATTAACAGATGGAAAGTCTCTTTTTCTCACAGGCTTTGTACAGGAAGCCCACTTCCAGCTTCCCTCCAACATGTGGACATATATCTATATCCATATCTCTCTCTCTATAAATATATATCACACATGCTTTGACAGTGTGTGTCTATTCCTGGATTTAACTGCTCTACCCTCTGTATTGCTATCTTACAGCAAGTAATTTCCTGTTTCTATAAGTATCAAAGTCACATGAGTCTCATCTATTCATTCAAAAAGTATGAACAAACTCCATTAAAGGCTCATTAGTATTTGCACTGATTTTATTCTACTTTGGTTTCACAATAACAGAGTAGCTTGACTAATATAATATTGAGCTCTTTACTTACTATTTGAATAAAGAGAGACAATATTTTAATGTTTAAATGTGATAATTTCAATTTATTGTATAAAATTTATGATACACAATCAAAATCATATTTTGTGCATTTTTTTAATATTTATTTTTTAGTTGTAGTTAGACTATTTTATTTATTTTTATGGGGTGTTGAGGATCGAACCAGGGCCTTGCATGTTCTAGATGAGTGCTCCACTACTGAGCCACAATCCCAGTCCATATTTTTGCATTTTAATAAGTATATAATGCTATTTGATTATAATAATAATGATCTAAATATATAATATAAATTTTATTATATAAATGTAACAAAGCAAACAAGTGAAAGTTTGGTAAATCTGAAAGTATCCTGTATAACCTGATTATGTGTTATAATTTTAATAGAAAAAAATGAGTGTTATATAATTAATTTTTCACTTAGAGGGGTGTACGTTATACTCAGAAAATTCTGAGAGACACCTGTACCAATTGAACACTAATTGTATTGCTGATGGTATAGTTTAACTTCATATAATGATTATAGCAATAAAGTTAATGATCTCATTAAAGCCACACCAACATTTTAATAGTGCTATTAAATAAATATACTCATTCAAGGTACATGAAAGAGAGCAGGTTTTAATAAGTAAGAAGAAAAAGAAATGTTTTCTCTCATATAGGGTTTTTATAGTAAGTTGAAATGAGTGGGAAGCATAATTAATTATAATGGAAGTAAATAAAAAGAAAGAGCTAAATGGAAACAGTGTTTTGCCTCACATTCAATATATATTAATTTTGGGTATATAGTGTTACTGAAATATTTTATTAGCTGTAAACTAATAAAATATTAAAATATCTAGAAGAGCACATTGTATATGTGAAATATGTGTATGTGAAATGTAAAAAGCATAACGTCAATTTTTGTTACTTGGAGAAACATGTACTTGTTCCCTTTTCTAAGATTGATGCACATCAATTGAATATATTTTTGGTTTATATTGTGACGGTTCCTTATATATGTACAAAATGTGCATATATAAGGTTCTTGGCCTTTCTTTTACCTCATACATATATAATTTGTTTGTGTTGGTTACATTCTGATCTACTAGCTATTTTGAAAAATTTAGTTAGTGCTCTCAGTATAATTATCTTACTGTATATCAGACATTATCCATCATATTCAATTGTACCTTTGGTACTTGCTAATCAACAGCTCTTCTTCTTCTCTTTGGTAACTCTGATTCTATTCTCTACTTCTTTGAGATCTAATTGTCAGCCTCTAAATATATGTGAAAATATGCAGTATTTGGTTTTTTGTGCCCAAATTATTTTGCTTAACAATAATGTTGTTTAGTTCCATCCATGTTGCTGCAATTAAAGAATTTTATTCGTTTTATGGGTAAATAATATTTTATTGTATATTTATCTTACATTTTCTTTATCCATTCATTCATTGATGGAAACCTGGGTTAATTCTCTATCTTGGCAATAATGAAGAGCTCTACAATAAATTCGGAGTACAGACGTCTCTTCAACATACTGACTTTAGTTCCTTTGGAAATATACCTAGTAATGCATATGCTGGACCATATGGCAGTTCCATTTCTAGACTTTGGAGAAACAGCCATACTGGTTTCCAAACTGGAAAGCATTTCCACCAGAAGTGTATGATAGTTACCCTTCTTTATATCCTCACCAGCACATGCTATTTTTTCTTTCTGATAATCACCATTCTAAATGGAGTGAGATCATGAGTCCTTTCATTTGCTTTTCCTGGTGGTTGTGATATAGAGTACTTTTCTATATACTCTTTGGCCATTTGAGTAAATGTCTTTTGAAAAATGTCCATTAAGGTCACTTTTGATTAGATTATTTAATTTTGGTTTTGTTTTTCTCTTGAGGTATTTGAGCTTCTTAAGCATTCTGGAAATTACTCCATTTTTAGATACATATTTGGCAAATATTTTCTCCCATTCTCTGTGTCATCTCTTCACTCTGTTGATCCTTTTCCTTTGATGTACAGAAGAATTTGTTTTGATGTAATTCCATTTAAGTCTGTGATCCATTTTGAGTTGATATTTTATAAGGCCTAAGATAGAGATATAGTTTCTTTCTTATGCATGTGAATGTCCAGTTTCTCCTGCATCATTTTTCAAAGAGACTTTCTTTTCTGCGATGTATGTTCTTTGTTTTTTAAAGAGAGAGAGAGAAAGAGAGAGAGAGAGAGAGAGAGAGAGAGAGAGAGAGGACTTTTTTTTTTTTTTTTTTTTTTGGTAGATGGACACAACACAATGCCTTTATTTTTATGTGGTGCTGAGAATCAAACCCGGGGCCTGCTTTTGCTAAGCGAGTGAGTGCTCTACCGCTGAGCCACAATCCCAGCCCGATATATGTTCTTGATGCCTTTGTTAAAATAAGTGGACTAAGAACATGGGTTTATTTTTTGGTTCTCCAATCTATTATATAGGCCTGTGTTTATTTTATGTTAATCCCATTCTGTTTTGGTTACTATAGCTTTGTAGTATATTTTGAAGTCAGGTGTTATATATGCCTCCAGTTTTGTATTTTCTGTTCATGATTGCTTAGACAATTTAGGATATTTTTGTTTAATCCTGTAAATATTTTAGAAATGCCCCCCTCCACCCAGTTCTGTGAATAAGGTCATTGTTATTTTGATAAAAATTACATTAAATCTGTAGACACATTGGGCAGTATGCACTTTAACAAACATTAATACTTCTTATCCATAAGCTTGGGATATATTACTTTTGTCCTGTGTTTGACCTCATGTTTATTTCCTCAGTGTTTTGTAGGTTTTTTTTTTTTTTGTAGATATTATTCTCTTGCTTGATTGAAAGTCATTCCTCCAAATTTTATTTTGACTTAATGTCTGTTTCACCTGATGTAACTATTGATATATCCGTATACTTTGAGTTTCTGTTTGTCTTGTAATTTTTTGCATACCCTCACTTTTAGTTTCTTTGTTTTCTAATAAAGTGAATTTATTGGAAGCAGAATATCATTGAATGTTGTTGTTGTTGTTGTTTTATCCATTCAATAAGTTTTTTACTTTAAATTGGGAATTTAATATTTCAATTCAAGATGACTACCAATACATACAGACATAGCACTCTTCTTTGCTTATTTATTTATTTATTTTTTGGTCACTACTAACATTGACAAAAAAACAGTGTACCCTTTCCACTTTCTTCCTGTCTTCTTGTTCATATTTGTGGTTGAATGGTTTTGTGCATTGATGATTGTTTGTCTTCTTTTTTTTTTCTTTTGTGTTTATTCTCTGACAGTGAGTTTGGTATTTTTGTGCATATCTTTGACAGTAGTTATCAACTTTCACTTCTAATGTAATACTCCCTTGAGCTTTTGTGGCAAGGACTATGTACTGATAATAAATTCCCTCAGTTTTTGCTTGTCTTGAAAAGTCATTATGTCTTTCATTCCTGAAGAAAAGCTTTGCTATGAATAGTAATATTGGGTGTCTATTTTTTTTTGTTTTTATGCTTTCATTTAGGATTTTGAATATATCAACCATTTTCTTCTGGCCTATAAAAATTCTGCTAAAAGATTCACTGCTAGTCTTATGCAAATTCCCTATATGTTAATTGCTGTTTTTGTTGTTGTTATTGTTTTGTGTTTTGTTCTTTTTAATTTTTTTTAGTTATACATGGACACAATACTTTTATTTTATTTATTTATTTGTTTATGTGATGCTGAGGATCAAATCCAGTACCTCATGTGTTCACTTGTGCTAGGCAAATACTCTATCACTGAGCTAAAAACCCTGCCTTGTTTATTTATTTTTTCTTTTTATCTTGTACTTTTGACAGTTAACAATATTATGCCTCTGAGAAGAACTTTTTTTGATTTTTTGTTTGTTTTTTGAGGCATTGAACCTGAACTTCCTAGACATGTTAGTCATTTTATTTCCCACAATTTGCAAATTTTTGTCCACTATTTCATTTTGTATGACATTTTCCTTCTCTTCCTCTTCTGCCACACCTGTAATGCAAATGTTGCCTCAGAGTTTGTGAAAGCTTTCCTTGTTACTTTGTTATTGTTTTTATAGTTTTTCTGAAAGATTATTTCAGATGAGCTATCTTTAAACTTAGAAATCCCTTCTTCCTATTCTGTGGTTGAAGCTCTCAACTTTTTCTTTTATTTCTTTTACTGAGTTTTATTTTCAACTCCAATTTTTATGTTCTTTTTAATGATTTCAATTTCTTTCCTGGATTTCTTATTAATATCAGCAATTGTATTCTGATTTCATTGAATTATCCCATCTATATTCTCTTATGTCTATTTTCTTAAAATCATTCTGAATTATATATCCATGAGTTGATCAATTTTCTTTTCTTTGCAATCTGTTGCTAGAGACTTGCAAGTCCTTTGAAAGTATCATGTTACCTTGTTTCTTCATGATTCTTTATGTCCCTACATTGATACTTGTGCATCTGATAGCTCAGTTGCTTCTACTACAGGGTGGCTTTCATAATGATTTTCTCCTGGCAGTGTGTCTCATACTGTCCCTTCAATGTGATATATTGCTTTAAATTCCAGGTGGTCAATTTCATATAGTGTCTATGTAGCTTCTTAAGTTGTAACCAATGCCATCTGTGATGGTGGGTGTCTAAGTGTCCTATGCTACAGGGATTATAACAGATATGTTACCTCCAGTTCAGATGTTACTTTTTTGGCATTTCGCATTCAATGATAGCTGTGGGCATAGTACATTCAGCTCTGGATGTGGGGTGCATGTCAGTTTTCATGGGTTGGTTAATGATGGGATCACCTTGTTGGGTATGTTTTAGGGGGCAGTGGAGGGTCCCCAGTATTCTACTTTAGTGTCTATTAGTGTCTGAGAGGTGCACAAGAGCTTGACTTTATGTACCTAGATAGGACACTTGTCAGTGTCCAGGAACTGTGCAGGTGACTGCACGGGATCTTCAAAGACTGATCTGCTCACAGTAACAGCCTGTCTTCTTTCTGATCTGGGGTTGAGTGCTAAGGGTTTCCCATCTGCTTCTCAGGATCTCACCATTTAAAACTTGTGAGAATGGGTGGTAAATTGTCTTGGGGCTGCAGGAGGATAGATATGGCTACATGGTAAATCCCCAGGGACATGAGCAGGCCAGGAGATCACTCAAGTTAGTCTGTTAAGGCACTTCCTGTGGTTGTGGCTTCTTGGATAAAGCCTTCTGTCTGCTTCCTAGAAGTTTGGTAGGCTTGGCCACTCAAAACTAACTGCCTGACTGCTTCCCTGAGCTGAGGTTAGGTAGGCAGATCCTCTTGGCTTTCAGCACAGTGAGAAGGTGGGTGAGACCATCTATCATCTTCCAGTCAGCAGGAAAATGGATGGGGGTGCTTATTTGTTTTCTGGGGATGTTTGCTGGCTGAGATACGCAGGGGGACTTCCCTATTACATCTTGAGGAAATGGGAGACCAGAAATGACGTCCTGGCTCGTTCATAAGGATAGGTTGACTGAGCTGTTAGAGACAACTGCCTGCAGCTTTGTAAGACCTGTGATGGGTAGTGTGTCAAGATGGCACTTTTAAGAGACTGGGTGGAAAAGGTCCAATATGGGCTAGGATTTTTTTTAGGGGGGGGGGCGGGCAATGCAACAGTGTGTTGACCTTGCAATTCCTCAAAGTGTCCTCAGGCTCTGTGAGAGCTACATCCCTCACCAGAAGCAAATGCTTCAGTTATCCATGACAGGAATGTGAAGAGCTGCAGGCGTTCTTCTTACCTTTTCCCACTGAGCAAAGCCCCTCTTTGTTTAGGGTTAATTTTGGGAGATAGGACAGTAGGTGCTGGGTACTTGTTTTACTACTTTATGAGGCCATCATGTGTCTTCCTCTGCGGTATCACTGTCACATTCTCAGTGCACTCCAGAGTCCTGCCTAAGATGCTACAGTGAAATATCTGTTGTCTTTTCTTTGTTTAGTCCCTTTGTGGTGGAGTGAAATTGGCCAGGCCCATCTTATTTAGCCATCTAAATAGTACCAAAGGATTGAACCTAGAGGCACTTAACCATTGAGCTACATACCCAGTCCTTTTTATGTTTTTATTTATTTTGAAACAGGATCTTGCTAATTTGCTTCAGGCCTTGGTAAATTGCTGAGATTGTCTTTGAACTTGTGATCCTCTTGCCTCAGCCTTCCCAGCTGCTGGGGTCACATAGGTATGCACCACCCAGCCCAGTTCACTCATCCATTTCATGTTGACTTTTCTTCACAACACAAATATATGAATTATGTGATGAGTGTATTATGATTAAATAAAAAATAGTGGGTATTTTAACGAAGTTATGATACATTCAAATAGGCATACTCTTTTTTCTTTCTTTAGAGACAGATTATGTCATACTTAGTAAAATTATGAGCCATGGGTTTGATTGATCTCAAACAAAGCTATGCTCTGTTCCTAACCCCTGGTATCTCTGAATTTACTCTTATTTGGAAATTAGATCCTGGCAGATGGTATCAAGTTAAAATGAGTACTTTAGGGTGAGCCCTATTCCCATATATCTAGTGTCAGTAAAAGAAAAGGAGAAGACAGACAGATACAGGAGGAGGAAGGCCATATGACAACAGAGGATATTAGAGTGAGGACTCTGCCAGTGAAGGAAGAGGAATTACCAACCCACAACCAGCAGTCAAGGGGAGGCAAAGGGAGATTTTCTTCTTGGAATTCCAGAGGGAGCATGCCTTACTGACACCTTGATTTTACACTTCTGACATTTGAAACTATGAGACAATAAATTTTCATTGCTTTAAGCCTCCCAGTTTGTGCTGTTTTAAAACAGCAGCCCTAATAAACTGAAACAGGCAGGACACATTGGCAATGTTTCCCCTGGCAATTACAGGGGGTCTTGTTTAGCAAAGAAAAATAGCTTAGCTTTGTATGAATTTCACTCGAGCTCAAAGTTTCAGAATCAAGATCAGTGTCTAGAGCCTCATTACTTTCATGTCAGGGGAGGAACTGTGTATTTCCAGGAGATAAATTAACCTTGATTTTCTTTTTCTTTAGGAAAAAGTACTTCTGCTGCCCTAAGCTACAATCCATGTATAATTCCATACAAAGTCAGTCGGAAATGAAGCCCCAACCTTGCTCAAAATTGTTGTGCATCCTCTCAATCTATCTGCTATTAGATCAACAATTGTCTTTGTACCCTGAAATTACAGCAGAGGTCAACCATGCAGAGATACTGTACTATCAGGTGACATATTTCTTAAGCAAAAAGAAATATGTCAGCCTTTTGTATAAATTATGTCAGATTTCAAACTTGCATGAGCTAATTGTTTTATATTATGAATATTATTCTAACACAATTTATCCTTCACAGTTTTCAAAGTCTCCTACAGAAATTCTCTTTACATTCAGAGGCTAACAGTTAAATATTTTAGAGTGAACAAATATTTCCTAAATTCTGGGCTATATAGGATATTATCACCATGTAGTCTACTCTCTAAGATATTTTAAATTTAAAAGTAGAAGATGTAAAGCCATCTAAAAATAAAGCCCCTAAAAATAAAGCTAATAAATAAAAAAAAATATTTAACATAGAGTAGTATTAGAATAAGATGTTCAGAGGACCTGGTGAAATCTCATTTTAGATTTTAGATGTGTAAATAATTATGTACAGAGGTCAAACCTTGCTGCTTCATGAGAGCTTATTGCTTAGTTCTTGTGAAATCTGCAAGATTATAACATGGTCATTTGTAAGAGTTAACCATATTTTTATAACTATGTATTCATTAGACAACAACATTGGCAAATGAATACCAAATCATTTGCTTTTAGTTACTTTATTATATTCTGCTACTTTGTTTTTGTATGTGTTGCATATTTTTGTAACCTTATGAAAGAAATACTCTGTGGTGAAGCATTATTGTGAATCGCTTGCCAATTCTGCATACTATTAAATTATCAGGTTGGTAGCTTAAAATCCACCATGCCAGGAGTATTTACAGAACAGAAATTGATAAACATTACTAAACAGATTTCTCTCTCGCTCTCTTTTTTAACCAGAGAGAAGTGTTGAGTATTAACCAGCATATGACTATTTAAAGTGTGCTAAATTTATTAACTTCATTAAGTTTATCATTTACTCCTTTTAAAATGTCTTTCTTCACTTGACTTCCATGGTATCTCTTACATGTCTCTCTAGCTGTTCTATGTTTTATGTTCTACAGTTTTTTTATTGTTTTTTAAGCTATATATGGCAATAGGATTTATTTTGATATGATTAGAAAATCATGAAACATAATCTGCTCTAATCAGTCCCCAGGACTTTCCATTTCCCTTCCTCTTTCTCTTCCCTCTACTCTACTGATCTTTCTGCCAATTTACTTATTTCATTTTTTTAGGGAATTACCAAAATTTCAAAATGTTAGCCTCAGTCCTTTGCTACTTTCTCATCCCAAACCACATTGTCCATAATTTCACCTATTGTCAGAGTTTCAAATGCTATATTACAAGTGTGCTGATCACTTGTAAATTTATATCTCTGTCTCAATCTTCTGCTCTGAAATCCATAAATTCGTATGCATCAATTTCAGTAAATGACATTTTTGCAAGTATTATCTGTCAAAAATGCCTAAAATATTTGTTACTTATGAAATTGCTGAACTTCAACCCCAGAACTTCTGCTTCTGTAGTTCTGAGGCTGGGTCTGAGGACTTTTATTTCTAAGAATTGCCAGGTAGTGCTGATGATCAGAGACTGCATTTTGAAGGCCACTTGTTTACCACTGTCTAAACCTCATATTCTAAATTTTGTCTGCTGATCACTTCAAATGGTTGGATACTTTGTTTTTCAATATCAGTATAATTTTTTTTTTCATCACTTTGGTACTACATTCATGGAAGTTTCTATCAGTTTTAAAGCAGGGGCAACTGTGAAGGCCACTTTGCTGGACTAGGTATATCTAACCTTTCCCTCATGAATAATACATGACTTCACTGAAAAAATAAACTTTTCAGAACCTATATTAGATGTTATTTAACATTTCCAAATTTCTCATTATGTTTCAAATTAAAATTTCAAAAGTCTCCCTATCCTAACACTTGCTTACTTCTTAAATTTTATTTTACTCTATGTCATCAGTCTTCTTGAGTCAAGAATCTTTACCCTCTTTGATGGTCGGAATGAGAATGTTTATGTTTCCCCAAATAGATAACTTGAATCCTGTCTCCCAGTATGATGGTATTTTCAGGAGGGTCCCAAGAAGTTTAGATTAGGTACTGAGGGTGGGTCCCTCTTGATGGCATAGGTATCATAAGAAAAGGGAGAGAGAAAGATATCTTCACATGCGCCAATGTGGGGCACATGGATACATAGTGAGAAGGCAGTTTTCTGCAAGTCAGGAAGAGAGCCTTCAACATACTCTGAATCCTTCAGAATTATAAGAAACTCTGCTGTTTAAGCCACTCAGACAACAGTGTTTTATGATAGTAGCTCAAGTGCTCTTCATACAGAATACTTCTTTCATAGGTAGCATTCTCAGTAGTATTGATTGACATTAAAGAACAGATTTAAAAGAAACACATTCTATGTTAATGGAATTTTAGTCATATTTTTCTATGATATATGAAATAATATTTTTTATGAAAACCATGTTTCTTCTTAAATTGCACATTGAGCTGGCAAGCTAAAGAAGCTTCTGAATCCTAGTGACTAAAATAAACAAAATTCAGATTTTTCTATGAAAGTAGAAGAATTAATGGTAGGAAAATTTAGAGAGGATATTATGTATTAATAACTGCATTTTGTTTATAGAATATGCATTTGGGTTTTCTAAAATGTGAATTTCCTCTATTTTTTAACATTTGATTAATAATTTGCTTTTATAATTACAAATCATTCAAAATAATAAAAGTCTTTCATGTTTTGCTTAACAATAATTTAAATATTAAATATTTGTGGATTATTTAAAGCTTGACTAACAAATTTGAATAAATTATAGAAATTAAATGCTAGATCACCAAGAAATAATTTCTACACAAAATTATAAAGGAAATAAAACAGCAGAAAAGGCAGATTTGGGAAGCTAATATGAAAGCTAAAAGAATTGCTAAGTATAAATGATCCATTATAAATTTGTAATATTTGGAAACTATAGCATTTATAAATTATTTCACCCGATTTATTCACAAATATAGCTTTCATAATAGTTAAGATAAATATATAGATTATATTGATTGATGTTGGATGTTAAAGCAAAAACAAAACAAAACAAACCTCTTTTTCCCTTTTCCCTACAAATTGGCAATGTTAGAAATAAATCATGGCTACTTGAACAGTCCAGGCCCAGTAGAAGAAGATTCTGAGTGCAGTCCCTAAAAGACATGTAGTAGAAATAAGTGAGAGATAAGACTTGGTATTGATAAGCCACTAAGCATTTGGTGATAATTATCATCACAGAATAACCTAGATTATCTTGTCTGATGTGAGGATAAACAATGATGACTTACTAGACAGGGTCATGAGAATTAAAAAGAGGAACAAAAAGGAATTAATTTTCTGGAGAATAAATTGTGTGTTTTTCTTTTTGTGGATATATCATTTCTGTCATGCTCAAAAAATATGTTGCAATTATAGCTCTCATATACAAAAATGTCTAATGTGCATATAAGTATCTGAGAAGTACCAAATATTGCACATGCTTACAAAGTTGTACAATGTAGGTGATATAATGTTACAGTTCTTGTTGTTACTATACATAATATATTGTAGATTTAAGAGTTCACTAGATATATTTAAAATAAGTAGACATTCATTCATTGATGCAAACTAAACTTAATGTGCTTATTTTAATTTGATAAGATTTAAAAATTATGTTTTATAAAATTATTTGTCATTGTTTTTTCTATTTATTATCAGTATGTTTTGGACATCTAACATACACCAAGGGTTATTATAAACAGAGGATGAAGGAATGAATATGAAAACTAATGTCCCTGTTCTCAGAGAGCACTTGTCCATATTTAATAAGAAAATACATTATAGTGAAAGATCAACGCATAGAATGAGATTAGAATAAAAGGGCAGGGAATTACTAGGTAGAACCTAAATGGAGAATGAGAGATGTACTTTCTGTGAATATGGGTCGAATCTAAAATCGTAAAGACCAAAAGGTAATAGGCATGTACATCTTAGGCAAATAAATCGAATTTGAAAAAAACAATAGTATACTTCACAGTTTCTAAAGGAGAAAAGTACTTGTGTGGCCCTGGTAAACTAGAAAGAGAGAATTTTGACAGAGTATAAGGTCCTAAGGAGATAAGTGGACCTTCAAATTCCAAGATTGGTAACTCAGAAAATTTATTCAGGGCAGGACACAATTTTATTTAAAATCAAGTAAAGGCCATTGATGGACTTGAAGTAGAGAAAATATGTCATATGATTTTTTTCATGTAATTTTTGTTTCAATAGTTTTAAAGATTTGGTCTTCTGGGTAATACAATGCAAGAATTTACCTAAGACAAAATTTAAGAAATTGTTTCAGTAGAGCAAGAGCAAGGGTATAGTAGTACTAACAAAGGAAAAATGGACAGAGTGAGAATGGAATTTTATTTTAAATTTGGAAAAACAATATTAAAATTAATCAATATGAATAACTATAAACCCCACATTTTTTTGTCTTGAGAACCTGGATAAGGGTTCATTCAATGAAAATGCTTTAAGGAACTTAAATTCATATTTTTGCTTTGGTCATGATAACTGTTAGCTCTTAGGTGTTTATTCATGTGAGGATGGTTAGTATAAATCAAATATATACAGCAAGAACATGCTACATTTTATGTGGCCACTGACTTAGAAGGTCGCTCAGCTTTAAAGAGCTGAAAAATAATACAGGTATCCTTGTAAAGTTATAATTCACTAACTTCAGTGAGCTATAAAGAAGTTACTGGAATTTTTTAGAGAAGAGATGTCAGACATTACAGAAATGTTAATTGGGAAATAGCAACAATGGTCTTCTCTAATTAGATTGATAGTTGCTAGGGATACTGTGTCCAGCCAGATTTCAAGATAACTTGTATTATTATTTTATTGTTTTATAAACAAGCTATTTTATGAATATTATAAATATAGGAACATGAAATAACCAAGAACAGCAACAACAAACAAAGAAACAAAAACAAAACTAGAACACCTTCATATCACAAATGAAAGAAATATTTTGGAATCTTACTTTAGCATTGTCTATTCTACAGTATGACCAGGGCAATATTTTTCATTTTGTAGAAGTAAGTGAAATATGTCTTTTCTCCTTCCCCCCCCCCAAAAAAAAGGTGGGGGTAGAATGGTAGATTATTCTTTCAGATATGTTGATGCCAACACACAACAAGGGCAGTGTAGAAGTTCTTTGAATTAGACAAAGGAAATAAAGGGAAGGGAAGAGGGATTTGATTAGGGCAGACAGAATGAATAGGCAGAATGAATAGGACATAACTTTCCTATGTTCATATATGAATACACAACCAGTGTTACTCCACATAATGTACAATTACAACAATGGGAAGTTATGACCCATGTATGTATGATATATCAAGATATGCTCTACTCTCATATATGTCTAAAAAGAATAAATTTTAAAAAAATGAAAGAATAAGTAATCTCTATTTCATCTTGCCTATTGAACATTCAAATAAGAAGATCTAACTATCTCATGTACAAACTATGGTCTTCTTCTTTAATTACTTTAATATTTTTTATTAATGTTCATAACATACTGCAGGTTGCAGTTGATTACAATCAGTTGCCAAATTGTCTAATTTGATTATAATAATTTGGTTCATTGCAAAATTATTTCCTGATTATGCACCTTTTATTTCAAAGTAGAAAGCAAAATTGGACAGAGAAATTCTTTTAGATTTTAGATTAAGATTCTACAGACACCTATGAAAATTTTTAATTCTGAAAACTACTTAGTTAGAAAGTTAAATTGTTATGACATTCCCACTCTTTAAGCTCAGTTTATCTGAAACCCTCAAAGATAAGACTGAATTCTCCCAATATCTGCATGTATTTCCTGCCAAAGGAGTTAACTTGGTGAGAAATAAAAGGAGAAATGGGCTGTGATTACAGTAAGACACATATTCACATTGCATTCCAAACATCAGTGATTTAGATTTCGTTAATCAGTATCTAAAGGTGGTATATAACTGTCCTCAAGGGTTATTGAAAACTATTTTTCATTCTGCCAATTTAACTTTTTTTCTTGTCAAACTTTATGTTGGAATCTATACAAAAAAATATAGTAGCAGTGCGAAATTCATTTGAATCCAAAGCTAATAAAGCATTTAAGGTATTCAGAGCATTATGTGTATGACTGAGTGGAAATCTTTGTATTCTCCCCATTTTTTCATGTTTAAAATTTCACTTTTTGATTTGTGCTTGCTCTTTTTTTATATGGATGTATTTGGGGTGAATGAGTATTTTTCTTGTATACTAACAGCTGTAATTAGTTTTTAATTGATATTTCTTCAAATAAACTACTCTTGTAAGGCAGTTATATATACATTATCTCAAAACACCCATTACTTATACAATATTATCAATATATTATTACCAGAAGGCATATCATGAAGAACTGCAGGTTAGAATATAAGTTCTTTGTATCCAGGATCAACCCGTATTCTTTTGCCTTTATAAAAATTTTAACTTTATAAATTTAATTTTATTTTTTTTGTTACTGAGTATTGAATCCAGCAGTGCTTAACCACTGAGCCATTTACCAACCTGTTGTTTGTTTGTTTTATTTTCATTTTGAGACAGGGTCTTGCTAAGTAGCTTAGGATCTTGTTAGGTTGCTGAAGCTGGCTTTGAACTTTCCATCCTCTTGCCTCAGCCTCATGAATGACTGCAATTATAGATGTATGCCACCACATCCGGCTTTTAAATATTTTTAAAAAATATTTTAATTCACATACAGAGACATAAAATTGAACATATTAATGGGGTATACTGAGTAGTGTTTCAATATATGTATGAATTATGTAAAGTTTAAATCAAGTTGAACATATTTATCTCACAGATATTAATCTCTTTATGATAAGACCTTTCAAAATCTCTTCCTCTGGCTTTTTAAAGTGGACCATACATTATTCTTATCTATAGTCACTCTACTGTGCTGTTTCACAACAGAAATTCTAACTCTATTTAATGATAACTTATTATCATTAATTAATTTTCCCCATCCCTCACCCTGCTCTGCTCTCCACAGATTCCAGTAAAAACCATTCTACTCTCAACTTCTATGAGATCAACAGTTTCAGATTCAAAATATGAATTAAAAATTACATCTTCCTATGCCTGGCATATTTCACCTAATGCAATGATCTATAGTTTTCTCCATATTGCTGCAAATGATAGGATTTCATTCATTCATATCTGGCACCATATAATCAAAAGGAAAATTAGTTTAATTAATCAGGGAATTTAGGCAAAGAGATAATTAATTCCCCTATTATTTATCTGAATTATTTTACTGCATGGACATAATTATTCAGATAATGGCATTTTGCTCTGTTAAGTTTATCTCTACTGAATGTCTTTTAAGAAATTTTTAATCATATAATAGTATTATTATGACATAGAATATGCCTGTTTTACTTTTCTTTTCTTTTTCTTTTTAATTTTTTTTTTTGTAGTTGTATTGGACACAATACCATTATTCATTTATTTATTTATTTATTTATTTATTTATTTATTTTTATGTGGTGCTGAAGATCGAACCCTGTGCCTCAGATAAGCTAGGGGAGTGCTCTATGGCTGATCCACAACCCCAGTGCCTACTTTGATTTTTGACTATTGCGGTGGTGGAAATAATATAAAAAAATGAAACTTACTAACCTAACTTTTGTGCATTGAGTGAAGTTAAAATTTGAAGATATGTTAAGAAAACTCACAGGATTAATACAATGATTTGGTTGTTCCACTTCATTTAAAGTTTTTATTATGTTTAAAATTTTTTCATGTTTTGCATTTTAATATTTTTATTTCTTAATATTATTTTAAATAAAATAATTTGTTTTTATATATTATCATAATGTGATAAAATATATAAATTCATTTCAGCTATGTTGTAGCCAGCAGCAAATTTGTTTGTAGTATAAGTTGTTGTTACCTTGTTTTATTTTCTTGGTTTAATTTGTTTTCATAAATTGGGAAACACCAGAGAAAGTGAAAGCTAGCAATAGTTTTCATTTGTTAATCAATCATAACCCGTTATCTTAAAAGATCTATGTAAGGAATATTGAAACCAAATTTGAAAAGATTACTTAATATCAGATCAATTGCATAACTATGAATATGAACTCATAAACTTAAACAGGGTCCATATATATGTGACTTCATCCAGGCATTTATATTTAAAAGCAAAAAATAATAATTTTCTTCCTGTTTTACCATCTCTAAGGATTGAATTTATGAGAAATTTTTGTATCAATTTAAGTATTTAAATGAAATGACACTATTCTTGCATGAGGCATGTTAATGTGTTGTTTCGCTCAAAGCTTAATTTATTAAGTGACAAGGTCACTCTTTATGATTATTGTTTAGATTTACCTGTCAGTATGTCCCTATTGATAAAGTAATAAAATTATATTAGAATAACCTTGCCAAAAATAATTAATACCCTATATATGGGGCAAATGAAATACAGCAAATTAATTTATGGAGAGAAAACAAATACTAGTGCACAGAAAACTTGAAAAGAAATAAATTAGAATTAGGGTCCTATCAGAAGAATGTATCATTCTCATACCTATAGTATTTTGTATCATAAGGTAATACTCATTTTTGTGTATATTAGATAAAGAAAATCGTAGTTTGGCAAATGTATTTGGGATGTTAGTGCAAGGAAGTAGTATGTAAGTTTGTTAGTATTGTGGATAGCAAGCACGTTGAGTGGTAACTGATTGTTACAATTCCATATTGGCTATTCTAATTCATTGATTACTTAGAACTCAATCTGGTTTGAACTAAGAATTAACATTACAAAATTGTTATCTCCCATGGATAAAAATTGAAAAAGGTTTTCAGGCTTGAAATAATCTGTTTATTATGAGTACATTATAGATAGACATGATTTGGATATAAAGAAAATGAAAAATTCACTATTTAAATAGGTTGGTGAATTCATTTGACACTATAGCTGTATTCAGTAAAGGCAAGAGTCTTTTCCATTTTCCCTTACCGGTATTTCAAATTCAGTATTTACTTCTTTCTTGATTCCTTCAGAATTCTAAGTCCAAAGCATAGGGAAGAAGTTAATTATATCAGAAGGAAAATTTTCCCTCTCTTCCTTTCTCTATTTTCTTTGAAATCTTCCATCGGAGCCATATGCAGATAACATAATGCAAAAAGTTTGACCAGGAGGAAGTTTTCTATATCATTTTGGTTGAAGATAATACAGATCAATTATCCTATAACCTTAAATAAGAACACTCAAAAAGTTGGGCAAGTCTGTTGCTTACTTCTGGTTTTGAAACCTGACATCATGTTTACACGTTCAGTGTATCATGGATCCTCACATATAAGGGAGAGGCTTCCATGTGCCTGCTTGGGAATCTACATGTGTTTCCAAACTCTGCACATAGCAGAGATGTTGAACTCAAATTTAAGTAACCCAATGAATAAGGGTTAGGGCTGGTAATTGCTCTATGAAAAGAATAAATTGATATAAATTTGAGTGGGGATTACCTGCTTGTTCAGCATTTCCAAGGACAAAGGATAGAGGAGAGTTTCCCAAGGAATTTCAAGAAAGAGACAGCCAGGATTACTTGAGGGAGGCTGGGAGACATCAGTGGAAGGAAGTTGGAAATATGCCATGAGATGACAAAGGCTTAAAAATTAATTATAAATCATCAACAAGTGTGACTATACAAGGACACATTTGTCTGCACAGGGGGAAATGTAAGATGTGCAGGGGATGTTAGAATGGAGGACAGACATCTAAATGATTGACACAGGGCCACTTTAGAGAAAAGACAAGCTTCCAATTGCATCCATGCCCACAGTTACCCTGATAAGTCACCAGAGTAGGGCCAAAGGAAAATTTCCCACCATATATGTGTGTAAGCATCTCTCCAGCTTCGGTCTTCTTCCTACCTCTGGAAGTGGTAAGAGAAATTTGGATGTAGTTAGGAGGTTTAATTTGTTTTTATTTTAAGTTTATTTGCTATGTTTTAATACAGCACTGGCTATATTAATTATGAAAAGATATTAAACTAAACTGAAATTTTACTTGAGTGACGTTACCAGAGGCTTTAAGGATGCCAAAATAAGCAAAATAACCCTGGGGCATGTCACAGACTTTATCCTGGAAGGAAGGAATGAATTCCACAGAAAAAATATACCTGGACACTGTGGGAGATGGGAAGGGGAGAATAAAGTTTTGTTTTGATTACATCCACTGTGTTTCGTATTCCTCACAGTTCTTAAATCCTAAGGTCCAATTTCACTTTTAGTTCTCTTTCCTTTTAGGAAGGAACTTTAGCATTTTCAGGAGTCTATGTCTGCAAGGTTCCTCAAAGTTTAGTATTCAAAAAAGAGGCCTTTTATTATCTCCTAGTGTTTCCCTTTGATTGGTTTCAATCTGTACCACATGCAATACAACTTTCACAAATAGTTTGTGGCATGTACAGGAAATGCTTTCTTTCTCCCAAAGCTTATTTATATTATCCACATTTAATAATAATAATCTTGTTAATGTAGTTGTTTTTTTAGATTTTGTGTCTTCTCCAATCAAAGCACAATTGTCTTAAAAATGCTTCATTAATTTGGATGAAATAACTTTTAATACTTAATTTGAAATAACAAAGTCCAGCCTTCTTGAAAACACAGTGTCTATATATTATACAAATAATAAAACAGTTGAGAAAAAAATAGTATTTTTTTTCTTTGAAAAATAATTTGTGTTTATTAGTGCATGATTGGGTAAGAAAACTACTCCATTTTATTGGGAACCAGAAAAATAGATAACAATAAGTATTACTATGCAAAAGAAGGGAATAAGACTATTATCCATTTCGTTCTTATAGAAATGTCATTATACTGTCCACTCTTCAGCTAATGTTTTATTTCTTCTTACCAGATATGATGCCCTAATAATGAAAGATACATTTAAGTTGTCTTTCTCTTCTCTTAAAATTCTTTCCAGGAGGGCACAGTGGCCCACACCCTAGCTACTTAGACTGAAGCAGGAAGACTGCAAATTTGAGGCTCTACAGCACAATTTGGCAAACTGAAATCATTTTACAAAAAAAAAAAAAAAAAGATCTAGATATGTAGCTCAGTGATGGAGTACCCCTGAGTTCAATCTCTAGTATTGACAGGGGGGACTCTTTCCATATTAAGAAATAGTTAATAATATTTAGAAGATTTTAATTTATAGTTACTCTTATTATTATTTGAAGTAGTTCTCAAATGTATTTTTTTTCAGCAATACATTTGTGTTTAAAAGTCTTAATAAATACTGCTGAGTTCAGCAACTGAAGTAAATGGGGCTTTGGAGAATTATAGGTTATTCCCATTCTACTCAAGTCATGTATGTCAACTAAAAGATTAAAAACTGCCCTCAAACCAAGTAAACATTTTCTGAATTTTTTTTACTGGAAAAAAATAACTGCTAAAAACTGCATGACAGAATCAGCAACTTTGATCTTTGCATCTTTAGCCTCAAATCAGGGTGGCAGGCTTTCTTTTTTTTAAATATCTCTCAGTCCCATTGAGAAGGATAAAGTTTTCATGGAAGTAATAAATATTTTCCTGAGTAATATTAGTTTAATTATAACACTACCAATAAAAAGAAAAGATGTTCCTGAAACACTTTTTTTTCCAATGAGTATTAGTGTTTTTATTCCTTAGAGATAGCAAAGAAAGAATGAAACAGATAGCAATTAAGTTTTCAATGTGTGTTTCTGGGTAAGGGAATGTGCATGTATATTCACAGAAAAATAAATCATGTTATGTTTGGGTTTCAATGACATTCCAATATAAAAAATTTGGAGGTAAAATTATAGATTCATAATATTTTATTGTATATTTTTCCTTTAAAAGGTAGGATTTTGACCAGATGTTGTATTAGAAAACACCTGTATTATTCATTAATTTTGTTTCTTATAACTCCTAATTTGCTTTGAAAATTGATGATTAATTGATCCCATCAATATTCTTCTATATTTTCTTGAAATCATTCAAATCTTACTTCTTCCCTCTACATATGTCAAAGTCTTGATTTGCACATAAATATGTCCATACCTACATACCCAAAATATTATAAATAATCTGTAAATATACATATACTCATGAGTTTTTGTATGTGTATAAACACAATATGTACTGCAAGAAAGAGGTAACTTGTTACTTTAAAAAGCCAAATACCTGTACAACCAAAGAGACCAGGAATATAATTATTTTATACCCTTCAGTTTATAATTGATGTCTACTTAACTTGTTTTAGTCAGGTTGCATTTTTTCCTGATAACTATTGGTTGTTGCATACAATCTAAATGTGAGAAATAGAAATTTACTTTATTTCAATGTATTTGTATCATAGATTATAACAATTTGAGAATATATTTTAATCAGATGCAACTATGGAATTGTAATCCCTTTGAACTTTCAGGTCCAAGTTATGGAAATTGTATGGATTAATAAAGTTCCATGGCTACTTTAAAAGCCTAAAGTTGACAATACATCACCTAATTGGCAGCTGTTACCCAAAACTTTTTAAGCATCAACTGTGACATAATTGGTATGCTACTTTTAAATTTCATGGTAGTTTTAGGATTTAACAAGTCACTCTGGGTTCATTTTACATATGACATTCCATCCCTTGAACTTTAAAAATCAGTCATTAATAACTATAGTTAGTTTAGTGTTTTCCAAAAGAATTCTTAAATTAATGGTTTTCTGAAATTTTAAAGGTTTTGCCATTGGCCTGAACAGAGAAATGATATCACAAGAAAGTATTTTTGAAATTGAATGATGAGCCTCTGTTTTAAATAATAAGTTTGTTTTTGGTATATATGCATTATCTAATGTAGAACTTTTTCACTAAATCTGCTTTTGGTTCAATAGAGTGAATGAGTTCAGAGGAAAAATGTTCTGCTTGAATAAATATGAAACAATACGGGCCTCTGTTTATGCAATGCCTCTGTTATCCCTAGAGAGGGTCATTGTAAGAGTGACACTTAAAATGCTGCTTCTTCTATATTACATTGATATTTGAATTGTGTTTGGGATTTTTACTTTTTTGATTTTAATTTTTTTGGTATGTGGAATTCAAACCAGGGCTGTTTAACTTCTGAGCCACATGTCCTCAGCCCTTTTTATTTTGAGACAGGGTCTCACTAAGTTACTTAGGGTATAACTAAGTTGCTGAAGCTGGTCTTTAACTTGTGATCCTCTTGCCTCAGCCTCCCAAGTCACTAGTATTATAAGTGTGTACACCACTTTGATTTTTAGATCACAACAAACTGAAAAAATCACTAATTTTTTTTTTTTTTCAGTTATGTTTGTGCACCATGTTTGGAATCAAGAGTGTTCCTTTAGCCCTAGATGGAACGTTGATTTCCTTGCAACTTCTCCCTCTCAATCACTTAAGATCAGGGGAGAATTTGTGACAGGACCTGTTCATTCTTGAGCTTCCTGATTTACTGACTAATGTGAATCATCCTCACAACCACCTTTCCCAGTGATGGAGTTACCTGATCATGCACAAGCATTAACACAGCAATGTTAGCACAATAAAAGAAAGGAAGATGGTAGAAGGAAAACTGTATTACAATTCAATCTTAATACAGGTGACTGACCTCAGGGAGTCAAAGGATTAAAACTGTCCATTAGATATGTAAATGCATAGAAAGGAAAGATAGTAAGTAAGTAAAGAGATTCAAAGTCAATGTGTAAGATAAGGAAGAGTCAATAGGAAAGTACTAAATATCATAGCTTTTGTCTCCTTCCTTCACATACCACAGTGGTTTTCTCCACTGAAATACATTCATGGTTTGCTGAGAGCCATAGCCAAGTAGGAATGATGCATGACATTTTGGGTTGAAAGGTGACCCTACTCAGGGATTAGGGTGGCTCTGGGTTTAGGGTGGATCCTGCTGGGAATAGGGCATATCCTGCTGCCTCAGGCACCCGCTCCTTTGGAGTTCCCCTTGAGTTCTCCTGGTGTTCTGAGAGAATTGGTGCGTGGAGCCGGGTAGAGGCAGTGTATTTCCAGGTAGTGTGTGTAGAGTGCTGGTGAGAGTTCGGGAATAAAGAGTTGCTGTTTGAATCTACAAGGCTTTGTAGTGGCTCGGTTATTTTGTGCCCAGCCAGACTGTGGCAATGGTTTAATAATTGAATAATATAAAAATATATAATATAATATAATATAAGAATAATTCAACCTAAAGCCATTCAGTTAGTCAAGGAGTATCTTTATTGATGAATGGATGGAGTCTTACTGTGTTGCCTAATCTGAACTTGAATTTATGGGCTGAAGTAATTCTCCAGCTGCAGTATCCCAGTAGCTGAGACTGTTGTTGTGAACCTATTTACTATCATATTAAACAAAATAGTTGTTCTTATTAGTTTTAGACTTCATAGGAAAAAATATGATTTCTTACATTTTCTCTTTATATTGACATAAACCAACTACTTAAAATTCTTAAGCCCAAGAAACAAAGAGAACTAAAACTACATCTCATTCCAATATCACAGTCATTCATGAATTGGTTATATGTTGACCAAAGATTCAAACTCCTCTTTTTGCACAATTCAGCTCTGAAAAAAAATACACAATAAAATAACTGTGATATTTAATGGTTGAAATCACTAATTCATCATTTTTTTAAGAATCATTGAGTTGTTTTTTATCATTGTGTAATTATTTTGCTATGAGAATATCTAATAAGAGGAGAGCTTATGACCTAGCATAATTACTTGAGTCTAAGTGAAATGATAGTTAGAAAGCCAGAATTAAACTGTTTTGATCTTTTAGAAAGACAACACATAAAATTTTTTAATTTAAAATAACTTACTTTTGAAGGTGCATCTGAACCATAACTTTTTGTTTTTGTTTTTTAGAAAATAAATTGAGTTTTATTAGTGTTTTACTCTGGGCTAATGAGTGAAGTAACAACTAGTACAAACTATCATTTAGCATTATAGTCGTGATTTTATACTGAAATAAACTGATGTTCTCAGAACCATAAATGACAAGCTAATCTACATTATCATTCTGAAGTCATCAAGTAGTGCATTGAAATAGAGAAATTGTTTTCTTTACAGCAATGGTAAACATTTATATTTCATATGAATACCTGAACACTTTTGTTTATGCTACTTTTGCTTATGTTTCTCTCTCTCTCTCTCTTTTTTTTTTTGGTATGGTGATTGAACCCAGGGACACTCAACCACTAAGCCATATCTCCAGCCCTTTTTTGGTATATTTTATTTTGAGTCATGAACTCGCTAAGTTACTCAGGGCCTTGCAAAATTGCTAAGACTAGCTTTAATCCTCCTGTCCCAGCCTCCAGAGCTGCTTGAATTACAGGTGTACACCACCGTGCCTGGCAAATTTTCTCCTTTTTTCTTCATTCTGAATTGCATTGAAATAAAAATGAGCAAAATGATATGGTATGCTTAAATTTATGTGCTTCCTGATAATTGTATGTGTGCTTATAGTGAATGGGAGAAAATAATTTATTAGTTAATCCAAATGATAAGAACCTTGTAATGATTTAAAAATGAAATATCTTATAAAATAAGGCCATTACCAGTTTTACATGAGTGAATCAAAATCTACACTTAAAGGATAAGAACTCTGTAAAAACATTTGAAGCATTTCATAGATTTTTCAAGCACATACTAGTGTATGACACACCCTTCTTATTCTATCAATTCTGTCCTTGCCCTAGTTGCTATAACCTGTGAATATTTTACCTGATGTGTTAAGAAAAAAATGCTTCTGCCTCTGCAGATGTGATTAATTTATCAATTTGATGAGGAGGAGGTTCTCCTGTATTCTTCAAATTGATCCAGTATGGTCACAAGTGTACTGATGAGAGGGTCAGAGTCAGAGAAGAGCCTGAAAGGAGGAAAACAAAGGCTGGTGTGATGAGGGACACATGAACCAAGAAACAGGGCATCCTTCTAGAGTCTGGAAAAAGGCCTGAAAATGAGCTTACCCTTATAATTTCCACAAGGAAAAGGATGATACCTTGAGTCTGACTTTGGAATTCTGTTCTCCAGAACTATAAGACCCTAATGTTGTCTCAATCACCTATTGTCAGCAGTAGGGAACTAATAACAAGCTCACAGACTAGAATCAACTCTAATGGAAGAGAGGTTCAAAGGAAACATTTTCTGGCTTTACATGGACTATGGCTTACACTTGAATCAGCACTCAGATTAAACAGTGTCTTTTATTTAATAATGCTTTGAGTTTCTCATTGATATACTTCAAGGAACAATTCAGCTCTTACTTTGTATAAGGAGATTTTTCTATTTGTAGTTCCTGAAAAAAATCACCCTGAACTTAACTATTTTTAGCTTTCTCTCTGTTACATGCCACAGATAGCTTAATGGCATGACATTTTACATATCCTTCAACACTTTCCAATATTTTGTTCTATTTTTAAGATGTTAGTTTTACATTTTTAAGGGCAAATATCAGACCTAAATGCCTCTTCTCTCTGATACGGGTTTTTGCTTCTGAACAGAGTTGATTCATCAACACTGTAATGATGAGGATAGAAAAAAAAATTATGATTTGCTGTTTGACAATTCTAATCATAGGAAAGAGTATAAGAAGTTAGTTATACACAGAGTGTTTTCCAACTCATGAACATTAGCACATGCTCAGTGATAACAGAAGCTTTATGCTGTCTGAAAACAGCCACCTGGTACTGTTTATTCAGGATTCTTTGAAGATATATCGCTTACTATTCTTTGCATGCTTTCCTGATACATATATTTGGGGACATTGATAGATTTACTGAGTGTTTAGATAAAACCAGGAAATTCAACCAATTTCCCCAAATATCAAACATTAAAGAGAACAGGAACTTACTGTATGTCTATATGTCTAAATGTCTATATCATATCAATTGATATCTGTTGCTTTCAGTTTTAAATATTAATGCTGTCTACCTTTCTAGCAAAACTTCTTATTTGCGAAATTTATTTTTCATTGTTTACTTACCCTGAAATATTCTCTAAACTGATTTCAGCCTTTTGAAACCATTTCCACGCTGTAATAATTTTTAAAGATTATTTAATGATGTTACATTTCAGAAATATTTTCTTGAAACAGAAAGAATTTTCATGGTGTATTTTAAAGGCAGAGGAACAGCTTTCCTGTGATTTTTGGGTTTTGTCCAGTTTAGAAGTCCATTTTTATTTTTGTATAATAGAACTTGTCACTGCCTAAATATCCTTGGCTTTAACTCTACCAATTTTAATAATTGTTTGTATTAACCAGATAAGAGAGTCAATTTACATATCCCAAATTAATATTGGAGGTTATAATTCATTTCCTTATCCTTTCTCTTTATTTGGCTTATCCATGATGATCAAATTAACCTGATCTTCAATTTACATTGTGCTTTGTAGACACAAGCTATGTCAAATTATTTGTCTTAATTAAATCTCTCCTACAAAAGGAGCCTAATTTTTTCTATCATCAGCATAGAGAAATCAGACTTGTTGTCATTACAAAACTGACATTATTTGTAAGTGACACATTAAGATTGTTAAAAGTTTACACCTCAAGTGATATTATAGAGTATTCTGTGGATTTTAAATTACTATGTTAAAGAATAAGGAATTTCAAGATAGACACTATAGTAGATATAATTAGCATTATATCATCATTTTTTTCTATTCAACTTTGTTTATATTTTTGAAACATGGAAAATATGGTCTAACAACTACAAAACTGGAAAAGTTCTTCAGCATTGTCAAGTGTAATAGATATTGGCCACATAAACCATTTGGGACTTGGAAAAGTGGAAAGTACAATGAAACCCTAACATTGTAATTATGTTTACTATAGTCATTTAATTTCAAATTCAAAAAGCCAAGATTTCTAAGTGGCTATCATATTGGAATATAAAAGTCTACAGAAAAGAGCTTGGGGCAGTGTTTTGGACCTGGCCTGTTATTTAATTTTTCTACTTATTCTGTCATTCTATTGAAGATCATCCTATCACTTGTCTGAGCATTAATATCTTCAATCATTCATAGTTCCTGACTGAGGATCTAATAATCCTATGATCTTTGTGAAGTGCTGTGGTTACCATGAGATTTATGTAAGAATTGATATTTTTTTCCGTATTCTGTGGGGAAAATGATACTAATGATGTTATAATGAGTTATTTAATTAAAATTGTGGTAGGAGTTCAGAAAGGAAAAAAAAATGAATGAAAACCAGCAAGAGGAGAGACCAGATTACCAGCAAGAAGTTATTTTTAACCTCAGCCTGAAAATTAAGATATTTCTAAGTGAAGATAAGTACACCAAACTTGCCATGGACATTGCTAGGTATGGGTGATTCAAAGAGATTTTACTACCCTCCAAAAAGAAACAATCTAGAAATTGAGCTACCATCAATCTCAAACTATGTTCTACTAATTAGTTTTATGACAATAAAAGATACCATGTAAAATTCACAAGATCATGTAGCTAATATGACCAGATACTCAAAATATGAGGCAGGCTGTTCTCATGACCACCATATTTACTGGGAAGAGTAGATTTAGGTCATTTGGACAGTAAAAGAATAAGCTCCATTTTTTGATGTGATTTATTTAATATTCCTGTGACCCAATTAAACAAAAACATCTAGTAAGATTTGGGAAAGGGACCAATTTAGGGCTAGAAGAGAAATTAAAATGGAG